>NC_092843.1:7272500-8472500 GCF_039878825.1 Excalfactoria chinensis | reverse complement strand
CCTGACAGTGCATTGATACAAATTGCGCGTGGGAAGGGGAGATGTCAACATATTATGCGACGCCGTGGTGTTTTGCAGCGAGCAGTAGGCACTGCCTTTTGTTATGCTGTGTCAATTAAGTGCTCGGAGCATCACAGGTTACATTTATGCCTTTGCTTAATTCTGCTGATGAAACCTGGCCCATGGAGGTGTTAATCCCTCACAGCACACCCATCTGCAACAAGTTCAGCTGTCGGGATGCTTTATCCTTGCAAAGGACAGTAAAGATGTTCTGTAAATTAACAGCCTCTATTTTTGGAACTGTCATTTTTTGTCCTTGATGGGCCTCACCTTGCCAGCTGCTCCCTCTCATTTATTTAACATTCAGTGCCCAACATCTGAAGTTTGCCCAGAGGCTGACTCCCTGCCCGTACAGCCATGGACCCACAGCCACTCCTGGGCTCACCCAGACAGAGCCCACGGGCAGCACCAGCCCCATGCAGTCCCGTGCCCTGGGGGGATGGTCATGGGCACACACTTCAGGGCTGCCCAGCTCTGGCCTCAAAGCTGCAGGTGCACAGCAGCTTAGGGCAGGTGTGGGCAGAGCCCCAGCAGTGCAACATTTTCCCCAATAACCTGATTTACCTTGGTTACCTATTGCTTTTCTGCACTGAAGCCTAAAAGTCAGCAAAGAAAGAGAACAATATTTTCTGGTCTAGATCGTTTGCAATAAATTTTGTGTTTCCAGACTACCAGCCTGCATCTTGTGCATAGAGCCACCCTGACTGCACAGCACGCACAAGCAAAGAACCAAAGCCCTGCTCAGAGCAAGGTGACATTTAACTGCAAATGAGTTTAGCTTTAATTACTCCCCTGAACCACAAATAACTGTAGTTGGAGCAGTTCAGGACATCCTGCACTCATGCAGGCATTGCTGCCTTGTTTCAGGAGGGCATGGCACGTTCAACGCCTGCCCGTCCCACTCATGCAGCTGCCTGCAGCTGGATGGGAGCTGGAGCCCTTCCAGCCCACCAAGGACTTCCCACTTTGTCTTGGTAGGAGAGTACAGCTGGCTCTGCAAATAATGCTGGAAAGAGATTTTTATCGCTCACAGATTTTGTTCTCTGGTCTCACTTCCAAGAGCAGAGAGGAAGCAATGATTTCCAGCAGCACTTGGATAAATCAGCCAAGGAACTCATGGACCATTTAATACCAGAAGGATTGTCTGATCCGATTCCTGAAAAAACATGAGCCAAGGAACCTCAGGCAGCCGCTTCTGATCTGATTCAATAATTTGTAAATTAAACAGAACAGCTCCCAGAAACCAGAGCTTCCGACCGCATGAGGAACAGCACCGGGCAGAGGGATGCTGCCTCTGTCTGGCACCTGGGCAGTGGGGCAGGGGAACAGGAGCACTTTCAATGGTGGGGAGGGACCAGCTGGGGAGGCTGCCTTAGTGAGCATAATCCTTGATCCCACTGAAACAAATGGGAATGTTTAAATCTACTTCAGCAAAGATTTCACCCCAGTGACTTCAGCAAGGTGTGCACCAGCTGTTGGCGCAGGGTGCTGCTTCTCTGCCTCAGCCTGAGTACAGGACAGGCACAGACCTATGCAGTACCCAGGTGAGCATTGCCTTGCTCCTGTAACGGGAGCCTGCCAAAGTCCATTTGTTGTTCTGTACTTTGCTGGTTGCTAATAAGACAGGGACGTGGGCCACCAGGGACTCTGCAGCTGCCACTGATCCTGCCAGACTTGCATATGGCTCATGGAAAGCAAAATTCAATTGCAAATGCAGAACAAAGCCTGAATGTAGGAGGAAAAAAAGAAAATAGGAGCAGGTGGAGGAACAGAGTCCCTTTTGACTACACCGCTAACAGTCCCTTCCTTTTCCTGCAGATTATGTCACTTTGATGGCCCTGGCAGCTTGCATAAGATGAAGCAGCCACAGTAAAGTACTGCCTGAATTCTCGCTATTGCTCCCATGAAGGCTCCTCACACCACAGCAGACTGGAGAAAAAATTCCTCAGGGTCTGGTTCTCTCCTTGAGGTGTCTGCATGACTCTCAGTGCTCTGAATTAACCCTGCAGTCCGAGCACCACTGGGAGGGTTTCTGCTCAGCGTGATGGGGAACAAAATGTAAAAAATCAGGCTCCTGTGTTACGGGGCAGATTCCATGAGAGTTTGGAGCCAGAATTTTTTCTCAGTCTTCAGGTGTCTTTCTGAGCTCATTCATAGAAATCTGGCACCCCATGGGAAGGAGTCACTTTGGGAGCCTCGATGCTCTACCTGAAGCCCCAGCAAAGGAGAAGAAAACATCCCAGAGCAGCAGCAGCAGTATGAGCTACACAGAAAGCACCCCTAAAATCCTGCTGCCCAGCACACCCACTGCCCATACAAAGCACCTCCAGCAGCAGAACACAGGACCCCATGACCCAAAACTTTGGGGCGAGGGCAGAAGGAACTCCCAAGGGTTGGTGTGCTGGGTTGTGTAGTTACAAGAAAGACTCCAAATGATCGGTTCTTCATTCATTCGTTTTTGTTTAAAAATCACCATTTCATCAACAGCACAAAAAGGAAACCATCAATCTGCAGCAGTGCCCATGCTGCTCCCACCCCGAATCGGAGGTATGCACACCACTGGGATTGGGATGCATATTTCGGACTATTTTTAACAACAGAGTTGCCAGAGCAGCACAGTCCTGGAGGAGAAAACTCCCTGACCGAGGCCGCACAAATAAATCAGAGCGTGGAGAGGCTTTGAAGCAAAAAGCAATTCGCACTAATAAGTGGGGGGATGCGGGAGCCGTGCAGAGCAGATGCCAGCTCACACAATATTGCAAAGAGGCTATTTCCTCAGTATACAGAGTTGAACATCAAGTACAATCCGTGACTAGTCAATGAAAGATGAAACCATTTGTCAGCTGTTCCTCAGCGAGAAGACAAAGCTGTTCTCCGAGTTAAAGCAGTTCCATGGGCACCGAAAGTGGTCCTTAATGTTTTCATGCCATAGAATCGGGCCCGGGCTCGCCCTGCACAGCAGCGCACGCAGCCGGCACCGCGAGTGGCTGCACCCCCCGATCCCGTTGCCCTGCGGTACCCCCATCCGCCGGTACCGACCCAGCAACATCGCAGCGATGGCCCGGCGGGCACCGGGGACACGAAGCACACCGCTCCCCCGGCTCGGAGATCGCACTCGGGCTACTCAGCGGCAAGGATAGATTTCTTTTTAACCCTTCAATAAAGAGAGAAGAAAAAGAACGAACTTGCGCTCTACCTTTTCTCCTTGTTCTGCTTCCTGGACTTGTGCAGCAGCCCGATGAGCACCACGGCCGCGCGGATGCCGGCCCGCCGGGAGTGCATCCTACCGGCATCCGCCCGGGACATCGCCGCTCTGCGGCCCCGCGCCCGCCCGGCCCCAGCGCGGCACCGACACCTGCGGCGGCGGCGCGCCCGCGTTCCTCGCGCCTCCCCGCGCGCTCCCGCCTGCCGCGCCGCCCCTGCGCGCACAGACGCGGCCACGCCGGGCTCTGGGTAAGGCTGCGGGCGGGGCGCGGCAGTTGCCGGGCGCTGCTCCGCTTCGTTTTCCCCCTTTCCCCTCTCGGGCCCGCGGCGGCGACGCGAAGAGCGCAGACGAGCGCCCAAAGCAGCGCAGCGGGGCCGCGCGGGGCGAGCGGGAGCTGCCCGGGGGTTGCGCTCCTCGCGGCTGTCGCTGCGCGCTGCCGGGGTTAGCGGGGTTCCGAAGGCACCGCGCGCACGGAGAGCCGGGCTGCGCTGAGCTCCCGCGGCATCGCATGGCTCCGCTATTCTCACGCCGAGGTTTTAACGAGAACGTCCCGCGAGTCCCCCGGACAGCGGGACTTGTCAGCACCCGAGGGGATGGGATGAAGTTCGGTTACAGCAGCCTTACATCCGAACGGGGGAAGGACTTTTTCCCATCTTGCAACCATTTCCTTCTGCCTTTGGCAGACATTGCAAAACCCCTCCCGCGCGGGAAAGCCCGAGGCTGCTCCATGCAAGGCTCTGGATGTGCCAGAGGTCCCAAAGTCCCCTCATCCCCACCTTCTGCGGCAGCCAGGCCAAAGCAGCGTGAGCCCCAGGCTCGGCCCCTAACCAGGAGCTGAGCTAGCACACAGCTTGTTCCTGGCAACAGATATTTTTTTTTTATTAAGTAAACTGTCAGTGATTTACTCCACGAGCTCAGCACCCTTCCCTGGATGTCGATGTTGCCACGGCAATAGAATGACCGAGTCCCTCTACTCCCCCCCAACTTTCTCTGTGCCCCCAAATGCCCACAGGAACATGGAGGGGCTGCACTGTGCTGACTGCACTCTGAGTTGGAAGGGCCATCGGGTCCCACTGCCCCACAACAAACAGGGACAGCCACAACTCCATCAGTGCTCAGAGACCCTCCAGCTTCACCTCGGCTGTCTGCAGGGATGGGGCACCACCCCCTCTGTGAGTAACCTGTGCAGTGCCTCATCGCCCCTGCACAATCCCTAACCAAACATGTTCTCTAAGTTAAACAAAGAGCCCATCATCTTCATTGCGTTTTCTTTATGGATTCCACCCTAAGTCAGACAGAAATGCATGAAATGTTTCTGTCCACATCCCACACTGATTCAGCTCGAGGACAACCTGACTGCAGCACAGCCATGGCTGCTCCACCTGTGTTCGCCAGCACAGCACACACACGACCCCTGAAACATTTGAGATTTAGACTTCTATTATAGACTTATATTATTAGACTTACATTAATATTAATATTAAACAGCTCTTTAGTGGATCCCTGGGAACGCTGGGGCAGAGCAGCCCCTGCGCAGCAGCCAAAGTCACTGCAACACATGAGCACAAAACAAAGAACCCAACCAGCTCACAAAGCACCCGATATGTGTTTGTACCTCCCCAGGACAACATCAGATGATATGAAACTGCTCACAGTGGGCAAGAAGATGCAAGCGGACAGGAGGAAAAGCTACATTGAGCCTGGATGCTGCCCTCACTCTCACCAACTCACACTGTAAAATCTTTTAATGAAGTTTTGGTTGGACCAGCAAATCAGTTTGTTCCTGTGGAAATACCCAGCTGCTTCTAAGCAGAAATCATCAGTCTGACCAATTTCTGAGGCATAGCAAAAATAAATAAATAAATAAATAAAATAAAAAAGAAAAGAGAGAAAGAAAACAGAGCCCATCTCAATGCCAAATGGTATCAGTTCTGCAGCACCTCATTAGCTTTCATTTAATGGAGGGGGAGGGGTTTCAATTTTAAACCTTTTACTTCTCACATTAAACAGGAGGCTTCAGATCTCATCCAGTCTCTCTTTGTCTCTGGAGACGTCTTCCACTGTCTCTCCCTGCTTCCAGACAAGTTAAGTATTAATCTTCCCTTGTTTTATGCTGAAGTAGCTTTGTATTGATTTTTAAAGATGTTCAATTCTCTCATATTTGGAAATAGAGAATCACTTTATGCAGACACACTTAGCCCTATTCTCCTCTCCACTCAAATACTGCAAATAAGTCTTTGCTGTAATCAATTTCTTCTGGACTTCATTTGCACCAGATATACAATTCATAGCAGGAGGGTGGGGTGATGATGCTGAGGGGCAGAGGGATCCATCTCCCAGAACTGCTCCTGCTCAGGGCTGAGCCACCAAGATCTGCAGTGAGCATCTTCAGGTGTCCTTGGGAGCATCTTCAGGAGTCCTTGGGAGCGTGGCCAGAGGCAGCATGTGCTGTAGGAAAGGATGCAGGCAGTAAGAGGGCAAGTGGAAGCTCCAGGCTCTGCTTTGCTCTGGCCTGTTGTTGTTCCCCACAGGGTACATCGCGTTTCACCTTCACAGGGGTCATCAGCTGGGAGTGCCCCCCCAGCCAACTATGGGGGTTCTCTGAATCTTCATCCTTCCTGAGAGCCACAGCATTACCTTTGCAGTGCCTAAATAACCTCTGAGCTGAGCAGCTGCCACTGCTTTATGAAGAAATAAGTCTTGAATAGCCCAGACGGTTCTGCTTCGGAGAAAACAGCTTTTGCAGTGAACTACAAAACTGAGTCCTGAGGGGGTTGGGGGAACTCATTTCAGGTTGGAACAATTACAACTATGATTAATAGATCACCTGGGCTGCTGGATTGTTTGTGCAGTGCTTGGCATTTCCTACTGGACATTTTGCTAAGAAAGACAGATCTGAAAATGCCATACTGTGACAAGAGCAAATCTTCATCCCCGACACTGTACAATCTCCCCCAGATAAACAATGTGGTTAATACTGAAAATTTACGGTTTGGCTCTGGCTTTTGTGTTAGTACATCAGTGAGATCGAGCTGCTTGCTGCTGCCCATGGCACAGCCCAGCCCCGCATTCTACCATGGCACACAGCTGGGGTCCCAATGGATGGAACGGGTGCTGCAGCTCTGCCCATACCAGAGGAGAGAAGCAGGAGGGGAGCAGCACAGAGCACAGGCAGAAACAGCGACCGGTTCTCTGCAGGAGCAGCCACATCCCTGTGCTCCTGGCATAGGAAGAAAAGGATTTGGGAGCTTGCAAATGAAGAAAGTGATTACAGCATTTAAAAATGTGCTGCGGGATGAGGATAGGAGTACATCCAGTTTTAAGCATCACGAGAAACTGAGCTTTAGATTATGTTACATCCAGCCCCAAGTAATCTTATTAGAGCTGTATGTTATGGCTTCAGTGGCTTTCTGACACAGAAAAAATATTGAGGAAGCACGAGGCAGATGAGGTTTTTCCCTTCAGATGAAACATGCCTCAGCCCCAGGAGCTGACAGCCTCCAGAGCATTGACTCCAGCACTGCTGCATCATTAAGAGAAGGAAAAGGTGACTTTGAGACAGCTTAATCACCTTTCATATTACAGATGGTTACAGAGAACCCAACAACAACACAAGGAAACTTCCAACCTGCTTCTGCTCTGGGCACAGTCCCTGCCATTCTGCTGTTCAGGAACAACATCCTCATCAAACAACACACGTCCTTACATGAGAGCCAAGGTCACAGAAGACCATGGCTCACTGCAGCAGCCTCAGACTGGCTATATACTTCACGCAGATCCCAAATCTTTAAAAGCACAGCTCTGGGATCTGCAGTGGCCCAGGAGGCAGCAGTGCCCCTCTGCATGGAAGCCTGGCTCAGGCCACCGCTTCCTGTCAGCGGGGCAGCAATGTGCCCTGGCCCCTGGTGGAGCTGAGACACAGCTGTTGTGCAGGTGAGGGTCTCAGGCTCAGCCCACACCTCTGACAGAGCCCAAGGGCAGCTGGGGGAGTGGTCTTGTGTGCAGCACAGCTGGTCTGCAGGCAGCTGGTGCACAGAATGCTGCAAGCAGAGTCTGCACTGCTCCTTGCTTGCAGGGTGGAGGTTGCTGTGCCCACATTCAGCTCGCTGCCTTCTCCATATTGAGAGATTTAATAAGGGCAGAAAACTCAATTCAATTGTTTTCTCAATAGAAGGTCATTTGTTTAGCAGCCAGCAAACAAAGCGAGGAGGGAGGAGCAATGCTCCCTGCTTTCTGCTCCCTGCCCATGAAGGTGAGCAACCTGCTGCCTGTGGCTGCAGGAAATGTAGGACTGAAGGCACTGGGCCTGGTTCTCCCCAGCATAGTGCAGGACAAGGGCAGTGTGCCTCCAGCAGTTGCAGCACCTCAGCCACAAAGACAGCAGGCTTGGCGTCCCATTGCACTCAGGCAACATCAAGCATGCACCTCAGAACACAGACAGCCCAGCCATGGCAGCCCTGCACACAAAGCAGGCTCTGGTGTGACCCTGTGCTGCCACAGAACATGGAACTGCCACCATGGGGACAACACATGCACCCGAGCAGCTGCACCAAGAGCCCAGAGCATGCCTTGAGCTTCTGCCTGCCCCCAGTGGAGTGGGGCCCACAGTATTCCATCTCCACAAAGCAATTATCAGCCTGCCCAGGCAACAAACAGGAAAAGCAATCAAAGCTGCAATGAAAGAGAAAAAATTCATTACAAACAGACAACCTTTCATCTCACAGGGAAGCCAAAGTGCAGGTAGATATCAGTACCCATTAAAAATGGAACAGGTCCCCTGTGAGAGTGGCAGCAGTGTTTGCAGATCAACAGAACCTCAGATAAGCTGTGCTGCTGGGGAGCAGCAGATGGGCACAGAGCAATGCTAGGGCACAGGACCTGTTGGTGGGTATGGGAGCAGTGCACGGCCACGCCAGCAGCACCCCCAGATTGCACACATGGACTCCTTTGCATCCTGTGAAAGAGTTCAGGAGCAATCTGAGCTTCAGCAAAAGATAGAAACACCACTCAATTAACTCCAGTGGTGCAAATTGCTTCTCTCTGGGAACCCGGACCTTCAGCCCTGCTGGAACTACTGCCCATGTTTCTGCTCCTCAGAAAAGAGCCGGACGAATCACTCAGCGCATGTATTGCTCAGCACGATCAGCTGTTTTCTGCTGCTTGCAAACAGACCCCTGTTCCTACAGACCATGCAACCATTACTGAGTGACAGGTAATGCATTACAGGTGCAGGAGTGGCAGCAGCTCTGCCCTGCACTGTCCCTCTGTGCACTGCAGTGCCCATAGAATTGTGCAGAGCAGCTCATCACTGCAGCACACAGAGGATTAGCAGCATTGTACCGCTGCTGCCACATTCATGCAGTTAATCTGACTTTAAAACCCACCTGAAGCAGCTGTGTCTGCCAGAGCACTCAGACTGAGACCATCAGAACTGTAGGAAAGCATCAGCTGAGAGGGGCAATGGGGTGCATGGGGGTGAAGGAGATGGGACCATGGGCTACCCTGGGGTTGGGAGGTGCTGCCAGCATGGACTGGGCATCACAGAGCCCTGACAGGTGCCTTCCTGCCAGGTGAGCCTATGAGCCCTCTCATGTCACTGTGCATCACAACAGCAAGCATAATGCAAACTCTACGCATGTTAGCACAGTGATAATAAATGAATTTGTACTATCCCCTTGGAGCAACCTTAAAGCACAAAGGACAGAAAGTGAATTTCAGTGCAGCTAGTTGTGTTTCAGCAATGCAGTCTGCACCAGTGGGTGATGGGGCTGTGCGATGCCCGCAGCATCCTCTGCCCTTTGCCATCAGCTGCCTGGCACAAGCGGAGGCGTGCAGCACTGACCTGGCAGGATCCCGACTTGGCAGCCATCTGCTCTGGGGCCAAATCTGTGCCTGCTGCTCCAGCGCCAGCCACAAGATGCCTGAGCAAGATGGTGTCATGCCTTACGGGAGAATTATCTATGTTACAGCTATGGCTTGCAAAGAAACCTTGGAGACGGAGAGAGGCCAAGCAAAGAGGGCAGAACCCTTCACCCTAGATGCCGCTGTGACACCCCCAGACCCAAATAGCAGAAGGAAGCACTCTGCTCTCTGTCTTCAGCACAAAGCCATCACTGGTAGCCCAGGGGCTGCAGCCACTTTTATGTCAGAAGATCTGTAGACAACCATCTACGTATCTACAGATACCTATCTTATATTTCTGTACATCCACAGATTCTCATGGTGTTATTTTTGTAACTGTTCCCTCTTCCACAGTTGCCCCACACACTCAGCTCTGCTGAAAGCTCTCAGAAAGGTCCCTGGGCAGCACACATAGGAGGAACATGCCCTGGTGCCTGGCCCTGCTACGCCTTGCAGTGCCAGTGCACACACAACACACCAAAGGCCTTCAGAGGGCATGGAAACAGCAGCATGGGGAGAGGAAGCGAAGTGCTGCAGGGCAGGCAGAGGAGCAGGGGCAAAGAGAAGATAAGATCAGGGTACAGCACCAGGTGCCAGGGATGAGCCCCTGGGCAGCTCCAACCTGGCTGCCCCGTTTCATTTGATGGAACGCAGCACAGAGTCACCATGTCTATGGCAGCAGCATAATTAAATGGAAATCATATGCCTGATAACTTGGAGTATTTTTTGCTATGAATCAAGGCTTTCTGAAGAAACAATTTTCAAGATTTCAGCATTAAATTAAATTAGATCAAATCAGCAGAGGAAATAAGTCTTTACAGTAGGAGCAGTTCCTTTGAAATTCACCAGCAAATCGGTGAGCTAAATGCCATCATCTATCATTAGCATCATTAATAAAGTCAGTCTAGGATGCGCAGCAAATCAACACCAGAGATGTGCCCAGTGCTCCCAGAGCCAGCAGCAGGATGAGCCTGTCCTGCAGCTGTTCTCCAGCCTGGCCATGGGACCCACAGCAGGCCGTGGAGAGAGGAGTGCTCTCCTCCTCCCTGGGACCCAGAGGACCTACTACCCTGCTCTACCCCACACTGCTGGCACCGGTGTGCACTGCAGTGCCCCAGCGACATGGGAACGAGGCACTGAGCTGCACTCCTCCAGAGCAGCTCCCTTACTGTCTCCCTCTGACACCTTGTTTGATGCAAGCAAGTGAAAAGGCTTAATTTGTTGAGCTAAAACATGGGTATTATCTCGGTGACACATCCCCACAATAGGGAGTGTGCTCAAGTCAATCACATTCAGTAATGGGTTTCCATTGTTCTACAGCCTTTCCCTTGCCTCCTGCTCTCGATTAAAAGATACAAAGACAGTAGGTAGTGTTGGCAAACGGGCATTTTCTTCTTTCAGTGCCTCATGCTACATGGCCTAACCAAGCAGGAGCAGGGCTGAGCAGCCCAGCACAACCATGGGCAGAGCAGGAATGCTGTGCACAGCACAGCTGCTTAGAGCAGTGCTGCTTCCTGTTCACAATGGAGAGCAACAGCGGCACTGCCACGCTCCATTTCTCAGCCCTGAGTACTGCCAGGGAGAGGACAACGCAGTCCCCAGCTCAGTCATCTATCACTATCCTTGTTTCTTCCACCTTACAGCAGATCTCCCCATCTTCTGTTTAACATGCAAGCAAAGTGCAAACCCTTCAGTTCCTGCAGCTGCACTGATTGCTGGAGCTCTGCTGAAGATCCATTGGGAGTTGTTCCCCCCTCTCACAACCCATTTGAACTGGGGCTGCTCATTATTATCAGGATGTCACTGAGTCACAAAATCCACATTATCCCAGTGAAAAGAACATCGAACACAGCTTTCCAAATTGAAGAGGATTAGCAATGAACTGCTTGTGTGAGGAAGGAGCTGTCATGGTCCCTGGTGCGTGACACCAGTAACATTTGAGAGAAATCAGAGAGGACTGTATCTGAGAGGAGTGACCTTTTTCACAGTACAGCCCCAACCTATCCAAGCACCGATCAAACCTCCCCACCTCTCTCCCAGATAGGAATCCAAGATGCTCCAGCCTTTTACAACTGACTTTACCGACACGGGGTTCTCAGCTGATCACTGCCTGCCATTTGCTAACCAAGCACAACGCTGCACATTATGAGTGCCACTGGAAATAAAGCTCTGGAGATGGAGAGCCCATTTCCAGGTGCATTGGCCATAGTGCTGGGCCCCATTGGCTGCCAAAACCCAGCTCGGTGCAAGAAACAACAACCATGGGAGCAGCACAGCAACGTCAAATCATTGCCAGGCATCAGCCATGGGCTCTGGCACAGTTCATGCACTCCCACACCTGGTGCTGCTGTGCCCCTCTGCAGGTGCTGCTCCCAAAGCGCATCACCCCGCAGCTGCATGGCCTGAGCCAGGAACTGCCTGCAGCAGCAGGTGGGAAGGGAGGGCCCCCCTGCCCAGGGAGTGCCGGGCAGCTCATGGCCGCCACGGAACACCCTGTGCTTGTGCAAACCAGGACATGCGGTAGCACACATCTGCGGCCAGATGGTGCCTTTATCAGTGCAGCCATTAAGCATCCCTACCCCGTTACAACAATATTTGCTTTTGGAGGGCTGGTATTCTTTCAGGTGGCCTCCTTTTGATGGTCTGCAAACAGCTCCTATTTTCACAAGGCATAAATACAGCAGAAGGGAAGAAATATACAAACCAACGCAGTTTATTGCTTCTGAAACAGAGCTAAAAATAGCCCCACGTGGCTGCTGAGTACTCTGGGCAGATGTAATTGTGGATAATCTGGCTTTAAACATGTGAAAGCTGCTCTGATAGGAACGACAACATTTCAACATATGGGATTCAGCATCAGCACACACCACAGTGCCATGTCCGATGTCTCCTGGGAGCAGCGCACAAATTGCTGGATCACAGCAAACTGCCTCCATGTCATACATTGGGGTTCTGTGTTAAATAAACCCCCAAATAACCCCGAGCACCTATGGCAAGCCACCGAGAGGAAAGAGTCTAACAAAAACCAAGCCAAGTCCCAAGAGCATCAGTGGGGGTCTGCTGGGTTCCCCCCAGAGGATCTGCCCCCAGCATTTATGTAAGTTAAGCTTACCAGGCAGAATGGCTGGAACAGTCCCTGGTCCTTGGGGCCACAGCTGATCCCTCTCTGGGAGGGAGCTCCTCCATCCCATGCACACTGTAAGATGTGCTTTGAGGATTGCTGCAGGGCACAGGACTGGGTGGCTCTGGAGGAGGCAGCAGTGATAACCGCCTTTCCTGGAAACAGCAGACAGCCACGTGCTCACCACAGATAGGGGAGCAGTGCTGGGACAGCTGGATTGGGAAATCCTCAGCCAGCTGCTGAGCCCCACAAGGCTGGGTTAAGTCCCACCACTGCCACGCACAGGGTGGACACCACCCTCCCTGCAGATCCAACCCCCACCACTCACCCCTTCATAGAATCATAGAATTACCCAGGTTGGAAAAGACCTTGAAGATCATCAAGTCCAACCACAGCCTAACCTAACCATACTACCCTAACTCTAACAACCTTCTGCTAAATCATATCCTTGAGCACCACATCCAAACGGCTCTCAAACACATCCAGGGATGGCGACTCAACCACCTCCCTGGGGAGCCTATTCCAGTGCTTAACTACCCGTTCTGTAAAGAAGTGTTTCCTAACATCCAACCTAAACTTACCTTGGCGCAACTTGAGGCCATTTCCCCTCATCCTGTCACTTGTTACCAGTGAGAAGAGACTTGTCCCACTCTCACTGTAAGCACCTTCCAGATACTGGAAGAGAGCAATAAGGTCTCCCCTCAGCCTCCTTTTCCCCAGCTTCCTCAGCCTCTCCTCATAGGGCTGATTCTCCAAGCCCTTCACGAGCCTCGTTGCCCTTCTCTGGACCTGCTCCAGTACCTCCATGTCTTTCTTGTGCTGAGGTGCCCAAAACTGGACACAGTACTCGAGGTGAGGCCTCACCAATGCTGAGTACAGGGGCAGGATGACTTCCCTAGTCCTGCTCACCACACCATTCTTAATACAAGCCAGGATGCCATTGACCCTCTTGGCCACCTGGGCACACTGCTGGCTCATATTCAGCTGACTGCTGTCCATCAGCACACCAAGGTCCCTTTCCATTCATGGCACTGAAAGCACTGCCACCAGCACGGGCTGTCCTGCAATACAATATGCAGCAGGCAGCCCCAGCCCAAAAGGTAACCAACCACTCTGGCTCACCCCTGCCCTACAGGTGCCACAAGCCCATTTGCTCCTGCTTGGCAGGACCATGCCAAAGACCCGCAGATCCTTCCAGACTTTTCTTCTTCAATTATATAATACCACAGGAAAATAAAATAAAATAAAATAAAATAAAATAAAATAAAATAAAATAAAATAAAATAAAATAAAATAAAATAAAATAAAATAAAATAAAATAAAATAAAATTAGCAGTTTTGTGGCCATTTGTGACAGCCATTTATGTCCATAAAGAAAATAGGATATCGATGATCTCTAAGGTCCCTTCCAACTCGCACAATACTATGATACTATGATGATGATATCATTAATCATTAAGGCTCCCATCTTCCAAGTTCTTTTTTTCCCCCTCTAAAAAATGGATGTGATTTGTGGCAGCTGTTCTGCTCACACACACAGCATCAACCAATGTGCCCCAAGTGCTGCATGCAGATGGCTCTGCCCAGGACTGCACTGCTGCCTGCAGCTGCCCTGCCTGCTTCAGTCCAGAGGTGACAGTGCTGGGATATCCATAAAAGGTCAAGTGTTGCCTGCTATAGCAGCCCAGGAAGGCTAGCAGGAAGGCAGTACAATAGCAGCGTGTGACCCCCAGCACCCTCTTGCTGTCCCATCTGTTTGCGGGTGATCTGGGCCCAGCAGCAGCAGCAGAGCACCCCTGTACTGCTGTGGGAAGGGCAGGGCAGGGCCATCCCTATCTCAGCCCCACAGCAGCACTGCCACGAGGCAGAGCGCAGATTTCAGAGAAGCACAACGCTATGGAACTGGCAGCCACTACCCACAGCGGCCCAGCACAGCACTGCCCTGTCCTGGTCCACAGCCCAGCAACCCAAACCAGAGAGGAAAACACAGCCGACATCAACCTCTTTGCATATGGAGCAAATAAAGCAGTAGCAGTGAGAGTTGGCTGATGATTCATCTCAGACACCAGATGCACTACCCTACTTTCACCCTCCTTTCACTGCTTTATACATTCCTCCCTTTAAATTACTGACTCCCACCTCCGCATCCCTGCACTGCACAGGGCTCTGTGCCTTCAGAACTGCATGCATTCAGGTACAGCCCTCCTGCAGGGCTGCACCCCCAGCAGCAAATGCAGCACAGAGACAAGCCATATCTGCGTGCCCACTGCTGGTCATGTGTGAGAAGTAGGGAAATGCTCCACGTGTGCTATCTCCTCCCAGAGCAGGAGGATTGAGTCATGCTGCTGGACGTGAGCCCAAGCCCACCCAGAGTGGAGGGTTTTTAGTGTTTGTTTGTTTGGGTTTTAATGCTTATGTGTTTGCTTGTTTGTTTGTTTAAAGCACTCTGATTGCCAGAAGGACTCAGACCTCCATGCAGCATCCCAGGCAGCGTTCCCCTCTGCCACATATCTCAGATCCAACAGCAGCCACAGAAAGCAACAGCACTGCATTCCCCCAACACTTCTTTGCACTGACATTCTTGAGGGATCATTCCATTTCAGAGTGAATTCTGCTTCTCCTCCCCTCCCTGCCACATGAAACACTGTGAGAACCAACCCAAACGAGAGCAATGGGAAGCAGCTGATTTATGGGCCCATCACAGATGGTTAGCTTTCCAGCAAAACTTTACAAAAAAGCAGGGATGAGATTACAGTCGGGGGACCAACAAAGACAGCATGGGAAAAGCTCCGAAGAATTTGTTTTGATGAGATGAGCCACATGAACATCCATAAAAATCAATACGGCTGACAACAGAAGCGTCAGAAATGAAGAAGTGTTTCCCAAGGGTGAGAAGGGCGTCCTATAGCCGGACGGGATGACGCACAGTAAGTCACCCTCATCCCAGCTGGGTACCCATAATCCCTCCTCCGTGCGCCGCGCCGCGATTCTGCCCCGCACTCGACTGGGAAGCGTCACGGGCTCGTCTATGTGCTTATTTCCTGCCCCAAAAGCCCAAAGCACAAACTTTAATTCGAATCTCCGGTGTTCCCTGCATGGCACCAGCACCGCATCTCGCAGCGCCGCCTCGCACGTTCCTCCTTCCTCGGGGCGGTCCCCGACTTCATCCTCCCGTGAGCCTTCATTTTCATCCTCATCCTCCTCATCCGGCGGCAGCACAGCGCCACCTGGTGGGCAGTGTGAGCACAGCGCCTCCGCGACTCTCCTCGCCCCGAGGCCGTTCCGCAGCTCCGGCCGTCCCGCAGCGCCGCACACCGACCTCCCCAGGGCACAGCCGGGTGCTGTAGGTACGCTGTTTGCGTGCAACCCGCACGCTGGCCCCACACAAGTAGTTTTTCTCTCGCATTTCTTTACTAATTAATTTCATCAGCTGCCGGGCTGGGGAGGGAATCACTTCTGGAAGCTTCAGGTGGCAGATCCCACAGCCCAGAAGATCCACAATCACACACCCAGACAAGGCATGAACCCTGCTGCCCCACTGCTCACAGCCCAGCTGGAATGTACGCACCACTGCAGCCAGAGGGCAACTGCAAATATGCATTTACACACAATTATCCATTTTCACAGATGGTAATAAAATCAAAGGAATTTTCTCAGACAATCTTCTGTCCAGACCTTGTCCTAGCAGGACCTGTGCACACGACAACAGCAGCCAGCCCTGCAGCTCCCAGCAGGAAGCCAATTCATTGCCCTCCCCTCAGCACAGCTCTGATCCAAGAGTACTGAAGAGCCTCGGGCCTGAGTGCAGCTCACCTCACTCAGCCTCGCACTGCCAGGTGAGCACCATGCATTCATCTGTGGGAAGGTGAGCTGTGCACACCCCAACCTGCAGTAGTTGGTGCACAGAACTCTTCTGTTCCATAGAGACACAATTTCATCCCCCTGTTGGCAGCATCCCACCATCTCACACTCCCCAGCACTGGCACCAGCCAGCCCCTAGCAGGGCTGCATGCAGACAGACAGCACTTGGTGGCTCCTCCCAAGGGCAGTCCATGGCCACACAAACACCTGAATCTGCAGAGCAACCTATGGCACCACACATTAGAACTTCAGCGCTCCCCTTCTGAGTGCCCCAGCACCTTCAGAGCCTTTGCTGCATGCTTTGCAGCAGCAGAACCGCTGAACAAAGCAGAGCTCTGCATGCACTGCCAGCTGCAAAGCCAGAGCAGGCTGGGCACGGGGCACAGCCAGACCTGCACTCACCAGAGCTTCCTGGGCATTTTGGAGGCCAAGCCTAAGGGCAGCAGCTCAGCAGCAGCTCCTGAACAGCACAGAGACGCTTGGAACTCTGCAGTGCATTTGCTCGCTGTCTGCACCTGCAAGTGTGTCCTGATGCCTCCCGGAACAGAATAAGACCGAGCACACCCTGACCACAATGTCAGGACCGCCAATCTCCCTCCTCCGGTGCTCCCCCTCTGCAGCATCCACTTATTCTCTCCAGTCTCCAGTCCCTCAGACATATTCATGGTTACCATAGGAACTAATGAAAGCCAAATTAAAAAAAGAAAAAGGAGAGACAGACAGAGGGAAAAACTGCTTTGAAGCTCTGGTGCCACCTGTGTGTTTGTGTTCAGCCCGCTGCATTCTGCAGCTCCGCATAAGTGGGACCCAGCTCTGCCCCCACACAGCCACCCCAGGGTCCCTCTGCAGCTGAGAGCTCCAGGCCCCAGCAGCACTCACTGCTCTCCTCTGCCAGATTCCTGCAGGTCACTGTTGATGTCTGCAGTGAACGAGGCTTCTTGAAGCACTCTGGCACGGATGCAGCAGCTCATCTTTTTGTTAACAAGTTATACAGCGGAGCAAATTGGCTATGCCTGGTATCCCAGCCAGAAGGTTGCAGCAATAAGAAGAGACTTTAGCAAACCAGAACAGCTTTTACAAATACCTAATGTGGCTCTGGATGGGCCCCAATTACAGAAACATTTTGCGAGGCAATCTGTGCACAAAGCAGAAGCACTAAGAGGTTGCAGAAAGCATCATCACAAATAGATGGATGGAACAACTACAGGGACACGCAGCTGTGTGAACACCTCGGAGCCACATGTGATGTTGTGTGGCCACAGCCCCCTGTTGCACTGTGAGCAGAGCACCCCAGGGCCCTGCAGCACCCAGCATCATGCTGGGGCCATCATGGCACTGCTGCAGTGTGACAGAGACTGATAACAGTGGAAAGAGCTTCTGCTCCATGGAAAAGCACATTGCTTGAAAAGGTCACTGCAGGCACTGCTCCCATAGCTGCAGCTCAGCAGCTCCGGCTGCATTTCATGAGTTCTTGAAGTCACCTCCCAAAAAGCAGTTTTCATTCCCCTACTGCACTTTTGCAGACATGCACACGTATCAGGAAACACATCTCAGCAGCAAAGATGCTTTGCTATCACCTCATGCTTTAAGTAGGGAGGGAAAAGAAAAGAAGAAAAAAAAGAAGAAGAAATCAAAAGCAACATCTGCTCCCAAATCAGGCAGGTGGTGCAGAGGAGCACAGCAGATGAGCACCCCAAGGTTGTGGAGTCACAGCCCTACCCAGCACCCAGCTGCAGCCCCCCATGTGCACACCACAGTCACCACCCCTCAGCCAAGCATGCAGGCATGTGAAGGCACACAGTGTCCATGGTGGGCACAGAAGGTCAAACAGTATTTTTGCCTCAGAATAGTTACAAAGGCCTGAAAAAAAAAATAAAAAGCAGGGCACAGCACAGCATGGTGTACAAGGCACAGAAAAAGAAAACGCACCAGAGCTGTAAACGTTGACTTAAACTTCTCATTAGTTCACCAAAAACCTGAGCGGTGAGCTTAGCAGTGGCACTTCTGTTGTGCTGTTTGCAAAGGGCATTTCACAGGCTCCTGCACTCAGCAGGTTCCCCAAAGGCTCTCTGTATATTTTTCCATTAATGAATAATTAGCACAAGTAATGATTATAAAGAGAAACCACATGAGCAGTTACCCATCCATGTTACTTTGAGCCCAAGAGAGGCTCGATCAGAAGATTTCTGTGCTAGCACACTGCAATGCTAACAGAGCTGGGAACAGCAGGAGCACTCATGGTGGAAAATCCCCAACCTGGGAAGTGCTACAGGGGAGAGACAGGGGCTGACACAGGGTGTCCCTGGAGCTGGGGTTGGCTTTGTCGGTGAGACATCCAAGAGAACCACGGCCACGCGGACATATTCCCAGTGAAGCCTGCTGCAATGCCCAGAGCTGTCTGGGTGCAGCAGGCTCCATCCCTGCGCTCTGAGCCAATGCCATCATCACACCAAAACACCTCACCCCACCTCACTGCAGATGCAGGATGCTCCCGTTGGTCTCCCAGGCAGTGCACAACAGGGCAGCCCATGGAGCAGCACCAGAAGGAGGGGGCTGGGGCTGGGAACAAACCCTCCCCACTCAAAGCCAGCCCAGCCCACCATGCATAGGACAATTATAAGAGAAGAGTGCAGTACTCACTTCATCTTCAGGCTGGCCAGCATCGTCTTGTCAATCCTGGGGAGAGAGCAGAGCAGTGTCATTGTGGGCACAGAGCTGTGCCTGCGCCACCATGGATCCTGCTGGACCGTTCAGCCTGAGGACCCGAGGTACAAACCCTGCCCACACACAGCCCAGCTCATTCCTGTACTTCCCTCTTGGCTCTTCCATATGGGTTCAGCTCTCCCACCATGCTCCCAAATCCACTTACCCATGCTCAAGCTCCCCCCATGCTCCACTCCCCAGCCCCCATTCAGTCTGTGTGTGATGAGGACAGAGCTGAGACACCTCTGTGCAGTGCACCAGGACCCACAGCCCTGCAGGAAGCCCAGGACGTGGTAAGGACCCACAATGCAGCAGGGCCAGACACGGCGGTGCAGCATTCATTGCTTTGATACTGGTGATAAATGATAAATCCCCACAGGATTATTGTAGTTAAAGTCATATTAATATTAATTGATACAAATCATTATAATGTCTCAAAATGCACAATGATGTCTTTTGGCAGTAATTGCAAGTATTACGATATCTGCCACGTGAGTTAGTTCCCTATCTTTACAAGCAGCAATAACAAAAAGCCAAAAGAAGTAATTCCGAAAGCCCAGCTGTGTGCTCTGCAACCACAGTGCTGCAGGAGCACAGCTTCCACCCTTCAGTGCTGCACTTCCCCACGAGGCCACAGCAGCAACAATGCAGGGCTGTATCCCCACAGTGCTGTGCTGCAGCCCAAGCTGTGCCACCATGGGGATGCTCCTGCTGCTTCATGGGGGGGGAAGGGAAATAAAAGTGTGAGAAAGAACACTCTCTGCTCCACAGCTGCACATTAAGGGAGCATGGTGCTCAGTGCAGGGCAGCTGGTCTGGTGGCACCACGCTCCAGCTGCAGCTCAGCTGGCAGCATGCATGTGGTGCATGACAGCACTGCAGCGCCCCATCCCTGGGGTGTGCAGTGCTGCATCTGAGCACAGGGAGCCCCGTGTGGGCACGCTGCTCCCATGTCCGTGGAAACGGATGTGGCCGATAGAGAAAAAAAAAAAACAACCAAGTGCTGTTAGCACAGTGCTGTGAATAGCAGCTGCAGCCCGGGCAGGGCGGGGGTGTGCCGGCCAGTTCTGGGGCTGACTCCCTGCGCTGCCACAGGAAGGGCGTGCAGCTGTGAGAAGCAAGCAGCCAGGCTGCTTCTCACTGTGCAGAAACTGATCCCCATATTAAAAGGTAAGAAAAATTGATGCTGCTCCCTGATCAGCCCACACCCAGCTCTCCAGCAGCACGCAGCCATTCAAGGACAGCACACGATGCTTTTCCTGTGCTGCTCACTGCTTGGCTGTTATCTCTTCCCTGCAACTGTCGAAGCAAGGAAGAAGAACTGAGCAAAGCCCGATTGCCCCACGTGCCCTGCGGGGTGGAAGGCGGCGGGCTCCACCCGTACTTGTGCCACCTGACTGCTCGTGGGATGAGCTCAGCACTGCCACAAACAGCAGCTGGAAGGCAAAGCTGCAATTCCTTCCCACTGCAAAACAAGCCCAAATGTCACAAAACTTATTTACAAATAAGTTAATCGTGGTGCTTCCTTATAATTCATATATATATATAAAACAACATGCAGCACAACACCTGACTCCAGAAGGCTTTGTCAACCCTTGGCAAGTTTGCTGCCGTCCCGCACCACATCTCAGTTACTCAGCACTTCTCAGGGGCCCAGGCAGCACAGCAGCCACCAGCACTCCTCCCCAAACCACTGCTGCCTATCAGGCAGCCCAGCTCCGGGCAGTGGGAAGCAGCCACTTCCAGCCCTGGGAGGACACCCTGCTGTGTGCCAACAGAGCTGCCAAGCTGTCAGCTCAGCCATCAGCTCCCTGGGCCTGACCATAAACACAGCACGGCCCTGAAATGGCATAAAACAACAAGAAAAGGAGGAGAAAGGGCAGAGAAAAAAAGTGCTGTTTTCTTACAGCCTTTCCCTATGGAACAACACAACACTTAGAAAAGGGACACAAGAAATACAGCATTCCACTGAGATCAGTGCACAGGTGGCAGCCACAGTGCTCTGTGCAAGGACAGTGGGTGCAGGGAGGCATCAATAGCTTCAAGCCAGGTGGGAGCACCTAGTTTGCTCCCAAGACTTCTGCAAGCATCACTGTCTGGGCAGTACCCATGGGGTGAGCAGGGAGCTGACAGTCACAGGGTGCCCCACAGGTGCTGTGCCATGGGAGCTTTGCACCAGGACAGCAGCAGCAGGAGCAGCACACCCTCCCCAGCATCCCTGCACTCCCAGAGTGGTGAGGCTGTACCGTGAGCTCCCAAAGGGGGAAGAAAAGCCGTGAACAAGCAGGCACTGAAGCAAAAGCCACCCACCAGCCATAGCCACCGAAGGAGATGCTGCGCTTCCTCTGGAACATGGTGGCTGCTCGGCGCTGCCGCAGTGCTGTGGCCGAGGGACATGGTGGCTGTGCTGGCAGCATGCTGCACGGCGCTCACAAGGGGCTGCTGCTTCCTGCCAAGGTGGGGGACCCCGAGGCTGCCAGGCTGGCTGCCCCACGCTTCACTGCGAGGCTCGTGCACACGCACACACCCACCAGGAAGTCATTTCCTTTTTTTGCTGTGCGGTTTTGTTTTGTTTTTGTGACCTCAGGCTTTTTACAGCCTTGTGCACAAACATTGCATTTCTCCTAACAGCTGGAGCCACGCAGCACCACAGCAGCAACTGGCACCAGAGAACAGTGGAGTCACACTGGAGGTAAAACCAGCAGCTGCGTCACAGGCACTGCAACACAGCCCTGCCGTGTCGTGCCAGCAGTGACACCACCTTCCCAGCAGCTTCTTGGGGCTCACATCTCACTTCTGGGAGGTTCTGGAATCCCAAATGTGCTTCCAAAACTCCCAGCACTGCAGAAGCCAAAGCAAACCCAGTGCACCCTATGGGCTATGGGACAGCAGCACACCGAGTGCTGCACAGGGACACTCAAATTCTCACAGATATGGGGAAGGAGGAGGAAATAGAGGACTACAGAGAGAAACCACATATAGGGCAAAAGCCCAGACTGTAATACAGCTACTCCAGCTCTCACTTTTCTGCTCACATTAACCTCTCCTTAAAGGAAAAGATATATGATGAAAATCCTTTGTATTGTAAAGCTCTTGAGGACATTTGTTCCAAAATACAAAATCCAAAGCATGCTGATGGTTTGGAAGCTGCAGCCCAGGCACCACAAAGCACCTGGAGCACACAGTCCATAGCAGACATTCCTCCCCAGCCTCCTGCTCCACATGAACCTTTGCTGCTGCAGCAACACAATGCACTCACTTCACTCTCCCGCGGTCATGCTTGGCTGACACACACCAGCTGATCCCTGCCCACAGCTGCTCACCATTTCCACGCCTGAACACAGCAGCGGGAGCTTCCCCACATGGCTGAGCTCTGCACTGCATCAAAACAACGCGGCTGCAGCAGCTCCCGCAAACCCTGCAAACACTGGCATGGCAGAGGTAGCCATGGGAAGCCTCAATCCACGGCTGGCATCACATCAGAAGCAACTCTGAGAGCAAAGGAAAACAGGAGCTCTCCTTGTAGAAATGTGCTTTTACAGTGCTGTAAGCACCAATTACTGCATCTCATTCTGCCACCTCAGTCCTTGTGTGAACTCACTGGTTTGGAGCTGCAGGAGGCATCAGGCGAACAGTGAGGGCTGCAGGAAGCAGAGCAGCGAGCACCCAGCCCCAGAGCCCCATGAAAAACACAAAGTGAAAGGCAGCATATGGGCTGAGCAAAGCCTAGAGTTATCCTGACATGGCAGCCCAAGCTCTGCAGGGCTCTGCCTGCTGCCCTGTGCCCATCAGCATCAGTTCAGCCCAACGGGCACCTCCCTGATGTGCTCAGGGCAGCACCTGCCTAGGCAGCCACACGTTACAGCACAGCCAGGAGTTTGCCTGCAAGGACACATTCCTGCTTTGCTCCTTCCCTCCAAGGTAGCTCACATGGCTGGGCACAACAAACAGAGGCAAAAAGCCTCCTCCTTTCAGAGCAGGTGCAGCCATATCAGAAATGATCAGCCAGATCCAGGAAAAAAAAGCCTAGGGGAAGATGCCTCCATGGTGCCATCTGCATGACACAACATTACAGTCTCCCAGGGGATCTCCAGCAGAACCAGCAGAGCACATTGCCCAGCTCACCACACGGCCCCAACCTGCTCTTCTCCAAGCACAGGGCAGAGCAACCAATTGTTAACAAGCAAACAAATACAGTCAAGCCCTGCTGGAGCTGTGGGGCCTAGCAGGCAGGGGTTGTCCAGGTTTTCAGGCAGCTCCATGGTGGCACAGCAAAGGGAGGCAACAAAGGAGCAAGACTGAAGGGAGGAGAGGCCACAGTAATAACAGTGTGCTGACAACTATGTGCCATTAAAGCTTAATGAGTACAAACTACTAGGCTGATCCTGTTTACAAAGGGAAGCACACTGCCAGCCCATGCTGGGGCTGTGGCTGCTGGGCAGCCCTGCTGGGGATGGAGCTGGGGTGGTGGGGCTGCCTCCAGCACCTCCCCCGTGCCCAGCTGCACCGCAGAGTAATGCAGTAGGGTGAGCTGCACGGAAGGTAATCCAGAGGGGCTCCAGCTGTGACCGCACCAGCCACCCTCAGAAACCACCACCAGCATCTGCATGGAGATTGTGGCTCCGAGAACTCCTGGGGCAGCTGCACGATTCCATGGCCCTGCACAGCTCCTGGCAGCGCAAAGTGCTCGATGCAGTGATAGCACCTGAGCATGGAGTCTGCACAGCACAAAGGGCCCCCATGGCAGAGCCAGGTTCTGTCCAGGAAGGGCAGCGCAATTCTTTCTTCTGCTGTGTGGGCTGAGGGAGATGGATTGCATCATTAGTGCTTTAATATTGCATGTGGTGCACTGAGGGCATTCATCTTTCCATTATGGTTCTAAGGAAGGTTGTGGGCACCCAGAAATATTAGATTTTGTCCTGGCAGGAAGAACACACTGCGCATATCAGCATCTTCACAGCAAAGAAAAGGAGTCAGAATTACTTCTGACTCAGTACATGGAATGTTTTTAACGGCAGTGCTGATGGAGTAAGATGAAGTGAGGATCTCAGTGACTCAAGCAGCAGTGTCCCACAGAGGCCAGGGCTGCAAACATAGCTCTCCAAGGCAGCCATTCCTCACCCGGCAGCACCACAGTACACAAGCAGTGCCACGGCTCTCACCAGCAGTGAGTGGGGCAGCTGCCTGCCCCAGCAAAGGGCATCATGGCACTGACAGCCACACACCCACCAGGCACCCGCCTGGTATGGGGAATCCAAGGGCCTCTGCCAGATGGAGCTACTCTGCTCCTTGGGAGCAGAAGGAACTGAGCTGTGCCGGCTGTTTATCTAAAGCCTGCTTGTTAAACTCATTAGAGAAGGCTCATTACATCCGAGGTTTAACTGGGAGGATCAGCCTGAAACATAGAGCAACAATTGCACACACATCCAGACAGAAATGGAGAGGTAATTCCCAGCAAAATACTCAACTGGCCAGAAAATAGTGAGGAAGTTAAACACGTACATTATCAGCAGCCTGCAAAGCATTTAAGAGAGGCAGCCTTACCCCAGGTGCTCCTACCCAAGGAGCAGACAGCAGTG
This sequence comes from Excalfactoria chinensis, assembly GCF_039878825.1. NCBI lineage: Eukaryota > Metazoa > Chordata > Aves > Galliformes > Phasianidae > Excalfactoria > Excalfactoria chinensis. The sequence goes on along the minus strand of NC_092843.1, from coordinate 8,448,071 downwards.
GGAAAACTCCTGCTAGAGGAGGGCAAAAGCAAACAAACTGTGAGTTCTGCTGCTTCCCCTGAGGTGGGCAGCAGCACCTGCAGCTCCAGAGCTGCACCCAGGGGAGCAGGGAGTGCATGGCCCAATTCCTGCAGCAAGCAGATGGGGATGCGACCACAGCCTACAAAGAAACTCTGGCAAGACAGAAAAAGAACTGCTTAAGCTGCAAAGCAGGGCTGGCACAACGTGGGGGAGGAAAGCGCAGGTATTAGACGGGAGCGCATTTGGGCCAGAAATCAGGAGTTTATAAGCTTTAATACAAACAGCCCCTGGGATCGCTCACTAAGCAGAACCATAAGGAAGAAGCCATCCATGCAGTCCTGCATGCCTGCAGCCCTCCTCCTGCACAGCACACTCAGGGACACCCGCACCCACTCCCCCTAAGGCCCACGAGCAGATGGCTGAGACTTGGCTGCCTGCAGCCAGGAGTGCTGCTGTGAGATTGGGAGTAGGCAGCAATTGGCACTCGGACTCAAGGCCAAACTTGCATATGGCTCCATCCAACACTGCAAAGCAGGATACACCAGGTTAGGATACAAGCTTGTCAAGACCTTGCTAGACCTTGCCAACATCACCTGGATTTTTCCACCATTTGGGGCAGGTTTGCAAGATCTGGGCTAGATCCAAATCAGAATGAAGAAACAGCCTTCTGATTGGCACCCAACTTGGAGGCAGATGTTAAGTGTAAGCAGGGATTCATCTGCCCCCATGAAATTGGAAAGAGGTCTGGGGAGGATGAGCTGTTTTTAGCTCCTGGAAAAAATGCCTCATGGTAATGTTGCTGCTGAAGTCCTGTTCCTGTTTCCACAGCAGCCACTAAGGATGCGCAGAGCAGCCTGACTGCAGGTGGAGGGCGGCAGCAGCAGCAGATGGGCTCTGAGCACCCCCAGACCCACTGCCACACAGCACTCACAGGGACAGGGGGGAGGATGGAGGATGCCACGTCTCAAAGAGAAGAGCGCTGCTGCTGTGGTTGTCACGAGCTGCCCTTTGGGAGGAACTCGCAGCAAAGAGAGAGGGGAATGTTTGCTGGAAGCAGCACACACAGGGAGGCTGCCTGCCGTCTGGAAGCGCAGCTCTTGTTGAATCCGAATTTAGACTCGCTGGCTTGTTTCCAACTCTTGATAAATCACACCATGGGGACAGATATTATATCCCTTGTGTTCCTAAAGCAACAAGCAGCTTTAAATAAAACAGTAGAGCCTGGAGTATGCAAAAGATGAGGAAGTAAGGCAGCACACAGCAGGCTCCATCTCACACCCGTGCACAAGGATGCCAACAACACACAGCCCTTACAGCCCCACGCCAGGCACCACTACTCTGCAGGGATGAGCAGCACAAAGGAAGGACTTCACGGGCATGGTGCCTCCACCCCGGCACAGGGAGCAGTGTGGGGTGAGGATGCCTGGGTACACAGCACAGCAGTCTCTTTCCTTGTCCTATTTCTGTCAAATAGAAGCTCTGCGGGCTCCCTGGCAGCAAGGTGCCCTGCTACAGGCAGGACGGTACCCCCCAGCCCCACCAAGAGCTGCTGAAAGCCCCCACCAGCCACCCCCGTCCCCATGAGCAGAGCACCAAGAAGCCCCTCTGAAGTCGCGTCCTTTGAATTTTCAGCGTTTAACATAAGCACCGGCAGTCACTACACCAAGAGATCATCACACAGAGGGCACGTTCCTGGTGAGCAGGAGGTGCCCCTGTTCCCATCCCCAACACAGAACAGCCACATGCCTCCAGTGCTCACTGCATCATTTAAATGCAAACGGAATTGTGAAGAATTTCAACAATAGCTTTCCCAGCTGCGCCTCACACTGACATCCAGCCGAGCCCATCCCGGATCAAAACAAGGAGCAACGCAGACCTGAATATTTCCTGTCAGAGGCTTACCGTACAGATCTGCATCCCAGTCTCCACATGCTATTTAAATCCTTCCATGTACTGTGATTGCAGTTCAGATCTGGAAGGACTCGGAGCACCTTACCTTGATTTTCCGGCTGCTCCCTCTATGCACAATTAGCCCTGCAAGCATCAGCGTCGGATGAGCGCAGAGAAGCAGATTTCTCCGCCCCGCGGCAGCCCGGGAAGCAGCTGCAGCTATGGCACCGTGGCTGGGGGTGCTCTGCTGACAGAGGCATCGGCACGGGGGAGGGGGCACAGCATCTCTCCGCAGTCCCACAGCCCTCTTATTGCATCGCACCACTCACTGGGGGCCGGGAAAGAGATGCTCCAGGCAGTGCATGTGGCTGCTGCTCGTGGGGCTCTGCAGCATCGCCGGGTGACCCCAGCAGCACAGCTGGGGGCTGTGCCCACAGACCTCCCTGCAGCTGTCAGAGCTGAGGGACCGGTTGGTAAAGAGAGGCAGGGAAAAATGAAAAAAAGAAAAAAAAAAAAAAGGAAAAGAAGAGAGAGAAAGAAGCCCCACCATGCTAGAAGATGGAGCACAAACCTGTGAATTCCACTGTCAAGCACATTTCAGCCTCATGTGAGCCCCTCCATCTGCCAGACACAGACTGCATCCAGGCAAAAAAAGAGTTTCCGGGGCCAAACTCTGAACCCAGAGGAATGAAAGTCAAAAATCCTGTTCCTTCCGATGGGGACAAGTTTGGAGACACCTCTCCTAGTTTATGGGACTTGCCCCAGATTCTTCTGAGAATGCAGATATTCACAGACACAGCAGAAATCCCATCGAAATTAAATGAGTTTGTTAAAAAAATGGCTGAAGTTACAGGTGTGCACCAGTGGGATTGGAGGCCAGTCTTTGAGCTCAGATGTGGAACAAAGAGCACTGGTGTACGTGGAACTGCATCGGGCTCCATGTCCCCATCCTTCTGTAAGTGCTGCTCAGGTGAGATTGATGAGCACTATGGCATGTGTCAGTAACAAAGCTAATAGAACATCCACTGCCCCAACCGCCCATGTGATTGCCCACCATCCTGCTCAGCTTGTCACCATCACACAAAGAAAGACCTCTTGGACCTCCTGCCCACTGCCCTCTGGTGCAGAACCTCCCCTTGGTACCCCCCAACACAACTCCATGCCATTCCCTCAGGCCCTGCCACATCCCTAGAGAGAAGAGCCCAGCACAGCCCTGCACAGCCTGGTTGATCACTGTGGGTCACCTCCCAGCCCACTGAGAAATCAAATCAATCCCATGGAATTAACTCCAGCAGCACTTAGTGCTAATTATAAATTACATTACAAGCATTTAAGTTCCACATGATATATGTGCCTGGATGCTGAGATTAATGCAAACTTTGATGGCAATTTGCAAAACTCATTTAAAAAAATCAATAGCTATCACAGTGATTTTGACTGTCCCCACAAAGCCTCTCTGGTGGCAGAGGAATCCCCATCTCGGGAAGCAGATCATGCTCCAGCCCTTCCTCTTCCTCCTCCTCCCAGTCCTGCTGGGACAGGTGGGCAACCCCCACCTATGGGCAGGTGTGCTGCAGGGATCTGGGGGGCTCAGCTGGCAGGGGAAAGGCTTTCAGCACACAGCCACCCAGAAAGGGGCTGCCCAGTGCTCCTAATGAGCAGAAACATGGACCCAGTGCTACATGCTCCTTCAGGCCCACGAGGCTTTTATGTGAATGATGTTTTACCACCACTCAGATCTAATCCAACAACAGCGCACGTGGCACCAGAGGCAGACAGAGCCCTCCTGCATACTACCAACAGTGTGGTTTCATGATGCATTTCCAAGGAGTTCTGAAGGAAGGACTTCAAGCACTGAACAAAATGACTGTGTCAGAATATACACTCTCCCAGAGGGATCACTTACAGCTGCACCATAGCTGTGCAGCCTCCAGGTCCCAATGCATTTGCTCAGCAAAGCTGGAGCCGGCTGTGTGCAATGGGGTGAAGCAAGGCACAGGGGAACCGGGTGCCATTACCTGCTGGGTGAGCCCAGGTCAGCACGGCTGATGATGCGATGCTGCTGGGGAGAGTACAGCCACTGGAAGGCTGTCAGCGTCCTCTCCTCGATGCGGAACCGGCCCTCCCTCACGTACCTAAAAATAACAGTGAGAAAGGCTGAAATATTTATTAGCACGGTGCTGTCGAGAGAAGGAGATGCAGGGTACAGGGAGCGGCTGGCCCAGAAACTGCTTGAAGTTGCAAGTCAGGCAGTAATAATAGCAGCACATTCACTAGTGAAAGCAGCAAAATTACAAAGCCAGTGCCCCAGCTGGGCCCAGCCCAGAGCCTCACAGTGTCCCCACAGCCCCAGCCAGGTGCCACCCCTGAAGCAGCACCCCCTGGTGTCCCCCAGCAGCCCCCTGACATCCCACTGCAGCTCTTCATGCACAGAAAGGCAAACAATGAACAGTTGCAGAGTGGTGGGGGACATTTCCCCAGGAGGCTGAGGCACGGCAATGCTGCCCAGCACCCCTCAGCCCGAGCTGACAGCCAGCACTCCAGCACTGTACATCCCCACTGCCCTGTTCACATGCAGGTGTGCTGAGCCCCAGCACCAGTATTGACTGTGGGAGTAGACAGATGCCTTCCTAACCTTGTTTTGAATGCCAGGCCGATGTTGAAGCTTAATGATAATCAAGTTATGAATCATTGTTTATTATTTTGATTAAAGCAGAACATGCTCTCTGTCCTGTGAGCAAGATGCCCATGCCTGCCGTTGTTCCCATCTTCTAGCACAAAATTCTGCTGCCTGCATCTCAGCTGTGCTTCATACTCCCTCCTCTGAACGTGAAATTTCATCAGCAATTCATTAATTATTTAAAGCCTCCGTAGCATTAGCTGGGGATGCACTTATATACACACACACCTGGAATTTCGATTCCTGTGCCCATTATTTGGAACAAACGGAAGCCAAGAGGGAAGAGGAGCCTGGAGGCACTGCCTGGGAATGGCACAGGGCAGTTGCTCCGGGCAGAAGTAAGCTGGGGAGGATCCCGGAGAGCCCCGGACAAACTGAATTGCTGATTTTTCCTGGAAGATGGGAGCGAGAGCTCTACACCCCTCGTGCTCTCGGACAGCTCCTGCGTGTGATAGATACTGTGGCAAAAAGCAGCAACACGCAAAGCAAAACGTCTTTTGGGAAAGAAGGAGAGGGTGAAGAGGGATGGCAGAACAGCCAGGTCAAGCAGCCATCACAGCATTTTGGGTCTAAGTTTGCAAGAAAAGGTGCAAACTCAGTCTGACAAGAAGGAAAAAGCAATCCACAGATGATTCCCTTCCGCGACGGCTGTCAGACAGCCCCGGCCCCAGCCGCGGTCCCCGGCCGTGGGGCAGTCCCTGGGCCGCTCCCAGCTCTGCGTCACCCCCCGGAGCCTCTCCGTTCGCATCCTGGCACGGCTACAGCTCCCTGCTCAAAAGTCACACGCCTCTAACATCACAAACTACACAATTAAAGATACAAAGATATAGAGAAACCTCGTTCCCAATGTCAGCCTGTCCCAGCGGCTCCGGCCGCTGCCATCACCCCACGGACGGAAGGAAACAGCGGGTAACCATGCTCTACCGCTGCTCAGGCACCCCTGGCTCCCTCCCAAGAGCCACAATGTCCCCGAAGCATCCGTGCCTGTCCGCGAGACTTTTCTGGTGCAGCCACAACAGCCAAGTACTCGGGAAGCAGAACGCTGCCACCCGCTGCCAATGCTTCTCTCGCGCAGGACGAGGCAGCTCCCCGAACCACAAAGCTCTGGGACGGGGAAGGCCTCCGATCCTCTCCCGCCTCCGCGGCACCGCAGATGCTGAACGCCGCCCGAGCAGCCGCAGCTGTGAGCTGTACCGCCCGCGCGGGGCCGCGCCGTGAGTCCGGTGCGCCGCAGGAGCTCGGTGTCCGACTGCCGGGGCTGCGCGCACACACAAAGCGCCCGGAGCTCCCGCGGAGCCGGGATTCCCCTCCTGGCACCCAGACAGCCCCACAGCTCAGGACCCCGCGCAAAGCGACTCCCGAACCGACCCTACGAAACCCCTCCCGGCTGCTTCCGCGGCCACAAGACCCGCACCCACCAGCGCACCAGCTCCCAGCGCCGCTCCCCCGCCGCTTTGCCCGAGGCCATACCGCCTCCGGGCGGCCTCGCCGCTCTCGGAACCCCGAACCGCAGGGTGAGGTGAGGCGGGGCGGCCGTGCGGGAGGCGCGGATCCCCCCCACCCCCCAGGTGCGCGCGGTCGGCGCGAGGCCACTCCGGTTACGCAAAGAGTTACGCAACGCCCGCGCAGGACATCGGTGCGAGCCGCACAGCGCGCAGCGCCATTTCCGTAGGAGCCCCCGTTTGCAGACCGAACTTTGCGAGGCAGCGCTGCATCCCAACGCACAGCTGTGCCTGCGGGGCAACGCGCCGCCACAGCTCCGGAGCGCGTGGAGCGCTGAGCACCGCGAGTCCTTGGGATCCGCGGAACTCAACCGGAGTTTTCTGCCAGAACCAACGGGAACCGATGTCCGTCTGTAGGAGCTGGTTTCTCTCCTGCGGACCCCGGAGCTGCTGTCGGGGTCGGTCGGCCCGTGGTGCTTAGGGAACAAATGGGGCATCGTTCCGAAAAGGTTCAATTCGCTCTCAGAGCGGTTTCTCCAAAGGGATGTCCTGGCCCCAGATCTCTGATCTGTAAGAACAGGCCTGGGATACCGAGAGAAGAACCCCAAAGGGGAGGCTGGTCCCAGCCCTTCCCACCCATCGGGGTTCCCCAATGCTGGGTCTGCCCAGAGCTCCTCTTGACAGTGGAGGAGCAGCTGTTGGCGGAATGGCTGCTCCAGCAGACACCTCGCAGTTGAGATACGATCAGACCCCATTATAAACGTTAAGTTGATAATAAACTTACTCAAACTCTCAAGCTTTCAGCCCTCCATTGCTTTAAGAAGCTTAGTTTCTCGAAGCAGCTAGCAGGCGCACACACACATCGCTCCAATTCAGCTGAAAAGCAGTATGAGAGGTTAAGTTAAACTCGAGTTTTTAAATGAAATACATTCAAAATTCTCCCAGTAATTTACCCGTGGCTGAGGGCCGGCACTGCGCCGAGCCGCCGGGGGGCAGTGCAGGCACGAAGCTGCGGAGCCGCGCCCTGGACAACGCCCGCAGAGCCCCGCAGCAGAGCTCCGCTCCCCGCGGGTGCTGCGGGGCGGGCCGGTTATCCGGACCGGTCGGATAACAGCCAGAGAGGGCGGGGGGCAGCAGGAGGCCGAGTGGTGCCGCGCTCCCGTTGGAAGGCGTCTCGGTGGGCCGATTTGGGTGTTCGTCACGGATGGTGGCACCAACCGCCGCTGTGCGGGTCACAAAGCGCCCGGCCCGCAGGAGCAGTAGACCCAGCGTCGGAGCGAGGCACAGCTGGGAGGGGCGCGGGGTGACCGCGGGTGGGTGATGCTGCACTGGGACACGGCCGAGGGGACCGCCCCGGCTCATCCCGGCCTTGACACCAGCTCAGTACAGGAGGGGAGAACGTGGGAGAGCTCATTAGAAGTATTAACAGCCTGCATGCGTCGTGCATATACCTTGCCTTCTTCTAAACTCGTTGTTCCTTTTCTGTTTCTTCACTGGACCCATATCATCCCATCTAGTGTGCCTCCGGTGGCGCAGCGGTAGAATTCCCGTTTGCAACACCAGGGGGCCCGGGTTCGAATCCCCCCCTGTGGAGCAGGGGGTAGAAGTGCCGCTCTGCTACACAGAGGGCTCGAATCCCGGGAGTTGGACTCGATGATCTCTAAGGTCCCTTCCAACTCGCACAATACTATGATACTATGATCTTAGTTAAAGCTGTGGCCTCATCATCGAATTATGGCTTCAGAAGTGTATTTGAACACTTACTGCTGCTCCCAGTTCTGTCTTGCCCTTAAACCTTCATTTCTTCCAGTCATAAAGTGAACATACTATACTTTTCTTGGCGCTGCTGCCAACTTCCATAACACACTCATCACATCCCCTCGTTTTTGTTGTTTCTTCATTTCACAGAGCCACAGAACTAGAGGGGCTCACAGGAACCTCTGGAGACCCCCCAGCCCAACTGCTCCTGTGGGCTAGTGGCTGCAGGGCAGCTGCTTGGCCACACGCCTGCTGGATGCTGAGCACTGCTGCTGCCCTCACACGCTGGCACGGCTGTGTCCTGGAGCAATGATCTCATTCAGAGGCAGCTGTCTGTCCCCAAACGCCTGACCTTGATTGTCTGCAGGCTCGTGTTTTATTCATTGGAAAATCAATGAAAACTGTACAGATCTGGTGAAACATGATGCACTCCAAAACCACCCTCCCCCATCCTGCCTGTAATTCACTTCTGCTAAAGCAAACACATGAGTTAGGGAAAGCTGCAGGGAGGCACTGAAAAGCCATGCTCCCACACACAGCACGGACTGGGATGGGCAAAGGACAGCCTGGCAGTACTGACCCCGTGGTTACAAATGGGTGAGGGATCACCCAGTGAGACAACATGTCTCTGAATAAGAAAGCCCAATTCACACAAATATCCCTCACCTCATAACAACTTGTCCTGGCAGGAAGAAGGCATGTTTTAAGAGAGAAGGGCCATATCAGAGTCTGTGTGAACAGGGGAGCATTAGGAGGCACCGAGGTTCTCAATTGCTCTGGCTGTGGTCTCGAGTACCACTGTCCGAATAATTCATTGCAAATCCATCTCCCTCAAAGCATGGGATGTTACAGATCCACTGTGTAGAACTGTGCCTGCCCACCTGCAGGCAGAATGCAGAACTGCTTCCCATGGCAGAATCCAATTGTTGTGTACAGAGCAGGCATTCAGACAGGGTCTCAGACATCCAGGAAGGAGACTGAACAGGGGATGACGAAATGACACCACAAGCTATATCCAGTGGGCTGCCTGACAACACGCTTATGTGCTGTTTGTGAACAGGGGGGCAATACGCTGAAGTCTCCCCTATGCAGAACAGCACAGCTTTAAGGTGAGGACGGCAGCCCAGCCCCATGAGCGCCTGCCTGGGAACGCTGCACTCTGCAGCAGCTTTCAGAGCAGGGAGCAGATCAGCAGGCTGTCAGCTGACGGGAGGACTCTACCATCTCTCTATTCCTACAGAGCCATGTGACATGGAACAGGCCACATTTCAGCTTCCCCTGTGGTAAGAGAGACACAATGAATGCCGTTTTCTTTGCAAGTGGAGCCCCAGCTGCTCAGGACGACACAAATGAAAGGGCGTAAAGAATTACCAACCATATGAGTAAACCTTTTCACATCATCCCTCTGACCACAGATTCAAGGAAGCTCTTTTTTGACAGTGTTTCCACACCGATTTTCTTACTGAAGTCACTGCCACCCCACATTTGACATCCCCACACACACCTTGAATGGTATTAACACTAACAAGTCGGGGGGAAGCACGAACACGGCAAGCTTTCCATCAGCTCCTCGGCTCCTGGCCTGCTGCGAAACGGCTCCGTGGACTCCGAGCAGCGCGGGAGGGGCTGCGGGAAGCGGGGAGCTGCTGCAGGGCACACTCGGGCCGGGGGTCCCCGCAGAAAGCGCGGGGCAGAGCGCGGGGCGCCGTCAGCACCGCGGACAGCGGCGGCGGGATCGGAGCGGAGCGGAGCTGGGAGCGGAGCGCGCAGGGGATGCTGCCGGCGCTGGGGCTGCCCCCGACAGGCCTCGCCGCGCCCCGCTGCTGCCGGAGCCGCCTTGCCCCGCGGGTGCCTGGAGCGGCACGGAGCGGCGCGGCCCTGCGCAGCTCGGTTCGGTTCGGCGCCGCGCGGTTCGATTTGGCCCGGCCCTTCCCGACCGCGGCCCGGCGCGGCGCCCCGGCGGAGCTCCCCAGTTCCGGTCACGTTGCCGCCTGTTTACGGCGCGGCTGCCAGCGGGCGGCGGGGCCGGGCCGGGCCGGGCGAGGCGGGGCCGCCGCAGGCAGCGCGGGCAGCGCGGGAGCCCGGCGCGGCCCCGGCCCCGGCCCGGCCCGGCCTGGCGTGGCCGCTCCATGACTCCCAGCGGGCGCCCCGCGGGGCCCCGCCGCTCCCCCCAGGTAACGCGGCGCGGTGACGGGGCGGGGACCGGGCGCTGCCCGCGGGCGGTACGGCTGCAGCCGGGGCTCGGCGAGATCCGCTCCCGCGCGACCCGCAGCCGACGGGAGGGCGGGCGGCGGCCGGCTGAGCGCCGCGGGCGCCGAGCGGAGCGGCGGCGCCGGGGAGACGGGCGGCACCGGGCTGTGGAGCGAGGAGGGAGCGTCCCGGCGAGGGCTGCGGGGGGAACTCCTCCGCCCGAAGTTGCCCGCTGCCCTCTCCGCGTCTGTTCTAGAAGTTGCGCCCCGAGCGCGGCCGTCCGTCGCGTCGCTCCTTCCGAAGGCGATTGCCGCAGAAAAGCGGACCGGAACGCCGCCGGGGTCGGCCCCCTCCGTGGGGTTAAGGCCGCGGGAGGACTCGAGGGTCCCCAAAGCGCTGCTGCGAAATTCTCCAAGTGCGGAATCGCGCCGCAGGGATCGCTCAGTACAGATCGCGATCGACTCCCAGCACTCATTGAGGGCCGCGTACTGCCCCGAGCTGAGCCCCGTCCGCGGCTCCTTCCCTGCGGGCAGCGGCAGAGCACGGCCTGACCGCCGCCGTCTGCCACCCAGAGACAGCCCCCAGCTGTGGCTGTCAGACCGGCAGCGGCGTGCAAGGAATTGCTGGAAAGCACAATAATTTATAATCAACGTTCCTCCTATTGATTTTATCATTGAATAGATACTGTTAGATAATGAATAGCAAACGGGAGAGTAATTCTGCACTGCTCAGATCAAGGAAGGCTCCCGCTGACTTTCCCAAGGCCAGGATTTCACCTCTAGTTTCTATTCCTGGCACCGTCACTGCCTCTGTGACCTTCTCAAGGCTCCCAGATTCCCTTTGCCATAGATTCCCTACATTTAAAGATGCACTTGCTTCATGACATTGCCGCAGAGTTCAATGTGCTCAAATTCTTTGTGATCATGAAGAACAGAATGAATTTCTGGTATGTATCGGTGTTCGTTCTTGAGCATGTTTTTATGTGATGCTGAGAGGAACCACAGCAGGGGGATTTATCAACCTGTTCCTGCAAACCTTGATTGTGCCATCTTACTCCCAAGGCCAAGTGATGACATGAACAAGGACTGGATCTTGGTTTGACACTTGTTGTGCTGGGATATGCAGACATGCAGTATGTACACATCTGCCTTTGAAATGCACCATCGGGAACCAAGGTTGTTTCCTTAGGTCAAAGTTCTGGGATCCCAGTTAACATAAACAGACTTCTGTACAGTTTTGCCTCAGAAGCAAATCTGCAGACAAGATGTCCCTATGATGGAAATCAGCCTGAGCAGACCTGCAACTAAATCAGTCATTGCAGTTACTGCAGGAAGTTGCTTCAGTCCTTTTCTTTTGCGAGTTCATTGGAGCCAGAGTGCAAGAGCAATCCAGAAACCTTCCTTAACTCACCGGGTGCTTAAGTCATTTTTAACACTAAATGTCTGGTTCCAAGTGCCCTGCAGAAGGCTCTCTGTGGCTCCAAGGAGTCTGGGAGTCCTGTGTTCAAAGCCTTGTGGGGGCAGCATTCCTGGAAGGTGGTCTGTGATGGAATGAAGTCCTTTGGATGTCCAGTGATGTTTGAATGCCAAAGTGCAGCACGTCTTGTGTGGCACACACCACCCTGAGGTGCTGCAAAACCCAGGAACTCTTGGCTGTAGAGGGCCCTTTGCGCATCCAGGGGCTGTCTGAAAAGCACCACCAGCCCTAACCCCATGAGACTATCCTGCCCTCCTAGCACAGTCATTTTTGGTGCAGTCCTAGGCATGAGCAGAGCTGATGCCTGCAGCAGAACATGGCATCAGTGCAGGCAGAGCTGTAGGAAGGGAGCAGCTCAGGCTGCAGGTGTCCCCTCTGGGAGGAGCACAAACCATCCTCAGTGGGCTACTGCCTCCTTCCTGGCCCTGTGTGTGTGTGTGCAGCTACCAGCAACAAGGGCACAGAGCATCCTTCAAACCGAAGGGGAGTATCACTTACCCTTGGCTTTTATGCCGCATGACATCACCTCCCAAAGCTGCATGCTCTCACTCGTCTCCCCAGGGCCATGCAGTACGTGGTTCTGTGCAATCTTCCACTGCCGCTCATGGTGTCAACCTGCGAATCTGAAAATGCAAAGACAGAGCCACAGTGGTGAGGGAGGGATGGGAGCAGGACCTCTTACAGCCCCTCCACTGTTCAGTGCAGACTGGTGCCATCCCCCAGGGCAGCAGCACTCACCGTGCCCTGACTCCTGCCCTGCTCCAGCATGCGGGAACTGCTCTGCAGCACCTGCTGGGGGCTGTGAAGCCATCAGCACAGATGTATGGGCACTGCTCACTGGAAGGCACAACAGCTCCAGGAGGTGTCATTAAGCCAGCAGCACATCATCCTTATTAGCTCTCAACATCTCCCAAGTGATTTTGCTTTGTGCAGTGACCAAAGAAACTGCTTCAAACTGAACGCTCAAAATGCTGTTGCAATCTCTGCTTAACTTCAAAAGCAGTGATGGGAAAACAATGGCTGCTGAGAATTGGATTCAGAAATTCTTTAGGGTAATGTGTGCAGAAACTCCAGCAGGGCAATAGCTCATTCATTCCCTTCTGATAACATTAGAAATGCTCAAACAGCTTACAGATGCTGTTGTGACTCCATGACATCATTAACAGTGAGTGGCTCTTACATCATTACCTGTTGCAGAGGTGTCAGGGATTCCATGCGCACATACCCCATTGCGCCCCCACAGCTCCTCTCAGCCATCAGAAGAGCAGCATGCAGGCGGCTGCCAGGAGACCCCTGCCCAAGGTGTGAACAGCTCTGTGGGTGCAGAAATCAATCCCACGGAATGAGGGTCTCAGGACCCACAGTGGCAAACCACAGTTTGGCTTTTGTTTGGGTTTTTATGTTTGCTTGTTCGTTTTTGTTTTTGAACACACAGGTCAACTACATGGATCTTTTGTCTTTCAAACCAGACGAAGCAGACCTTAACTCCTTAGCTCCCCAAAAACTTTTTTTGTTTGTTTGTCTTTAAATCAATTTATTACTTAGCTATTGGTTTTAAGGAGAAAAAAATCATTGTTATGAAAAGGATAATTTTCCACTTAAAGGAGGGGAGGGAAAGTTCAGCGGCAGAACTCAAGCCATTTTGACTGAGTACCTCTCAAGCAGATAGAACAAAGTACTTGAAAATAGCAGCACATGTCCTCCGGGGCTCTGCCCAACCTACTTTCTAACCACCCAGAGATGAAGTCCCACCATTTCCATAAAGGAGCTGCTCCAAAGCCATTCATGGCCCTCCTACTGCCCCTCCCCATCCCCAGGGCTGGGGGAGGATCAAGGTGTGCTCCTGGGCTGCAGGCACCAGGGAACTCCTGCTCTGCCCCAGCTGGCTCTGGGCACCCTGCCCATGCCCCATCCACACCCCCCTGCTGGGGGCTTTGCTGCAGCACCGCAGCAGCAGATGGAGCAGCAGCGCCTGAGTGGAAAGCCCAGCCAGCAAGAGGCACAGAACCCCACAGGCAGAGCCTCCCCCACCGTGCAGCACCCCAGTGTGCTGTGGAGTTTTGTATCAGGGCTGGAAGGAGAGGGCTAATAGTTCTCCCTGTCTGTCACAGTGGTCGTAGTTGTGCAGGATGTGCCAGCAGAGCACCTGAATCCATGTCAGGATGGGTCCAGCAGTGGCCCAGTGCTGGGGCTGCAGTGGGCCAATGGCCACAGCAGAAGTGAGCCCCAAGTGCTTGGGCACTGGGACCTGAATGCATCCCCTCCTCCTTGTGAAATGCAGAGTATATGGAGCCCCGATTTCAAGGTTTTCACAGATGTGTAGATGCTTTGGCAAGAATAAAGCTTTGAGCCAGAGCTGCTGCCAAAATTGCTTACTTTGGAGTCAAGCTTAAATGGAGTTTGATTTGATATAGGTTGTGGGAATTAGCTTAAGATGTCTTGCATTAAAGGGCTGGGCATGCTGTAAATGCAAGCTGAACATTTACTTAGTTCTGAAGTTATGCAGAAAGGAATGGAAAATCAGGAGCAAATGAATGTGGAATGGCTTCCCAGCAGCAGGACAGTGCGTGCTGTGCTGTGGCTTTCCTGGCAAAACCCATCCTGACCTCTGCAATGGATTGCTGTCAGTTCCCTCCTGAGCTTGGTGCATGGCACAGGGACAGGTTCCACATCTGCACAGTGATATTTCCAAGATCTAAGGGTCCTTCAGAGGTTTATTTTTCCTTCCCTGTGCAGGTAGGCAGCACACAACACTGTGCAGCGCTGAACTTTGTGCCCTGGGGCCGACCCTCCCAGCGTGAGGCAGCGCTGAGCTTCTGCCATGTAATGCTGATCGGGTTGGACAGACCGTATTGCATTTTTCATGCTCTGGATCTCTTTTGCAGTTGCTGGTTTGCAATGTGGAGATCATCAAGCAGCTGAAATCGCCTCTGTACAGCTTCTAGTGGCGATCCTGCCCCAGGTGTAACCCTGCTCAGTGAAGAAACAGATTTCCTAGGGCCAAATTTAAAACAGAAATGAGCCCATTCAATATGAGGGTCTATATGGTGCATTTTCTGTTCTCATAGTGCTGGAGCTCTCAGCCTGAGCCTGCAACAAAAGGCAGTGGGGCCAAGCAGGGGCACGGGGTGCTGTCCTGGAGCCCTGCGGGGGCATGTTTGGAGCTGCTGTGCTGCAGCCACGTCCCTGTGGAGCACAGGGAGCAGAGTGGGTGTCCCGTGGGGAATGGGGATGGTGCTACTCCTGTGGTGACCCACCAGGCTGTGCTCTAACTGTGAGCCCTCTCTTCTTCCTCAGGCGTGGGCTGAAAATTCAGTTGCAATGGAGACTGTGTCCCTGGAGCACCAGATCCAGAGTGTGCAGAGGCACATCGCTTTCCTGAAGAAGGAGCAGATGGAGCTGCTCCATGGCCTGCACCTGGAGATCCTCCGCCTGCAGAAGCACTGCTCAGGTGAGCACTATGGCACGGGGAGCCCAGTATAGCCCATCCTGCCCTCAAAGACAGACCTATTATTGAAACATAGAGCTGGTTCTCCCACAGAATCCCAGAATGACCTGGGTTGGAAGGGACTTCAAGGACCATGAAGCCCCAACCCCCATGCCTGGCAGGGCCACCAAACTTCCACATTTACTAGATCGGGCTGCCCAGGGCCCCATCCAACCTGGCCTTGAACACCTGCAGGGACGTTCTCCCAGATGCCATTTGTGCAAGGGAAGGAAAATGGCTGAACTCCAACGATGATGGGGTGAGCGGGCATGGGGCTGCACTGAGGTCCCTCTCAGAACTGGAGGAATGTGGGTTCCTGGCTGGGGCAGATTCCCCTGTCCTACTGCCCACCCCTGGAATCCACCCCAGTGGCTCTCATCTATAATTCAGCCTCGCCAATTACTCATTGTCTTCCAGCTCTTCATCATCACTGACTCCTGGGAAACAGACAAGAAGGCATTTCTAAAATTGACCCCCTCCCCCACCACCCCAATCTTTTCTGTGCTTTTGCTGCTCCGTTTCACTGTTCTAATAGCCCCAACCTGCAGCCTCTCCAGATACGTGAGGCCAGGGGACCCTCAGGCATAAATCATGCAGAGAGGTTCTGAGCTGCCCTGGCAGCAATGGCCCTGCCCCATTTGCTGTTTGCAACAAACGCTGTGCTCCATTCACAAGGCATGCAGCTCTGCATCTGCAGGGCGTGATGGGTCGAAGCTCCAATGTAGGTCTGGGGTGACTTTGGATGTGTTTGCAGTGCCACTGCCTGCTGTGCAGTTTGCAAGAGGGAGGTAGATGGGTCAGTCAACAGTTCCCTGCCTGGTCCAGGCGTGTAGCTCGCTGCTGCACCTGGATGTGCTGCTGTGACCTTGGGTTGTTGCATCATGACCTTGGTGTCTCGGTGGCCTCACTGCCAGCAGCTCCTGTCCTTGTGCAGCTCTGCTCCACAGCTGTGCACTGACGGAGTGCTGGCAGCTGGGGAGGGACTGCAGCACCCACTGAGCCCCCTGCTGCACCGCCAGCATGGGACAGTGGAACAGCAATCCCACAGCTTCACCATGGGGTCAGGGGAAGCCAAACCCAGCAATGCCCTGCAGTGCAACATCCTCGGTTGGAGGCTTTGCAGGAAGACAAATGCAGCGATGCACAGTGCAGTGTGATTCATCTGCTGGAAGGATCCTTGCATTACAGCAGTGCTGGCTCCCCTCCCACTCCCGTTTTATTTGCAAAGTATAAACACAGCAGAAATAGCAATGATTCTTTCAGACTCTTCTGTTTCCCCTTTTACTGGAAGATGAGCTCAGCTGCTGTGGCAATAATTAGCACGTTCCCAGCGTTAGCAGAGCAGTGAGAGGAGAGCTGCGCTGCCAGGAGGGGCTGTGGTGACAGAGTGAGGGCTCCACGTGCTGCTGGGCTTTGGGGATCTGTGCTGTGGGGCCCAACAATGGCCTCTGCTGGAACAACACAGTGCAGTGAGGGCATCACAGCCACTGCTGTGTCTGCCTGCAGCACCAGTGGGGACACTGGAGCCTGACCCACCCGTAGGAAGGGGGGCACATGTGGGGCCAGCCATGGGAGTGGCAAAGGGAGGGATTCTGAGGCATCGGCACCTCTGCACAGAAGCAGGGACCCCATCCCGAGTGTCACCGTGCAGGCAGCCACAGCTTTAGGTTTCCTTTGGAATCTCTCTGAGACTCCAAATCCATTATTTGAAGTTCAGTAAGATAACACAGCTGCCACTGATCTTTGCTGGGGCAGGCAGGAGCACTGAAAGCTTTCCAGAAACTGCATTACGTTCTCTGTTACTCTGCATTCTCACCACAGATTTGTTTTCCAAGACAGACAGCAGAGCAGCCTCAGCCAAGAGCTCCATTTCAGGGTGGCAGTGATGGGGATTAGAGTCAACACAAAAGCAGATTAAAAGAAAAATGTAGGGCAGAGATTAACCATTTAAATTCATACTCAGAAGGAAAAAAAAAGCCTCAGGATAACTAGGATAACCAAATGCTGCTGTTGTCCCTCTGCTCCTCCTCTGTTTGCTGGTTTTTTGGTGGTATATGAGAAACTGTGTAGGGTCTGTGGGGTTGTGGTTGCTGTGCGACTGCTTGCACCATGTGCAAAGGCAGAGATTGCTCTGCGGGCAGTAAATGATGAAATACTTCAGGTGGCAGTCTATGCTCTGGTCTATTTTCAGTCCATTGCTCTGCTCTTTGTCCTGGTTTAAAGTGCCAAAAATGGTTCAACAGAGAAAAAGCTGCAGAGCAGTCCCAGCACCGAGCACTGCTGTGCTGCCTGGTGCTGCTGCCTGCATTGCTGCTCTATGGGCGCTCACGGTGGCACTGAAGCAGTGCTGCGCTGTGTCTCACTGCCGTCTGGTTTCTCTTCCAGAGCTGACCCATGACCTTGAGATGAAGGAGCTGGAGGCCCGCCAGCAAGGTGAGAGATGTAAGCATGCGGGGGGACGGCTGCAGTGCTACAACAGGGTGGGGGGAAGGGGGCTCAGTGAGCCGATGTGGCCCCCAGCCTGAAGGATCGCTGGGGCTCTGAGCTCACTTAAGAGGTTCCCAACTGCCTGTCCTGATGCCCCAGGGAGTGTTTGCATGTGAAAGCAAGCATCCCCCAGATTTGCTTTGCTAATCCCCTTACACAAAGCACACAGGGGCACTGCAGACCCCTGGGGAGTGACTCAAAGCTTGCAGACCCCTGAGCCCTGGGAGAAAGCAAACACAAAGGTCGGTGACCCCGTGCTCCCCCAACCCCTGTGCACTGTCCTGGGCAATCAGAGGATGATTCAGAACCTCTCTCAGTGCCACTATGTAACATTGCATCCCATGGAAAAACTCTGCGCTCCAAGAAATGGTGCAGAAAGGTCCTGGCAAGCTCAGCATGGCTGCAGGCTGCAGGAATGAAGATGGCAAGCTGCATGGCACTGAGCCCTCATCCAGTCCCTCCTTTGTGTCTGGGCCCAGCACTGCCCAGCTGCTGTGCCCAGTAGAGGATGTAGAGGGAGCAGCTTCTCCTCCTCTCTGGGATGAAGCCAAATCCCATCCCTTTTCTGTTCCAGCATGATGCCATGGCCACATGCCAAGGGCTCAGCTTCTCTCCCTGCCTGCCCACTGTCAGCAGTGCAAGTGCATGGCAGCGACCATTGCCTGCAGAGCACCACCTGCAGGGCGCTGCACATCAGGCTGCCTACACAGCTCCAAGAGTACAATCCCATTTTTTACATTTATGGGGCAACAACCTAAATTAAGATGCCATCAAATGATCACTCTTCAAATACCACTCATGCAATAATTACCGTGTGCAGCTGCCTCCCTTTAGATCTCACTGTAAAGCATTTCTCCTTTGCAGAAAGCACTTAAAAGCCGAAGCTGTAAAACGGTTGCAACTTGTATCACAACGGGCAGAGCTTTCTGCAGGCTGTGGGATCATGCCTGGGCACGCTGTGTGCTGTGCATGGCTGTGCATCCACCCCTCCGGCTGTGCTTGAGCAGCCGCCTTCCACCACATCCCCCTGCCCCACATTGCTCACATCTCCACACTTCCTCTGATGGCAGAGCGCAGGGAATGTGGTGCGGTGCTGTGTCCCTGGAGGCCCTGCACCAACAGTGTCTTTCCTTGTAGAGCTGGGAACGCTCTTTATTGAAAGGCAGCAGCCTGAGGCCACAACCCCCTGCACCCAGCCCCTCCTGGGGGTTAGAAGGGGCTCAGGCCAATGTGGGGCACCTGGCCTGGTGCTGAGCTCGTGCTCACATTCCACAGAGGGCATTTGCATGTACAGGATGGTGGGATGGGTAGATGGGAGCTGGTGCCATCCTGCGGGCAGCAGGAGCTGCAGTGGATCAGGGCGGTGCGGAATGTGCAGGAGATACACGCAGGGCTTGTGTGAAATCACCTATCTCCAGGTGTTGCTGGGTGACTCAGGAGGGCTGGGGCAGGGAGGGCACGGTCCCCACTCCTGGCTGGGAGTTGTGGGGAAGTGCTGCTTGCTGCAGCACCACTGCTTGAACATGTCCTGCCAGGGCCCGTGCCTGGCAGTGAGAGCTGCAGAGCAGAAAGAAGCCGAACAGGTTGGGTGTTAGGTGCAGGGAGGCAGCACGGGGAGCACATTGAGGCTGGCAGAGCCTGTGCAGAAGAGCTCAGGTCCCTCCTGCACACTCAGCACGGAGTAGCAAGGAAAGTAGCTTCAGATGTATGGGCTCCCATGTCCTCACACATATACACACGTGCATATGTGCCCCCAGAAAAACAGCCACACACGTGCACACATTTATGCTGAGGTGCTCAGCTGAGCCTGGCCCAACTGCTCAGTAATCCCAGATTAGCATTTTCTGTCCTCTAATCTGGCAGAAGGGCAGCAACACCCAATGTGCTGGGCTGACGGTGTTACTGCTGGGCTGTTCTCTGTACTCCCAGACTGAAACCGTCCCCATGCAGAGGGGACCAAGGGGTACAGGGAGGATCTGTGTATACTGGGAGGGAACCACGACTCCCAGCAGCACACAGCACCCTGTGGCACAGCTGGGACGTGCCAACACCCTGCGTGGCCACCTCTGTGCTGGGAACCACGCACAGAGCAAAGCTCCCCTAACTTCTGCCTCCCCACAGACGCGCTGGACCGAGAACTGGAAGAGAAGTGCCGGGCAATGGAGGCTCAGCTGCAGGAGAAGGAGAAGGACAACCTGGAGCTGCGCAAGGAGCTGCGGCACAAGGAGACGCTGGTGGCCGCGCTGCGCTCCAGCCTCCGCAGCAAGGAGCGGCACTTCCTGGAGGAGCTGAAGCGGCGCAGCCACCGTGTCACCATCCTCGACACGGAGCTGCAGAAGCAGACGGAAGCAGCCGCCTACCTCTCCCTGCAGCTGCACGCCACCGCCCAGCGCCTGCCGGGCCCCCGCAGCAGTGGGCGGCCGCCCCCCGAGCAGCCCCCGGCCGAGGGCAGGCCGCAGCGCCGCGGCCATCGGGTACACCAGCGGCGCCCACCTGGGGTCGGCACCCGGCCCAGGGACCCCGTGCGTGAGGAGCACGACGCCATGCCCGACCCGGCCCTCTTCCTCTATACAGCACAGCCGCCCGCCCCGCGGCGCCCATCGCCGCTGGAGTCCCCCGCGGAGCCCCGGGGCTCGGCCACGACCCCCCGGGCACAACGGCTGCCCCAACCGCGGCCACAGGAGCACACAGCCAGGGCTCGGCCGGCCAAAGGTGAGCCCGGCAAGCAGCTGGGGCCTGGGCCCCACGGAGCCCGCACCCGAGAGTAGGCATTGAGGCAGGCACGGCCTGAGTGGCTGGGAAGGCGCTGACCCCGAAGCACCGCGGTGAGCACCAGCCGAGGTTGCTGTCCTCGTCCCCCAGCATGGGAAGGGGGCAGCGGAAGGCAGTGCTCTGCTCACAGCCCAGGACTGAGCCCGCAGGGCTGGGCCACGTAGAGCGTGGTGGGGCAGTGCTGCACGAGGCTTGGCAAAGGGCAATAAAGGAACAAGGCTGGGACAAGGCTGCTGCAGGGGGCCCCCAAACTGAAAGGTGCCCGCCTGCAGCACCCAACGCTGCTCCCTGCACATTGCTGGAGCACGGCTGTGACAAACATCACCCGCACAGGGTGGGCTCTGTCCATACGCCAGCACAGTGTTCCTCATTGGCACCTACAGTCAGCACAGTGTTCCTCATTGGCACCTACAGTCAGCTGCTGTTCTCTCACCACAGACTGAGTCACATCAGCAAGGCACTGGCAAAATGGGGTCTGGTGCACTCTACCCATGGGGCAGAGCTGGCCACAGTGCAGCCCCATGAGGAGCAGAGGCTGCAGATAATGCTTTGCCCACAACGTTCGAACCATTGGAGCCCACCTGCTTCACTCTCAGTTTGAAGCCCTGGGAAAGCATCACCTTCCCTCCAAACCATCACCTGCTTCCAGCCTGCAGAGTGCCCGTGCAGCCAGAGGTCTCTATTTTTGTTTATACAGTGTTTATACCTTACAATGCTTTTATGAGACTCAGTAGCAGTTCCAGGCCAGCTTTCCAGATAGTAAAATCAAACACCAAAGTACGATTGGCTCTGCAGGAGGTGGGCAGCTTTTGTGCTGCCCTTTGGCTGTGATGGGCAGCCACTGGGATGTCCACCACCAGTGGTAGGTCCCCTTGTGCCCCAGCAGCATCTGGCTGCACTGCCAGGAGGGCGCTGCATGGCAGCGGGTGAGGCACAACCTGGCATCCCACAGGTGAAGTCCCTCCCGGCCTTGGGACAGGGCTGCTTTTCCAGGGCTCTGAGTGCTTCTGCTGAGAACACTTCCCAGTGTTCTTTTAATGTGAGAGAGGGTAAAACATCTCTGTGTGTCCCTATGCTGTGATTTGCACAGCCCGTTCCCTGTCGTTCCCAGACAATCCTGATACACAGAGTGTGTTGCATTTTTATTATAAAGTTATTGATAAAATCATGTTGTTTATGACTGACCTACGCATTAGAAAGGGGAGGGTGTATAAGTACCCTCCTGTTCTCTGTAAATATCTTCCTAACAATCAGCATTTTTAGTGCCTAGTATGTAAATGAAGCAACCCTGTGGGAGCTGCAAGACCCTTCCCCCTCCACAGCCATCAGCTGCGCTCTGCGCTCGAGGGGCACATCCCACCTCAGTGCCTCGTGGCTTCTGCCGGCCCCATGGCAGCCTGCATGGGCAGGAAGGCAGCAGGGCCATGAGAGTCTGGGGCCAGCCCTGTGCTGGGAAGGGCCGGCCTCACGCACTGCACTGCGGTCACTGCTGTTCCTGAATGGGGGGAAGCTCTATAGTACAATATATACGCACTTATATATATGTATACACAACGCACTTGCTTTGAAGGGAAAACACTGTATGATTGTATTAGAAATGATGTTGAAATAAATTATTTTAATCTTTGTATTTATATAAAACGCTCAGCGAGATCTAAATGATCCAAAAACCCAGCAAGGCAGTGCTCCTGTGTTTAACCTGTGGGATGCTGCTGGGAGCACTGATCCCATGGAGCAGCAGGGAGCCCCAAGCAGCACCTGCAGTGCCTACGTGTGCCGGGGGCCCAGCTGCCCCCAGCCCCTGCTGCAGTGCAGAGCAGTGCCCTATCACTGGGTTGCTCAGAGCTGCTCAGCTCTGCGTGAGTCAGAGCGGTTAACGTAGCTGTACATTGTGCTGCAGAGCTCTGTATCTGGACACATACAGACTGCCAGGAGCGTAACTGCTGACACCTACGTGCTCTGTATGTAACAAGCAATGTGTAACGTTGACACATAAAGCTTAATAATTAGACTGGAAATGGATGCATAGCAATAACGCTCCACTGTTAAACATAACACTGTTAAACATAACATAATTTGCTTAGGAAACATTAATGTCCATAAATCCATGGGACCTGATGGGGTGCACCCGCGGGTGCTGAGAGAGCTGGCGGAGGTTATTGCTAAGCCGCTCTGTAATTTTTCAAAGGTCTTGGAGAACTGGGGAGGTGCCTGAAGACTGGAGGATGGCCAATGTCACCCCAGTCTTCAAAAAGGGCAAGAAGGATGACCCGGGTAATTATAGGCCAGTCAGCCTCACCTCTGTCCCAGGGAAGGTGATGGAACAGCTTGTGCTGGATGCCATCTCCAGACAACTGGGAGAAAAGGAGGTTATCAGGAGTACTCAGCATGGGTTCACCAAGGGGAGGTCGTGCTCGACCAACCTGGTGGCCTTTTATGAAGATGTCACTAGCTGGGTGGACAGGGGGAGAGCGGTAGATGTAGTCTACCTTGATTTCAGTAAGGCTTTTGATACGGTCCCCCATGACATCCTTATAACAAAGCTGAGGAAGTATGGGATAGATGAGTGGACGGTGAAGTGGATCGAGAATTGGCTGACTGGCAGAGTGCAGAGGGTTGTCGTTGGCGGTGCGGTGTCTGGCTGGAGGCCTGTGACTAGTGGTGTCCCCCAGGGGTCTGTGCTGGGTCCAGTCTTGTTCAACATCTTCATCAACGACCTTGATGAGGGGATAGTGGCCACCCTCAGCAAGTTTGCTGATGACACGAAGCTGGGAGGATTGGCTGACACGCCTGAAGGCTGTGCGGCCATTCAGAGAGACCTGGACAGGCTGGAGAGCTGGGCAGTAAGAAACCGGATGAGGTTTAACATAAGCAAGTGTAGAGTCTTGCATCTCGGTAGAAATAATTGCATACACCAGTACAGGTTGGGGGAAGACCTGCTGGAGAGGAGCTCTGCTGAGAGGGACCTGGGCGTCCTGGTGGACGACAGGTTGGCCATGAGCCAGCAGTGTGCCCTTGTAGCCAAAAAGGCCAATGGCATACTGGGGTGCATTAAAAAGAGCATGGCCAGCAGGTCGAGGGAGGTGATCCTCCCCCTCTTCTCTGCCCTGGTGAGGCCTCATCTGGAATACTGTGTCCAGTTCTGGGCTCCCCAGTACAAAAAAGACAGGGATCTCTTGGAAAGAGTCCAGCGGAGGGCCACAAAGATGGTGAAGGGCCTGGACCATCTCCCCTACGAGGAGAGACTTAGGGAACTGGGTCTGTTTAGCCTTGAGAAAAGAAGGCTGAGAGGGGACTTGATCCAGGTTTATAAATACCTGAGGTGTGGGAGCTATAGTGGCGAGGCTGGTCTCTTTTCAGTAGTGCGTGGGGACAGGACTAGGGGCAACGGGCTGAAACTCCAGCATAGGAAGTTCCGCACGAATGTGCGCAAGAACTTCTTTACAGTGAGGGTGACGGAGCACTGGAACAGGCTGCCCAGGGAGGTGGTGGAGTCTCCTTCTCTGGAGATATTCAAGACCCGCCTGGACGCCTACCTGTGCGACGTGGTGTAGGGAGCCTGCTTTGGCAGGGGGGTTGGACTCGATGATCTCTAGAGGTCCCTTCCAACCCCTATAATTCTGTGATTCTGTGATTCTGTGATAACCTGATCTATATAAAACACAGCGTGCTGGCAACTCCTGCATGCAGACCAACAGCCAAGCACTGCTCTTGCACCCACTACTGCTGTTCTGCACTGTGCACAGCCCGGAGAACTTGGAGCACTGGGGCACTGATCATCCTTCCCTGCAGCAGCTCTCGGTGCTCTCCAAGGAGGGTACACACTGTGTTGCACAACCTCACAACAGAGGCCCATGGCAGAGGCAGCCCACAGTTTGCACAGTGCACTAGGCAGGCTGCTTGGGGAGCTCTCCTTCTTGACACCATTTATTTTTTAGGCTTTTCAGCCTTATTTTTTGTGCTTGCTGGGGCTACCTAAGCGCTCCTGGCTATATCCTTCCTGCTTTGGTGGTGTGGCTGTTGCAGCACTCAGCAACTCCTCAGCTCCATACCACCCACCAGAAGTGCCAGTGCTGTCCTGCACAGCACAGCCCGGCAGAGCCCTGCCCCATTCCCCACAAGACCACACAGGCCCAGTGCCCATCTGATGTGCTACTACCCTCCTGGCAGAGCGCTCCCTGGTTGCACCCGATCTGCCACTCCCCTGCACACTGAGGAGGAGCTGCCTGCACCTGGGCCTGCTGCTGTTGCTCGTTGGCCTAAGGCAGAACTCAAGGCTTTCTGCAGGCTGTCCTTCCAAAGATCCACTTTCCCATCATGCAGTCACACCAGTAATGAGATGCCAACCTCTGAGAACTCCCACATCTTCCTGTGTCTGTAAACCCAGACCTTCTTCCTGGGGCCTGCAGGCAGATGCTGAACCACATCTCCCCGATGGGTGCAGGGCCACGTGCTGGGATTGCTTGGAGCCTGCTGTCCCCACTGGCTCTGCACTGCCTCAGGCCGGGCCTGGCACACAGCTGCCCTGGACCAAGCAGCTGAAGCTGGGTCAGAGTGGGGCATTCTCAGCTGTACGAACAGAGCCGAGAGGGACAGAGGCACCACGTGCCTCCTGCTGGAATTGCCATGGCAGTGGGCCGGGTACCAGAGTTCTGACACTGCGCTGCTTTATGTGAGTGTGCAGTTTGCTACATGGCACTGTTATTCACCTGCACTACGTTCATGTTGACTTTGAAAACCAAGTGCTTTTCAAAATGTATTCTCTGCATACCCAGAGAGCAGAGAACGGCGCTGTAAGCTGTACATGAGAAGACAACGCGATACACTTATCTACTAATGAAAAAACTGCAATCCCTTCGGAGTTTCCCTTTCCTACCTCTGGTGCCCACCGGCAGCAGCCCCCGTCCCACTGGCACAGCCCCGGCCTCCAGCTCTAACACGGCTTCAAGCCGAGCGTGCTCGGGCAAACGCCCGTCCCGGTCCTCGTCCCCATTTCCACGCCCGTCCCAGGGACGCAGCTGCGGGCCGGCCGAGCTCTGTGCTCCCGGAAGCCCCACAGCTCCGTCCCACCCTGGTGCCGCTGCTCCCGGCCCAACTCGTAGCGCGGCGTCCAAAGGACACCAACCGAACGGAACTGGCTTTTGGCCGCTTGTTTTTCAATCCGAGGAAGGCGGCCGCCCGCGCCCCGGTCCCGCACGTCCCTCACCCGGCCTACGCGCAGCGCTCCGGCGGCACCGCAGCCCCCGAGCCCCGCGCGGAGCCGGCCGCGACCTTGTCGGCGTCGGGAAGGTCGGCAGCGGCCTGCAGCCCGGCCCGCGGCGAGGCCCGCTCCGGCCGCTCCGTGCCCGTGCGCCGGGCCTGAGCCGCAGCAGCGCAGGGCAGAGAGGAGCCGCGCCCCCACCCCGGCCCGTCCGGCCGCACCGTCCCGCGCCGCGCTCCGACGAGGCCGCCCCACCGCAGCCCATCCCGCCCCCGGCCTCGCGCGCGGCGCGGCCCCTTTAAGGCGTTGCGGGCGGCGCGGAGGTTGGTCCCGGGCCGCGCGCCGTAGCGGGGTCGCCGCACCACGTGGGCCGGAGCGGCGCTGTCCTTCGCGGCGCGGCGGGACGGGACACGGCGGGCACGGCGCGGGGCGCCCATGGTCAGCAAAGCGGACGAGATGCCGCCGGCCGCCGTGCCGGCCTCCGCGCAGGGCGGAGAGCAGCAGGAACCGGGACCGCGCGGCAGGAGGGCGGCGGAGGCCGAGCAGCGGCCCGGTAAAGGAGGGGGGGGCGGCTGCGGAGGGGCCAGTGGGGGGTGGCCGGGACGGAGCCCGTGCTGCAGGACGGATCGCCGCGGGGTGCCGCCGCCTCGAGGCGCGGGGCCGGCGGAGAAGGAGCCGCGGCCCGGTCCGCGTCGGTGCGGGCGCGGAGGCCCCGGGGTCGTCGCGCGCGGTGTCCGCTCCCTCCGCTGCGCTCCGCCCCCGACCCGGCCGTGACGGTGCGACCCGGGCAGTCCGGGGGGACGCTGCAGAGGCGGCCTGGGGCGGTGGGGCCTCCTCGTACGGCGCCGCGGGGGGGTGCGCTCGGGGCTGGAGGGAGCGGCGGAGTTGGGGGGTGCGGTTGGGCCCCGCTCCGAGCGGGAGACGGAGGCCGGGAGCGGCGGGGGGCGGCCGGACGCGTTCCGTCCAGGCGCGGCGGCACGGGGAGCCCCGGCCCCGTGAAGGTCACCTTCAACGGACGCGGCGCGGCGCGCCCGAGGGGGGTGGGAGGCGGCCGGGAGGGGCCCTCGTTCCCCGGACTCAGTCTGCCGGCAGCAGCGCGGGGTTCCCGATGCCGTCCGGGCCGGGGGGGGGGTAGCGGGGCCTTCCCGGCTATCCCCGGGCAGGGAATCTCGGAGTGGGCCTGGACCGGAGTGCTGGGGAGACCGCGCCGTGCCGCGCTGGGAGCCGCGCGCTCCGGGCCGACCCCACGCAGCCCCGGCCGTGCCCGAGGTCAGCTGCGGGCCGGGACCCTGCGCACGAAGCCTGGTGCCCATCCCGTAGCGCCGGAGCTGTGCACTGTGTGGAGCCTCGTGTGGCTGCGGCACGGTCTGCGTCCCGAACTGCTGCCTTGCCTGGCTAGGGTCTGTCTGGGCCCTGCGGTCTGCCGTGAGGTCACTGGGTGGTGGTGACCACAGGGATGCATTTGTGCCTGTAAGAGATAATCTCGTAAAGGAGTTATCTTGGGCCACAAAGATGCAGCTCGCCTCGTGTGCTCTTCTAAACTGAGTTCTGCTGGGGCTGGTGTCGCAGTATGGTGGTGTCTTTGTAATAGGTGAGAGGCAGCTGAACTGCCCTGAAAATGTGAACTGCAAGAATGTGTCACTTCGTAGAATGCTCAAAAGCAGATATGTGGGATTTCCTGGGAAGAGCAGATAGCTCATGAGAGATCTTGGCTGAATGCCGCATGCTTTGACTCATTAAAGCCCCTACAGCAAATAAATGAGGGGGCAGCTCTGCACCCTGACCTGGACACTCTTCATCTGCTTCAGGGTTTGGGCACCAGCCCTGCCCAGCATTCCATGTCATCCTTGGCACAGAGTGCTGTTTCTACAGGAGGTGAGTGTCCTGGAGACAGGACTAGGGGAAATGGCCAGAAACTGGAGCATAGGGAGTTCTGCATGAATGTGCACAAGAACTGCTTTACAGTGGGGGTGACGGAGCACTGGAACAGGCTGCTCAGGGGGGTTGTGGAATCTCCTTCTCTGGAGATATTCAAAACCTGCCTTGATGCTGAGCTGTGCGACGTGGTGTAGGGAACCTGCTTTGGCAGGGGGGTTGGACTCGAGCTCTGCGGGTCCCTTCCAACCCCTACGATTCTGTGATTCTATGAAGCACTGCTCTGCAGCTTGGCCTGCTGCTCTGCTCTGTAACTCACAAGAAGAAAGGTAAAAGCATGGCACTGCGTGGCTGTTCCTCATAGGTCACATTGGCTGAGCGAGGGACTGCCGCTGCCTCCCTTCCCTGTTTGTATGGTGATGAGGTGACTTTTTGAAGTTTGTCACTCAAAGCAAAGTTCACTGGTGTTTGAGGCTGGCAGGAATTCAAGTGTATGGGGGAGAGCCTCCCTCAACCCCCATGCGCCGTTTATTCAAATGGATGCCAAGCGCAGCTCCTGTTAAAAAGTTACGAGGTCTGATCCCTGCTCAGCATAAGCTGGACCCTGGGAGAGGTAAAGCTTTCCCCTGTGTCAGCCAGAGGGCTCTGGGCAGCGCAGGGCTATGCTCCATCCCCACGTGCCCAGCACTGCCCATCAGGGTCCTGGCAGCTGCACCGCACAGAGGGGCAGCTGCTGGGGCTGTGCTGGGTATGGGCTCCTGGCTAACAGGGTATGCTCTTCTGTTGTGCTAAGTATCAAGTCCGGGGGGCTGTTTTCTTTTGCCTCTAAAGTGTCAAGAGAGTTGTGACTGCCCCCTCCGCCTCCAAACAGACAAACATGCTGGGCCGCTTCATCCTCCTGGGAGCAGAAATACACAAACACTTTGGGTACCTGCAGTGATTTTCAGCAGGAGCAGTTATGGGTTAAATTACCTCTCTTGTTAACTAGCGCAAGATCAAAAGACAGCAATTGTGTGCAGCACTTTTGGACTATTTTTGTTACTGCAGCTGTCGGTGCTTCAGAACAGTCTTGTCTCATGTGCAGGTCAGCAGTGTCTACCTGGCATAGAGTCTTTGTCAGTGCCTTGCCTGGAGATTGGCTTTTTAAAAGGAAAAAAGTCCCTGTCCTTTTTCTTCCAGTCCACTTATGTATTCATTTTCCTTCTCTGTTAAAAGAGCAGAGAATGAAGGTAGTAATGGAGAACTGCTGTGCAGGCAGTGCTGTTGTCTGTTAGCAGCAAAGTCAGAACGCAGATTCCTAATCAGGGATCTGCCTTCCCTGTCTGTCGCCTGACCTTGGAGGTTTGCTTGTGGTTTGGAAGGGGCAGAATTGCTGACGGCTGGCTTTTCTAATGTGCAGTTGTAACACTTCAGGGGGAGAACTGGACCATCATGCTGTGAGGCAGAGGAAAGGGCTGTGATAACAGCAGCACCTGTGTGATAGGGATGGGACCTGAGCAAGGGGTAGTATTTGGTGCAGCTCTGCTGGGGGGTGGCCCTGAGCTCCCTCTGAGAGCCAGAAGCTCTCAGCTATCCCCCAGCAGCATTGCTCTGGGGTTTCCCAGCTGGAAAGTGGAAGTAGGTCAGGAATATGCACACAGAGAGTTGCAGGCACATGGCTGCCTTCTGCACAGTAAAAACAACTTTGTGTTGCAGAGAACTGTTTGACTTAGCAGTCTGTAAATGACTGAACTTGGCAGCGTCCCGCTTGCTTTTCTGCATCATGCTGCATTGGTTGTACTAGAAAGTTGTTATTTCTAAAAGCTTTAAAGGTCTGAAGTTCATGCATTTCATTATTTGCATTTGAAGAGTAAAACCAGTCCACGGGGCAGTGTTTGCACACAGCGCTGACGCTGCGTGGCTGTTGGGTGGCAATGGCTTTTGGGCAGGCAGTGGTGCTTTGGAGGCACATCTGCTTTTTGTTTGTTTGTTTTAATATTACTGGCTCCAGAACGAGAGGTTACCTGGTGTTTTTGTGACATATCAGCTTAAATGCACTTTTAGAGATGATGAACCGTCATCTTGAGTGGGAAAATGGATCCACACTGCAGGAATGAACACCAGAGCAGTCTGAGGGAAAAGGCCAGCAAAGTTCAGACGCTGTTCCTTGTGTCTAAGTAACATTAAAGTAAGGGCATGTTTTAAAAACAGCACTGTTTTTTACTTTGTATTTCTCTTTTGCTTCAGCTGTAACCTTGCTGTTTCTCTTGGTGTTGATCTTTGCCCTTTGTCTCCAGTCTAGTCTTTGCTCCCAGCTCATGTTGGTTGAATTGCTGCAGTGATCTGAAGCAATCACCTCACTGCTTTCAGAACAATGTTTCCGAAGTTTTGGCCAGACAAAAAGCTTATGAATGGGCTTCAGTTTGTTTCTGGAGAACCAGTGGGGCAGTACAGGGTGCAAAGCATGCTGTATTTGGTGGCTTGAAGTGCTGTAGCTGTGAGAGCTGTGAATGCCCTGGGGCTGTGAGGCAAACGTTGTTGGTAGAAACACAAAATGCCACAGACCTTGGAGTCAGCCTGAAGCGTGGCTTAGATTCTGTAGGTCTGTGTGGCCAGATTTTTGTTTGGATGCTCATGCTGAGTGGTTGCCCCACTTGCTCTCCATGGGCTCTCAGGACAAGCTCTGTGGCCTTGCTATGCTCCCTATGTCGGGCAAATGTGGTGTGGGGCTGCTGAGATCTAACGGCAGCACTTAGAGCTCTTCCCGCAGGTGGGTTAAAGCCGATTGAAGTTTAATGACAGCCAGAGAGCTGCTCTAACGCTTCACTGTGGGCTCTTACTGAAAGGAGTGCTTGTTGTGCTGAGGAAGCACTGCAGGTCTCTGGGAAGCTGTGGTTTCCTCTAGGGGGTGAGGGAGGCTGTGCTGTGTGCTCTGCTACCAAAACATTTCCACTGGGGCTATCTGTGATCCTAGAGGCTATTCATTTAGTCAATTTATTTGGATTCAGTAAGCTATTTATTTTGATTAATTTGTTATTAGGTTAAAACTAAATTTGCATTTGCTAGACCAGCAGGAGCCTTCTCGTGCTAAAGCCATCTCATGTGCTGCAGTGCTCTCACCCTTGTTTCAGTTGCAGCAAAGCCTCCTGGTGCTCCTGGAGCAGACCTCTTGCCCACGAGGAGCTTTGGCCCCTCCTGGATGGGGCCCACAAAGGAAGCCCCTGTGCGGCCATTGCTGCACAGCCCTGCACGGTGCTCCTGCAGTGTCAGCCTGTGGTTGGGTCAGTTCTGCACGGTGCAGGAGGGCGGGAGTGGGAGGGGTGCACATAATCCTATTTGAATATGGGTGGCTTAGTTGTTCTGCAGTGTGCCTTCTGAGCACAAGGAACACTGGCAGTCTTATTTCTACATCATTAAATCCCATTGCATCACTAATACAGGATGGAGTCGTATTGCTTTACCTTAATGTCTTTTATCTCTGTGGATCGTTGCATGCGAGCTATTGCACAGCATCAGCCACTCGTTGGATGTGGCCTCCTCCTTGGAACCAGCGCGTCTTCAGCTGATGGGTGTGAAAGCTGCTCATCATACTGGGGTTACGTGGCTATTATGGGGCGAAGTAAGCTCTGCTGAAATGTAATGATGCATTGTCATTAAAGTTAGTGATTTTATTAATTGCAACGAATTGTAGTTCAGGTGATCTGCTTTAAAATGTAACGCTGCACTGAGCTTCTGCCTGTGGCAACTCAGACCTGCGGGCACCCTGAGTGTCCCTGGCCAGGAGAGAGCTGGCACTGTCTGTGCACTAAACTCTTTCAAAAATATCAGGAGTACTTTCGGTTGCAGATGCAGATGTAACCTGAGACCTGATGTTAGCTCCTGAGGTCAGAGACTTCATGTTGCCACGATTTCAAGGTTAGCTTCTCTCATGCTGTGGAATTGTTTGAGGAGAGCAACTCTTCTGAGAGGAGGACATCGGCCGTAGCTGAGGCTTCCCTGTTGGCTGGGAGGGTAACTCTGAGGGCTTGAAAGGATTTGAGTGGGAAAGATTTTTCCCGTTTCCTTTTTCTGTTCTTAAAACAGAGGAAGAGAGGCCAGCCAGGGATTTAATGTGAGAGCCCCCGCTCTGCTCTCAGCCAGCCGTTGGTGCTGGAGCACGAGGCACTGCAGGCAGCCTCAGCCTTCCCGGGGCTCTCTGCTGGGGGTCTCCTCCCAGCTGTCAGGCCCTGGGCCAGGGCTTACATGAGCTCTGCACATCTGGTTCAGTTCTGGCTTTGGGAACATGATCGTTGCTGAGGACGGAGCTGTGCTGCTCAACAGGGGAATGTGTGGTGTCCCTCCAGAGGGGCCATGTGTGCACAGGTTGCCCCAGCACTCATTGCTTACACAGGGCTCAAGCTCTGTAATCCCAGCATTGGTTGCTGGGATTTACAGAAACAGCAGAGAGGAGTGGCTGGAGGAGGCCGTCAGTGTGTTTTTGTGGCTGGTTTGATATGGCGGAGCAGTGTGAGGGGACAGAAAATGCGTCTGGGAAAACTTGGCTGCCGCTGCCCAGGCCCTTTGTGCTGCCTGCTCAGTATGGGCGGCTGGCCCCAGCCGAGGCACCCTGCAGCCATCCTGTAACTCAATGCGTCTCCCTGCCAACAAGTTTGGCACAGCCGGAGCACCCGTCCCATGCTGCACCAGTACAGTGCTTGATACAGCTCTCGTCTATTTATATCGAGCTCACGGCGCAGGGTGATCGGCGGGCATCTGCTCTTGGAGCACATCCGAAGTTCTTCTTGGGGAGACGTGCACACGTACATCCATCTTGTGTGAGCAGAGCCACGGCCCTCCGAGCTGCGGGAGCTGCTCTGTGCCTCGTGTGGGACCAGGGCCTCGTGTGCTGGGTGAAGGTCGCTGCAGGTGTAGAGCGGGGCGGCAAGGAGGCCATGCGAGTGGGCTGGTGCTGGGCCCCCTGCCCTGGGAACCTGTGAGGATTTTCTTAGGAGTCAGAGTGACCGTGTGGGACAGATCCGGACTGGGGAGGTGAGCTCTGCCGTGCGCCTGGTGGGAACTTCAATACATGCGTGCAGACAAGACTTGCAGACAGAGCTCGCTGTTGTGACTGGTGCTGTGTGAGCTGGGCTGCCAGAATCATGGGAAACAGCATGGTGGTGAACTGCTGCAGGCGCATCACCGACCTGCTCTTGCCAGCGCGTGGCTGCAATCTGCCTGACGAGCGCTCACCCCTCTTGCTGGAGGCCCCAGTGAGCGGAGCCAACTCTGTGGATGCACAGGGAGCTTTGTGGGGCTCCGTGCCGTTCCCCGATGTCATCCCCAGTGCAGCGGCAGGAGGAGGCCTGCAGGAACACATCGAATGTGCCCAGGCCCTGCCCAAGGCCGAGGGCGAAGTTGCAGTGGCCGCAGCCTGCAGTAACAGCTGCTCTGGAGCTGGCGGTGCTGCCCTGCTGCTTGCCGCCGTCCTTCCCACCGACCTTGAGGAAGGGCCGTTGGAGCTGCTGGGCCGTGCTGTGCTGCCTGCGGCCTGCCAGGGCCACGTGAAACATGAGGACTGTGGTGTGGCATGCAGTACGGGGCCTGGGGCGGCCTGTGGGGTTCTGACTTGCAGCGTGCAGCCAGCAGGCCCCAGGCCGGGTGCAGCCTTGCTGCTGGGCAATGAATCACTGCATGCTGCCTCTTCAGAGAGCCTTAGCACAGCCCGGTCAGCGAGGACAGGAAAGGCTCCACATGGCCACAGCGTGGCTGCACCGTCTGCACTCGGCTGGGAGAAGGCCTCTGGGAGGGGGGCTGTGTGCTCCAGGAACCCTAGCCCTGCAGCGCAACTATCCAAGCAGCAGAAGAGGAGGAAGAAGAGGAAGCTCCTTCTGCTAGGTGCTCAGCATGGGGCCCTGCTGTGCTTTGTGTTTCTGGTGGCCCTGTGTGCAGGGGACTACATGTGCTCGTGGTGGGGTGGGAGAGTGGAGGCAAGGCTCCATTAGAGTCTGTGTGGGGGTGAGGATGAGGAGGGTGGTGAGGTACTCCCTGTGCTACCCTCTCCTTACCCTTCTTAGCAAACATGAGGATGGGCTTTGTGGCTGATGACCAGTTGGCTGCAATGTGAACCAACTCCTGCAGCCAGAGCACAAGGAGAAGAAGCTGTTGGATGGAGCTATGACTGTGCTGCATGCATGCAAAAGAACCTCTGTGACACAGGTTCAGTGCTGTTCTATGCCTGCTCTCTGCCCGTGCCTGGTGTGTGCACCTGGAGCTCAGCCCTGTGCAGCCAGGAGGGGCTGGTTAGGGACCATACTGCTCAGTGCTAGGAAGAGCATGGCGGGGTTTGTGTGCTCCGATGTAACTGGGGCTGGTACCAAGAAACGCTTTCTTAAATTCAGTAATGAAAAAGGGAGCATTTTAGTCTTTGATTTTTGTATTTCCATGTTACTAAATGTAAGGAAAGAAGGCTGGAGGCATTGAATGCCTTTGGTGCTGGTACTTCCCACACCCTCCAAACCAGACCTGCTTGCCGCAATACATTTTGACAGGGCCATCAAAAAACTGATGCCTGACTTGGGCTGAGAAGATATGTTTGAATGCTAAAGAGTTATTAACTCGAGCTTCCCATGATCTCTCCATCATCATGTATGCTCAGCAGCGCCCAGACCAGGCAGGAGCTGGTCATTGAGCTGCTTGCCGTGTGCAGTGCACACACACACCTGCAGCCTCTCTGTAAATAGCACTGGGACTGAAGTAGTGTGGTCACCTCGGGTGCTCACTGTCTGGGAGCAAGGATGAAGCCTAATCCTTTCCCTTGGCCTTATTAGCAGGTACAAAATGCAGGTCAGGTGAGCACATGTTCAGTACTCCCCATGAGGATTCTGTGCCACCTCCTCCCTGCTTCAGCATTTGATTTTGCTGTTTTCCTGATGCTTTCCCCTGGTGTGCAGCTGCAGCTCATTCCTGCTGTCACCAGGGGCTGTTCCCTGACCTCCAGGCACAGGCTGTGCTTTCTCAATTTCAGGCACTGTCCTGTGTCTGAGCTTTTCTCCCTCCTGGAGCTCCCTGGAGCTTTTCTTCCTCCTTCCTGGTGTCGATAGAGCTCCCCAGAGCCTTGCCTTGTGCCTGGCTTGCCCGTGGCTTTGTCTGTCAAAGAAATGAACAGCTCAGGCTGGGGACTTACACAAAGTGACAAGGGATGTGAACAGCATCTGCTGACATGCTGAAGGCAGCAGAAGCTGCTGAAAGTAGCTTTGTTTACCTGTTGCTTCTCTCAGTGAGCTCCTGGTGTTCTGTGCAGTCTTTCACTCTGCGTCAGTTCAGCTGTGCCAGCCGTCTTTGAGATGGGTTTCTGCTGGCAGCCTTTGGAGCAGCGTGGCAGGAGGTTGTACTCAGTGCTCCAGCAGGGATCCTCCCTGCATGTGCAGGGGCAGCAGTGCAGCAGTCCCAGCCTGGCCTCGTGGCTGCAGGCTGCTCTGGGTGCTCTGCAGCATCCTCGGTCTCCTCAGCTCTGATATCTCGACGTTACTTAAAAAGAAAACAAACCATTGTAGAAACTGGGAGGGAGATACAGAGCTCCCAGTCCCTGTGACGCATCTAAGTGAACATTTGAAGTGTCATCACCTTTTTCTTGAATACAGTAGCTTAGGCAAAGCCTCGCCCTGGCCCTGTGGGATGTCCACAAAACATTCTGGAAATGTGGAGGGTGGTTTTGCTGTGTGCAGGGTGTGGAGCTGCCTGTGCCTGTGCAGTATTGCACTCCATGTGACACCTCTTTGCCTGCAGCTGAGCAGCTGTGCTGCAGAGGTGTGTTGGAGCTACACAGTGTGTCGATGCAAGGGGACAGCTGCCTCTGGACAGCTGCACCCGTTCTTTAATTTAAGAGACTTGTGAAGACTAAACTAAATCTGCTGTAAGCTGTGCCATCCTCCTGCTTCCCTCCCTCCCTGCTCCATGCAGGGGTTGTGGAAGGTGCAAACCCTGTAGGCAAGTGGGGCTGTATTGGTCCTGCAAAGGGAGGAGAGGGCAGTGCTTGGTGCACTTGTGTCCAGTAACAGTAACTGCAGAACTTACTGCCTTTATCCCCTGGTTTTAATCCCTGGTTTGCTTGCCATTCTCCTCTCCCCATTGTGCTGACCTCTGTCCCTCTCTCCAGAGCACCCACCTGGCGTGGCACTTGTCAACGGCAGTGGCCCCCACGAGAGCCTGAAGGGTGAAAAGGATGCCAGGCAAAATGGACATGAGGAGGCTGACACAGGGGAAGATGGGAACGACCAGGAGGTCATTGTCATCCAAGACACAGGATTTACTGTCAAGATCTGTGCACCTGGGATAGAGCCCTTCTCCCTGCAGGTACCTCTCTGCCAGCTGGGAGGGGACAGGAGTGGGGGCTGAAGAGGCATGGAGTGATGTTCATGATCCTAGTCCTAGTGGATGCAGAGGGCAGACCATGAGGTTCCTGATTTATTGCTTTCATGATGGGGTTGAGTGGAGAGGGAGGCAGCGAAGCATGGAGGGTACAGGAGATAAGCTGCTGGACCAATGGCTTTTAGATGAGTAGGTGATGTGAGCACCAAGCTGTCTGGTGTAGGCTGTGCAGGCATTGGGTGGACAGAGGTAGAAAGTAGAATTAGGGGAGTAGAATTAGGCAGGATGTAGTTGCCCCGTGTTCATCTCAGCAGGGCTGGGGAATGGAGTTGAGCCTCAAGGACAAAGCTTTCCCATTTCTGGGCTGTCTTAAAGAAGGGATGTGAAAATGTGACCCAAGGGTCTGACTTAGGAAAGGAAAACCTCCTGCCTGCCCAGAGGTTTTGGCATGCTGCATCTTATGTCTGAGCTGGGTTTGGCACAGTGACATGTGCCAGAGCTGTCTGGGGAAGGCACACACTTGTCTGTACATCAAGGGAACGACACAGCTCCCCTTCCCTTTCTGCAGAGCTCTGCTGCTTGCAGCAGTCTGTGTCACAATGGCCACAACACCTGCTGCCAGACCAGGACAGGCGTTTACATGCCCAGCTGATCCTGTGATTTTGCTTGGCACTTCACAGAAAACCATTTGGATGAAGTGTCTTTAATCTGGGGGGAGGCATTTTGAGTCTAAACCCAGTGGGAAGGAAGCCTTATCTCCCCAAGACCAGCAGAGAGAGCAGTGAGGTTACATCCCCTGTGGAACTAGCTGTATCTCAGGTAGCTTTTTTCTTCCTTTAAATCCCTTTGGCTGTTAGTTTTAATAGGCTAATAATAGCAGGCCACGTTGTTTACAGCGGCTTATGTAAACTACCCTGAGTCCTCGTAGCTTGAGAGCAACATCAGTGGTTCTGGAGCCAGGGCAGGCAGGCAGGGGAGCAGCCCGGGACCACAGGTTCAGCATGGATCCCGTGTGTTCACATGCCTGGAGGGGCAGCACCATGCAGTGGGTACCACAGCAGGTGAGTTTAGGAAATGGCCTCTTCTGTTCTCACATCATTCTGATCCTCAGCACAGATGTGCAGTGTGGATGGATAAGGGATGAACCCCTGGTTTCCCCTCGCCTTCTGTTCCTTCCCTGCTCTGTGCTCAGCGCAGTGCAAGGCTGTGACATTTCTGCATGCTCACCCTGCCAGAGGTGACACCTTTATGTGTACTCCAGAACAGCTCTTTGTGCCTCTTGCCACTGGAGCTTGCTGACATGCTGAGTGTTGCTAGGAGAGCAGAGATGTCCCTAATGTGTTTGTGCTTGAGTCCTCTTTGGATGTGTGCTTGAGGGGGAGCTGGCTAAGAATAACTAGCTGGGTTGTTCCCTTCATAAGGTCTCTCCTCAAGAGATGGTGCAAGAGATCCACCAAGTCTTAATGGACCGTGAGGATACCTGCCACCGGACTTGCTTCTCTCTGCAATTGGATGGCAATGTTCTTGATAATTTTGCTGAGCTGAAAACTATTGAAGGACTGCAGGAGGGCTCGCTGCTGAAAGTGGTGGAAGGCAAGTTACTCTGGGAGGGGATGAGCATGGAGTGGTTCTGGCCACCTGGCAGCCCTTCCTTGTGGTTCCTTTTTGAGAACTGTGTGCTGAAGCAGTAAGCATCTGTGTAATTCCAGTTCCTTTCCTCCCTTTCTGCTTATCAGAACCATACACAGTGCGAGAGGCCAGGATACATGTGCGTCACATTCGGGACCTTCTGAAGAGTCTTGACCCTTCAGATGCTTTCAATGGTGTGGACTGTAATTCTCTGTCATTCCTGAGTGTCTTCACTGAAGGAGACCTGGGAGGTATGGGGCAAAAAGGTTTATGTGGTGTGGTCACTGTTCTCGTTCCCCTGACTTTCTGCTTCATTAAAGCACAGTGTAACAATCAGCTGGCCCACCTCACTCAGGAGTGCAGAGAAACACTCTGAGAACTTCTGCTTGGAGGATGGACTGGTATGTTTTTCAGCACTGATTTTCCATCTTTCTCCATTGTAGACAGCGGAAAACGAAAGAAAAAAGGTACTGAAATGGAACAAATTGACTGCACCCCTCCTGAACATATCCTGCCAGGTAGCAAAGAGAGACCCCTGTGTGCCCTTCAGCCCCAGAACAGAGACTGGAAGGTAGAGTTCTCCTGTGCAATTGCAACAGCTGTCAGCATATACATTGCAGCAAACGTGTTCAGGGATTGAAAACTGCATTGAGATGGACTTTGGGATTTGCTCTGCTTGGTGCTTAATGAGTGCTGGAATAGCACTGCTTAGCCAAGAGAATAAAGTCCAAGAGCTAGTGTGCAAAATGCTGGATGCAAAGTCTGGACATCTGCAGAGCATAACATTGGTCAGTCTTGCTGGGGAGGGGAAGCAGGGAAGGGAGAGCGGCATTGCTCTAAAAAGTCCTGGAGACAGGATCTGCAGATCAGTACAGATTATCCTTAGGTTTCCCATGCCCTTGCACTTGGATTCCGTTTTTAGAAGCTGCCATTTGAAAACCAGTACAGCAAGAAATGCGTGCCTTGTGCAGCCCAGAGGCCCAGAGTGTCTGTTTTTACCTGTGTTGTATGTGTGAAAAGCTGCAAATTGGGGCAGATTAGTGGACTGCAAGTGGCTCTATATTCTAGAGACCAATTTTTTGGTAAGCTCTGTTTGTGAAACCAAGCAAAGGCAGCAGGTAAAAGGACTCTGGCTTGTGCATCAAATGGTTCTGTAACTCAGGGGTATTAATTCCTACTGATAGGAACTGCTTCTGTTGTATTCTGTAGCCTTTGCAGTGCCTAAAGGTATTGACAATGAGTGGCTGGAATCCTCCACCTGGTAACAGGAAGATGCATGGAGACCTCATGTATTTATATGTCATCACAGTGGAGGATCGACATGTCAGTATCACTGCATCCACGAGAGGATTTTACTTGAATCAGTGAGT
This sequence comes from Excalfactoria chinensis, assembly GCF_039878825.1. Classification (NCBI taxonomy): domain Eukaryota; kingdom Metazoa; phylum Chordata; class Aves; order Galliformes; family Phasianidae; genus Excalfactoria; species Excalfactoria chinensis. The sequence continues at coordinate 8,409,469 of NC_092843.1, read as the reverse complement.
AACCAGCATTCCTTCTGTCCTGCCCTGCAGCAGAGAACTTGTAATACCCAAACAGAAAAGAACATGGAAAGAAACACACTGCTTGATTTTTTACCTCTGATTGTTTTCTGTGTGTGTGTGTGTGCGTGGAAAGCAGCTTATTTCTATTCACTGCTCACATGGGGTTTGTAGGAGTTGTTCTACTGGATTGGGCTGTTTACTTATGCCTGGTACCACTTCTTTACTGTGGATAAATGCCTGATGCTTAAGGGAAAGTTGAAACGTCCCACAATGACATCAACTAATCGTAGTGTTTTGAGTCGTGGAGGGAATTCCTTCCTGACCATTGCAAATAGCTCATTTTGCCCTAAAGGAAAAGCGCAGTCTGCCAGCACTTCCTAACCTGGGCACAGGTTTGACTAGGATTGGTTTTTTAAACAGTGCCTGTGAGAGACTGTTAAAGTTACTGCACAGTGCCCAGGAATGTAAGAGTGACTGTACTGAAAAAAGACAAAACTCGAGCATGTTTCTACTTTGTGTCCGATTATGAGTTGGTTGTTCTGTGCTACCCTGACTTGTGGAAAAAATCATTTGTATTCCATGGTTGCCTATGAAACCATGCGTCTCAGTTATGACAACAGCATGTTTCTTTCCTCTTGCAGGTCTACTGCATACAACTTCAATCCCAAACCTGCAAACCCCAGTTTTCTCAGTCATTCCTTGGTGGAACTACTTAACCAGATCAGCCCTACCTTCAAAAAAAACTTCTCTGCTCTGCAGAAGAAACGGTAGCAGCACTTCTTCCTCTCTAGTCACCTTTGGTGGTGTGATGTTGCTTGGTGAGGCTGGGGCACATGGCTGGTTTGTCCTTAGCAGCAGCTGATGCAGAGCAGGCCTTGTGCTGCAGCAGGGTCAGACCGATAACCTCATCACTTCGCTCTGAATACAAAACTGAAGCATAAAATATTAGGAACCCTAATACATGGTGGCTTTAAAAAGGCTTGGAGTAGAGAGTGATTAAACATGAATGCGTATTTCTTTTCTCTAATTTCCTTTAGCTCCTGTAATAATAAGGAGCAATAATAGATTGTTTTATTTTCCTGTCCTTGCTGCAGGGACCATCTATTCTACTCCAGGACAGTGGATCCTTTGCAGAAGCCTGTCATTCTTTAGAGTCCGCTTAATGAACTGCCTCAGCTCAGCAGGATGCAAATTGACAGGCACATGGTGTGGCTTTCAAGAGTTCTGCTTCTGCTCTCATTAGGAGGATGAAAGTGACACCATACAAGGGCTGGAAATTAGCAGTGGCCACACAGCCACCACAGCAACTATCCGGCCATTTAAAAACTATTATACTGCATTGCTTGTTGGGCCAGCAGTAAATACAGATGAGACTCTGGCACCTGCTGAGAGCAGACAGATTACACAGGAGGCCATTAGGGGAAGCTTGCTTTTTCACTTCATTAGTGGATGTGTGCTATAGGCTTGTTTATAACACAGCCCTTACAGACTGCAGCGAAAGCTGAGAGCTAATCTGACAGAGATGGCTGGGAGTGGTGATCCTCTGCATGTGCTCCTGTTTTGTGCTGAATGGGAAGTGTGCTGGGGAGATACAGCTGAGGACGGGGGAATGAGGAGAGCCCAGTTTGTTCTCTAGATGGTGGCTGAGAGATACTGCCAGCTCAGTCATTAAGGGGCGTCACTGCTTGTTTAATGACGTGGTCTTGTTCTGTTTGCTAGAAATTGGTGTTACAGCAGAGGGAAAATTCTCTTAGAATAGAAAGAAATCTTCCTTTGGAAAATATCTAATTGTTTCCACTCCCTAATTAGGGTTCAGAGACATCCCTTTGAAAGGATAGCAACTCCTTTCCAAGTGTACAGCTGGACAGCTCCACAAGCAGAACATGCCATGGACTGTGTCCGAGCAGAAGATGCGTACACTTCCAGGCTGGGCTATGAAGAGCACATACCTGGACAGGTATCAGTCTAACTCTGAGAACCCTAGCAATAGTTCTGCTGCTCACTGCACTGGGAACCAGTTCACTTTTACCAGCAAGTAAACCTTTGGTATTTGTGAAAAGGTTTTGTGCATCCAGGAAAACTTGCATGAGTCTTTGTTCTCAATTATATCTTTAACTACAGAGGGCTGAGCTGCCAAGGCTGCAGCTTCCCTGAGTATATGGGAGTCTGAGCTTGAGTACCTATAAAGCCTGTGTCCCTACTTTGACTGGCACTGCTGCTCCTTGCAAACAGCAGTGTTCCTCTGTGCTGGTCAGGCCTGGAAAAGCTCTCGTGTCTCTCAGCATACTCTCCTACGGGTGTCAGTTGCAGCCTCGTAGTGTAAAATTTTCCAGGCTGTGCACTGTGCTAGACTGTCATGGCTGCATGTAGGTAGTGCCTGTGGGGTGACCATGTTGCAGTGTGCTGGCTAACCATGTCTGCACTGGGTTACTCTGGTGTTAGCAATCTGGCATTTCAGATAAACTGTGCTGACTAATGTGGACTAACAAGATCTATCCCATATGGATCCTGAATGAGGTCAACTCATGAGGGGTGATCCTGATGCTAATTCTCTTCCTCTGAACATCATGGCAGCCTGAGTTCCTCCCTTCTTCCCTTCTCCTTTCCCTGGCAAATGAGAAATGCTGGCTTGCTAGCATCCACCTGCAGCACATATTGCTTCCCACAAGGCTTTGACTCTTTCAGACCAGAGACTGGAATGAGGAGCTGCAAACCACACGAGAGCTGCCACGCAAGAACCTGCCTGAAAGGCTGCTGAGAGAACGAGCCATTTTCAAGGTAACTTCGGGATCTGCAGGCAACTCTATTACACAGCCCCTTCTCTGCTGCCCACGTCACACCTAGACATTTCACCCAGGCTTGCCCTGTAGAAACTGCAAGATGGGAGTCCCCATTTCTGAGCTAAGGGGTCTTGTTCTCTCTCACAAATAGTATAATCATCTAGGTTGGAAAAGGCCTTCAAGGTCATCACATCCAACCATCAGTCTGAGTTAGCAAATCCTACCACTAAACCATATCCCTTAGTTCCATGTCCACATATCTCTTAAATACCTAATCAGGACTTCCCTGGGCAACTTGTTCCAGTGCTTGACCAATATCTGCCTTCTGCTCCCAGCTTTGCAGGGAAGAATTGTAGTCCTTGCCCCCCATGTCTCCCAGCTGACCATGAGATGGTCTCCTCTTAGTCCTCCACTGTTGTGTTTGATCCAGTCCTCCTTCAAGTGAGTAGGAGCAGCAGCAGGGGTACATGATTAAAACTAAACCCTCCTCAGCAGAGAGCTCATGAGACTGAGCCATGGTGATCCCTAATGCTCTGGCTCCCGGAGCTTGTATCCAAGCCACTGGCCAGGCTCACAAGAGCAAAAGCCAGCTGACCTGCCTGCCTGCTGGAGGGCCATGAGGACGTGAGGAGCAAAGAAGTTTCCAGAGAGCTTTGAGAGTGAGGTGTGGGGAGGTTGTTATCCATTTCTTACCTGACTTTCTTTCTGGTTACCTCCAGGTTCATAGTGACTTCACTGCAGCAGCAACAAGAGGTGCCATGGCTGTCATTGATGGCAATGTCATGGCTATCAACCCCAGTGAAGAGACCAAGATGCAGATGTTCATCTGGAACAATATATTCTTCAGTCTGGGCTTCGATGTCCGTGACCACTACAAGGACTTTGGTGGGGATGTTGCTGCTTATGTAGCACCTACCAATGATCTCAATGGTGTGCGGACTTATAACGCTGTGGATGTAGAAGGGCTGTACACCCTGGGGACTGTAGTGGTGGATTACAGAGGTTACAGAGTGACAGCTCAGTCTATTATTCCTGGGATCTTGGAAAGGGAACAGGAACAGAGTGTCATCTATGGGTCAATAGACTTTGGCAAGACAGTTGTCTCACATCCTAAGTACCTGGAGCTGCTAGAGAAGACCAGCAGACCGCTAAAGATTCAGAAGCACAAAGTCCTGAATGACAAGAACGAGGAGGTGGAGCTGTGCTCCTCAGTGGAGTGCAAAGGCATTATTGGCAATGATGGGCGTCACTACATTCTGGACCTGCTCCGCACTTTCCCTCCAGATCTAAACTTCCTACCTGTTGAAGGGGAGGAAATGCCAGAGGAATGTAAGAAAATGGGGTTCCCCAAGCAGCACAGACACAAGCTTTGCTGTCTCCGGCAAGAGCTTGTTGATGCCTTTGTAGAGCACAGGTGAGCTGAGCTCCCCGCGTCTCCCACTTGCAACTGGTGGTGGTCGAAGTCAGAGCTCTTGGGAGCAGGCAGCTGATTGCCCCATTGCTTGGCCCTGCAGGTGCAATTACAGAGGCTTACTTAATGAGAAATGGAACAGAGGGCTGTAGGGAACTGGGGAAGAAGTGGTTTGCTCTTTAGTCTCCAGATCTGTTTTGATGTTTCATGTCCTTTCTCTGCAGATGCCCCGGTCACCTTATATCTAGGGAATGGGAAGGATTCGTGCTTGTTTTTTAAGGCTCTCCAGACATCTCAAACACTACATCTTTCACTAAAGGCTGAAAAAAAAATGACCAGCAGGGACTGCTGTGGGGAGTTCTGTGGTGGAATGTGTTGGTGTTGGGCTCATACAGTGCAGGAGAGGGAGCTGGAGCTCTGGGAGCAGGCAGTCATGTGGTGCAGATGCATGGGGTAATGCTCCTGCTTCCCATGTCGGGGGCTGCAGGGTGCTCTGCTACCACAGTCAGAGCCTGTGCTCCACTTGCTGGGAAGGTGAGCCCTCAGCTGCTGCCAGAGGAGCTCTGCCCACTGAGCAACCAGTTCTGCAGCCGACACCCTGCCCCGTCTTGCCCTGTGCCCACAGGCACCTTCACTTCTGCTTGGGAGAGGTGCCAGACCAGCAGCCTGCAGGACCATGGCTGGAGGCTGCTGCTGCATGGCCTGCAAAGCTCCCTGAGCTCAGGTTTCATAGTAAAATTACAGCTGGATTTCATTTGTCAGTTCTGTGTGTTTGGCAGTAAGACTTTCCCTGAGCTGTGTGGAAAGCTACTTGTAACTACTGCAAGGAGATGAGTTTCCCATTGTGATATGCAATGACAGCTCACTTCTTTGTCTCTTTTGACATGCTAATGGAAGATATTAGAATCACGTGCACTCTGATTTCAGAAAGCTCACTGGTAGAGGGTCAGTTGTGCCTTTGCAGAGAGAAACTGGGTGGTCTGTTACCCCAGCTCTGAGCTTTTCCCCTGGTAGCAGAATGGTGATCCTCTTGGATTCTCCTGCTGTACTGAATTCCTCTCTTACTGCACTGTAGGTATCTCTTATTCATGAAGCTGGCTGCACTGCAGCTGATGCAACAGAAAGCCAACAAACAGGAGAGCTCAGCTGCACTGGAAAATGGTACCTCTCCGGAGAATGGGACAGGAGAAAGCGAGAAGTCTGAGTCAGATGATGGTAAAGCAGATGACAACGTGACTGGACTTGATCAGGTTAAAGAGCTGGCTGAAACCATTGCGTCTGATGATGGAACAGGTATTTAATCCTCTGCATCAGAAGCAGCTCAGGCCTGCTGCCCTGCTGGTGGCTGTGCCTCTGGTAGGAGCTGTGCCAAGCCAGAGGTGCTTAGGGTGATTATTTGTGGTTAAACAGGACAAGCACTGGCTTCTACTATTGATAATGTTTTAGCTCTTCGCATAGAGCCATTCACGCACCAGTACATTCATCACCCTGGCTGCCTGGGGGTAGGTTGTTAGTGTCTCTGAAGCACAAGCCTACCAGCTCTGATGCAGGAACGAGAGCCTTGCCAGCAAGCTGCTCTGCAGGGCCAGCAGCCAGGGCTGGGAAGTGTGTAGTGCTTAAGCACCTTCAGAAATCCCAAAGTATCTGATTTTGCATTTTTGCAGCTATTCTCCTTTCCATATATCTTAATTGATTGTATTCATAGTGGATTTCTGCAAAATGTGCCATCATTACTGCTTCTAATAACAAAACTTTTCTCTTTAATAGCCAGGTTGTCCTTTTCTGAAACCCACGTTCATTTGTTCTCTTCTTCTTCCTTCTCCAGTTGATCCCAAAAGCAGAGAAGTGATTCGAAATGCTTGCAAGGCCGTGGGCTCCATTAGTGACACATCATTTGACATTCGGTTTAACCCAGATATTTTCTCACCAGGTGTGTGCATAAAGAGCTCGTTCTGGTCCGTTTTCAGAGGATTGCTTTATGCAGTCAGCTACAGACAAAATTATGTTCCAAAGCCATAACTGATACCACTGGCTGCTGGTGCAGGGTTCCCCATGCAGCCCAAAGATACAGAAAAGAGAAAGAGCTAAAATTGATCCCAGTGTTCGAACTACCAGATGCAGGCAGTGAGCTGTCTCCCACCACTGCACTCAGGGGAGGTTTTCAGAGTGCTGTCAAGAATCTTGAGACTCTCCAGCATCCCAGCTGCTGGACCACGTGAAAAGAGGTGGATGTGGGGGAAGACAGGTTACATTTGATCCTGTTTTTTTTCTTCACACACAAATCCACACAGTTGTAGCAGAATGAATGATGTTGGGTTGTCAGTGAAGAGCAGGGTTTATTTTAGTAACGTTGTGGTCAGTAGGTCATGGTGCCCTTTCAAATACATGCACTGATCACAGGCATCCAATGTAGCTTTCAGTGGCTGGAATCAGCATGCTTTATATTTGGAAATACAGTAAAGCTTCCAAAGTGTTAAGCGGGGCAAATGCAGAAGCTGTATGTGCAGATTGCAGGGCAATGGCTGCATAGTTGAGTTTAGTGTGGAAAAAATATGTCATGAGGAGCATGTGTTCTGAAGTCTGGTAAAAACTAGTGCTTTGGCACTGACTTTGCAGCTAGAACTTAACTTTGTTTTAATTTTCATGTGCCAAAGCAAAGACTCTGAGCTTCCAGCACTTGAAGTGTATGTTGGCCCATCTGCTGTATGTGCTGCTCCAGCCTAGCCTGGTCTCTTTTGCACTGTCAGTGTATGTAGCACTTGTCAATAGGTAGAATGCGATTTGAGCCTTTAGAAGCTACATTAAAAGGGAATGAATGGGGACAGAGCAGCACAGCCAGTATCCAAGAGAAGGAGGTAATTCTCTTCCCATTTAGAAGTTGCAGATCAGATGAGTTTTGAAGAAGCATTTTTAATTTGAGGGAGGTGGATCCACTTCAGCTTTTCACCTGCTATTACTACATGTTTTCTGTACGTGAGTTAGTTTTCCTTTTGAGTTCATGTTTGATGTTTTCCTCTTGCCCTGCTAGGTGTTCGTTTTCCCGAGTCTAGCAAAGAGGAGGTGCAGGATCAGAAGCAGTTACTGAAGGATGCTGCTGCATTCCTGCTCTCGTGCCAGATCCCAGGTTTGGTAAGCAGCGAAGGGCCAGCAGAAATCTCTTGGGAAGGTTACTTCAAGCTTGGCCACTCTGAGCAAGCACCGCAATAGTGGTATGCCAACTTCACCTCCCAGGCCAATGCTGCACTCTGCTGCTGGCAGCCGAGTTCTGGCACCAGGGGTGCAGTGTGGTAAACAGTGCCAGCATCTCTGCTGCAAGCACAGGAGGGGTTTTCCATGTCCTGACTTACAGAACAATTTTCCCACTCACTCCAACAAAGAATTTTTAGCACTGCTGAGAGTCTGAGACAGTGAAGACCACAGAAGTCATCCTCCCTAGCCCATCACACACTGCTTTTGTGTTATCTGACCTTGATTGTGACTCAGTTGGTGGCTAATAACTTGGAGTGTACTGGGAAGTTGTTCGTGCTCATATCTAAAAACTCCTTCTGCAGGTTTTAAGCATTCTGGGTGCTTACCCATGTGCCTGGCCCGATAAGAAATACCAGCTGTTTTCTCTAGTGACTGCTGTGTTGCGGCTGGCATTGTAACTGGGAGGCTGGGACTGGTCATCTCTGCTCTGAGAGGTCTTGGGGCTGTTGCTTTTACCCAGGAGGGTTTTTTCATTGCTGGAAAACTTATTTTGTACTGTACCTCCCAACAAATTCCCCGGTTCCTTAGTCAGCATGAGCTTTAAAGGCTAGCTATTCAGTTTGAAAGTAAAAAAAGTAGGAGAAGTGAATCAGAAAAGGACATGATGGTGATTGTTGTTTTGCAAAAGTTGTGATACACTAGTATGTAATGTGACATGCTGCACAGGCACTGTCCTCCCTGCTCTGTGTGTTGGAATGTAACGGTGTTACTCCACGATGGGGATTAAATGACTCTTTATCAGCACTGCAACACAACTTGAAATGCAAGTGCCATTTCCCATTATCAGCAATGTGCCTTACAGTCACCGATTAAAAACATTTCAGTGAAAAGACTGTACACAAACAGCAGCTCTCCCATGGGCTAAAAGCTGTCCCTGCCCTGTCCTGTACCTCTGCAGGGGAACCGTGGGCTGTGGCCTTCATGTCTGTCCTCCATAACCAACGTTTGAATGTACCCTGCAGGTCAAGGACTGCCTGGATCACACGGTGCTCCCCATGGATGGGGCTACCTTAGCAGAGGCCATGCACCAGAGGGGCATCAACATGCGATACCTAGGCAAAGTGATCCACTTCATCACCAAGACCCCCGGCCATGCTCAGCTGGATCACATCTTTGTAAGCATCAGCCTTAACTTCAGACTGTCAGCTCCAGCTGCCTCTGGCCTAACATGCCCTGTACAGATTCCCACTTGGCTAATTGCTTTCTCTGTGAAAAAGAACCAGGAGAAGGACCTGTAGGTGGTCGATGTGGGAGTTTTACTCCCAGTTTCTTAATGGTTCTTGCTGTGTTAGGCTGAGTATCCTTTGGGATAAAAAAGTTGTTGAGGGATTCCCAGGTGTAACAGGCAACATGCAGTTGGATTTCAAGCCATTCATTTTTAAGCCTCTGATACCTGGCAAGGCTTTGGGTCTGACTGGGAGGTGGTGTTGTGAACATGGCTGTGTGGGGCTGCAGGGTGAGCTCTGCCATACAGGGGAGATGGACGTGGGGTACCTTGGGGCGACCAGGGGGCCCTTCCCATCCACAGGAGTATTATCAAATGCAGAATAGTTCTGTGTTGTAGGGTAAGAGCAGAATTAGGTGCCTTGTGTGCATCTTGGTAAAAGCCCACTTCAGAAGGAAGGTGTGTTTTTCATTGTTGTTATTGACTGACTCTTAAGTCTTCGCTTTTTATTCCTTGGGGTAGAAAATTGGCATCAGTGAACTGATCACTCGATCAGCGAAACACATCTTCAAGACGTACCTCCAGGTATGACCTGCAGCCTAACCCCTGCCTCCTCTGTTCTCTCTAATGATTTTTTTTTTTTTTTGCAAATAGAGTGCTGTTTAGTTTCCTCTCTCATTAGAGTGTTCATGGATGTTGCCTAGCAACAGGGAGTACAGGCTCATTAGAGCTAAAATAGGTGTAGGCCTGTGTGCAAGGGAAAACAAGTCCCCACTTGAAGATTGGTTTTCCCAGAGAAGAAATGTTCATGCTTCTCTTTCCCAGATCCTCACTCCTTACGCTGAAGGCTTTTACAAATCACAGCTGGTCTTCCTTGTAATGCCTTTTCTTTTGTTGCTTTTGCCCTCATAAGGAGCTTTTCTGAATTGAATGAGCACTGATGCATCTGTATACCTGTACAAATGTAGCATGGCAATGCACCTGATTTTATTCCAGTGTCAGATCTGCTTTATAATCTCTAGTTTCTCTGTCCCAAGTGGCAACCCAAAGTAGAACTGTGTATTTGCATGTATGCTGTACCTTTATTTTTTATCTACATATTTCTGTCTGTGCTAGTTGCAAATATTTGCCTCTTCCTTTCTTCTCTCCTTCACTTGGGAGATATTCCTGTTTCTGGGAGGACTGGGTTTGTGCAAGTGTTGGGGCAGAGTAATGCTGTGTGATGGCAGATGTGTTCCACAACTGACTTCTGTGTCTCACTGTAGGGTGTGGAGCTGTCAGGTTTATCAGCAGCCATCAGCCACTTCCTCAATTGCTTTCTAAGCTCCTTTCCAAACCCCATTGCCCATCTTCCAGCTGATGAGCTGGTCTCCAAGAAAAAAAATAAGAAAAGGAAAAACAGGAACCTTGGAAATGCTGATAACACAGCTTGGGCCAACATGACCCCTCAGGAGCTGTGGAAGAACATCTGTTCAGAAGCAAAGAGCTACTTTGATTTTAGTCTTGAATGGTAAGCAAACAAAATCACCCTTACTTGTGCCTCAACTCTTATTAGGTAACAATAAGAGCTACAGACTGTTATATGACCTTCCTTTTTTGATTTCTGTTTGCATATAAATTTGCATTCTTGAGGAAATCTTGTGGGCATGTAATGGAAAGAAATCAGGCAAAGACCAGCAGAGGGAAGTAGTTGCCATCCGCACTGAGATGAAGCCTTTGAGGCAAAGGGGAGAAGGGGAAGCTCTCCTTAGTGCTGTGGAGATGAGCTGAATGTGGAGAATGTAGGCAAAAGACACTTGTCTATAAGAAAGATGGTACAGGCTGAAGGCAGCTTGTGCACCTAAAACAAGGGCAGCTTCTCCTGCATCTGAAACGGATGGCCAGGGATGCTGCTGGAACATGCAGACATTGAATGTTGAACTGAAAGTGGGAGCAAACAGGGCCCCAAGAGCTGCTGAAGCCAGTGATTGCACCTTCCATGTCAGGGACAGCTTACTGTGTGCCAGGAGCTGGAGGTACTCAGACTTACTCAGACCCTGCAGGGAGCTGTGAAGAGCACACCAAATTTCAGTGCTACTGTGCAGCTCTGTAAGCACCATTAGCACCCAAGAGTATTGTTGCTGGTTTCAGTCAGCACTTCGCTGTAGAGGGAGCCACCGCAGAGTAGGGATGTTCTTGAGCAGAACCTTCCTTAGAAGCTCAAGCCTTTGTGTGCTTCTTGCAGTGAGAATGCTGACCAAGCAGCCGAAATGTATAACCTACAGAAAATCACCCTTCTTCGGGAAATCTCCCTCAAAACTGGAGTCCAAGTAAGATCAATATCTGCCCTCCTTCTATCACCTTTGGTACTGAGAAGTGTGCAGTGCAAAATGCTTGGCAGGGTCAGCCTTGCAGGCACACGGTGCAAGCCCTGAGAGGCCTCTGAGGAATGGAATACAGGGTCTAATCCCAGGAGAAGAGGCTTCAAATCCAGTTGCCTTTAGGGTTAATTGGTCGTGTGTCTCCTGCCCAGCTCTGACAGACCAAACCATTTTGTGCCAGCAGAGCTGTGCCTTTGCATGCAGCAAACGCTTGTGGTGTTGCACACCTTCACGCGACCCTTAAAAATGCCATCCCCAAGTAGTGATGCGTGAGCAGTTAGCTGTGACTGACTCCATGTGCAGAATTCCAGGCTCCTTTTCCTCTCCCTCCTGCCAAGTCCCTCTGATTGTGACCTGTTTTTTTGTTCCTCCAGATACTGCTGAAGGAGTACAACTTTGACAACAGGCACAAGCCCACCTTCACAGAGGAAGACATTCTTAACATCTTCCCCGTAGTGAAGCATGTAAACCCTAAAGCCTCGGATGCTTTCCACTTCTTCCAGAGCGGGCAAGCAAAGGTTCAGCAAGGTACAGTTCCAGCATGTCTCTGCCTCTTGAGGCTGCTGCTGGTGGAAGGCATGGGACACCTTCCACCTGCCTTCTGGTAGTTGAGGATCATGGTCTCTTAAGAGTTGTGGTCTCAGAGGCCACCTGGAACACACATCTGCCATGGAGTCACCAGCTGTGAGGAAGGACAGATGGAGGACAGTGATTTTTCTCCAAGTTTTAGCCCTTGCTCAGGGCAGTGACTTAAAGCTGCACATCCCACCACTGTTTTTGCCAGTCATGTAGATCTTGCTTCATGTGCATCACTTCTCCCATTCTGTTAGGGGTTATTTAGTATGAGAACATACATGAATATATATATATTTTTTTTCAGGTTTCTTGAAGGAGGGCTGTGAGCTCATCAATGAAGCCTTAAACTTGTTCAACAATGTGTATGGTGCTATGCATGTAGAAATCTGTGCCTGCCTGAGGCTGCTAGCTCGTCTCAATTACATTATGGGAGATTATTCAGAGGTAAGCAGAGGGCTCAGGCAGGGTCCATTTGTTCTCTCATTTGTGTCCTGTGCTTACTTGCTCAAGTGCGTGACACTCTGTGACTTGCTCTGAGCCTTCTGTTCTGTTTAGGCCTTAAGTAATCAGCAGAAAGCGGTGCTAATGAGTGAGAGGGTCCTGGGTATCGAACATCCCAACACGATTCAAGAATATGTAAGTATGGGGTATGGGGAGAGGAGCAGCACTCCACATGTGCACCTGGAGTCGGAAAGCCTTAATTCACACCTCCATTTTGATCACAAGCTTCATGCTTATGATTTCGTAAGCTCTATATAAAAGTGTTTGCATTACAAATATTGCACGTGATCAGTATTTGTCCCCACTGAGACGTTAGGGGTTTTGTCTGCTGAGCATTTCATTAACTCTTCTGGCTTTTACCTTGGGCTTATGCCAAAACCAAGAAATATCAAGAACCCTCCCAAAGAGCACAATCACAGCTTCTTAGAAATGTAGGTCAATTCTGAAATATGACTTGAGGTTCATAAGAGATTCTGAAGTGAATCAGTTTCAGCAGTTCTTTCTCTGTGCTGTATTTTATGTGCTGTGGGTACCGCAGTGGTGTGCCCAGCTGGGGAAAGGAGCAGAAAGATCACTTTGATTTACAAAGTGTTAAAACGTTAATGCTGGATTTTGTCTTCTCTTATAGATGCACCTTGCTTTGTACTGCTTTGCAAACAGCCAACTCTCTACAGCATTAAACTTACTGTACCGTGCACGCTACCTCATGCTATTGGTATTTGGGGAGGATCACCCAGAAATGGCACTCTTGGATGTAAGTAATCAATATCTTTGAGAATCTAATCATTGAAAGACTTCTTGGACTTAAATCCATGCATACTGCTGGCTGTTTAAACTGTTTGGTTTTTTATCCCTGAGTTACTGGGGAAACTCATGGGCTGTTTAGTCTGAGGAAGAGGAGGCTGAGGGGAGACCTTATTGCCGTCTGCCAGTACCTGAAAGGTTCTTACAGTGAGAGTGGGGCAGGTCTCTTCTCACTAGTGACAAGTGACAGGATGAGGGGAAATGGCCTCAAGTTGCACCAGGGTAAGTTCAGGTTGGATATTAAGAAGAACTTCTTTACAGAAAGGGTGGTTAGGTACTGGAATGGGATACACATGGTTAGGGACTGGAATGGGATACACATGGTTAGGGACTGGAATGGGCTCCCCAGGGAGGTGGTTGAATCGCCATCCCTGGATGTGTTTAAGAGCCGTTTGGATGTGGTACTCAGGGATATGATTTAGTGGAGGATTTTTAGAGTTAGGGTACTGGTTGGGCTGCAGTTGGACGTGATGATCTTCAAGGTCTTTTCCAACCTAGGTAATTCTATGATTCTATGATTCTACTATCCATTAATTCCATTAGAGGAAGGGGAAAGGAGTGTGATTGTTTGGCTGGGAAGGCTGGCCTTGTTTCCCTTACATAAAATGGAGAGGGTTCATGGAATCAGGGTGGTTGAAGTTCAAAGGGGCCTCTGGGGTCCATCTGGTCTAACCTCTCCCTTGCTCAAGCAGGTTGCCCAGGACCATGTCCAGGCAACATTTGAATGGTCTCAGGAAGGAGATACTTTATTTTCCTTCTGTCTGGCTTGTTTGGGCTGAGCTCCCAAGAAAGAAAATGTCAAATGTTATGAGCTAGAGAGAGATCTACTGAGGACTTCTGGCTGCAAGAGCCTTTTCAAGCAACAAAGCACCTTGATGGGAACTGGGAAGCAGTAAATGTGTAATTGGAATTGGTGTTTCTGAATGCCTGCTTGACTACATTTGTGTGATGGATCTGTGCAGAACAACATTGGCTTGGTGCTCCATGGGGTGATGGAGTATGACCTGTCCCTCCGGTTCCTGGAGAATGCGCTGACCATCAGCTCCAAGTATCACGGCTCCAAGTCTTTGAAAGTTGCTCTCAGGTGAGGCAGGGTGGAGCGCTGGGCTGGGTCTCCATCCTGGGAGTGCACTCAGTGTACAGCGCGTGGGAGGGCTCTGATCTGCCTGTGTTCAGCTGTGTGCTGTTAAACCAGAGGCTCTGCCTGCTGCCAGCTGCCAGCCCCCTTGGGAGCACTGGGCTGCCTGCAGTCGTGGCTGTGCTGCAGCATTTACGTCTGTCTGGAACAGAGATCCCTTGTTCTTAAGGTTAATTGAGGGATCTTCTTAATGACTCAAAAATATGTCAGGATGACCCTGACCCTCCCAGATTCTCAGGCATGTGGCAATGGGGTGTTGGAGAGCAATGCTCATGTAATTATACTGGGAGACGAGCGTGATATATAAACACTTGTACGTAATTGAGTTGGCCCTCAGGGAGCTACCTTTGAGGAAACATTATTTGCTTCTGTCCTTCACCATTAAAGCCTTTTATTTCACTAAAATACTGAGCAGCTTTCTGTTTCCAAGGCAGTGCTGTATGCTCTGTCCTTGAATACAGACCTGGCTTATAAACAACCAAATAGTGGTCCATTCCTCATTACTACTAACACCTTGCATCCCATCTGTTCTTCATCAGAGTGAAAATAAATCTTATTAAGTGCCCACAAGAGTCTGATTTGTTTTCTAGCAGTTGATGGATGTATATTCTGCAGAAAGAATCCTTCCTTGCCCTGGTAGCATGGGATGCTTGTTGAGATCCATCACTTCCCAGGGAGTATCACTGCCAAAAATAGACGTCTTTTTGTGTTCCATAAGCATTAAGGAAGCAAAGTCCAAGCCAAGTTGACTCTCCCAACTGGAAAAAAACAAACACAAACCAACCAAACAAAACAAACCAGGCAGTTTGGATCCCAGCTTTGCCACTGTGCTGGTTGTTTCTGTGCTGGAAAACTTTGGATTTTGGTTTGGCTGACCGAGTTATTCACACATTTGCTTTCCAGAAACAAAAGGATCTTTTTTTTAGAGAGGAAGGGCTTATAACTGCTCCTTTTTTTTTTTCCACTGAACAAGTCTGGCCCAACCCGTCCTTGCCCACATTCAATGCATCACTGCGACCTTCTGCTTTCCTGGGTGCAGCAGGAAAAAATCCCAAGCTCGGTCTCTGCTTCGTTGTGTTCCTTCTCAGCATTTGAACGATCCAGCCTATATCAGTGCAGTATGTTAATCTGCATCTGGAGTGGGCAGAAGTAAACACCAGGGTGCTGTACGATTTCCAGGCTAACCTTTCTGTTGCTGGTCATGCTCTGTGTAGCACGGAAATACTTCATCACTGAGATACCTCTAAACCTTTTTCCTTCCCTCAGTCACCACTTGGTAGCTCGAGTGTATGAGAGCAAAGCAGAATTCCGGTCAGCGCTGCAGCATGAGAAGGAAGGCTACACGATCTACAAAAACCAGGTGAGGAGCCTCCGTGTTGCTCATGTGGCTTTTTCCTGCCAGAAGCAAGGACTGACTGCAAGCCAGTGCCAGAGCCTGAACTCAGGGAGGCCCTTCTCATAAACAGCTCTGGCAGGTGCCAAGGAGCTTCTTTTGAAGGACGGGGCAGAACTGCTGTCCTGTGCAATAGCTTGCTGGGGGTGATGCTGACGTCTGTGAACTGACTGCTGCGAGTTTGTTCTTGCTGTGCCCGTCATTGGACAGAACTTCTGGGCGTGGCTGAGCCCCACGTTCTGGCAGGGAATGGTCGATTCTTCCCACTGTGCATCACCTGTTAACGACAGCCCCAGACTCGCTTGGCCATTGAGCAGTTCTGTGGGCAGTTCCCTCTCCTGCTTGGCGCCTTCGCTGATGCACAGTGAAACTTCTGCATCAGCCCGGGTCTGTCCGAACACGTCTGCAGCTGCACGCTGTGATTCAGTGCTGGTGCTGAATGCACAGCCTGGTGGAGGGAATGCCTCTCACCCTGCAGACATGCTTCTACTTGATGGAAAGGCGTACTGTGAACAGCAAGGTTCCTACACAACTGATTTTTAGTTTTGTTTTGAAATGCGTGTAGTTCTGATAACTTTCTGTAAGGATGCTGAGCTGACAAAGACAGGAGGAGTGTATCCTACTGGGAATCCTGTTCTGATTTGTAACGTATCTTTTTTTTTTCTTCTCCTTTTCTGATTAGCTTGGAGAACACCATGAAAAGACCAAAGAGAGCTCTGAGTACTTGAAATACCTGACTCAGCAAGCTGTCGCTCTTCAACGCACAATGAATGAGATCTACAAGAATGGCTCCAATGCTAACATCATGCCACTCAAGGTAACCTTATGTGATGAGAGCAACTGTGAGTACTTGTTGTGGAGGCATATTGGTGTTCTGGTGTTACTGAAGGATGTTAGTGTTAAGAATGTAGACTTCTGCCTGTGCAGAGCAGGAACAGCTGTGCCAGTTCAGACATTTAGAGGAGGTCCCTGCAAAGGCAGAGGGGTCAGACACAATGAAGTGCTGTCAGTGTGGACTATTTGCTTACCCTGTTTCTGTGTACAGCTCTTCTGAGTGAGCAAAGCTGACTGCTTTGCAAGGGGCACCCAAGGGAATCTGACAGCCCAGGCTGGGCGCTGTAGCGTGGGAGCCTGGAGCACCTACACCCAAACGTGCTGCTGCTCTGACTCACAGGCTGGAGGCAGGTTGCTCAATTAAAAAGCACTTTGGTTTCCTCATCCTATTTGGCAGGGGGAGAGGGAAGAAAAAGGCTGCCGTCTTTCCCCAGGTGCATTGTTCTCCTTCCAAGGACATTGTGGTGAGCGGAGGCTGGGCAGCAGAGCAGAGTGGCGGGGGCTGCCTTGCCTTGCCTTTCACTCAGCAGGAACTGACTGCTGTTATCATGTGCACCTGGCAGGTCCCACCAGCCTGTCTGTGGTGCTTCCTAGGGGAGTGTGCAGTGACTTTTGTGGTGGATGCTCTTCCTGCTGTGCTGCACATGAGAGGCTGCTGGAGCACTGCTGGGCTGAGAGTGAGGCTTCCTGCTGCAGAGTGGTTCCCAGTAGAAAGGCAAAGCAGGATTACTCCCTGTAGGGGTGGCTGGGTTTTCTTCTCACTGCATGGAACTGGGTAGAGAAGTGAGGAGTTTATGGCAGAACGATTTGAGCTTAAGTACCTTGAATTGGATAAATGGTCACATCTAAGAGACACTGTTTGGGTGGGAAGCCCAAACCCCTTAAACAGGAATGGAGAATTTACCCTTGTTGTGATGTTTAGAGGAGGGAAAAAGCAGGAGAGTGGAGTTTGATTTCAGAGTTGATGCAGCACAACAGCCCGAGAAGAAGCGGTGCTACTGAGAGACCATCTATCCTGGAAATTCATTTCTACCCTCATCACAGTATTCAATTGTAGCTTTGTCCCAGGGCTACTTGTGGTTGTACACGTAGGCACAGGTGCTCTGTAACCACTAAGTGCTGCGCTGACTTCTGTCCCAAGACCATGGTAAGGGAATTATTCTTTGCCCGGAGCAAGGATAATATATGTGCAGAGAGACAGGAGAGGCACTGTTATGAAACCAATGTATCTGAGACTGTCCTCATGATGGACCACCTGCACCGTGAGCTTGTTCCTCTGTTAATGTTCAAGTAAATAAATCCCTAATGCCACTTGCTGTAAGAGAGCAAGGGGCTCTGAATTCATAGTTGTTACCCTGAGTGGTGGAAATCTATACTTGCCTCTTTTTAACGTGGGGCTGTGAAGAGGTACAGAAATCAGTGTTGTGCCACTTCACAACTGTGAGGCTGCCATGTGAGCTGTCTGTACATACTGCCTGTTCTAGAGGGGGAAGGATGGTTGTTGCTTGGTCCAGATATGCTCAGGAGCTCTGTGTTGTTCTGTCTGAATTTTGACTTTTAACCTTTTTTTTCTATCTCACGCTGTAGTTCACAGCTCCCAATATGACCAGTGTCCTGGAGCAGCTCAACATTATTAATGGAATTCTCTTCATTCCGTTAAGGTAGAGTGTCCTAATTCATGGCTTTACAAGTCAGGCGTTCTTTGTGTGTAGTCATCATTCCTGAGACAGTATAAACCCAGTGCTCCCCTTTACTTTGGGAGTCATTCTGACCCAAGGTGCACTTTCCAGAAGTGAGGTACCTCTTGCATCAAGGTGACACCATCCCCTGAAGTTATCTGCTGTCATCAAACCTCACATCCAGACCTGCTCCATGCTTCTTAAGGAAACTGGGCAGACTTCCTTGAGAACCGATGTGCCCATCAGTGGCCAAGACCACGGTGCGCAGCTCTGCCCGTGGGTTGCTCACAGAGCTGGTATTGCCCATCAGAGCCTTTCTCAGCCTGTTTCCCTGGCAGTGAAAGGGTTCTTCTGTTTAGCTCCATTTGAAGAGCAGGAGGTCTCTGATCATAAGAAATGAAGTGAGTGGCACTGCCAACTGTAGTGAACAGCAGTGGCTGCCTTTGTCCCCGTGCTTCACTCCATTCCTAAAGCTGGTCTAACATTAGTTACCATTCCTGGTTTTCCCACTCAGCCAAAAAGACTTGGAGAACCTTAAAGCAGAGGTGCAGAGACGCCAGCAGCTCCAAGAAAATACAAAAAGTGGTGAACAGCTGGAACCAGAGGACAGAGCCGGGGAGGAGAAAGAAGCTGAGCCAAGCATGCCTTCTGCTGCCATCCCCTTAACGCAGAGCCCTGCTTAATGTGTACCTCGCTTAAAAAGTTCAACCACCCTTTTCTGAATCTGAACCAGGGTCTTGGACTCCCCTGGAGCAGCTCCTCTCTTTTTTTTTTTTTTTTTTTTGACAATGTTATTGCACTGGTACAATTAATACACAATGCAAAGAACTAATCTGAGAAATGTAATCTGTCTGACCGAGCTTGTATCTGCCACGCGAAGGGGGCAGGGGGCCAGGATGCAGCAGCATACGAGAGACCCATCCTTGTTGAGCACAGCCAGAGGCTGTTGTGCCTGTGTGTGTGTGTACGTGTGTGTGTGCACATATCATCAGTTATTTCTACTCTGTACATATGAATTCCAAATGAACTGTCTTGAGGTATATAACATTTCTCAGGTCATTTTTATGTTGACTAAGGACACTGCTTTGCTAAAACCAGTACAAAAAAGCCCCCAACCACTGCTCAGCATTCTTGTAAAATGTGGATTCCAAGCCAAGAGATTCATTTTCCCCCAGTCCTTGTCCCACTTTGTGCTAAGGAAAACGAAGCAGCCATATATGTATCGTTGAGATGACTAAAGCCTGTACTGTGAGTAAGCGGGGAATGTACAGCATTTTCTACATCAGGATATATAGCCATTGGATTCCTTTAACCATTTTTTCTACTTTTGGTTGGCAGTTTGGGCAGGTCAGGGGTGTTTTTTTTGTAACATTCATGTTCTAAGTGTCAAGATACAGAGATAAATATATATAAATATATATAAGTATATATATATATATGATACTCACAGTTCCACCTCTGCTCTGCTTGCAGCTGAGTAACAGGATACTGTACCCAAAGAGTGAGGGCTTGATCTTCATGTTTAAAGCGCACAAACTTCCATTCCAGTGGAAACCCCAGTGCCTGGGAGAGACTGGTAATGGCAGCACCCAAGGTCTGAGTGAGGAGCTAACAGTGGCCCTATTAACAAGAGGGGAGGAGAGGAAAAGTCAGAAATGGGGACTTGGTCTCATCTGAAATAACCACAACTCAGAGCTCATGGCTATTAACCCCACTGCCAAATGTAACTGAATCCTGAGTGTCACAACCTGAAATTGCCATGCTGTGGGGTGGGGGAGCAGTTCCTGGCACTGAAACCTGTGGCCAATATCTTCATAACTAACGTCTTTGCACACTGGGTTTGAGATTGTTCCCAGGGGAGCTTCCATTGCTGGCAATGGATGTTACTGAAATGACGGAGGCCTTTAAATGAGTATGTCTGTATTTCCCCCTCTCCCACCACATGCACATCCCATCGTTATTCTCAATGCAGGCTGCCTGTTCACCTCTGCAGGCCTTGGGACGCCAACAGAGCAGAATGTCCTTTTTTCCCCAACAGATCGAGCTGTAGAGCAACTTGTGGTTGCTGATGCACCCTGCACTGTGCTGACAGAGGAGTCCAGGCTCTCATTCTGTCTGTCATAGCTAAGTACCCCGTGCTAATTTGCATAACTTCTTTTACTGACCTTCTGGAGAAACAAGTGCTGTCACTGTGCTCTGTACCTCGGGTTCCTGTACGGCATGACAGGTATTTGTGAGGGGGGCAAGGCAAGGCGGGCGCAGCGCTGAGGCGTTAGGGGTGAAGCAGGAGGCGGCTCCTGCAAAAGAACTTGCTCCTATTGGAAAAATCTGAGTTCTGTCGAAAGCAATCAATAAACGACTACAGTGCATCTTTCCTACAAGAATCTTCTTTCACTAGTGTCTTTCAGTCCATTAAAAGCTTTTGAAACTAACCTGAACACTATCAGTTTCTTTAAAATCCCGGTGCTGGATAACAGCCTGCCCCCTGGCAGCAGCCTGCGATTGCAGCACAGCCCTCTCCTGCAATGCATCTTTTTTCTCCTCCTGAACCCCTTTCATACCAAGCGGGAGATAAAGTGAGGGAGGGAATTCTTCCCCATCCCACTGCCCCGCAGTGACAGAATGACGATGCTCCTCATGGTGCTCTCTGGGCTGGCACACCTCAGGCTCTGCAGGGCTCCCACCCCCTCCATGCTGTCCCTGCATCCCTCAGCTTGCACAGAACGGAGCTGTAGGCGCACCGCTTTCGCTCTCCCCGCAGTAAGGTCAGCACTTCCTCGTGCTTCTGTCAGTGACGAAACGTGCACTGTCCTTTGTTGCTGTCCATTTATAGACAGCGCTGGAGGCAATTAGGGCCACGACAGGAAAACCACACACCGGCTGCAGGGCACCGGTAGGGCCACACCGCACAGCCCGCCCCACTCCCACGGCTGCCCTCAGCGCCTTTCTGAACCACACCAGCAAGGAAAGCTGCACGGGGCCGGCACTCTGACCCACCGCTGCAGAGGGGCAGGGAGGAGCAGAACCCGGCTCTGCTCGGCATTAAAGCCAGCAGCGCTCCGGGCCATCTGCAAAAGCAGCTTCCTTTCTTCTGTAACATCTGCCTGACATTCAGCAGCAGAGCCCACTGCCCACAGCAGCACCTGAAATGAAGCTGGGGAGCAAAGCAGGCGTGCAGCAACCGCTGCTGGAACAGCACCCAGTGGTTCGACAGTTCTGAGCATTGCATCCAAGGAAACGAGAACACATCTAGTTTTATATGCATTTAATAGTTTACCAATTGGTACAATAAGATTTTTTTAATATGCAGAAAACATGAATAAATTTTGTTTTACACAGTCTGAGAGCAACAAATCTTACTGTAAAACACAGAGCAGTATTATATACATTCCTTTACTATTTTTTTGTTGTTTTTTTTTTTTTAAAATCGTGTCAATATCTTTAGTTAACTCCTACAATCTGGGAACTGCTTTCTCCAATTGCAACCTCTAACATCATCCTCATGGAACAAAAAAAATCAGCGTTTGCCTTCAGGTCAATGTCAGAATCAGCTCCTACAACTCCAAGATGTTGCTAACTTATCTTCAGGGTGAGTACGGGGAAGCCTGAGTGCCAGGTGGGACAAAAAGCAGCTACTTACATGACACAGTGGAAAGATAGAAAGGCCAGTTGAGCCCAGGTGTGACTCGGACATCCACCCCAACCTTCCCCACTCCTAACATCTCGATCCCTACCATTTTATGCACATATTCTTTGCTAGAAGATTCTATCGACTTCTGTTTTTTAAATACACTGGACTTCATGTACAGTTGGACAGCAAATAACTCATCCTAAGTGCGTTTTTCCTTCACTCAACTTAGTATTTTTTCTTTATATTCAAATCATTAAAAGGATTATCAAGCCACCACTGTCTACAGAAAAGAAAAAACAAACAAAAAAAAAACCAAAACAAAAAAACGAACAAAGTCTCTTTTTCTTTTAAATAGCTTTCATGCGAGCCAAAAGCTATTTAAGAGTGCTAGTGTCAGGCAGCTCACGTAAAGACAGGAGGAGCACAGAGGAGCAACAGGGTGCTGATGGAAGGAGACGCGGTGAGATGGCAGCCACAGCTCCCCCAGCACTGCGCAGCCCTCGCACAGCTCACTGCAGCTCCAGCTTTCTCTTTACTGGGTGCCCGGGCACACCATTGGTCACACCACACACAAAAGCAGGACGGTTTTCTTAAGTCTTCTAAAGTGCAAGATGCGATAAAACATCACCTCCAGATCACGTCTGAACCACGATAAATGTTGCACTTTCAATAATACATCTAAGACTTCCTGGGCACGTTACATGAGTGTGGCACTGGAATGTCTGTCTGTTAAGCCAAGCAGCAGTCTGTATGGTCTGTGTGTAGCGCGGTTTAGACGCGGGTATTTTTTAAGCAATGCTGATTTTAGTACAGAAAGTGACAAAGCAGCAGTGAACCTCTTAAACCCCCGACAGTTTGCAATCCAAACCAGTAGCCTCGGCGTATCACAGGAAAGGCACAGCATCAGGCAGCTGACAGAACGTTGCCAACAGTGAAAAAGTTCAACACAACGTAACACCACGGAGCAACACTGCAGAAGAGCCTCCCAACCCCACCACCTCCTGCCTTGTGGGTTCAGCTTTTGTTTTTTGTCTAAACAGGGCTTAACTTTTGATCCGTTCAGGACCATCCCTGAGATTATTCACTGCTCATTAAAGGAGAAGGCTGCAAATTGCACTGCAGAACTACTTGGCAGGGCGCTTCACACAATCAATTTAAATGCTGCTTACGTTCGTTAGTTGTTTCCTCCTGCAAACAGCCCTACGCTACAGCAAAAAACGCAGCAGACAATTTCCACTAAATAGGTACCTTTAGTTTCTCAGTCATGTTTATGAATTATGTACACAAGTGTGGTTTTCATAGTTTCTGGGCTCTATTGGGAGCTGAACTGACCGACTCTACTTTACCATTGCAGTGCACTGAGGAATTTTAAGGTGCGCTACTGTGTATCTGGAGTTCCTGAATAGCACAGAGCAGCACAATTTTCCAGTCCAAGCAGCTAATGAAAATAAAAATGCTTTATTTCTGCATGTCTGAGTGCAGAAACACACGCTGGGAATGACATAAGCCACTGGATTCGAGAGGATTGCCTGAATCTTACACCGGCTTCAAACTCCACACATCAGAGCCCTGTTTCCCCACCACTTCCAGGGGCAGCTCCACGCAGCCACAAGCTGAGCTCCGCCTGCACACAACGGGTCCTCCTGGGGGCAACTGTAGGAAATAAGCACCGCATCCTGCACACCTCTCAGCCAACACTGCTGGCCAAGGACCGCTATCTTTAAAAGGGACAGTTTTAAAAGCCACGTGTTAAACAAAATGAGTAAAAAAGCACAACTTCACCTGGTAAAACATCAGATCGGTATCTCATCATAGCAGAAATTTTAAAGGGGACTCTCTAGAAGATATGGTTAGTTCAATAAGTACTGGAATTTGTCAGAAAATGCTGATTAAAATATAAATTAAATTTCCATTCACTTCAGACCAAAATATGTAACTTCAGGGATATGCAAATTAAAAACTGAATCTACCAGACAATGCAAACGCCAGTAACCAAGCTGGGCTGCTTTTATGGATGGGATTGGGTTTGTAGTTATCATTCCCCCCAGCTGGGCTCTATTTGCTGATGGCGTTCTGTTTTTCTTTTAGAAGCCTGTATCAATTTGTATCTGCCAATATAATCTGAAGCTCAAGATATTTACTGCTTTCTTTAAAGCATTTAAATGCTATACCCAGAGATATTACTTCAAAAGCAAACCACAGTAAGTTTTTATTGAAGCCACACTGTCTTGTCAAGGTGAATATAACCTCATATTCAAAAGGGTTCCCAAGGAGGCATTAAAGAAACCAAGACAACTTTGTATATCCCAACCTCCTGCACGTGAACGTAAGGGAAGTGTACTTTGATACTGTTGTGTAATAGGAATTGCACATCTCTAACAAACATTGAAAGCAAACAGCAAGTTGTACCATGGCAGTCATTTGGGAGATTAAGCTCTATTGGAAATCAGATCACTAAATTCTAGTGGGATGGAAAACTCCTCCTGGAAGTTCATCTAGCATTAAAAAAAAAACAAAACAAAAAAAAAAAAGAAACTGAAAAAAAACAAACCAAAAACCCACATTTAAACTTAGTTTAACAGCACAGTTTAACCACTGAATGACCAAATAAAAAATAAATACATTTATCACATCAGCTGCTACTAGGATTTGTTGTCTTATTTCAGGTTTACAGTTAGTTATATAAATATACCAACCCTTGCGTGATAGGAGGCCAAAACAAAGTGTATTCTGTTGATTTGGCAAATGTTTCATGACAAATATTCCAAAGTTTAATTAATTTCCATTAATTACATATAAGGTTCCAAAGATTCTGACTTGCAGCCTTATTATCTAGTACTCTTAGAGATTTATTAAGCACACTTAAGTGATGTTACATAGATACACATTTCTGAAAGAGCCCTACAAAACCTTTCCCAAATGAGGTCACCAATTCAGGCACCAACAGACAGCAGAAAGAAAAACAGGTATAATTATCTGACACAGAACGACACTGTCAACTATTCAGTTAAGTGCCCTATTTCAATCATCCAACTTCTGCCTTCTCAGGTCTGATGTGACCAATGCCAGCCCAAGTTCTTAAACCTATGGTACTTCTAGACAACGTATGTAAATTTACAGTATACAATTTGGATTCACCATGCATGAATACTTTGTGTGTAACATTTAATAAGCTCAATCTACATCCAGAATAATTTACATGAAAGGACAATATTTATTTAAACAGAGCTCAATGGGTAACCATGGTATCTGAGTGCATCCAGAGGAGAAAGGGGTCAAATGTGAAATCAATCAACGGCACTCCCACACTTTTACTGTTTGATCTACACTTCCAGTAACCACATATGGTGCCGTCTTGTGGAAATCTGCGAGGAAAGAAAAGGGTACATTAAGAATGAGTGGAACAGTTTCACTCTCTCAGTGAATGCCATTACTTCTTCCCCAAAAACAATACCTGCTCAAAGATTAAATTTCAAAGCTCTGCAGGTTTGTAGTTCTGAAGGCAAATTCACTGAACTAAAGTATGAAAATCTATTTTCAGCAGTTATAAAAGGTTTTGTAGAAAGAGGGGGGGGGGTGGGGAGCTAACAGATATCACAATCTGGTAATGCCAACCTACAGTGCCCAGGAATTCAAGTTAAATGCTTTTTCCTGGCTTTTACTTTCTCCTCCTTGCTCACTCCCCTCCTCCTTTTGGCTAGCAAGTGTTTGTAACACAGCACTTCCCCAAATCCCTGCACACTCAATAGTGAAAGCTTCCACAACACCCCGGCAGTTAACATCTTTATCTCATATACAACACTAGCAAGAGAAGTGGAAAAATCCAGAACACCTGAAATTCTTATCTAAGCTTATGCGATTAAAATACAGCACAAAACATCATGGAGATCCTGGAATACGAATGCCCAGCTTGGTCTTCAGCTGGTGAAGATGCAGAAGAACTTGTCTCTCTAGTTCTGTACTTCGAATCTAGTACTGGGGAACAATACATACCCAAAGAGGTAACAAAGTGTTCGTGCGCATTGAGGGTTTTCATGCATCGCTTGTTCTTGAAGTCCCAGACACGTAGAGTCTTGTCATCAGCACAGCTCAAAATAAACTTTCCCCCAGAATGGAACAGAACGCCACGTACCCAGTTATCATGGCCCACCTTATGCACAAGGAGACATCAGTGAGCAGATGCACATTTTAAGGTCAAACAGACTACAATTTATGCTATGGCAAGCCGAGTAAATCCATGCCCTTTGCTTGTAGTGACAGCTTTTAGCATTCTAAAACTACCGGAATTCAAAGTTTATCTTTAGTTTCTATTATTACATCTTTATCAGCACTACCAACAATGTGAGTTCCTGTCCTTGAAGGCAAGCAAACAGGAGTTCCCATGTGATCTGCACTGAGTCTGCTCCTCACCCCCCTGCAATACCAGCTAGCTCAGTTTGAGCACAGGCTGGAAAACAGCAGCCTGCAGGACCACCACACTGAAAGAACAACATTTTACTGAAGACAAAATTCAGCTGATTACCAGCAATTCCATGGGAAAGCCAAGTTCCTTTCCTAGATGTAAACCACAGTACTGCATTTATACTATGTATTTTGAGATTTACTATTTCTTAGCAACAAAAGCTGAACTACAGAAGCCATTAAAACTGTATTTCCAGCGTATGTCTCATTTTGCCATCTCCAGGTCCTCTTCAAAACAGACATGCAAGACAGTTCACCAGGAAAGCTGGAGTTACACATGCAGCTATCACCAAAGAAAAATACCAACAAACTTACAAGTGTCATAAGGCACATGCCAGTGCTGATGTCCCACATCTTAATGGTCTTGTCTCTGGATCCAGACAGCAGAAAAGGCCCAGGCTTACCACTCTTCTTAGTCTACAGAAAATTAGGTTTTCAGTTGTGGCACATACAGGGGCAGGAAGGGGTGAAAGCAGATTCTAAGTGCTGCTACCTCTTAGAAAGATTAGACTGTATGATAACTAACAGCATATAAACACACAATACCAAAGCTGGGATTCACAGGCATTTTGCTACTAGTAGTATGGGGAAAAAAAAAAAAAAAAAAGGAATTAAAACTATTTAAATAGATTTATGTTCTGCTGATATACCAAGACAAATAAAATACTTTGAATTCAAGCTTTCCACCTGAGAGACATCTGCTTCAAATATTCCAGTAGATACGGTTCAAGTGGAGTTGCACATCTCAGGACAAAAGCATATGAAGTTCAGACATACCTTTGTGTTGTTGTCCTTTATGTAAAGTAATGAAGCAAGTTTAACAGTTTTGATAAGGCCCTACTGTGAAATTATTTCCATTTGTAACCAGGCAAAGTAGGAACCAGAGACTCAGTTCCCAGAACCTGAAATCTTTCAACTGTGAAGTTAACCTGCTTCTTGCCCAAAGCTGAGTACTACAGTGTGATGCATGCAGCCATCAGACCAGCAGAGGGCAGGAGACACACCACTTCAGGTAATTACCACTGCACGAGGAAGTAAACATTTGGAATTTAATTTCATTATTTTTAATAAAAAGACTGCGAGGATCTTTTAAGGATGCAAGTAACATTTGACTGAAATAATCTGTTAAGTCCATGAGTAGACAAGTTCCTGCCTTTTTGTTATTGTTTTTAAGCTTGAAATTACTTCTACAGTGTCATCCTTAAAAGGAAATCTGCGTGAACCTCTGGTAAGCCTTTCTTTAGGATTTAGTAACCTGTTGTATTAGGCGAAATACGGGGATATCGGGCTGTCACGCGACAGGCCCTCCCTAGTTTCTGGAAGGATCGATGACGCGTACAAGAGAGGCGTACACGAAGGGCGTAGGTTATATAAGTGTGTGTTTGCTTTAAGAAATCGCCATTTTACCGCTCACCCTCTTGGTGTTACTTCGGTAATTGGCCCAGCTGCAGACTTCTAGGGTCTTAAAGTCTACAGTACCCAAGCCAAAGAATGTTCATCCACGACCATACAAAAGGAGACTTTTAAGAATGCTTCCTCATGTGATTAACTTTGTACACCAGGAAACTGAGGTCAAAGGTTAATCTAATTTCAGCAGCATTTTGAATTACACCCAAGGCAGCTTCACTTCTGCATTTTTAACTTGCTGTTCTTCTCCCCACACCTTTCACTGCCAGGTATCCTCACAACGTTCACATTACATTAGCTGAGCTGCCTTTCACATTGCTTCATGAAAGTATGCCAGTGTGGTCCAACTCTCAGCCTTCTCTGAAACAGAGCCTCTCTCTAAACATCCCTTTCATTAGTGCATAGGTAGGGCGCTACTGTTAAAAGAAGAGCACAGCGACTACAAAGCCAAGATGGAGGATTAGCGGTGCAACAGGTATAAGCAGTGAAAAGAAAAAAACAACCACCAACCCCCAAAACACCTGCTATGCCTGCCGAGTGCCTTGAGAACAAAACTTAGAAGTTAAATATTAGCACTGGAAACATTACCTCTGATCCTGTAGCTTCTGATATGGTGGAGTATGAGCTCTCAGGAGCCCAGGAAATGCATTCTACCACATGCTCATGTTCTCGGAGCTCAGCTTTGCATTCCTTTGTTGCTACCACCCAAACACGCACTGTCTGGTCATTAGAACAACTGGCAATTAAGGTGCCATCCTGGTTAGGCCGCACCATGCGCACCCATTCTCTGTGACCCGTGAAAGTCTTCACACAGTAACTATTCAAAACAGAGAAATACAGAATGATATATAAGCACTGCAATAAAGCCGCTATGCTTGCATTTGATATGTAAGGACACTTGACCTCCTCTCAAGTTAAGCTTTAGCAGGAATATCAGTCCTGGCTGATGTGCAAGGCCCTAAAGCAGTTCATGGGGAGGAAGCTTGCATGAAAAAAGAACAAACAGTTATGAGCCAGAAAATACTTTTAAAGGAAGAAAAACAGGAGGCTGCTGACATTCTAACTTGCATTAAATAGGCATTTTAAGAACATATAGAGATATACAAATCATTCAGATAGTCTTTACAGTCAACATGGAATAAATGGATGGGTCAGAGAGACTACTGAATAACAAAACAGACCACAACACAAAAAAAATTCTTCCTGTTTCAAGAAAGATAGCAGATTTCTCCTCCTACTTGTCACAATCCCTTCAAATTTGCTATTAGTCATTAAATTCCTACCTGGTCTTGAGTTACAGCATTATACCTCCACATCTCCCAGAAAGATAAAACCAGATACATTTAATGGGTGGTGACTACTAAATCCTGCACTTAATGAATCGATGCAAAACCCATCCACTAATGACTGTGTTAAGGTGCACATGCTGTATCTCCTATTACAAGTGTTTTTCTGTGGGTTTTCTTTGGGTAGTGATGTTCACCCAGAACTGCACTCACCCTGTTTGGACTTCCCACATTTTGATAGTTTTATCCCTCGAGGCAGAAACTATATGATCTCCATTGGGCATGATGGCTACTGAAGAAACATTATGATCATGACCTAAAAGGAAAAGCAAACTTTTATGAAGTGGTACTGTGATATTGTTTTTACAGAGCATACAGGATCTGCTATTCATTCATCTTGATCGAGTAGCTACAGCAGAAGCCTTTAGAATGCTTTATGGAATAACCACTGAACACAACAAGCCTGAAGTTTTACAAAAGTCACATTTTTAGAAACAGTGCAGTCCAGCTCTTGAGCAACTTTTAGGATTTCAAAAGTATCTTTCAGGTGATTTAAAAACAGACAATCAGCACTAAAAACAACACTTGCTTGGTAACAGTTGCTAAATTCAGCAGCTTCTGTGGCTGCATTTGAAATCACCAGGTAAGCCTGATTACAGTGTTATGATGCACCACACAGATGATGTTTCAAAGGAAATGAGGTCTTTTTCTTTGGCATATTTATTTTCATAAAAATTCTCAAACATTATTACTGTTCATCACTTCTACAAGATGATATTAAAGTGAGATAAGCAGTATAAAAATGTTCTTTTATCAAGTTCACAAAACAACAAATTGCTGTCACTAACTGGAATCCATGTGGTGGTTGTTTTACTTTGCCATTTTCCCCCCCTATGGCTTTTGAGTCTAATGCAATGGGCACACTCATTTAAAATCAGACAAGTCCGAAGCAAAAGACTGTACAGTATACAAAGAACACTTTCCATCCTGTTTACTTCCTGAGTCAGCACATTCTGGAAACAGAGGGGTGCAGATGAAGAGAGCTTTCTAGTGATTTCACAGTATAGTTTTGTTATCTAGTAAGTATTTCATTTTCAGTACTCATCTCCTCTGTATTTGTCATTTCATTTCAGTATCATTATGGGGTGTTTCCCCACAGCATTGCACATAGATCTGAGATGCTATTTCATTCCACAGACAATGAACATATACTCCATTTTACAGAACACCTGAAGCATTAAAATAACCCTCTTTACTTTGAGTAAAACTCTGGTTTATTTCCCCTTTCCACATCTACAGTTCTTCTCATTCATAAAAACCAAACCACCACAAAACAAAACCATACCTCTACTTCACAGACTGTTAAATCCATTTCCTTAAAACCTTACCATGCATAGTTCTGATGCACTCAAAGCCCTGGAAATCCCATAGCTTAATGGTCATATCAGCAGAACAAGAGGCCAACAGTTTGCCAGTGTGGTCAAAGGAAATATCTTGCACAGAGTCTGTATGCCCCTTAAGGGTTCGTTCGAAGTCTCCTGTCTCATAATCCCACACCTGACGAGCAAACAAAATCCGTTACCAGTAACATATTATTACTCACTGTATTCTCCAGCCTTACATTTGCACTCTACAAACCAGTCTGGCACCTTATTCAATAACTGAACATGCAGGAAACAAAGAAAGACCTAGAAAAGCCAAATAACTTAAAAAAGAAAAGCACTGTTTTAATGTGATTATTACCCATATATCCTATACATCTTTCTGTATTGTTTCCTCAACTCTGGTAGAGAGCCTGTTTTCACAGTTAGTGGGAGAAGCACCTTCAAAAACTCCCCCCCTGCTTCTTTTTCGTGGTTTCAGAAACTATTCACCGGTTCAGAATCAAACAGCAAACACTTGGTCTACTGCAGGGCAATAACCAGAAAATACTGGGTTAGGGATGAGAACCCAAACCACAACTAAAATAACCACAGTCACTGTCAGAACAACTCACATTTCTAAGCACATTACTTTCAATACTTTTCAACCTTCGTCAGGACTGCATTTTTCCAAATAGGTTTTCAAAGCAACACAGATGGCAATTTCTCTTAAAGAGTGACATTCAGAGAGCAACAAAATGCACAATTACATCTTTGCTTGGTGCTAAAATGAGAAACTACTTGCCTACTACAACAAATCTGTTCCTGTCACTGAATACTGCAATAAAGGTGTGCGAAGATCATTTAGAATTACTGAAAGTCTCTCCTGAAAGTCATAGCAACCTCATGGGACCTGCACATGCCACTTAAAATAAATGGGAAGAACCATTTTTTGGTTAAGGATACAGCTGCATAACCACTCTGCTCTAAGACTTAGATGACTTGAGGCCACTGTCTTCTTCCCTCTCATCTCTGTACGCTCCCTATGCCACTCCCTCTTACAGAGCAGTCAAAATCTATTCCCCCTACCATTTATTGTTCCAGTCTCTGATCCACAGTAGCTTAAGTATTTCTTCACAAGTCACAGTAAAACATAACTGCAGATACTAACTGGATCAGTATAAAAGCAAAATTCATATATTATACCAGGAATCACATTTGAAATAACTGTTCCTAATGAAGCTAAAGCAGAATCTGGAGCAATCTTTCATCACTACAACACACATCCACCATGAAATTCTGATGCTACATTCTTATCTGCTCCCTTTAATTTTCCCCAGCGAGCACATACCTTTATTGTGGCATCCTCTGAAGCAGAAACCATTACACTGAAAACCGGATGGAAAATTACTCGAGTGACAGGACTCCTATGTCCACTCAAAGCATACTTCTCTGGAGGACGAGGAATCCACTCCTTAGGGTCTCGTTTCTGACCAAGAGGCCCACCTGATGTAAATTCTTCCTTAGCTTCATTCAGCTTCGATTCTAATTCCATTACCTAAGTTTATGGGTTTTAAAGAGACCGTTTATGTATAGTCTTACACCAAGACCTAAGTCATCTATAGTCATTAGTATTCCAAACACCAACAAACTTCCAAATTCACAATGAAGCACAGACTGCACGGATCCAAACCAGTTAACATCAAGCTATAGAGCTAATATTTCTAAATAAATTAAAATTAAAAAAATCAGACCTAAATCAAAGCACTTATTCTCCTCCAGCTTCCCAAACACCTCTGGCAAGAAAATAAAGTTCTACCAAAACATATCACCTAAATATTGTGCAAAGATGTACAAGCAACTGACTCAAAAGAGATAAGGTTTTTGTGTATGTTTCTTGCTTATCTGGAACTTCTGATGAACTACTGTTAACAAAAACATATCCTACTACTGCAGTTTGTTTTTTTGTATCCCTGAGATGGTGTGCGTGTTAACCAACAGCAGAGGAACTGAACACGTGATACAATCTTGCGTAGACTGACCTCTATAGTAGATAGGCCGTTATTGTTGGTACACTTTGATTTTTAAAGCTTTTAATACCCTCCAGACCCACTGAAGCGTTACTAAAAAGAGTTTTGTACTATCCATTTACAGAAGAATCACATGCTGTTGTGCACTGGAGTTAATGGCTTCTTCCCTTTAATGTAATGGCTAAAGACATCAGCAGCATGGGGTACATCTGAGTTAAGCCTTCTGGAGACAGTTATTCAGTCTTTCCATTCACAAACTGCCTTAGGGCACATCTTTCCTTTTCTGCCTCAAATTGTACACACAACCCATAAACTGAAGTAAATAAATGTTCTTAAAAAACACTAGCACTAAGATGGACAGACTCTTTTACAACATGGACATACCTACTCTCCCTATTCAAATCATCCAAATTAATCTTTGAGGTATTTTCTAAATCCTGCATTTATCTGAGAAAGAAAAAAATGTAATATTCTGTTCACTGATGTATGTTCACTCTTGGTTATAACTTCTGATACAAGTATATCTATCAGATTTCTACTTACCTTCTTTTGCAATCTTATAACCGATGTCCATTTTTTCTCCAGAAGTCCGGCATACTTCTTATCTAACTCTTCATTCTGGGTAGGAGTGTTTAAAGAAGTCAGTAAGTTCTACGTCCAAAATGTCTCTACAAGTCTCTCCAAAAGCAACGTGAACAGCTCATTTCACAGAAAAATCAAACACAAGACTACAACCAGTTTTACTAATGAAAGGGAACAACCATACTTAAAGACGATCCCAAAACTAGGACCAGACATCAATATCTGAAAGCTTTTTACTCTTATGTGCTCTGCGTATCTGAGAAAACTGTTCCATTTTGTTCTTTTTCCTCCTCCTGCACATACTGACAGCAAGGACTGAGGCATACAGGACTGGACATCAGTTTCTCCAAGAGCCTTGTTTTCCACATCCACCAACCAGAGCATCAGGAACTAGTGAACAACCTACATAGCTCAGACTGAGCTCGCACAGTACTGTTAGCACAGCACCCTTTCTTCTCAGGGAAAGGCACCTTGCTCGAGAGTAGCAGCCAACATCCAGAGAACAATTCAGCCCAAACTAATTTAGAACTATTTCTGAAAATGTGGTGATAGTTAACTTCAAATAACTGCCATAACATTGCACAGTTTTGTGCAAAGCCCTCACACAATCCTGGATTTGGCTCCCTCAGCACTGCAACGCACCAGGAGTAGCAGCTACATGGACCATCCCAGCACCACCCACAACTTGGGAAGAGCAACGCTACTTTTCTTTCTCCAGTGAACCGCTTGCAATGGATAATCCTCATACTCTAAATATTTTTCTCCTTTGGGCTTCAGGGAGTAACTGAGGAACAAGTGATGTTCCAGCAAACATCTGCTTCTCTTTGCTTCCTGTCATTTTAGTATTATCTAATTCAGATTTTTCTTCTATGAAAGTCACAAAGAACTTTAAACAACTGCATTTTTCTATTGAAACAGGACAACCTAGCCTACTTAGATTGCCTTTTGAACCTCCAGGAAGAGAAGATTTAATTAGGTAGATAGATACAAGCAAATAAGGGAATGGTACTAGGAATTTCAATGTTAAATATCCCAATTTGTAATCTCTACTTATTTATTGCATACTTAGAAGCAGACTTTGCTGCTATAAGATATTATACTTCAACAAAGGATCTGGGGGAAAGAACACCACAATAATTCCAACAAAGAGAAGAATCTAGTAAGGATCATCTCATCGAGTTTACTACTCAACCCAGCGATCTCCAGAGAAACAAGCTGCAATGAAATGCAAGTCTCTATTAAATGACAGGTTTAAAATTTAAGCTGTAAGAAATGACCTGGTCCATGTAACCAGCATCCCTCCAGCCTGACAGAGAACTGCTTACCAGAGCTGACCAGCTTCTGTTAACTGTTTAACCTTGTCCTCCTACTACATCATTAACCAACTAGTATGCATGCAGCAGTCACAGGTAATGGTTTAACTACTTACCCAACTGCAGTCACAAAACAGACAAGGTCTTTTCCAAATTCAACAAAGTACAAAACCTCTCACTCAAAGCAAGGTTACCTGGAACTGCTCGGGACACATCCACATACTTACTGAATATTTCTAGAGACTGACTCCACAACATCTGAGCCTGTTCCACTGCTCAGTCAAAAGGTTCTGTTTTTTAAAATTTCACACTAAAATCAGATGGAATTTCTGTGTTTCAGTTTCAGCCCATTGCCTCTTGCTCTGTCACTGAGCAGAGCCTAGTGCTGTTTTATTTACACCTTCTCACCAGGTTATTTACAAACAACACAAGATCTCCCTTGAGCCTCCTCTTCTCTAGGCTAAGCAGCCTCAGCTCTTGCAGCCAGTAGGGAAGATATTCTGTTCCTTTACTGATCTTCCTTGTCCTTTATTGGACTCACTTCAGTAACTCCATGTCTTATTTTTTTAAATACAGTCTTTATTGTCTTCCTTATACCTTCACATTGCCTATCATTAACTTTGCTTTCCAGCACCTTTCATCTTGGATCTAGGCCCTCCCAGGGTCACCGTGCAAAGGAGTGTTAGCCAGACAGAACGTAAGATTAAGTCTATGCCTCAGTCATGAGAAGATAAAGAGTTTTACTCAAAAGTCTTTAAGTCATCTGCTAATTGTGTTCTAATTGTGTGGTAAGACAATAAGCTATGCAGGTGTACCACCTCCAGTTCTAACTGCATGAGCTAATAGGTAGATAACAGGCATACATATTCACAACAGATGCAAATACCATAAAGTGATAAACTCTTTACTTAAAATTCACACAAAGAATTTT
This sequence comes from Excalfactoria chinensis, assembly GCF_039878825.1. Classification (NCBI taxonomy): domain Eukaryota; kingdom Metazoa; phylum Chordata; class Aves; order Galliformes; family Phasianidae; genus Excalfactoria; species Excalfactoria chinensis. Next base: position 8,374,577 of record NC_092843.1, on the reverse strand, counting down.
GTTTGAACTCACCACATCTAACTCAGCTTCCTTTTTAAAAACTGAATATGCCTCTTCATAGCCATTAGAGCGAAGGTAATCTGCTATTGCTCGATTTCTAAAAAACAAAGAACCAAAAACAGTATCCTTAGCCTGTTAGTTCTGAATAAGAGTACATGGATTGATACAGGGCTTTTTGTAATTCCGTTGTTTGAATTGTACCACCTCAGATCAATACCCAGGGTGATCAGGTTTGTTACAAGCCCAGGCAAACTCTAAGAATACACTTGGTAAACATTTTGTTTCAAGACACAAATAGCAACACTCACTTCTTAGAATATATACTCCTTAGTTTAGATTTGAGAAAGTAAAAGGTTATTTTTTTCACTACCAAGTATTGGAGTAGCATGAATATACCTATCAATCTGTATGACACAACCTACAGGAGACACAAGAAGTGATAACTACATGTACGTACTAGACTGGGGCTTTATCTCTGAAAGAAGACTACATTGAGAAGAACAGTCTGCAGTATTTAAGAGCATTCACTGAATTCCACACTTCAGTAAAACTTGAACACTATTTAAAAGAACGAGCCCTAGCTTTGTTTTACAGAACAATACAGTAATTTTAGTTAGATTACAGGAAACAATAGTCCATATGACCAAAGCATACAGTGCTTCCAATCTTACATTTTTGTTCAAAATACTCTTCACTGTGACCAAAAGTTATTACTGATCTGTCTTGGATCTCTCCTTCAAGATAACATGAGTAGGTCTAAACCAAGTGCATAACATGAAAGAACAGCTTCAACACTATGCTAAGCTTTCAACAAGCAGTCATCATCTTCCAGTTTTGTTTGTTTTTACTACAAGACTGAAGGAAAGTCTGCAGGCATCGAGCAGATGGACTCAAGGTCCTGTCCACCCTCAGTTGTTCTGTGCATGGGTACACACATGAACACAGAGTGAGCACATGCAGTGACTGCACTATTTACATAAACCAACACACAAACTTCCTAAATACAACAATCAGAATTACACCTATGTAGGGCATTCAATAAAAAAAATAAATCTCTTTGGTAGCTGAAGTAAAAAGCAATAATGGCAGTGATTCTGCAGGAATAAAAAGGCTACTTTTAATTCCAAATCAAGATGTATTTTATTTCATACAACTATGCCATCTGCTTCTGAATTATAGAAAGCAATATCATGCTATGGTGGAAGAGACAGGCCAAGTCCTCAGTGACTGAAATGCAACCATTCCTTCACAGTTCCCCACTACAGCTCAGCCCCTCACGTAATGACTTGTCAGCGCACTTTATTAACAGTGTAGGACACATTCCCAGAGGCACTGCTCTGCTCCTGGTTCTCAGCACTACACCCCCCATAACACATCACACACAGAGGAGGGACCTTCCACAGCAGGCAGACCATGGTGCAGGCTCTGTCAGACATCTCAAAATAAGTATTTTACATCTATGTTGAAGCATATAGAAAAGAACATCTGGAAAAGTAGAACACTGTAAAATATTTGGTACATATCATAGTCAATGCTGCATTGCAATTGATTTTTCTTCTGAGGAAAATTGCTTTTCACTGGAAAATTCTTCCTGGAGCTTTAATCACATTATTCTTATCTCCTGCACATATTCAGTCTCCACTCATACACTCAATCCTGTGACCTCAAGTAAAAGTTCCCCATTTCTTCCCAGACACAAAATACATGAAATACACGGTATTGCCGCCCTCTACAGAGGCGATCAGATTCTCTCTCATTCACCATTTCTATTTACAAAGCTCACGACAATCTTCCCATTTACGTCTGTACTCTTTGAAGTACAGGTAACTGATAAACAATTGTAATCATGAATATGTTTAAATCCCAGAGCTTACTCAAATAAAAAGATAACCTGTAACTAACTTAAGCAGCTGTGTTCAGACAGAACAAGAGACACAAAAGCTAAATGATACAGGTCAGTATGTTTATGAATAAAATCAAAACACAATCTTTAAGTAAATACAGTTGAAAATGACAATTATTAGTTCAAGCTTAATAAAAATGAGAGAAACTTAGAAATAGCCATTCCTTACAGTTCATCTCGTTGCCTTTGCGAGAGCACCATTGTGGCTGTGATGTCAGGTTAATGTGTGTCAGGTTAATGTCTTCCCAAGATCTGAAGCCTTAGGATCCACTATTCAGTTTGCCACAGTGGCTCAAAGCACAATTGTTTCTCCAGATGGGAAATCCAACAGAAAAATCTGGAGGCATTCAACACTGAAGATTCAATCCATCTAGAAGGAAGAGAAAGAGGTATTGTTTATTTATTTTAAGTAAGCATTCAGTCACTCTGAGCTGATGAGCAGATTTATGTACCCAGATTACACCACCACTCCGGCAGAATAGGACAATTGTATTTGTAATCACAGTTTTATTTTGGTTGCCTGGATTCTGTCCTCACAGCACATTTGCAGTCTGGAGACACTTGTACACATTCTCTATTCCCCCTCTTCCTACCACTGCTGCTTCAAGAAACAGGGAGCTAAAGGAGTTACCTTCACAGACAGCCCAGTCCCAGGCTACCCGTTGTTCTCACTAGTCCTATCAAAGAGCTACCCCCCAAACCCTCTATCTTGTACAAGATTTTTAGTAACCAAAGATCTATAGCTTCACCAAACTGAGTTCACCAAGGTTTATTTCAGTTAAGTTTCAACACACTCTCATATCTTCAAGCTTAGTGGTAGAGTTTAAGCAAAAACAAGCATGCTCCCACAAGGGACTAAGGGAAGCACCACTGCACACTTTGCTCATAACCAGCAGAGTCAGCATGCTCTCTGCCTTATGCTGCAGCCCAGCTGTAGCATTACGTTGGCAGCTCTCAGGGATTCACCCAAACAGTGCCCTTGAAGAATACGGCTATAATTCAGCACGCTAATTTTCCAGGGAGATTATTACACATATTAAACAAATTACTTCTTCTATCCTACCAGCACAACCTGAAAAAGTCACAAATAACACCATTCTGAAGAGACAACAACAGCCTTCTTCTTAATGATGTGCTGACAGTTTAACTTTATATGTTAAATCTAACCCTTATTTGGGGTACGTGAGATTTGTAAATGGATCTTCAGTGTTAACGGAGCAATGCAATTTCCACAACATAATAAACCTAATCTCAACATGAACTATTACTAGGGACGTTAATTATTCTCAGCGTGCAAATGGCCTCTGTTGGACAGCTGTACCTTAGTCCAGGAGACAGCAATAAAAGCACTTGAGCAGCTCTGTCACTTGGCTGCTGCACTGCAGGTACTCTTTCATAAGAAGCACCATTATGAAAAATGCTGAAGTGGACACTTCCTGCACACTGAACAAGAAGCTGTGTATAACACACTGACCAAAGCTGCTAAGCAAGTTTCACCAACTGACTTTTAGACAGAGTGAATGCAACAGCACACAAAGACTTCAGGAAGAAGTTGGTGGGTCTGTAACCTTCCTGCCAAAAAACACATTCCCACTTTCCCTCCCTTGCTGTTCCCCATACAGGTAACCGGCCTATTTTAAACTCTTAAATAATAAACAAATAAAATGCTCATCTTATGTCATTCACATCTACTTATCCATCGCAGCAGATCAGCAGTTTGTTTCTAAACCTATCTGGGCTTCACGCTGTTTCAAAACTGCAGCTGCGAGCTGTACGTGCTGCACCTTGCTGCTGGATTCCCCACACCAGATGCTGTCCATCCCAGTGCTGTGCTGTGAGCTGTCAGGACAGCAGCACTCCCTAATTAGCTTAACACCTTCCCTAATAGCTATTTCAGAAACAATTCAACTGAAAGCCAATAGCACATGTTCCATCCTTTCAGACAAGGGAAGCAAACAGTTCACCTATCTTTGTGTCTTATATCACCTCCTGACAGGTAAGAGACAACTGCTCTTCACAGATGCATCTTCTTCACTACAAGGCAGGAGTACAGAATATAAAGGAATGAAACTTTATTATACATACATACATATATAAATATATATACATATATATATACATACATATACATAAATATATGTATGTATGTATGAATGAAATAATACATTGACATGATCAGAAGAAGTGCCCTCTAGAGGGCAATGCTGCAATAAATTTAAGTGCCAGAAAGAAAAAAAGAGGCTCATAATGGCTGATCTCTGTACTTGAGTACGAACATAGCAACGCTGTGATAAACACTACTAAGGAGAGCAGTACAGGGAACCGCCTCCCCAGAAGCACACAGCAGGACACAAGGTGTGAGCTGCCAGAAACTGCTCTCAGTATTACAACTGCAGTAAAATCACAGTGTTAAACAACAAAGGGTTCTTGTATCGTGAACTGTGTCTCAGCTTCAAATGCAGTAACAATAGCACAACAACTCTGGTAAAAAAAAACAACAACAAAAAACAAAAAAAAAAAAAAAAAACACCAATATTTTGTCACCACCTTGAGGGGATGCACCTATAGTACAGACCTAACAACACCACCTAGGTTGCACTGTGGTCCTTGATCCACCATCCAGCTAACAAATGCATTTCTGTCCTCCAGTAAAGGAACCCTAAACTCTCCCTCCTACATCCCCAACTGCTGTCCCACTCCAACTCCCTCTGACAGCAGTCCCTTCCCACGTGCTCCCAACACATATTATGCTGCAGCTTTATGGGCTCCTAACAGTGACAGCTCTGCCCACCTTCCCCTGCCCATTACATCACTCTGGATGCTGAATGAGAAGCAGCTTCCTAATGCCTGGGCACGCTTTCCTCTGCCCACAGCTGCTGTAATTGCGCAAGAACTCCAGTGGTCACGCACATTCCTGCAATAGCAATGTGAAGGTATGCTAACATCATCCCACATTTCAGCAGCTAGTTCAGACACAAACAGGCATGGGAATTTGGTTTCCAAAGTCTAGAATAATTCAAACACGGGCTGAGGAATTCATGGAGATATTTAGAGGTTGGATTCTTGCTCCTCAGCCCTCACCCTGCCCCATTCACCCACAGGATCACTCAGCACCCCCCCCCCCCACACACACACACACACAAACACACTTTGCTGCTCCCGAGGAAAAGGCAAAGTGTGAGTGCTTCACCCACACCCACACTTCTACAGACCGTGGGGAGCGGTGGAGAAGCATTACCAAAAGCTTTCAGAAGTGGGCTCCTCTCATTCTATCTGAGCTACAGATAGCCAGTACTTGCAGGAAAACCACCACATGCTGGCTGCCATTTTTATTCCATCAGTAGCAATGTAAGGTCACAGCACTCAAGGTTTGAGTTCTACAAAATGCCAATAGACCACTGCACACATCTTTTACCATTCAGAGCTGACAAGGAACTTGAAGAAAGAAACTTTCTGAAACACTAGAAAAGCTGTTTTTGTTTCCCATTAATGAATAATACGAACTACCAGCCATAGGAAACCAAGCTGACATCTGGCTTTCTTTGCAAGCTGAACTGCAGCGACAGTGCTTTAACAGAGCTGCTGCCTTGTGAAGGGCTTGTCCTCTTGGTACTACTGGAACACCCTGCCACTGGAAGGGAAATCACCTGGCAGTCATTGCAATTGAATATTAATACATGCAAAATCTTTTCATGAAAAGTTCCAAATTCCAGCATGCTGTGAAATGCAGTAACACAGCCTAGTCACAAGTCTGTCAAAGTAACAGTCAGAGGTAAAATCAAAGCTTGTTTGCCACCAGGTGAGATTTATTACCAGCTGGGCAAACACCTGAAGGCCTCCACTCCCAGGTTTACCCCCCTACAGCTTCCAAGTGACAGCTGCTTCATCTGCTCAACCTCAGAATCCAGAGGATGCCTTGAATGCAGCATTAACGCATGTTTTTTCACCAACTTACTGCTCAATCACAGCATTCCTCTGAAAATTTGAGAGTCTAGAGAAAAAAACAAACTGCAAGTCTACTGAACACAATTCAGAAAGCAGTGAATTCTCACACTTTTTCATCTGAAGGCAAAAGCAGCATATCAAGCATGGGAACGCACTTCTTACTTGCCTTAGCTGAACCCTCAGCATGCCATGGCTCTGTAGCAGCGCAATGATGCAGACTTGATATAAAAATAGATGGTGCTGATATCTGCAAGTACCAGAAGTACACTGTACAAGGAAAGAGACCATACTTATTTGTTCAGAAGTTACCACCTTGATGGAAATGCACCTGCTTCAGAAACAGAGAATGGACAAATGTTGTCCACGTGCACTGCCTCTTCCCTTGGCAGCGAGGGCTCAGTGATGTAAGCAATTCAGTGGAGCAACACTAACCAGTCCTCCTCCCCCTAACAAGGGTTGTAGTCACTGCTGCGTTACACACATGCTTGCTAACAGCCCTGGTAATGAGAAAAATAACATTCAACAGAGAAATCTTTGGAAAAACCTACTCCTTGCATCTTGCTTGACATCAGTGATCGGCAGTATCAGTAATTTGCTGTGAATAAGGTGGTGTCAAGACAGAGCCAGATCTTTCTCAAAAGAAAAATCCTTTTTGATTTATTCTGTATTATTCAGTACAGGGAAAAGAAGCCTGAGCCTACTAGAGCTATCCATGGAGTAATAACTACTAATTAAATGCAAAACAGGATGCACCTCCTATTAATAACCCCACCTGTACTGCAAAAGTTTCACTTCCTAACTTAAGAAACTTTTGATTCCATATTGATAGTCTGTATATATAAAAAAAAATTGAGAAAAAAAAAAAAACTTTCAGGCAAAGGATTGTCACAAACCTCTCACTTTGTGACAAATCCAGTCATTAAATAACAAATCATGGCCTGTGCTATGATCCACTTTACAAAGCCACAAAAACTAAACAGAATTGTTGAAGCACACCTGAAGACTTCATTTTTTAAATGAAAACCAGTCCAATTTCTTACATGCAATTCCTGAAATAGTGTTTCTGGACTTTTACTGACCCCTGCCATTAAATACTGCATAGATTAATTACTTCCCAAGCTGTGTTATTTTCCCTGTTTCACCTAAATCCTTTGTTTTATTGTTGTTACATCTTTGTTTAGCAATCCTAATAGCTCAGTGCTACATCTTTTATCTGAATGTTCTCTCAGTGTCACAAGGCACCACTCACTCTCCCAAAGTAAAGCACGCATTTAACTATGAAAAAACTGAAGTTGCAAACACAGAGGTCAAGGAAGTCATGGATGGGAGCTTCACTGCTGCTGTGTGCAGGGGGAGGGCTCAGGAAGCCCTTCCATTCCATGCAATTCATAAATGCATTGCAAGACATGCTCATGTACAGATAAACTGTGAAACTACAACCAACCTTTATCATCTTCCTGTTACTGCATCAGCAAGGTCAGTTCAAAGCTCTCCACTGCCTTTCCTTCCAGCAACCACAACAAAGCAGTGCAATGCCTCAGCTACCTAACAATGCCCATTTCTCCTCTTCAGAACAATTTATAGTAAAAGTTACTCCACATTGAGATACAATCCACCTACACTACAGGTTAGCAATGAGGAAAAGCAAATGTTTAACTCAAACAACATACATAGCAGTATAAATAAAAAAATAGGCAAATAGCAAATAACTGCTCTCCAGCTCATCTTTTACTCCAGGTGTACACTTGCTTTGCTACACACAGTGGAGCCTCTGAGGTATGAACAAGACCCAGCCCAATGGCAGGCCAGCCATCCCACCGGACAGCACAGCTCCCACACAGTGCCAAGCTTTGTGAGATCCTATGCAGACCTTAACTGGTGGCAGACGGGCAGGCAGCAGAAAAGCTAATCCAGGTTCACCCCAAACCAACATTCCTTGCATATATTTGAAACCAGGTTTGCTATAAGACTTCTCAGCATACCAGCAAAGAGTAACACAGAGAGAAACCTATTATAAGGCCTTTTTAACACTCAGAAGGGCAATTTCACAAGCTTCTGCCATGGCCCAAGTCTCTCTGAGAACCCAGACCAGAGCTCCCACCATCACAACCCCATTCTCACGATGACAGCCAGCCTCAACCCCTGAACTTCAGGCTTAGTGTCCTTACCAGGCTGATAATTTTACTGCTGAAACCCACAAAAATATTGTTTGTTAGCTACAAAAAACAATCAGCCTTAACACATTCATAAACACTTCCATCTCCTGTAATTCCCATATGCACATTCACCCCTACTGTAGGTTATGGATTCTCTCCCATCCACTTCTGAATCTGTCCAAGTCAAAGCATGCAGACCAGTCCCAGCACTGCTCGAGCAGCGTGCCCCAGCTGACCTTACTGCTGTCTGCCACACAGCAACAGCCGCTGCTGCCCCTGCTGGGAGTCACATCCTGGGACATGTGTCCATAACTTCAAAATAAATTCAATTTTTGTGGCTTTGATGACCATTGCTTAAGCTCTGTGAACAGACTTCCCCACAGAAACACAAGTTATATATACCAAACACATAACTGTAGCTCATTATATCTGAAATTAAAAGGGCTAGATAAAATTAAGCATGGAGAGAACGTGCCATCAGATACAAAGCAGGCCAACACTTTTCCAACTCACAGCAGTGGCACTAGGCACTGCTGGGCCTCACAAACAGATTTCATTTTCCCTGCAGTCTGCAGAATTCCAGTATCCAAACAAACTCAAAGATAGATATCTATCTATAAATATTTAAGCAATCTACACAGATTTCCTTGAGGGAGACAGATCTTCAGTCACACACTCAGTGTCCAGCTAAGCATGCCACACAGTAAGCACTGCTGGGCAGGAAGAGCACACAAGTCTCTGTGAACAACCATGTGAGATCATGATTGCATTATGAAACCAATTACAGAGTTTCAGATTATTCCTATTTAAATGACTGCACATTAAAACTTCAACTTGAAGCACAAGTCATAAGACATGGTAAAACTTTGACCTGCTCTGATGCCCAGTGCCCAGCTCTCATGCCGCCCCTGCTGTCCTCAGAAGGTATTCTACTCTATCCCGGAGGAAATGCCGCGCCTTTTCTCCTCTGTCTCTTACTGTATCTGAACTCCTGCTTTGTGCAATTCACTTCCTCTCTTTGGGTAATCCGTCAATCCCGATGAAAGGCAAATCACAGAGGAGTAGTGGAGATCAGAACCACCAAAAGACTAATTTACTTAATATCATCAGATATAAATTCCATTATTTTTCCAAGTTGGGACCACCCCTTTGTGCATGAATGCAGCAGCCACTCTCCTCCCAAAGTCACTTGTTACAGGTCCCACTTCAGATCTCCATAAACTTTTTCAACAGTGTATCTTGTTTCAAAGCACGCTAACAAGAGGTGTTAAGTGCTCACTTGTATTTGCTGGCCATTAGTTACAATCCCTTCAGAGAGTGCTAGACTAACAGCAGTTGGATCCCTCCGGATTACACTGCTGGACTCCATGAAACACAAGGCACTTCTTTTTAATCTAGATTAATTCTGACTGATTTTCTTTTCCTAAAACAAAAAAAGCTGCCTTATGGACCCCAGCCACAGAATACTTCCCATGATAAACTCTAGAAACAGATTCCACAGAAGCTGCCATTTAAAGTTGATATAACTGAGATTGAGGTGATATCCATACTTCTTGGGCATAATTATTATGACCTAATAAAGGTTTCTTAGAAGTCTGTCTCCATCTCTTGATAGGAAAGGAAAACATAACGTAATACAACAAGCATCCAGTTCCCTTTCTCATAACTCTCATTCCACCAGTTACAGCAGAACAGCACACATACAGTACTATCACAGCAACCACAGAGCTGCTCTTCCAGTGTGGCAAACACACCCTACAGCAGGAAACATTAGAAGCCAGCAAGGATGAGAGTAGGAACACAAAAAAAAGCAGCTCAGTTATGAGTTATAATCCTCTACTTTTCACCCTATATTGAAATATATATAATGAACATTGCCAGTTCAGCATGCAGTGACAATAATTGTAAGGAATTATTGCACAAAGTGAGGTTTAAGCTTGTATTATCCCTCCATTGCAAACCTGGCAGGTCGGACAGGGTGGTGATACCACTGTGTATGTGGCAGAGGGATGAGGACACAAAGTATTCCAATGGGCAATTCAAGCTGCTCCCAAACTTGTTTGGCTTATCTAAATGACTCCAGCAAAAAGTATTTTTCAAAATGATTTTTGTTTTGGTCAAGTGACACAGACACACTTTGGGGTAGGAGTACCAGAATGCTCTACTTAAGCTGTTTTGTCTTAGCTGCTGAGAGAAGGCTCTACGTGCTTTGAACCACTTACAAAGCAGGCCAGCAATCGTGCACTGGATGTGAATTCTGTTCCTTTCAGTTCTCTCCCTCGCACTTCCCTGAGCTACAGAATGAAGTAGCAGTCAGATGGTTCACAGGACCATACCCACATTATTAGCCCACTAGTAACCTGCCTCTGAGGTTGTAAATCAGGATGTTAACAAACATCACATAAATTTAATCAATTCACAGTATGAAGAACAACTAGAAGGAAACCTGAAGGCACACTCACATTAAAGCTTCAGAAACAGCAAGCCACAAAATGACAAAAAAATCCAAACACTCTGCTAATCATGAGAATGCTCATCCTTCAGTTTGCTGGACAAGCGAAACAAGATTCAAACATCAGTGTCATAAGTACATTTTATCCATTAAATGGAAGAGCTTAAATCCGTCACGATGCTGGCGCCAAACATGATGAAAGCAGCATTCTTCTGGAAGGCACCTGATCCTTCTCATGGCCCATCTCCACCAGGTGCCACTGCCTGCCCCCACTGGCCACACCTGCATGCTGGGAACCCTGCATCATTGCGGCCAGGAGCCATCCCCGCTTGGGTGACACTGCCCCACATCAGCCACCACCAGGCTCTGCAGAGCTCCTTTCCTGCTGAGACTGATCCCTGTCCCCACACTGAAACAAGGGCAGATGGACCAAAACAGGTCCTGGACCTGCACCAGGCAGGAGACCATAGGAACTCATCCCTACCCCAGCTGCCATTTTGTTCACGTGTGTTTCTGTAATTGTGATACACTATGGTACTGGCAAATTATCCACCACTACTGCTCAAAGTCTTATTAATGAAACCTATTAGTGAAAGTAAAAGAACAGTTCCAAGGTTTAGTTACAAACATGGCCTGCATGATGTCAGAGTTCTGATCCCAGCCCCATGACCAAAGTGGATCCTGGGCTCACTGCCCCTCTCCAAAGCTTTCCTGCTCCAGATTCTGCTTGCTGCCTACAAACCCAGTGCGTGAGAACCCCCAACTTCCACCACTGCTGATTTAATAGTCACCATCTGCTTCAAAACACATACACTCATGTTAATGACATCATCCTCTTAACACACTGCAAAGAGGCTAGCACTTAAATAAACCAAATTGTTTATCAGATGTTTTCTTGACAGCCCCCCAAAAACCTCACAGGTGGATTAAAAACAAGACCAACTGCCAACACTTTCTATAAGGAAGAAACATTCATTTATCTACATGCGAGCAGCCTAGATGTTTCCAACCAATATTCCTGTAGACTAAAGAGGGTTACACTTAACACCTCTGTTTTAGCATTAAGCTACCTCCTTGCAGAAAAACAAGGCAACCAATGAAAGCATTCAGGGGTTGGGGGAGGTTAGATTTGTGTAATTAAGTCAAGAGAACTTAAGATTCGTACAGAACAATTTAAACTGATACAAGAGGAAAGGTCACCTCAGTCATGAAGGCCGCTGCTATCTCAGATGTGAACCAGCACAGCATCACACCACAAAACCTGTTACCTTAGCCCTGCCTCGAAGCAGGCATGCCAGATGACTCACCAAGCACTGGAGAAGAAGAGGTGCTTCAGAAAAGCCTACCTACAAACTCACTGAACAGGGACCTACTTAACAACAGATCTGAGAAAATTACAGGACAAACTCTGCTGCTGCAGCACCACCTACAAACCACAAGCACAATGGGCTGTCCTGTAACTGGAAATATCCTCTCAAGACTGCAGCAGCTAGTTACTGGTTACAAATACCAGGTGGCTCTTCCAAAACCATTGGAATCACAACCCCAAAGACATATTTATAGTAGCTACTTTAACACAGTTCTAACCTAGAAGTCAATAAGCAGTCAAAACAAACTACTGGGCTTCCTAAGAAGCAAAACTAATAAGAAGTGGCTAAAACACTTCTTAATCTATCAACTAGCCAGCACCTTAGAAATCATCTATCTATCTATCTCTCTATATATACACACACATAGATATAACATTATATATATATACTTCTGCATGGTTTTTTTATGTGTGTGTGTGTGTGTGTGTGTGTGTATATATAAACTATGCATGCATAAGTGCACTGCTACTGCTTAGTATGACCACGCTGCGTGCACACACCTTGCTTTGAAGAGGGCTGTACCCTCAGAGCCCTGATGCAAAGGACAAGAGCTTGAGACAAACACACTACTTTGTAGAGAAACAACTCCTTGAAAATTCTGTCACAGTCCATGGCAGCACTAGGTGATAACACAGTCCACCCTCGGGGAAAATAGCTACAAGCAAGACTAAGTCACATCTATTTAATTCCCCAGAGTGTACATGAGGTGAATCTGTACAGGCTCGGAGGCCTGCCCCAACAAGCGTAAAGAGAAAGTTCTTCTTTAAAAAGCTAAACAAGATGTACCTGTAGGAGGTAAGCTTGCAGCATATAGCAAGTACCAAAATAAAACCAGATCTAAGTTACTCCCTTCACACTGAAAACAACTTGCAGGCTAAAAAGCCCTGTTTAGACATAAAACAGAAGGTAAAACAATTGTGCTTCTTTCAAATGCTCCTGGTGCATGATACTCATCAATGGGTCACTACACACTGCAGGAATGAAGAACACGGTTCTAAGATAGTTATAACACATGTACAACAGGCACATAACTTAAGCTATGGGCACCACAGTAAAGCTGACATAACACAGCTACAGTTCCAGTTAGGCCACTGCATTTTCAGTAACGGCACAGACCTTTCAGGGTCACACCTGCTAGCTCACACAGCAACTACTGTAAGAATTTGGAAGAAATAACCTGATGCACTTGAAACTAGTCAAGTTCCTACTAGTCAATTAGTCAAGATTCCTTATTATTATCCTTATTCCTTATCAAGTTCCTACTAGCCAATTAGTCAAGATTCCTTATTAGTGCAAATGCCTATTTTTAGAAGCATGAGCTGAGGCATAACCTACTCTGCCAAGCACAGCTCAAAAGTAACATCAGTCATTAATGAACATCTTTGCTCGTAACACCCAAAAGCCACTAGGTAAGTTCTTCTGTGATGGGTACAATTTTAAAGAATTAAAAATGAGAAACAGGAGAATAAAGAGGTCGCTTTTTAGACATGACAGAACTCACCGTGTCTCTATAATAAACCTGACAGAAGAAATCTAGGAGCATTCTGACTAACACACATGGCTCTGACACATGGAAAGACCTTCAATTGCCATCACAAGTTACGTACTAGGCTGGGAAACAAAAAAACCCACTCTATGTGAAATCCAAAATTGTTATTTGTTGCTAATAACAACTGATTGTTATTGTCACTTGGTTCATGTATTTAGGCATAAGCAGCTTTTATTTTCAGGCTAACAACTATTCCAGTGTTCACTTGGAAGAAATTTTAACAGCCCTCCCACAGCCTTTGCCATCTGTTTGGGAGGCTGCTCAGGGGGCCACAAGAGCAAGGGAACCCAAATGAAACAGAACTGGTCAAGAGGCGCTCTCTCTTTGTGCTACAGTAGTTCCAACCTTCCTTGTTCATGAACACCAGAATGAGCCTCGGAGGGCTGTGTGCAAACATACACATACAGCACAGTTCAGAGCTACAGAGAAGCAGGGGTTCTCCAGCTCTTTTCCCATAATACTTTACAAGAGGGTACAAATCACAATTAGCCCCAGAGGAAGCTCGTTACAGAGGTCTTGAACGAAGACAAAGTTTGGGTACTGGGTATGACAGTCAGCAGAACAATTCAGTAATAGCCCCCATTGCTGGCGAGACGGATAGGCAAAAAAATAGACAGCAGGTCAAGAACACAACCCAAGCACCCAAGGCTGGGTGGAGCACAGGAAGGAGCACAGGGAACAGACTCAGCCATCCAAGACAGACCTTGCATAGAGTCATACAGGTATGCATTAATGCCATCTTCTTTTGTAGAAGAGAAATTAACATGTTACTGCCATATGAGACAGTAACTTCAATCATTTCAAGGACAAAAATCTGCCAAAGTTATAAGCAGGTAAGAGTTCTATTGGATTTTTCATTATTCTTACCTTGGCTTCATTCGTAGACACAGGCATTTAATGAATACATCCATTAACTTCTGTAACATATTCTCCTCTAAGTAAATGAACTTTAAAAAGCAACTGTACTATAATTTTTTATTTTGAGCAAATTACCACCATGGAGCAGTCTTATCCGCAGCCCCTACCATCGACAACTGGACTCCAGAACTGACAGACCCAAGAAAAACAAAACATCAACTTGCTTCATAATTGTTTGTTTTCAGTGCTGTACTTTCTCCAAACACTGAATTCAGAAGCGAACACCAATAGCTATATCTCAAATAGCAGGGACCTTAGAGTCCAGGTGCTTCATCTGTTCCCTTCTGTATCCCCAAATCCTTTGTTCTAATGCCCTTCCTACACAACTGTAAGTCTCAGCATTACTACCTCCCTCTTGATGCAGAAGCATGCACATAGTAAGGCTCTAACAGAGCCATCTCACTGAAAAGGGCTTCCAAAATCTTGAGCTGTTATTTTCTATGAACTTGGGACATGACAAAGAAAAAGGCAGCATAATTAAATCTGTATGCTAATAGGATTTGCCTGCCCTACTATGTGCACCAAAGCAAGCAGGTATGCTTCATTTTTGCATCCATCCCAAACCCAACCCATCTGAGAAGTTATACGAACAAATAATAACACTAAGCAATACAGGGGTTCTCCAGAACTCCCAGAACCTTCTGTGTAAAATACCCATGCCAAACTTATAACTGTGATCTAAAGCAAAATAAAATAAATTCAACAAGTGAATGTCTAAGTTGATATATTGAAATGGATAACAGACAAAACAACTGGTTTTGCAACGGTGACTGGTCACTTCTCACTGTCACATACATCAAGATCCACCCTGCAGAAAAATCAGCCTCCAAACAGAATGTGAGGGTTGTGTTGCTGCATTGTTAGTTTCTTCCCTAAAGAAGAAACCTCATTGTAACATCAATTAGTATTCTTCCACCCCAGCAAAACGCAAGGGGAAAAAAAATAAAAAAGCCATGAAAGGGTAATCTAGCCATTTCGCAGCTCTGCCTCCTTACTCCACCCAGTCTCTCCTCAGCTCAATGGCTGCACACAGCATCCCTAAACACGCTCAAATTAGAAGAAACACACAAAAACGAGAACCCTGAGAAGAAGAAAAATTTGCAGTACATCTGTTTGAAGATATTTTCTTTGTTTAGCTCCCTAACATAATTTATCTATTTAATAAAACGACTCGAAGGACAGATAGCATTGCGATAGCAGACCCTCCCTCTTCCAAAATCCAGCTGAATGCTGCACAGTCATTTATGAAATGATTATCACTAAAAGTAGACTCTTTAGTCCCCCCCACACACACACCTCCTAGTACTGTATGAACAATACTGTCACACAACCATATCCTTAAAGGGGTCTCCACATTAAAACAGAATTCAGCCAGCTCCATACACCCAAACATTTACTTAGAATAAAATAGTGCCTATTAAAGATCTTTTATATAGCTTCAGTAACCTTCCCCCATCCCCTGCTTGGGGAATTAATTGTGAATTGACCTGCAAGGACCAAGCCCTCTGCTGCAGCACTGCCAGCAGGGAAACATTACCGGTGAGACTATCGCAAAGAAAGGGGAGGTAACACACTGCTACCGCTATTAAAGGTCAAGATGAATTGCATCCACCTTTAAAAAAAAAAAAAGTCAATTAAAAATCTCAACCCCCCCCCCCCCAGAACAGAGTAACCCTGAACTTCATAAGGCACCACTCCCACCCCCAAGAGCCACCAGCAGCCTGGCATATAACCTCATGCCCGAACAAAAACTGGAAAGCGGCGACAAACGGAGCCATGGAGCAGACTCGACCGCCAGTAAAAGGCTTCGGAGAAACTGCACGCCCCTGGGCAGCGGTGTGACCCCAGGAAGGAGAGACCGGCCTTCCCTCCCCCCGTTCTGCTGCAGCCGGCACCGAAGGGCTGAACCTCCTCCTGCCGACGCTTCCCGCTCCGTCGCCGCAGGAAAACGATGGATACGAAGGATTCCTACGGCAGCGCTGCCCCTGCCCTGCGCTCCGGCCCTGTTTTGTCCCCGTGCCGCAGCGGGCCGGGGCCGCCTCCCAACAGCGCCTGTTTCGCCCTCCACAGGGACGGGAGACGGAACGGGACGAACGCCACCGGGAACGATGCAGAGGCCGCTCCGCATCCCCCCGGCGCACACGCACCGGGCTCCCCGCCCCACAGCGTCCGCCCGAGATTCCGCCGGGCCCGCCGCCCCTCCCGGGATCCTGCTAAGTCACCGGGAACAACGGAGCGGCCTAGAGGCGGACGGAACGCCGGGCCCGCCGCTCCAATCCGCTGCCCCCGCCCCACCCGCGCCGCGGTGCGGCCCTCCCGCCCCTCCCCGCGTTCCTGCTAAGTCACCGGCGGAGGGGAACGCCGGGCCGAGCGGCGGAGAGCAGCGAGGCGAGAGGCTCAAATGAAGCAGAGGAGCCGTTCCCGGCCCGGGCCCCCACCGCGGAGAAGCGACCACCGCCCGCCACCCCCCGGCCCACCGCCTCCCCCGGTCCCTCCTCACCAACGGGCGCGGCCGCCATTTTGAGAACGAGCTGGAGAGAAGGAGGGAGGGGGCAGCGAGGGAGAGGAGGGCGGGGAGGAGGGGAGCGGCCGCGCGGCCGCCGGGCCTGCACCGCTCGGGACGGCCTCCGCGGGGCGGCAGCGACGGACGGGCGGACACACGGACGAGGGAAGGGAGGGAGGAAGAGAGAACGGAGAAGAGCCGCAGCCCCGGCCTTACCCGAGCCGCCGCTGCCGCTGTTTCGCTGTGCTCCGTGAGGCCGGCACCGCCCGCCTCTCCCATGCAGGGGCGCAGCGCGGCGGGGGGGTCCCAGAGGCGCGACGCGCTGCTCCGTTCCGCTCCACGCTCTGTCAGTGGCGCCCGGCCGCCAGGAGAGAGGGAGGGAGCGGCGCGGCCCGCCGCGCCACTGCGCATGTGCGGGGCGGGGGCGGGGACAGCCGCCCGCCGCCATCTTGGAAAGCTGAGGTGCAGAGCGCAAGTCCCGGCGTGCTCCGCGCGTACCGGTTCCCGGCGTGCTCCGCGCGCGCCCCGCTGCGGGCCGTGCCGGAATGGACCCGGGCAGCCTCGGGCCCGTCTACGTCCCATCCCAGCACCCGGCAGGCGCCGTGGTTCCTCTGAGCGTTTGCTGTTATGTTTCCCGCACTTTAGCTGCTCATCACCCCGCCGTCCCCTCACACCTCACCACTGATACTGCAGATCTTCGTCTGTATCTGAACCGAGGGTAAAAACGTGTTAGCCTTCAAAATAATGCCACAAACGTCAATGAAGAGAGATAAGGCGGCTGGTAGGGTAGGAAGGGAAAGAAGATGTGGAGAAGATTGCATATCGTGTGTACCTGTGAACATGGTGTGGCACCCTGTGGCACCGAGTCGCTCTGTGCTGACCCGCCTGTGGGGCCGCTGAGGAGCGGCCTGCACCGAGCCTGTTAGCGTCGTGCTGAGCAGAAACAGCCATGGCGTGTCCTGGCCTGTGTAGAGTCTTCTCCTGAGACAGCGATGTTTGCAGTGAGTAACCCCGCCCCACAGGCCTGGAGTTCCAGGCTCGAAGGAAGCGTACTTGTCTTTGATGGCCTTTACCTCAGTGTGAGTGCAGAGCTGGCGGCTGACAGAAGAGGGTACAGAACCCCAGAGGAACCACCTGCCGCCTCCCTCAATTGCCACTTAACAGTACACAGTTAAGCAGCTGTGTGTATCAGAAACCAAATTCTACTCCCAGCTCTTTTGATTATGCAGTCGTTATGGTCTAAAGTGGTTTGTCTGTCTAACAGTGAGAACTGTCCCTCACACTGCAAAATGTCCTGTGTTTGGTGAATGAGAGATGAGCTGGCAATAGACCCAACAAGTATAACTGCTTAATCGCAGTAAATCCAGGTGCAAAACAAAAAGAACTCTGCTCTTACAGGAAATTGTTACATATGCATCGCTATCAAAGACCAGTGACCAAAGTCACCTCTAATGTTGGGTGGAAAAGCAATGTAATAAAAGGTTTAATATGGGCCATAAAGTTTTCTGAAGTGCCTATTTAGGAAAATGAGAATTTTCACATACAAATTGTCCAACTAGTAGGAAAAAAAAAAAAAAAATCCCAAAATTTCAGGAAACTTCAAGGGAAATTTTCATTTAAAAAAACTGTTTCTCTTGCAAGTAACAACTGAGGTTATGAATGTGGATGAATCTTTGCGGACGAGGGTGCTGGAAAATGCTTTGTCAGCTTTGTTGTTGACCTACGGCATGTGGTCAGTCACTTTCATTTATGTTGTTATTTTACAGCAATAGGCTATAGAAACCCCAGTGCATGGTGTGGAACTGCAAATGCACCCAGGACAAAGTTTGACTAGGAAACGTGGGAAACACAGTTTATAAAAATTACATGATCCTTACTATCTCTCAAGTAAACGGGGAAAATAATATGTCCAATTGAAAATCATTGCTCCCTGTATTCTGAAACCTAAGGAGTATTATTAGTCATTATTCAATTGTAACCACTTAAATTGTTCTCAGGCAATTAAAATACTTTTCATTTTTAAATGTGCTAAGTAAATTTTCTTATCTCTTAAGGGGTAAGTGGTGTATGGTCATTGGCCCATTTTTTTGATGTGCTGATTGTAAGTGGAAATTACTGAGAGCTTTCCACTCATGCTGTCTGGTGAGGTATTAGCGTTTTTCACATTCAAGTTAGTAATCATAGAATCATAGAAAGGTTTGGGTTGGATAGGACCTTTGAGATCATCCAGTTCCAACCCCCTGCTGTGGGCAGAGACACTTCCCTCTAGACCAGGTTGCTCACAGCCTCATCCAGCCTGGTCCTGAAAGCTTCCAGGGAGGGGCATCCACAATCTCACTGGGCAACCTGTTCCAATAATGTATGAACATCTTCTCATTTACGTTCTTGTACATCTAACTTGCATCCTCAAGTCCTTTGGACCATTGCTCACAGCCCCCAGGGCCCCACGGTTCATCCTTTTTTCCCTTCCAGTCTGCTAGCACTTTGGCTATCATAATATGATGGGAGGCCATGAAGAAGCCTTGCTAAAGTCAAAATAAGCATCATGCAGGGCTCTTGCCATGTCCATAGAGTTGGTTGTCACGCTGCAGAGCATTGGGCTGTGCAGGTGCATTAAGGACACCATGCCCTGGGTAAAGCATGCTGGCTGCTCCCAGCCATCTCCTTGTTCTGTGTACCTGAGCACGGCCTCCAGGAGGTTTTGTTCCAGAGCCTTCCAGGAACTGAGATGAGCCCAGCCAGTTTGTAGCTCTCAAGAAGCAGCCATCAACTGCAGCCAGTGAGCAGGATATCTGCAAAAACAGCCTGAAATTTAGGATAAGTCTTTGAAGTCGTATGCCAAAATTATATTTGCGTTATGTCAGTCTGTTTGCAAAGCAAGCTAAACTGCCTTGAAATTTCCCAAAATTATAGTGTATCAGGTATTTTGGGATGCATATTCTAAGTGATAATTAGTATTTACTCATGAAATTTAATTAATTTTACAGACTGATGAATTTTACCAGTGCTTTTATGAAATAGATATTTTATTCTCTTCTACAGCTGCCCTCCCTTGTACTACCATCACTTGATATTGGGATGAAAAAAAATCCCAGCTCTCAAAACAGCTAAACTGTATAGGCTCAGAGCAGAAATGTTCTTGATAATTTCTTTAATTGCTACAGTGTGTCTTGGTGATGGAAAGAATGCACTCTCAGATCCCTCATCAGGGATGTGTAGATCCGAATTGTGTTGCTCATCCCGATGCCTGCTTCAGATTTTCCTGCAGAATATTCCTAAAGTAAATGTTTTCATCTTGTGCAGAGGAACTTCAGAGCAAGCGCACCTCCTGCAGTAGATGTTTTACTGCAAGGACTGTGGTGATGGTGTATTTCAAAAAGTTGCATCAAGCCTCAGAGAGACATTGTTTTACTAACCACGTAGTACTTCATTCATTGATAATCCACGTTGTCTATGAGTGGAAGTTGTGATTAATATTCTGCCTGTGTAGATATTCATGTAGCAAAACATCTGCAGTGATTATACTACTGTAATGAACTAATTTACACATTGCAAGTTCTTCTCTGTACCTGACCTACAAAAGATGCAATCTGTTACAACTACAGAGCTATGGAAGGAAGTTGCCCAAAATTTTTGTACAGATTTGGACAGAAAGTTTGTCCCAGCTTTAGGTTGGGAAGAAATTCTGGTGACACAAATATGGTCGTGACTAGGTGTGTAGGCATATACCAAAGGAGAATTAACTTCGAGTTATGTCTTGCCATTCTGTTTAATGACTCATGTCTACCTGTGTAGTGAACCTCATCACTGGAACAAGTCACAAGGAGTGAGTATTTTTTCACCTTTTTGTTCATTAGGAAATAGTGACTTCTTTGTGGCTCAGGCATGACTTCTTTCTTTCAAAGTTTTCCACTTTCTTATTTCTATGGGTAGAAGAACATGCAGAAGTTTGTGGCATTCTATTTTTTAATTTTAACACTTCTTGGGAAACGACAGAAGATACTGAGAACAATTGTTTTGCAACAGAAATAGAGAGAAAATAGCTACGTGTGGGAAATTGTTTGTGTAAAGCATGGTATAGAAGTATTCAGATTCATTTCTAATGTATATCCAGATTTTTGGAAACATTTCTCCAGTACTTGTGTGACCTTATTTATATGTTATTAACATAAGGAAGAGGACAGTCTATAATGGCATCCCTCTCAACCTGACCAGCATTATTTTTCTACACTTCGATTCATTAGTCTCTATTTCTGCAGATACTGTTTTCATGCTTAGTTTTGAATACTCACACATTGGTTCATCATCTGCTTTGCCTAGAGCCCAAACTGAAAGTCCAGGCACAAGCAAAACTTCATCAGTGTATCGTTTTTATGTTCCCTGGCTGTGTCACAGCAGAGGACCTTGCATTAGCTTTATTGTTTATCTTTGAAGTGCCGCTTTATCAAACATGTAAACCTGACTCATCTGTTAAGTCACAATTTATTTGTGGCTCTTGTGTGTTTTAGTGACTATATGATCCATTTCTGCTTTGCCCAACATTTCAACCATATCCACTGCAATACACTGTGGTGTCATTTTGTGATGCTGTGAGAACAAGTATTGCATATAACAACCCCGATAAAGTTTTTAATGGTATAGAAATAATTGCATGTATTTCTTGTCACAAATAAAGATGTTTTCTGTTTCCAATTAATATATGTATATATATATATGAACTACACTTATTCAAAGGATAAATATACTTAATTTTTAAACTTATATTTTTAGCAAAAATATCTCTTATCTCTTCAAAATGTTTTCTGAATTAAAGTGAAGGCTTTGTCAATCACATGTAAATTCCAATTAAAAGTATTGTAAAGCAATGCAGAGCTAGTAACAGATCTACTTCTCAATCTATTTGGGTGTGCACTTTTTTATGTGAACGATGTGCAGAGTTGCCATGCAGATGTAGAGGTGCACTATAGCTGAACATGCAGATCAGGCCATCTTGTAGCTAACTGGAAAAATTTGGGTGCATAAGTACCTGATTTGCATAGGAAACTGCTGCAAAAGTACATAAAGATATTTTAAACTAGATAAATCATTTGTCAATCACATAGATATGTTCCTAAGCATATTGCAAATGGAAGTAAGCTAAATTTGACACTGTCTTTGCAAGCTTTTGTTGTATTTCAGCATCCCTTTTTCATTCATACTTACAGCCTTCACAAACTGTGCTTTGAAATAAAATGAAAGAAAGTCAGCATGCAGGCTATTAGAGGAAGCGATATAAGAATACTTCACAAATTTGTTCATCAAAGTGAAGAAAGCAACTACGACATAAAAGTTTATCAGTGTAAAGGCTGGGAAAAGTGGTCCCAGACATATTAGTATGAGGTAGCAGTATTGCAGGAGGGGAGCACAAACTAACAGCAATGTATTCTTAATCCATACTTATCCCAGATTTAGATTAAACTGCCTTCTGGAGGTTTTTTAAGGCCCTTTTTATATTTGGGTATTTACCTTTGGTCGCGGTGTTTCTCCCTTTAATGAGTTCGTATTTGAAAAAAGACCAAGAAAACCTTTCTGGTGAGGATATCAGGGGAATTGCTGCTGAGTCAAAATCACAGTTAAAGCAAAGCAAATTGTTGCTTTTATAATTCTTTAAATTCCTTTGCTAATTATAGTCACGTGTAAGCAGGCGTGCTATTACTGCTGACAATATCCAGTACCCCTTCTAAGTTTTCTTCATTTTATTCCTTTTCACTTAAAATAATAAAGAACTGTTAGTAAAACTGCATGACATTGCTTGCATTTTTTGTGATCGTATCCATTGAGGCTAGTTGCACTGCACTCAGCCTAATACTAAAAGATTTCTCTTGTTATTTTTTCACGCTTTTGTAATTTTACTGTTAATATATAGTCCATAGAAACCTACTATTTGCATCTAAATTAAGAGTTTCTTTCCATCACTTTCATCCATACATATTTGTTGTCTATTGCAGAATCACCAAAAGTTTTTTAAAGTTCAGCTTTTACAGAAGAAATCTGTTGCTCAAGATATGTAAAACACTAGGGAAATATTCCCTCTGTCCTGCCTATGCTGCAGCATTCTGAACAGCTTTAATGTTAAGTAAGATACAAGTACCTTCATGTTCCATTTTCATGGTTCTGTGAAAATTACCTGTCCCTGTGTAGTTTTCATTAGAGATAAAGGAAAAGAGAAAACCGTGTGCAGACTATAGTTTGTGGCTGTTATAACGAAAACGTATCAACAGTTACTGAGTTTGTAATCACTGCATATACTGTTGACATAACATGTTTTTGTTCCTAACAGGTGCAACAGTAAGCTGTCAGACTGCCTTGCTTCTTCTCCAGAAGGATCATAAACTTTACAACTGAAATTACTGGGAAGCTGATGGGGATTTGTAATACATATGCTCAGGTACGTGAGAATCCTGGTTGGTAGCTACATGAAAGACACTAATTGTATGTGTTTTCTAAGCAAAAATATCTTCCCAAACAGAAGTATTTAAATCTTCAAAGAAAATGAATGCCCCTGCCTTGACAAACTATTTAACTAACAGATCTGCTCCAGTATTTAATAAAATGATAATCTATTACCCTATTAAAATCAGCAGTGTTTTAAGGAAAAAATAGAGCTATGTTGAAGCTGATGCTTTGGCAAAACATAATCGTAAATGCCACAGTGATGCCATATTTCTTAAAGTTTAGAATATTTATTATTACTGGAAAATTCCAATTCTATTTTAGATTAGGAAGTTTTTAACTATTATTCCTCAGTAACATCATGAATGTTACTGGTCTAACTAGAATGCTAAGGAATTAAAGCAGATGTGTGCTGGGCTTGCTGGCAGCTTTTAAGAAAGTGGTTCAGATAGACAATTGTTCTTTCTAATAGGAAGGAATATTGAAGCTTCCCAACAGCCAGAAGGTACGTCATTCATAATGCCTTATGACTCATGTGCATAAGAATGTACCATGATCAATCCATGCACAGATACTCACACACCCTAAAGAAATTATATGTTTGACGTATTCTTAAAATGGAACTTTCTGAATGCAATTATACTTATTAGTTGTGCTGTGATTCAATTTTATGCTAGCTAGGAATGGAATGCTTCAGTGGAATTTGACTGTTCTTCATAACATATCTCATGAGGAAACAATGACCTTAGCTTGCCTTTTTACCACCTTTGTTCCTCCGGAGATCAGCCGTAATTAATATAATGTTACATATAAGGGATGGTAAAGAAGGACTAGTTAGAGACATTGGCTATCGTAGTAGGTATTTTCCAGTAAATGTACTGAAAATTGTAAGTGGAAGAAAAAAAAAACTTTGGTGAAGAGCAAACATAGAGAAGACAGCGTGGTGGGGTGCTAGCTGTTAGTTCTGGGGTGCTACACTACTAAGGTGAGAAAGAGGATGATTAGCAAGAAATAAAAGGCTGCAGAGGCAAATAAAGTTGTCTGCCTGGTGGAAGGTGGGATAAAGATAAAGCAGGACTTCAGTGTATTGGAGAAGGGAAATTCTTAGCTTATGTTTACTGTAATTCCACTTCTTCCAGAAATATTTCCCAGCATTCTTAAAGTACAAACTAGGGTAGAACAATAACAAAAAAGGTCTTTTGATTGCTTTTATCTGAATTTGAAAATCTAGATAAAGGAGAAATATTTTTCTAATAGTGTAAATTGTCTGAAATTGTATTGAAAATGGGACCATTGTTTGATAGCACTATGAAGAAAGTGAGGTTTACTCCCTTAGTACATTACTGAGCCGGAAAGGTGCTGTAGATATTTCTATAGATAACATAATTTTACTAGTCTATTAAGTGATCATTATATAGAGTATAAAACAGCACATTCTTTTCATTCAACACTGAAATCTCTAAATGACAGAGGCAGTAAAACAATTCATTTTGTAGCATTTCATTCTGAAATTCTTTAGTTAATCTTTTCTAGTCAGATCTGTAATAATCAACAGTGAAGAAAACTGTGGACAGAAAGAACATCTCTTCAGTTTTGGAAAATCTACAGATGGTTAGCACTGACCTGCAGTGATGTCCTGTCCTTTGTACTGTC
This sequence comes from Excalfactoria chinensis, assembly GCF_039878825.1. Classification (NCBI taxonomy): domain Eukaryota; kingdom Metazoa; phylum Chordata; class Aves; order Galliformes; family Phasianidae; genus Excalfactoria; species Excalfactoria chinensis. The sequence continues at coordinate 8,349,696 of NC_092843.1, read as the reverse complement.
ACTGATGCATCTTCTTTTGGGCAAACCATTTACCCTCTTCTGGAAGTTCTTTCAAACATTTATAGCAGCATTATTATTTATAGCTGCATTATTAACTCCTGTTTTTGAAATTTGTTTATGTTTATTCTTTAGTAGTTGTTACTACACAAACAATAAGAACAAATACAGGATAAGTTAGAAAATCAGTAGTAAAGTTTTAGGTGACTGTGACAGAATAATCTGATTTGTCTGTAATTTTTATAAAGTTAATGTTGACTCACACTCTACTGCCTCAAGTTCTTTCTCAGTCCCATTATTTGTTCAGAATAATTCAGTGCACTCAGAGACCGTATTATCATTAGAAAAAGGTGGATTTCAGCTCATGGCATTTCTTGGCCAGGTTAGGGGAAAAAAAAAAAAAAAAAAAAAAAAAAAGCTTTGGAAAGTGTGCATCTTCTGTGTAAATTATTGTGTGATTGAAGAAACATGGAACGTAGTGGTCTCAGAAGATGACAGAACATGATTTCTGTAGTCTTCATCATTTATTTTCCTTAAGCTTGGCACATCCAGTAATGACATACAAGTTTAATTGGGAACATAGTGTGAGACTGTAGTTACAAAAATTGTGAGGTTCCGTTTGTAACCATTTTAATGTGTGATTAGAAATTGATAATCCTTATTTGGGATTGGGAAGAATTTCTAATGGAGACTGATTTACTACATCTTAAAAAAATGGGAAGGAACACTTCTTTGATTCATTTACAGAATCTCAGTGGATTTCCATTTGGCCTGGAGAGTTTTCTGTCCCCGTTTTCAGACTTCATTGTGTCGTCTGTATTCATTTCTTTATCTTATATGGCAGCCTTTTCATTATTAAGCAGGCTCAGTGAAGGATACACTAAATTAGAACATTTCTGTCCGTTTACAGCATAAGACAGCACAAGGTCTCCTAAGCTTTTTGTTGTACTGATACAGCAGATTTATGCAAGCCATAGCTAACATCTAATCTATAGTTATCTCCCCAAATGCTACATTTTCAAAGCTACTCTTACTTTTCAGGAGCAAAGAAACAACTTATCTCTTAAGAATTTCTTCAGGAGGATGTAACAGCCCGAGTTCCTGAGAAATCAACAGAGACTGACTTGAGTAAGGATCATAAGGAGTTCAAGTTACAGAGTTGTTTCTTCCCATAGCAATTTTACTTATGATCATTTATATCTCAAGACTTGTCAGGCTGATGGTACGCAGCACAACTAAAAGAAACACTTTTTTTTTTTTTTGTACTAATTTGGAAATGTAACCTTAAAAAAAAATCAAAAATGGGGAGGGTAGAGGGATGGGCAAGTGCTTGACGTGTTATGCCAGAGTAATTAACTTAGATATGGCTGCTATATATTGAATCTTGGTAAGGCAGAAATAACTAGCACGGGAGTCTGGACTTTCAAACAGCTGTAGCAGATTGATAGACTTTTTCTGTAAAACTCACCTTTCTGTATGCAACTACAGATCTGCATGAGCAGGCATTTACAGCTGATAAATACCCATACGAGAGCTCGATTCTGAAGCACATATAAATGCAGTTGCCATCAAGCACTTAACACAGAAGCCACTGCAGTAGCAAGCAGGCAAAAGTTAAGCACAGCAGAGACTACCAAAAATTACTTCAGTGAGCTGGAAAGTAAAATGAAGTATGAAGAAAAACGTGAATCAGTTGGGAGAAGCTATTTGATTTTTGGAAGGCCTGATGTCCTTGAACAGACTTTGATCTCTCCATCTCTACCTTCTCTGTCACCTGATGCAGTGGATATTTTCATCTTTTATTTTAAGGTGTACAGAACTGGGCTTTATGTGCTAGCACAGCTTTCAAAAACATTCTTTGAATGTAGAGAAAGATCCTTAGGCAATTCCAGCAACATAGATTTTATTTTCATTTTCTGGAGAGAAAAAGAGAAAGCACTGAAAGCAGAGATTTATCACATTTTCATATATTAAAATTAAAAATTAAAGAGCATGTAATGTATTTTAAATGGCTAAGAACAAACATTCAAGGAAAACCAAAAATCTTTTCACCTTGAATCTCAGACATCAGTCTTTGGATCTGCAACCTGCTAGTTGCCTTTATGTTCACAAGCAGGTACTTTTTCCAACTGCCATTTTTAGTTCCAGTTGTTCTTCCCACAAGGGAATCCTTCCATGCTCCAAGTTAATTATGTTTCTCTCCTCTCAAGTTTCTTTACTACCTAGAAATTTAAGCTAATGCAGTCTATTTTAGGTTTTTAAAAGTGCTCAGTGCTGTGATATCTGTACACTAATCTACATAGATTATACAAATCAAGGGAGATAAGAGGCCGGCCAGGGATCATCCTAAGGCATAGTATATTTTGGCTGGCTTGAACAGTTGTTTTAAAGTAGCACTGCATTGTGTTATGCAGAATGGGTACATTTTAATGTGATGAATTAATCCCTATATTGGAAAAGACCTTGATAGCATTATCTGACTTTACTTACCCTTTGTAAGTACTCTTTGTGTTACAGTGCACAGAGCTATTCTTGGTCTGCCAGACCAGTTGAAGTAAAACAGCCTCTTACAGGCAACTAAAATTTAATTTCTTACAAGCTACTAATCAGTCACTGCAGTGAGTGTCAGAAACAAGCAATGACTGCTGCATTTGCTGAAGGCACTGAAAAGAAGCATAGTGGAAAAACTGGTAAGGTCTTAAGGAAGAACTTGCTAGTGTTTTCAAGTTGCAGAGTCTCAATGGCACTCAGCTCCAGCTTGGGTCAGTATTAGCAGTGACATCCAAGTAACAGAAAGTGAGCTGCACACATTACTAAGATAATGCCAAATGTCAAAGTTTTCTAAAGATTCCCTTGCCCTGCAGTTGCTATCATCCTTGTCCATAGCGCAGGTCTTCAAAGTTCGTTAGCTGACAGCAACAAGTATTTCACTGACTCCTAGGAGATGGTAGTTGTTGTCATTCAGCAGCCCTTTTTCCAGTTGAACTCTCTTGGATTTCATTTTCAAAATAATTATGTTGGACTTGCAGGGAAAGTCTGTAGCCTTGGGAACAGCAGGAATTCTTACCTGAATTTGGGCATATAATAACTCCAGGTTATCAGTATTCTTACTAGAAGACAGACAGAGATTTTGACATTAGAATAACATTATAGCTGGCTTTGTCACCAGAGAAATCATCAGGCATTTCCTGGATTTTATTTATTTGTATTTTCAGTATACAGTTCAAAAAAGAACCACAAAACTAAAATTCATTGCCTTGTAGAACATTTCCCAGTATTCAGAATAAGTGAGAATTCACCTACACATCTTTGGTAAGAGAGCTGGAAAATATGAACAGAATGTATCTGAGGATCTTAACATTTCAATACTTGTATACTTTTAAGATTTTGAAGTAATTAATTTGCATGGCTTAGCATGCAGCACTTTGCTGTTTGACACAGTACTCTAGAACCCTTTATTGATGTATTTTTGTTCACTTCAGATTTCTTTTTCATTACTGCTTGTGGAGTAATTTACATATATGCAAAATGAAGGGAGAAATAGTCAAAATTGTGGCCTTCCGCACTGAAGTTTTGCAAGTGCTAATAATAACACAGAATGCAAGGCAACTGTGGAATCTAGCCTTCAGGCAAAAATCCAGTTTCACACAATTCTCATCCTGTCCTTGTTTTGATATTATGCTTAAATTATGTCAGAACTTTTATCACGAATTAAAAATTACGCAGCAAACTACTAGTCAAAAATCACTGTGAAAGTCATTGACTAATATAAATATTTATCCATAGTGCTGAGGATGATAGTGAGAAGCAAGACAGGATGGAATGGGAGTAAGGAGTTTGGAATAATGTCAAGAAATTGGAGGAGAAGGATAGAAGCTCATTTCCATTTAGCAATTAAGGAAGGGGTCTGTCTTTATCTATTGCAGCAGACGGAGAAAAGAAAAGAGAGAAGGGGGTCATGAGCTGGGTGTTTCTCTGTGAGCATACAAGTTGTGGGCAGAAGGATCAGTGGAGGAATAATGGGAAGTAGATGTCGATATCCACAATAAAAAATGTCTTAGAAGGCTGGCAATCAGCTCGTCAGAGATTCTGTAGCCCTCGTATTAGCCAGGTGGCCAGTTCCCCACTTAGCCTGCCAAGTGAGTTGATCATCATCTAGGAGCCAGACAGTGCCAGGTGGCCAGATCCATCACTCAGCATCCAATTAACAATGACACTGGTTCCAAGCCAAATGGGAAGGCAGCTCTGAGATGGAGAGGGAGCATTGCTGCACCACCAGTCCTGACCCTATGTCAGGTTCAGCTGCCTTGAATTTTTACAGAAAGCTTTTTTATTATTATTATTATTTGATTCTTTAAGGGTTTTGTGGTTGTTTTTTGTTGGTGGTGGTTGTTTGGGTTGGATTTTTTTTGCTTGTTTTTGAGCAGTAAAGCTGTCTAAATCTTCTCAATCTCACCACTGTTTTTCTTTTATGGCGCTTCTGTGTCTAAGAGCAGATGTGCCACACTATACATAGTCTGTACTGGAAAGAAACTACCCAGGTCATTTACCTTCTGAGCTACATTGGAGTTCTAACCTTATTAGGTGAATGCTAACCCTTGTCTGGTGCTGGATGTCATGGCACAGGTGGATCTTGCCTGGTTTATTCTTGAATTACTTAGCAAGGATCCTTCACCCATACTTCACCACAAACCTTAGATATAGGGGTAGTTTTTGAACTCTGTTTTTCATACTGTTTCAACCTTTGATAAAGACAAGTGAATTTCAAAGGCTTTTTCATTTCAGTAGATTTTGTAAGAGAGGTCCCTTCCATCTCACCTGGAAATCAGTTACAATTTTTCCATATGTTTAAATGGAAATATGGAATTTATTTTTATTTTATAATGATGTGGATATAATCACACACCTACTAGAAAGCTCTGGAAAATAGTCAGAATTTGGGAGATAGCCCAATTAATCTGATAGTTTAAATAGTCCTATGTTTATCAGGACACATAAGTTGAGAACATTTTGGCAGCTTTGTTAGCACGTTGTGAATAAACAGAGGTTTTCAGTTTGTAATACTTTGCATGATATTTAAAAAATGGGGGAAGGGGAATACTCAAAAATACAGCTCTGTTTAGGCCCCTCTCATGGTCTGAAAATAGTATTCCACCTTTGGGCTGGCAGTTAGGGCAAGATAAACAGTTATGAATGAAGCATGCCGACTGGTGAGAAGTGAGATAATAGTTTATAGGAATAGAGCTATATATAGCTTGAAGGATGCAGCAGTTTGAGCTGCAGCATCCAGTGACTCATGAGCCACTCAGGGAAGGTGCACTCAGGATAAAGCCTAGTCTGAAATCTCTGCACTGCCACTGTAGTGAGCGCCAACATAAAACTCTGATGGAGAGCACACGTTGGGAGTTTGTGATTGTACCTGGACAGCTACAATTAATAACATTTCAAACAGTTTTACAGGCCAGCTGGTGGGTTTGTCGTGTCTGACTGCTTCGTGGTGTATTAGTACAAGAGACTGTGTGTAGGAACAATTGGCTGCATGGAACAGAGATACCATCTTGTTTAAAGAGATGTTGGTTACCTCACCTGGCAATGATACAGAAAAGATCAGCATTCGTTCTGAGCTCCCAAAGACTTCCTTCAGTTAAGTCACGTAATACTTCCCTATGGCAGATTTCTTAGTGATAGGACAGGAGTGGTGGTTGTGATGCATAACTCCTTGAAATTAACAAAACCTCCCAACATTTTGGGGTGAAAGAGTCCATGACTGGTGTGTTACAATCTGGGGTTGGCTCAAAGCAGCCCTGTGACCTTGCATTAGTCTCTCACCGGTTTCCATAGATGCAAAATGTAGCTAACAGTGTTTAATTATCCACTTTATCTACTAAGTAGGGTTAAGGCTGGGGACATTGTGACCATTTAATTACTCTTTGTAATGAGCTCTGAAAATAAGTGACTTACAGCCAGTATGGGTATGAATCAGGCCGCTGCCGGCCGCGCTGGGAGGTGCTCCTCGCCGCGGCCGAAGGGCGCAGCCCCACCGTGGTGCAGCCAAGTGCCTTGCATCATCCGCTCACCTCCCCCTTGCCGCACGCAGCTGTGACGGTAATAATTATGCTGGGAGGAGTGCCTCTATCTGTGGCATTTCCACCCATTTGATCCCTTTCAGACAATCACAAGGAGGTGTGGTTTCTGTCCTGCTTACGTGTCTGTGTTTTCAAATGAGCCTCTTGTTTGCCGCTCTGCAGTCAGCATACCGCCGGGCTGCTCTGTGCTGCGTATGGCACAGTGTCTCCACCAGCTGACAGCAACCTGTGGCTTGCCAGCTGCAGTCAGCTCTGTGCCCACACCGCCCATCAAGATGGGACGAGGCACCCTGCTCACCTCAGGGCACCCCACTGCCCTCCGGCCGCACGCAGTGGGGGAAGCATGCTTTCCGTGTGAGGAGAGAGAACAGGCTTCGTTAGATCGAGCTGTTGCTGATCAGTGGTGGGATGCAGCCTCTTCGAGGGCTTGATAATTGCTGCGCTGATGCTGCTTGCCTCCACCACCAAAAGTGCCAAGCCCCACAGTGTACATCAGGTTTGCCTTTGCCCAGTGTGCGCTTACACAGCTTGGTCAGCAGACCTGCAGGCAGCCAGCAGCTCTGATTGTAGCTCCCAAAATGTATTTATTTTATAAACAAATTAACAAGCATGTCATGCTGCCTAGGTCCAGAAGTGAGGCACTGTCTGCCTTTTTGTCTTCTATATATATATATGTATGTATGTATATATTTGCGAAACATAATGAAATGAAGATTCTGACCCCTTATTTTATATTTTGATGTAACTGCTTTTAGACAGCTTCCACCAGAAGGTGTTTTCCTGACAGCTTCCTAAGGGCAGTTAATGCAGCAATGTTCATTGATGAAGGCAGAGAAAGGAGTGGTCAACTTTATGATTTCAAATGAAAAGCCCAAGAGAGGTTCTCCCCCAGAGATTTTTTTGCCATTTTAATTAAGCATTCAGACTCTACTGATGGCTTCTACCAGCATGTCATGTTGTTTTTCCAGGTAGTATTTACATTCTAGAGTGTTGGTGAACAACACAGGAAAGAGCCCAATCAATATGAGTTCAAAGATAGTATTGCTTTGTCATTAACTTAGTTTGAGGCATTTTAATCAACAGTCTCACATTCTGAAATGCCAGTAACAAGGCTGTTGAGGGGACATGCAATGGAAATGGGCCATCTGTACTGAAGCCCAGTCAGCTGCCATCATGGGGGAGCACATAATCCTGTTCCTCAATGTCTGTAACACCCTAGGGTTGTTCTGTTTGTTTTGGTTCTTTGTTACCAGAAGATGAGAGTTTTCTCCAGGTTGGAAAAGCCTCTCCCAGACCTCACTCCTTCAGTTGTCAGAAACACTGACTGCAGATGGGTGACTCCTGCATGGGCAGTAGGGAGTGTTTTACAAGACACTGAAGGGCAAAGCTATTTGTTTCAATTAGAGTGGCTTCCACTGGCAGAAGTACTGACTTCATGTTAATTTCAGTGTATGTCACATGCTATGCCCTATCTTTCTCAACATGTAAGCAGCGATTTTGTCAGTCCTCTGCTTCCCTCTTGGAGCACCCATCCGTTATCTGCCAGCATGGCTGTACTGGAGCATGTGGAGCAGTAATGCAGCCAGCACAGCTCTTCTGGCCTGGCAGTGCTCGTAAAAGGCCTGATGAAATGCAGAAAGCCCCTGCCAGTCACGGTAAACAGTGCTGCCCCAAGGAAATGAAAAATTGCCTGCCTATTTTACACCCATGTGCTTTACAGATTAAAATGTGGCTTTAGGTATTTAGGTGCCGTAAGCCTGAATGTAAGATTTATTTTGCCCATAATAATGAAGTGGAACTAAATGATCTATTTCCCAGTATGCCACAAGGCTGATTAAATAGGAGACTGAAAAAGGAGTTTTAGAGACAACATTTAGCTTTGGGTCTTCTTTTGTTTGTTTGTTATTTTTTAACAGTGGATTGGAGGAGATTACAAAGCCTGAAATTAATATAAACAGTTTTCTGACAAAAAAAATAAAGAAAGAAATATGAAGCAGAAGGGGACTTAATTCAAACCTTGCCCCAAGGAGCAGGTGGCTCAGAGGTGCAATGAGGATTCCTTACCAAAAGAAAATTAAACTCTGCTAGATGGTATTGTTTCGAGATGTTCTTCTAGCCCAGGTGTTAGTTATGCTGTTACTAACATATTTATCCTAGGAATTAGGAAACTATTATTTACAATAGTGCCTTCATGGCTCGTCTCAGCTTTAGAACACTTTGTTAGCATCAAGTAAATTTTTTTAGCAGCACTCCTGAAATGGAAGAGTAATCCTTATAACCCTAGCAGACTTCTGGGAAATGTGAGCAAATGCTTTGGCCCGTCACACCTGGGACATGGCAGCCTCACTGCCCAGTCAGGAGCATCGTGCAGCAGCACACAGAGGCTTATAGACAGGCACGCTCTCATCTCCAGGTCCTTGCAGCACAGAGCCCTGGTTCTTGTGACTGTTCTTCAGCACTCCTACACCCTCCAGGATTCCCATTGACTCTGCTCAGTTCTGCACTGAGTTGTGTGACATGAGTCAACTATGGAGCCATGTGCCGGGAAGTTACATAGAGAATACATTAGGGGAGAGAGAAAAAAGAAGAAAAAAAAAAAAAAAAGGAAAAAAAAAAGAAAAAGAAAAAGAAAAAGAAAGAAAAATGAAAGTATGTGAGAGTACAGCTGTTAGCAGGGTAAGGCAGCCTGCTGCTTCCTTGCTCCTGTGGCATAACCTCTGGGAAGTCCTTTCCATTCTTCCTAACTCACAGTTTTTTTCTGAAGAAATCTAGCAAGGGATCAGGCAAAGCATAATGGAAAAGCTATTGCATGCCGCAAGTGACAAACCCCAAAGCAGTTTACATTTATTTTTGCTGCATTTGGAGACATAGACTGCATAATCTGTCTTTTATGTTTTATCTTTTATTACTTCTTGCAAGATTGTTTAGTGAGCGTGCCACCTTTAGGCATTATTAATGAAAAACATTTGAAAATGGGAACTTTAGCAGACTGCTTCTGAGATATAGAAAAGCCCAGGCAATGCTTGCAGCAAACGTAGAGCTCCATTCCCAGCTCACACCCAAGGCTGGGCTGTGCCGCCTACTGAGCAGTGTGTGTTGTGTGCTTGAGAACGCAGCCCACTGAAGTTGTGTTGAAGGTGTGTGGAGTATCTTAATGTGAGGTTTCATGTTGGAACACAAGTGGTGTGAAATACCACCTGTCTGGAAATATGGAAATAGTATACCTTTGCTTATCTCTATTTGTTATTCGGTTATGTTCCTATTTACATCTGTACTGCATCTGATATTTGTTAATTAAGAAGCAAAAAATATCCAGTGTTTCTGCCTAACGCATTTGGAATTATTAAGGTTTTCTGGGACCACTAATTAATATAGATTCTTCGTCTATTGAGAACAGGGACGAAAGTGGACTTAGCAAAGAATGCCCTGAGGTTAGTGGTTTTGCTTCGGCTCTTTAGTGACTGCCACACAAAAAGCTTTCAGCTCTTACTGTAGTTTGCCATCTCTGCTAGGGAGGATACAAAATTATATATATATGAGTGTATATTAATTTAAATATATGTACACTTAAATCTGGTTTTAGAGCACTTAGGGGAAGATGGGGATAACTCTGACCTAATTTCTCACTGAATTGATTAGTAGTTCTCTGTGCCTCAAAGTGAAACACATTAAAAGGTGCCATCTTGTTAAAGTTTCATCTCTGGTGGTTAAGTTTCTTTGAGAAGGCTGTAGTTAACCACTCAAAAATAGATGTGGTAGCAGTCACTAAGTAATTTCTGAATATTTAGGTCAATCATTCTCTTTTCCAGTTTTCACTATTGAGACAGGACCTGGTGCAGGTAGTTACCTGGTTTGAAATCACCTCAGCTTCCACTAAAGTGTGAATTTTGCCATGAAACTTCATGGACAGAAGTGTTCTGGAAGGCCTTCTCTATGGTTATTGTACAAAGCAGTCTGCTTCCCCTGATCGGTGTCAGTGTCTGCAGGACAGGGAGTTTCCTGTGGGGTCGGCGTTCTGAGCTGCAGCTCGCACTCAGTTGGTGTCCAGGCTCACAGCCTCGCTGTGTCCCCAGGTACCCTGTGAGATCGCAGTGTCAGCAAGGCACAGCTGAGTGAAGCGTGCTGCGATTCCTACAGAGAGCTCAGTGCAGGGCTGACAGTGGGATTTGGAGCACCTAGCTGTCCCATGAAGCTCTTGCACTGCCATGGCCTACTGTGCAAGCACTAGTTTGCTTTTTGTTTTTCACTTGCGTTAGGACATAGAGAGAATCAGATACAGACACTGGATTGTCAGGTTAGAGGTGACTGTAGCTTTCCTTTTTGAAATGAAATATCCCCATTGGCTTTACAAACTGCTGCTGCCTGGTGTTCAGTGGGCTGAGAACCCCACAGAGGGGCTGGAAATAGTTTTGATTTCATTTGCCCGGAATATCCATGTAAACCCAACATGTTCCATGTTTCCTACTGAAACTTCTCTCCCTCCCTTTTCCACTATGTCAGCCATGCCTGGGTTGGGGATTTGCTCAGCTTCAGCTGCCCCATTATAATTAAAGCAATACAATTTGCCTGCAGACAAGCTCTTAATGTCATTTGCAGTGATTATACCTGTATTAAAATTACAGCACTTGTTTCAAAATAATTGTAAAACAAATGAGTCGTCCTTTTTAAGAAAATTGTTTCAAATATCTTTTCTTCAGATACTTTTCTTCTTCTCTTCCATGTATAGATATTACAAGACCTACGTTCTGCTTCACTGGTGGCCAGGGCTGGGTTTCCATGCGTGTGCTCTGACCGTGCTTCACCTGGCTGTGAGCAGTGCTGTGGCACTCAGGGCTGTTGGCAGCGGAGCACACTGAGGTGCGGCAAGCCGGCTGCTGTGGGTATAAGGCCAGTTTGTCACTGCAGTGAGGTCTGAAAGGTGACCCTGTGACAACTGGATAATTAAACCATTTTGTATTTTAGGATAAAGAAGCACTGAAAAATCGTTCTGTTACTTTTACAGTAGAAAGTCCCAGAATAACAGACTGTTGTCTATAGTTGATCTGATCTTCATGTTATTTATTCTAGTTATGTACCACTGACTTAAAGGCAGTGACCACAAATTATTAGTGGTTGTTGATGTTTAGTTATGATGGCCAGTGAGAGTCAAGATTGGTGTTTTCAACTGCAATGTTGTTTTCTAATGTTTATCTTCAATTCCAAAGCAAACTCTAATTGATGTGTACAAAAGCTTTGTCTAGATTGTTTTGCATGTCTCATTTTGTCACTGGGTTTTTTGTTGCCTTCAGCAAGAAGAGAACATTCCAAGAGAGTTGTTGTTCTGATCATCAATCGTGAATGTTTTGGTATTTCCAAACAGCAGATTTCCACCCTGTACAAAATGCATTACTGTCAGTGTTTGCTCCAAGACAACTGTTTGCCCCTTTCAGGAAGGCTGAGAGGCTGCCAGTTCAGGTTTCTGTCTTGTTTCTGTCTGGCCTTGCCTGAGACGGGCCATCTTTGAGCTATAGTGAGGACTTCGCCAAAATGGAATTTTGTAAGATTCCAATCATCCAACAAATAGAGCTGGAGGGTGATGTTGCTTATTATTATTATTATTATTATTATTATTATTATTATTACTATTTTCTGCATTTTCCATTTTGATTTCTCTCTTGTGGTCCTCGGCTCATATTCTCCATTACCTTGCTCCTCATTCAGTGATTTGACGCTTATTCTATCCAGTTGGAGGGTACTAACTACACTGCCCATGCAGCTTTCTTCACCCTTCGTGAAAACAGGTCATCTGGCTTGTAAACCCACACAGCAGTTGAGCTTGGTTTCCCTTCCTTCGATACTTGATGCTTGTTTCTAGAGAAACAGAAACTTCTCTTTCTCCTCTTGTAGTTCACTGTTGTACCTGGATGGCTCCTGAATTTGGGGCATTTTGAGTAGCTGTGATTTTGGACGCATTGGATCGGTCTGAATGGAATTTAACATTGAAGACTCAAAGCAGCTCTGGGTCTCCTCAGTTCGGGCTGTCCCTGGGAGGGGCACCCACTGCACTGAGCACTGCACAGCACCTCACATCCGAGTGGTGGGAGCTCAGCAGTGCTTTGCAGGATGTCGGATTCTGTGTGCTGGTTCTCCATGGAAATTACGTGGTACGGGACGTGAACTCACTGTCAGGAGGGCAGTGAAATCCAAGTGGCTATCAGATTTGTACGTGAATAACCCCAAATAAGAATATTGAATCAGGCACTTATACCACGTCCTTGAAACAAATGTGAGATGTGAGCAAATGCTTTCAGCGTCTTTGAGTATCATTGCTGTTTATTGTGCTCAGATTCATCCCGTCCTTAAACATTTTCTAATGACAAACAAATGCTATTTGGGTTTATGTATTTAGACTGATAGTGACATCCAGTGGTTGATCAATCCAACCACAGGAATAATAACAGTAATATCAAATGGAGCATCCAAAAATGAAGAGGGGACGTTGATTTATAATCAGATGAAGTCTGTAGCAGATCTGTGTCACGTGCTGCCTTCTAGGCTTCTGTGACCAGGAGAAACTTGGCAGCTTTGCGCTTCTTCTGGGATGATGGCAGTGAAATTACACAAGTATCCAGGGGAGGAACTGCTTTATGTTCACATGTGGTGGTGGGTAGCTTTTGGCACAAATCAATACCTGGTTTAAAATCTTACTGTGCTGTTTTGTTAAGTTACTTGAGAGCTGATTGGTATTTTCTGCAAGTTAAAGGAGATTTTAATGATGTACCATTCACGGGGCTTTAGGACAATAATTCTAATAGCAGAACTGCATTCCAGGACCCAATCAGGATACTGCAGAGAAATCTCTCACAAACAGTGCAGTGTCTCCCAGAAGTCTTCTGATATTAAGCATACAAAAAGAGTGCAATAGAATAAATGGTTGCTTCCAGCATGAACAGAACTAATTTTAGACGGCAGTGCTTAATGTGCCTGTTGGTACTTCAGAATGAATGATTAAAGATAAAAATAGATTTATTGTATTGTCGCTGGACAGCCTCAGATCTGCAGGAAATACAGTATCTACTGCTGAAAACACCCATGCAGGGCTGCCCTGATGTACTCTGAAAGTGATTTCCCAGTGTCTGTTCAGCACAACTAATTGCATTGTCACAGCAGCCCATGTTCCCAGTCCTGGTTACAATTACAAAAAGTGCCGGGTAAATTTGTTTTGACTTCAGTGTCTCTGGGTTAATTTAGCGGTGCCTGGCGATGTAAGTCACGCTTCGTGGTGTGCTTCTTTTCTTCTAAGAGACTGCCAGGAAACTGCACGCACAGTGGGAAATCTGTTCTGTGGGACTGGCGCAGACATCGGTGCTCCCCTTGCTGGAGACATTCTGCCCATGGAGCTGTGGGACACTGACAGCCCCCCACATCCACCTCCAGCTCTGAGCCCCTGCTGCCCTTGGATCACTGCAGCATTCCGCATCGCTGGCAGTGTGTTGTGGAATCCCAGGTGGGGAGGCAGCACCGAAGGTGCCCACAGTGTGTGTGGTGTGTCCTCGTGTTCCATCAGCACCCAGCTGGCTGCAGGCACTGCTTGCACCTGCCAGGCGTGAGCACCTCCGCAGTGCAGGCTTGCACTGCTCTAGTGACTTGAAACTTGGTTAGAGAAGGATGCATGAGGTGCATGTTTCAGAAGTACCTATTAATGAACATAAAAGAAGGAAATAGATTTTTTTTTTTTTTTCCACAGTATCATAGAATGGCTTGGGTTGGAGCCATCAAGATGTACAACCCGAGGTGGACCATTGAGGCCCAACCCCAGTTGCTAGATGAAGTGCTAGGTCAGGTCAGATCCAATTTTCCCCTCAAACTCCTTTTTTAATTATTATTTTTTTTAGCTGTGTATACTAATTCAGGATGGCTATTCATTTAGCAAACAAATTTCCTCTAAAATAACAATTTCACTTGCCTCTGTCTCATGCTTTAATTTCTAAAATAGATTACCAGAAATAGAAAGATTTTTTTCATAGTAGCAGTAGTACAAAATTATTGCCAGAATAGTATTGGAAGCCATAAACATGTGTTTGTAAACGCAGAACTCTTCCCAAGGCTGAAATATGCTTGCAGAAACTCCACCATGAGCATCCCCGGCTTAGCAAGTCTCTTGTAAAGTACCTGGGCAAGGGGTACATCCATCACATATACTTCAATGATTTCACTCTATTTATAGACATATAAATTATCCAGAGAGCACGAAAGAGTTAACATCTTGTAGTTAAGTGCTTAATTAGCAACTGAAGAATAAAGTCAGAAAAATTCAGTTCATTATTTGTCATGGATACAGAGTACTTTCACTTTGCCATGTAGATTAATACATTGATATTAAGACTTTACACATTGGTGGTTCACAGGTCAAGATTAATCAGTTCTGACCTTGGAACACAACTCTTCATGAAGTAAAAGCTGAGTAAGGGAATCTGAAAGGAGAGTCCGTATATTTCTGTAGAGCTCAGTCTGATTGAATGGTTAAAATGTAATTGAACGGCAAAAATAACATTCCCTTTCAGGGGAAGAATTAGAGCCTGTTGGAAAAAAGAGAAGTCAAATACAAGTCATTTTTCAGTGCAAGTAGCAGTAAGAATTCATCTCTAGCATCACTGAGGCTGTTATCATTTTCTTTCTACTACAGCAGTTTCTCCTGCTTCAGATGTTCAGTATTTTATTTGAAAAAGGTACAAATAGCAAAATCTAAAATTGCCACCTTTTATTTACTGCCAAACAGAACACAACATTTGTTTCTGCACAACATCTTTGTTTACAGAAATTTTTTTTTAATCTACTTCATATGTTTTTTAGTAGCAAAATAGAGCATAACTTTATAATGGGTTGCTACAGTCACCCTCACAGCGTTAATCAGCAAACAAAGGAGCCTAGAGGTAAGGAGTGGGTTCTCTGTGTCTGAACTGAGCCCTGTTTGGACTTGACAAGCAAGGTCATTAGAAAGCTGTCTCAGCTTTGTGGCTCTAAGCTTACAGATGTGTGTGTTAAAGCTGAAGAGGAACAGCTTTGGTTTATGTCCTGATAGTGGCTGTTAGGTATTTTATTTATGTAGACGAGCTCTCTTTCAGGCTCCCATTTTCTTTATACCCATCCAAGCATCCTCTGCCCTACTGCTCCTGCTCCAACACAGCTTCCCTTCACAAGGGGAATTCCTCACTCACTACTTTTGGCTGATTTCAGGTAATTTCATGCTGCTTGTTGGGCCTGGCTCACCAGAGATTCTTAACTTGACAGTTCAGATGGTTTCTAGTTGTGAATCTGGAAACAATTACCATGTAGAGTTCCATGCATAGTACTGGCATGAGTGTGTTCTCCCTGTGTCCCTAGTGATGTTACTCACATTGTTGCACTCAGTCTTTATAGTCATTTCAAAATTGTCCACAGTTTAGCCAATATTCACCTATTTCTACAGGTGTAGAAACAATTCTTAAAAAATTGCATTTTTGATTACTCAGTATTTTTCCTGCTCTGCTCTGTTCTGGAATTATCCATTAGAACTTACACATGCCTGCAAAGAAGACACACAACTGCTACCATAAAGTATAATTCTTTTGAGCCATAACTTTTTCCCTATTACCTCCTGTTTTTGTGAGCAATGCCAAGACTAGCCAGTATGTAAACAACCTCAGCACGTTTGTAGTCTCTCCTTTTTGTATTTTAAGTTGTATTTAATAGCTTCCAGCTCTCATCATTTCATCACATCATATACTCTTTCATGTTCACTTTTTCATTAACTCCTGCAGGCAAGTGTTCTGTTATTGTAAATATTTTCTTTGGTTTTGCAGTTGTTGACAAAAGCAATTATGGCCCTACAGGCTTGAAGATTTGTAGGGACATTTCAAAATGCAGGAGCATAACTATTTAAAATGAGTTGTTATTTTAAAACTTAGCTGAAGAGAGTCTTCATTCTGATTAATGGCTTTGGAATTGCAAGACTGTATCTAAGCTACTTCTCATTCTCTCTGTTATTTTATATTGATGCTCCAGACTAGAGAAGGGAGTCAGGAAGAGATGCACTGCTAGCAGCCCTGGAGTATCCCAGCTGTGTGCCCTCCAGCAGCAGACAGGATTTGCTCACAAGCACTGCAGGTCTCCAAGCTGCCCCAGCACATGGTGAAGCTGGCAGCACCTGCACTGCCAAAGATGATGGTCAGAGAAGTCTCCAGCACAGCTGCATCAATTTCAGTTTCATTTCTTATGCCTAGCACCATGCTTTACAGCTTTCCTTGCAGTTTTTACCCTGACAAGTACTGCCTCAGCCCAAACTAGTATTCCTATTGTTCTTTTGTAAATCCAGTGGATCATTTGTGTTTGTGTGTGCTTGTAACCTTGTGTTTGGAAAAGGAGCGCTGACCTTTGGCCTATGTCATTTGCTAGACTTCCTCTAAGCTATGCCACAAGGTATTACATTAATGAGGTGGAACAATTTATTAATCTGTCATCTCTGAGCAAATGAGTTGCATTTGTTTTGAAGCCTTAATGTAGTGGTCATGGGTTAACCATCCTAGAAAGTCCTTTAGGCTTTTCTTTTTGGGGAGGAATAAACTATAAGGTCTTGCAGATTTACCATATATCAAGGAAAAGAATGGGTAAAATCTATAAGTAGTTTCAAAACTTTGTGAATTTTCCATAGGGTCAATAATTTACTGATGGTTTCTGTGCTGCAACGCATTGCACCTGCAGAGCTCTGTTCAGACCTCAGAGAAGATCCATCCAATGCCACAGTTAGCAGGTCCATGATATATAGAGAAAATAGCTCCAGCAGATATAGAATCATAGAATCATAGAATTACCCACGTTTGAAAAGACCTTGAAGGTCATCAAGTCCAACCACAACCTAACCATAGTACCCTGTCTCTTAACAACCCTCTGCTAAATCGTATCCTTGAGCACCACATCCAAATGACTCTTAAACACATCCAGGGACGGTGACTCAGCCACCTCCCTGGGGAGCCTATTCCAGTGCTTAACTACCCGTTCTGTAAAGAAGTGTTTCCTAATGTCCAACCTAAACTTAGCTTGGTGCAACTTGAGGCCATTTCCCCTTGTCCTGTCACTTGTCACCAGTGAGAAGAGACCTGCCCCACTCTCACTGTAAGCACCTTCCAGATACTGGAAGAGAGCAATAAGGTCTCGCCTCAGCCTCCTTTTCACCAGACTAAACAGCCCCAGCTACCTTAGCCTCTCCTCACAGAACTGATTCTCCAAGCCCTTCATGAGCCTCGTTGCCCTTCTCTGGACCTGCTCCAGTACCTCCATGTCTTTCCTGTACTGAGCTGCCCAAAACTGAACACAGTACTCGAGGTGAGGCCTCACCAATGCCGAGTACAGGGGCAGGATGACTTCCCTAGTCCTGCTCACCACACCATTCTTGGTACAAGCCAGGATGCCATTGACCCTCTTGGCCACCTGGACACACTGCTGGCTCATATTCAGCCAACTGCCCATCAGCTCACCAAGGTCCATTTCCATCAGGCAGCTTTCCAGCCACACCTCCCCAAGCCTGTAGGGTTGCCTGGGGTTGTTGTGACCAAAATGCAGGACCCGACACTTGGCCCTATTGAAACTCATGCTGTTCACCTTGGCTCATCGATCAAGTCTATCCAGGTCTCTCCGTAGTGCCCTTCTCCCCTCAGGCAGATCAACACTCCCTCCCAACTTGGTGTTGTCCGCAAACTTGTTGAGGGTGCACTCAATCCCCTCATCAAGATCATCAATGAAGGTGTTAAACAGAAGCAGTCCCAGCACTGAGGCCTGGGGGACAATGCTTGTGACTGGCCGCCAGCTGGATTCCATTGACCACAACTCTTTGGGCCTGACCAGCCAGCCAGCACTTCACCCAGTGGAGTGTACGCCCCTCCAGCCAGCTTCTCCACAAGAATGTTATGGCAGACAGTGTCAAAGGCCTTACTGAAGTCCAGGTAGACCACATTGACAGCCTTACCCTCATCCACCAATTGGGTCACCTTGTCATAGAATGAAATCAGGTTTGTCAGACAGGATCTAACATTCATAAACCCATGCTGACTAGGCCTGATTCCCTGGCTGACCTTCCGTTGGTCCATGATGGTTCCCGATATTATCTGTTCAATAACCTTCCCGGACACCGAGGTGAGACTGATGGGCCTGTAGCTGCCAGGATCATCTTTCCAGCCCTTTTCGAAGATGGGCGTCACATTCACCAGCCTCCAATCCACGGGGATGTCCCCAGTCAGCGATCAGTATTTTCAGACTTCGGACCTGTACTTAAGGCAATTACTGAACTAGTTTTTTTAAACAGTATTTTTATATCCCTATGTATCCTTAACTGCAAATGTATTGTAATTCATATACAGGTACCTGCAGCATTGACTTTCAGCTGCTTAGTGTTAGTCACCCATTTGTAAATTATCTCAAAAAGAACAGGGTTTGATTCTAACATGGGGTCGATGAATACGAAACAATATAAGTCACCCTAGTACACATTTAAATATTTATGCTGTGCTCAAGAGGATAATAATTACATGGGGGTGACTTGCAAACCCTGGAAGGTGTAGTTTGCTTCAAACTTATAGCAAATACATTCCATACAGATTCCATTCTCAGTATTTGATATCTTTTATAAAAGAGTTCCCATTTCCCAGTTTTTGAAATCAGCTGTCTTATGTGACATTGCACTTTGTTTCTGAGCTTCCAGTGTTCTCTTCCATTGTCCACCAAACAGTTGCTTCCACTTAACATTTTCAGTTAGTATGCATGTAAAGAATAATTTGTTCTGAAAACACCTGCCACAAGTGTGTTCTGTTGCTCTCTACCACGTGCCATTTGAACAATATGCTGTAATCCTGGATTAGTTTTCTCCCAGCAGACGCTCTAAACTGCTGTATCCAGTCTAAACCTCATGTCCCACATGTTCTTGGCTTGCTGAATCTGCAGAGAAGTGTTGTCTGGCTGGCTCATGGCCCCTCGTTGTATACTGCAGATGCAAACCAAGTGTCAGATGCTGCTCTTGGCAGGGAGACCTACACAGTCTTTTGGCTTAGGCACTATCAGTAGTCCTTACTTACTAAACCTTTCATAATAGGTAATGAATATGCTCATAGTATTTCTAAACTCTGCACCCTCTGCTTCACTGTTTTCTGTGGAAAGCTAGCAGTAGACAACACTGGCAAGTTGAATTAGTAACCATCCAGATAGCAGAAAGTTTAATGTAGATCTTTCTTTCGTTTCTCCTGTGTTTCCAAAAACCTTCTGCCTGTTTTAGCTTTCTTTTAATTTAGAACTACTACTTTCCTGTTGCCTTTTGGTAAGATTTTCCTTGGACAGCTTTTACCTCCTGTTGTAGTGAGGTGCTGTGAGGCAGCAGCCTACCTAGAAGAGTGAATTCCATGGGGAATTATGCTCCTTAATGTCTACAGATTTTCTCATTTGGAGAGGTGATTATCCTATAATAGCCTCTGACGACCTGACATTTGCCATTCCTTGGCCGTGCTGTAGGAATCACAGTTAATAGCACAGCAAATTATATGGCATAATTTTACAATCTCAGTCACTCCTTTAAAACCAAATGCCTTGTGCAGCTGGAGGCTGACACACAGCCTCATTTGTCACACAGTGCAATGGAACTCCTGCTTTCAGATTTGCATTTTGGAAAATAAATATAAGGATCTCCACCTTGACTTGATATATAAATCTGCCTGGCTCTCATAGAGCTGCTGTAGCAAGTCCATAACATGCCTACAGTATCACTTACTCTTTTTCCACTTGTTCTCTCTGCTGTGCCTTGTCAATTTTGGTGGTTGAGTTCAATGACAAAAAGGTGGGATGATAAAGGCCAAAGCTTTACCTGGAATCGAAGGGAAAAAAAAAAGTAACAGGCCTCCAGCTTGAGTCTGTAGGTAAAAGTTGTCTGCGGACTCAGTGCAATGCAAACAGATTGATTAACTCCTGAGTACAGTTGCCTGAATAGCAGATTATTTGCATTTAAGATACATAATGCAAAGAAGTGTATCCTAAATTAAGAGTACTCCCTATCACATTTAAGGCAGAGAGAAAGTCTTAAGTTACTGCTGATGCCACTGTTGTACTGTGGTTAAAATATGGGTTTTGTTTTGTAAACAGATGGATTTTGATCTGCATCACGAGCCTGAAAGAATTGCCTATTCTTGAAGCAATTTTTATTTTCAGAATCAAACTACCAAATGGTAACAGATGTGAGTACATTGAGCTGTCAGGAGCTTAATGAGGTAAAACTGAGATCACTAACCAGTTTTGGAGAAGGGTTAAGGGGATCCCTTTTTGAAAGCTAATTATTTAGGACAGCACACCTGTCATTAGGCAGCAGAAGATATCAAAAATTAGCCATCATCTTGCATGAACTGTCATTCTGCCACATGTGGCTGAAGTGGTCGACTGAGCTACAGCGCAAAATTAATTGAGCTTTCAAATCTGGAGAAGGTGAGAGAAAAAAGTTGATCTAGGGTTATTAAAACAGTTGAAGTCACCAGCACAGCATGCATTCCATTGCTACGAGACATTTATTCATAAATCTTAATATTATAAAGATGTTTGGAGATTGCCTTTCCTGAGACCTTCATCACGAGATGCTTTGTGTGGCCGCACAGGGAGGATGCACAGCTCCAACTGTGAGCTCCAGGCTGTGTGGCATTGGCATGGAGCCTTCTAGAGAGGCACGTGGTTGTGAGAAGATACATCTCTGTGAGTCAGAACTCACCTGACAGAAAAATGGAGTCAAAAGTTGTTCCTAAGAAAACCTTATTTCTGATCAGTTTGCCTCCATCAGACCCTCGTGTCCCCAGCAGCACACTGCCCTGTGCCTGTGCTGCTGGCGATGCGCACTCAGCATTTCTGTGTGCACAGTTTTATTCATGCCATTCTCACCATTCTCGATCCCCCGCTGCTGACATGAGGAGTTTTTAGACACGAATGCCTAAAGCAGCACCATGGCTGGCTGCCAGCGATGGCACGGAGAGAAAAACCTTCCCCACTGCTCTGCAGCAGCCACAAAGGATTCACATTCCTGACACCAGGACTCCTTCCTAGGAGGGTAGGTTTATGTCATGCTGCATTTTTTAGAAGATGTGACTGGATGTAGATCTGCCTCCGTAGGGGCTTTTTATCATTTAGCATCCTACTGATATCTGGTTTTCCTCTCTGCAGGAAGCCTGCCCCAAACTGACTGTAAATTACCAGGCAGAAGTCTTTGATTACTTACCAATTATCTCTTTTCCTTCCAACACATAAAACTCTCTGTATGAGGTAACTCCTGGAAATTCAGTGTAAACAGTAACATTTAAATCAGTATGCTGGCAGTTTGGTTGCCTGTTACTTACCTTGAACAGAAAATATCTTCCATGATTCTTCTCTGTTCTACTGTTTTCCATGTAAACACAAACCTGATGTGAGAGCTTGATTAGTAGCTTACTTTGTACGTTTGCTGTTACATGTCTAATGTAAGAACATTCTTGCTAAGCTTCTTACTTGGACTTGACCAGTTATTTTGGTAAGAAGAAAACTCATCATTGCAGAGAGCCCGAGGGAGAGGGGGGCTCTCACTTCTTACCTTGAGCTCAGTGAAACACATCTTTTTAGTGCTTCTTGGGTTTTTTTTTCCCTTGGAAAATGCTGGGAAGCAATGAAATAATTGTGATCTACTTCAGTGTGGTGAGCTCACCCCTGGTCCTGTGCCCTCAATGATGGCACCCAGCTCAGCTGGGTGATGATATCATGGAGACCACATTTCTCCAGTAGTTTTCAGTGTTGGAGCAAACAGTGAACAGTTCTGCACTTTATACTTTCGCAGAACGCTGCTCCATAAACTATTGCTGAGTTTTAATGGATCTTGAAGTTCCTGTCTTGTATTGAAATAGGACTTTTTGGCTTTTAACTTTGTTATTGTACTCGTTCCTTCCCAGAGGGAAGTGCCCCACATACAGAGACAGACACAGAATTAGACTCTACCTTCCCCTGTGAAAATGCTGCAAAGTTTCTCTTTTATTTTGTTCTACTTTTGTTAAACCTACACAGGGAATTTTAACTCTAAAATAAGTTTTACTGACTCCTCCACTCCCAAAGCAGACGCACGTGTGTATATACATACACACACACATATAGATAGATAAGTGATCATCAGCTAATTCTATTACAGCTACTGTTAAAGAGCTGGGTGCTCTTTAACTTCTGGGTGCAGCTGGATGAGCCGATCTTGTCACGGAAAACAAGCAGTGTCACGGTGTGCTGTGCTGGGCCTGTGGTTTGTCTGCAGAATTCCACAGGTGTGTAGTTAACAATTGCTGTTCTAGTGGCAACGTTTGCACCTGAATTTCACTTTCATATTTTAAGCTTAATATTACAATTTGTATAGTGGCGTACAATGAACAAATATACAGAGAGATGTGGTTAGGCTGGTATCTACAGATTGTGTAGCTAGAAAGATTATCACAGCAGAAAGGGATAATCAAAAATAAATGAAATGCTCACACATGTCCTGAGCTTGCAGGAAAACAAAGGGAGCAATCTCCAGAAAGAAATCCTTCCCAATGGCAGTTGGCCCTTTAATGGGGTCTAGAAGAGCTGCAGCCAGGCTCCACCCCTTCCTGTCACACAGCTGAATTACCTTCACCTGTGCTCCCATGGCTGACTCAGTGCTCACCTCAGGTGATCAATCAGAGGTTCAGGCCACATGACTAAACAGTTCCCAAACAAGTGGGATGAGTATTCAGACTGGATCAGTTACAGAGAGTGAGGAAAATGTGTTTGGGAGTGAGAATCACTGCATTCTTTCCAAGGCAGTGACACTGGTACTGTTGTAAGAATATTGCTTTTGTTCACGCTGTCACTAAGAGTCCAGTCTGTGCAAGCAGCATTGCTCTACACAGCTGTGGGATGGCTCCGTGCCATTGCAGATCACACTTCTTAAGCGTAAAACAGTTCTATTAGTTCTTTATTCTTTTTTCATTCATTATTTTACAACAAAAAGAAAACCTTTCCTGTAAGAATCTCTTGCAGTAAATCTGTTACAGGAATTGTTACGAATGGATACTTCTTCATTCACAGTCAGTAGATAATTGCATTAAGTTGTCTTTACCTGATCTGAAAATGATATTAAACCCATCACTGCCCAAATGGCATAAATCACTTACGGACTAAGATGTTCTCCTCCTCCCCCAAACCCAAACCCCCCCGGAAGGGGAGGTGTTACCCCCACCACCTGTCCCTCCAGCTGTCAGCATCCAGAGTCCATTCATCACAAATGTGCAGCTCTTTGAATTAGGCACTACACGATGTGTTTGCTGGAGACTGTCAAATAGAGCAGCAAAATGCCCTCTGTGCTGCTGGTGGCTGGGCAGAGGGTCCTGCTGGTCCCTGCCCTGTCTGGACACAAAGGCAAAAGCCTGAATGTTTCATATGTTTGTTTGTTTTTTTTCCTTAGAAGAGTCACAAAAGATTACAGCTGAAAACAAGGGAAAGTGGATTCCTTCTCTTCGATGATTTGTTTTTATTTACATTATTGTTTTTATTTACAGGGCAGTTAAAGTGCACTGAATAGTTAGCAGATCATTTGTCTTTTATGTAATCTGCAAGAGAAGTAAAGTAAGTTGCCTGTATGTAAAGTGAAAAGTACAGAGTAATGTTAGTGAGCACCTTGGGGTCAGAATGAACCAAAGGACAGTCCAGCATTTTGGTGCACAGGAGCCACTTGCTAGGACACTGTTCTGCAGGTGATGGCAGCGGGGAGGCAGCTGCTCACCATGAGCCTTGGGCTCCCCAGCGGGAAGTGCGAGGCTCAGGCTGCAGCTCTGTGCCTGTCCCCTTGGTGCAATGCTTGCAGCTTGGCAGAAGGCTTCATGTATCCATCCCTTGGTTTGCAGATGACAAAACTACAGAATGCAGGAGAGGTGTTTATTTAAATGAAAGGCATCTGCAGTAATCCAACCAAAATGTCATTTGTCACCATCTGTCAGTTGTTTGCACACTCACAGTGTGACCATAGCACAGGGACCCGCACGCCTCAGTTCTGTGGGATCCAGATTCACAGTAATCCAGCACCAGCCCTGAGCAGCCTCAGAGCTGTGTCTGTGTGTCTATGTGCATGTTTTTGTGTCCGTATGCACATTAGTGTGCTTACGCATGTGCACATTCTCTCACCAGGCGGCTGCTTTCCACAGCAGTGGGGGCAAGGGCATTGCTCAGCTGGGGGAAAAGCAAAACGAGGTGTACTGCAGCCCAGGCAGGCCGAGCAGCAGAGCAGGAGCAGGAGCCAGCTAAGCAGAAATATTGGCCTACATTTTTTTTCTCCTCCTGGTGGAAGGCATGTGAGTTTCTATGGCAACTTGTGTTTTCTGTTCCGTCAGGCCTACTGACTCATTACTGGGGGAGCTGTGCAGCTAAGGAAGATTTTTTTCTATCCCTGCCAAAGCCAAGTGGCTTCTTTTCTGCAGCCCATTGCTCTCACCCATCTGATTGGCATTTGAATCTGGCACAGCTATTCAGAATCACTTTAGGGCAACAACAAATGACAGTGAAATGCTACAGCATCTTCCTGCTTGGAGATCCACTGCAAAGCAGTTGGGCCCTCCTGCTTCAGGGGATGCCAGCCCTACCTGCAGGCCTGCAGGGGCCGGCTGTGAGGCATGAGCTGGTGAGAGCACTATGAAGGGGCACAGCTGTGCCGCAGCTGCTGCCCCCAGCCCTCCTCCAGCCTCAACACCCCACACCTCTGTGGCCAGAGGCTTCTTTTTGAACCTGCCAGTCCATTTCACCTTTAACTGACACATTCGGCCAGGAGCCTTGCTACATCCCAAAGGGTTTCCCCCACATGGACCAGTGTCCATTGCTAAAATAATTGGTCTGTGGCATTGTGGTGACATCTTAATTGCCCTGGATCAAATGTTCCATGGGAACAGATCTCCCACAATCTCACCTGATCGCTCTGTTTTTTATAATTGGGAAGCTGCCATGGATGCCCAGGCTGGATTTTTCAGGAGTGTCCGTGGATGCTGAGTAACCACTTCTCCCTGGAATAGCGGGATGGGGTTTGCATCTGCTTCTCCAGGCTCTGCAGAAAATTGCAGCTCTGACATCCCAGAGAAGATGGTGAATGCTCACACCAGCAATTTTCTGGAAGCTTTTTCTTTTGCCTAATCACAAACATATGGTTCACTTTAAGGAAGATTATCTTCACAAAATGCAGCCTTCCTTTAGCTTTGCAAGGTCACAGCAGCTCTGCAGTTAAGCGGTAAGCAGAAAGAATACATTCCCGCAGCATGACCTTGGTCAATCAGTTAATCTTTCTCTATTCTGTTTTCTCCAGCAAAATAAAAATCTATCCAATATGCACTGCAAAATGCCTGGAGATTTCAGGATAAACGGTGCATCATAAGCAGAGTATCAATTATTTAAGCCCTGATTGTCTGCTTGGTATGGGAGGGAATACAGATGAATTAACTATCTGTTATTGTCTGTTTATTTATATCTAGTTGCTGTCTGTGTTGATTGCAGCCCTGTGGCTCGCAGTGCACTGGGCAGGTTGGAGGCTGCAGGCACTGTATGTTGCTTTTCCTTGTGGTTCACGACACTGAGACTGAGAAACAGCAGTGAGAATTACTGCTACGGGGAGCACAAACATTTCAAAAGACTAATGTTAGCATTTTGTGCAGAGTTTCTTATTAATTACACTGCAAGGGGGAAGAGGGCTAGGATGCAGTCAGCACTGAGCATCACTGTGTGCTGCCAGCCTGATGTGTGGTACCTGTGTGTGACAGGGAGAGGAAAAGGACTCACTTCTCCTCTTTTATCTTGTAATGTCGGTTCTTGAGGTTTTGTGGGGAAACCTCATGTAAAATTGCTCACAGATTGGCTTTGGGCTGTTAGATTAAGCTGTGTTGCACAGTGTAAAACATTGATTTTTAGATTTTAGAATACTGAATAATGTATGTGCTGATGGCCTGAACTGGATTGTGGTGGTTGGAGTGCTTTGGCCCTTGTCAGAGCAGCCCCAGACAATGACTGCTTTAAGAAAGAGGTAAACTTTGAGTTCTTTAGCTGTCCAGTGTCTGATTTTAAAAGGGAAATCTCTTCTTACGTGTTTTATGTCATTGAGATTTCATTTTATAGTGTATCACAATGTGATCCTACCATAAGAATGAAGGATGCTTTTTAGAGCTGTTGTTCCTTAAAACCCACTTTTGCCATCACTCTCTTTTCATGTAGCTACATGTTATGGGTATACAAATGTTCAGTACAAGCATAAGTACATGTAGACAGAAAGGGAAAACTGTATTTTTCTGAACCGTGCAGATGTTATCATAAAGCTAAATAAAATCCTTTTTCAGAACTTTAGTCAAATCGATCCAATTGGAGCCCTTCAGAAACTTCTATTTTCACACACAGATATTGCAGAATGTATTTAAAGATAAAATAGCATGTTGGTATGTAACTTCAGCGGCAGTGTTGGCACTGTCAGTGTGCAGGCTGCCTGAGGAGCTCAGTGCACTCCTGCGTGGATTTAAGCCACGTGCAGACACTGATGCCGGGTGTGTGATTTCTGTAACAACTTCATCACATTTCTCGTACTCTTCCCCTTCGCTGACTGCTGCAGAGGGCCAGGCTGTGTTGATTCTCCTCCCATTCTAGGTCAAAATCAGTTAAATCATCAAAAGCACAAAATATCTATTAAGTGCTATTTGCTGAGTCCTCCATTTACATGAATTTGCAGGGAGCAGCAGATATTTTCCTCCCTTTCTCCAGGCTGGTTCCTGCTTCCCCCAGAGGTCACCGCCTCCCCAGGGGCCCAGGGCTGTCTGCACAGTGCTGCACTGAGCGGCTCCCCATGCTGCCATTCAGCACCACTGTAATAATCTCACCTAAATACTGCAGCCTCCATCCATCAAATGATTGACCCTAGATAGGAAAAAACCCTGTAATTGTCACTGCACAATGCTGGCTAGCAAACCGGTCTTTGCACTGGCCTTTTCCAAGGCGGTGCATTATGCTCACACAATAAGCTATTGACACCGTGTCAGGGGTTGACATTTATGGTGGGGTTATTGACAGTGACTGTTTGGGGCTGGAGATGGATGGCTGCTACTGTGCTCCCCCTGCCGCAGAGCTGCCCGCCGCAGCAAGCGCAGCACCTCGGGCAGTGAGCGGGGCTGGGCCGTGCTGGGTGGGGAGCAGCGGTACGGCCTGCGAGCAGCACGTGCTGCACGGGAAAGGGGGGGGTCGCCGTCCCCAAGGGTGTTTAGGAGCCGTGGAAATACGGCACGGAAGGACACGGTCGGCAGGCATGGTGGGATGGGCTGGGCTTTCCCAGCTTTAATGAGTCTGTGATTCTGTGACCCTCGTTTGATTGGGCTGGTTTTATTTTAATTGCAGCCCTATGGCTGCGTTTCCCATTAGGGACAGGGACCAATAGGATGTATGCGGATCTCTCCACTGCTGCATATAAGCAGAGCAGTCTCTAGTCAGAAACAGTTCCTCTCTATCAGTGTTCACAGGCTGATGTCAGTGGGTCAGACTGGGTGTCAGTGGGTGCCTTTTTCTCTGCATGGAGGAATTCAGTTCCGCATTTTTGCTCCATGTGCGCTTCCATGTCAGACGCCATCGTGTCAGACAGCCCCTCTGCTGCCGTCTGTCGCACGGCAACAAAATGTAACGGGATATCGGTGGGAAGGTTCGGCTCTGCTTCCGTTGCGCCGTCATCCGCCTACCGACGGCGCGGGGCAACAGAATGTAAACGGGAGGCGTTACTTTCGGAGCATTCCTCGCTGCGCCCACACACAACGCCGCTGCGCCGCTGCTGTGCACCGACCGCTCCGCCTTCTGACACCGCGCCGCGCTGCTGCGGCGCTCCCGAGCGGCCGGAAGGCGGCACTGCACCGCGGTCAGTGCAGGCAGCGGGAGCCGCGGCGCTGCGGGTGCTGCCGAGGGGAGCGCCGCGGGGGGAGCGGGGAGCTGCCGCAGGTCGGGGCGGGAGGGCGTGCGGTTCTCCGCTTCGGGACGGGGAACTCCGGGAGCGCGGCAGCTGGTGGCGGCGGTCCTCCTGCTGACGGCCGGGGACTGCCCGGATCCGACGTCATTAACGCCGTGAACGAAATGATGGTAGAAAAAGTCGGTGTGTTTCTGTCGAGGAGGAGGAGTCATCATTTCCACCCGTGGGCTTTGCTTTGTTTTGGTTTTAATCCAACACAGATCTCAGAGTGAAAATACTGAGCTGAACTCCACGGGAGCAGGGTGTAATTTCTTACCCACTGCATATTCTGAAGAAGATGACAGAATCACACCATCGCTTCTGCTCAGCCCCACTTCCAGCACTGCACAGCCCTGCGTTCCCCCAGCCTGCTGTTACCGTGCCTGCTGCGAGGCGCTCTGCTCAGCACCGGCAGCTGCGTGCTGCACGTGGAGCTGTGCTGAGCCGGGGCTGAGGTGAACGGTCTGGAGTGCCAGGAGAGCGGCTGAGCCCCGTGGGCAGTGCTGAGCGTGGCTGGACGGCTGGCAGCCACGAGGCAGAAAGCAGCACTGCTACAGCTGCAAGAGAACCTGAGGATGTGAGTGTTCAGCTGATGTGGCACAAGGCTGTATCTGAGCTGCTCAGGTAGATTCATTCAAAGTTCATAAGGAGTAGGAACAGTGAACATTTTTTAACTTTGGAAAGTGATGCAGCCGGGGCTTTAAAAGACATTTAATGAGCTTACATTACCCAAGCTGCTCTAAAACCAGCTGCGATTCAACTTAAGTCTTTCAGGCTGGGATGTGACTTAGTGTCTTTGTAGTAAAAAGCTCCCATTTAGGCACTAAAAAGCACAGCATGGACACAGTGTTCAACAGAGCTTCTGTCCAATGTGGAATCCCGTGACACAGCCGTGAGGCCCAGCAGACAGTGCTCTGTGCATGGCTGCACGGGGAGCAGAGTGGGGCCCAGCTCCCTGCCTGCAGGTGCTCACAGCACCTGGTGCCAGCACTGCAGGCCCCACAGCTGCTCCCACAGCCCCACACTGATCCAGGCACCTCCGGGCAGGAGGTGCAGCAGTGGGTTCTGAGTGGGAAAGGCTGCGTGAGTGCTGCGAGGAGTGAGCATATCAAAGCTCACGTGATGCACAGCTCAGAAGATGGTCTGGGGAAGGAGCTGTTGGCTGCATAGGTGGGAAGGACCAGGGCAGAGTAACAGGAGGAAGGAGACTGTCAGGTCTTCAGCTGCGTTGCAGTTGCTCCCCCTCTGGGAAGCTCTGGCAGCCTGCAGGTGCTCCCTGGGAGCCAAGCAGCCCAGGCCGGCACCCAGCGGGCCATTCAGCCCGTGGGGAAAACTGGTCCGACTTTACAGCAAACCACCATCCTCAGCCCTGACAGACTATTCTGCAGCGCTGTGTGTACAGCCCTGCATCCTCTGTGTGTGCGTGGGGCATAATGGGGTAGAAATCGTTCCTCTTGTTGCTTTTAGCACACGTACAAGGTTTTAAAAATTCTCCCCAGTGTTCACAAAGACAGTCCAAATAATCCAAGCGTTCTGGTTTATTGCTGTCCCTAATAACGGGGTCAAATGATTCATTAAAACCTTTCAATGCAATCCTCCAGCAGCAGATGAATACCCAGCTGATGGGGTTTGGCTGTGCTCCCACTGCTGCACTGGGCAGTTCCGAAAGCTCGCAGTGAGAGACTTCAATCAGGAAATGTCACCACATTATGAATGCTTAATGGCGCTGATTTGTGCCTTCAGCTGCCAAAGCTGGGAGCTGGCTCAGCAGCCAGGAGCCTTCTGAGCTCAAGGTTCAGAACAAATAACTCCTTGGGGTCAGTGTGTTGCAAGAGATGTTCCCAGGCAGCCTGCAGTGCTGCCTTAGAAGTCAGGGTGAGTTTGGTGGCAGCACTGTGATCCCTTCTGAGAGCTGGGCCCCTTTACCTTCTGTAAACCCATGTGGCTTGTAGGGTTACGCATGGTAGGAAGAGAGCAGTGGTTGGAGGAATCTGTGGTCTGTTATTCTTACGACTGTGCTGCAGACGCAGCCCACATCTCCAGCTAAGCCTGCCACAAATGCACATCCCAGCTGGGGCTTTCCTCCCAGGCAGCCAAAAGCACCTTTTGTTCTGTTGTCCTGTCTGAACGTGCTGCTCGCTCAAGTGCCAGACTGGTGAGGTACTGACACAGGCTGCCCAGGCAGTGGTGGGATCACCACCCCTGGAAGTGTTCTGAACCAAGGGGATGTGGCACTGAGGGACACGGCCACGGATGGGTTGGGCTTGATGATCTTAGATGTCTTTTCCAACCTTAATGACTCTATGATTGTATGACTGTGCTGGTGTCAGGCCACAGTGCTGCAGCTGTGCTGTGAGCTGGGCTGGGGGACAGAGGGCTGTCTGCTGATACAGCTCCATTCATTGCAGGAGCTGCGGGGTGACTGGAGCAGAACGGAGGACTGGAGCTGTGCGGCACACGTCCCTCCAGCTGCTGCTGGCACCAGGTGAGCTTGGCCAGCACTGCGGCTGTCAGTGCTCACAGCGATGGGGTGTCCAAGGGCTCTTAGGCACCATAAGTTCACCTGGGAGAGGTGACCCACAGCTCTGGGAGCATCATCAGGGCTTCCCACGCTGAGCTTTGCCTTCTTAGCATCCTGCAGGACAGCTGTGGGTTGGTAAATCAAAGTTCTTTACATAGAAGGAAAAATATCCCCTGCAAATGATTGTTTTCCTATCCCATTCCTTCCATTGTGTTTGCTGATTCATTTTGTTTTCCTTCACTTTGGTACCTTTTCCCAGCTCCAAAATGAAGTCAATGACAAGCAGATACTTGATATGGAAAGACCCAACGTGGTAGCAAAGTTCAGCTGAGATTTGTAAGGTGTTGAGAAAAGGGACCCACTGGCTGACAGACACCAGCGGTGACCGCAGTCAGTGCTTCGGGGCTGTCTCCTTAGAGGTACTGCGGAGGAGCTCGGGGCTGGGGCTCCCCCCACGTCCCCCCTTCCCGGCGGTACCCCCGGAAGGGCTCGAGCTGTTAGTCCCCCCTCCCGGCCGGGACGCGGCTCGCGAGGCAGCGGTAGGAGCGCGGGCCGGGGCTGGCCCTGACCGAGCTTCTCTTTATAGAAAGCAACTCAACGAGTCCCAGAGCCGCGGGGGTTGCAAGAGACCTCTGGAGATCCCCGAGTCCGCTCCCACCAGGTTTCTTACAGCCGCGGGTTTCACGCTCTACAGCCGATTCCATCACGAACGCGTCTAACAAATAATGGTACATTCTTAACCGTAGGGCACCCTGGGGCAAACCCACGCCGCCGACCGAGGGACCGCGAGCGGGACGCGCAGCCACGTGCCCGCAGTGCCGCACCGCGCCCGCAGCGCGCGGCCCCCGCCCGCTCCTTTCACTTTTGCTTCCCTCCCGCGGGGTCCCGGCCCCGCCCGGCCGCAACGCGGCGCCTTTAAGGCGGGCGGCGGCGGCGCGGGGCGCCCATGTGGAGGTGCTCCATGCCTTGTTGTCCTCCGCGCCCATTGGCCCGCGCGGCGCTGACAGCTCGCGCGGCGCCGCCAGCGCACTGCGGGGGGAGGGCGGCCCGCAAAGCGCGGCGCGGAGTCCGGCCCGGAGCGGCGCCTTCCGCGGGGCCGCCGGCGCCGCGCCCCGGCCTCGGCGCTCGCCCACGCCGGCCCCCGCCCCGAGCGGCCAACGGGGCGCTCCGCCCGCCCCCGCTCCGCCCCGCTCCGCCCCGGCCCGCCCCGCCGCGATCCGCCCGCCCCGTCCGCGCGGCGCCCTGCTCCGCGCCGCGTTTTCCCTCCGTCCGCCGCGTAGTAGCGGGGCCGCGCCAGCGCCCGCCTGTTGTGTTTCTGTTGCCGCCCGCCATCTTGTCGCCAGCGCTGCTGCTGCTCCTGCTGCCGCCGCCGCCGCCGCCGCCGTCGGGACGAGCCGCGGGGCGGGGCGGCGCGGGCGGGAGAGGCGGCAGGCGGCAGCCGGGGGGCCCCGCGCCATGAGCATCGAGACGCTGCTGGAGGCGGCCCGCTTCCTCGAGTGGCAGGCGCAGCAGCAGCAGAGCGCACGTGGTGAGAGCGACGGCGACAGCCGGGGGGGGGGGCCCGGGCCGGGCGGGGGTCGGAGCGGCGCGGAACGAGGACGTGGGTGGGGGCCACGGTGGGTGCGGGGGGGAACGCGGGGCCGCCCCCGCCCCGCCGCGCGAGGACACGCAGAGAGCGCGGCGGCGCGCCCCGGTGGGAGGGGCGGGGTGGGTGACGTGATCGGTCCCGCCCTCCTTCCACGTGCGCGGTGCCGCGCCACGCCCCGGTTTCCCGCGGGGAACGGCGGCCGCCCCGCCCCAACGCAACGCGGCCGTTCGGGCGGGGCGGCCGCCGCTTCCCCCCAACCCCCCCCCGGGTGCCCCCCGAGCACGGAGCCGCTCTTTGTTCGGGCGTGACTCATCATCGGCGCGGGGCGATGCGGCAGAAAGGCCGCTGGTGCGTTGTCACCGCGCCGCCGGCAGCCCCGCTCTAACGCCGTGCACAGACACACACACACGCACGCATCCAGAGCTCCTTTGTCTGTGTTATTTGCAAACTCCAGAGACGCTGGACGTGAATTAGAGGATGTCTTGTGGTTCCGAATTGAGGTTAACGTTTTATAATAGAAGAAAAGCATTATATGCCCTAAAAAATATAGCCACAGGCAACTCATATTTGTTGTCTAATTTTTTTCCCATATATACATATATTCCTGTGCTGTGCTCTCTGCTTTGCTCCTGCCTGTGTTTATCCTTTTGTTTGCATCAAACTTTGCAGCATGGGGTGACCCAGCAGTGCACAGGGTTTCTGTCCCGTCCTGTCACTGCTGGTGGCACGCACCTGGGTTGGGTGGGATGTTCCCTGCCATGTGTGCTTGGGGGATGTCCCATCGGTGCGGCCCAGAACAGCCCTTAAAGATGCTGAAAGGTGCACTCAGGGGTGTCTTTTCCTTCTTTCCTGCTCCCTGTGCCTGGATTGCTGTCTGATTTGCAGCATTGGCTGTGCTGAAGTTCAGAGGCTGCTCCCCTGGTTGCTGGTGGTGTGGGGATGGCAGCAGTGCCGTAGTGGCTGTGGGCAAGTCCTGGGTTGTCTTGTGCATCTGCAGAGCACTGGGTAACCCATGAATTCTCCAGACCAGTCCCCGAGTGTTTGTGCAGCACCAAATACTCTCACTTTTCCCAGTGCAGCACAAAGCGTGCCCTGGTTCTGCTGACACTGCACGCTGCTGTGGTCACGTTGCTGTGGAAGAAGTTCTGGGAAGGCCTGGCAGCAGCTGGCACAAATCGGTGTTGGTGTTGGTGCTCCAGCCAGGCGCCATCCTTGGAGAGCCCTGTGCCCAGCAGGAGCACCTGCAGGCCCAGCACAGCCTGGCTGAGATATGGGATAGCCTCTCATCTGTTTGCATTGAGCCGCGCAAATCTAGATCATGCTGTGCATTTTGGATGAGGATGGTGTGTTTAGTGCCCGTGGGAGATGCTGTAGGTTCAGAGTTTGGTTATGGAGATGGGCAGAGCTGTGGTGATGTAACCTGTGGGAGGACGTGGTCAGCTTTGGCTCCTCCATAGGGGTGACCATGCATGGAACCTGGAATAAGGTTAGCCCTGGGGAACTGTGGCACTGCAACTGCAGGGACATCTGTGCAGACACAGAGTTGACGTGGGTAACAGTGCTGCTGCTGCTGAGGGGTGATGGGTGAAGGCTTCTGACTTCTGCACACGTGGATCTTGACTGACCAGCAGATACTGTTCAGCTTTTCTCAGTTATGGAAATAGGATTTTGAAGGTTAGTTTTCTGTTTCCCTTCATTCCACCAAAGAGAGCTGGTGGGTGTGAGCATCCCATCGCAACAGCTGCACAGCCCTGGCATAAAAGCCCAGCAGTGCACTGTCTTGTTCATGGGAACCCAGAAATGTTCCATGAGCTTCAGACTAGCAAGACCCTGTGATTAATGCAGGGGTCTGGTTCTGCCATGGCTCAGCATTTGGCACAAAGTCACCCAACCCATATCTGCTTTGGCTCCAGTTGGTGCAGAGTGCCAGCAGTGTTCTGCCCAGCTCCTTGTTCAGCACTCCACTCACACCTGCGAGGCTTAAGTCAGGTCCCAGAGCTCTGCTCTATGGGCACAGCAGGCACCTGGGCTCTGTTTCCTCTCAAGAGCATGGGTTTACCACTCTGTTCTGACTGGCACTCTGAAAGCGTGCCGTTGTTCTGTCTCTGCAGACTTTGGTGCCATCCCAGGCTTGGGAGGGGAGGCAGTGGTTCCTCACAGTTTCTTTTGTGTGCCCTGTAGAAGATGGGACTGGGCCGTGGCTGCCCTCACTGCCGTGTCTTGATCTGACCACAGAAGCTGTTAAGCTTGAAAATAACTGCTCATCAGAATACATGACGTACTGTTTCTTATAAGTGCTTGTGCCTGGCAGAAAAGCCTAAAGACAGCACCTTGCATCAGCAGGGCTCCGTGACCGCACACCCAGGTGAAGCTCTGCAGATGGTGGAGCAGCCTCAGTTGGGCGCAGAGCTGTCCATGGGCTCCGCACAGCCGGTGGGAGCGCACCACGGGCAGGGGGTGCTGGCCAAGGTGGGATTGGTTTTCTGGCAGTCCTGATCCATTTTCTTTTCCCTTGCTAAGTACCTCATTTCTTTCTTGTCTCATCTAAGAAATGTAACTGAAGTGCAGCTATGTGGACCCACTGAGACTGAGAGGGTTTCGATTAAGCACAGGAATAACAAACTTAAGCATGACATAAGTTGCCCACGGAGATGTGAACAGTTGTTGCTTTGAGAATCGTCTGTGTTATTTAGGGATGGTTGCTTCTTGTTTGAGGCTTAGAATGCAAACCGTGAGGTTTCTTGACACCTTCCCAACCTTCTCATGTTTCTCCATGGCTTTATTGGAGGGAAGGGATCTCCATGGCAGGAGCAAAGCTCTGACCAGGCAGGAGGGACATCTTGTCGATACTCTGGTTTGTCTCAGGTTTGAACGCTGGGGTCACTGTGGTTTCTGGGAGCTGCAGATAGGCCCATCCCACTGATGTCAGTGTTGGTTGGTGCTACAGAGGCACGGTTTACGTGAAGGCTGGTTTTGCTTTGTTCTTGCTGATAGGGCATAAATGTGTCATAGTCATCTGGCTGAGAAAATGGAGACTCGAGATTGTTGTTGTTCACAGTGAATGGTGACACCTGCAGAGAAGGTGTGGGAAGTGTGCATGACATCAGTGGGGTGGCTCAGCATGGTCTGGGCCTGGAGTGTATAATGCTGGGACACAGAGGGCAGGAGGGTGGCTCAGTGCTTCCAGCGGTGTGCCAGCAGCCCCGGGCCCCCCTTCGGAAAACGTTTCCCATCCTTTGTCCCCAGTGCACTCCTAACATACGGCTTTGCCTTTCTATACGGACACACTGTCTGTGTTAGAATGCGGGGCACCGTGGCATGGACTGACAGCCAGGCTGGGTTCCCGGTGAACAGCAGTTGGTGGGACTGGGGAGGGTTTGGGGTGCGGGGCTCGCTGTGCCGGGGTGGGCGGAGGGCAGCGTGCTGCTGGCAGTGCGGGGCCGTGCTGTGCGGGGCCGTGCTGTGCGGGGCCGTGCTGTGCGGGCCGTGCTGTGCGGGCCGTGCTGTGCGGGGCCGTGCTGTGCGGGGCCGTGCTGTGCGGGGCCGTGCTGTGCGGGCCGTGCTGTGCGGGCCGTGCTGTGCGGGGCCGTGCTGTGCGGGGCCGTGCTGTGCAGGCCGTGCTGTGCGGGCGCTGCTGACGTCACGTGCAGATGAGAGGCGTGCAGATCCGGGCTTGCGCCGTGCCGGCACTCCGGCTCGTTTCCAGGCACCGGGAAGCACCGCGGCTGTTCCCTGCCGTATCCTCTTATGTCAGCAACATTTGGATGACTCAGCCCTGATTCAGACTGCGCTTTCCCTGTGCTGTGCCCGGCCTCCCTTGCAAGTGCAGCCCAGAACAGCCTCTGCTATATGCAGGAATGAGGAAGCAGCGCCTCATTTATTTGATAATGAGCAGTCAGAGGCTTCTTGCTATTCCCAGTCGTGATGGGGTGACAGTGGGATGGGGAACAGGAGCTCTCCATCTCCCCTGCTCTCTGCTGCCCGTCCCCTGCTTGGCCGGGGAGGCCCCCACAGAAGCTCTGGCAGCAGTGATGTGCAGTGGCTGCTGTCACCCCCAAAGTGCACACTGCAGCTGAGCTGGAGCACTGTCTGGCAAAACACCAGGACGGGCACTGCTGGGCAGCTGGACTCAGGTCTGTTCTTGACCCTTCTCAGCATGGTCTGTGAGCTTTTCCTCCTGACTTCTGCCACTGCTTTGAAGGGAGTGCTGAGGTCCGGACAGCAACTCTGCCTCATAGAAGCTTAAGTGGGAGTGTTCACTGTTAGAAGTGCAGAGCATCTGCAGCTGATGGCAGAGATAGTCAGGAGCTCAGAGGACACTTGGGCCCCTCCTAAAGGAATCAGTGAGAGTCAGCATTGTGTCTCTGCCCGCACTCAGCTGTTGGCAGGGGTGAGATGCTCTAAGAACATCTGACCGTCTCTGAGCAGACTCAGAGGGAAGCTGCTTGATTTTGCAAAGGCGCTGCCACTGATAAATTACAAATATTGATTGTGTCCCCAGTGCAAAATAGGAGCATTAAAGATAGCATTAAAATCCCTTTAGAGGAGTGCTCATGTGGCAGAATGCCACTGCCAGCCCCTGCAACTCTTCTGTCACCCAGGGTCCTGCTGTGGGTGGGAGGTGCTCACTGGGCAGGCAGAGGGAGGAGATAATTCTAAACCCGGCAGACTATTAGGTAATGAAGTTAAGAGTCCCTGGCACTCTGTATTCCTGGACTGCCAGGCCCCAGAATAGCATCAGCTAGCTATGCAGGGATTGCTGACCCTGTTTCAGTATTCTTCTGTGACAAGATTGGCTGTGTCCTCCCATTGCAGCTGGTATTGCTGTCACCCACGTTACTTGCGGGTGATGAGGCTGAAGGCTGCAGCTCTGCTCACAGAGGTGTGAGTGGGTGGGAGCCTTGCAGTGCTGCACTGCTCTGTTCAGCCCTGTGATGGAAAGCTGGGAACTTAGTTCCTGTGAGAAAATAAAGAGCTTGGAGGGTCTTTGTGACGGTGTCTTTACCTTGTTTGCAAAGGGAGCAGCAGGCAGAGATTGCCACAGCTTGCACAGTGTTTAGATGTTTGTGTCCTGGACACAGACTGCTGACAGACACCCTGAAGTTGGACACAGAAGGCAGCGGTGTCAGGTTTTGGCTAAAGCTATTGAAATGAACCCTCCAGCTCAAGGGAGATCAATATTTGAAGCACCAAAGGCCTCACTGGCAGCTTGTCAGCAGCCTGAGGGCTGCACCTGCTTCACAGGGACATTTACATAAATATTTCTGATCAGCAGTGCACGCGTGTAACCTTACTTTGCTGTGCTCTCAAGTTGCTCAGTGAATGGGAATGATGTGTGGTAGGAGTTTCACTACTGCTCTGCTGATGCTGGGGAGCACTGCTAGCAGCACCAGGGCAGCTCCAGGCTGTCCTGCAGCTCCTGTGCAGTGCTGCAGGATGGAGCAGTGCACGTTGGGATGTCACAGCCCTGGAGCTGTGCTGGGGGTTTCTGTCCCTCCCTGGGCTGTACTGCTCCTGGCTCAGCCTGTGCCATCCTGGCTTTTCCCGAAGCATTTCTGTATTGCTGTAAGGAGGTCCCAGCTTGAAGTGGCTGTGCTGTTCTTGCAGCTCTGTGCAGGTGCCTGGAACAGCACCCAGTGAGCTCCTTGGGCAGCGTTGGAGCTGTTTGTTGGAGGCTGTGTCTGGGTGCCGGGGCCCCTGGCGCCATGGAACTTGGGTAAATAAATGTAATTGGTGCCATGCTCACATGATTAGGGCCGGAGACCCGGATCAAGTTTAATGAGGTTTATTTTGCTAGTTGGGCCACACAGATTGATTTTAATTTGTCTGGTGTTCGAAAAATGTACAGGAACGCATGTACATCAGGGTGAGTTTTAGGAGCTTGAGTAAAGTAACAGCAGCAGTGTGAGGTCAGCGTGAAGCCAGTTGGGTTGGGATTTGACAGCACCAAACAGGGCTGCTTAACCCCAGGAGCACTGCAGCCCCACAGCCACTGTGTTTGCCCTGGCTGCTACATGTGGCAGTGCGTGGGCAGCACATGCAGCACCTGGGGTGGCCAGGCAGAGCGAAGGGTTGGTCTGGGCTTTGGACACGGTGTGACCTTGGCTTTGGTCTTAAGGCCTCTGGAAGTGCAGGCGGTGCTCCGCTGGCTTCGTAATGGCTGTGGGTGGGAGACACGGGGGAGCCCAGTTAATGACTGTCTTTTGGTTTGTCTTTCAGAAGAGGATGAGAAGCACGAGAAGCTCCGCCTGGAGCGCGAGCAGGAGCAGCGGAAGGCCAGCGTGCCGCGGGCCAACCATGCCGTCCCCCCGGAGGAGCCGCGGGCTGAGCTGCTGGTGCCCATCTCGCCGCCTGCCCCGGCCCCTCCGCCACCCCCGCCGCTGGCGGCCCCCATCTCCGTCATCCCCATCCCGGTGGTTACCAGCCCTCCGCAGCCCACCGCCCAGGCCGCCCTGTCCCCGCCGCTGGCTCAGCGCCACCCGCCCCTCGTGAGCACTCCCGGCATCACCAAGGAGCCGTCCTCCGTGGCCCCGGTCATCCAGCGGCCGCCGGGCGCGCTGCTGCCGGACGGGAAGGCGGGCACGCCGCCGGCGGGCAGCCCGAAGCAGCTGCAGCACTACACGGCGCCCGTCCTGGCCATCTCGCAGCACCACGTGGTCCCGCAGCCCATCCAGCCCCAGCCTGTGCCGCACCCGGCCCCGCCACTCGGTGCCCTGAAGCTGGCTCCGGCAGAGGACGTGAAACCCAGCGAGCAGAAGAAGAGGCCGGGAGGGTGAGTGAGTTCAGTTCCTGAATGCTGCATCAGCCCCGAGCAGCTGCTGCTCCGTTGAGTTTTGGATCAGAAATGCTGAGATTGGTGGATGTTTGGATGTCTGGGTTGGTTTGTTTTTTGATGGCAGGGTTTCTCAGCTTGATGCTTTTCATTTTTTGCCCCTGACCACAGTATAACAGATTTGTTTTTCTGCGTCACAGCAGAGTTAGGAAGCAGTTCCCACACTGGCTGTCTGACTCCAGGCAGCACCTGGTGTTATGTCTGGGCAGAAGATCCCTGCTTACAGTGTTCAGGGGGATCATGCAGCAGGTCCGGTGTCTGGAAGCAGCATTGAGTTCTGGGCAGTTCTGTCTCCCAGGACAGGGCTCCCTGTGGCTGCTATTCACTGTTAGCACTAAGGGCATCCAGAGCATTTGGGGCCAGAGGGGATGCACAGCTGCTGAGTGTGTCCCTGCCTGGGACGGGCCTCTTGGCTGGACCAACTCTGGTCAGTGTTTGTCTTGTTGTTATGGACTTGGGTTGGCCGATGCTCCTTAGGGGATCCAGAATACAGTATCCCAGTACATAGCCTGGTGTTATTTCTTGTGCTGTTTCTTATGGACTGCGAGAACAAGAGGTTCCCTTTGCCTTTGCAGCAACCTCTCACCTGTTACCATGCTCCTGCATTACTCCTTTCTGCAGGACAGATGACAGAGCTCTGCTCAGTCCTTCCCATCCATGTTACCACTCCCGTGACCATTACATCACTTCCTGCACTGAGGGATATCTCTGTGAGTCCCAGAAGGACAGTGCCCACCCATGGGGTCTCAGGGTGCCATGCACCATTGGTGTCAGCCTGCGGCGAGGTAGCAAAGCAGAGGTGCTGGGGCCATGTGCTGCTGGTGCTGCCTACTGGCTCACAGCTCTGCTCTGCTCCTCCACACCCCAGCTGGTGGCAGTGGGAGCCATGTTGGGCTCCGAGGCGCTGTGTGGGAGCAGCACAGAGCCTTGGGTCCCCTGCTGCCCCGAGCAGTGCTGAGCTCAGGAGGTGGGCAGTGCCATGGGCAAGGACAGGGTTTGTGGTGTCCTCGGGGGCACAGGGATCCCAGTGTGCATAGAGGGAACTGTGGAAGATAAGTGGAAGCTGTGTAGATAAGAGTTTGTGAGGATGAAAATCTTTGCAAAGAGCTGGTACAATTTCTCATAGGAAGATTGTGATTGCTCTGCTGCAGATAGGTGTGTGGGCTTTTGCTGGCTGCCAGGTGGACCTGGGGTAGGTTTTGGTGGCACAAGGTCCAGGGTGCATTGCTTGTGTTCAGTGGGTGTAAGAACAGAAGGGATGCTTTTTCCAGCATGTGAATGTTTCGTGGGAAAAGGCTGTCAGATATTTATTTTTAAACACCTGAATGTTCTATTAAATATTTACCGATCTCCTTCAGTGCTCACCTCACTGTTGGTGTGTTGTCGACCACTTCACACTCGGTATGGAAGATATTCAATGCCTGTTGCTTTATCGCCATTGTAGCTGAAAACTTATGGTTGCAAGAATTCATTTGGCTTTTCCTAAAAGTTTTCCTGTGGTCTGTGAGGTGGGGATACAACCCAGATCCCCCCAGCAGAGGCTGACCCTGGCTTTCCCATGAGCAGTGGCTGCAGGATTCCTGGATTACTTCACTCCATATTTATGTTGGGCTGTGTTATTTCAGGCACAGCAGAAATGAAAGAGGTTTGAAGTACGTCTGCCAAGTCCTGTAAACTTTAATTTGCGACTGCATAAATCTCACCCCATTGGAGTGTAGGCGTGGATCAGAAATGGGTCAGAACCTGGGCTGCCAGATGTGAATACACCATGCTCACCCGGTGTCCCCTTCTCATGCTGGGAGCAGCCCTGTGCTGCTTACGTGGTCACATCACGCTGTTAGCTCTTGGATCCAGCGTGCAGTGCGTGGGTAATGCTCATCCCATCACTGGTGTGTGTGAAATACGGATTCTACCTTAATACAGTGTAGGGAGAAATATATGTGCAAGTAGTTGCAAACCAGCGATACCTCAATAATGCTGTTGTTCTCTCATATTTACCTCTGTGTCCCAGACACACGCACACACTGCTGAAAGTACAGGCTGAATGGCAATAGTTTTAAACCTGACACTGAGTTTATCTTTGTTCTGTTTGGGTTACAGGGTTGGGACCAGGGAAGTACATAATAAATTGGAGAAAAACAGGTGCGTAGAAAGCCAGGGTTTTGCTTTTTTTTTTCCTTTTTTTCCCGATTTTAATTCCGTTTCGCAGTTTGGTTTTTGTTTTTTTGGCCTGTAGTCTGTCAATATTTGTTTGCCTTGGGCTTCTTTTTTGTTTTTAACAAATGACTTGGACAAAATTCTTAGTTACATTTAACGAACCTTGCAATATTGCTTTGCTTTCTTATGGCTCAATTCTGCATCTCTTGCTTCCTGGTACATTTTATTTATCTTCATAATTGCATTGCAATAACCTTGCAAAGCCCTGATCCCGCAAAGTAAATCCCCACGTGCATAACGGTGTAACATATTCAATTTGAAGCAGTAAAGTAACCAAGAGCAGAGTCCAGCATGCACTGAGAGTACAGAGTGGTGGTTCCTGATCTGACACTTGTAGCCCAAATAGCCAAATCAGAAACACAGTGAAACCAACAGTGCAGGGAGGCGTGATGTGTCATTTACACATTTCCTATCAAGGTAGGGCTGGAATCGGAGCCGTATAACCAGTCTGCCTGCTGGAGTGGGATGGTTTGGTTTTAAGTATGCAGGTAGTCCCAGTGACTGCTATGCACATGTGCAAGTGCTTTGCTGGATTAAGGCTCAAACTAAGCTTCAGCCCTCTGTTAAATTGATTTCTGGTGTGTGCTGACACAAGCTGACAAACCACCTGTGTTTTCTTTAGACGTGCACATTTGAAAGAATGCTTTGAGACATTAAAACGCAACATCCCCAACGTAGACGACAAGAAGACCTCAAACCTCAGCGTCCTAAGGAGTGCCTTGCGATACATCCAGGTATGGTGGCGGTCGGGTCCCTGCTAGTGGCCGTTGCACAGCACTGTGCCTTCTGGAACAGGGAACAGTGCTAGCTTTGCTCAAACCAAGTACAGTTTCTGCTCTGGATTGAAAAGGGAAAAAGGAACCCACCCTCCTCAGTGCCGTTTGGGTATCGTCACTTCTGAGCTCCAGATTTCCAGGCCTTCTAGATCTTCTAGGAGAGCTGGCCTCTTGCAGCCTCCTTACCCTAGATATTCCTTAGGTAGCTGTAAGCCATCTGTACCAGTGATGGTGATCGACTTCAGGTAGCTTTCACCGTAGTGCAGATAAGCCACATGGTCCGAAAAAGGGACATGCTGCCTTAATAAATGCATGATAAAGTACTGCTTTTTGGACTGAGGGGAATTTTAATCCGTATGTTTTGGGGAGGTCTTAGTTTGCTTAACCAAGATGGGTAGGCCTTGAATTTCTCAACTTTTTGATGAGAAGATGCGTAGGTCATTTATGTTGAGGTAGGGAAGGCTGGAATTTAGGGTTGCAGTGTGAAGCTCTGGGTTGATGGGGTACCAAGGAAGAATCTGGGGAAAAAATAAAGATCAAATTGTGTTGTGCTGATTGCAGGTTGAGTGAAATAAGCATCACTGGTTGCTTGTTGTTGTCATATCTGACACTGTCACCAGTTTTGTCAACTGAGTTGCAAATTGAGTTGTTCTCATGCTGAGGTGTTTTGCACACCTGATATTTGTAAATGGTGGTTAATTGTAACACAGAAGTGGTCCTTAAGAAGTGTCCTGTGTGGTGGTGATATCAAAAGCATGTAGCACAAGTAAAATTTGTATAGAAAATGGAAGCCAAATTCATAACACTGTCTTGCAAGTGAAGAGAGCCAATAGAACTCATATGTTTTGGCTGGGATAAAGAGTGCTGAGCTTTTCATGTGTTGTCAATTTCCCCGTTTCTT
Organism: Excalfactoria chinensis; assembly: GCF_039878825.1. Taxonomy (NCBI): domain Eukaryota; kingdom Metazoa; phylum Chordata; class Aves; order Galliformes; family Phasianidae; genus Excalfactoria; species Excalfactoria chinensis. Next base: position 8,306,772 of record NC_092843.1, on the reverse strand, counting down.
TCTGTATTTCTGTGTCTCTCAAGTACTGCGTTATTCTTCTGTTCAGAGGTACTGGATGTTCCTTGCCAGCACTGCATGCTCTTACCTTTCAGAATTAGACCAGTTCTCTCCTGTGTGGCCTTGATCTCATCCCTTGGAGAGCCTTTAGTTGGGACCTGGAAACCAGACAAACTGTAACAGTGCCCAGCTACAAGGGAGGGGCAAGTGAAAAAGGAAAAGACACATGTTGATTCAAAAGGTCACCGCTGGAGTTGTGGTTGTGTTGTGGCTAAAAGGCATCAGAAGAAGTTGGAGCGTTTCATTGGGCTTCAGACTGGTGTCAGTATGGAGCTGGGTTTCCATTAGCTTTGGTGGGGATGCAGTGATCACATCACCTGCTGGTGAACCAGGAGCTGAGTCCAGAGTCCCAGTGTCCTGAGCTGCACTGCTTGCTATGAATGCTGATGTGAGTGCTGGTTTGTCTGCCAGCGTGCTGCTTTCTGACAGGATTTGTATTCTGTGCTTCTGGAGGGCAGCTTGCAGTTCTCTGTGAGGATGTCAGTGGGGATGGCCAACTCTTTCTCCCCTCACTAGGCTCACTAGGCCTGCTGTGAAATGCACTGACCCATTGGGAAATGCATTGAGTTGGAGGCTGCATGAGCAGGCAGCTCTGGGTGGGTGGGAGCCGGGGACTGTGTGAATGTACTGCAGCCATGATGGGACCAGCTGCAGAACAGGGTCAGGGCCGCACAGGGGAGGTGGGCGGCGGAGCGCAGCAGTGGTGGCGAAGGTCACGGTGACCCCATGCAGCCCGGCCCAGCCTCCTTCCTGCTGGAGCTCCCTGGCCGCATCCACGGCCACGTGTGCAGTGAGCACGTGGCACAGCTGAGGCCTGGCTGGCTGCCCGCAGTGCCTCTGGGCATGGCACGGCCTGCTGCACTGCTGTGAGGGCCATGCTGGCGGCGGCCCCGTGCACACTGGGGCAGAGTGCCCAGAGCCGTGCTCCCATCAGCAGGGTTCTGCTGAAGGCAACAGATGTGAGTGCTGTGACTGCTGGCCTGAAAGAATCAAATTGCTGAATTTTCTGACTTGAAAAAAAATATATGGCGTTTTTTTGCTTTGAATTTGGCTTGGATTTAGCTCCATTCTGTTTCACCAAAATAATGTGCACAGAGTTCAGGCTGTAGATGGGTCCAGGATGAGCCTCTTGCAGGTGCTGCCTGCAGAGCGTTGGTGAAGCTCGTCCCGATCAGGTGAGAGCACAGGGCTGGTCGAAGGGCTGCCTGCACCTCAGTGTTCTCCAGCTCTCTGCTTGCTGGGTGCCACTTGGTACTGCCTCTGCCTTGCAAAGAGAATGAGGGAGTACAGAAGAGGTCTAAAATTCAACACTCCTTCTTTCAGCATGGCAAAGTAGTTTCTTATGAAAAGAAAAAAAACAACAACCAAGTGAGCCTTGTATGGGAGAAGTGCAGTGCACGGCCCCAGGGTGCTGCGGTGCTGATGCTCTGCCATAAGGGGACATGGCAGCACCGGTTGCTGCGGCCGCTCTGCCTGCAAAATCCTTTTTCCCTCTTCCAGCTGGAACTTCTCACAAATGAGCTGCTCGTCTCCTTGGCTGGATTTGAATATTTGTATCTGCATCAAATCAGATAAGGCACAAAGTTGAATTCCAAACTTCCCGTGGAGCTGTCATTCTAATTTATCCTTAGAGTCAGGCCTGTGCTCTAAGAAAGTAAATAAATAATCTCTGCAATTAAGCGCATTGTTGCACGAAGGAAATCAGGCTGAATGCAGCTGGAAGTTAATAATCCTTTTAAATGGCGATTTGGCTCCAGGCAGTGGAGCTTTGAGTGAGGGAATCATCCCCTGTGTGTTGCAACACCGTGTGCTTCAGTCCCTGCATGTGTTGCCACCCACTGCCCTCCCTGCAGAACTCAGTGGCAGCCCTGCGGGATGCTGGCAGCTCCCTGAGTGTCTCCTGCTACACGGAGGAGTGCAGTGGGAGGGAAATGTGGATGGGGAAAGTGTGCCTGAGTGACCCGGGCCTGGGCAGCCCTGGTACAGGGAGGGCTGGGTCTGGCACCAACCCAGGCAGCAGAAGCTGTGCCACAGTGCTGGGGAAGGTGCTGCTGGTGCCGAGGAGTGGAACATGGGGCAGTGGACTGCAGACAGTTCATGGCGAGAACTCAGCACAGCTGGGTGTTTTGATTTAATTCCCTTTGAAGGGTTCCTTGCCCCCTAGGAAATGTTGTAATCATCTTAGTTGGAAGCTAATTGAAGCCCTTAAGCAAGACTGTTTTCTCTTCTGTGTTCTCAGACTGTGCCTGTCGCTATGGTACACTTTCCAGTTTCAGGGGTTATTTCCCATTGCATATTTGGTGTGACACCACATCCAGCCGATTAGCTCATCGGGTGACACCAGGACAGCCAAAGCAAGCAGCTTGCAAGCATGGAGCTGCAGCTGACGGACCAGGGTTGCTGCAGGGCCTAGCTGGCAGAGCTTCTCACTAAGAGCAGAGCCAAGTGCTGATCGAACAGTAACGTGCTTAGAAAATACTGGTCAGAACTGCCCAGACCTTGTGAGGGACAAAGAGCAGAATCCTTTGAAGTCTGCAGAGTGGGACACGCTGTGATCCATGCTGCTGTGCACTGCTCAGTACAGTGTTTGGAAAGGTACTGGGGGGAGGAAGGTGCTGTGATACCTGCACGTGGCTTGAGTTGTGCCGGAGGAGCATTTGTTGTGCATAAGAAGTGCACTTGGCTCACAAGTTCATACAGCTCACCTGGCAGTTGTATTTGCTGCTTGTAGGATTAGACATAGAAAATAGCTATGAAATGAATTTGGGATTTACATAATGACCGCTGTGTCGTCTGTTGCCGGGAAAAGAGACAGGAGGGGTATGGTTTTTCCTACCTCAGGGGCTGGAGTTTACATACATGGTTGGACTGAATGATTTTGTAGGTCCTTTCCAACCCTGTGATTCAATGATTCTGTGATTCCATACTCTGCACCCACTGACTGAACAGCGCTGCAGCAAAGCCACTGACACCATCAGGGACCTCAGCTCATGGTGTATCTCACTCCTCCCTGCAATCACCAGGAATTTTGGTAGCAAAACAGTCCGTGTTTTCTGTTTATGTGCACTTAAGAAGATCTGTAAATGAGTGGCACCGTTACACCGGTGCTGTGTGACCAGGTGGCAGCCCCTTGCTGTCTTGAGATGCAGACCCTCCAGCCAAGGGAGGTACCAAAACCCAACTTCTCAGTGGACATCTGTCCTTGTCCAGCTGCTGGGAGTAAAGTACTACAGCAGCTGTGTGTGCTGTTAGAGAGGTGAAGCCTTTCTCAGGAGCTGAGTTCAGGCTAAAGGAAATGAAGTGGTAGTGCACTGGGCTCAAGGTAATTGACATCTCTTTGGATTCCCAAATACATTGCTGTATTGCTCACTTTGAGGGAATGGTGCCCAATTTCCTCTTCTGATTCCAAAGGCAGGCTTCCTCATCGTATCCCCACCGTGTCCTTAGCTGCCTGCTGGCAGGGCGCCGTTCCCCTTTGTCAGGTGTAACTGCTTTGGGCTGGAGTTAAAACAAGGGCAAATAGCTGTATGTGCCAAGGAAAGGAGGTGTTTGGCCAGCTCAGACCAGTGGGCATGGGTGTGAAATAGGAATAAGGTGATTATCCCAGGCAGGAAAATGGCTTCTGTCCATTCTTAAACAAAACCCAATAATGCACTGATGCAGGGAGGTGCCATGCCACAGGCAGAACTGATGTATCTGGTGCTAGATAGAGTGTGGTCTCTACTCCTGTATGAAAACAAGAGCTCATCTGCACTCAGGTAGTGCAGGCTGGGGTACTATCAGAATTCATAAAGCTGAACTGCAGTGTTGGATCTTGAACCTTGAAAATATGATCGTAACTGGTGGTTCTGGTTGAAGTAACAAAAAATAACCAACCAACAAGTGGCAGCAACCAGCAGAGATGTGTATCTTCTGTGAATCTGGATGGAAAGAGCCTGAGTCAGTCTGCAGTGTCAGTGCCTCCCTCATGTGAGCAGTGCTCACATGCAGCAGCACTCCTTTATGTTGTTTGCCTGACTCGATCAATTGATTCTATCTTGTCTAATTAGCTTGAATTTCATTGCAATAGTGTCTTCCAGCAACAATAGGCTGTGGCCATGCCACAGGGGTATGGTATTATCTGTAAATTTCAGAAGGAGGTGAGAGATATGATCTTAAAAACTGATGCTTAGTAAAATACAGCAGGTTGGAGCCTGCGTTAAAATGTGTAATGTAAGAATTAGGGCACGGGACTGCTGTGCCACAGGAGTCAGCGGGTGTCACACTGCACAGTGAGCACACGTCCAGTTCCTGTTCCTTGTGGAGCTGTGGGAGTGTTGATTTGACCCCAGTGCTATCGTGTTGGGTCCCATCACTTTGGGGGCTGCAGGCCTGGGGAGCACCTTCTGAAGCATTACAGGCTGTAAGACCAAAACAACCCTGAGTGCTGCGCAGAGCGGGGCCTGGAAGGGACGGTGTGCTGCTGCCCATGGGTGTGTGCTCACAGGGGCAGTCAGTGGTGTCAGTAGGGTGGGAGCAGAGGAAGCACACATGGTGAGGCGAGAGCAGCAGCATCACAGCCTGATGGCAGGGCTTCGTTTGAGGTGCAGTACTGTTCAACTCACCTGCCTTCAAAATAGGGCCCAAACCCTCAAATAAAACAGCAGAAAGTCCACAAAGTAACTGTTGGCTTTGGTCTGTGATTCTGCTTTTTATGGAGGCAGCTGGGAGCTCCGTGGCCTGCGGATGGAGAACATGAGTTCCCATTCTTGTTACAGGTGGTAGGTGTGTGCTGATCCTCCCTACATTGTTGTGAAGTAGTTGGTGACCTAATGAAATTACACACCAGTGGTTAGAACAAAATGGTAATCAGTGTGCTTGGCCCGTGTTGTGCAGTGCCGTGAAGTTACACGGGCAGCAGCTGTCTTGTCAGACATTGTCAACTGTGAAACAGCAAATGAGGGGGATTTCAAAACCATAGCACAGCAGCCGGAAGTTGGTATCAGCCCAATCTCCTCTTGCCATGTTGGTGTCACAGCGCTGTGATAGAAATGCTGATAAAACTTATTCTGGAGAATGTGGAAATCAGGGCACAGTTTTACAGCAGTCAGCCTTCAGTGTGGTGTGCAGTGTTGGGGTGGGCTGCTGTTCTGCTGCACCAAGGTTTCCTGGGGCTTTTCCAGCCAGGAGGATGAGAAACAGCGAGGAGTGCAGGAGCACAAGGGGTGCCTGGCCCAGGGCCATCCTCACAGCCCCAAATGCTGGTATGAAAGCAGTTTTCCATTTGCACACATGGATTTGGCTTGTAGCCTTATGCAGGCACAGGCAGTTGTTTGCGTGAACCCTGGGCTCTGTGTGCTGCCCTGAGCCCTCCTCCTGCTCCCTCTGTTGCTGTGGTGCCAAGGGCAGGAGGTGGACAGAAATCTGCCAGTGACCCAGATCTGATCTGTAGGCTGTAGGTGGAGCTGCCTGGACACCGCAGTGGGGAAACTGGGAGGGAGGAGTGGTGTGGGGGAATGGGGCAGAGCACCAGGGCTGTTCTGAGCCCTGAAGGTTTGGGCTGAAAGCATCTTGCCTTGCATTTGCTTCAGGACACACACAGCCCCTGCTGTGTCTCTCACAGCACCATGTTAGGATGCCTCCAAGAAAAGTACCAGAGCCCTGCAGCAAGTCATTGCAGCACTCGCATGTCCCCACGCTGATCCCTTCCCATCTCTAAGGAACGTGGCTGTGCTGGAGTGTGGCTGCGTGCTGCCTCCTGGAGCTGCCAGCTGTGTGTCCGGGCACAGGCTCAGACAGGCTTAGGAGTCCCCAGTCCAGTGAGTCTGTCATCAGTAACAATCGCTACCTGCAATGCAGTGCTGTTTGTTTTAGCTTGCAGGTTATTGTTAAAGTTATACCACAGATACATTTGCCTCAAGAGCCAAGTTAAAGCAGTTTGTTTTGGATAGTCTTCTAAATAGCTACCATCACAGCATTTCGAGGTATTTTGGGAATCCATATCTGTTAGCATCATTGAAAATGTGTTGTAATTCCTGAATTACAGAGATGATTAAAAAAAAATACAAAACCCACAACCAAACGTAATGCCTTGTCATTGCAAATGATACTTCACTGTTTTTTTTAATGCAGGATCTCTCTTAGATGGGAAAGTTCTGTCCAGGATGAGGGAGCTGGTAGAGGCCAGTACAGTCCTAGTGTGTGCTCTGTCTGTGCGCTGTGTTCTAGCTGCTTGCACTGGTTTTGGTTTGTTGGTTGGTTTTGGTCCTCTCTGAATTTTTTCTTTGCCTTCCTGATTTGGATCCTCCCTGCCTTCTGCCCCAGTAACACCCTGTGCTTCCTTCCGAGCTGTGCTTACAGGATCTGGATCCTTCTGGCCTGCTGATAGCCTTGCTTCAAGTACAGTTGTGCTCCAGAGTTTGTGGCCCAATGTGTTTTTTATCAGGAGTCCTAAGTGTTAACAATGTGCAAACTCTGCATCTTCTCATTCTAAACGATTCTCTCCAGACAGATTTCTGGTTCTCTGAAGCATTTCTGTGTGGATATTTCTTTCCTCTGTAAACTGGAGAGAGCAGTGTAGGGTGCGCAGAACTGCCCTGGGCAGCCAACCCCTTGCCAGCACAGTTCTTGTCCTTTGCAGACAAGCCAAGGCAGCTCTTGCTGCAAACAGCGTGCTCATTTCCTGAAAGCACAGTGCTCACTGCATGCATGTGAGGGTGAAATCACATCCTAGAATATAACCGCTCTTTGGCTGCCTTCCTTGTCTGGGGTTAAACAAATGGAAAAGCTGGGCCACGAGCTGCTGGCAAATGGCCCATCAGGTCCTGCAGTCTGGGACAGAGCGCACTGTGCTGCAGGCTGCTGCATCTGGCAGGAGGTGTCTGCAGGGCAGGGCTGTGTGTGGGGCTGGGCTGGGGCTGAGAGTGGAGCAGCATGCAGTGCTCATCTCCCAAGTTTGATTTTGGTCTCAGTGCTTGTGGGAAGCATTAGTTTTGAGACCTTAGGAGGCTGAAAATAATGCAAAACCAGAGGTAAGCAGCCTGAAATTCTGCACCTCGTTCTTCTCCTCCCTCCACAAGCAGGTTTCCTTGTAGGGTGCGGGCAGACAGTGGCTCTTGATAGCCATGAATGCAGATGTTATTTTTTGTGTGAACCGAGGTGTCACAGGAGTGCTGTGTCTGTCAGTGCTTTGAGAGATGCTGGATAGCACTGCAGCTGCAGGCCGTGTGTTCCTTAGGAGCGATGCTGTGTGCAGCCCAGAGGTGGATCCTTGTGGTAATGGCCCAGAGCTCTGTGTGGAGCACAGCACAGTGCCACCAATCCTGGAGCGCTGGGACCATAGCCCTGTGCCGTACAGGAGAACCCATGGAGCACACTGCAGCCTGCAAGGCCACATCTGTAAGAGCCAGCCAGTGCTGCAGCTGCCATAGAAACAGGATTTTGTTCCCATGGCAACCAGCTGGGGCTTTCCCAAGAGCAGAGTGAGAGCTCTTGGAGAAGGAGCAGGATGGTGCCCTGCTGTAAGGCCTGGACCTGCTTGGTGCTGCTCCCCGCATTGGGGCCGTGGTGCTCTGGAGCTCTGTGTGTGGCTCTGGCTGTGCTGCTGCTGTTGCTGCCTGGGGCAGCTGGTGCTGATGTGCATGCAGGGATAGACGCTGGTGTTCAGGTGTGGTTGGGCTCTGCTCTGTTGCTTCAGGTTGTGCTTTGTTGGCCAAGGAGTCACTTTGGTGCTGGGTTTTAAAGAAGCTGCTTTTTGCACCCTAAGAGCTTCACAGAAGACATAGCAGGATTAAAGCAGGAATATCTGGGATTGATATGATGAGTGCAAAGCCCCATAGGCCCACAGGTGCGCACAGCACAGAGGTGTGTGGCAACAGGGCAGTCCTTGTGAGAGAGAGATCCTTTCCATAGGTTTGAGCTCCATTCATTGCATATGGCAGTCAAAGCACAGCATGCCGTGGGGCAGCCGTGCTGACCAACACTTGGCAGTGCGCTGTGTGGATGCTGCACCGGGGCAGCATCGCAGGGAGCTCCCACAGCCATGAGCTCAAGATCCGCTCCAGTGGCTGCAGAGAGTGAAGGAATCTGGTTCAGAATTACAAATCACTTCCATGATTGCTCATTGATGGGGAATTTTTAATCAGTGGATGCAGTGTAGTGGAGCACAGCAGCTGAAATATGCTTTTGGAAAAGCTCATAATTGAAAGTGAGTTTTTAAATTGCTAATGTAATGCCTATAAGGGGAGCTTTTTAATAAGGCCTCTTAAACCTCGCTGATTCCTGCACAGGGTTAGCATTATTCCTGAGGCAGGCATAGAGAAAGTAGTGGGAGCATTATTCTCAATCTTGACATAAGAATAAGCAATTTAATTACAGCCAGCTATAAAATGGAAAACTCTTTACAGTGACAAATGACCACTGCGGTGGGTGACAACAGCACTTTGGTTCTGGTTTGTTTACCAAGCAGTGGCAGCGGGATGCATACGAGGACCACGAAACGGCTCCAAAGTGGGGAGAAGAGTGGGCACAAAGCGCATTGCAGCTCGTATTGCGGCTCTTGGCTGCCTCTGCGATTGTGTTGGGCTTACTGTAATAATCCGTGTGGGAAAGGGCTGCTCTGAAGCTGAGAGCTACGTGCAAAGGAGGAAAATCCCATTCCATGCGTAGCAAAGGCAAACACAGCTTCCAGGCAGGCGCGTCTCCCTGGGACTGCTCTGCGTGAAGCCCTGCTGGCGTGCACAGCTGAGTCACTCGCGGGCACAGCCGTCACTTTCAGAATTGTCCTTCCCTTCTGGGAAATGGAAATGAAAGAGATACTCACGCCTGCAGCAAAGTGTTCCTGCATGCCCTGCGTGGACTCTGCTCCTGATTTCAGGCAGGAGCTAAACTGCACACACTGTTGGGAGTGAAATCATCAGCTCCTTTTTAGCAGAGCTGGCAGCTTTGTGCAGAACATCCCTACAGCAAACCCCAGCCTGTGCTGCGGGATGCAGCCCTGCTGCAGGAGCACAGCCCTAGCAGAGCAGTGAGGTGGACCAGGGAGAGCAGCAGCACCACCTTGGCAGGGCTCAGGAGGAAGAGTTGGAGCCCACAGGGTGGGCATCCTGCATCGCGGCAGCTTCATCCCTGTCGTGGTGGTGAGGCTTCATCAGAGTGCTCAGCACAGCCACTGCTGCTGCTCCCAGTGGGAGCAGTGGCTCAGATGGCAGCTGCAGACCCTCAGCTGTCCCAGATGCAGATGCCTCTGCTTTGTGGCATTCCAGACCTGCAGAGACAGGTGGTCGGCCACTTGGATGAATTCCTTTATTGAAGTTTCGTTCCTAACTTTGTTTCATGTAATTCCGGTGGTCTCCTCTACCCATTTCAGCTCCACCTGTAGGTGCCAATTCTGTTGGCAGATCCCAAATACAATATGATTGCTGCTTATTTTAAAGATAAAGGTAACTACTGTGACTGTGGGTTGGTTTGGGGTTTTTTTGCATAGAGTTGTTCTGTTGTGATATGACTGCTGTTGTAAGAATTTCTTGTGCTTTGCAGTGTGACAGCCCTTGGAACAAGTGTGAGGGTCCGGCTTCAGCCAAGAGTGGGCCCAGAAGCCTTCATCACCACATACATGTGTGGAACAATCACGTCCTGTACAAATATGTTTTAGCATTTCAAAAATGCTTTTTCTTGTCAGTGTCAGAGTTCTGTCTCTTCCTGGCTTATGTGCTGAGCAACTTGAGCTTACAGAAATGCACTGTCATCACATGTAGGCCTTTTTGAGTTTGTGTCCCAGAAGCTTGTCATTTGTTCCTAACTGCTGTTAGTTGGTTTAGTAAAAGATGCTATCTGTTCCTCTACACCTTGTCTTTGAAGTACTTCAATTTGTCTGTGGTTTTGTCATCCCACATAAGAGCCGAGTTTTCTGCACAGTGCTTCTTTCTCAGTGCAAGGATGTGGGGGATTTTCACCTTCCTCAAGCAGCGGGCCAGCAGTTAGCTGCTCTGCAGGAGCACTGCTCTGTGGACGTGCGTGCTTTCCTTAAGCGCTCTTGGAAATAGATGTATGTGGTAGAAGCACGTTCTCTCACCTGGCGATGAGGAGAAAGCTGCACCCATTGTGCTTCCTTCACACCTCTCCAGCAGTCTGCAGTAAGCCTTAATTCCCTTTACATTTCATGAGACAGGTGAGGTCAGACTGATGTTCAGAACTGGGTGCTGATGGCTGTCACTGTAGGCTGATGGTGCAGTTCTGCAGTTTTCCTAAGGAGTTCTACACTGCTCCCCCTGGAGCTGAAGTGACTCACACCTGACCTGGTTAATCATTTCAGTTTTGGAGACTCAACAGTTTTCCTTCAGAAAGCAGAAAGCGGTTGGCCAAGGCAACTCTGTAGGTTTTTGTGACCAGGTCCTTTTCCTCCCGTGTGAACTTGGAAGTGATAACTATACCTGAACCCTGCATAACTAATAATAAAAGAAAACCGGCAACGAATGTGGCAATGACCAGGTTAGAATAGATTACTTTTGTTTTTTTTTCTCATTAGATTGTTTTTTTTTTCGTTTGTTCTGTCTTTAGACTTTAAAGAGAAAGGAAAAAGAATATGAGCATGAGATGGAGCGGCTGGCAAGGGAAAAGATCGCTACCCAGCAGCGGCTGGCAGAACTGAAGAACGAGTTGAGCCAATGGATGGACATCATGGAGATTGACAGAATTGTTCGACAGACAGTTCAGCCAGAGGATGACCAGGCATCTACCTCCACAGCGTCAGGTACCCACCATTTCTCTCTTCTTGTAACCATCATTGCACACCACTGCAGTAGAGATGGGTGGTGGGGATATTCATTTAGACCGTCACAGTTGCTTTGCATTCAGAATTAAGTAAAAGGATTTCATGGGTTTGTAGTTGGTGATGTTGGCCTAATAATATACTTGTGTAAAGTGCACTGGAAATCATATATCAACCACGTTACATAAACACAGGGTCAGGTTTGCACATTCATTCTGCTGATGTCTCGCATGAAGCTCCTTGCTTTCAGAATGTAGTTTCCCTCCTGCACAGCTACGCAGCCCTGCTCATGAAAACTGGTGGTGTGTAAGTGTCCTAATGTATTTGTGCACGGAGGTAGGAAGGTGTTCAGCCACACAGAGAAAAAGGAATTGGTGCAGAAGTGGTCACCATAGCATTTGACCAACTTAGTGAGCCTTTACATTGCACGAGAAAGATTCACAGTGAGGATAAATGATGCTAATGAAAATCAAGCATGCTGTTCCAGTGAGAAGTTTTTGTGAGGTAGGAGGTACCAGTGACCTGCAGCAGGAAGAACAGGCAGTCATGGATGGACAGCACTTTACTTTCCAGAGATCAGAAGGCTGTAGCAGTTCCTAACTATTTGCAGCAGTTCCTTAAAATAGCAGTGGCATTTGCTTGTGGTGCTCCAGGCAGATGGCACAGCAGGTACCCAGAAAGGGAAAACCTGAGCTTCCTGGTTCATTCAGATTCCTGTACTGGGCTCATCACCTTTGAACGTGCTCCAGACCATCTCCAAGCATAAGCTGGTGGAAGCTGAGAGTTGAGAGCCTTTGTAAATTGAGGCATCAAGCTGTTCACTTCTCCAGCTGGCCTCTGCTGAAAATGATCTCTTCAAGCTACTACTGACCATGGGGCTTGCATGTGTCTTCCTTAGTTATCTTCTGCTTCTGTATCTTCTGAGATTTTTAATCTCTACTGCGTACCTGGCATTAGAGCTGGCAGAGCAGAGTGCCCTGCTGATGATCCTCATCTCCTTAAGGTCAGCATTGTCTCATTAATTTGGAGGCTCAATGGAGACTTCTTTTTCCAGAGCCAGACCGGTAAACTTGCTGCCACAGTTCTTCATCACTGTTTCCTTCCTGCTCTGGGAGCAGATGGAGTAGTTCCAGCTGACAGAACAACTTACCAGGAAAAGAAATCCTTTTCCTCTTTGTGCAGAGGGTGCTTCTTAGTCCAGCTTCTGTCTGTCTGCCTCAGCTCAAGTTGCTTCTGTTGCCTGCCAAGTGGGATCTCCCAGTTTTTTGCGAGCACTTCGAGTTGAGCTGAATGGAGCCTGCTGTGCTGTGCCTTGCTGTGCTGTGCTGCTCTCACTCAGCTCAGTGACTCCTCCTGCTGTCCTCTCTGCTGCTTGTGCTGCCCTGTGGGAGTGGTCAGTTAGCCCAGTTTTTTTGTGTTTTTTTTTTTTAATGGGAGTTTCTTCATTTCATTCTTTTTCCAGAGGGTGAAGACAACATGGATGAAGACATGGAAGATGACAGGCCTGTAAACTCATTACCAAAACTAGCCCAGCGCCAGCACCCAGAGCTCCTGAAAGCCGTCCCTTCAAACACTGCTTCCCATCACCTGGCGGTTTTGCCTCAGCACCTGTCTATCCAGCAGAAACAGCCCCCAGCCCACGCACAGCCTTCCATCCAGACACAAGCACTGGTCCAGCCGCAGGCGATTGTCCCAGCACAGACTCACATCGTGGCGGCTTCGACAGTGCAATCGACTGTTATTGCCCACACCGCCACTACCCACGCTTCGGTCATTCAGACTGTCAACCACGTCATTCAGGGTCCACAGACCAAGCACATTGCTCACATTGCACCTTCCACGTCCAGCCCTGTGCAACTTACCACTGCTGCTCAGCCTATCGGCCACATCACTGTGCACCCGGCCACCATCAACCACATGGCCCACCTCGGTCAGCAGCTGCCCATCTACCCTCAGCCCATGGCCGTCAGCCAGCCCGTGGTGAGCCACATCGCTCACACGATCTCTCACCAGCAAGTGAATGGAACCACAAGTCTTGGCCAGCAAGCGGTGATGGCCAAACCGGCCGTAGGAACCCAAGTTGTCCATCACCCACAGTTAGTTGGACAAACAGTCCTAAACCCAGTAACTATGGTAACCATGCCATCATTCCCAGTGAGCACACTGAAGCTGGCCTAGAGAGAATTGTCTGAAGGTGAAGTCTTTGTTGGGAACCTTTCCTAAGCTCCGTACATTCCAACCACGTCCGACTCCACGGGAGGGAGGTGCAGAGCGGCAGGGCACGGGGTGGGCCAGTCCTGACCACCCAGCAGCCAGCCTGGCCATGGCCAGAGAGAGCCTCTCTGCGCTTGAGTTTTGTTAATCTGAGAAAACTTCAAAGACAGTTGTTCATGGTGATTTTTTTTCCTTTTATGTGTAATTGGTGAAATATGGTTATGATGTTCTTCAGACTTTAATTTTCCCCTTTTATGTGTTGCTTCTTTGTAGAATAAATCTGCTGATCTCTTTATTGAGACGTTGCGTAGAATGGGAAAAAAAAATCATAAAAGTCTATATTTATATATATGTGTGTATGTGTGTGTATATATATGTATATACATATATATATAAATATAACATTTGAAGAAGGCCTTTTGTAAGGTTGATTATTTTGCAGGATTATTAGTCAAAATTCAGTTTCGGAGGAAGAAGACACAGTGTCCTCTCTAAACAAGAAACTCAAAGTTAGATGGTTTGGTGGACCAGGGTACACATACAGTGACAAAAAAACAAATTGAACGTTGGAGGTATTTCCCATCAGTATATTACATTTCAAAAAACCATCTAAAATCACTGTGACTTGTTATGGCATTTTAAGGAAGTTCTCTGTCCTGTTTAATAAAAGGAAAAAGAATACACAACCAGACTTCATTTGTTGCAGTTTTATAAATGACTTGGTTTTTATGGCTATGTCAAAAAGGAAAAAAAAAGGAGTATTGTTTTTTGTTATTTTATGGATGACAGTGTTCTGTTTGGATGTCTTGGGGGGGTTATTGTTTGGTTTGGTTTTGCTGATGCAATAATTGATTTTGCAGAACTGTTTCAGGATCCCTTGTGCCAGTCCCAAGCCTTAGATTTTTCTGGGTTGGTTTTTGTTTTGCAGAAGCCAATACTTTGTGCTGGCGACTTACAGTGTTTCTGTGTGGCCTGATAACAGTGGAACTTGGGGAAAGAAGACCAACAGAAATCAAGTTGATTTGCTGCATGGTTTGCTTTTTTTTGTTAGTTTGTTCCTGAACAGACCACGTGTTAGTGTGGAAGTCGAGGGATTTGAGAACTGATGAACGTGCATGTGTTATCTTCCAAAGTGCAAGCAGCTTTTATACCTTTTCTTTTTGGGGAAAAAAATTGTAGTCTTTTGTAGGAGAACCATGAGAGCTCAGTGTGCATCACCTGACGGTGTGTCTTACAGGCTGCAGTGGGACGCGCACCAGAGAAACTCCACATCCTAAATAATAATCTTGTTCCATCTCTTCTGGTAGTGAGCTCAGATCTCGTTGCAGTTAATGGCAAACTCCCACTGAGTCATGAGGTGAGGGGTACGGATGGTGTGCTGGTCCCTGCTGGGGAGTTGGCTTTGGATGTGTTTTATTGCTGTCTGCATATTCTGCTCTGAGCAACATTTTGTCTATAGCACTACTGATAAAGGTCTTTCTGTTCCTTGCACCGTTTTGCATGTAGTACTACTCTTAATGATCTCTTTTCCATCTTCCTCTTCCTAAAAACAAAAGCCCTGCAGTTCTCAATGCAGGCAAAATCCCCGCTGTAGCCAGTGGACGTTCTTGAGGCAGGACGAAGGGATGCTCCCTGCTAGCATCCAACCCATGTTGGAAATGACACCCATTCAGAGGAGGAGATAAGACAGGCTTCAGCAGCCATGAGACCGCTCAGTGTGCTTGCCAGCTAACTGGTTCTGTGCTGAGTTCTTCCACAGGAAAACTTGGTCTGTAGTGTGCCCAGCACGCCTGGAGGCTCCAGCAGGACTTTGGCCCGGCTGTGCATTGCTGTACCCAGTGGCAGGGGTATAATGAACAAAGCTTTCCAGTTCTGTACTGCCTGTGCTGTCGCTGAAACTGCTGGAGGCAGCACTCATTACTATGTACAGAAATTGTGATTGTGCCTTCTGAGTAGACTGAGAACTGCATCAGATCTGTATTTATTAAGCCCTGAGTTGCTCAGTAGTTAATACCGTTGTTTTTTTGTTTGTTTTCTTGCATCCTCAAGACAAGGAAGCTCTTTTCTGTGCTGTTAGCGCAGTTCCTACAGCAGAATGACTGAATCTTTATGATTCCCTTATCTCAATCACGTTTCAATAGGTTGTTCTTTCTCACTTCCAGAGCACCATTAATGCTGTGTGGAAATGAGTCACTGTGTCTTTCCTGTCTCCCTTGTACATTCAGGTGCTTGGCCAAGAGAGCCGTGTTCTGTGTGCCGGTGGGACCTTCCGCTGGTCTTTCTAGAGGTGGTCGTTAGATACCAGACAGTCAGACAGTCACTCTTTGTCAGGGAATACTGAAAAATGAACACTTGTAACAGGGCTGTCTCCTCTCTTAGGCATGGCTTTGTCTTCTGCAGCTGCTTGGAGGAGAAGGAAGCGGTTTCTGCCATTCTTTGCAGTTCCAGCTCTCAGAGCCATGCAAAAAACAGAATGGAGGTAGGAAGCCTCATTTCTGGCCAACGGTGGCTGAGCTTTTGAAGGAGGAAAAGCCCAGATTGGGAACTCAGCAGAGTGTGGCTGCTGTGAGCACAACAGCAGAGGAGTATCAGGGGAAGCCCTTCAGTGCCTGGACGTGGATCCCATTCTGCAGGTGTTGGCAGGGAGGCACAGGAGCAGCACGCACCATCCTCCTGCTCTTGTTACATGCAGTTCTGCATGACGGCTTACTTCTTGTATTGAAAAACTTCACTCCCACCTTAATTCCATCGGCTTCTTGTCACAGGGAGCTGACGCTGGCTCACTGGCAGTGGCACAGCCATTCTAAATTGTGTAGATTGAGAGAAGGGCTCCTGTTTGTTGCAGGCAGATGAGCTTTCTGGTGGGTTATGAATGGCCTTTACCCCGTGGTCCCGCTGCCTTCCTCCCTCCCCCCGCCGTGCGGTGTCCCTTTGCTCCGCTCTGCTGCGCTCTCGCCTTTTCTCCCCCTCGGCGCTCCGTGGTTCCACCCGCACCAAGGCTCACCCGGCCCGGCAGCCCGTGCTGATGTCGCGGTCGGCGCTGCTCTTCTTTGCCTTCCCTGTGGCTGCGAGAAGCCTTTCTCTGTTTTGGTCTGTGTTTTAAGGCCGGCCAACTTCTGTTCTGTGGGGACACGGCGAGGCGCAGCCCTGCCCCCACGGCTGCCATTCCTGCTCAGAAACCGCAGATTTGTGCTGATGCTCTTAGAAATGTTCAGTACTGTATAACAAGGGGCACTTTAGAAATGTCTCTCCTCCTTTGATATATGTGTTTTCCCTATGGAGAAAGCTATATATAAATAAATATATGTGTACACTTGGGGATTCAGAAGGTCTAATTTGTCGTCCCCCCCCCCCCCAAAAAAAAAAACAAAAAAAAAAAACCACAAGAAAACAAAAAAAACCAAACAAACAATAAATACGAAGTTTACAAATAAATCTGTTGTTGAATAATCTTAGTTCTGCTAACCGTGCCACGTTAAATAGAGAACGGGGGTTTCTCCCGAGCAGCTCTGAGTCTCCGGCCCTGCCCGCACGGCCGCGTTGCTCTCCTTTTGCTCATCGCCAGTTGCTGCCGGCTCCGGGCGGTGCGGGGAGCGCCCCGTTCTGCGCACACAGCCGCACTGCGGGAGCCGCGCAAACCGCAAAGCGAAGAGCGGCTGCCGGCTGCGGGGGGACGAGCGGCGCGGGAAGAGCCGGGCTGCGCGCGGGCTGTGTGCGGGGCGGCGGGGGGGCGGCCCGGAGCTGCGCGGGTCGGAGCCGCAGCGCGGCGCTGAGCGCATCCCGCGGGGCGCGTCCGCTCGGGGCGGGATCGTCGCGCACGTTGCGGAGCTGGCGAGTCCCGGCCGGAAGAACCGCAGCCGCGCCGTGCGGGCCGGGCTGTGCGCGGGGGGGACGCGCCGTTGGTCCGCTGCCGTTTCCGTCCCGTGAGCGGCGGGCGGTTCTGCTGACGCCGCAAGTTAGCAAAGCTGTGCAGCTGCGTCCCGCAACGTGCAACGTTTGGAAAGCGGCTGTAGGACTGTTTGTTTTCTTTGCATTATACAGCTCGGCCAGGAGCGGCTCTTCCAGGTTAAGGGAAATCCGGTGTGTAACCAGCCGCGGCGTCTTTCTCTTCTCGATACGCGGAGCTTCAAGGCAATAATCCCGCGCTTGAGCGACCGCAGCGCGGCTCTGCAGGACGCGATCCTTGGGGCCAACGGCGGTGCTGCCCCCCCCGCAGGGCGCCGCTTGCAGGAGGCGTTACGGATCCTTCGCCGTTCAGTTGCAGGGCGCTGTGCGCTGTCAGTGCCGGGCGGGGTGCCGGGCTGTAATGGAGGCCGCCGTCCGTGCCACCCGTAGGATGCCGTTTCGCTCCCTCGGGGTACCGCGTGGCTCTGCTGTAGAACAGAACGAGCCCGTTGGTTTGACCCGTTCCCTGATGCTCAGAGCACGAGTTCTGCAGGAGCGGAGCGCTGCTGGCCGCGCTCTGTTGGCTCTGCAGCGCCCGCCGCTCCTGCGGGGCCGTTCCCTGCACACGGTGGGCTCCAGTCCCTGCATTCTGTGTTTCCTGCTCTGTCGGCTCCGTCTGTGCAGGGTGAGCAGTCAGAGCTCCGTGCCTGCTGCCATCGGCCGTGCGGCTCCCCGCACTTTGCTAGGGAAAACTGAACCGATGCCTACAGACACGCACTGAGTCAGATCCAATGGAGTCTCTTGATGGAGTAAGGAGTGTTAATGGAATGCACCGACATTCATTTGCTTCAAGCTGAGGACCGGCCTCAGCGTTTTGCCAGCTGAGGACTGCAGCAAAGCACAGAGCCCTCCTGGCCCCACTGCCAGCACTCTGTGCTGATGAAATCCCTGCTCTGTCGTGGCTCATCCTCAGCCTCTGGCCGTTTACCTGCAGCCCTGCCGAGTTCTCTGCATTACAGACGTTGCAGTGTCGATACCGGATGTAAGTGCAGAATCGCAACCAACGCTTCTCACTGATTCAGAGCCCCAGAATCCTCTTTTCCCTGCGCTGCACCTCAGGAAAGCCAGAAAAGGGTCAGCAGCCACAGCGGGCAAATGTGCCTGTGCTTATGGCGAGAACTTCTCACTGCAACATCAGTGTATTGAGACAGGGAATGCTGAAAAGCTGTAAAGACTTTTGTGCATTTGGGTACATCTGCTATGTGAAAAAACTAACTTTGTACATATTGTATTTTTACTCTTCAGCTGTAGAATGCTCTAGAATTTGGGTATCCAACATGAATGATATCCACGTAATGAGCACTTGCCTGAACTAAACCAAGAAATGAAATAAACGGGCTGCAATCTGACCCAGCACTCTGTGCTTCATCCTCACGCTTTGCACGCAGATGTCGCACTTCCTTTGGCACTGTCTGGTCACATGGACTGTTTCTCTCTGAGCTTTCTCTCCAAACGTGTGCTGTTGTCGTCAGCTCCAGAGCCACCCCCAGACTGAGCCCAGGCCTGTTGAATGGGGAAGGTTGGCCAACGATGCCATCGGTGCTGTGACCACGTGTGCCAGGTGAGGCTTTGGCAGCTGGGGATGGTGCCATGGACCATTGGTGTGGGGGCTGGGGGTGCTCCTGGGGGTGCTCTGGGAGGGGGGATCTGCAGCATCCGTGCCTGTGAGATGAGGAACTGGAAATGCAGCTTGGCTAAACATGCTTCACCTAACTCAGGTTTGAATGCTCTCTCCTGCTGCTGACAAAGTTGGATGTCTGAGGTTTTGAGAAAAGCCTCCTGGGGCCTTTGGAACTGTATGGGAAAGTGGTAATCACAGCCTGAACCTCTGATTAATCAGCTGGGGCAAGTGCTGGGTCAGCTGTGGGAGCACAGGTGAGAGTGATGGAGCTGTACTCAGGAAGGGGGTAGAGCTTGACTCCACCTCCTCTAGACCTCATTTAAGGGCTGACCACCACTAAGGCAGCATCTCTTGGAGATTGCTCCCTGGTGGAGATTGTCTCAGCATTTCCCAGTGAAGGCATCCGTATTGGTGAGTCTTTCCTTGTAAATAACCTTTTGAATATCTGTTACCATCTTTGTATCATTCCACCTTACAAACATGATCTGAGCCAGGTAAACCAGGTCACAGCACAGCGCTCCAATTGCTTGGCACCTTGTGTGCTTATGGGCACGTGTTCTCAGGCTCCAGCTCCTTGCACTCTGTGTCTCAGTCCTTTCACTAGGTGCATCTAGGGGATGGTGGGGCAGGATCTGTGTGACCCGTGGGGGTTAGGTGTGCTTTGTCCCCAGCTGGGACTGGGCTGCTAAAGCAAACTCAGCTGTGTAATTGCTGCAGCTGTGCCTTCAGCTTGCCCTGCACTTCTAGGAGTCACTGGTGGAGAAGGGCTTCATTCTACAGATCGGTCTGTGGCTGAAGTAGGGAGGACTGCAGGGGCAGGTCAGAACTGGTGCTTTTTCCCCTTCCTTTTCGTGCACCTGAGTTGCTATGCTGTGGCCATGCCCATGGCTTAGCCCTGACCAGCTGGAGAGTGCTGGAGCCAACATCAGGCCTCTGTGCACAGCAGTGTGGTGAGTGCATCCAAGCCTCCGTGTTTGTATCTGGGAAGGTGTTCAGGTGTGCTTTGTTCTTTGTGTCTCCAGGTTGGCACAGAGGCACAGCCTCATTCCCTGCAGAGCTGCCCCTTGTGTCTTCAGTAGACTATAAGGAATGTGCAGCCCTGCTTGCCCATTTCTGAAGTGCTCTTAATGACACCCAAACTGATTTCTGAACTGCTCATAATGGTCTTTAGCTCAAACACCATCGTGCTGTTTTTCAGCTGCCTCGTAGCCCCAGGAGGTGCCAACACTGAGTTTGGTTAATTAGATGCTATTGGATAGTCAAGGCATCCCAATAATTTGCTCTTATGGGTATGGAAATGATCTGTCTGCTCTCTTGTCCACATGCTTTATGTGCAGGATAATCTCTGATCATCTCAGTGCTTAGAATTGGTTCTCTGGTCAGACCGTACAGTAGATCCAACTAAAACATTCTGGAAAGGGAAACAGTGGCTTTTTGGGCTGCAGAATGAAATACGGTGGGATCTGCCTGGAGCCCGTGAGAAGGAAGTGAAGCTGAGGGAGCCCAGCTGTGCCAGGCAGCTCATCCAAAGGTGGCTGTGGTGCTGCTGGGCTGGTGCTGGGGGGGGTTCCTGCTGAAGGTTCCTGCTGAAGGCAGTGGTGTCAGAGGGCCTTTGGGAGCTGAAGGAAGTTTTGCTGTTTTATTGCTTTGGGTTTTTTGCTTGTGTCTTAATTTTGCTTGTGAAACTGCATAGCATTTCTAGACAGGGAGATGGCAGACCTGGGGCTGACTTAATAGGCTGCTGTGAGACGTGACAGTGAACTGTGAGGGCCCAAGTTGCTATTTGGCAAAATGAGTGGTAGTCTGGAGACAGCACATGAAAACTAACCAAGCTGCTCGGGCTGAGGCTGGGTTACAGAAAAGAGAGCAGAAAGCAGGGGAGATTTGCTTTTTTTGTGTGTTTTTTTTTTGTTCCTGCTGGCAGTGGGTAGCAGTGAGGATTTCAGTGTGGTGAAACTTCACTGGGATGCTGCGTGTTGCTGAAATGAATTCCTGTTGCTGCAGGGACTCTGCAGCTTTGGGGGACGGCTGTCTGAGTCAGAATGTTCAGCTCAGAAGCTTCTGATGAGAGCTTGTGGGAAAGAAGAGCGCTTGGGGTGCGGGAGGGGGATGCTGGCACTAAGAAGGCCCTGCTGAAAAAGCAAAGAAATAAGATGAAGGTGAAGGAC
Organism: Excalfactoria chinensis; assembly: GCF_039878825.1. Classification (NCBI taxonomy): domain Eukaryota; kingdom Metazoa; phylum Chordata; class Aves; order Galliformes; family Phasianidae; genus Excalfactoria; species Excalfactoria chinensis. Next base: position 8,286,020 of record NC_092843.1, on the reverse strand, counting down.
ACAAGAACTGGAAGATGGTTTAAGCCAACATGTCCCCAGATACATTTCATGAAGGGCTTATGCTCTTGTATAAGGATAAATACACTATTAACAGCTCCAGCAGTCATGAATGATGGCTGAGGGGCTGCTGCACGCACTGCAGCTCAGGGGGGTGTTGGTACTTCTGGCTTCTGACTGTCATGGGTTGGGAAACTCTCCTTTGCTCCTCGGGAACCTCCTGTGGGCTGTGAGCTCCCAGCAGGACACAAATGAGGGTTGCCTGAAAGTGTGGAAGAGCGATCTCTGCAAAACCTGATGGCAGCAGATGAGCAGCAAGGCAGCAAGCTTGGGGAGAGGGAGAGTCACTGCTCCAGGACAGGAACTGCAGGAGGAGTCTGCTGGAGGCTTTGGAGGACAAACAGGGAGTGATGGAGGAGGATCTATCCTGGAAGCTCAGCTGTGCTGTGAGGTTTTTTACTGTTAGTTGCAGCACGATCAGGCCTGAGGCTGTAGGCTGGAACTTGTATTTTTTAGCACCTGTCAAAGGCCTTACTTCTATTCACACTCCCCCAGGGCTGTGCTGGCAGCAGGCTCAGCGTGTGCTGGGCAGTGCTGGGCTCTGTGTATAGCTTACATCAGTGCTGGAGGTGATGTCAGAGCCATGAGCAGCCTGCTTGGCAGTGACCTATTTCCTTCAGAAACAGCGCTCAGTGCAAAGCCTTCCTGTGCTCATCATAAAACGCTAATTACGCACCCCCTCTCTTTCCAGACATCCTGCCCCTCACGGCTCCCTGCTCTGTCTCTGCAGGTACCTTCAGGGCTGAGAAATTGTTTCCAAAGATCTCCACAGATTGCCTTGCCAGTAAGTATTTATTTATATGTTACATTTAAACGGATCTGAGCAATAAAGAGAATAGTTTGCTCTTGACAAAAATAAGTTAATACACAATATTCATAAAATACTATTAGACGGAACATTATAGCAAATACAATGAACTTTGCAGAGTATTTTTTTAAATAGATTTGTATAGTACATTCCCGACAAAGAAAAATAGTGCAGTTTTATTTCTTACATCACTTCCTCAGGCTCTGTATATTGGAGAGCTTTTTTGCTCATCGTTTTTGTTAATACTTCACTCTTCAGACAACAGGCAGACACAAACTGAAGCGCTTTCAGACCTTTCAGCAGCCATGCTCTGCCCTGTGATTAGTGTGGCGTGCAGCTGTAAGCAATGGTGAGGTCAGAGTGTGAGCAACTTCTTGGCTTCTCATCCTGAGCGCATCCTAACTGTCGGACATGTGGTGGGTGAGGAGTACAGCTTATCAATCACAGCCTTCCTCCTCCTGTCATTCCCACTGTTACTATTTTAGCACTGTTAGCACAGAGGGGGTTTCCTTCTAACCCTCCTCCTCCACTGCACCTTTTTCCAGAGTTCTGCAGGCCCATCCGTTCTCACTCCTGCACTGTGACTGTGGTGCTATGGAGCGTGCAGAGCTGCAGGTTTGTTCTGCTGCAGTGAGGGGGGACCCACACGGTGCTGCCTGCACTGCTGGTGTCACAGTCTGGCTCTGGGACAGCACCTGAGTGACACCTGTGAGCAGGAAAATGAGGGTAGGGACAGACTGGTGTTCTTGCTTTGCCCTCCCATCAAACATTCAGAGGCTGCTTTAGCAGCTCCATTACTGAGTAAAAATGCATGCTGCTTTTTATTATTACTTTTTTAATACCTCCTTCTGGAACACCGCTTGTTGTTTTTATTTTACTTCAATCATAGAGAACTAAGCACAGATGACACTTGTAGAATCAAATCTTGCTCTTGCTTGTGCAAGTAGTGCTCAGCTCATTAGGACCCAAAGGCATTACGCATCTATTGCAAAAGCAAGAGAAGCTGCTCACTACCTGCATGGTACCAGGAGGGGAGCTACCAGCCAGCACTGAAGGCTTTGGACAGAGTAATTTGGTTCCCTCTGCCTGCTTTGCTACACCCTGATTTTAGAAGCTCATCTGAGATGACAGCTCTTTTGTTGACAAGCTGGGAGGCTCAATGGAAACAAAGCTTTGTAACCCAGCCTGCTCTGGATGGTTTTAAAAAGAAAAATAGTTCAAACTTTATCGCTGAGGTTCAGCAGCAAAGGGAGGAGTCCTTGAAATGCAGACACCGAGTCACTGAGTTTTCTGGGAGTACAGGTCACACCAATCCTGAAACCTATAGGTAATCTCATTAGGAAAAAGCTGCTCCCTTCCTGTCTGGCTGACACAAAGATACACTTAAAAACAACACATGCTGGGAAAGCAGTAGGAGTACAGGTGATAAATTTTATATAGTGTGATGAAGTGCTAGGATAGCAACAGACAGCTCTACAGCTGAGCCCCAGCTAACTGTAAGTCACTTTTGCTCTCTACAGAAGACGGGTTAAAATATATGCTGTTTCTGAAAGCATGCAGCCAAGCACTAAAGGAAGAGGCACAGAACTGCCATGGTGTGTGCAAGGATGGCTCTATAAACCAGCACAGCATGACAGCAAAATGGATCCTGTGCAACAATTTAAACTGCTTAATCAGGCAAGTACCAAGACTTGCTTGAGTTAATAAATGTCTGGTTTGTGTTTGCAGGATCCTGAGGGAAGTCCTCCCAGAAGGCTGTGCAATGTCTGCTCTGTAAGTGGGATCTGAACTTTATGGGACTCTGCACAGATGCAAAGAGCGTGGGATTTGCAAACATGAGTAAGGAAACTGTTTCTATATGCTTAAGCTGTGTTAACCTGATCTATATTAGGCACATTTGTCATCTGGGAGTACTTGCCAAGTAAATTTGCAAAGTAAAACAAGGGCAAGTTTGTGGCATATGTAGGCCATGAACAACAGCATAAGCTGGGCAGCAAAGGCTAACCAGTGACTCTAGCCAGCACTGCCAGATCTTCACTGCTCACCTAAACCATGTTACTTACTGTAAGGCTATTCTCCCAGGTGTTAATCTTATTTTACTTGCTAAATATTCTGAATGTAAGTATGAATGTTTTAGCAACAGCATCTACACCTGCATTTCTCTTCCATGTTCAAGACTGTGAACTGAGCCCACAAAAGATCAATGCTTGCCCCGCTTCAGTATTGGATCAGGCCTTACCTCCTGAAAAATTCTGGCAGAGCACAAAATGTGCCAGTAAAGTCAAAATATAAATGTTCTAATACGTCAAATACCCCCTTTTTAATATCTCAGTTATGTAAGCAGACAGTCTTCTAGAGAGAGAGGGAAATAAGAGAATGCAAAAAGTTTCTGTTCTGAAATACAAAGTTGAGTGTAACAAGGACTATCAAACACAAACCTTATCTGGTGAAGGAAAAGTTCATTTTTAAAAGTATTACAAATCTGGTTATTTATTACATTACATGGAAGATGCAATTAAAACACCATTTTGAAGTTACAGTGCAAGAAATGCTCCATCCAGTAGCTCACAGCACAGCCCATGACGGTCTGCTCGTTATCACTTATTTTCAATCAATGTCTGCACTTTGTAGACAAGGTCTCTTGCTATCCTCAGTATTTCCTGGGCATTGTGATGTTCTGCCATCTCTAAAAGACACAGACAAGCATTTTTAACTGTCCACAGCAGGAACATTTCTATTCTAGCATTGATATTGTTGTCATGTTAGCACTGATTAATAGCACTGATTAATTAGTGTAACATAAGCACCAGAACAAAAGTATTGGCAGTGGTCTAGGTTTTTAGAATTAAAGATAAGTAAGTGAATTAATCCCTTTGTGCCACAGGTCCTGGCATTAGGAGCTGATCCTTCAGGTGTCAGTTCTCATGCTGCAAAAAATCACAGTCCACAGAACAGGAATGGGAGGTCAGTATCAACCCATGCCTGGGAGCAGCTCTCCTGGACTCTAAAAGCCATAAAGCTGCAGGACCAGAACCCAACTTGATCAAGAGATGTCTCTCCAGGAAAGGACTTCTGCAGGACCTTCTGCAAGCGACAACACATTTAAGAATGGCTTCTTTTACCTGGAGCAATGTGGCTAAGTAGTCCTACTAAAAGTAAAATTGGGAAGTGATAGCAGCTCCTGATAGATCACAATACATGTGATTCTTGTTGCTCAGTTTGTTTTTAGGAAAACTGAGGCACTTCTGATTGTGGGGCAGGTTGGATCTTCAGCAAGTACATGAAAATCTGAGCTCTTCATGCACATGGAAAGCAATGTGACTGAAGAGGTGAGAGATTCTCAGCTTAAAATGAACAGGGACAGCAAGGCCAGGGAACAACTGCAGCTGGTTTGTCAGGGTAAGGGAGAAGCAGCAGACTGTGGATAGCTGCTGTTTATTGCAACGTCTTTCTTGAAATATGTCTCTTACCATTAAAAAACTTGATGATATCAGTGAAGTCCATGTTGTTATCACGGATAATCTCTCGGTAAACTTCCACAAGTGCTAAGGCAATGAAAAGGACAAAATGTTCTGAAGAGATGTGCTTTGCTGCCCAAATTACTTCCCACACTGTAAATACATCCTCGTACAACAATTCTGAATGGGAATAAACATTACAAGAGCATCTGATTATTCAAATTGACCATTTCTCCCCACCCCCCACTGTGATGTCTTTCAGGCCTTAAACAGAAAATAATTGTATGTGACGACTCCTCCTTTTCCCTCTCCCTTTCTCCTTCAACCAACTCCGTTATTAATGCAAGTATGGCAACTGAAAATTTAAAAAGATCGTAGATGTAGTGGTGTGACTTAACCCCCAAAAGATGCCAAACTGCAGTACACATGTGGTAGCACAGGTGGGCCCACTTGCTGTAGTTAGGGCTCCATGACAGGCTGTCAATCTGAATGCATAGCAGAGGTCCTTCTAGTACACAAAGTACATACTCAGAAAAGTCCAAGAGCTACTGAGCTGCCCCTTGTAAAAACATTTTGCTACAGCCAGACATAGGTCTGTTCAGTTTTGCATAACTCCATAGGAATAAAACATTATTACCTCTTTTAAAGTCAAGCAGGAACCAGCGATAGCAGAAGTAAAAGTGAGTGTAATCCCCGTTCTGATGCATCAGTTCAAAAAGCTCCGAGTCTAGAATCTAACATGTAAAACATCAGATGTTGGTATCTTGTCTGAAAGTAGCCAAGTCCAGAGGTGTTAGAGGTTGGTGAAATCTTGTGCTGCTCTCTATCACCTGATCCTATAGTTATTCTTAGCAGCTGCCTTGCACAAATCTGCCTTTCATTATGCGCTTGTAAAACGCCAGTGGTGTAGCTGCCCAAACATGCCAACTGTCTCACAGATGTCTTAAATGTGAAAAATAAATGTAGTCATTTCTCACTGATGCAACCCTAAGGGTTGCTGGATAATGAGGGTGGCATCCTCTTGCTTGTCTTGCTTTTGCTGCTCAACAGAAATGTTGCAGTTGTGTTTGTTTGCTGCTTGTGTTTTCCATCCTGACCCTTTTCTTTATTAACTGGATCTCTGCATTCACTTTACATATAAATATAATTTATTTTTTTTTTTAGATTACCACTTACAAAACCAAATAATGGCTTATCCAGATAATTCTTACAACCAGAAAACATTCAGTAAGCACATTGTGTGAACACAAATACAGCTATAGCCTATAAATCTGTAATACTTTTTGTTTGTTTTTCACAAATAGCAGCATTTGCTTTTGGAAGAGAAATGTAGGAATGGATATTAATGTGACTCCCTGACTTCGTCTGGAGCTGGACTGCACCACAAAGGTGAGCCATTCCATGGTGTAGCTGGTGTAATGGAGACAGAAATTTGAGGAGTTTGTTCTGTCAAGTTAACCTGAACTGACCTGCTGTAATACATACTCTTTATTGGGACAGCAATTGGGACAGCAACTGCTGCCCCCTAAGAAGCAGGAAATCAGTTTGGGGGTGCATAAGCATCTTCCCCAGCTCTGAAGTACCAGGTGGCTAGGAACCCATCAGTGGAGGTCCTGCCCTTCACTATGTTATCATGGCAGTTCTGAGCCTCTGAAACAATCTCAACTTCATTTAAATAGGATTCAGAAAGACTCACTTGGATTAGAGACCGCATGTTGGCGAAGTGTGTGTCCATAGCACCTCCATTGGGGAAGTTTTGGCTCATCCTCTTCATCAGGTGGCTGAAGCAGCTGTAAGCCAGTTGATCTGCAGATACAATGCATATAATGCAGAACACTTAACTGCTGCAAGTCTTCTGACTTCTTTGATCCAAAGTAATGCACAGTGCAAAAAAGAAAAAAAGGCTTTCCCCTCGCTGCTTCCTGGCCCCATCATCAGTACTTGGATGAAATGGAAGACAGTAGCTGAATCTGGACCACTTTTCTTAGTTATGCTTCAAAACAACATAGCTTGAGGTTAAGTTTCCATCTTCAGCTGCTGCAGGAACACAGCTGCTTTGAAAATCTAGTAAAATTTAATCTGGAAGTTGGTCATTAAGCAGGAAATCCCTGATATACTCGTGACTGTCATTTCAGAAACAACCTCACCTATTGAAAATGCAGGTAAGAGCATTAGGTATGTTCTTCCCAATAAGCTAGCCTAACTTAAAACATACAGCCTCTAAAACAGCAATTATAAGGAGGTCTCCCAAAAGATACCAATACGTTTCAAAAGAAAACCTTTCCTACCATTGTCAAGTATAACCATCAAAGGAGCCAGGAGGTCACACATGCCTTGGACATAACCAACTTCTAGGTGCTCCCAAACATAACTGTAGAAAGAAAAAAGCACAAGAGATCATAGGATTTAAAAAAACTCCTCTTGCTGTGCCTTCATCTCAAGACTTTGTCTTGCATGTAAGATCCAACTCCTTTTGGAAATGTCATGTTTGACAAAAACAATGTTAAGGTTTAGAGTTTTTCTGACAATTCAGTTTTTCCAACTTATTAGTACAAAATGATGGTACTCCTGTCTCCTGTAACGCGGACTGTCACAGTAGGTATTTGCTATGAAAAGCTAGAAGACTCTCATCAGTAAAGGGAAAAAGGGTAGACAGATGGACCTAAAAGCAAAGCAGCGACAATGATCTGAAGAGAAACAAACTAATTTACTAAATAAGATACTGGAATGCAAGATAGCACAACATAATACAATATAATTGGAACTGAAGCCAATAAATCAAATAAAATGAGAGAGTGTCCAAAAGCTGAAGGCCTTACTCTAATGCTGAGGCGAAACAATCTGGGGAGCTCACACACTGCAGAGATCAAAAAGGGGAGGGAAAGTGTTTTGTGGATGGCATTTATCTTTCCCCCTGAATGAAAAATGGAGACACAAATAACACAAAGTCCTCTGGGGTATATAGTATGTAGTTTTTCTTCACAGAATCACAGAATTGTAGGGGTTGGAAAGGACCTCTAGAGATTATTGAGTCCAACCCCCCTGCCAAAGCAGGCTCCCTACACCACGTCACACAGGTAGGTGTCCAGGCGAGTCTTGAATATCTCAGCTTCGTGTCATCAGCAAACTTGCTGAGGGTGGTCACTATCCCCTCATCAAGGTTGTTGATGAAGATGTTGAACAAGACCAGACCCAGTACAGACCCCTGGGGGACACTGCTAGTCACAGGCCTCCAGCTGGACACCGCACTGCCAACGACAACCCTCTGCACTCTGCCAGTCAGCCAGTTCTCGATCCACTTCACCATCCACTCATCTATCCCATACTTCCTCAGCTTTGTTATAAGGATGTCATGGGGGACTGTATGAAAAGCCTTACTGAAATCAAGGTAGACTACATCTACCACTCTCCCCCTGTCCACCCAGTGAGTGACATCTTCATAAAAGGCCACCAGGTTGGTCGAGCATGACCTCCCCTTGGTGAACCCATGCTGAGTACTCCTGATAACCTCCTTTACTCCCAGTTGTCTGGAGATGGCATCCAGCACAAGCTGTTCCATCACCTTCCCTGGGACAGAGGTGAGGCTGACTGGCCTATAATTACCTGGATCTTCCTTCTTGCCCTTTTTGAAGACCGGAGTGACATTGGCTGTCCTCAGTTCTCCAAGACCTCTTCTGAGAACCAAGTACCCAGAACTGTGGCATTAATTCTTCAACTCCCACTGCACTACATGGTGCTATGATGTGGAATACCAATAACCAAAAATCATAAAATGATGACTTGTGCTGTTCTGGTTTTGTTTTTTTTTTTTGTATTCTAAGTGGATTCTGTGCTAAGTGGAATCTATCTTTTCCAGGAGTTAAAGTCTATGACACATTCTGCTTTAAGCATGTTCAGTTGAACAGCCTTCATGACAATTTGCATGCCTATTAGTGAAACTAGTTTTCTGTTGATTCCAGCTGGTCTTAGCGGTCAAACACTTTGATAAAGTTTGATCTGAAGACCTTCATCCTGTTTATTCCAGTAGATATCCCTCAACACTGCATCCGTTCATCTCCATTGAACCCCAGTACAGCATGGATATATTACTGCATGAGTAGGAAACCAAAGTACATTAAGAAAACAGTCCAAAGTGGCTGATGGGCTCTGGGGTCTGTCTCTTAAAGTAGAAACAACATTTCTCAAGTCTGCATTTCCAACTTAAGCCATCTATTGCACCTATACTTTCTAACTTACTGTTCCTTCTTCTTTCAAGTTCTTCTAAATTCATAAGTTAGATTATTTACACATTATTATATTTTATAGTTTATGACAGACATGTGAGAATCAATTCAGTTTACAAGCTGTCCTACCTGCACATAACATTGCGGAGCTTTTCCAGATTATCAGCAGTAAAATACCAGTAATTCCGGTCACATCTCTGGACATCTTTATCAATTCTGTGCAAATTTAAGGCAACAGCATCCAGTAATTCTATCTATAAGAGAAAAGTTTAAGTTAGATCTACTGTTCAGTGAGATGCAGGCTGTTATATCACTTTTAGACAGATTTCATTTAGAGAGCGATGATAAGCAGGGAGCGTGGAGCTGTAGCAGAATTCATGACTTTTTTTCTCCAACTTGACTCCAACTGATGACTGCCTTAGTGGCACTAAGGAGGAGAATATCCATCATCAGTGGTGATAGACTGAGCTTAGAACAGTCCCAGATTCAGATTCACTCTAAGAATCAACAAACCAGAAAAAGTAAAATTGTACTTTGGATTTTGGAGAGCACTGAACTTACTACTCAATTACCATAAAAAACTAAAAATCTGAAATACAGTACAGTGCACATAAGTTCACTGATAAGTGGCCCAAGCCTGTGCTCTTTACAAAGGGTTATGTTCAACAGCTCCAAGAATAAACAGAAACAAAACCTCAACTACTAATCTGTCAGTGATGCCGATAGAGATGGTGGAGTCTTTAGATGTAGGTTGTTTAGTTGATTAAATGGGGATTTCCCTTTTAGTTCAATGACGGGAGACACTGAAATCTTAAAATTGGTGTCCTATCCTCCATCAAAATTTTTAGCTACTGGATCTGTACCACATTCTTTCCTTCCTGTTCCACTCAAAGAAAGACAAATTTCTTAGCTGTCTTACAATTTATCTCAAAATCTAGATGAAAATATCAGGATGCAAAGCTCCTCAGTTATCCTCCCACCACCTGCAGTTCTAGTTTGAGACTTAATATTAAATCCTATCTGAAATCCAATATAAGTGCTTGCCATAAAAAGGGAGGTGATCGCATGTAAGTTGTGACTTACTGTGTAAGATGCAGCACAGACAGAAGCAACATCCATTAAATAATCCACCTGGGAACACAGCTGCTCTTCTGCTACTGAGTCCTGAGGCTGTAGTACAGCTGACTTGGCTTTCTGCATAGGTGCTATTTCTGGATCAGTCCTTTCCACGTCACTGCTGGTCTCTTCCTCAGCCCCATCTTCAAAGGAGACACTCTGCCCATCATCAATACTGGACAAGATGCCTGAGGCCACAGAGTAGTTCCGTGAGGATGGCAACCCAGAGTCAGGGGAGTCAAACTCTACAGACTGCTGCTCTACAGCAGCTACTGCTGCTGGTGTGTCAGCAGATACCACAGTGAAAGTAGGGTCTTCTTGACATTTTGAGTCTTGTTCTGCTGAATCTGTTTCATCTACAGATATAAAGACCTTAAGGTGGATGAGGAAAGGGGAAAAAGTTTCAGGTAAAGCAGAGGAGAAGAGAGAAGTGAACATTAACATATCAAACGACTCTCCAACCACAGTGGCGAAATAACTTCATTACTCTAGTGAACAAGATCAAAAAATAGTAGAGCTTCCACACATGCAAGAGTTCAGAACTCTTCAGTCTTTATACTGAAACTGTAAGTCTAAAAATAATACCAATTTATGACCTTGCGTCTGTCTCCTACAATGATGTCTCCTCTTTCACAATCCTCAATTAGAAAAACCTTGTAAAGCAGTAAAGCTTCACTACTTGCAACACCAACTCGAAAAGCTTGTGGCCATTCTAAGTTATCATTGAAGGGGACCAACATATCTCAGGCCTCAGTTGCAATGCAAATACCTTACCTCACAGCCTATTCTCTCTTGCCTTAGTGAAATCACTTATCAGGTCACTATTTCAACATATAAGTACCAGGTAACTATTTCAAGTCTACCTAAGTAGCAAATGCCCAGAGATGCTTTTGGCACAGACACACCTGCTCTCCTTTCCAACAATATGACTACAATTAAGAAACCCCTTTCTTGGTTCTTCTCCAAGGTGTAAACTCAAGTCTGCCTTTCTACTGTTTAGCATCTTTACCTAAATTGACTAAGATCCCTTCTACCAAAATAAAATTACACTCAGCTTCTCAATCAGGTACAGGACAGAATCAAAAATATGCTTCAATAGCAGCAGAAAAATTCACAACAAATAAGACCCACAAATAAGAGATCTAGAAGGCTACTCCACTGCTGAGAGAAGAACCTGTAGTAGGTGAACCTTAACGCCCCTTAGGAAGGCTCTGCTTAAGAACAGCTGTAGATTACCCAAAATACAAACCTGCTCTTTGCTGTATCGTGGACAAGCTACTGCTTTAAGTTCCATATAGGATTTAAGCAGCTCCAGACTGATAATCTGTGTGCTGTGCACGTTAGCTCCCACCACAGACGCACCCTGCAACATACAAGTTCTGGGAAGGGACACTTACATCATTGCTGATCGTGGAGTCCCTGTGAATCAGCCGTTGGACATGGCTGTCAATGCTGCTGCCTGAAGAAAACTTGGCCAGTGTGGCAGAATGTGATTCCTTCTCTCGCTGCTTTACAATGACCTCACAAGCCTTCCACTCAGCCATAACCTTCTCATATCGGAGAGCAATCTCTTCATCCACCTGTGGACAGACAGACTGATAGATACTGAAATGCTGGTCCTCCTGGAAAGATGGCATTAAAAACAAACAGAAGCAAGAAGGGGAGAACTAAAGCAAATGTAATATCTCAAACAGCCTTAAAGGGTCCTGAATCCTTCTTGATAGAGCAGAAATAACTTGAAAATGCAATGACAGGAACAGTAAGTTCTTGCAAAGGAAAGACAGCTGGATATTTACTGAAGGCAATAAACTACCACTGAAAATGCCAGAAAAGATTAATATAAGTACCCGTATCTGCTCTCAACAGCACTTCAATATTCAGGGAAGAGCTAAAGATGTCACTGACTTCCATGTGAAACCTCACACACAGGTCAGATGCAATCTGATGGAGCAATAGCTGGCTTTAGTTGGATTATTCCCAATATCTCTGTTTCCCTTTTTTTTTTTCTTTTTTTTCCCTCCTCTATTCTACCTCTAACACAGATCTTGCAATGAATTCCAGGTCACAGGTTTGTTGACACCAGCTTGCACAGAATTACATGCTGGAACAGAGTCCCGAATAGCAGAGATCCCTGCTCATATAGCATAGTACACTACACATAGTCAGACCCAACCACTCTGGTTCCCATAGTAATAAAACTGTTCTTTGCCACCGCTGGCTTCTGCTGAAATACAAAGGCAGAATCCCCCTTAGGAAATTTAAGGGACATGTCGTAATTTCACTATTCTGTTGTTTGTCAAGAGCTGAAGAGAAACCACTGTTGAGAGTTGACTCAGGCTCTACTGGTTGGAGTAGCTACCAGAGGATTCATGCCAAGAGCTGCAGGCTTCTTGTCACCTGAGGTAGCTGCAGAGTCACACATCACAAAATACAACTGTTAGTGGAAGGCTGGAAGACAGCCATGCTTTGGAGTCTCTCAAATGCTGATGGACTGCAAAAATACCATCAGGAGGCAAAGGTGATCAATCACCCATCACTTCAGTTAAGGGTGTGAAAAGATTCCCGAATGTGCTGACTGTTCCCTTCTTTTTCATTTAATAGACTCTCAGATTCAACTGTATGCTTTATTTAGCATCCAACAGTACACTTCTTTGAGGAATCAGTTATTGCTATCACTTATTACTGGTGTTGAATAGACCACAGGAATTTCAGATAAGGCTTGAAGCACCCCTGTACTAGTATGGAACAAATTCAGGGGAAATAGCTGCCTATAGGACCTGTATTCTGCAGTTCAATTATTTATGCCTCGCAACATGTCATTCAAAATTTATGGTAATTCCTTTTTACAAACTGACTCAGGTATTTAGCTCTTCTTGTCAAATCTCTCATGTTCTAGCTGTATTAATGCACGTGCTCTATGAAGCTCTATGTGCTCTATGAACCACGAGCTGTGCTTTGATTCCCATCTTGTCAATTCAGACAGCTCCAACTGAAGTCCAAGCAGACAGACACAGTACCTTGTAGACAGAGCAGTTATTTCAAATTAACCTGTCACTCGTGTTTTCAGTAGCATATTGCCTTCAGAATATTAAACAGTAATAAAAGCTAACACTGTAGTTATTTAGAAAACAAAACTTGTTATTCTAATCCCCAGAAATTTGTACTTACCTGGTCCATTTCTTTTTTGGCCATGCCAAATTTATAGTGACCTAACAAGAATGGCCATACTTCCTTTCGAATGTCATGATGTACTCCACCATAATAAACTTTTCTTAGCAGTTCCAGCTCCTTGTAATTCTGCAGCAGTTAGGAGAAAAATAATACATCTTTATTTTCTTCAGGCGTGCTCATATATGGTCAATTCCAACTACAGAGACAGCGAAACACAGCCATGTCTAATAAAGTTTCTGTGTCTCTTATGAAAACAATCTAATTTTAATAGATTAGAGTAATCATGAGATCAATTGCTTTAGATTTCATCAATATCTCTGCCGTCATCAGAGAAGCAAAAGATAAAAGAGGGAAAAAATGACTGCCTTTTATGAGAAGTCATCCTGGGAAGACCAGGAAGCACCTTTAATACTTCCTGCACACAATTCTAAGGGATACCATGCTCACCACATCAGCACATTTGAGCTAGTTTAATCATCATAAAGGTATTCTGTGACTTACTTTTCTGTCCTTCTGGTACTTGCTCCAGACCTCTTTGGTCAGACCTCCTGCAGCACTGGATGGCTTGTCAGGTGGGATGATTGTGTGGTTCACCAGGGCAGACAGATGCGTTCGCACTGTTGATAAATGACGGCAGTAGGCAAGCCCTGTGATTGGGGAGGAGGTAAACTTTTACAAACCAATCTATATAGTATCATCTGCCTCTTCAGGACTGAGCTGTGACATTTTAAATTTGCCACTAATATTCCTACCTGAAATAAACTTGCTTTTGTACTGTATAAAACTGAAGAACTGCAATGGAGCCAAAGATTAAATCAGTCTTACGCAGACAAGTAAAACCCAAATAGTATTTATTATACAGCAACGTAAAGTTACGTTCTGTCTTCACTAAGCATCACTTCTCCCATTGCTACATTAAGACTTACAAATAATTGAGTTACAAAGCTACAATGGTTGTGTTACAATTGATGCAGTGTCCTGAGCTGATCTGACTCAATAAATTTGTGTCTTGACTCCTTTTTAAAACACATATTGCATGTTTTCTAGGTAAGCATATGAGTCTCACAAGGTCTGGATCTAAGAAGCTTTACTTACACCCATAAAAGGCTCTGGAAACGATTTGCCTCTTCATGCTTTCACACAGCATCTTTAATGGAGTTCTGTGGAGACACATTATGGGAACATGATAGGTCACAGGAACACAAATCACTGTGATCTTTATGTTGATCTCCATGATCTTCACATGGGGATTATTTCATTGCACTAAGATTTATTTAGCTAAGGAACAACAACTAGAAGAGCAACAACAACTAGAAAGCCTTTAGCTACAGCTGCTTTGGTGCATTGTACAGGTCTTTGTCCAACTAGATGAGTTGTTGCCCTTTGTTACAGTTGCTAATTACTTATTAAATACCATATTTCTAGAGTTGAATTACATAAAACTACATACAAAAAAAACACATTGCAATTTTTCTATCAAAATGAGAGTCTAACTTATTAGCTTAGTTTCAATAAACTAAGTTTCTTGCTATATAACTCCATCTTTTTGGGTCAGAAATTATTTGAAAGCTGATAAACTGTTATCTGTCATCTCTGTTGCAGAAATCAATAAAACAACGCTGCTTTTAACTGTGGCACAAGTTTTTCCAGTTGAACTCCCTGCACAGTTTGCTTACCTGTCATGGATGCAACTGCAACAGCTGGGTATATCGTAGGGAGAGCTGCCTGTTGAACAGGAGATGCATGAGGAGCCTTGGCTACAGTGCTCCAGCTGCCATGAAAGCAAGTTTGCCCCAAAGCCTTGCATTTCTATCATGTCGCTGGTGTCTAGGGTAAAAAAAAGAAACAAAAGAGCAGGCCATCATCTCTTACTCATCTTTCTGCCTTCTGTGTATCCTGACGGCTTCATGCTTTACCTCTCAGCAGGCTTTGAACCTTGATTCCAAAAAGGGGAGAGCACCATCTTAGTTACCTCAGAAATACTGCTCTCACTTTAACCTAAAACCAGCTGCATGCTGTGCACGTTCACTCGAGGCCAGTCCCTTCACAATTGCTCCTTTTTTGCCCATGCACACATCCCAGTCCATATTTCAAGACAGCAGAAGCGGGTGCTGCATTAACAACTAAAACTGGTTCCTGTGCAATGCTAATGTTATTTATAGCTAGAAGAGATCATCTGGCCTGATCTTCTATTTAATTCGGGTCTTAGAATTTCATTTTGCAATTCCTCAAATCGGCCATGCAACCGCTAGTCCAGCTAGAGTGGAAGTTTAAACATAAAAAGAAATAAAAACTGATTGATTTGGGTACTTTCAGAAGATGCTTCTTTCCCCCCCATTTAGAACCAGATCCTATAGTATCCAGCACAGAAGGATAGTTCAAGCCCTACCAAAATCAATAATGTGTTTACACGACGCTCTGCAGGAAAATATACAATGGTACACTGCAGCTTCTAGAGTCATCACCAAATCCATCTGCTTTCTAAACCAGCTTCAGTGAGGCAACAGACACCAAAAAAATCACCAGTTGCCTTTATAAAACTTGGCTTCAGCTCTTCACCTTTTCCAGTGGGCATTTGAGCTTGCGGTTTTCTTGTTTTATGACAAATAAATAAATAACTGGCCTTTCAGCTCACCCGTGATTAAAATTAAGGCAAATACCATAATACTGTATGCCACTGAATTAACATTTGTAAGCAAAATCCAGTCCCCTGGGCCGTGCTTTTCAGACATACATTTGTTGGGTGGTAGGGGCAAATCCAAACCATCTCATGCATTTTACATCAAGGTAGCAGAAAGCATTTTAGTACTGCCTATTAAAAAGTGGGCATAGGTGAGGAAGAAATGGGAGTAAAACCATTTGTTAACAGAAAAAGCACAGGCTCATGCGGAAGCAGTCATGTATAATTTCACTTCACAAAACAAAGTGTGATGAAAAAATGCTCTTCACCTTAATTCTTCAGGAAGGAGCTGAACGACCCAGTATTTATTGCAGCTTCTCATTTGGCTCAAATGAAAATGATTGGGCAAACATTTTTAGATCATTTTTTGCATCCCCTCTACAGACAAAAAAAATAAGTGGGTTTTTCCAGCTTTAATTTATAGATATATGTATCTTAGAGAACAAAGAAAAGAACCCCACAGAACCTAAAGATTCAGATGAAAGGTACCAGAATTAATGAAGAATTAGAGTGAACAGCATCTTTTACTTAACTGTAGTGGTATTATCCGTAACTTCAGCTACATGCAAAAGTTGAGCATGTTGCAAAACGTAAAAGCAAATGGCCAGCAAACCTGCTACAACAGCGTTGTCATTATTTAAAAGGGATCTTGCTGGACAGACAACAGTCATTCCAGTCTATTTCAGCAAGAATCACTACTCAAATAGCAGACACAATCCTACTACACCCTCACCTTTAAGACTAAAAACAAACAAAAAAAAGCAGTTATCTGACAGCCATTTGAGTAGGACGACTTAAAATTGCCATGGACTGACTAATGACTAAATTGTGCTTCTTCTGTTTTAGGTCACAGCATTAGCCTCTTATCATTGTACATGGTAGCATCAGACCTTCCTTTCTGTTATCACTCACATCCAGAAGTGATCAATTAAGATACAAAACAGCATCTTTCTTCAAGGAAAGCAACATATATTGGAGTTTCTTCCCATGCAAACCTCTCAAGAAATCTCTGTCAACTTGGGTTGGGCTTTATTGGCTGCTAAGAGTTATTCTCTTGGGATATACATGGGGGTGACCTACCAGGAGAATCTCTCTGCATACAGATTCATATCCTATCTAAACAAAACTTACACTGTACAGATGCAAGCAGTTACAGTCTCCTAAAGGTGGTTCCACCACACCAGGGCAATCATTTAGAACTAAACTCACTGCTATTTAACAGTGTGGGTGTCTTATCTTGACTCCAGATATACTGTGGTTTTGTGAGGGAACAAACATCAGGAAAAAAAAAAACAAACACAAAAACCCCCGAAACCCCAGCACATGCTAACAATGAATTAAAAATACAGAAAAGAACCAAATTTGCAAATAGTTGCTCTCCTTCCTACTTCTGCATTTGCCCAACTTCTGACAGCTACTTTATAGCCTGATAACAGAGAACTTTCTGTTCTTGCTGATAAATTCCATTGAACAGCAAAAGGTAGCAGCTTTTGTTTTTGATTATAACAGGAGCATGCTGGATTTGGCACGCGCACTCAAGAGGTACCAAGGCCAGAAGTCTGGTGGCATTGAAGCTGTGCAGTCACTGGTAAGCCTAGAGAAGGGAAAAGACTTCACATGAACTAGTGGACTGGCCTGGATGACATCTGAACAATTGCTCTTTGAACAATTACATGCTTTAGAATTGCAGCTATGCGGGAGGCCTTTGGCCTTGGGAATGGATTTTATACACTATTCAGCCTCCTCCTTTGAGGAAACAAGGGCTTTTTAAGTCTCCAGAACCACAGTACTACAGTACACAGTACTACATCCTGGATGCTTGTTAATGCCTACACTTCTTGTAAATGTCAACTTAATATGTCTTATGAACAGCTTTAGGAAAAGAATGAGATGACAAAGTTTTGGAGGGAAGAATCTTGCAGCTTATCACCTGAAACCACCTAGTCTACAAATGGAAGAAATGGAATGAAAGCCCCCAACCACAAAAAAGCATCCATCTCCAATCTTCTCTGCATGCTTCTACTACCTTGCAGAGTTACACATGCTTGTACCATCCTGGGGATCACACTGTAACTCTCTACACTTCTGTTCTCCCTATTCTGTCTGCAAAGACTCTCTCCATTTCTGACTTGGCTCAGTACAAGCCACAGTATTGTAATGGTGTGTCTCTGATCCTCTGTATGAGGCTGCCCTACCCAGTTTGTTATGCTTTATATGAAAAATGATCCCTCCTCCCATGAGAACACGCTCTAGCATCCAGCCATTATGAAGGCAGGGCAGAAAGCCTCTGGAAAGAGAGAAGATCAGTTTGTTCAGCAGCACAAATGCTCATCAGAGGGAAGATGCTGCTGTTTCCACTTCCCATAGGGTCTGAGCACATTCCCAGCCTCTCTGCAGAGACAATCTCTGGATCTCAAGGCACGAGTGAAATGTTTTGCCCAGTAATAATGCCAACACTGTTGTATGCATCAGTGGAACGAGCTGTAATAGAGCTCTGGGACACAGAGGGAGGAGGATAAAAACCTTTCATCCTATTAGGAGCTGTGAGGTTCCGAGAGCAGATCATTGATAGCATTGCGTGTAGCTTATCTTCCTCCTCCTCATCATCGTCAACAGAGGCAGAGCGGCTGGCAGCTAAGTGGTGGTAGTTAATAGTTACTGCTCAAAGAAAATAGTGAAAGAGGAGCATAAGAAGAGAGAACTCGATTTTGTGGGAAAGCTCAAAAGGACACGTTCAGCAAAGACAAAGGGTTTGAATCCTGCCCTCTTCTTGAGGGCATAAGCTCCTGTGTGAGCGGGTATGAAAAATGAAGTTCTTACAGAAAAATAGCATGCTCCACCAAACACAGGCTAGCTTCTGATTGTGCATAGGCTGTTCCCAGGGCACATATGTCAAATCATGGCATTGGAGGAAGGTCCCAGTGCCAGCCTGCAGTAGGCAAGCATGCTCTTTAGCAAAACTCCATGGGAATTCAAAGCTCCAGCCAGCTCCCCTCCACCATACCACATCCATACTATGGACTCCTCTTTTCCACTCTCATACCCATGCCAGATGCATCTGGGCAGGACACAGTCTGCTCCCAGTTCTGTCTGGCACTACAAACACGCGGGGTACAGGCATACATACTTCCAAGGAAGCCTGTGGCAGAAGCTAGCTCTGCCCTGCCTTCAATAGGCAGGTCTGTGCTAAAAGTACCCACAGAATCTGCAGTCCCCTCGATTCAGACAAATGGAGAAGATGCTTTTGCTAGTGTGTGAGCACACAAACTTACCTGTGTCAAAGTCAGATGCCCTAATAAAGCATGACTGCCATTGTGGTTCAGTCCCATGGGGTGAGGAGGGTTCACAGTTGAGACTTCTGCTTTCTTAGCTGCAGTTAAGTCCCAATAAATCCAAATTCCCTGTAAACGTTAGGGTTTTATCTTCCTGGGAAATTCTTGGGGTTTTTTGTTTGTTTAGGTTTTTTTTGCTAAGAGAAGTGAGAGCCGTTAGAGAACAAGCTCAAATGCCTTCTTGCATGTAAGGAATTTGTATTCACTGATGACATGAGGTGGTTTGGTGCTTGGAAATTCATTGTATCCTCAGAAGGGCATTTATTTATCCACCGTTAGTTAAATTCTTGCTTCCAAGCCAGGTAAACTCAACCCAGGGAACTCTTTGGGGTATTTTAAGATGTTTTTATGGTGTTTTTGCTTCATTTTTAAATTTTTTTTTTTTCCCCTAATAGAAACATTATGAGCAAGCAGCATGGCCAATTAAAATATCCTCACTTCAGGACCAAAATACTCCTGGATAGTAAAAAAAATATTTTGGACTCAGTTTCCAAGCCCAGGGGAGTATTTTGAAAACTTCCTCTGAGAAACACAGAGTAAATGTAACATTTCCCACCTCCACTCCGTTTCCTTGACGATAACAACTTTAACTTTGTTAAGGAGACGTACAGTTAGCTGTACCTGTAGATCACGGTTATCAGTCAGTATAACTTTGTGGTAGATTTTCCCATTACCACTCCCTGTCTCCTAAAGAACAGGTTTTCTTAGATGTATTTTGTTTTTTGTTTTTAAACAAAGCACAACAAAGGCACTTACTGTTATCGTGCTTATGTCCTGGATAGATAATTCTGAACACGTAGTCTGTAGAAGTGTCTTCAGCTGACATTTCCTCTAAGTCCACTGATTTGTTGCTGTTCCGTTTTCGGAGCTTTGGAAATACCTTACCCTAGAGAAAATAACGATCTCATATTCATTCAACTACCAAATACTAACAGAGTACAACAAAGTAAATACTTTGGATTTTTGGCATCTGAAGTCTTAAAAATAAGCTTTCTATGTTGGGAGAAAACAACGCTAGAATGACAGACAGAAGGTGGCTTTATGAGTACTAAATGCAGCTTTTCTCTGTGCTTAAAACACAACCTTTTCTTGCAACCCATAGAAGGTGGGCACCAGCTTTTTCAGTAATCCAGGTCCCTGACAGCAAGTATATCCCAGACCATTGGAGACTCAGTCCCTACAGCCTGCAACTAATCTATCTCACTTATTGTACTTTAATAAGACAGAAGACTCCAGTTCAATGCTCAATGTGGCAATGATGGTATAAACAAACTTTTAGGACAATCTTAATGAGAATCAAACTGGACTAAATGGAGGTTTTTTGCTTTCCATTTTGATTTTCATGTGCTTTAAAATAATGCTTGGACTCTGTGGAGCAGGGCACTGTTGCACACAAACTGTAAGATCAGCCCTAACACAAACAGCTCATCAGAAAAGGCAGTACCTTGCCCTGTTGGGACCAAAGTGGTGGTTCCAGCTGACCATGAGGCAGAAGACCATTTTCCAGACAGGAAAGAAACGCAAGGAGGTGACCTCCCTGGGGGAAGTGCAGTGGAGGCTTCTGAGTTCCATCCTGACTCACTAAGACTAATGTCCATCTGCTTTCTCCTGCAAAGGAGGACAAGGAAAACCCACACTGTTAGATCATAATGTCTATTTGTTGCTCTTACCTTCTAAGTAAGTTTTATTTGTGACCACCTCTCCACCTCTAAGTAGATAAATAAACTTCTAAGTCACAGTATAACATAGGTGACCTCAGTCTTTTCGTCCTAAAGAAGCTTAGGATACAACAAACTGTGACGGGTCTCATGCAGAAACATTAAAGTGATTCTGAACATTAATAAAATAAATAATAAAGGACTAAGTAAGTATCTGGTGTATGGCATAAGCTGACAAAGTACACATAATTTAGAATGAAAACTAGCCTAATGTATATAACAAGAAGCTTTTTTTCTTGTGAGAATTAGCAAGTCATACTCACTTTTGTCAACTCTTCTCTATTCCATTGCCACTACAAACTTAGCACAAATAATGAAACCTGCTTTGGGTATTCTTTTATGCATAATAATCTGAATTTTGAGTACAATTTTCAAAAGCACGTAAGTGAATTAGATTCTTTATTTCATTTTCAAAATATAATGAATGAGGAACATAACTCAACAGAGTGCTTTTGAAACTTTTACCTCTGGTATTTCTCCCACTATGGCATCTAGAGGCACCTGGTAAAGGGGAGATGTCTCAAGAGCAGGTGGTGTTCCATAGCATGGCTGTGCAAGTTCCAGTCTGGTAGGTAGGTAGGTGCTGTGGCAGGACCACCAAGTGTCTGTCATCTTATGCAAACAACAAAAATCATGTTGTGTATACACCTGGCACCTGTTGCTGAAACAGCCTTCTCAATGAACAAGAGCAAAGGATGTCATATTTCATGTCTGTCATCTGACTCCCTCTTATCTAAGAAACTGCCGCAAAGCAGTGAGGCATCTTATCGGCCACTGAGATCCTGGGCAGGCACAAAACGTTCTGGAAACAGTAATTCAAGTGAGGAAAACAGACCGGAACAAGTCCTCTAGCTAGGACTCCAGGTTTTAACACCCATAAGCCTGGGCTGGTATGGTGTAACTGGTTGTGTTAATGGCACAGAGGGAAAGTGATCATTCAAGTGGCTTTCCCATTCACATATTTTAAAGCATACATGTCTTTTAAAATAGGCTCCTAGTTCTAAAGGTCCTTTAGTCCAACCACAATTCAAATCTCAGTAAAAAATAAATTCTGTATGTTCATTCTTTGCTCTGTGATTTTGACCTAGAGCTCATGGTAAGGAAAACAATGGGAGAGATGTTTTCTTCAGACCCCCCTCTTTCTAAAACGAGCAGGATAGGCTGGTCAGAACTCGATGGGCAAATGGTGGCTGTGTTACAAGCACTACATTTCCACAGAGGCTGACAATCCCACTGACAGAAGTTGCTTTTTTCCCCCCTCTCGTCTTGTAATGGTCCATGGATTGAGGCTCATGAGGCTCATGCTTACAGAACCAACATATCTATGTTTAATAACTGCTGCTGACAGTTTCCCAGAAGTACTGCTCTGCACAGATGACTCAGGAAACAACAAAGGGAATAGAAAGAACAACAAAGAAAGCAAGTGACAACTGGAGCGTTGTTAGGCAGGGAAGATCTTACCAGGTTTTCAGTCAAGACATCTGAAGAAGAAAAATGGTCAGCCTCCTTTTGCATTAAATCCCTAACAGGCACCATATAAAATGGTAGCAGTTATCAGCAGCATTAACATTAATCTGGCAGCCAGAGGCTTTGGGGGTACCCTCATGAGAAGTTTTATGCTTACGTTGTTGATGGCAGTGAATACAGACGATCTGGCTGAGTGGCACTATTAATGCGTAGTCCCAGTAAATGCTAACAGGAAAAGAAAAAGTGCAAGACAATTTTTTTTTTTTTTCTACATTGAGGAGTGCCTGCAGTTCCAAGCATGCAATAAAAAGACTTTGCTAAGTTAAAAACTGCTACTAAATCTGACTAATTGAGGTAAATCAATAGTCAAGTTAAAAAAAAACAACACAAGGAACTAGTACTCCACAGTAGCTACACCTGGCACCAGTCTGTTCAGTATGGCCTTTTTCGTGCCCCCTTCCCATTCCCTCCTCCCCAGGTCAGAACAATGTTCTCGTTAACATTAAAATGCACAGGACACAGACTTTATGGTGGGATTGTAGCTGGGTTTCAGGACAGCAAGTTCACTTATGTCTTGCACACATTATTGCTGGGGCTCAAGCTTACAGATTAAACACCAGAAACAGCTCTGAACTTTTCTGAGAAGTAGCTATACAATTTAGCATCAAAAGCAATGGCAGTGGGCTTCAGCAAAGCTCTATTAAAAATATACATTATTTTAAAAAGAAAAGAAAAAAGAATGGGATGGATCAAGCATTAGAGAGCACTGTTCTGAGGCTGAAGGAAGCATCCCCTGAGGAGACATACCTACCTGGTTCAAGACTTCACCTATCTTCCCATAGAAATAGAATGCCATAATAGAAGAATAACTAATGAAAAAGAATGACATTACAGATCTCTCCTTTGAGGCTGACAGTGGCCATTTGCTTGTCAAGTGATTTCTAACTTTCTGAAGGAAGAACTATAATGATGGAAGGTAGCGTCAATCCCTTCTCCAAAATACCTGGAGAAGCAGGCTTTGTTTTCCACCTAAAAAGGCCTTATGTCCAACTTACTTTGTCTGGTATACCCCATTTGTGATGTATATTATTACTGTATTGCTCAGTAATCCAGGGGACTCTAGAATAAATATTCTGGAATAAACCAGTGATTACTGCTGTTGTTGTTTAACAACCACGCTAAGTGATTTTTTTGAAGCTCATTTGACAATCAGTCAGTTAATCTCGAGTTTTATCACATATAAAGTGACACATATTTATAAGTAACATTCAGAGATCCCCTGCAGGGTCCATATTCATTCCAATAGATTTAGATTTAGTATTTAGACTCCACTAAGGGCTCATATGTGAGGACCTCATCTGCACCTCTGTTTCTTTTCTGTTTTGTCATTTTAAGACAAACTGCACTACAAAACATTCAAACAGAACCTGAGCTGCCTGACACCTCAACAAGTGCATTGTTCCGAAGCCCTTCAATTATATCAGTTTTGTTACACTTATGCCATTATTGCCAATATGCAAGGAAATAAACACCACAAATGTTTCCAATCCTCTTCTGAATGCAGTGACTACCTTTTTTCCAGCTCTGAATCTCCAAGGGTTCCATTCATTAGCTGATTTGGAGTCCATTTTAATGTCAAACTGTCCACCGACTGGTGAAGTGAGAGATATCCTGGAATTGCCTCCAAATCGTCCTTCTGTTTGCAGAAATAAACAGAAAAAGGTGATTCAAGTGTACACACAATTTTTTTCTTTTCCTCCTCTTGTTTGTGCACTTGGTCACATTCTGTACATGCCAGACTATTTTCATCTGGCCTAATTACACTTCAACATCCAAATCCTCCACAACTCTGTCATCCACACATTTAAATCTTGAGTGCAACTAACAAGAATGAATGCAAGTAATAACACAACACAGAGATGGAGCACTGAAATATCCTTGCTGGAAGCAAGAAGATACTGAACTAAGAACTATCAGCCTTGTTCACAATAGATATTATGTTATGATGAAACCCACCATTCACCAATTCCTTACAAGCTCTCCAAATCAACTATGATAATTGTTTTGTTCTTTAATTGCCTTGCAGTGTCCCCCAGGATAATCTCCATAACTTCTCCAGGGACTGAGGTTAAATCAAGAGGTCTGTAGTTTTCCAGGTCCTCCTCTCATGCCCTCTTTGTAGATTGGTATAACACTGGGTAGCTTCCAGTCAGCAGGAACATTCCCCAACTCCCATGACTTTTGGTAAACAGTTAAGATGAGTCCAGATATAACATCTGCTAATTCCCTCTGCAGTTCAAAATGAATCCCATCAGGTCCCTTGATATTATAAAATTGGTCCCTTAAAATTTCTGTGACCACGATGGAAGGTCACTGCTCCCCAGCTTCTCAAGTCACAGACACGCAGCAGCTGTGTGTATGGGCCTAAAACTCAGAAAACTCAGTGTACTTACCGGCTGGACTAAGACATTGTTTTTCCCATATAGGAGATGCGTTCTGGAATTCTGGTGCAAAGACTCCACATATTCTCTTGCTGAAGCAGCAAAGCGATCTTCTGATGTGCTTCCACTTGAATGTCGTTTCCGGATCTACCATGTACACACAAACAGAAACAGTCAAGGCAGATCACGCAGAATGGGAATAGCTCTACCACAGCTCCATTCAAACCAGCTTCTGTACTGGAATTTCTGGATCCAAGAAACCTTGCAGAAGTTATGCGGGCTCTTCCTCATCCCTGGCCAATACAGCTCACTTCTTGTGAACTATGTGGTCAAATAACACACATTAAAGGCCATGCAATTTAGCCCTGGATCTCAAACTTTTCTTAATAGTGTATCTGGGCCCAAATGAACTTTTAGTGTGTGATAAAGGCTCCATTACTGAAGAAAAAAAGAAAGAGCATTTAAAATTCAGATATCTTCCTTCTGAGATATTTTTATTGTCTTGTGCTTTGAAACTTTGAAACAGCTGCACAGAAAATACCTACTCCTAGTGCTGGGCGCTTTGAAGGTGAATCTTGGCGGCCATGGACTCCATGAATACGATGTCGCTGAACAAGCTCATCTGCTGAAGGGTCTGTCCAGTAGTGATCAGCTGTTTTCAGCTTGGTGTACTCCAGTGCACATGGTCCAACTAAGAAAGGAGCCCAGGAGACAAACATGAGCCTGTCTGCAAACCTACTAAATCTTATACTGCTGGCCAAGTACTGAAAGTGGGATTTGCTTCTCAAAACAGATGAATTATTAATGATTGCTTAATGATCCTACAGGGATCAGCCAGCCAACTATATAGACAATATGCATAATAACATATCAGGTCCTGTTATCTACGGCTGCATAAAGATATTCCTCTAGTATACAATACCCTGCCACAGAAGCATTTACAGTTCCAATCTGCTTGCAAGCATTCTGTAAAAAGCCATTTCCATTCTGTCCTCTGATCTAACCAGTAATTAACAGTACTAGTTTCTAGTGTTCTTGAATGCAACAAACACCATCTCCTCTATTGCTCTATTATAGTTACTCATACCACGTGCTAGAGATAAAAATCACCCTTTGTACAATTATAATATAAAATGGCTTAAGAAGCAATTTATTTTCTTTAGGATAAGAAGTAACTTTGCAAGAACTCACCTAGAAGGGAAGCAAGTATTGGGCCACAAACAGGATCTGCTAGTAAAGCTTCTTTTTCATAATATTTACTAGAAATAAAAGATTAGACCCAAGTTAAAAACACCAGCTGTTTACTATGCCAGTAGTATTACTTAACTGACTGCCAAACTATCATGTTACTGCTTATCAGAAAATAAGCCAAAGAAAGCAAGATAGATAACAACACAGTTCTAATGCAAAACAGATTTCAGCAACAAGAATTTAGCTGTGATTATCAAACGCACATTCTCACACAATGGGCAAATAAGCAAACCACCTACCTAAACCACCAGAAATTGAGACCAAAGGAATCCAAAATTCATCCCTTCCTGAACTAGATAGTAGAGGAAAAGCAGTTGCTAATTGCTGATGCATGTATCTCTTCTAAAAGCTCTAATGCAGCTTGATTGGCTCATGATCCCCAAAGAAGAATTGGTGCATGAGGTTTTCAAGTATGTAGACAGCTTTTACTACAAGGCACGTCCTAAACTCAGGTGCTCTGGGACATGGTTTAGTGATGGAACTTATTTAGTAGGTTGGTGTGATGGTTGGACTTGGTGACCCTGAAGGGTTTTTCAATCTACATTATTCTCTAACCATTCTTTAAGTTAAAATATATTGCAATAAAGTTATAAAGAAATTAATTTGGCCTACTTTAGACACTTGCTTTAGTATTAATTTCCTAAACACAATCAATAACATTGACTAGATCTCCATGGAGCATAAAGGAAGTATAGAACAATCAGTTCAATAAATGTGCTGGTTCAGGCTGGACATTAGGAAGTATTTATTCTCAGAAAGGGTAGTCAGGCATTGGAATGCACTGCCCAGGGAGGTGGTAGAGTCACCGACCATGGGAGTGTTCAAGAAACGTTTGGATGTTGCATTGAGGAATATGGTTTAGCTGGGAAGTATTGGTAATGGTTGGACTAGATGATCTAGGTCTTTTCCAACCTGAAAAATTCTGTGTGTGATTCTGTGTGTGTGCCCTCCAAACTTTTATATTTAATAACATTACCACCACCCCTACTTTTGATCCATATTCTTCCATTCATCAGCTGTATAATCTCAAGTAAGTGACTTCCTCTCAGTATAAACATTTTGCCTCATCTATTTTTGACACTGAGCTTGAGAGGAAGGAGCTTGCCTTTTGCTAGGTGTGTTTACCCAGTATATTGATTTGAGGCTTTAGACGCTAATGCAATATGGAGACAAATAACAATTCTCTGCAAGCAATACTGCCAGTTTTCCACAGAGACCAAGAGATACACACATCCCTCAAAACATATTGTTCTTCTGTGAGGAATATTCTTGAAACACTATCAAGAACAACGAACTACCACAAATAGTAGTTTCTTGCAGTGACCAAAAGTATTCCCACCACATCTGCGAAGCTAACTTTAAAACATGCAGCCCAAAAATCCAAACACCCAGATTTCCCAAGATGTCATTATCCTTTGCTGTCTCTCCCACTAGATGGGGCTCAAACTCTAAACTGTCTTCCTCAAGATCAGAAGAACAGAAGGACTTGAACATGGAGTGCTGTGACATATATTTGTCATAAAAATGCATAAGAACAAACGTTGCATAAGAACAATTCACTGTAACTGAGGTTCTCAAAAATCACATGTAAGGACATGTCCCTAACTCATTGGCTTGGATGGATAAGTCAGTAAGGTAAATATCCACAATACATGAAACAACTGTGATAAAATTCAAATTCTCTTTCTTATGTATGGTGAATCATGCAGAAGTAAAAAAAATATATATATATATATGTATATTTATCTATCTATCTATCTATCTATATATATGATCCTTGAATATATTCAAGTATCAGCAGATACACTGATACAGAGGATACAAAATACTTTCAACAAATATCCACACTTTTGATTCTTATTTTACCTGCAGTTATCAACAATATACTGCACAATCTTGTCGAGAACTTTCTCAATCAATGCTGTCCGAACCCATATATGTTTGATGGCCTGAGGAGTCAGTACAGGAGTTTTGCTTGTGGTTGATCCTTGCCTCTTAAGGGGTTCCTGCACATTTGGCTGATTTTTCCTGCAAAAAGGCATAAAAAAAGTTGCCAAAGTTCACAGTCTCTTATCACTGGAATCCCTCCAGTGACAAGTTTACACTGAGAAATGCTGGAAAACACAGCATGTCTGTATACTAACTATGTCAGCACTTACCACTTTTGGTTTCAGGTTTTTAGTCAGGGATTTTTCAAAAATCATGGTTGTATCGAGTGATTTAGGACATTTCAGTTTTGGACTGAAATCAGATACTAAGCAATCCCTAAAAATAGCCCCAAACAAGCCTGTATTAGGTATACTGGGTGAGGCAGTCCACAAGCAAAAATATCTTTTGCTTTTGGTACTTTAGAAAAATCCCAGCATCTGAGCTCCTCCAGAACTTCCACATGCCATATAGGCAGCAACTCTATAGCAGACTGTAGCCATCAAAAGAATGAAAACATAACAAAATGCCAAGGGTAATATAAAATAAGTTGCATTTGATTAACAGAATTTAGCTTCTTAACAAATAAATTGTCATACTTATTCAGGAAAATTACATAGAGGATGGTAAAATAAAAAATAGATACTAGTCTCCCAGCTTCTACCATCAAACTCAAGCTAGCCATGATCCCAAAAGGGCACAGAGCTGTTTCAGCACAAAATATTCCTACTGAGTCCAGAGACATGGAGCAGGGTTCGAGATTAGCAGAGGCAGAGCTGTTTTACAGAGCTCCTGCCACACCACTGTCAGGCAATCCTTGGACACAGGCCCATCTTTTTATACTCTGTGAAGCACCACGTACAGCTACAGCACCAGCTGTGCTAGAGCCTTGGCAGGGAGATCCTCTCTCTTACTTCCTACAGAAAGACAGCAAGATAACTAAAAGATAAACAACATTAAACTGAGAAACCAGAACTAAAGCAAATGATCACCCAAAGCCAGCTGGTAGCTTGCTTACAGTCATTACTCCCTGCTTCTTCCTATAGTATTAGCCAGTGCTGCAGAAGGGCCAGTGCAGAAATGGGGTACTTAATGCTGTGTTTTAGTGAGTGACAGGATGGTGAGCTGGTTACACAAAGCAGATTTACTTTCCAAGTGCAGCTGTAAACAACAGCGAAGGGACTGGTCAACAAAGTGGTCTCTGAGCCATTCCTTTCTGTGGAGTTAGTTTCTACCCAACATATCTATCTGACCCCAACCAAAAGAGGGGCAGTGGCACACTGTGTCTCAGGCATGCTGTGGGGATGGTGCTTTGATGCATGAACACAATGATATTGTTCTTTGGAGATCCCAGTGTGCTACGCTTTCTATCGTAACACTGGTAGAAATGCAATTTTGAAGAAAATTCCCAGCAGAACACATTTTTATTTATGTTGGATATTCTGACATGGTGAACGTCCACTTCTTATCCATTCAATTACAGGTGTCCAAAATACATTTTCATACTAACAATACTCCCTTCACTTCTTCGCTGGCCCACCACACCCTGACTGTGAGCACACTGCCGAATCACCAGTTATTAGTAACTTTTGTTGCATGGACTAGATGTCTCAGTCCTCTGCGGTGTAAGAAGCTAAACAAAACACTAAAGACTCACTTCCCAACTTCTGTCCTTCCGCTGTCAGCTTGATGAAACTAAAACATTTGTCTTATTTGACACTCAAGATTCAAGCCTTCTGCAAATTTGGCCAAGAAAAAGCCTTCTGTGTTTACCAAGTGATCTCAGCATCCTCTTCAGAAAAACTGTGAGAATTTTGCTAGTAAACAGACATCATCCTTACCTGCTCTCCACCTGCTGCTGCAGCTCCTGCACTTTCTTGCATATGTCTCCTGCAATTGCATATGTCTTGCCAACTTTGGTGAACAGCGCAGCTACCTTGTCGGTTCGCAGGAAGCCAGCAGCCCTGCGTTTCAGCATGTGCAGGAGACATGCTTCCACAACACCTGCAACAAAGGGAAGGAGATACATTCATGGGTACTCCTGTCCTTCAGCATTCTCTTTGGTCAGTGCTATCTGCTAACACCTACTGGTCAGGTGTGGAGACATGAGAACTGAGAGCTGCAGAAAGACAGACAAACTAGATCAGATCTAGTTTGTCTAGATCAGATCATCAATCAGATGATGCAAGTATGTACATAGTCTGCAACAATAAGC
The DNA here is from genome assembly GCF_039878825.1 of Excalfactoria chinensis. NCBI lineage: Eukaryota > Metazoa > Chordata > Aves > Galliformes > Phasianidae > Excalfactoria > Excalfactoria chinensis. The sequence continues at coordinate 8,256,157 of NC_092843.1, read as the reverse complement.
ACCTTGTAAGTTACTGACAGTAAATTCCAGATTCTACTGAAAGTGAAGCCAAATGCAAATACTCCCATCAAATCCTCACAGCAGAAACAATTCAGTTCATTTCAGCCTTCAAAGAAACCTAACCAGGTCTCACTTAAACTGCTGCAGGAAAAAATGAAATTGCATATTAAGCAAAATGTAAAACAAAACAACCAACAGGGAAAAAAAAAAAAAAAAAAAAAAAAAAAAAAAAAAAAAAAAAAAAAAGCAGCTTTCCCTGTCTACGAGCTTTTAAAACTTCATTGCAGATGAGTTGTCCAGTCAACATCGTCCATAGAAGGCGTGAGGAACAGACCAATTCATTCACAGGGAGGAAAAAACAACAACAAAATGACATCTGCAAGTGCAGATGTCCCTCAAGTGCTCCCTCACCCACAGAGACATGCCAGCCCTTATTGAAGAGTCTGTTCCACACCTGAACAATTCTCCTGTCTTCAATGCCAGAAGGCTGTTCTGTGGTAAACCACAGTTAAAATGGCCACATTAAATTTGTTACGAGTAATCACAGAATCACAGAATCACAGAATTATAGGGGTTGGAAGGGACCTCTAGAGATCATCGAGTCCAACCCCCCTGCCAAAGCAGGCTCCCTACACCACGTCGCACAGGTAGGCGTCCAGGCGAGTCTTGAATATCTCCAGAGAAGGAGACTCCACCACCTCCCTGGGCAGCCTGTTCCAGTGCTCCGTCACCCTCACTGTAAAGAAGTTCTTGCGCACATTCGTGCGGAACTTCTTATGCTGGAGTTTCAGCCCATTGCCCCTAGTCCTGTCCCCACGCACTACTGAAAAGAGACCAGCCTCGCCACTATAGCTCCCACACCTCAGGTATTTATAAACCTGGATCAAGTCCCCTCTCAGCCTTCTTTTCTCAAGGCTAAACAGACCCAGTTCCCTAAGTCTCTCCTCGTAGGGGAGATGGTCCAGGCCCTTCACCATCTTTGTGGCCCTCCGCTGGACTCTTTCCAAGAGATCCCTGTCTTTTTTGTACTGGGGAGCCCAGAACTGAACACAGTATTCCAGATGAGGCCTCACCAGGGCAGAGTAGAGGGGGAGGATCACCTCCCTTGACCTGCTGGCTACGCTCTTTTTAATGCACCCCAGAATGCCATTGGCCTTTTTGGCTACAAGGGCACACTGCTGGCTCATGGCCAACCTGTCGTCCACCAGGACGCCCAGGTCCCTCTCAGCAGAGCTCCTCTCCAGCAGGTCTTCCCCCAACCTGTACTGGTGTATGCAATTATTTCTACCGAGATGCAAGACTCTACACTTGCTTATGTTAAACCTCATCCGGTTTCTTACTGCCCAGCTCTCCAGTCTGTCCAGGTCTCTCTGAATGGCTGCACAGCCTTCAGGCGTGTCAGCCAATCCTCCCAGCTTCGTGTCATCAGCAAACTTGCTGAGGGTGGCCACTATCCCCTCATCAAGGTCGTTGATGAAGATGTTGAACAAGACTGGACCCAGCACAGACCCCTGGGGGACACCACTAGTCACAGGCCTCCAGCCAGACACCGCACCGCCAATGACAACCCTCTGCACTCTGCCAGTCAGCCAATTCTCGATCCACTTCACCGTCCACTCATCTATCCCATACTTCCTCAGCTTTGTTATAAGGATGTCATGGGGGACCGTATCAAAAGCCTTACTGAAATCAAGGTAGACTACATCTACCGCTCTCCCCCCGTCCACCCAGCTAGTGACATCTTCATAAAAGGCCACCAGGTTGGTCGAGCACGACCTCCCCTTGGTGAACCCATGCTGAGTACTCCTGATAACCTCCTTTTCTCCCAGTTGTCTGGAGATGGCATCCAGCACAAGCTGTTCCATCACCTTCCCTGGGACAGAGGTGAGGCTGACTGGCCTATAATTACCCGGGTCATCCTTCTTGCCCTTTTTGAAGACTGGGGTGACATTGGCCATCCTCCAGTCTTCAGGCACCTCCCCAGTTCTCCAAGACCTTTGAAAAATTACAGAGAGCGGCTTAGCAATAACCTCCGCCAGCTCTCTCAGCACCCGCGGGTGCACCCCATCAGGTCCCATGGATTTATGGACATTAATGTTTCCTAAGCACTCACGGACCACCTCTTCCCTGACTAAAGGGAAATCTCCCATTCCCCAGATTCTCTCATCAACCACCGGGGACTGAGATTCCTGGGGGAGAGCCCTTTCACTAAAGACAGAGGCAAAGAAGGCGTTCAGTATTTCCGCCTTCTCAGCATCCCCCGTTACCAGAACACCCCCCTCACTTAGTATGGGGCCCACATTCTCCCTAGCCTTCCTTTTGCTGTTAATGTACTTAAAAAACCCTTTTTTATTATCCTTTATCTCCTTAGCTAGATTCAGCTCCAGGTGGGCTTTAGCCTTCCTGGTCGCATCTCGGCAGTCCCTGACTACATTCTTATATTGTTCCCAAGTGGCCAGACCCTTTTTCCACATATCGTGTACTTTCTTCTTTCTGCGGAGCTTGCACATGAGTTCCTTACTCATCCACGCAGGTCTCCTGGCACCTTTTCCTGACTTCTTAGTTACAGGGACGCACCGATCCTGAACCTGGAAGAGGAGCCGTTTGAATGCTAGCCAGCTCTCACAGGCCCCCTTGCCTTCTAGCACCCTGGCCCACGGGATGGCCCCAAGTAAGTCCCGGAGGAGATCAAAGTTGGCTCTCCTGAAGTCCAGGGTAGCAATCCTACTTTTTGTTTTGCTTCCTCCGCTCAGGATCTCGAACTCCACCATCTCATGGTCGCTACAACCCAAGTTACCCCCGACTTTTACTTCCTTAACGAGTCCTTCCTTGTTGGTGAGAATAAGGTCCAGCAGCACCCCGCCCCGCGTCGGTACCTCGACCATCTGCATTAGAAAGTTATCTTCAATACACTGCAAGAATTGTCTGGACCGCGCATGCTTGGCCATATTGGTCGTCCAGCAAATATCTGGATAATTGAAATCCCCCAAAAGTACCAACGCCCGGGAGCGTGATGCTACTTCCAGTTGGCTACGGAAGGCCTCATCAACCTCCTCTTCCTGATCAGGAGGCCTGTAGTACACACCCACTACAGTGTCCCCCTTACCAGCCTGGCCCTTGATTCTCACCCACAAGCTCTCGACTGCTACATCACTCTCCCCCAGGTGGAGTTCAATACATTCTAGCTGCTCTCTCACATAAAGAGCAACTCCACCACCCCGCCTTGCTAGCCGATCTTTCCTAAAAAGGACATAGCCCTCCATGACAACATTCCAGTCATGCGAGCTGTCCCACCACGTCTCTGTGATCGCAATGAGATCATAGCCATGCGATTGCACACAAAACTCCAATTCTTCCTGTTTATTCCCCATGCTTCGCGCATTAGTATACAGGCACTTGAGAGAAGGAGCATCTCCCCACCTCTCTCCATGCCTTTGAACCCCTTTGTCAGCACCCAACACGCTCTGCTTTAAGCCTTGAACTGCCGCCTCAGACCCAGCGGCCCTCATTTTGTCCCCTTCCCCCTTCGTACCTAGTTTAAACACCTGTCAATTAGTCCTGACAGTTCCTCGGCTAGAACCCTCCTACCCCTTGGAGACAGGCCGCTTCCATCTGCAGCTGTCATGCCAGGAGCCGAGTAAATTCTCCCATGATCAAAAAACCCAAAACTCCTATGTCGGCACCAACTCCTTATCCATTTGTTTAAGAGGTGGGTTTTTAGGCCCAACTCAGTATCCCTCCCTGTCACTGAAGGTACAGATGTAATAACCACTTGTACACCTGTACTGTCAACTACCCTCCCCAGTCTCCTGAAGTCATCTTTTATGACCTTCAGGCTTTTCCTACTGACTTCCTCACTGCCAGCCTGAATTATCAGCAGGGGATAGTAGTCAGTAGGCCGGATCAGATTGGGAAGTCTCCCAGCAATGTCCCTGACTCGCGCCCCAGGGAGGCAGCACACTTCTCTGTGTGTAGGGTCGGGTCGGCATATAGGGCATATAATAAGCAGTATTCCATCTGCTCTGCTATACATCACATCTCTCTCAAGATGTGGCAGCTAATTTGGACAGAAGGCAACATTTTGTTGCACTGTGAACCCAATCCTTTCAGGTGCTGAGCATTTCCTGAAGACTCACAGTACTTAATGGTCTCCAATTCCACGCTAACTGAAAGCCTGTGTCTGAAAAAGTCTGTCCTCACTGCTGAGCCCCTGAAACCTACTCCAATTCCCGGGCAAGACGTAACAGCACACAGGCACATCTCCTGCATTTAGCTAGCCTAGAAGGTGTTGCAGCACTTCAAGGATCACAGGACATGTCTGTATTAAGTAGTGTTATGATGCCCCCTAAATAACCAGCACTGCTGTCCTATTTCTTTGCTTTGCAAGACTGAACAACTACCTGCTGAATGAATTAAAATAAAAATAAAAATAAATGGAAAGAGAGAAGCATTCTTGAGGTTTCATAACTTCACATTTTGAGTCTCAGCACTCCAGTAAAAAAGAAATGTCTAACTGGCTTCCCACTAACACATCTCTATTACTGAAATTACCCTCGTGCGTGTTCTGAAAATACAGCCATTTGCTTTTTAAGTGTGGAAAACAGCACTAGTAAAGCAAATGGTAAATATGTTATGGGATAACAACTATTTTACTTTCAACTGTGAAGGCAGATATGTCCTTAGGCTAAGCAATATTGGATAAAATCTGACAAAAGGTAAACTTTCCATGAAACTCCCTAATTTCCCAGCGGAACAGCCAGCAGAATTAAATATTGATGGCTTAGATTGCTCATTTGGCTTTAGAATTTTCATCTAATTTTTTTATTTATTATTATTTTTTTTTAATATAAATCAGGATACAAGTAACTCGATTTAGCAAAATCAAATCTTCTAACTATACACCCTTAATTCATTCTCTGTAAAACAGAAACCAACATACTCTCTTACTTCTCCATCTTAGCCCTTGCTAAATTTAATTAAACTGAAAATTCTTCAGAATAAATTTCACATATTCCCTCGTTGCACCACCTACATGGGAAAGACTCTACAGAATCTTCAGTTTCATTTGCAAGTGAAACAAGAGACATGCACTACCTCAACAGCGTCTAATCTGAAATACGTCACATAAATGTTGCTGCTAAGCATGTCACAGCCATAGGACTGCGGTGCACTGTGCCGTGACCAGCTTCAACAGCTAGACAACACAAACACAGGAAACCCCATGCACATGCAGCCACCCTCCAGTTAGTGGGTAACCCAGGAGATGGGCAAGCCCATGGCAAGCAGTGCAGCTGGTGTAAGTGAAATAGCATGTCTCATGTACTTAATGATAATGAAGAACTTGTTGTTTTTTTTTCTTTTGTTTCGTTGCTGGACTCTCTCAATAAATAAAAGCATTCAGACATTCACAGTATTTAACTGATATCTTCAGTATCAATGCTTGTGCTATTCAAACCCACACCTCCTTTATTCCCAGGACAAAGAGACAAAGTTACTATTGAGCTAGAAAGTACACAAAGGAAATACTGGCTCATCTATGCTTCTTCCAAATCACTGCAGTACAAATAAAACCTCACTAAATGGTACAAGGTATTTGTACACTTTAACATCCATTATCTGTCTTAAAAAAACGGTGATTCACCTGCTGTGATCCCTCCGTTGGTTATTACCCTCCAGTTTCACTTCAAACTGCACCAACGAACTGTTCTTTGGAAGAACAGAATGTTATACATTTTTTAAAAAGTGGTTACTACTTTCTCTATTTCACTAAGGTCTCACTGCATCAAGAAGGGAAAAGAAAAAGAAAAGAAGGGAACACCAATAACTTCTCCATAGTTAGGGCTGCAGCTTGCTCTGAGCTACTGCACAATAACTGCCCTAGCACTGCCTGCTGCTGCTTGCAGGAGGGCTGAGTCTGAATCCAGAGGAGCACTAGTCCAAGAGAAGCAACAACCAAATACTCACTGAGAAGAATACTGCCTCAGAAGTCAACCACGACCTTGCTTTTTCACCCATATCATGCACAAAAGCCAGAAAGAAAGGCCAGGAGACCCAGACACATCCCTGCCTGACCTCTCAGCATTCAGCTCATACTGGCAAACATCTGCTGCAATCAAAGGACATCTGTAGGTGGCAGAGGCAATGCCTGTTTGCCTGCAGTCTTACAAGTGGGAGCCCAGTGCTGATGACATCTCTGCAAGCACGGCTGTTTCTCCTCAAAGGAAGAGAGAGCATCTGTGCATCTGATAGTGAAGTGGGAGCGGGGGCGAGCACCATTTGGTTGCACACAGGGTTGTGCAAGGCCAGGCAGAGTGGCATGGGAACAACAGTGATGGTAACGGTGATGCTCTTCACAGCACAGCCCAAGATCCTGTCTCGCAGCCATCACAGAATCCTAACTCAGCTGCTGTTTTGCTCTGCCTTTCAATTAGAAATAAAGAAAAAGAAAAAAAGAAAGGCAGCTTTCCAGATGCTTAAAGCAATGCAGTAATAATTGATACCAGACCTTAAATGAAGCAACCTGCCTTTAAAAATAACTGCAAAGAAGTGCACTGCTGTTGCTTAGGAAACAGGCTCTCTTCTCACCGTCACTGTATTTTTTGTTGTTGTTTCTTTAGAACAATAAAATATTGATGAAGCAAATTTAGTGAAAAGCATAGCAGGCACAGCTTTAATTGCTAATAAATGCTGCAGCTGCCATGGAGGGCAGTTTCCACAGTGACTGTCCCTGAAGCTCCAGTATTTAATTATTCCACTGTGACATTTCTCATCACGAGGTCCTGGCATAACATCAGTACCCAACTGACTGTAATACACACAGAGCAGTTCTTTGCAAGGGGAGACATGCTGGAGTTAGCTCCTGGATTCCCACACAGTATGTGTACCACAAGATGAGAGATTAATGCATCACATCCAGTTATATGAGAAAAGTACCCTGAGGTCTGGGTTTAGGTTTCAGTTCTAGCCACATGTGCCACCTCCACATCACTTCCGTAGCCTCCAACACCAAACTGAGGCCAGCAGTATTTGCTTTCTTCAGCTTTTCTCGCAGGGTTCCTTTATACAGAAGAGCATTACTCCACAACAGCCAATTGACTTTAAATTCACATCTGACTTAATCTGAATTAAGTTTCAAACACACAGTGGCTTATATCCAGCTAAAATAAGCAACATTTGAGGAAGGGAGTATATCTTTCAACAGACACGTTCCTACTCCAACACATGGGATAAGACAGATGTCACCTTCTCATCGCAGCCCTCTGTTGCCGTGACTCGGAAACCCCCAATTTCCCAGCTTCTTGCGAAACCTCTGCCAGAGCCAAAAGACCACCGTGACTCATCAAGAAACGTGGCAAAATGGCGTTTATTAGGAGTAATCAATACCTTATATACCTTACTACTTCGTCTACGCCCCCTAGGGCACACGTTTGAAATGCGCGCCAATGTACCTAACAGGGTTTGAGACGGAAGAGGCTGGATTACTATCACCGTCACATCCCGAAAAAGCCCCGCTACCGCCTATATGCTTGTACTACAAGGTTCAGCCTCGTTAGCATCTACAACACCCTCCAACACAGCATTCTTCGCAAGAGCTTAACAAACATTAGTTAAAGAGGTCAGCAGCCTGGAAGATGCATGGAGGCCTTTTTGATTACTGCATACCCAGAGGCAGGCACTCAACTCATGGCACCTCCTCAGCATCAGCCACAGACACATTCTCCTGTACACATGCACATAACCAAGCTCAGGCAGAAAGGAATCTTCCTTCAGCACAAACTGATAAACATGTGAAAGAATCATCTCAAGCTGCAGAACAAGAAAGGACATCAACAGTGAAGCTCAAATGTCTTTGCAGAGGGAAATACGAAGTATTTGAGGACCCACTTCTGCCAGAAAGCAAACTGCAGTCTGGAAACTAAAAACAGATTACCTCATCCTAGAAATAAGGTGCATATTTTGGATCTGCAGGAATGCTGATCAAACATCTGAAGAAAAGGGGGATTCTCAACATCTTGTGGTTTTGAAATCCAGGTCAGATATCTTTTTTGGAAGAGAAGTCCTTGGTCTGTGCTAATTACTGAGCTCAATATATAAAGGCAACATGATGAACTCTTCACTCAATGTCATTTGCACAAAGTAAATGCAACTTTACCAGCAGATCCACAGATGTGCCCACAATCTGCACAGACATCACACAACTACCTTAACTACATCTCTTTAGCTCCACTTAGTGCACCCTGTACACATTTGCTTCTATTTATATGTTTACATGCACACAGGTAAAAACTATGCTATGCTCAGAAAGCCTGAGCTTCCTAGTGTCACTACAGCTACAACAGATACAGGAAGAAGAGAAACACATATCCTCATTATGGGCGCACTGGAGGAGCAGCACTGTGCTTGGAAGAAAAGTTATACACCAAGTTGTAGCATGCCACGTCATTGAGAAATGCATGGAGAGCAGATAAGATACATGCAGGTACCTGCACTCTCACCAAGAAGTAAATGACTGTGGAGGATGTATCCAAGTATGCCCCTCTGTCTAAAGAGTGCTGCTTTGGGCATTTTATACAAGAGGGGAAAACAGAACATCAAGTGTGCGCTTAGGTCTCAATCTCCATTTAACATCCTGTCTTCAAACACCAGGGATAACAGATTGTCCAGACAGGAAAAATCCATGGAGGATCACGGGGCAGTAATAAAGATGAGAAGGAAAGAGTTGTGCTACAGTCAAACTCCCACTCCCACCTCCCTCACCTGATCTTCAACACATCATTCATCAAACCCAAATCTGTAGCAATCACTGCAACCGAGATTGAAGAATTCCCTTAGACACCAAAAAAAAAAGAAACCACCAAAAATAAGTGGGCCATTTGGAACTAACATTTTCCTCAGTCATTTGCTGCTGTGATTTAAATATCATAATATGGGTTATGAATTACATAAGGATACTTGCAATCACTTATTTTCAGGGTTGCAATAATTTTCAAAGTTAAGCACATAAAACCCTGGAATTAAAGAGCTCATAGGTTACCTAGTAACCTCCCCTGGCTGCTGGTAATGTTACTTCAATACTGGTAATTACTGCATTTCCTCCCTGGAAGCACTGCAAAAGTAGCAGCTAGCTGGAATCCAACACCTGAGGCTGTGCAGTTTAATAGTAAAGTTGACCTAGACACTAACTACTTGCATTTTGCTCTACCACACAAACAGAACACAAACATCACTTTCACAGCAAGTCCCTGCAGAAGGCGGTGAGGGAATAAAAGGTATCTAAATGGACCGACCCCAGTTCTAAAGATAGGTCTGGCTGGGACACATCAGAGATGGAAGTTGGTGATGACCGCATCTCTGTAAAATCTTGACCATTAGGCTTCCAAGGACCCTTCAGAAAATGGAAGTGTTTCCATTAAACACTGTTAACAGTGAATCAAAATAACTGAGGTTTCTCTAAATAATTGGATGCAATCTAATTTGATAGCCCAGAGCTAACATAACATGTTTAGCAGAGTGCTCTAAAAAGCATGAAAAATTGTATTTCACTTCTCAAGCTAAAAGCACGTGCAGTTCAAAATCCGATTTCACAGCACAGCTAATATTCACTCTTTTATTTCCCCTCCCTGTAACACTCTGCTCATTACTCAAAAGTGATCAACTTTGGGGCACAGTCAAAAAGCTTTTAAATTCATGTGAAAAAATATTGGCCCCCCCTCAATAATGATAATCTCTCTTAGGGCTGATGTGTTTACGAAATGAGGTGGAATCTCTGTAAACTACTTTGAAGGCATTACTCATCACTGAAAACGTTCCGTTTGTTTCCAAATAGGAATAGGAGCACAGACTCACTTTTCTTTTTTCTTTTTTTTCTTTATTTTTTAAAACAACAGACCTGCATTTACATAGATGATTAACTGCGTTTTTTAAAATGCCTATGCCATAATTAAAACAATAAAATATCTGTTTGGACAACAGTGATTTATACCTGTTTCTATGTAAGACACATTTTTGCAAACTAAGAAAAAAAAAAAAAGAAAGAGTGACAATAGATTTGTTTCTTTTCTGTACTATTCAGAAGCCTCAAGGCACTTTCCTACAAAAGCAGGTGCAAGCAAAAGCATCTTCCCAACAGGACTGATTTCCAGAGGAACTACAAACGTGTGACTCCAGTTGAAGTGCGTGGGAATAGCTTGCTGTGCATCTTAAAAACAAACGAGAGTTTCACACATTGCCACCTTCGAAGATTTTCTTGCACGTCCATGGATATTTGATACTCTTCTGATAGCTTTACCTACTTGAAGCATGGCACTGGACAAGAATCTCCGGATATGAAATATATTTCTATTCCTCGGTTGATTTTATTTTCCTGTCATGAACTTTAATCTAGTCTTGTAATTTAGAGCCATGAAGGAAAATATTTCTGACTCAGATTTTTCATTGCTTGGGGCTGGCAGTCATGGCTTTTGGTGACTCTGATAACTGCTCATACTTCAAGACCTGAATGAGAAAAAACAGAAGACAGGCTCCAACATCACAACAGTCATTGGTTCCTAATTACATATTCTCTTTCAAACACAATTAACTTTGTGCAAAATGGGATAACAAGTCATCATAAACCAAACAAAGAAAACAATCCCACAACTAGCCTCATTTTTGTTGTTATTCCCTTTTGTACGATAGCAGCCTAGGTTCCTAACTAGCACCACCAGGCTCTCCTGCACTCAGACGTTACCTGTCCCTGCAGCTGCCCAGATATCTGGTCTTGAGTCACCAGCCACATGTTCAAATGCTTCCTGGTCTTCCACTGATAATTCTGACAAGCAGAAAATACACTGCTAACTTCACTGAGGAAAATATTGTCTGGGCAAAGTTTATTTCCAGATGGAGTAATTATCAATTTACCTTTAAAAACAAAGCACATTTGCTACATTTAATTACTATTATTCTAAGGCACCAAGTGTGCACCATGTTCATGGAGTACTTAAGTGCCTTTTCAAGTAGAAGCCTCCCCCCACATACATTGTTTTCTTTTCGTCCTCCAATGAATAATGCACACAAATGTAGCAGTGTTTGAGCAATCAAGTCAGCTATTACAGCTCTGCAAATGCAGTACGCAAGCAAAACATGAAGTGTATTAAACAAACACCACAATGATAATGGAGCAGAGAACAGGGTAATAAATCTCCCTTTACTGATTAGCCAAATAGGGGATGTATATGTAATGCTTCTAGCTGTCACCCTTGCCTCATTACTGGGCTGTCCTCCTGCACAGGTAGACCTGGCATTTCCCCAGAGCAGCCACACCATGACAGATCTGGACTGGACACAGCATAGTAGACCTCATGGAGGAAACCAGTCCTGAGAGACCCACAACATGAGCTACATGCCCTTGACAACAGCAAGAACAACATTCAGGTAAGCTTGTTTTTGGATCTGTTCATGAACAAGGCATTATAAGTTGATTTAAACAGATTTTAATTTCTTTGCTATCAGCATCACATTACTGTCAGACCCAAAGATGGGCAACCACACATAATAAGACTTGAAGCAGCACGCAGCTGATGGAAAAAAACACAGAAAATGCAGCGTGTTGAACCAGAACATCAACACCCCAGAATCTGCAGGGGAGCTTGCTAGTAGGCAGGATGCAGTGAAGACTGCGCTCACTGAACACACAAAGCATGGTCCGTTTGTAACATGATGTCAGCTACTGTTACTAAGGCAACGGCACAAGATAACCTGGGCTGAAAACATCCACATCCAGCTCCTAACAGAAATGCCTGTCCACTAAAGATGCAAAGATTTAAACACAGCCTGTATTGGTTCATTATACTTCTGATTAACACCACCATATGGGTGAAATCCAGCCTAGAGCAACCCACTGTCCCTGTTAATGAATAGAGAGTAAACTGGGGAAATGGGGAGATGGGAAGTGCACGTACTGCTTTGTTCTCTTACACAGGGCAGTCACTGACAGCTTGAGCAAAATACAAATAGCACAGCAAATGACAAGAACTTCCACAGCAACTTTCTCCAAAGGGAGCAGGCTCCTCCCTGCAAGAACCCATTCCTATCCTCCTAGTTCCAAAGTTTGGTTAAGTCTCATGCACAGGCTTGTGCACAATTTCTAATCAAATATTTCAGCCCCAGATCACTAAAAAGAAAAAGGGTTGACAACAGTTCGACATACAGCACTTCACTATTCCATCTGTAAGCAGGCTCCACTTTGTTCCAGCACTGTCACAGAGTTATCTAGATCAACCTATGTCTGTGACTGGGGGCAGTAGGCCCATGGGCCCCCTGGCCCCAAAAATGGGAAGGGAAAAGGGAAACGGGTAGGGAGATGGGAGATGGGCTCAAGGAAACAAACAGAGCAGCGGCAACGATCTAAGGAGGAAAACTTTTTTTACTAACTATGATATCAGAATGTAGGATAACACAATATAATACAATCTAATTGAAATTGGGGCTAATAGATCAAGTAAAATAAGAGAGCTTTCCAAAGACCAAGAAGTCTACTCTGAAACTGAAGGTGCATATACTGGAAGCACACCCACACCCACTGCCGGGCACTGAGAGAGAGAGCGAGCATCACTTCTGTGATGTATTTTCCTCTTTGACCATGAAGTCCTCTGGGACGTGTAGTTCTTCTCTGTGCTCCATATGATGTCATGATGTGGAATACCAATAGCAGAAAGTGCAAAACCATGACAAGCACCTGCAAAGCCCATTTCAATATGCACTTATCCACAGAACCACTACCTAAAATCCTGATGTTGTGCTCATCTTCCCCTAAACATTCATGACAGTTATTGGGAATTCTGCTTGAGCAAGGCCCTCAAAACCTGTTTGCATAAATCTCTATATATGCTGTAAATCACACATGGCGGTGTGGTTACTCAGCATCTCAGTTGGCTTCCCCCTGCCAAAATACAAGTGGTTGCCGTAACAGTGGTATATCTCAAGTAGCTGAGCAATAAACTGCCCACTTAGCTCACTCTGCAGCTGCACTGCCACTGCCACTGGCTGAGCCCGTCTCCACACGTACTAAAGAAGGTCTGGAAATGAAAGTCCATGCAAGGTCATCTGTTCCCCAGCTGACCCTGCCAGACTAGCACACATCTGCTGCAGAAGGATTAAAGGATTTCTTCTCCTTACAACTCCCTGTGCACTGTAACAAGCACACATTTAAGATCATGGGAAAAGCAGCAGATACTATTTAAGACCCGGTGGTACATTAGCCATTTAGCATCTAAGAGAGCTGGGAAATTTTCAGTTTCCAGTGCAAGCAGGCACAAAAAAATCAACTAGCATGTATTTAACAGACTCTTGCTAAAGCTCTGCCTCGCAAGGAGTAAAATGATTCACAAGAATTCTATATTTATAATGAAGACTCACTGAAAATGACTCATATACTGAGCCAATCTAATTTTAAACAGAAGGGAAAAAACTTGAAAGCACACAAAACTGGAATTGGAGAGGGCAAAGAACTGCACACAAAAGAGAACCCCAGCCAGGAGCAGTTAATCTGCTGCCAAATCTGCTGGAAACAGCTGATGTGATAGTGGAAGTTTCAGCTTCACCTACATCTGTTTCAAAGATAGTTAAGTCCTGAGCTCCAAGCAGCAACCTTTCTGCAGGTTAGAATGCTTCCCTACGATAGGTAAGACTGCTGAGTAGTAATAAGGCACAGATTGTTATCAGTTCTTCAGACCCTGCCAAATTCACAGCACAAACCCAAATAGAGTCACAGCAGGAGGAAGAGATAATTACTAGGAAGATTTTACAGTATTCCTAATTTTGGACAACAGCTGCTTCCCCACCAGCCCTTACATCAACAGTGCAGCTCAAAGACAGAGAACATCCACTTCAAGCAATCCAGATTCAACAGGCAGTCTGCAGCAAGGACACAATGTAAGTTTCTTCATTTGCTCCAATCTCAGGACCATTCCCCTGATTTACTCTTTCCTCTGTGTAAGTGCATGGCAGAGTAAAGGAGAATATTAAGCAAAATGACAACCTAAATGCAGAACCCACTGCAGGTTACTATTCTCAGAATTTTGTGAACACATGCCAATACTTGTTTCTCTGAACAGCCTTATATTTCTCACACTTATCTTCAAAAGTAAATTCCACTCTTCTTAACCTCTCTGTTTAGATGATGGCTGTTCTCCAGTCATTCTCAAGCATCGCTCTGAATTTGAAGCATGACAAGAAAGCAGCCAAGAATTCACGGTCCAACTTGCCTTTACAACTGTATGCAGCTTTAATTCTCACTAATACCTTGCTGTGATATTTTCCACGCACCGAAGTCTGACGAATAGTACTAAATTCTTATTGGCCCCAGTAATGATGTCTGGCTCACAGAATCAGTATTCAAGAGTTCCTTTTCAAGCATGTGAATGAAGAGGCTATGCTTCCATCGGAGCTTTTGGTGCAAACTCTCGGGAGCTGCCCCCTACTGAGGATCCTACAAGCAGACCATCCTTTATTCACCAGTTCACACAGGGTCTGCTTCACTCCACATCATGACACACACTCACATCAGTCTGCAGCAGCCAGTCAAACTTCATAATTTATTCAGACTTCAATTTTTCCAGAGAGAGTTCTGAAGCATCAGCTGTCTTTGATGTACTTTGTGGTATTACCTCCAAAGGAGTTTTATTTTCTTGTTAACTCCTGGTAACACAAGTTCCAAAATACATGATTGTATTTAAAAATATCTGAGAATGCCCACAGTGTCAAAGCCTGGATCCTCAATCTCTCAAATGCACCACTGATGTAAAGCAGCATTTAGTTCACAGCAGAGAGCAGAGAATTGCTGTGAAGATCTACAGCGTGCCAGGTGTTGTAACATTGGTTAGAAAAGTCACTGAGATTTCTAATATTACCGTTTTCCTCCCTTAAAAAAAAAAAAAAAAAAAAAAAAAAGTAACAGCTTTTTCAGTGACTTTTTGGGCTGAGTTCTGCCAGCTTCATTCAAAATGAGATATTTTATTCTACAAATACATTGACAAAGTTTACAGAACAAAGTGCTTTAACCTGAAAGATAGCTGCCAGACTTCAATCCATGACTGGAAACTTCAATTTTTGCCAGTGATTCTCTGGGTTGTATCTTAACAGTAACTCGTCTCTTAATACATACTTATAAACTATTAATGCCTCCTAGAAAATCACCTTGTTTTGGCTTGGTATTTTTTTTTTTTTTTGGATAATGATATTTTAATAAGTCACTTTATTATTCATAATGTACCAATGGATGTAGCAAATACAAAGAAATGGTATCATTAGCCTGCACTCCATGTCTTTCTAATATTGAAATCCCAGAATTTACCTCTTACAGCAGAATAAATAAAAGCAGAGTATGCAACACTAATTTTTTTCTGTGCCATTTACCACATAAGGCGATGATATGACTGCTGTCTTCATGTACAAATTTCCTGGTGACTGCTTCTTCCATGATCTGCTTTACCTAAAAGAAAGAAGTAAAAAGATGTGATTTTAAAATCCCAACACAAACAAGTACAGCACTTGGGAGTTTCAGTTTGTTTCAACCTTTGCGTGGCATTTCCCCATTGCTAGAAGATGAATCACTCATGAAAGTTACTCTGTGCTTAGAGGAAATGGCAAAAGGATGCAAGAGGGCAAAGGAAGAATGAAACAGAACACCTTTTTATAAGATGGGGTAAACCACAGGGAGAACACGGACAAGTCTATCTGCAGAAGGCCTCTCTAAAAGGCTGAATTTTTTTCAGAGCACTCAGAGTGCCCCCTGGAGAACTTCCTCAGCAGAAGTTAACTAGTCAGCTAGCAAGCTTTTTATATGGTGCATCCCTGGCCCTTCTGTGTATATTACTTCTGCTCACTAAACAGAGATCGTGTATTCCTACATGTTTTTTTTTTTTCCCCACACGAGGCCTTCTGCTCCTTTTCAAACACAAGGAACCCCTGAGCTACACAGGCATGCATCCTAAGCAAGGTTTACAGTGACCTTTCTCCTGTTCTGCTGGGAAGAGAACCCAACATCAGACAGGCTGCAAAAGGCTCACCGGGAGTGACTGGAACATTTTGCAACCTTACATAAATGCTCCCTGACATTTTATCTCCATGTGAGTGGGTTAGAGCAGGAAACAAATGGTTGTTTTAAAAGAAAACTATCAGTTTTATCCATGCCAGTCTGGAGAACCAGAAGTAAAACCAATAAGCACAGACATACTTTGCTACATATGCCAGAAGCAGTCCACTTGCTCAAGCTGAAAGGAATTGGTTAAGTCAGAGTACTGCTGGAAACAGTCACACTTCTTATTGCCTGTACTTACATCTGTAAAGCAAACATTTTAATAGATGGACACTGTTCATAATGGGGGTTTAAATGCCACAATAATTACAAGAGATATTTCCAAAGCTCTAATGTGCCAGACATTAAATATAGCACCCATAGAGGAGACAGTGCTTTCAGTTTGAGCTTCTACACAAATTTCAACAACTAAACTTATATTTATCACACTTCTTAAGATTTTAAATGAAGTTCCTCTACAGTTTCAAGCTCCAAGTGTCAAACTCCAGAGGGAATTCATTACAGATTACTGACTTTCAAAAATTAAGGAAGAAAACATACATGTCTTCCAAGTGGGCCCCTGAAGAGCTGCAGCAGTTACCCTTAATTCAGCTTCTAACTCCTTCCTCCCCCAGTGGCTTCCTTAGCCTGATGAATCTCATTTGCCTCAGCCAACTCATTCATCACATACTCACTCCCTTCTGGCCATGGAGCACTTGCTTCTCCAGATACAAATCTACAATTGCTTTTGGTCTCTCCCACTGTGAGCTGTAATTACAGGGTTAGAACACTGACTGAATAAATGCCACATCACAAACATTAAACAAACAAACAAACCAAAAAACAACG
The DNA here is from genome assembly GCF_039878825.1 of Excalfactoria chinensis. Classification (NCBI taxonomy): domain Eukaryota; kingdom Metazoa; phylum Chordata; class Aves; order Galliformes; family Phasianidae; genus Excalfactoria; species Excalfactoria chinensis. The sequence goes on along the minus strand of NC_092843.1, from coordinate 8,239,254 downwards.
AAAAACACAACCTCAGAAGCAACTTTTACAGCAGCCCTGGTGTCCATCAAATAGTGAATTATCTAGCAGGTAATCATGTGTCCTTATTGGCAACTCTATCAACAGACTCAGCACACCGCCCGTGTATCAGCTCAGTCTGAACTGAGTGTTAGTGCAAGTGGCATAGCAATGGCCACCAGTAACCTGCATTTTCATGTCTAGGGACCTCAATTCTTCTCAGCAGGGCTGCACTGAGCTCTCATTAAGCGGCACCTGGTACCTGAGATAACCAGTTTAAAGCTAGCTGGGTTACTGCTCCTTTGTAGTGCTGAGAGGTCCAAAGGTTGTAATTCTTCCCTCCTAGTGCCTGAGCCCAAAGGAGCTGCAGATGAATCGCTTGGGCAGTACCTGGGCTTGTATTTGAGGTGGCAGCTGCCTACAAAGGTGTTCTCTTCAGTTTGGAGGTATTATTCCTCGGGTGAGACTATTTGCAGAGCCATCACACATGCCTTCCTCCAACTGACCGCCTGAGGCCCATACCCACTCCCACATCCCCTGACCTGACAAACAGCTGTACAAAGCCCCAGCCTCGATGCTCGATGTAAGGGCATTTTAACACGTGACATCCTCTTTAGAGCCCAACCATATTTAAGCTACTAAATGAATGGCCCGATTTGCTGCAAGGGAAAGTACCCAAGTGCCACTAGCACTAAGGTAGCTAGAAGAGGGAGCACCAGGGAGCAGCTCCAGGATAAGTCATGCACGTGTGACCAAAGTTTATAGACTTGAATTTAGGCACCATTAAGTCCTTAAGACTGCAGCTAAGATTTCAGTCCCAGCTCCCCAGAGAACCATAACTGGAATCCTGCCTCTGACTATAGGCAGGACGATGAGTAGTTTAATAGGAGTTAGAGCTCAGGAGCTTGGAGGCAGCTCCTGCTGTCACAAACTTCCCAGGCACCCCTACACATTAGTGTTAATTAGCTCAGTAGCTGAGGTAGACCCCACTCTGTATCAAAAAATAATTAAACTGTACCCACAATTAGAAAGAACAACATTATGAATGCAATAAATCAACACTGCCTTTATGCAGCAGCGCCATGTGGTCAGCCCACTGTTGGCTTTTGAATCTAGGACCCCCAACTAAGCTGTATAGACCAACTGAACAATAAGATCTGTTCCCAGCTGCCACCTAATGCAGAGCAAATTTCTGCTCTTTGCAAATTTTCAGGAAGCTACTGCATGTTATTAAAGCACATTTTCAGGGCACTGTCAGTATACGTGAAGATTCAAAAGCTGGAATGCACTGTTCTTTCAGTCCCACCTCATTGCTCAATGCCACACAATTCAGGGATGCCTTAGGCAAGAAGTTCAGTCAAACTGTTTCTGATCAAGTGGAACAGAAGCTCTCTGCCCTTCCCTCAAATTCTGCATCATTCTCTTTGTACGGAATTATGCCATTATGCCGTGGTGGCTCTATTGTCTGTTCTGAGAGGGCACTTGTCAATGAAGCTTTCTGAGCCAACAAAGGCATCCACCTTATCAAGTGCAACCTATTCTCATTAAAATAAACACGAGCATCCCCTCCTCCCACCTTCATTCATCCACCTGCACAGGTGAGAAATCTCTTGGAACTGTTGGTCTGTTGTGTACTGGAATTGCTGCAAGGGAGGAGGCAGCAGCAGGAACCTGGAGAGAAAACAGATGGCTCCCTGGGACAGAGGTTCACCCCAGGTGCCACAGGCTCCTTCCATCCTACACCTCCTCTGTAAGGTCAGTGCTTACCCAATCAGTCAGCCTTCTACTCTTGCCAGGTGGCACAAAAGCACACAGAAAAGCAGTAAGTACATCAACTTCTATTTCAGTTCCTCCATTCATGAACCACAAGTGGCAACAAAGCAAGAGAACTGCAGAAAGCTTTATTTTAACAGACCACAGTGACAGTCTCCAAAGGCATTCCGTTCACATGCACCAAGTTTACCAACCATAAGAATGGAAAAGGCACCCAAGCAAAAATCCTGGCATCTGAGGAGCAAAGCATCGTGATGGTAGCTCTGCCCACACACTAAGGCAAGCTCCCTGAACAGACACTGCACATTATAATGGGTTATTCTGACTCTCAGCCAGTACTTTCAGAAGCAGTCAAACACCAAGGTCATAACATGTGACTTACTGAGAAATGTTTTTGTTTTTTTTTCTTTCAGTTTCTGTTATATTGTTATAAATTTTGTTAATTTTTGCTTTTTTGCACTGTGCATCACGATGGGATGCTGGAGATGCACCATCGGGACAGTAAGTGTCAGAGGGAAAGAACAGTGCTTGAAAAGCACTGGAATAACCAGGAACACGTTTCACACATATCACATTATTTCCTCAAGGAAGAAAATCTCATCTCTCACATCCTTACATCTGTGCCTTCTTCAGCTTCTGCATCTACCACTCATTTATTGATCGCTTCTGCTGCACTGACGTTTGTTACTCTGGAAGAACTGGGTGGTGAAAATGAAAGTAGTTAACCAATCTCTGCTTAAAAGTCATTGCATTTTAGTTGTAAGATGAGCAATTGCATTTCTAAAGTGCTCTGAATTTTTTTTTATGGTGGAACTGCTAAGGTTGTTGTTATTCTATTTGTTTCACAGCTAGAAAGAGTATTTACATCCATAAAGGGCAAAAAGCTCTCATTTGAGAAGGTACAACGAAACAACTCAAGAAATCTTGTTTTATGAGCCTACTTGTCACAACAGATTTTCCTGCAGAGAGAGGTGTTTGAAACGTGAACTTATAAGCAGCCTGAGCACGAAGCCCAGCAGAGTGTAATTTCCAAAACACGTCCTCCTTTCTATCAGAGTCAACAAAATACATTCGTTACCAGCGGGGAATGAAAAGTCCATTTGAGAAAAGCAAAAAGCATCAAGTTCTCCCAAAGGAACAATGCAGAAGTTTTTGCTGTGGGGGAAGAGAATAAAAAAAAAAAACAAACAAACTGCTTTGCACCAAGCGACTTCAGAGACTGCCCCTTTATATTTTGCAGACTCACTGAATCTTAATAGGATTGGTGTAAACACCATACAGGAAAAAAATAACATTACCCCGAACTCCATTAGACGCTGAGCTAACGTGAAAATAATGCAACACGATGAACAGCCCGGCTTTAAAGGACTAAAGAACAGAACAAGAGTTTTGAGAATACACATAGGCTAGCTGAACTTTCAAACAATATAGAAGCAAGACAAGTAAAAAACAGCTGTGTGAAAGAAAAAAACATACAGGAAAAAAAGGAGGTTGAAAGAAAAGCTTTGTGTTCAATTCTTGCCTGTATTAACTGACTGCCTGAAAAGTCCCCACCTCAGCACCTCCCGACACCACTTCCCTCACCCAGCGCAGAGCTGACCGATGGGTTCCCCAACACGTCTGTGCAGTGCACAGCTGCTACCTCACACACAGCTTTGCTCAAGCCAGCTACGATCATGAAAATCCTTTTCCCTTTCATGTAGTAGGACAATACAGCAGTGAGAAAACACATCTCAGATTTATTTACCTATGTAGACATTAACCCCTAAGAGCAATCCCACATCAAAGCCCATACTGCTCCGTCTGAGAGGCCCCAGCTTAAGGTGCAGTTCCTTAACGAAGCAGCACACCTGTAGCTGCACCGACCCGCAGCTGCCCCAGCACACACCGTGTGCGCGAGCAGGTAGGGGAGGGCGATCAGCTGTTAGAAAAACTTCGTCCTGCTGTGAGGAACAAGCATTACATCCTCACTTCGCTCTTATGTAAGAACAGCCGCACACAGTCGTGACAGCCGGAACGCCACACGAACGCCCGGCGCAGCCCCAGCTGTTACCAATGCCACCAGCGCTGCTCGGGGACAGCGGACCCAGGGACGAAACTCAGCTCGGTCGGACCGCCCCGGCGCGCCGTGGGGAGCGCAAAGCGCCTCAGCCCTCCTCCCCGCTCCTACCGACCCGCCATCCCGCCCGGAGCGCTGTCACGGCAGCCCCTGACCTCCGCTTCTCCCCGGAGCGACCAGAGAGGCCACGGGGCGCAGCGGCTCGGCACCAACAGCACCGGGAGCGTCGAAGAGCAGCGCAATTCCTGCACTTCTCCTTCACTGCCTCCCGAAGGGAAATCAGATCTTAACCCAATCCGCCCAAAGCTTCATTTTATTTACTCGGGGTGGACTCTTAACTACCGGCCCCGTTGCAAAAGAGATTAAACGCGTTTGCCAAGCGGAACGCCCCGTATGCCGTTACCGGACCGAAGCCGCCCCACGCAGCAACGGGTTCCGCGGGGACGGCTCCCGCCCGCCCTCACCTCCTTCTTCACGTTCCGCAGCAGCTTCTCCTTCGCGGCGTCCCCCGAGCAGCTCATGGCGGAGCGGGTTGCGGGGCCGCCCGCCGCTCCGAGCCCCGCGCTCAGAGCCGTCCTCTGGCTCCGCTGCGGGAGCGCCCGCGGGGCGAAGGCGCGGCACCGCCCGGCCCGGCACGGAGGGGCTGCTGCGCACCGTGCGGCTCCGCGGCCATCTTCCGCGGCTCCCGCTGACGTCAGGCGGCTCGGCCCGCCCGCGGGCGGCGACACCGGGAGCCGGGGCGGACCCGCACCTGCCCGCTGCTGCCGGGGAGCTCGCGCCAGCTGCTCCGCTTCGCGGCGGCTGCGCCGACAGACGGGCGGGCCGAGCTGCGGCCGCCGCGCGCTGCGCTGAAAGGGCTTCGAGGGCCGCGCTGTTCCCTCAGCAGCCCGCGGAACCGCCCCGCCGTGAAACCACCCGGCAGCGACACGGCGCGGCCAGTGCGGCACTCGGGCGCACCTGGTGAGAAGGGAAGGGGGTTGGAGCACCAGGTCAGTTACACGCGTTTAAACCGCCTCTCGCTAGGGCGTATTTCTTTATATTCCTTTATTAACTGTAAAAGAGCGAGCAGCACGCTCAGATTGTGCGATTCTCAGGTAATTCCGTGTTTAGTCTTGGCCAAAGGGCAGCACTTTGCAAAATCGTGTGGAAATGTCAGGTGTTTTTCTTTTGCAGTTAATTCCTCAGTCCACCCCCGCAGCACAGACACCACTACAGCAGCAGTGAGTCTCACCCCGAAGGCCGCGGGCAAGGGAGGCGAGGGCTGTCACTACATTAACCGCGGATCTTTGCTCAGGAAAAATAGGACGGACAGCAGACACTGTCTGCCCCCAGAGCCGTCTCCTCTTCAGTTACAGCCCGGATATGTTCGGCATCTCCATAACAGGAGCTGGGTTACTTCTGTGGTAGCAGAAGTTGCATATGGCCTTAAGCGTCAGACCAGTATGTTCTGTGATTCCTTTTAGGGAGCTATTTTCATGAACACAAAAAACAACACTGCTACAACTAAAGGAAAATTCCAGAGAAAGAACCAGCTGCCTGCAGCGCACTCTCAGCACACTATAAAACAACAGCCAGTGAAAGAAACAAGAGCCTTGGGTGAAAGGTAGGGGGGACACATCCATACTGCAAACAAACAGACCCCGAGCCACTATTGCTGTATACTGGAAACCATTACCACCACTGGATGAGGATCACAACTACAACATAGAACAGCAGTACTGAGACACATGGCAAAAAATTCTGATGCTGGAGAACAAGGGCAGTGTAAAATATAACACTTTATTAAAAACCAGTGTTCCATTTACCTCGCTGATAACAGAGAAAACACGTTATTCAATAGTTAATATGGTTAACTGCGTTCATTATTTTATTCATAAGACTGACCTTTAAAAGTTAGAGAAAAACAAAATTAAGCCCGATGCTACAAGAAAATGGCTTGATTGCAGAACATCAGTTTAAACAATCACATTTACTATCCTCCAGATACAAAATGTAGAAATCCAAAGTGCTCTATTGTTATGAAACTAAGCTTCAACATCCCTCTCTGAAGTAGGGGAGAGAGTCTTACCCCCCTTTTATTACAGAAGAGGAAAAATTCACATACAGTAAAACTGACTTACTGTCTGTCACTAAGTTAGTGGCAAAGCTGAGGACAGGGGTCACGTTCCCTCATCTCTTAAAAGGACTTCAGTCATCCTAACAGAATGCACAGTGTGAAATCTGACCATAAAGATTTAACATCAAAGATTGTCACAGGTCATGATCTAAATTACACTTCATCAGGATTTCTGAGAGTAAATTCTGTCTGAAAACTTAAAATACAAAACTAAAAGCATTGCCCGCTTCAGGCCAAAGGCAGCAGAACACCACAGTATCCGTCTCCCCAATGCCCTCCAAGCTTGGGTCAGCTTTTTTTTTTTTTTTTTTTCCTTAATTTTTAAACCAAAAACTGCAAGAGATGTGAAGTCACTGGAATGTTACAATAGGATAGATGTCTCCTGTTCCAAAAACTAAATGTCAAAGTGAAGGTTAAGCATTCAGTTTTGCTTTGGCATTTATCAAGCAGATGGAGGCTGCTGCCCTGCAGAGCTCACTCTTCTGACATTGCCCAATTAACACCAATATTGAAGAACTATTTAACATAAGACATTCACTCAAGGCACCAAGGCTCCTCATCTGCTGAAAAGCTGAGGTTGTTTTTCAGTATGTTAGGACCCCATTAGAGAATCGTGTAACACTTTATTACATTGCTTGTGTATAAATGTCAGTTAATGTTTTCCATCATTCTTTCAGTCTACTAATATAATGTTAGAATGCACAAAAGTTCACTTTAATTCAGAAGTGAAGAAAGTAAGGTTATGAATGAGGCTAAGAGGTACTTCTTCCTCCTAATGGCTACTTTAAATTCAGTCACATCAGTAAATGCATCCAATGTTGATATTCTATGTAGGAAGCCATTGCTCTTAATTAGCAGACACAAATGCATATAATTAGAAATCTGTATCATCTTAGTGGGAATGATAATGTGATATTTAAAGCCAGCAGAGAATATTCTTAGGAAGCACAGCTGTTTGCTCTAAAAGGGGTCAGCGTACTGCAAACTAGTGAATGCTGCATCACCCTTTCCAGTGCTGCTTTTTTCCATTATACCAGGTTGTAGAAGTATGTTCTGGTATGTATGTCAAAACTTATATCGCTTACCTAGGTAAAGCAAATTACGATGAGAATATAAAGTACATATTACGTCAAGGCTGCAGTGTTAAAAATTATCAGAGCTTAGCAGTCAGACTGTACTATCAATATGTCATGATTTTGGTGGAAAGAACGTTCAGTTAACATTCCACACTGGAACAGTTTCAGATAAGCAGGGCTCTTCCTAAGAGAAAATAAATTAGTTTGTACCACTTGCAGAAGAAAAAAAAAAGTTTAATCTCTGAACTGTGTAAGTGATGGCAGAATTCATGTCTACATTTACAATTACTGAGCTGTCATGTAAGTTATGCAATTACACAACCAGTCAGGAAAGAAACAACCCAGGGCATTCCAGATTTTATCAGAAACTGGAGTACAGCAGCTGTACCTTGGATGGGAATCTCTAACAGAGCTATTGTTTAGTGCTGTGCAGACATCCCAAAACACACTTAACAGTGAATTTCCTGGTGTTTTCCAATTCCTGATCTGTCCACCAGCGGAGGGAACTATAGGACTGTTAGTGAAATCCAACCACAGCTTTTCACCTAGGATCTTCTCACAGCCACATCCTGAAAATCTTATCAGGACAAACACCAAGACCATAGTTTTGTCTGCTTAAATGACAGTTTTAAAACCAACTGTTGCTATGGGATACAAGGAAAAGAAAACTAGCTAAATCAATGCACAAGCTTTTTTTCCCCCCCTTCCCCTCCAGCTTCTTACAGCATAGTAAGTCCACAACTTGAATCAGTCCTCTTAAGGAATACTGTGAGCACAGATGTGAACCACCAATTGAAGTATCTAAACCAGCACACTGATCTGACTCTCATTCTCTTCCACACCTTTTCCCCAAACCTGACCTCCTCAGAGAAATGATGTGCAAAGATGTCATTTTTCTGCTTATAACTTCTCTGAACAGTTGTGCAAAGCTACCTGCGTCACTTATTTAGTCTGCTAACATTCACTATGACAGTATGAAAGAATCATTTGCCAAGAAATACAAATGCCATGCATATGAATTTTAAATGGCAGACTTATTTGTTACACAATGGAAAAACAAAAAAAAGTACAAGATTCAACTGAAACTACCAAGTACAGCAAAAAGACCATATTGCTACAGTCTCTGCTGTGGGCTTCAAAGCACCCACCATGATTAAATTTAAATAGTATCAGTGAAGAAAAATCAACTAAAAAAGAAACGAAATCCACATCATGCTTTATCACAATTAAAACCAAAATTTTTAGTCAAAACTAATCTCAGCAGCTGTATTTTTCCTGGCACAATAGAAAAATCAGCTGGGAAACAACTAGAAGAAAGCAATATAAAAAGAGAAGTTGTTAGAGTTCTAAAGAGGCCTTTCAGAAAAAGGCAGGTGCATTACTGTGGCAGCTACTTCCTGAATATGAGGAGAATGAAGTAAGTGCCTTTCACATGGAGACCCAGTTAGGCAATAACCTTCCCACATTTTGCAGCCATTTGTGTCTTCTTACAAAGCCTTAACAGTTACATTTTCAAAACCCTAATTGTATGGAAATCACTGTTTTGTTCCCTCCTCCCCTCCCCCCCCCCCTTTTTTTTTTTTTTTTTTTTTTTTTTTTTTTTTTTTTTTTTTTAAATCATATCTTAATTTTAGTTAAGACTTCATGAATTTGGCTTTTGCATTAATTTGCTTTACCGCTTATATGTAATTTTGGCACTGGTTAAAGGAATTCAAGACTAACCATCATGGAATCTGAGCCTTCCACCTTCACGTAACATATAGGGAAATAAAAGCAGTGGTGGAGCCAATAAGCAACCTTAAGTAATAACCATTTATAACAGCAGTAAAATTTGAATCTGCAACCTACCTTTGAAACATACAATCAAACAGTTAGAAAGAAATTAGCAACTTTCCATACTAAACATCAAAGTTTTTCTAGAGACCCAATGTACAAAACAGCTGGGACTCCAATCTTCTGGATAGTTCTCTAAAATTAGCACCCAATCAAGCACTCATAATACAGAATAAAGCTGATATTTCAGCTTACTATCTCTTCCCCCTGTCCAAGGCCTCCTGCATGCCAGAACAAAATTTTTATGATTATTCTTCTCTCTACTTCAACTTCTATGCAGTCGATGGGTTTCAGAACACAAAACTTTAACAATCCAGTATATTATTATCTAGTATTACAACTGTGTAGTCTGCACTTCCCCAGCCACTGCATTATTTTCCTGTTGCCAGATAAATTTTACATCAAATAACACTTTTGGGCCATGGGGGGAAACTAATATAAATGTAATATGTAATTGTTTACATGAACAGGATCACACTATCAAAGCCCTGAACAATGCCAACCCTGCCACAATCTATTCTTGGTGTTTTCTTATTTGAAAAACTTCTCTCCTTCACCATATATATTTTTCCAGCTCCCATGACAAGTCAGTCTGTATATATTTAAATTTTCAGATATTTCTTATTTTTCATAGGGGGAGATTTTTTGATGATTTGACTTCTTAGAAAAGCATGCCTAGGAATTAATCAGTTTTAAAACTGATTTAAATACAAGTATACTGGAACACAAATTGCTGTATGTGCATAAGGGCAAAATATCTGGAAGAAATCACATATGCAGTGCATCTGAATAGTGGATAGCTAGCTGTCTCCTCCAGGGGTTATCAGCTGTAGTGTTTGGTAGAAGTAGTCATATTTGAGCTTTTTCCACCACCTCTTCAGTATCTTGATTTAAAAATTGGAAGTTCCATTACACCAAACCCTAAAAAGGACAGGTAACTGAAAAACTGATTTCAGATCACCCCATCTCATTCAGGAAAAGCAGTACTTCCCACAAGAAGTAAGATATATAGCACGTCATTAGATATAAAAGAGCAACCACAAATGGTCAGAATCAGTGTTTTGGAATCCTTTTCTCATGTCGCATGAAAAAGGGGCCAGTCTGTGTTTGAAGCACATGGTGCAAAACAAACATCTTAGTTCTTAAAGCCCTTGGCCTTTAGTGTTGCTTTGTGTGCATAAATGCCCATCTGCTTCTCTAGGGAGACAAGAAGCCAAATGAAAATCAGTCCAGAGTCCAACTGATCCCTCCCTACTTCCTGATCTCCCTCAAAGAATATTGATACAAGCCTTGAAACCAACCCCTCTCTCATCAGCTGACTAGTGGCCAAGCTGACGGTCATCATAGGTGCTGTATCTCTTCACATGGATTCGGCGCACTCGGTCACGTAGTTCAAAACCATCATCATCCTCACTATGAGAGGCCTGGCTTCGGCTCCTGCTGGTTGCTTCCAGCAGAGAGTTATCAGGAACTCGCGGTGTTTCATACAGTAAGACATTTAGAGTTTCCTCATAAATACGTGCCTCGGGGAATTCAACCTACAAAGAAGAGCAGATGTCATTTTCCTGATCTAAACAGGGTAACCTGACTGGAACATTTGCCCAGAAATAAGAGACACAACCATTTAGTCAAATTACATACAACGACTACATCAGTGCAGCAGAAACAAAGTTGGTAAGTCTAAGTAACTGCAATGAAGTAAACTTAAGTAGGTATAATAAAATCCTCACTTAATTAGAGAAGAGTTTATGGGCATTTACGTGGTTTTGGGACACAAATTCCATCAACTTTACAGATTAGTGCTAAAAAGACCATGCTGTCAGAATTACCATTTGGAGTCCTTCAGTATTCTCTGAATTCTACAATGCCATCTTTTACCAAATACCAGATAATGCAGCAGCCCTCTAAGTAGTGAGCTACCCAAGTAACATGGAGGTCACTGACCATCAATTCCAGTCAATATTTTTAACTGCCAGTATCAAAATCTCCCTAAGAAATGACATTGCTTTCCCCAAGCAATTTGGTTTATCCACATCTTTCCACTATGCATTATCCAACTGATTTATTACAAACTGTAATAGACAAGTGGGTAGAACTCCTGTACCTTCGTTTGCTTCTTCTCTGTGGCGTACACTATAGAGGTACAACAGACTTCAGCAAGTTTCCGACCCTGTCCATAGAAAGACCAGCAGCAGATTTCATCCCCTATAACATCCTTAATGAAAAGAACTCTGCCATTGAATCGGAGAGAGAGTTTGTCAAACAGTTCTATGTTCTTCAGTAAGTTGTCATCTGAATTGCTGTAACAACAACAAAAGATTTTATTTTTTCCACTGTCTATCTCTACAGAGTTTCATGCCTATTCCACCACAGTTTTAAGCATTGATTAACTGCAGAATACAAGTAGTGACTCACTGCCATATGCTGCCAAGAAAAGAGAGGATAATAGCCAACTACAGATACAAATAAGGTGCTCTGATTTTCATGAACAAACACACCAGCCTTTAGAAGTCACATAATTAATAATGACAGCATAATTTCCCAAATAATTACATTAACTATCTACAATTATCTCCTGACTTATGCTCAAGACAATTAAATCATATGCTAACTGCAGTTCTGTGGGAGCTATTGGCAATAGGTGAATGGTTGGACCGGATGATCTTTTAGGTCTTTTCCAACCTTGGTGATTCTATGATTCTATGATTCTGTTTAGCTCAGTAACAGCCAAGTCTGAGGAATCAATGCAGACACAACGTAGACACAATGTAGACAAAGGGTAGCGAAAAATGATGGTGTTCTGCATGTAAGACTAGCCATCCCTCATACAGATTTCTAGAGTGGATACATTATTTAGTAAATTGCTTTTTATTGACAGGCAGAACAATTTAGGATCTTGATTAGTTTTCCAAGCAAGTTCTAGATGTATTGGAGAAAAAAATAAGTATCATGTTGTAACTTTAAAATCAAGTAGAACCATCAGAAAGTCTTAAAATTTAATATATTATTTAAATTAGAACATAATGGCTAACAAACATCCAGTTTGAACAAATTAAAAAAAAAAACAAGTTAAAAGCATTATTCTTCTGATATTAGCTTGAATGCTGCTCTATCTAAAGCTTGTATTCTGTGCACCTTTTGATTTCATTTTATAGATGGCTAGGAAATTGTGTGCAGATATGTGGAAGATAGCAAGCATATTATTGACACAACAACAAAGCTAACCTTATCAAATTTAACAGTAAAATTCCTTTCTCACTGCATCCAAAATCTGAAGGTTTGCACTTTGCTGCCACGAACCTACCCAGAGGAATGAAATTATACTTCTGTGTGCAGTACCTTAATTTTTGGAAGTAGTCCCAGAAGGCTACGAATACTTGCGAAACAAGACACTGCTGCTAATGACAGCCCACTAGGCTTTACATAAAATACTTAGTCCCAGATGTCCTTCTGTTCAGATCTAAATCAAATAAGCATGATGTGCAACCCAACAAAATCTCCAGCTCTTAAGATGTCATGTGATGAAAGCAATTTGGGATTCAGCCAGTAACAAATCCCAGGCTTTATCAAGTGCAGAGCTACAAAAAGAATTTAGAAGTCTCCATCCATTTCTGATACATGACCACAATGACTGTGTAACTAAGAAAATTCCTTTCATGATGTTGATTAGGAAGAATAGGAGATAACCTTTGGTTGTTAGCAGCCAGCACAGAATTTAAAGAAAGATTCCTCATTTAAACAACATCAAGGCATGAAGGTTTATGTGCAAGGAATAATTAGAATCCTACAGCTAGTTGAGATACCAGCAGCTCCTGGTATCTAGGATTCTGTTGCTCTCATTGCTAGCATGTTTACATTTCCAGAGCCATGATGACTAATATGCTATTCTGCACTTGCTTTAACATTTCTGCCATAAACTAAAGGATAACACCAGGAAGAGTGCAGAATGACTGGCAGATAGAAAATGCAGTTTGCTAAAAAACAGGCTGCTCTTCAGCACTCCCTCAGGTAGCATTTCCTGACTACCTGAAATTTCATGATTGTTAGAATTCATCTCTCTGACAGACAGTCAGTTTGCCTAGAGAAAAACCTTCCAAGATTGCATGTTAGACTGAAAGGCTGAAACTGAGAATTTTGCATAGCAAAAAAAGGATTACTCAGATCACTTCAGTGACTGGTTTGGGAAAATCCAGAGCCATTGTGATAGCATCACAATAAATGGATCCTGATAGTTAAACCATAAAACTAAAAGCCAGTGAATTCTTGCACTGGCCCTTATCTGGGTTGTTCCTGAGCAGAACAGATGCTTTGCTTTCCTTTGTAGCCATTTTTGTAGCCAAATAATTAACTCATCTGGAGTCAATGAAAGAAATGGAACATCAAGAATTTCTGTAGGTCAGGGTAAACAGAGTGCAAAACTGAGAAGGGAGGAATCATGGCTGCATTGGCTTTACACTGAAAAGCTAACACCTTGTTAATAGTTTGCATTCTATTTCAGCTAGTATTTCATTTGTATCTCTCATCACTTATTTCTGTCCATCTTTCTCAGGCACACACCTCCAGCACAACGTTTCAGATAGTTTGTCACCTCCTCAGAACTTCATTTGAATTCTTATAAACCAAAAATAACTTTACTCAAATCCACATAACACTCCTGTAAGCTAAATAACAAAATACAAGTTAGGCTTCCTTCACCCCCAAAGTTAAACTTTCCCAGTGGGAGAAATGCTTGGTGACATACCTGGTGTAAGAATATTTATTGTTGCTTCTGTTATACAGCAGCTTAACAACGGGCTAATGGGAAGGAAAAAGAAAAAAAAAGTTAAGCTTTGTCTTTGAATATGTTTAGCAAAAATTCAGTTTCTCACTGAATCGATGGAGAAAAGCAGTTACTTTCATTGAAGATTCTATCAGTCTTTCTTCTTCTTTAGGAGATGTGATAATAGGGATGTTACAGACAGGTTCATACAAGTCTTTCTTGTCCTGTTTTGGAAAAAAAAAGGAAAAGAAATAGAAATAAACCTCAAGAGACATAAATGCTAAAACTAACATCTGCTGCTGCTTGCTCTTCCAAACCCTCCAGCCATGTTTCCAAACCCTGTGATGCAAAGGAAAAGCTCTGTGTTGCTATAGTAACCACAGAGCATTACTTTGATCTGCAACCCAGAAATACAGTGGAGAGATTTCTTATTCCCAGAAGGCAGTAATAATTGAAATACTGGGATGCAGGTGAACGTCCTTCTTAGCTATAGCAAAGACTCTGAGCTCAAGTCGTATCTACTTTAAGTGGGTTTATTATTCTGTCCTTTTTTGAAGAAAAGGATACTATGAGTTTTAATCAAATCAAAAGACTGCAGTATAGAAGAGTATCAGTCATTACAAACTGAACATTCGGCAAGAACAGTACGTCACCAAAATGGACTTCAGTCCCTTGTGATACAAAAGCAGCAATCAAGAATGTGTGGTACAGTCTGTGAAACCAGATTCCTTGTGTAGTAAATTAAGGAGAGCTCAATAGCTAGTAAGAAAGCCTGGGAACATTTTGTTTCTAGAAGAAATGTTTTGAATTCCAAACCAGAAGGAGAATTATCAGTGTACCTTCACATTTTTTTCAGTGGATATAAGAAGCATAAGAACCTACTGTGTGAGGTATTTATTAAGTATTTTAGTTTTGTCCTACAAGAAATATTATTAACCATGTATAAAATATTTGGGCTAGCCTTATTAAAAAGCTTACCAAACAAACTGATTTAAATCAGCTGAACTTGAACTCACAGGAACTGGGTGAGTTAATAATGCTAACTCAGATTTACATATTTGCAACGTATAGTAATGAAATGATAGAGAAGTCCTTGAAGTAAACAGTGCTTATTATATCAGTTTTTTTCTCCATTAAAATTCAGACTTATAAAAAGTTATTACATTGTCAAAGATGTTCAGAGCTCAGGCATAAGAAGTCTGGAAGGCCATGTGACAGCACATCAGTCTGAAAACATAGCCAGGGAGATCATAAACCAATTTTTTTCTCTATCCTAAGCACTGCAGAATGCATATGGAACAAGGAAAACCAAGGGTTTGATAAACGGACTGGATAAGATCTTAATTAACTGCTGTTGAATTTTTGCTACTCTGGCTACTTCCATTTCTTACCTGCAGAGCTGCTTGGCACATATCAACTAAGCCCTGAATGAGATAATACTTGGCTTCTGCCATCAACTCTTTGATCTCCTGTCTGTGTTTTGGAAGTGCAATTGTGTCATCTCGGAGATAGTTTAAAATGGTTCCAAAGTGCTTCCCACAGCGGTCTATAAGGATCCATCCTGAAAAATAATCACCACAACATTTCAATGACCTTAACACTGGGAGGCAAAAAAACCCAACAAACCTCCCCAGTGCGCCAGCTGTTGCCTGAAACTACACTACATTCTTCTGATTCCATTCAGGGGAAGATTTCACTGACTTTCAACTAATTGGTATTTGTTACAGAACAGAAACTAACAGTGGAACCTCTCCCTTGGCACCCTGTCTGTATTCTCACTACTCGGAAGAGAAGCCATAAGCTTCCTATCACTTGACATTTAAAAAACTGCAGCAAGAACCAGACTGCGCCATATCTACTGATCAGCCATTGCACCACTGTGCCAAAGTTATTTTCTGTGCTTCATCCTTTCTGTACTATGTTCCAATTAAAGGCCTTTCTAATTACCTGTCTAATTACTACAGGAAGTCACCGGTGTACATCTGTTTAATTGACAGATCCAGTGAGGGAAAAATGCTGTTCCAGTCTCCAAACAGGAGGAAGGAACAGGACAAGGATGGATCAGGAAGAAGAGGAGGGGATACAGCACAGGAAACAGCAGTAGACAGTTTTTGTGATTCTGAAACTTCCCTGCAGTCACATTCACTGGGAAACAGGATGTCTGAGTCGCTGGCAAACAATAGCAAAGGACACACACAGACAGAGGGATTAATAAAGTGCCCAATCATTGTTCATAAAGTGGAAGGCAGACAAAAACAAAACAAAACTTTTATTTTAGGACCTAGGCATATAAGGTAACATAGGAAAGAGGGTTAAACCACTGCCAGATTCTCCAGCTAAGGCTGCCTGAAGACAAATCTCATTGTCCATTCTGGTAGATAGGGGCTCTTACACAGAACTGCTGCGCCAAACAGATTCAGCCTTACTGACACTCAACAAGATTCAGCCTACTTGAAAATCTTCAACACAGCAATCAAGGTTGTGTTGAGTTTTAAAGCTGAAAACTGAATCTCCCCTCCCTAAAGACATTTTGATTAATGCACTGTAGATATGACAGCCTGTGTACTGTCCAGTCTTCATAAAAACATCAACGATCTGCCTACCAACTGTGACTGCAGGAAAGAGAACCAGTCCTGCTTGTTAATTTTAGTAACAAAAGTACACAATTATATAAAGCATGGAGGACTGGTAGAGCCAATGGGATTTGGCAGCCTGATGTTCCTGGCTACTTTTGGAATACAGCTTTCTCCATGCCTTTCATTGAGCATAGCGTTAATATGTATTTAAAACAAACAAAAAAATACTCCAATAGTTGTTTTACAAAATTCTCAACAACAAAAGACATTTACTTACCTTCCTTATCTGTGAGAACTTCCATTCTGCCACTGAACATGGCCTTCAACATCGTGTCATGCCTGGTCAGGACTTGCACTGTAGTGTAATACAAGGAGCCCCCAACATTTAGTCGCACGTACTTGTTACCAAGGCTGCCGACTTTGAAGCTGCAGGTTTTAGGCTTGGGTCCCACAGCTGGACACAGGGTGGTGGTTAGACACGTGTCCCCCGACATCTCCTTCTGTAGGTAGATGACAACCCTGCAGAGTGTGGGTTTGATGGATTCCGCCGTGATTGGCAACGAGTCACGAGTCACTGGGCGAAGACGGGAAGGCAGAAACGGTCATAGCCACCAGACTCTTGGAATGGAAGTGTGCAAGATCAACACAGAAGCCTAGAATTTTCACAAAGAAACAAAGCCATGAAGCCCACAACCAAGAGACAAATTCAGTATATTCCTAAGGACACATCTACAAATGTTCTGACAAAACAAAATGTAGGTGTATTTTCAAACAACTTACACAGCAGTACAGAAGCTGTTCAACATCACAGTCATATTACGACTGCATTACTGTTAGTGAGGCAAGCTGAACTCTTCTGGACTTCCTGTTATTCAGTCTTCAGCCAGCATTACAATCAACACACAACACTGCAGCCCAAGGTTAAGTGCTAGATGGGATTCAGCTCCCTTTCAACTTCCTGAAATGACTTTTTTGCCTGCAGGAGGGAAACAAATGAAAGAGCTTTTTCCAATTCTTTCATCTGGGGATTACATAAAAAAACATTTTAACGTGACATTCTTCTAGCAGCTACAACTTCTTCAAACGACCTGATCCTGCAGTGCTGGAACATTACATTCTATTTCCTCAAAACTCCTTTTATTCAATTTCTTTCCCCCCCCTCGCTCCTAGAAAAATCAACAGTCAATGTCGTGTAGTTTTTATTGTTTCAGGATGGATACGCCTAAAAAACGTAAGCAACAGCAACTAACAGTTGCTTATTACAGTTGTGTTCTGTAAGAAGTTAATTGCACAAATAAAGCAGCTGAGGGTTCCAGAGAAATCCACGTTGACAGCAACCAAGTTCCTTTCTGTTAACTCTAGGTTATATTCTCATACACGGAAGTAAACCACAAGCAGCAGCAACGTGCTGTCCTACACCTAAAACCTCCAGTGAAAACAGAAGCACGGCTCAGGGCTGCAGGTTTGTCCTCGGTGTCCCATCCTGCTTTAGACCACAAGAGCCCTTCCTCTAAAAGAAAAGCACGTTTTTAAGGACAGCCAGAGTCTGTAATGAGCCCGAGGTCTGGGCGTGCATGAAGCTTTCCAACCTCAACAGCAGCATCTCTGAACACGTGCACTAGAGTGAAGGTTTCTGCTGGTTGCCTCACCGCCGGCACATCGCTACGTTCCTGACCAAGAAGGACAAAGCAAAAATGAACCAAAAAGCAAAATGAGAACCCACTGCACAGCGCGACCGGGCAGCGGGCAAAACCGTCACTGGGGACCCTGATAATCGATCACGTAGGAGGCTTCTGCAGTAAACACCGGCCGAACCCTTAATTACCCACGTTAACACAAGGGTAAATGTTCCCCGCGTTTTCCTTCCGGCCGGAGGGCTGCACAACAACGGCACAGCGGCTCAGGAAGCGGTCCGTGCTCAGCACTGCCATGAACAGGAGTGGGGCTGAGAGCGCAAAGGAAGCAAACGACAAAAGACACAGAGGGAAAAAGACGCACAAAACAGAGAAAGCAGCCAGAAGAAAACGAGAACTCGGCGCCGAGCAGAACCGGCGCTGCCCAGACACGCGCTCCGCCCCGCGCCGGCTCTTCACCTGTCCCGTACCGGTAGCGCGGGCCGCTCCGGCCCAGTCCGGGCAGCGCTGGGACGGGTGTCGCGGGGCCGTCGGGCGGCGCGTCCCGGGCCTCAGCAGCGTCCCCGGCCCGAAGTCGGCGGCCAACCCGGAGTTCCGCGTCCGCAACCCCGCCCGGCCCCCCGCCCGCACAGCGCCCAGCGCCCAGTCCGCACAGCGCCCGCCGCTCGCTCACCTCCTGCGGCCGCCCCCCCCGCAGCGTCCCGCGGCAGCACCTCACTTCCTGCGCGCTCCGCCGCAGCCCGGAAGCGCTTCCTCTGGAACTCGGTGGCAGCCGCAGGTCCGGTCTCGTCGTGCCGGGATGGCGCAGGCGGCGCTGGGCTCCGCGGGGCTGCACTTCGATGAGCTGAACAAGCTGCGCGTCCTCGACCCCGACGTGGCGCAGCAAACGGCGCAGCTCCGCGAGGAGTGCAAGGCCTTCGTGGACAGTGAGTGCCGGGCCGGGGGGGGGGGGGGGGCGGCCCGCTTCCCTCCGCGTAGCGCTGACGGCCCCGAACGCGCCTGCGCGCTGCGCCACGCGGGGTAGAGCCGCGCCCGGCCGCGTTGGCGCTCGGTCCGCGCGGCGGCGATGGAGCGACGTGAGCGTGTTTCCTTTCAGAAATAGCGGAGTTTCAGAGCACGGTGGGCAGCCTGATCGAGCTCGTGGACCAGCTGGCCAGAGCCGCCGAGAGCGAGAAGATGAAGGTACCGTGCCGTTACGGGCTGTGCTGTGCCGCCCCGCGCCGTGTGGTGAGAAGCCGCCCGTCCCGTCTGTCGCGGCGGACCGGCCCCGTCAGCGCCGTTCGGAGCGCCGGGCCCAGCCGGCTGATATAACAGCTGGTGCCGCACAGCGCCTGCGATGAACAGCCCTGCTGCTATTAACAGCCCTGCTGCCTTTCTGTCCTGCGCCACTGGCTTATGGAGAGAAAACGTCTCTCCAGCCACACCTTCTAGCAGGACGTGGTTCTCAATGAGGCATGGTGAGAGGGCTGTCCAGTCATCCGGGCAGTAAAATCCTCTGTAACTACCTCTGAAACGTGTACTAACACACACCACCAGGTGCGCTTTATTTTCTCACCTTATTATGGGATTGGAGATGAATTTTCAGCACAATTGTGATTTCCTTGTTTGTTCTGTGGGAGAAACTCCTGCGCCTGTTGGTAGCAGCCAGGAGTCAGGCTGCATTTCCAGAGAAGCTGCTGACTTTTATTTCAGGTTGGAAGGAAGCCTCAAATGCCTCAACCCGCCCAGCCTCTGCAGGGACTGTGCTTGCTCCACAGCCCATTCAGCAGGACAATACCCCCTTTTGCTGTTAGCACGGCTGAAACGCTTTCATCGAGACCTGCTGGTAGTGAAAGGGATTAAAAATCCTTGTACAGCTCCATCACCAAACGTCTGTTTTGACAGGCCATCGGTGCGCGAAATTTGCTGAAGTCTATAGCAAAGCAAAGGGAAGCACAGGAACAGCAACTTCAGGCTTTAATAGCTGAGAAAAAGATGCAGCTGGAAAGGTGAGCTTTCTATTAAGTATTTTTGGGGCACGGATGTAATAGTTGGGAAAGAAAGCCGTGTAGCGTATGAGAGAAACAGCCACATACTGAGAAGGATCATTTCTAATGGCTTTGTGGCTGACTGGACAGAGGTGATCTGAGATCATGCAGCTGTGGAAATTAAAACGGTGAGAGTGGCAGACAGCTGACTTTTAAAGGCTTTTTAGAACTGCCAAGTCTAATTCATGTGACTGTTGCTTTAAAAAGGACACACACAGAGCCCTAAGCTTCGCACTCAGACTGGTGAGCACTGCACTAAGTCATCAGCTGGTAACCTATTTTCTTTGTTTTCCAGATATCGAATAGAATATGAGACTCTGTGTAAAATTGAAGCGGACCAGAATGAATTCATCGACCAATTTATTTTTCAGAAATAGAAGAATTTATAAGATAAAGACCAACTTGGGAACACGAGCATTCCAGACTCGACTGTTTCAGATATATGCAATTTTTCACTGTGTGCAAATGAACGTGGATGGTTTGTGCAAATAAAAGTGTCTTTTAATGCAGTGTGAGTTACACTAGAAGTGGCAATAAGGAGAGCTTTGTAACAGACATAAGACTGTTCTATCCTTTGATTTTTATAAAGGTTTTGTACAGTCAGTAGTTCACGTTCAAGCTGTAGTTGAATTAATACTGCTGTTCCTCTGTTAATGTCTCTCCCTTTTTGAAATGTACAGCTCTTCAATGAAATCAGGCAATAAACTGTTTGTCACCTTCTTGGACATACCAGAATTAGCTTCTTCTGCTTTGTTACTGGGGAGCTCGTAAGTTTGTGACTCCCTGGATGTTTATCATGAAGGACTTCCCCTACGTAGCCATGTTCACACTTCTAGCAGCAGAACTTGCACCCGAGAGAAGCAGCACTAACTCCTGCCTGGGAGTTTCTTAACTGGTCAGACAAACTGGTGATCAGCAGAGCTGGGCAGTTGCACACAAAAAGAGGAAAAGAGAATTAAGAAGATTAAGCTGTGCTTGGAGCAATATCGCAGCAGAATACCTTCACTGACTTTTTAACCATAGGACTTCAGACTGATGAGACAAACAGCTCAGCACGTAGTGGCACCAGGAGCACATACAGACCATAGATATGAGTGTGGCATTTAAAAACGGAATGTCTGACATAAAATCAAGGCTCGTGTTCAAAGAGCAATAGATGCATTTTACGCCTGTCTTTAGGCAACCAAATAAGAAAGCACTGGCCTTTTCAAAGCTTGTGGAAGGTTTAAGTTACACACCAGTAAAGTCCTGAAATAATAAAGCAGTGACTGAAGAAGCCTGTTCAGTGCCCCAGAATTTGACACAAGTCTTCACATTTTATTCGTACAGATCAAACAGGGAAAAATAAAAGGCTACCAGCAGTTAGTTTTATTTTCCATGATTTCCAAGTAGAACACAAAGTATTTCTCGAAGCTCTCACAGATTATGTTGGTTTTAGTTATTCCTTTCAGAAATGAAATGCAATTTGGATGCAGTTACTTATTTCCACACTAGAAGTTATTTCATGGAAGAGAGAAGTTTACAAATCCCTGTTTGCAGCTACTGAAGTACTTGAAGAAATCCAGGAGGAGCTGCCAAACAAAAGCAAGCACCCAGAAGTACAGATCTGGGCACATTTATCACTGAGCAGGCATTAGCAATCAGAACTGGAGCAGAGGAAAATAAGGTGAAATTTTAGATGGAAGGATGAGGAAGGTGAAGATTGTTACATCATCTGAAATGCTTCTAAAGTAGCTGAGAAAAAGAGTTTTGATTTTTGATTAGTATGTAATCAGTGAAGGATTGTGCAGAATGTGCTACTGGAGAACACACTGCGGCCTGGAGGCATCTTGGAAAAAGGAGAGTTGAATTAAGCGTGGGCTGCAGCTCCCAGCCTCCATCACGTGGTTAAGGATGAGATGGTTGGAAGTTCATTTTCCTATTAAAGTACCACACAAAATTGACGATGGGAAGGGAGCTGCTGGGCCCCTTCAAGCTACAAATACCCAACTAACACCTGGAACTGCCAATACAGGCTTCTGCCAAACCTATTTCTGATGGAAGAGCTGTGAACAAAAGCCAATTCAAACTTTCCTTGCAGGAATCTGACACTTTGGTAACAGGTGTCGCAGCCGACATCACTGCTTAGTGTTCGTCCCAGAGGACTGGGGTCTGGGTCTAAACCAATGGGAAAGTTGTGCGTACACCTTTTACAGCAGACTATTTCCTTTTCCTTTTCTCCACCTGGTTGTACTGGGGGCTGTACAGCATGGTGAAAAGAATGAGAAGTGGTATCAGCAGGTATGGTGCGTATATGGATGACAGAATGAGGCGCTCACGCAGTGTCCGAGGACCTGGATACTCTGACGTTGAGAAATCATGGAACAGGATGTGAGCCAGGATAGCAAACAACGTTGTAGCTACGTGGGTGGAGTATATAATTGCAGGAGTCCTTATCCATTTGCAGCCACCTGGGTAGAAGCAGCAGGGAAGCAATATTCAGGCAGTTGGAATCAAACAGAATTTGGTCACTTGTAGATTAACAGAACATCAGCTGTGCGTCTATCACAGCGTGAGCCATAAAGCATCACGGGCAACAGAAACGAAGTACTTATAGCAACCCATGGAATAATCCAACTTTGTGGAAACTTGGAATGATGGTGCAACTGTTTTAAAGCGATAAAATGAGTGCACAGCTTAACCCAGAGCTTCACTGATGCTGGAGCTCACCAAATGTCAGCCGCTGATGCTGGTTACACATAGGGAGCTATGAGATACGGGTTAGTGGTTTTCTGTAGGTATGGTAAAGGGAAGAAGGTTGGACTAGATGATCTCGTAGGTCCTTTCCAACCTTGTGATTCTATGATTCTATAAGTGACAGCAGTTGAAGAGGGTCTATGAGCCCCTGTTTTGTGTTCGCAGGCAAAACTTGCCGTGAGAGCAGCACTGTGTGTGCTGTGTCTCATAGCTTAGGGCTGACAGATGAACCACCCCTGCACAGAACGCGCCATGCAGAAATGCTGCACGGGACACGTTCTCACTTGTCGTTCATACCAACCTTTCAGGAAGGCGTATGCTGCGACTGGAAAGAACGGCAGCTGTAAGAAAGCCTCGCAGTATATGAACGCCTTGAACCACGCCGGGGGGTGGAGCATCATGGGGTCCCGGAAGGTGGTGCCATACCAGTGCAGCAGCTCCGTCAGCTGCAGGGAAAGAACAGAACCGCACAGTAACACAGCGAGCATCACCTGCAGAGGGGACAAAGCGCGACCCTCCTGCTGCTTGGATGGAGCCGTGATTGCAGCGGGACAAACCCCACTCCTCAGTAGCTCGATGGGAGAATTTCGGCTTAGTGAGTTGCAATGAGTTTCCATGACAGAAATGTAAATTCCAGCGCGGCTTTCAGTTGGACTTTGAACAGAGATACGTGTTAAGATTTGCGAGTTAATTATTAATTAAAAATGGCTTCCCTAATGGAACGGTTCAGCAGATGGCAGCAAACACGCTCATTACATGTAAAGCCCAGTTCCAAGCTACGGATCGCAGCCTGACGGGGCCGAGATCCTCCATTCATCTGCTCCTCTCGCCGGTTCCGCCCGTCCTCCGGGCGTTCATTCACTACGCGGCCAACCGGAGGCGCGCAGCGACCGGCCCTACACGCCGCGCTCCATCCGCGCCGCTCCCCGCACAGCAACCACGCGGCCGGCCGCGCGCCTCACCTCCAGCGGCCGCATCTGCGCCAAGGCCCCAGGAGCGACCGGAGCGACCGGAGCCGGGTCACAGGGCGGCGTTCCGTTAGGAGCCGTGCCGGCAAACCCGCCGCGCCCTCCCGCCATCGCCCCGCTTCGTACGGACACCCAACCAACTACGTACGGACACCCAACCGCGGGCTCAGCGACACCCGGCGGCACCCGCGGAGCGCGCCCGGCCCTCACCTGCTGCGGGTGCAGCCCGGCCGGCAGCAGCGCCTGCAGGTCGAGCAGCAGCGTGATGGGGACGTGCGAGATGAAGTACAGCGCGAAGGCGGCCTCCAGGCAGCGCAGCGCCCGCGCCATCCCGGCTCTCCCGGCCCCGCCCCTCGCGGCCCCCCGTAGCCCCGCCCCGCCGAGCCGCGCGACACGGAAAGGAAGGCCGTGACCGAGAGCGGGTGTTATAAACTCTTTTTACTTGCATTGTTTCAGACAGCATTAATCACGATTGTAACAACTGAATCTTAAATAAAAGTAGGAGATGAGACAGGAAATGAAGGTAACGCGCTTCTTTTTCAAATGTCACATTTAATGTTTTCACCACTGTACTTCAAATCTACATTTTACAAAGTGACCAGCAAGTGTGCCACATAACTGACCAACCTCTGAGATTTTACCTTTCATACCAGTGTCTTCCCGGGCTCTCGCAATTACACACGTTTCTCATGCGAGTGAATTGAAATGCTTCAGCTGGTTCTATGCTCAGGAGCCTCACAAAAAACAAAGATATTGCACCATCTTTGTTCGGTAATTCAACGTTTGTCTCTTTCACAGCAAATAATTACTTCATTGAAGTTAAAACTTCCAGACATAACTTACGGATGGTTTCCAATCCCCGCTCAGATCACCCTTGTTGAAAATACTCTGCTAAATACAGATAACTTACAATAACTTTAACAGTTAATTGTCCATAACAAACACCACGGTTGTTGTTTTTTTTTCCTCCAGACCAATGCTCAGATTTTAAGACCACCCTTTAATATCTCTTTGTACAGGTGAAAAACAGTCCTCGATTTTCTAAGTCTTGTTTTAAATACAAAAGTTGGAAGGGACATTCAAGTTTCAAGTCTCCACACTGAACTTAAAAAAACAAACAAAAAAAAAATCATGTGGAGGTAAACAAACCCAGTTGTACGCTCCAGGAGGTAGAGGCCTTCAATTTGTGTTCATATATACATATGCACAGAATTCAGTGTTCCAACAGAAAAAAGAATTCGCCAAAAAGTAATAAAAGTTATTTACTACGGTGACATTTCAAGACTTCCACAGCTCTGCCTAAAGACACCAACACAATTAACCAAACTCCCTATGTGCTTTTTTTTTTTTTTTTTCCTTTTTCTTCTTTTTTTTCTTCTCTCTCAACTGTCCAGTGCAGGAAAAAGTTCTCACAAAATTTCACAGACCTAAAATGTGCAAGCTAGATTCTCTCTATACAGCAATGATGTCAGGGATCTCTGAAATTAGCCCATAATGGAAGTATTTACACACATAGAAGATGCATGCTGGGGGGATTTTATGTAAGAAAGAGCAGAAAAAACTTCTAATAAAAATAGATTAAATATATATATATATTTATACTGGGTAAGGAAACAGAAGTTTAGTCTCTCCTAGTCACAAACTCATTCTCTCTACTCACAACATCTGATTTTAGAACAGCACACATCACCACCACGGCTCTAGTGAAAGCTATTTATAGGGTCGGATCGTCAGGCGCGGCGCCACCTCCTGCGGTCGCCGCCACCCAACGTGACTTCATGATTGGTCGCAGTCAAGTTTTTCGGTATTCCTTAGTTTTAGAAAACCCCAAATCTTCAGGAATGGCTCAATATCAAAATGTCTTTGTGTACAATCTCACTTATTAAAAAAAAAAAAATCCTCCCCAAATTTGGTTCAATTCTGTTTGTTCCGAGCTGAGCCATCACAGCTGCACTGATTCATAAAACACGTGCAACTCTGGGTAAAATATTTTCTCCTAAAAGCACAACCACTTTACAAGATTAAAAGTCTAGTACAGTTCTAAATATTATTCATATTGTACAAGTAGTGGTTGTTAATTTAAAACTTCATTAGTAAAATTACAGTACAAGCATGATTAACCTCCAGAATTGCAAATCCCAGACTCCAGTGGAAAGCTACATTACATCTTCAGTAGTACATTATCTTCCACTTCACTCCCAAACCAGTGGAGATGGTGGCATCTCAGAGGGTTGAGCAACTGTGGAACTAGAAGGGAAGAGACACAGAAAATCAGCGTTCCTTTGCAAAAGCTAATGGACAGCAAAGCTAATGCTTCGTTAGAAAGCAAATGTTTCAGGTACGCAAACATTTCAGCACCCGTCCCCTCTACAGCGCAAGAAAACAAATCCGCAAGGCCAGCAGGTTCCACCAGCAGGTACCGCCAGCAGCACCACGTGCTGAACCACACTGTCTGAGTGGTTCTGCCCTCAACAATTCTTCACCCACAACCATCGCTTTGCAGTGCATTTTTGCAATCAGAATTTAACCCACCAACCTTTCAATTCCAATTTCAACACTTTTTTTTTGTTAATACAAAGTTACTACTTGAAACTTCTACACATTTTACTTAAACTCTAAGTGTTTGTATTCTAAGTGTGCATAAAACCCATCTCCATAAGTATCCACTCGTACACCTGAGGGGTTTATCTATGGAGCTTCACCACCCGCAGAGATTCTAAACAAAAAGCACTGGCTGTGTGAATTCTGTACTACTAACAAACGTGAATTAATACCAGATGTGATTACATACAGTTACCTAATAAAGCTCTTAAAAGCAGCAGACTGAGGGTTGATGCAGAGAGGTACTCTGTTTCCTTTCTGCTGTTCCAAAATGAACTGGTGAATTATTTCTGTACGTAAGAGAAAAATAAAACACACCACACCGTGGGATTAACATTTGCGCTGCAGTGATATCTGTGCTACTGTCAGAGAGTTTAAAGACAATGCTCACAACAACAGATGACAGAGAAGACAGCAGAGCTACACACAGCACTGAAAAGTGATGGACAAAGACACAGGGAATGGAAAGAACAATGGGTTAAAAAGGAAACCATTTTTTGTGAACTCTGAGGAGCTACCGGTGTGAACTGCAGAACTGCAGGTTCAGGGTATGTCCAAAGCAGGTCACATTGTTACAGCAAAACAGTATCTTTTCCCCGAGTGACTGAATTGCTTGTTAAAAACTGGAGGTGGTGCATTTCTTCTCCCCGCCCTCTTTGTGTCTTATTTGAGCTGCCACAAAATAGAAACAGAATCCCCACTAATATCTCTCATACTGTATTGTTCTCTTGAAATGAATGTTTTCCTGCCTGGATTTCCAGAGAAAAATAATGTTTCTTATGGCTTGTTTGTTATCATGGAATGACTTCAGATCTCCCATGCCATGAAGCCAGGCTGGCCCCCGGCAACCACCTGCACCAGTAGCTCCCTGTTCCAGGCACGTGGAGACCCTGAGCACAGCCCTGCATTACTGCCAGAGCAGCACCACCAGCACAGCTGATGGCAGAGCCATGGCAGCACCAAGCACGGCCACTTCAGCATCAGCACAGTGCCACAGCCAAGAGGAAATGCAGCAGAACTGCGACCACCCCACTCTGTAATTATTGATGGTGCAGATCCTTTTGCAGGACAGCCATCAAGAGAGCACCTCGCACCTGGAAACAAAATTGTGGCCGCACCGCTGAAGGATGCAGCAGGAAGACACAGGCGTACACTAAGGCTGATTGTGACTCACCTTTAACCTGCCGAACAGAACTGAGGTTCTTTTCAAAAGTGTCATCAAATTTGGGATTAGTGATGGGTTCAAAATCACTGGTATAAACTCTTCCAGTGGATGTGGAAAAACAGCATTTACACATACAGGTGTGGTATCGCAACCGCCCTTCATCAAGGTATGGGTGAGCTAAGGCATCCTTAGCAGATATTCTTTTGGACTGAAACGTTGCATTTGAAGAAAAACAAACAAACAAACAGAGTCAGGATATTTCCAACGCAGCCCAACGCACACACACCCACTCATCCATCTCAACCCAAATCCTATGACATGCTTTGGCTTTGCAAACACGCTGCCGCTAGGGGGAAGATTTCACTTAAAAAAGCAGCACCATTAGGATGACGTTGACCCGCCTGCACTGTGGCCAATGACAGAACTACCACGAATGCGACTTCTATACATTTGTTCTTCAAAAGTCACTTTTTCCCCAATAAGCGTCAGGTGATCTTCACAATAAACCAAAATAAACACCAGGAATTTAAACGTGAGCAAAAGCAGTACTTTGCAAATCCAGGTTCTGCACGATTTCCTGTGTCCCTAAGTACATATTTAGAGTAAAACACAAATTCCAGCATTACTTCAGGACGGAATAATTTGGCACATGGCATCCAGAGTTCTTAGAAATCCCTTATATGCCACGCTTCAGAAAGCGAGTGGTGAAGGAAGAACAGGGCGTAAGGTGCTCACCTTATAAATAAATAGGGGATTTAATTACAGCCTATTTTCACAGTGTGACTTTCTGTCCCTGCCCTAATTGTCCTATGGAGTCATCCCATCAAAAAGGAGACTCTTACCCAGATACACACATTATCTATTCCTGCAGAAGGAATTTCTTGTGCCTTGCAAGGCCACAAACACCCACACATCTTTAATTAGAACTGCATCAAAGTATCTGATGTTCTGCTACCTACACCTAGCCAGGAAAAGACAGCGTGATTCACAAACACCCTCATCCCTCTGACTCTATCACAGCTTTCTGCAAAAGGCCAGCAGATCTTAATTGTGAAATCCTCATTCCAGGAAGAAATTAATTGGCCAACTGTAAGATGATACTTTTATGTCTCTTCTGGAACCAAAAGTTCTGAAATGCAACCCAGAAAATTGGTTCAAGCAGTTCTTAACTCGCAATGTTCTTAAACAAAAGGTATTGGGTGTATTTGAAATCATACTTACTGGATCAAAGACCAACATTCTGCAAAGGAGATGAACTGCCTCATGAGTAGCTTGACTAGAAAGTGTATACAGGACAGGAAGGGATGGCTGTAAGGGAACAAAAAAGAAAAGCACTGATAGTTTTCCTGTCAGATCTACCAGCCAGAAAATCCCGCTGCAGTGTGCAACTGCCTTCCAGTTACTGAAGACAAACTTCTTGCTGAGGAGACACTGCTTCATGCTCCCAACAAGACTGTATCACTAACTCAGCAACTGTAACAAATCTAATTGAGCCTTTTTTCCTTGGTTGAGACATCATCCCTGGGTGCATCAGTATTCCCAACCCAATATCTGATGGTGAAAGGCCTCTGCTCTGACTGCAGCACAAACCAGTACGGTACAAGATCTTCCTTCTCACTCTAATTAATTCCTAGAGCTGCCCAACATCAGCAATTATTCCCCAGCTGGAAAACCAACAAATTTAATTCTTGGCAAACTATGGATATAACTGATGCTGAAGATTTACACCATTTCCTAAGATCATTTTAAAGAAAAAAAAACAACAAGTTTTGCAGCGCTTTAGTTACACAGTCATAAAATGAAGGCTGAATCACAAGTCATCTCTGCATAGTGCTACCCTTAACCAGTACATCGCAGGCATTTACCAGGAAAGTTGCTACCCCTTGCACTTCACTTCCAAGACATTTGGCGGAGCAGTGACAGAACCCAGAGCTCCCAGCCCTCAGATATTCCCTGCACATGAGTCCATATTTTGTCCAGAAGTTCTGAAGGCTCTGGTAGGTTCTGCAACTTCCACCTTCTATAAAAGAACCTCCTGCTTACTTCTTGCATGTTTATTTTCTAGGGGATGCGTTTCTCCATGAACACGATATGAAGCAGTGCTGCTCAGAGGTAACAGAAGACACAGACTGCAGCTTACAGTTTAGTTCCTATGGATAGAATTGGCCATATCGGAAACATTTTATAGCATTTCACCTGCTTGCTTTTTGGCATTCCCATAATTCAACAGATAAAAAGACAGTTTCAGTGGCTTGTAGAGAACCACTTTAGCACTGGAATCACAAAACATAAAGTAAAATCAAAAGATGTTCCTCTTCCCTTTTTAATTCCTAATAAAGGATTTAGACTTAGCAAACAGAACAAATCAATACTGGAGTTCTTTCCTGCCCTACCAAAGGCACAAGTGCTGCACTGCAGGAATGCCAAGCAATTTTCAAACCATCAGAATTGAAAAACAACATATCCCATAAAGCACCCGGATGCAGCTGTACACTGCACTTGTGCACTGCGTTACCCAGCTGTACACCGAGTGCACTGGATCTATTTCTCCCAGCTCCAGACACTACAAAACAATTATTATTTTTGTTAACAACCGAAATGTTGGGAGCTCAAGACAACAAGCTTAAAATGTGCAACTCTTAGTGCGTGATAACGAACACAATTAGACTTCATTTGTTTGAGAACTGGGAGAGAAAGTCTTAAGGAAATCCTCCTATTATTAACATTAAAAGAACGAGCCTGTACCACAATGTAGGGAATCAAGGCTGCCTAGGAGGTAGAACTCCCACGTTAATAATATAGCAGGAGATATATTCAGTGCTCATTTCTATGGTAACTACCATTGTGGCAAGCTGACATTTGAGAAATTGCTTCTATATGGAGAAAATAAATATGCAAACTCTACTGGAAAGACCTGATGTATTAACATGTACTGGTTACTCATCTTGTTCATTTTTTACTATCTAACAACCATAAAATTGGCTACACTGGGTGGGCATACTGCTTTACCACTGGTAGGGATTCCTGCCCAGGCATTTCCTTGCATCCGTACTTTACATTAGCTACTTTTGTTGTCCAGTTGGCATAATGGTATCATCTCATCTCTTTTTCCTGGTTTGGATTTTTATTAACTTTTACACCAGTTATGTTGGACATTGCACCTCAGCTTTCTGTGTCATCTTAAACCTTTCACAAACAGCTCAGGTCATTGCATGGGTATCTGAGGGGACCTCTGCTGAGGATCTGCTTGACCATTCTGCTTCCTAATCCTGATAATGGGCAATTTCCTCTTCTAACACTCCCTGTCCTGTCTGTAAAGTTGTCCCTCTGGGGCTTTCTGAACTGTACTGCCAATTTTAATTTGTCTCTTCCCAACATTATCACTTAAATTAACAACTTCATTTAGAATAGCCATCAAAACATCTCCTCAAAAATAGGAGCAATGTTCACCTGTATCATCAATTCAAACTATATAAATGAGATACGTCAGAGATGCACTTGACAAGCGAGAAAACATCTCATCTGCACAGGAGTTTGAATAACCGCACTATTAACCAGAACCACCTTCAGTGAACTGAACTCAGTTCACAAGCAGAGAAACTCTGAAGTCAGATATCAGACAAAGTATTTATGAATGTCCGTGCCCCAGCCTGAGAATGAGAATTCAACTGAGATGGGAAACACAGGAATGAGACAGCAGTAGCAGCTGCACAGAGGAAATGCTGTGCCACGAAGGAGCGGAGCCTGTACCTGTTTGTGAGGACCCCTGAGTATGTGTGCCTTGGCGCCTTCGCACGCTGTCCTCATTGCCTCCAGTGAGGGCGTTCCCAGCAGGTCTGTGATCAGATCCAGCTGCAGGTACAGAACATACACACTTGGGATTTCAGGTATATATTAATATGTTTCACTACGATAGCAGATTCTGGAGCTAAACTAACACGTGAACCAGTGCTTTCAGTGTATTTCTGCAGAAGTGAACACATGTGCTCCTACTGTGAATGAAAACAAAAACATCCTGTAGGAGTCAGAGTTAAAAAACAAACAATGAATCCTGTCAGTAGAGAGCTCAGCTCCTTGGTTCCAAGGGCTCCCTCATGACCACTATCCACTCATGCTAACAAGCAATTGCCCAGCTCCCCTCTGAGACTAAACCCATTAAACCCATTACCATCATTACACAGGCATGAAAATCACTCATTGACTGCTGGCATCAAAGTGAAAAATGTGATTACTGTCTGTACACCAAACGTGTTGCTACACTTGGTGGCTTCTCTCCATCTCATCTCCACTCCCAGGCAGAAGCACTGCTCTGTTTGGCACCGCCAGGTCCATCAGTTCCACAGCTCAAATGCAATACTGCAACTGCAGTTACACACTGATGGGAACGTTACTTTCTCTTATTCATAGTCAGAAAAATATTGATCCCAGTTACATCACTTTAAAATGCCACAGTAAACTTTGGTACTGGAGCAGATTAAAGGGGAACATAACAAAACACAAATTTCACAAGCTAATGACAATTACTACGACTTTTAACAGCATCTGGAAGCCATCGCTTCAGTGTTACAAAGAGTTTGGTTTCCTGCCCTGAGTGAGCTAAGCAAAACAAAAGGAAGTTCAAGATTCAAAATGCATCGGTATAAGTAACTCCATCAAATTGTTTTAGAAGGAAGTTTAATGATACCTGCTGAATGGGACTCTGTGCCTGAAACAATATTCTTCGCCCGAGCAGTTCTGCAAAGATGCAGCCTACAGACCAGATGTCAATAGCATTGCTGTAGTGGCGGCTGCCCATCAGGATTTCTGGAGCTCGATAATACTGAGTGACAACTTCCTGAGTCATGTGACGAGATTCATCTAATTCTTCCACCCTGGCCAATCCAAAATCACAAATCTAAATTGAGAAGGTAAATAAAAAAATTAAAATAACCAAAACACGTAATACGTTTCAAATAGGTAGCCTGGTGGTAACGGAGCATGTCATTCCAAGCCAGCATTTAAATAAATCAGATAATCCATAACTGCACAAGCTGAGGGAAGGGGGAATAGGTAGAAATTGTTACTTTGTTCCGTATCCATTTAAACTTCCCACCATTTTATTTGAAATCACAGTATATTTTTAGTTGGCTTTGCAGGACTCAGTCTAAAAGCACTCTCACAAAAACAAGCACTCGAAGTAATAGTTGCTGGAAAACCCTGGGTTCAGAATATCCCAGATCCCAAGCCAGATCTCATTTGTTCATGGGATGCCTCCAAACGTTACAGATTCAGCCTTGTCTCACCCCGGTTTTGGGGATTTTTAGAAGTTTCCTTAACCAGAAGGGTTAAGAAAGCAGACTGACTTTTCCACAATTGGATTGCACAGCAAATTTTCATAAAGAAATCTTTCTTGGTATCCAGCACTGCTATACAGCACACCTGCATAATTCCACAGACCTAAGAACTCCCTGTGAGCACACGTACTGCCTGAGCCCCGGCTGCCAGCACAGCAGCACTTCTGACAACGAGTCAGAAGGAGAACCGCAGATGTCCATGTGGGCACAGAAGGGACGATGCCCCAACATGGAACATCTTCATTTCGTCGATAATTTTTAAAGAATCTGTGCAACTTTTCCCCCATTTAAAATGACTTTACAGGAAAACTGTGAATATTAAATAAATGCTTTTGTAACAAAACACATCTGATTTGTGATGAGCAGCACATACAGACGGACATATTCAATAA
Source organism: Excalfactoria chinensis (assembly GCF_039878825.1). Lineage (NCBI taxonomy): Eukaryota > Metazoa > Chordata > Aves > Galliformes > Phasianidae > Excalfactoria > Excalfactoria chinensis. Next base: position 8,206,209 of record NC_092843.1, on the reverse strand, counting down.
ATGTAAGGAGCACCTTAAGAACACAGTTGCTGTTCACAAGTAGGTTCCCTGGTTTAATGTCTCGATGTAAAATGCCAGCAGAATGTAGATATTTCAGACCTGAAATATTAAAAGAAATTCAAGTCAGTATCTATTCTTTCCTTTTAAATACAAGTCCAAGGCTGACAGCATCCTCCGGGGCAGTCCTGCAACTCAGTCAAAGACTGCACACAGAGTTGTTTCCACGCCGCTCTACCTTCCAGTCTCCACAGGCTCTACCAATAGCCCAATTCCGGGGACCATTTGGATTCCTCTGCTCTGCTTCTTATGGATTTGCTATTTATTTACTATCAGACATAGCTGACAGTTTACTGCAGTGAAACCATCCCAGTAAAACCAATGGAAAAACAACTGGACTAACACTGATCAGAATGATCTGATTTCTTTAGATAGAACTTTCCAAACAGATTAAAAAACCCCAAACAATCATGCCTAAAATCACTGCTGTACTGATTTGCTTTGGCTAAACCTCACAGTCAGTTTAGACCAGAGTTCTGCACAACGCAGTGAGTGGGCACAGCCGTGTCTGTGTGTCAGCCCGGCTCCGTGCAGGGGCCGTTCTGTGCCTGGGCTCACCAAATACCAGAGGAGCTCAAGAACACCAACATCTCCCCCCGCTTTCAGCCTCTCAAAGGCCACTGAGAAATCTCTCGCAGCAAACTGTGTTTTCTGGTCTTTACCCACGTATGTAACAGAAGGCAGCAAGGCCGTGTATTCTTATAACTAATTAAATCCTTGCTATTCATTATATTGTGAAATAAAAAGACCAAGTTCCCACAGGAAACTTACTCAAGACGAGGATGCCTTGATAATAAATATTAAGAAACAGTGAAAGAAGAATTAGAGCAGCACACAGCTTTCATTAATTTTACGAGGAAAAAGAAAATTACCTCTTAAAATCTGGTAAAGAAAAACTTTGACGTGATCTGAGCTGAGTGGCTGAGGAGAGACGATAATCTTATGGAGGTCGCTCTGCATCAGTTCAGTGACGACGTATCTTCAGGTCATTAGTTAAGGCAAAAGCAGAAAGTGCAGCACGTGATCTCCTGAAACACCCACTCGAACTGCTGGGAGCTGGAGCTCTTATAGAGCACAGCTCGACAGTAACAACACAGCTGTCCCGGGACAGAGGTCAAGTCCCCACACTTACCGCAATGAAAATGAGAGAGGATTATTCAGCAAAATACCATCTGCATTGAGGCAGTCGTTACTCAATTATTCCACATTAAGTTAGAACTCAAAGAAAATAAAATTCTCAACGTAATTAATGAGGCACTGAAATCTGTGATTTTTTCCTCGTGGTCTGTAGGTCCCAAATTACAGGAAACAGAGTGGTGTTGTCAGAGGGGACACACATCATCACAACAAGTGCAAATCTGTGACCATCTGTCATCAGAAGCGTCCCACAGGTTGCTACATGCCCCGTAATGCAGACTCCCCAAGCACACACACTTCCCCAAACCTTCCCCACCTCCGCTGCTGTCCCTGGTCAAGCAGCACAACGTACAGATCCCAGCTAAAAAAACCTCTTCTGAGTTATAACATGAGGAGTAAAACTAAAGGAACAAAACCTCCTGCTACCTGAAGGAAAGGTGAACAGCAGAGAGCAAACAGAACCCAGCCGCAATGCATTCATGGATGCACAGAGCACAAACAGCCACATCCACTGACAATTAACTACAGAAGACAACAGGTGCAGCTGAAGATACAAAGAGATCCAAAACACCCCGGTTACCCTGAGGCAAGGCATTAGAAGAAGGGCATTATGCTTATTCAGAAGGCACTAAAAGTACTAAAAATAAAGTTTCAGAAATGGAGAAATGCAGAGGACAGCAGCAGCACGTCTGAACCCACGCACTCAGCAGCAGGGTTGGTTTCCTGAACACGTTCCTGTAATAAAACACACACTGAAGCTTAAAGCAAAATTACACACCCCGTGTCTGAGGTGGGACTGAACCTGCTGAAAAGGCCGACTTCAGTTGTAACACAAGTAAACTTGGTGAGACAACCGAGAAATATTACGGCTTTAAAAAGTTTCCTTCAGCATATTTGAAACAACAACAAAAAAAGGAAAAACTGGTATCAGTGCATTCATGGCTGAAGAAGGTAAAATGCTGCCACCACACGTCAACGGAATTTCTGCTTCTCAGCAGCACGTGGAACATCCCAAACCCTGCTGCACTCAGTTCTGCAAGAAGCAAAGCTGAGTGTGCTGGGCCGTCTCCCAGGAGTGCATTACAGCCTGCAGGGTCACCTGCCCTGCAGCAGCTCCAGGCACCTCCCAGCACAGAAGGGCTCTGTGTAAGGCCCTGACCTCCCCCTGGGAGCGACAGGCACTAACTAGGTCAGCCAAGAGAGCTCTGGTCTGGTTTGAAGTCTCTCCATTATCCGCAGGAGCCCACCAGCTGGGCAACGCGCTGCATAACCCACTGCTACAGAGTGAGTCTGAAATACAACAGCACAGCCTGACTTTGGGCCAGACATCCACCTCTGGGTACCACTGTAGGCAAGTCAGCGCCAGTACAAACCTACCTGATCTTACCGTTATCAGCAATTAATCAGCACAGGTTAAGCTGCACTCACAACAATCTCAGAAGAACATAAATGTTCTCTTATCTCCACCTAACGGATGTTTTTCCATCCGCTGCTCTGCAAATCCTATCTGATCTTAATAAAATAATTCAGTGAAACTGCTCATTTGCCATCATCACCATGCAAAAATTCATTCTAGAAAATAACTGTTGCCAACTTTGACCAAAACCCTCCCAAATTACAATTCCCTTCATTAAAAACATCATAGCAATTCTTTGTAAAGAAAAACCCAACCCTGTAGCTCCATAACCTCTCGTCTTCTAATTTCTCCTTTCACAAAGGCTCTCTTAAAGATTTATACCAGTCTCATTTATTTATTTTAACCTTATGGCCACAATACATCTTTGCATTTCATTTTTAATGTAAAATATTTTTTAAAAAATCTGAAAGTATTACTCTGCACTTTATTACGATAAGATTTCTGTTTTGCTACACCACAAATCCTCCTAAATCTCAATCCCGAGCATAATGTCTCCCAGATGTCTCAACTAGTTGCCATGCCAACTAAAGCAGCTTAAATTAAATGAGGGCCTGAAATGGCACCTGCACCACTCCAGGTCTGCTGCGCATTAAATAAAGCTCTCTTGACAGGGCTCAGAGGTGCCATTAAGTTGAACGGCAGCTATCTGATTATTGTCTCTAGATAATTTAATGAGGGCCTCTAAACATCAGCAAAAGCAGCACTGGCTGATGTTCCTGCATTTTGCAAACAGCTGGTGCCCAAGTGGGTCAGTGACTTCAGCCTGCCCAGCTGCAATAGATGTTAAACAAAACAAACCACAAAACCCTGCAGGGCTGCGGTCAGTGATCCCCACGAGTGCCCGCAGTTTCCTCCTTGGAGCTGGCCCACGCCGTGTGCTGGTGGAGAGGCGGTCACTGGAGCTGTAACAGTAAGCTGAGCACCACCGCCAGATAAAAATTGCTACTGACAGACGTAATTAGTTAAGTAGCTGTATAAAATTAGAACTACAAACGTACCAATTTGCTTCAGACTAATTGCCAAGGGAAACGTGCGGCACAGAAAAACTTCACTTGCTCTGACAGGGAAACTTGCTGAGCTGGTACAATTTACAAGCAAATTTTAGAAACGAACTAAGTATTGTGATGCAATATTCCCACAGTGACTCAGAACTACAGCTCCACACCTCAGAACTCAGCGCTACAGATATTTACTCCAGGAAGAAGCAGCTCCTTGTGGCTGAGCTGTGGGGCAGGCAGGTGCTGTGTGTGCAGGGCAGGAGGGAGGCGCGTGAGTGCATCCTACAGGCACAGCCAGCCATGGATGCCACCATAAGGGCTCCCTGCACCCCCAGTCCCACTGCCCACATCTCTGACCAACCCGTTAAGCTCACTGCTGGTCCCAGTAAAAGACCCCCAGAAGCCCCACATCTCAGTCATGTAAGCGGCATTGCTCTTGGTCACCTGCAGTTTAGTAGCACCATATTTTGTATCATACAATAAAACTGCTTTAGTTTCAATACTTGCATCTACTATTTGTAAAACAAAGCTTGAATGCTGTGAAAACTCTGTTCTGGGAAAGACAAACTTAATCTGGCATTTCAATCCTGCACAACTGTCTATGGGTTTGCTGTGACATCTTCCTGGCTGTACGTTGCCATCAGCCAGATAAAGCCATACAGGCTCCTCTGGTGTCAGCAAAAACTGCCCCTGAAATCTCTTCCCTACACAGTGGGATGGCAAACCATTCCCCAGGGTGTGGCAGCAGCAGTGCAGGGAAAGAAATAAACACTACTTCAGCATTAGATCCGAAATTCCCTTAGTTATCTAATTGCTTGGCCTCAAGGTTACCTGAATTTAATATTCGGATGGGAAATATGTTTGTCAGATGTTTGTGCTACTGAATACTTCTTGCAGATCCCAGTTCTGAAATGTAACAGTGCTTATGGGCACACGTGGTAAAGTTAGCAAATATTTCCATGGGTAGAAAAAGAGCACAACAGTGCAAGGGGCTGTGTGAATTAATCAGCAGATAGAGCTGTGCGGATTAATCAGACCTGTGGATAGAGAACAAATTAATATTGATAATTTATTCTACAAATAGCTTTTAAATGGATTGAAAAGCTGCAGTGCCAAATATCAGCGCACACAGCAGACAGCTCCTCCTCAAAGTTAACGGCGTAGAATTTTCTTCCATGGTGTCATTTCAGCTTCTACAAAAATCAGGCTGCAAACTTTACATTAGAAATTAAGACAATTCATTGAGCACTCACAAAAGGTTCAAAATTAGAAGGAGAGAAGGCAAAAAACACCAGTCTGTTCTTACTGACTCACTGACAGCCAGACACACACCACTGACTTGAAAGGTAACTGCCAACAATACATGATATTCAACTTTAAAACCTCCCTGGTGTTCTCCCATGAGGACACAACCTTCTTAATAGAAATAATTTCCCACTGATGCATACCAGGAAAAAAAAATTAAAATCACTGTAATACTGGTATACTTAGATACAGTAAATTAAATTCCATGAGTAGTTCATTCTCTTATTAAATGAAAAGCACATGGAACAGATAGCTCTGTGTTTAAAGAACAGGCTCCGCAGTGTTAGCTGGGAATGCTGTACAGCTTGCAGGGCTCACAATCCAGGTAAGTTTTTGCTGTAAGAAGGAACTCTGAACAAACATCACCCTGCAGAGATGGATTTGCATCAGTTAAACCACTCCTGTATCAGTTTGAATTGGGCCCAGGCATACTCTTGGTTAACTGAAAACAAACTGTTAGGGCTATGGGATATGCCTGCACCCAGACAGAGCTGGCTCCTGGAGTTACCCTTTCAGTTGCAGACAATATTATCCAACTAGGTATTGCAAGCACTGCAATAAAGGTATTCAGCAGACAAGTTCTAATAAGGTGAAATTTCAACCCTCCTACAAAAGCCCCTTGTGTGACACTTTGGCACACAGCTCATTCAAGCAGACATCTGTGACTTTTTCAGACAGAATTTACTACTTTGACAACACAACCATTTTTCCATTATCTTTATATGATGTCAGTGAAGCTGTTTGGTTTGCATTCTGCTCTGCCCAGAGCACAAACTGTTATCAGCTGCAAAAAGGAACCCACAGCCTTCTGCAGAACATCCTGAGCCTCTTCGTCCCTCAAGTCCCGCTCAGTTTGTTGGAGTGTTGGCCCATAGGAATGTGCTGTGCCTGCAGCAGCCTGGCCACAGAAGGACATGGAGCAGCAGCCCATGGTATACTGCCTGCTGCTCTGGTGGGGCCACATTGCCCCAAGGAACAGCTTTTGCCACCCTGATGGTCAGAAAACAGTTCTATCCCCTCTTAACAGATGGATGGAAAGGAGATGCTACACACCTTTCCTACCCTTAAAATCTTTCCTGGCCAACACACAATACTGACAGGATATTGTCTTCTCAACTGCTTCTAACATTCCCCTTAATGAAAAAAGCGTTCCAAAAGTTATTACAGCACCAACTTATGACAGTTCTCAGCTAAAAAAGGAACATCTGTGTATTTCCCGTTGCAGATTTCAGTTTTACGGTCAATTAAAGATTTTGTAAATCTGACTGATTGGCTGCAGAACAAAAAGAGCTGTACGGCAGTTCGACCAAGAGTTACCATGTACGGTTCTCACACTTTAGCCACAACATCAGTGGTTACACTGTTCTCCTTTATAACAGACACACTTGGACACTGTCAGCCCAGCGTAGAACCACACAGCAGCCTGGCTGTGCATCCCCACAAAATACTGCTCAGAACAACTTAAAATTGGTTAACCACAAAGGAAGTTAGCAGCCCTTGTTTTCCATATGAAACCTGGCAGTAGTTGAGCTTATCCCACTTAAAGATTCTTGGCTGTACAATTACACAGAAGGAATAATCCTCAGCCTAGATTTGATCTAAAACTCACATGACTTGTTATCAAAGGAGAGCACTGAACTATTGCAAATGACCAAAATCCAGTTTGTGAAGACTCAGATGTTGTTCATATGAAGGAAATTTTAAAGCAAAATTGTAAGAGCTTTATTTAACGCTTATGTGACAAAGCCTGAGAACAGCACGGCAAAATTCTCAACCAACGAATTCTTTTATCAGCCAATAAATCCCGTCATACTTTGGTTACAACCACAGGGTTCAAAATAATTTTTCTGAAGGTTTTTCTTCACCGGAGATTTTAAGGCATTATAAATAGATCAAATCACATCTTACAAAGCTCATTTATCTCAAAGAATGACAATTTTCAGGGTTTCTTTTTTAATTATTCTAAGGAGGGCCATATGAAAAAAACAACAAATACCCATCAGTGATTGAGAAAATAACCCTCCCAAGTCTGACCATCACCATAAGCTGATACACTCAGCCCCACTGAGGACTGACACCAATACACCAAAGCTGCTTGTAGGATAAGTAGGACACGTGATGAACACCCATAGGATTGTGCAGTTGTTTTTAAATGCAACTGCTTGCATGCAGCTAACAGAAGTTTTCACGTCTCAGTTACAGTGGTACGAAACTTATAACTTTAGAAAATAAGCCTAAATCCTCAATCAGAACACTTCATACACTCCTGAATGCACACACATATGTTTTGAGATGGAAGGCGACTGTGGGTATCCTGCAGGAGCTCATAACTGGTAGTTCTTCATGGCCTGCCTGATCTACAATGAGATCTGTGTAACAGTTTCAACTTTGGGAGGAAGTTCTTGTGTGAGCAACTGGGTTTTGGATTATAAATTTAAAGGACAGTGCAACCAAAGCTGTAAAAAGAACAGCAGTACAGTGAGATGACACAGACCTGAGCAGGCTACGGTGCAAGTGCTCCATCTCAACAGGTCAGCACAGTTTAACTGTCAGTGCTTCACTTGTGGCATTTCCCATAGAAAAGACACAGGCCTATCCAGCTTACCTCAGTGTGGCATCTCCCTCAAAATGCTCACTTGGTAACAGAAATGCCAGTGTGTTAGCGTATTTGGTTACCTGCTCTCAAACATTGCTTTCACTTGTAAAAGTCTACAAAGGTTATTATTTTACTAATAACTTGCGTAAAAATATCTGAACCTTCAGACTCCTGAGGAAACAGAACTAAACGATCCATTCAGTGCTGTTTATCATGGTTATGTTTCACCAGTTAAAAACTTCCTCCAAACCGATCTTATCATGACAAGTTTTTAAATCAGCTTGCAGAAGAGAGCAGCCAATGGGATTAACCAGGCAGAAAAACCTTGCTACAGTTCTGGGTCCGCAGCTGGGAAAGTCTGCAGAGATCAGAATTACTCTGAGTTTCTTTGCTCTCAGTCAACTTCATATTATTCCTGTGTTCTGTACTACAGTAGTTAACATCCATAGTTAACTCACTGCTTTAATTACCAGTGATGTGAGCAGACCAAGTGCCCACACCTCTGCTCCAACCCCCAGAGCTCCTCCTGCAGCTGCTCCGTAGGAGCACAACACCTCCACATGAATCACTTCCCTTTGCAGTGTTTCACAAAGCAGAAATTCCCAACCCCAAGCGGTACCCAAACAAAGACTGAAACAAAACAAAATGCCATACCTGTGTCAAGTTATGATGAATGAAAGGAATGTACATTTTAATATGGTTACCTGTAGACAGCACGTACCTTTGTATCAGTGACACATCCAGCACAACACTCTGAAATCTGTCATCGTGATCAAGACAGGAGCCGAACAAAGAGAGCCACCACCCAGCCAGGCTGCTGCAGCATCCCCAAAAAGTGATGATTTGAAAGCAGGTGACAGTCGCTGGTGCTTTCTGAGAGCACCAGGAAGCATCTGAAGGTGCTAATAACTGACAGGATGATAACTGCTATATATAGCTTTCAAAGAAACATTTTGGAGGATTCTCCATCAGTAGCAGCAGTACATGCTGGTCCGTATTGCAGCGCACTGCACTTACAGCCTTACACATTCTTAGTTTCACATTGCACTGCTCAACATCAGCACTAACAGTAACAACAGCTTCATGAAAGTACAGCTTCCCTTCTTCATATCCAACTGTCCATATACAGACTCGGGGTTTTTGTAGTTCTGTTACACAGGTCCCACCAGCTCCTTGGAGCTTCTAAGCTAATGAAAATTACACCTACCTCAATTAAGAAGCTCTATTTTATTTTTAGGATACATTTCTTCAAAATAGTCGATGTGTGGAGGCTGGAGTATGTCAAGGGCAGAGAGTACCTAGGAAACACCACACGAGATCAAAACCTACCCCAGTCAGACAAAACAAATCCCTTTCACAAAGACAGTCAGACTGCAACTTTCTTTTGGAACTGAGTTTTACATTATCTATTCTAGCTCACTACATTTGTGCATTTAAGAGCCCCATGTCAGATATCATATACTCAGGGTCTCTTTTTTCATTCAAGAACAAAATTTCACCTATTCAGGTACTGGTTTGAAAGCATAAATTTATCTACTCACTGTATTTTATAGATCTAAAAAAACCATAATGACAAAATAAGTAATTCTAACAAAAACACAACAGTAAACAAAAGTACACTTTTTAGCCATTTCTCTTCAACAATGCGATGATATAATGCTTCCACATAGGAATTAAAAAAGCAAGGCTGTTTATACCCTGAGTCAGAAGGGCAGACAGTTACCCAAGTTTTCTGAGCAGGGCAAAGAGGCAGAAAAGCAGCAGTGCAGAATTTACATCTATCCTCACATAATCTTCTAGATCATTTCCCAAGCACATCATTTGGGAGAAGCTTCAGTGGCTATCAAGGATGAGATGTGACTGCTTACAGAGATAACTTCATTTCATTTCAATCCTCAATAAAATTCCTCCAAAGACAAGATTCTGGTGGGAAGAAGTCATGCCCCAGAGCCCCTCCTCCCTGGGGACAGCAGCAGAGCACAGAACTCTACAGTCTGGCACTCACTCACACACACTGGTCCCTTTCCTTTGCATCCCCGCTGATAATTATCTTAATTCAGTTTTGAGCCACAAAGTGTTTCTTGGAACATGATAATCCCAGATCAAAAAAAAATAGAAATTTTACAAGGAGGAAAAGCACTGAAATCTAGTTCTGAAACATACAAACTTCCTGATCCATTTAAACTGGAAGGAAGCACAGCACTCACTGCTGCTCACCAATGATTAGTTACCACACCACAGCTGCATTTGTGGAAGCTTCAGTGAGTACATTTTTGTTCAGTGCACATAGAACCATATGGGTCAATTGAAATCATTTCTGAATGATTTAACTTCACCCAACTGATCTCACTGAAAGCAGACTCAGGAGTGCTTGCATAGACACTCTGCTGCAGAACTGAGAGCAACACACCCAACAAAGGGGAGAGGAAGATGGAGTAAGAAACAGTGAAAGCAAAAGCAGCTCCAGCTGGCATCACTTTGTGCTGACTGGAATTCACCAAAAGCCCAGAATAAGATCAGTCTGAAGGGCACTGCCTGTCTATCTGTAACCATTTTGGAAGGGAAAGTATGAACGCCTTCAGACTCCAGGTGATAAAGTATTCCAATTTTACAGTGTTTGCTACACTAACATCTGAGTTTCCAGGAATCTGATAAATGTAAAGTTACGGAGCTTTTAAAGCATTTTAAATATTCTATAATAATAATTCTATAATAAATATTCTATAACTTAAAAAAAGAATGATTCACATGGAGCTAGCATCATTTTATCATCAGGCTTTAAGAAATACTTCAAAGTTAGTTTGAAATACTTTAAAATTACTTACATTGTCATGCTTAAAAAAACACAACATCTTCAACTCCCGGAAGACCCTTTTACAAGAGACCAGATTTTGGAAGACGTTGGGCATCTTTTTGAGTGCAACTCTCTTTCCATCTCGCGGATCTGTTACTGACCTGCAGAACATCACATTACCATTAGTCCATGGTTTATTTAAGAGTTATCATTCTCAACTTAGATGCTGAGTCAAAACAATGCAAATACATCGCACAGGGACAAAAGTATTAAGCAAAGGGTGTCATACACTGCGCTCCAAAGCCTGCATAAAATGTAGCATGATCACTATTTGCTTACAGTACACACAAGGGTGAGTTTAGCAGCTTCTGAGTGGCTCAACACACATCCATGCACACACTGCTGGCCACTGGCATTCACTCAGACCAACACCTCAGCTGAGGAGTAGATGTGACCACAAACATCTTCACATCCCAAGAAAGACTTTACTACAAGTAAAACGCCTCTTCAGCTACACAGATTTGTTTTTCCCAAAGAGGACACACTGTAATAATCCCACTTGGACAGCACTATGTCAAATACAAGGCCAGCACTCCATCTATCACCAAACCACTTTGCATCAGCAGAAGTAACAGCATACGGCATCTAAGTTCCTACAAATGTAAAATGGGAATGACACCAGGCTTTCTCTCAAAGTGCTTATGTGATGCAAGTACAGTAGTACAGAAATTATAAGGTGCCTTGCAGATGGTGAGCATTTTAATTTAAAGTAATTAGATTCTGAAAATAGAGTTTTATAATGAGAACCACAAAACTAGAGCAAGGAGATTCTGGCACCTCAATTCCCAATCACCATTTTTAAGGTGGGGTTTCTCAAAACTCCCTGTAAAACAGGGTTTCTGGATCTTCAGGCATGATGAAGCCTTTGCTTTTGTCTGCATACTTTCATTGGGGTAGTCAAAATAACTTTCTTCTGTAGGAATGCATTTAAGAGTCTACAGTCAGCCATACATCCCAATGAAACTGTTCCAGTTTAAGGCAGGATACACCAATGTCCGAAATCCAGCAAGCTGATCCACTGCCACATTTCCATCAGCTGTAACAAATGAATGCAGCAGAAAAGCACTGTCTTTAAGGATAGACCCAACACGTCACCAGGGCCTGCCTGCTGGGGCTGTACTGATGTACACAAAAAGGAGCAGAGCAGAAACCATCAGCAACTCATCTGCAGGTTTATTCCACTGAAGAAAACTAAGTTGCTTCTGAAATCCAACCTGCCAGTGGGCAGAATGAAACCGATCTGCTGGAGGAGGAATAAATACCAAAACAAGTTTCCACTTGCAGGCTCAGTTCTAGTTGAGCAAAGGGGAACGCTCTGCTTGGTGCCATAGGATTTGGACCCAGGACAGGCAGCACAGCACAGCAGCAGCATGGCTCTGGAGGCCGCACACGGGGACCCCTCAGGGCTGTGTTTAATAGCAAACCTCCAAACCACATCCCTCCTAGGAACGTGCTGCCTGCTTTCCTCCACGGAGTTCGAAGTGTAAACATTACTGAAGCACTTGACCAGAATGCTGTAACACACTCAGGTAGAGGAATAATACACTTGGCTTCAAAGCCGCACTGCATCTTGTTCGTGGTTTAAGGTAAAACTTACAAAGTAGCATTTCACATTATTATTCGTGCAAAGAGCAGTCATGCTCGGAGCTGGTAACAATATAACTAATGAATGTGAATGGCAGCACAGTAATTTCACGCCATGTTGAGTTTGTTCTCCCTTAACTCAGGGCAGCAGCTGCTTTCACTCAGCACAAACAGTCCCAGAGAACAGAGATAAGCGCTGCCGCCCCTCCAGAGGAATGCTTCTACTTTGGTGGAACGCTGCAGGGCCGAGCCCATTGGTAGCACTGGGTCTGTGTTCTTCCTGCCATCACACCACCCTCCTCCAGACATCTGCCCCAATGGCCAGCTTCTGTTCCAACCAAACCTCACGTGAGTTAATTACACATTAAGTAGATGGAGCTCTAAATGCATACACTGTAACAATCAGATGTTCATTAAGTAACAAATCAATTTACATAGTCCTAGCTCATGAAATGAAATTTAAAGAAAACAAACAAAAACACCCAAACCTCTAGAGCTTTCCTTCTATTAGTCTACAGCCAAAGAAACAGCTATCACTGCCCCACATGTGCTCTGCACAGTGCCATGCCAGTACAGCCACTACTGGAAGACCTCCGAAAGTTTCCTTTCAATTAAACCTAAAAGTCACTCCCAATCCTAATATTAAAACGGCAGAATTCAGTCTGAGAATGGCAAACCCAATCATCTTCGGGCAGCATCTGAAATTCACTGCATTATTTTAAAAGAACAGAACTTCTCTCACTGAGGATTCCCAAAGGAGGCCATCAGAACTGCCTGAAGCAATCAGACCTGCTCACCCAAATCCGCTTTGCTGTATCTGGATGTGATGGACTGAGGCACCACAACGTTCTGCATCAGCAGCCACGGGCCGGCGGTACCCACACAGCAACCACCTCTTACAGACTGAGAAGGGACTTCTGGGTGTGAACATTCACCACCTCCACCCAGCAAGTCTGCAACTGCACTGTAAAGTCAGGAGGCGGTTGTAGCTGCATAAATTAAAATTCTTGTAAATCAATTTTAATTACCCATGAACAATGATACAAACTGCAAAGCATTTTTCCCTGTTGGTATTAAGCCAATACTTCGTCTAAGTTTTCTCCTAAGTCCGTTATAGAAAATAACAAAAGCGATGTTTCACAATTAAAATGATTACCTTAGAAAGATCACTGAGGTAAGGAGGGCAGCTGCTGAATGCCTGAAAATCCTGACAACTACCACAAATTTACTGGTGCTCCTTTCTCAAGGTCCAAAACCATCTAAAAGCCAGGAAGTGCTAAACAGACCGGAGAACTGCTGAACTTCATCACAGCTGTGTAAGCACGGATAGTATGCCTGCTGGCCCCTGATTTGTCATCAAACACTTTCATACTGTAAAAACTGGTGTACACAAATAGCCTTTCCTAATGGCCCCATTGTAGGCTGTGATAAGAGCTAAACCAGGTTGCTGCTGCAGGTGAACTCAAGGTGCTTTTATTTGTTAGCAATGACGACCTGCAATGCCCTGCTCTGAAAGCAGCTCCTCAGCCCTTCCCCTCTGCATTGCAGTGCTCCTCTCCCCATGCCCCTGCTGGGCGTCCTGTGCTGCTCCCAGGGCTCTTCACTTCAAGGGACAGCAAAAACTGACAAAGTGATGGAGATCAGCAATGCCAGGACAATACTCCAAAACAGGAAAGAAGAAAGAAGCCTGTCTGAAAAACTGCTATTTACAACTAACAAAGATGCTGAAAACGTGGCTTGGTGCTTGTATACTTTGATACTAGTAAAATAATTATTTATAGCAAGAACATATCAGGTCACATAAGCCCAAGAGGAACAAAAAAAGCATGAAAGTCTCCCAGGAGCCAATTGAGAGAACAACCAGAAAGAGCCACAGTAAGCAAAGCTGCCTCAGAAGAACCCATTTTAATTCCCTTGTCTGCTATGTTAGGATATTGCTCCCTGAGTGAATCCAGCAGCAAAGTGACCAGCAGGCAGGAACCTGTCCATCACTCAGCACAGTCAACAGGGCGCTCCTGCAAGGGACTACGAAGTTTGCAAGGGCTTTGCTTATGAAATGACAATTGTAGCTGAGGATGGCAATAAGAGACCATGACTTAATCCAAAAATAACCAGATGCTATAGAAGTGTGGGGCAAAAATTAAGGTCATAAATGAAATCGGGAGGGGGAGAAAAACAACCAAGGAAGACCTAGATTAGCCTTAGTCACACCTTTAAGAACACTGGCTGCAGATGTTACTGTGAACACCCAGTCACAATGTTCTTTTTTTGTTATTATTCAGCGCAAAACATGTCAAAAGCTACTGGTAATGCCATTAAATAGAGCCCAACATTTTGCTTCCAAGGCAGTCCAAGTCCTTCTGCAGCACCGTGAGCCGCAGGGCAGGAAGCTGCAAGGGCTGCCAAACCACACAGCTGGGAAAGCAAAGCAGCTTCTTGTGAGATGCTCTCCCTTTGTCACCTCTCCAGTCTCCCAGCACATAACATTCCCCAGTGAGAATATTTATATTAATTTCCACTTCAGCTAATTGGCATCATGGTTCAGCCACCTAAAAAATGGTGAGCAACTGCACCAGCTACTTGTTACCTGTCACTTACTATTACAGGTAATACCAAGAGAAGTACAGCCAAAATATCACAGCAAGTTGTTTCTTTCTTGTTTGCTCTGTGTATTTGAAAACACACAGTTATGCTTAACAGCTGGTTTCCTCCAGAACACAGTCTGATCTGTTCTCCCTTGCCATGCTTATAAACAGGACTAAGAATATCCTGCTAACCAAAAAGAGAGAAAGGAAACGCCAGCAGAAGCGGTAAAAAGATTTTTGTTCAGGTAAAGATAAAAATACCAAAGAATGCAAAAGTATTTGCCTTATTTCTGGAAACATCCAGATAAAATCCATGGTCCCTCTAAATGTATGTTTACCTTAGATATGCAACCTGGCATATTTCATGTAACAAAACAGCTGATTGCAAACATTTGCCAAGAAAACATCAATAGTTTTGCTGAGTTTGGCAAAATAGAGTCTTATCAAACAGAACACACAGCCTAAGAACTGCAAAACAGATACACTCCATTCTGCTACAGTTCACAGACCCACTGCAATACGTAACTTCTGAATGCTCAACATCTACTACACGTACATCTGTATTAAAAAAACCACAACAAACACTTTCTAATTGAGGTGCAAACAAATCTCTAACAGAAGAACTTTGGCTGTTGTCACAAAGTTATCAAATACACATCTCTTCAAATATCACTATTTCTTTCAGACATCAAATTTCTGCAAAATCTCTCATCGTGTTGAGAGCTGACCTTTCTACACTTGAACACGTGTTACATGTGCTCTGGACTTAGGGCTGCACCTTGCTTAGCTCTCATGTACCTGTCCTGCATTTGCTCACAAGCCTGAGACCGGGTACAGAGCACACAGCACACAGTGAAGTCATGCGAGACCTCCCCGGCCCCTTGGTGTGACAGCAGAGCTGTGTGGGCACTGTGAGCTCCAGAGCACTTTGCAGCACAGCTGGACTGAGCCATGCAGTGGGCCTGGAAGAAGCATGCCTGGCTCTTCTAACAATAGCAGGGCTCTTCAAACAATAACAGTACTTTTTTGGCTGACTACAAACAACAAACATACACTATGTCCTACTGTACTGAATTACTGCATTAAAATATAGAAGTCTGATATGAAATGTACTAAGAAACAAAGATAATTTACACAAACTAGCTTTTCTTCACAGCAAAGGCTAATCACTGCAGATACATTCTTAGTAGCACTGGAGCTGCAGAACGGATTAATGACACCATCCAGCTTTCAAAACATTGCTTATCAAACTGAATTCTCACACGCATTTCACCTTCCAATTCTCTCTGTAATGTTCAAGGCAGACATTATGCCAAAGGTAACTTCTCCTCTCTGAATCCAGGTCAATGCATACGCACTGTTCCAGAGTTTCAACTGGCAGAAAAACAAGTTTGTGACTACTCCATGGCAATTATTACACAAAATAAGATAATGAAAGAATGTTCTCAGAGGGTGGTGTGGGAAAATGCTGATTTTGTTCTAAGAGGGAATCAAACCTTCCCTTCTGTTTACAGGGATTACCTATGAAGGCACACCAGGACTGAATGCCATTGCCTCCCAGGTTTTCTCTGTTAGTCCAAAACTTCCTTTCTCCATTGCTCAACTATTTGTTTGATTGAAGAATCATAAATAGTTTTTCCAGAAACCTCTTCCCTAAGATATATAAAAAACATGGTCCCACGAGCATTTCAGCTGCTCACCTGTGAATATTTGATACAGCACTTCTGAACAAATAATGCAGCATGTATTCAAAGGCACATGATACCTGAGGTGCTGCTTTTGGAGTACACAGCATTACAACAAACCCATGATGTTACAAAGCAGTTCTATTCTCAGCTACTGAGGTTAAGAGTTCTGCTTTAGTCTGGTGAATGCTTAGAGGCATTTTGTACACTTTGATAAGACTCTCAAAACATCTGAAAGTGAAACAAAACGAAAAATACTTCAGAAATGCTCACAAACCCAAAGATTCCCAGAACTAGTTAAAGGGCAGGGAGAGGGTGTGTGGCTATCACCTCACCTGCCTGGGAAATGTTTCATTGGGTACATAAAGCTCACTGGATCCAATGGCCCAGTCCCATATATACATGTGGTCTCTGGGTAGAATTACTGACAGATAACAAACCCACACATTTGGAAGCTTTTTTTTTTTTTTTTTTTTTTTGACAGTTCCTAGTGGCAATGAAATCATTCAAATACTAAAGCTGGAATTAATTTAGCCAAACTTTGGAAGGCAGACATGTGGCTGCTAACGTGAAGCTCAAGTGTACCTCCCTGACCTGCCTCACTGCACTGCATGCAGACAGAACAAAAACACAGAGCTGGGACAAACAGATGACAGACTGCTTTGTCACTACCACAGACAGCCTGGGCAGGTGCCAAACATGGTCTGTGACCAGACAGTCACACAGGCTCTGCACAGTCAGTTGGAGAAGGATAGGTGGGATTATTCTTTATGGAGGGCCTGTTTTGGGTAACACATGAAATGCTCCTCCAGACATGCCTTCCCCTAACACTCACCTGCAGAGGGAGGTAGGAGACTCAGCTTAAAATGGAGGCTCACCTGCAGATAAGCAAGGCTTGCTGACTTGAGAACTCTCATTTCTAAATTCTGCTTGAGTCTCCCACTTCCCAGTGTGCCAAGTCTGAATTCAAAGTCAGCACTACGAGTTCCCATCCTATTAGTGGAGTGACTTAGGCTTTCCCTGCAAGGAGGAATGGGAGTGGTGGCTAATTGCACAGCACCATTAGAAGAGAGGGTTTGTTTTTGTTGGATTTTCACAACAGAAGAAGCTTAGCATACACACTCACACAATTAGCATGGCATTATAATGTGCTTTACCCTCTGGCTGTACATTCATTGTTTAAGAGATGCAAAAGCTGATAGATTGTGGTTTAAAGGAAATATTCATAATCATTTTAATTATTCTGTTTAAAAGAAAAGCCACACACAGATAAGTTAAGAGAAAGAGGAAAACATTACGGTTGTGGTGTCTTCACTTTGCTGTACCAACCACAGGTTTGTAACACTTTATAACACTTCCAGCACAAGGCCCATTGCCACTAAGGAAGAGTGAATAGATGAATAGATGGAAATTTACTCGTCAGTCACAGCATCATCAGTGATGAAGAATCTCAAGTCAGAAGTACACAGAACCAGAGCACATCCGTCCACTGGGATGACAAAGGGCACAGGCCAGAGGTGAAGCCCTCCTGCAGGAGGCAGAGACAAATGTCTGGGAACAAAGTGAGTTCCTACCATCCTACCAGCATGCTACCTTAGCTGTCTGCTCAGGGCACACGAGACAGGCACATGTAAGACAAACACTGACACAAAGTGTGCCCATGTATTTTCACCAGTTCATGGACAAAGTGGCCACAAAAATCTGTTGATGCTTCTGATGCAAACTGCTGCCCACCAAGAGCTGCCAGCAGCCATACTTAACTGTTTGAAACAGAACACTGAGCACAAGTCAGTGCTGACAGCAGCACATGGGCATGGAAAACAGACAAGGTTGCATTGTTAAAAGACTTATTACCAAAAAGAACAGCTGTTATTTTTGGAGATATTTAAGAAATTGATGTGCTGATTTTCAGGTCACAATTGCTGTGCAGCAGTCTCCAGTTGGCAATACTTCAAAGATGCAGTAATGAAATATTAACAGTCATTCTTTATTTTAAGAGATATGATACAAAAGCAAACTGAAGAAGATAGCTGAGATGATGCCATTGAGCAAACCTTTGTGTATGCTCACATTTACTTCTGAGATACAGACAAGACCAGTTGCTGTGTGAGCAATAAGGGCCCATGCAGACAGTGCAGTAACAACCAGAGGTAAGAGATCTACTCGAGGGTACAAAGACAGAGCCTCCCCCCAGCAGACACCACACCTGTTGCCCTCTCCCAGACACATAACTGCAACATAAAGCAGCAGCTTGCTTTACTGTCTTTTGCTAACAGCAAGCACTGTTAATGAGAACCTCATTTGAGACGTAAGACTCATTCAAGGATAAAAAAGGATCAACACAAGCTAAGAGACTTAATGGAAAACTTTATTATGAGTCAAAAAAAACACCTAGACTTAACTTTCTCCAAAAGGTATTTCATGTGAAAGGGTTAAGCAACTTGTTCCTCATATCACACTTCAAAGGTGTTCTTTACTCCCATCTTGATCAGCTGCCAAATGCAGACCTCTCCAGAGCTCCTTTTTCAACAGTAGATGTCCTAAAAAGCCTTTTAATGCTGTGTTCTAATCACACCCTCAAGCATGTGTGCCATTATCACTTATTCTTTAAAAATCAGAGCTAAAAGCAAAACTGATTACTGCAAGAAATCTGTCTCCTCGAAGAAAAATTGATTTGGAGTACCTTACTTAAGAGAAAAGAATAGAAAATTAAAGGGATGCTGTTATGGTTAATATCTTTAAAAATGTTTAATTTGTCTTCCTTCATGGAAGGTTAAAACTGAAACTGCTTTTCAAATCAAACTTGTTTCTCCACTTACAGCACATTTTCTGACTGTGCTTAAGACTTCTTTTGTTTACTTTCCAACTATATGAACCACTGCACAGAACATCCATTCTGTGCCACCTTCTGATTCCATACAAGCAAGTCTTCTTTTCAGTCAATGCCACAGCTCTGTAAGGTCTGCGGTACTGACAAACATGATAAACATGCACATCTTCATGCACTTTTGTTCCGTTTTAAACATACACCATCACTACAGGAACTACTACATTCCTGTCAGCCAACCAAAGAAAATCCAAATGTGAAACCTTCTCCATGTCCAACAAACCAATAGGCCTTGGTGTAGTTCCTAGAATATTTTTGTACCACCATAGGAAAGTAGGTTAATAAAACTGCTGGCCATATCCTCCAGATAGATATCTAGTTTCCAGCAGTAGTCATGTACGGTGTCTTAAATTTCACTATAAGCTGCTGCTGCTACCCAATGATTAAACTCCTCTTTGCTCATTACTCCAAGCAGACTGAGCATAATCACTGAGAACCAGCACCATACCTCATTATTTCAGCACTTCATCTCCCAGGTTAAACCCATTGCATTTCAGCCACTCCATCATTTCACTACTATCACACTTGGCTATTAGCCAGCGTATGAAAAACCAGCAGAGTATTCAAAGTAACACCTGCAACAAGGATTGGAAACAGCACTTTGCTCCAAAGTAACCACAGTCTGTGTTCCAGGCTGCAACCAGGGCAAACAGCTGTCTCCTTTGGACTGCTAAGCTTCAAGACTCCCACACATTAGTTGTTTGCAAAAGGTAAATCTGATTTACTGACCCTTCAAGTTTCAGTTTTTTCTCCTGTCCATTATTACGATACAGAATATTTGTTATAATAATGCAGAATCCCACATTAGAACACAATATTTATTACTTGCCATTCTCCCTTCCCACTCCTCTTGCCAGAAATTGTTTTAGACAATAGCATTCACATTTATCTGTTTTGCATGGCAGTGGACACCACAACCATAGGACTTCCCATTCAAGTGTTACTTAAATGTTAAATTCACCCAGAACTGCAGTTCCTGACACCAGCGTTTAACAACTGACGAAGTAAGCACATACCGACACGTATTTCTTTCTCTGCTGAATAAACCAAAAGCAAGAGCTGAGAAATAAAAAGAACAGTGCTGTCTATTTTGTTAGAAACAGCAGCTAACAAAAGCTCTTTTCGTGCTACCTCTTTCAGAGACAATGCAGTTTCTTTTCATAATGGCAACTCAAACTGAAGATAATTCTTTATATATTTTGACAGCAGCGGTAAAGAGCACAACTACATTAGTGGCAGCTTCCTTGTTTCTGTACAAAAGGCAACTGGGCATCAGTTTTTCTGAAGTTTCCTCTGTATGTTTTACTCATCTTAAGTACTGGTAATCTGCTGGTTTTATTTCCCACCCCCCCCCTCCCACGCAAAGGCTTCTATGTGACCAGAACTGCACGTTCACTCTTTAAGTTACCGTAGGGGCAGGAGAGATGTATCAAACGTAAGGGAAAAATAACCTTATTGCCAGCACAGCCTGAGAGCCTGGAAGTGCTTTGGAGTTGTGGATATCTTTCAAATAAAGAAGATCCTTCCCCACTCCCCCTTTATTTTAAAGAGACGTATTACCAAAGACTTAAGATAAACCTACAGCCTTTCAACTACTTAAAACTATTATGAGAATGTCAAGGAAACAACATTTCTTTCTTCTCAACAAAACCCAAAGCCCCACACCACAAAAAACACCATGAACTGCTACAAACCCAGCTAATTTCCCTCCTACACAGCAGCAATTTCAGTTTCATAATTTCATGTGAAGAAACACCGAAGTCAGACCTGCAGGGCCCTTGTCTAACCTACTCTCTTCAAAGCTGCATTTAGATTTAAATGATCTCCATGAACTGACCTGAAAACCCTAATACGGGTTTCTCTATTCTGAGTCAGCCAAAAGCCTTGTGATAACACAAATCACCACCGTGGGTGTAATTCCAGCCTTCTCAGGACTTTCTAAAATAAAATATAGAGCCCTGGGGAGAAAAAAAAAAAAAAAAAAAAAAAAAAAAAAAAAAAAAGAAAAACATGCAAATTCAAAGGGGAGTTGTGTTATGGGCTCTAAAACACCTTTAACCCAAAGTTTAAAGAGCAGTTCCAGATGAAGGAAGAACTGATACACAGAAGGATTCCCATCACACGATGCTATGATGGGTGATAAAATCTTCTTGGGATCAACTGTGGGAGTGGTAAAGTTATCTACATTTAACGTTCAAACTACCAGACGTATCTACTCTTAAAATTTCAGACAAGTCTTCAGATGAGTAAACAGTAGCACAGAAATGGCAATGCGACATGCCTGAGACAGATCAGAGAAAGCCACAAGTAGGTCAGGGCTGGTCCCGATTCTGTCAACATTCACCTACTTTCCACCTCCTTCAGAAAACAAAACGCAAAGCAGGTCTCATTTACCTCTCCTCTTCTCCACACCAGCAACAGGAAAGGTGCAATTCCGGTTCTGGGCTCAGGAGGATTTCTCAGTGCCTCACAAGTGCAGCGCACGTCCTTAATCCTCACTTTTCAAATAACATCAACAAGCAAACCTGAAGCCCGCCAGAAAAGCACTCTGATATCTTACCTATCTTTAATAACTTAAAAGAGTACTTCCAGCTTCAGACTAAAATCTGTTTTTAGTGAAGCTGTTTGTTAGACAGCACTCTGACTTTATCACTGGAATTAAATCAGGTGACCCACAGCTAACTATTCCACAAGGACCTGCGCTGCCCTGCATGACAGCTGCTGGCACAGAGCTGCTCCAGAGAACACACACTGACACATGGGCAGCAGCCCGGACCTGCAGGAGCAGACAGACATCTCTCCCTTGCTCCATCAAAACGTAAATAGTGACTGATAGCAGCTTCACAATTCAAACCTGAACATCACTCTGTCAGGTCACAGTCTCACGGTCTTTTGTTCCAATTCATAATCTGAACATTCACTTCTGAAGCAGCGCTAAACACAGGACTAATGTTTTTGGACACTGTCATACAAATGCTAGCTCAGGCACAGCTATGGGCTGCCACAAACGCAACTGTGAAGCCACATCCTTAACCAAAAGCAGCTCTCAAATTAAAACTGAGTCTTTCAACTCACATATTTACTCTGCTTGTCAAAAAAGATGAGGCACTATCTTAGAAAAAAAGAGAAGATGTCAAGACAGTCACAGTTAATTCATTAGGCCAATTCAGAACAGTGCAAGGAATAAGGGATGAGGAAAAAAAGCAGAGTTCTCCCAACTTTTATAAGGGCTTAAATTAACAGTAATTATTACATAGAACTCCTGCTCCCAACAATAAACATTAAGGTAGGTGCTGAGAATTACTGACTCCATTTATTTCAGAGAAGGTTACTTTTACAAATACAACCCTGAGTGCCAAACACTTTTTTCTACTTACATACCCACAAACTCCAGATCAGCATCAAGGTCTGCTTCCAACACTTTGAAGGCTCACAGTAAAGATACAGGAGACCCAGAATACTCTCTTACTGGTCTTACCTACAAGTGCCAGCCAAGGAATTAGGAGACTATGAAAGGTGAATTGCAGGCAGACTGGGAATAACCATGATATTCTGTCCACACTACTGTAAAAGCTCATCTGCAAGACAACCTCTCTCCAAATCAGAAACATGCAGTGAGCAAATGAAACAATCAGAAAGACAAACATAATGGGAGGGTGCTACAAAAGGTGTAATGACAAAAGACCAACACAATAGAAAGATGTTATAAGGAATAAAGGACTGTTCACCCATCCCCAAAGATCTAGGCTCACACGGGAAAACTCCACCAAAAAGGGATCTCCAGAAAGAAAACCATCCTCAGTATCAGTCAGCCCTTAAACGAGGTATAAGAGGAGCCAGGCTCTACCCCCTCTGGTCACACAGCTGAATTGCCTCCATCTGTGCTCCCAGGGCTGCCCAGTCCTTTCCCTAGGTGCTCCATCAGTGGCTCGGGCTGTGACTCAGCAGTTACCAAACAGCCAACAGGAATTTACAGAAACACCCTAAGTTACAGTCACACTGGAAAACCCTTTTAACGTTGCTTTTGTTCTGCTTATTGCATAATCTCTAGGGAGTTAAACTCTCATTTAGTGCTCACACAGCCTCACACATAGGCGAGAATGCAGCCACTGAGGAACCTGTGCAGCCTGGCCAGCCTCAATGAACCTGAATGAGCAGAGAAAACAGACCAGGGCACACCTCCTTCTGCTTTTCTTGAGGCTGTAACAAGCCTTAATGTATTAGTTAGTAATCAAAACAGTTAAAACAAAACATAAAATGGATTTCAGTGTAACAGACTACTGACTAAGGGCCTGTTGGACTCTTTCCTTCCTGACCTCAACTAGCTTGTCTTTCCTTGGGGAGCTCAACAAATGCCACTGCACATCCCAGAAGTTACTTCATGTGACAATGACTACCTGTTCCTGAAAGCCGCTATTACTTTTATGGAATAAGTGTAATTTATTCATAGACAGGTACTCTCCAATGGTTGCAAGTATTTATGTTAAATAATAAAATGCATTAACTGAAATAATAAAAATTCCTGTACGCACTTCCATGAGAGGAGGGATGGGCAGCAGCTTCTCAGAAAACAAACGAATGTAGGATTTAAACCAAAATTACTACTTGACTACCAACCATTCAATGCTGTGCTCTGTGTCTCTCCCGCCATTAAGCAAAGGTTCAATTTCGACACTGCACAGAGCCAACAAAATGGAGGAGCAGTGAGAGCTTGGCCTGGTGCTGCCTGAGCAACAAAGGAAAATCACGCACCAGAGCCCACGTTTTCCGTAAAACCTCCTGCAACTGTTCTTGAATGTGATGCTTGGAATTAACGTTTCTGTAATTGCCCACAAATACCAACATATGGTGCTCTACAAAAAACGAAGAAGTAACAGAAGATAATTTATCAAAGTACACATGCTACAAAACGGTCCTGCCATCACATTCTGGTGTCAGAAACATCATAAGCAGTGTAAGAATTCCACTCACACATGGATGTTTCCAAGCCTTGATGAAAAAGAATCACATCAGGAAATTAAAAGAAGATATTGCTAGGACACACTGGTTCTGCTACAGCCCTCGTGATTAAAGCTCAAGTTCTTGCTAAGCACTCCCAGACAGGGTACATGGCCATGTTCCAAAGCCAAGGAAGTTAGCTAATACCAAGGTTGACACAAGACCGCCTTTATTTATCCATCAATCTCATGTACCAAGAGAGAACCAACACAATTTTAAACACCATAATGAAGTTCACGTTGTTCTAACACGCTCTGACTGAAGCAACATGAAGGGGTGGAAGTGAGCTAGAACAAAGGAAGAACATGCATCCTCAGAACAGGTTACTGACATTACCTTTTAGAAAGCCTGGCTTACTGGTACAACACCAATTTTTACAGCCTCTCCATTGCTAGATGGCAGATAATTGCCATGGTTTGTACCACCTTTAGCTACCCATTCCATCTTCCACCACTTGCATTCACTTTTTCCTTGTTACAGCTTATTATGGTTAAATACTGTTATCAATAAATAAATGCATTAACCACATAAGCCTCCATCCTTCACATACATATTTGTACTGCCTGTCATAAGCCACTCTCATTTAAGCATCTACTACCTCACTCAGGGGTCTACTTTACGAAATTGGACGTAATAGTCAGTTTGACTCACAACAAAGCAAAATTTCCAGCCCTACTACGTGATGTACTCCAGATTACAATGCCAGGATTTTGTCTACATCAAATGCACTGAAAGACAGAACAGCAGAGAACTTCTGTGTTGGCCTAGTGTTAGAGGCAGCCTGGATGAGGCCTGTCATCAGGGTTAATGCCACAGCTGTGGGGCTGCGCTGTGCCACCCCACTGCCTCCAGCAGCCACACACAGCACACACTGCTACTTGCTGCTATTTACCACCTCCTGGATCACAGAATCACAGAATCACAGAATCACAGAATTATAGAGGTTGGAAGGGACCTCTAAAGATCATCGAGTCCAACCCCCCTGCCAAAGCAGGCTCCCTACACCACGTCGCACAGGTAGGCGTCCAGGCGGGTCTTGAATATCTCCAGAGAAGGAGACTCCACAACCTCCCTGGGCAGCCTGTTCCAGTGCTCCGTCACCCTCACCATAAAGAAGTTCTTGCGCACCTTCATGCGGAACTTCCTATGCTGAAGTTTCAGCCCATTGCCCCTAGTCCTGTCCCCACGCACTACTGAAAAGAGACCAGCCTCGCCACTATGGCTCCCACACCTCAGGTATTTATAAACCTGGATCAAGTCCCCTCTCAGCCTTCTTTTCTCAAGGCTAAACAGACCCAGTTCCCTAAGTCTCTCCTCACAGGGGAGATGGTCCAGGCCCTGGATCACGTGCTGGGAGCACTAATGCCTCAACCCACATACAAACATGAGAGGCATTTGTGTCTTCTGCCTTAGTGATAGGGACGAGTTAAACACTCCCTTTAAAAGATGTAAAAACACATGGGGGGGAGAGGGAAAAGAACATCTGAAATGAAATGTCTTCTGAGAAACCAACACGAGGCTGTAGGCCCAGTTACAAGCTGCTCTGCTATAACATCTGCAGAACTGAGGGTGATGAGTGCTCCCCAGCCTGGCTGTACTCAAGTGACCTGCACACCACCGACCTTGGCATCAACTACAATGAGCTGATTTATTCAAAATAGTCCTCACCCAACACTGAGAAAAAACCATTATCCACATTCCTTCCCTCTTGCATAATCTTATGAGACAGTAATGAACAATCCAGTAGATTACGTGGAAAGAACACCGCTTAGCCCCCAGTGCCTGATTTAAGCACAAGAAGTCGCTATACGCATTTAATTTCCTTCTGCACGTTTGGGGAACTGCCATTTACATGCTAACAGAATCCTTTTCATGAAATTTGAAAACAACAGCTTAAACATAGCGGCTTTGCAAAGTGTCTCATAACACGACTGAGTGTCACTGTTCCACTCTATTTCTTCATAAACTGAGCCAGAATTCAACATAAATAAAGTGACCCTTCGAAAAACACTGACACGATCACCTGCAGATGCTTAAGCTGTGACGTCAGGTGTGAAACAAAGCACATGGCCACTCTGCCCACTGCTAGGGTCACCTTTTGCCTCAGGCATCCCCATGGCATCCTTCAAGACTTGGTGTCTTTTGTAGGAAATTGCTGCCTATCTGCATCAGATGCCGCAGCCACCCATAAAGCTTGCTGCAGAGTGCCCATAGCAGCTGTGCCCTTTACTTCTGTTACTATTTCTGACCATTTTATTTAATCATTTTAACTGCTTTGTTGTCCCGTTACTAAAAGCAAATTGTACGAACCTGAAAACCAACATGTTATGCGCAGATGTCTTCTACCTTCACAAATAACCCACGTTAAGCTCCCAGTTGGTACCACTGCCACACTTCAGCCAGCTGCAACAGCAGCAAGTGAAGGCTCTTCTCATTTGTCTGCTGCTTACTGAGCTCAAAGGCTGTGCAGGGATCCTCTCTCTGTTGCACGTGGTGGGCCAGGCTGACTCCTGCCAGAG
Organism: Excalfactoria chinensis; assembly: GCF_039878825.1. Taxonomy (NCBI): domain Eukaryota; kingdom Metazoa; phylum Chordata; class Aves; order Galliformes; family Phasianidae; genus Excalfactoria; species Excalfactoria chinensis. The sequence goes on along the minus strand of NC_092843.1, from coordinate 8,179,587 downwards.
GCTCTAATCCAACTGCTGGTGGATGTTCTGTTCCACCCACAAGAGAGCCCACTTCCACTCACTGTTCTGTTATTCTCAGTTTCGTTCACAGCGAAAATTCTAGGGTTAATTTTAGACAGCTTTTTCAGTTCTTTTGATCAATGATAATAAAAAAGTAATTTCAGATTAATACAAAACAGCAAGTGAAATGGTTCAAAGCAAAACAGTGCCCATCTAAATGCTAATGCTAAAATCAGATACTCTTCCTGTTCACAAACACTCCTCTAAAGGTGAGTTTTCAGGGACAGGAGAAAGTCCCTGCCTTTAGCCTAGAAAAAGACATCTCACACCCACAAATCCAAAAAGGTTTCACAAAGCAGATTTTACTAATTGAACTTCCTCTAAACTTTTCACGTACCAGACTGGACTTTTGCATTCCCATTTGCATTAACCATGCAAAACATCCCTTGGGTTCACTCAGAGGTGAACTTATCCTGCAGTTATTCATATGGGTTTTGAAGCTGTAACCTCCTTTATTTCCTAATACATATTCCAGCAATTTGTCCAAAATAAACGAACTGCACTGCATCCCTGCTCTGCATGAGTCGGTCCTTTGCAGTACTGCTGGGGGGGTCACCTGCTTACCCCACAGCCATCTCTTCCGCTGCTCTGACCAGCACCAGTGCAGGGATAAAATGCTTAACATTGCTTTAGGGTCTACACAACGATCAGTTCTATGCAGTACTCCTTTCAATGTTTAACTTAGCACTAGCTACAGGGATTTCAGACCATTCAAGGCTGGGAACTAAGTATAAATTTAGGCTAAATTATTTCTGTTTTGACAAAGTTGTGGCAGCCTGTGCACAGCATCCTATCTCAAAGTCAGCCAAACTATCACAGCACTACACGGCTATCAAACATTCTGAATAAAAACTATTAGAAACAAATCCACTGAAAACCACACAGCAACATAAAGCTGCATAAATCATGCCTTTAAAAATAATTTCAAAAGAGTGCACAGCCTTTTTATGTGTGCCATTTGTGACACGTTTCTCACAGAAACGCCTCTTACCACAGTTTTTATAGTAATAACACTGGTTGCCTGGTTCCATCCTCTCTGACGAACTACACCTTTCTGCACTCCACGGCACACAGGAGGCAGACACGACCTGCACACAGCTGGCAGAGTCCCATCCCAACCAACACAGCGCTCAGTTCCACTCCCGATGCCTCCACAGCCGCTGCTGCTCTCAGCTCTGGGAATTTCACACCAAAACGGCACCAGCTCCCCCCGCAAAGGCAGCAGCCCTCGGCCCCTCGCTCCCCAGCCAGACTCACTGCCCTCCTGTTATTACTATCATTATTTTTACGAACCCCACCAGATGGCAGCAGCACATCTCCCCAGCAGAACAGGGAGCGCTTCTGCAAAGGACAGCTCCTCATCCCCAAAATACTCACAAGACTTCCAAATATCTGACGCACGTTTTGAAACACGGGGCATGGAGTTTTTGCTGAAACTAAAATCTGGATTATTTTTTCCCCAGCACGTTAAGAATGTGCTGACAGGGACTGGATGAAGGACAAAGCGTCCCGCTGGCAGCAGGACATGCATACGGCGTGGGCAGCACCCGAGGAGCAGCAGGAGCTGCTTCCTAACTGCGGGACAAGCTGCAGCTTCTGGACAACACGACACATCTCAGGGGTACAATGAAGGACTCCTTCAGGTACGTCAGCCGCCTGCAGAGCAGCATTTCTCACCAACACACTATGAGCTCTTTGGTTATTTGTCAGTGCCAACCGATGCTCAGAAAGATATAGATATGCAATAGGATCCTCACTCACAATTAGCTTGGGCCTCGTGTTACTGAATTTTTCACATTACACTTGTACCAAAGGATGCGTTTTTTATGCCTAACTTGAACTGTAAGTACCCAAATCGATGTTCGTGTTCCATTATCCCACACAGCCAGAACCGAGCTAGACAGGCACTCCCGTTTGGAATGAAACCCAAAATTCAGCTTACCTCTGCCTACATGGCCTGCTCAGCTCAGCACAGCCCCACCCGCCAAAGTTAACGTGAAACACCAAACACTGTAAAGTGACCGCAGAGTTCAGCTACATGTAAGCAAAGAGGAACTGAATTCCACCCATCACGTTCTCAGTCTGCACACACTTACAGCTTTACCACAGCAGCCTCTGCTCTTATTTCATGTAATGCCCCTCTCCGTAAAGGCTGTCGCTCTCTCAGGTAAGATCTGCAGCTCTGCAGGCTCCGTCCAATGGCCATGTGGTAGCAGAGGAGCCTGGCGCCGCCCAGGGCAGACCCTCATCCTACACTTCTCTTCCCTCCGCGTTCTCAGTACTGAATATGCAAATGTAACCTTTTATTCCACCGAATTTATGAACACGGATCACTCTTTGTACCGTTTTGTTTTGTTTTGTTTCCAGATAAAACTGGGGAAAATAAAGACCGGAAAATTACACACAGGTAAACAAAGTGTTTGAGCCAACCACTAACCGGGTCTGATCTTACATAACGCTCCAAATTTAAGCAAGCCAGCAACAACTGAGATGAAAAACCACACTTTATCAGAAATAAATACAGGAACGGATGAAAATAATCTTTAGACATGTTTTTAACGTTTCCTCTGCTGTTCTCACTCTTTCCTGGACATTTTTGAACACTTCAGCACAGCAGGACTGGAGCAGTGCTGCCCAGCTCCCAGCACTTAACTCCTGCACTAAGGGACACAGACCAGTCGCAGCACTCAGCTACGCCTCTCCTGCGCAGCTCTCCCAGCCAACAGGGTGTGTGACAAACACTGGCCTGCTCTAAGGGCAGGGCCAACAGTTACAGAGCTGGGCTGTCCCTGCTCTGCCCTGCAGCCCCCAGCATGGCCCTCAGCCCCGCTGCTCTCGGTGACACCACAGCACCCACAGACAAGCGGGAGCTGCACGGGGCTGCACCACTGACCTGCTGCAAACTTGGTGCCGGTGAGGCAGGAAGTGTGCGGCGACGTGACAACAAAACCCCGACATCCCTTCCGCTCCCAGAGGGCTACAGAGCACAGGGAACCTGGCAGCAGCTCATCCAAAAACCAATCAAAAACCAGGCTAGCTTTGCTCCTGCGATCCTGAAGAGCAGTTATGACATACATGAAGCGGTCACAAAACATATTAGAAGAGATTATGACCCACTGAGAAAAGCCTCTGACATAGCAGCTGAGGGAGTCAAGGTATTGCAGCACAGTACAGTAGCACAGAAAATCCCATTTGCATTTACGAGATGAGAGCAAAGTTCAGGCGCTCTGTTTCAGGCAGCCTCCCAGGCACAGCTCCCGGCAGGTGACGGGGGCAGGAAGACATTTTCAGACACTTTCAATTTCTAGCTCTGAAGGCGGGTTAGAATATATCTTCTCATGTTTGTGAACCTGAAATTTCAGCAGGTGCGGCTCAGCCACACAGCACGTACGTTCTAACCAAACGTGCAGGCGCTGCACAAACACGCTGCTTTTGTCCTAATGGAGACCGATGGTGCGGCCTCATAACAAGGGGTTGTTCTTCACCGCTCCACACCTCGCTCTGCCAAGAGAAACAAGAGAACCCAACTTCCTAAGAAAAGAAAAGAGCCAGAAAAGAGCTGGTAGCGAGCAGTTTTCTTCTATTCTGGATCAAATGAGAAAAACCAAGAATGAATTATGATTTGGTAGAAAAGAATGTAAACTTGGTTCAGCTTTTTCTCTACTCACCAGACAACACCAAAGGCTCCGTATCCAATAGGTCTGTCCGGCTCAATATCCAGTTGCTGCTGTGGATGTTGTGAGTGCTGATGATGGTGCGCTTTGACCGCAGCCGCGGCTGCAGCTTGTACCTGAGCTGGGGCGGCCGCTGCTGGTCCAGGGGCCTGGCCTGGTGCCGGCGATGGGAAATATGGCTGCTGCTGCCCGGGGTTCAACATCGCCGCCGCCGCTGCCGCCGCCGCCGCGGCCGCAGCTGCTGAGGAAGCGTGCTGCTGCACGGGATGGACCGCGGGCGTGGAGCTGGGGTGCAGGTGGTGCTGAGGGTGGTGGTGGTGATGGAGGTGAGGAGGAGGGAGGTGAGGGAGGTGGTGGTGATGGTGGTGGTGGTGACCTGCCGCTGCCGCAGACGTACCGCCATTGTAAGCCGCCATCATTTTTGCATTGGCTGTTGCGCCACAAAGAGACATTCAAAAAAATGCCCCTCGACCGGCAAACGACTGGGTCAAGCTGTCATTTGGCCATCAAAAAAATGAGATCTGCTACACTTTAAAGGAAGTCGTGTTCCATCATACGCGGCCCACCTGCGAGAACATCGAGCTCAACGGGCCTGATTTCTTGGCGAAGCCACACGGCGTGGAGACTCTTCATGTGCACGAGCCCAAGCGCCGACCCCACCGCCCACGGCACTCACTGGGGCTCCATCCTGGGCAGGGCCGCGGCGGTCCGGGCTCTCCACACTTGGATTTCGAGGAAAGGGGCGCTCAGTGCCCCGTGCCCGGAGGATGAGGGGCCTTCGCCCGGGGACGCCCTGCGCGGGCCGAGCCTACCCCTGCCATGCCCACATCCCCTCGGAGCGCCCCGCGCCTCCTACATCGCTCCCTCCGCTCGCACACCTGCTCCCTCCGCCACAGCCAACAACTCGGGGAGTTCGCAACTTTTCCTCGCAGGCCCTGAAACATACACAGTACCCGGAGAGAGTGAGGGGGGCGCGGGCGGCGGGGCGAGCCGACGGGACCGGGGGAGGGAGAGGGCCGGGGGGGGGGGGGAAGTGGGGAGGGGGAGGGTGGGCGCGGGCACGGCGGGAGCAGGGCGGGTGACAAATGGATGACAGGGGCGGGAGCGGGGCCGCGGGGCGGCGCGCTGACAGCGGAGCGGCGGCGGCGGCGGCGCCGGAGGGGCGCGGCGGGGCGGCCCCCCCGCGGCGGGGCGGGGAAGGAGCAGGGCCGGGTGGGGGGAGGGGGGTCTCCGCTGCGTGCGTGTGGCGGGCAGGGGTGGGGGCGGCGGGCTCTCAGGCCCCCGCCGCGCGGCGTCGCTCCGCCCCCCGGCCGCCGCCTCGGCCGCCCGACCCTCCGCCGCCGCCGCCGCCACTCACCTCCTCGCGGAGCCCCAGCGCGGAGCGCACAGCGGGCACGCGCACCCGGCCTGCCCTCCCCCCGCCGGCCCCCCCCGCCCCCATGCGGGGCGCGCGCCCGACACCCGCCCGCAGCCAATCGGACCCGGCCCACCAGGCTCCGCGAGAGCCGCCCCCACCCAATCACCGAGCGGGACCCAGCTCGGCCGGCCCATAGGACTCGGCCGCCGCAGAGACTCCCTGACTCAGTCCCGCCCCCTTGACCCCCGCCGCCCAATCACCGCGCGCCTCCGAGCCCAGAGCTAGCGAGACCCCGCGAGATTCCCTCACCTCACACAACCCTCACCTCGGGCGGCCCCGCCTTCTTCACCTTTCTTGCCAATCACGCGGCGCCGCTCCGGCCTACCGGCCAATCGAGTCTCCCCCCGGCCCGATTCCCGCCCCCGAGACCCGCTTTTTGCCCAATCGCGGCGGCCTTATCCAATCCGATTAGCCAATGAAGGGAAACGAAAGCCCGAAAAGGGGTTACTGGGCCAATGGTGCTCGGAGCCCGGCCGGCGGCCTGATTGGCAGCTCTCCTGGCGAGTGAGGGGCGGCGGCGGCCGCTTCTCTTCGAATCGCTGCGCGAGGCGCCGCGTGACGGCTGAGGAAACGCTCGGTGCGCCCGTCCGCAGGCGGGCAGCCGGCCAATGGGAGGCGGGAACAGGGTGACGAGCGGCGGGAGGCGCCAATGGCGCTGCCGGGGCGGGGTGAGGTGAGGACGCGGAGGTCGCTGAGGCGGGCAGCGGGTGCGCGTGCGCGCCCTTGGCGGCCGAGGCGGCCTTCGAGCTTCGCGGGGCGCGAGAGGAGCGCTGCTCTGAGGTGATCGCCGCCTCTCTCCGCTCGCCGGCAGGTGTCTGCCGCCGTCCCGCCTCCAAAGGAACTCGCTGAGCTCAGCGGAAACGCGGCCGTGCGTTCTAAACCAGGATTGGCCTCGAGGCGTGCCGGGCGGCGTTGCCTCAGGTACAGCCGGCCGAGGCAGGCGGAGCGAGGGGCACGGCGGGATCGCGCTGAGCCGCCCCGCCCGGTGCGTTGGGCGCCCGCTGAGCGCATCGAGCCGTCCGCGCAGGCTGAGATGGAAAGTTGGCGGTCGCTGCTCTGAGCGCGGCGGGCGGACGCGGTGCCGCTCCTCAGAGCGCTCTGTCCTGAAACAGCCTGCCAGGAGTTGAGGTTCCTCGTTAACTGCTGCGGTTCTCAGTTGTTACCGGGTGTCGTTCTGCTCCGGGACTACCGTGTAGTTTTGCTGTCACGTTATTAGAACACTTCACTTATAATTTATTTGGGAAAAAACACCACGAAAGGGTTCGTTTACAACTGCTTTATGATCACGGGTGGGGGAAATGCCAGGTGAATCTCGTGCGCTCGTACTGTATCTTTGTTCAAGTTACTTTGAAAGGCTCCTTCAAAAAGTAATACGCGGGATATGAAGACGTAATGCCCCAGGAAAACTTGTAAGAATGGTTCGTGTGGTTCGTATATGGTTCGTTCCACGAACTGCAGTTTTGGCGTGAATGGCAGCCGCTCTCTGAGGGTTGCGGGGGGAAGTGACCGGCTGTACCAGCCCGCGGTGCTGACTGACCGCTGCCTCCGAGCGGTGCGGGCAGCCGTGTGGGCAGGGCTGGTGTGTGAACAAGAACGTGCCGTCCTGCTGAAGGACTTTCCCCTACACTTGGAATTCCTGACCTCCTCTAGGATAGTGGATCCAATCCATGTAGAATTTTCAGTTGCATGTCAGCAAATGGATGTCTTGCACGTGAGATACTTAAAAGCTGGTGTTGGGCACTGTTTTGTAGATGAGTTTTTATCAGAGCAAAAGAAGTGATCTGGATTGCACTCCTGGCACTGTGAGCGATTCTTCTGCCATTCTTCTGGCACATAAAAATTCTTTTTTGCTGGGTTCAACTACTTGCCACAACTTTGTTGTTCTTTTTGTTTGCCCTTTGAGATTGAACCAGCTCTTCTCGCTGAAGTAGAATACTGGTGAGATAGCAGCTGAAATGATGCACTTACAAGTCCTTACGGAGTCAAGTCAGATGCCAGTGTTGAAAGACTCACTATTATGGTATATCATCCTTCTTTGCTGAGCTTATAAACCCTTTTATTGGTATTCTTGGCCTCTGCTTACTGTAGAAGGCAGGGGGGAACAAGACAAGCTGGCTTATGCTGAAATGTATTTAAGGAAACGTGGAATTTGCAGATGTATTAAGTGCTCAGTTTCTTACAGACCTCTTGTTTCCTCAGTACAGTCCTGAAATAGAAACCTGTTACCTGAAATAGTGTTGCATGTTAGTTGTATAAATCGCACTTCTTTAGAACACAGCTGCAGAATGAATACATGTTGCACTGCTGCAAGTTGGTGCTTCCTTGTTACTGGGTGTCTATGTACAAGAACTGTGAAGTCTGCTGAGAGGAGCTTGCTACAGTTGGTACACAGCTGTGAGCAAGAGTGCTTAGCAAGCAGTCCAGTGAGTGTGAGCTGGCAAAATCCAGTAGCAGTTACTTGAACCGGGCAGGTAGAAGCACTGCTCTCGATCCTGCCAGAGCACAGTTTGATGGCAACTAATTTGTCATCCCCAGTGATGCATGGAGATACGTGATTGGTGACTGCTGCTGATGCAACATGACAGATCAATTCTAATTCTTTACTGGTGAAGACAGTTATTCATGGGGACATGCATCTGTCTCTTGCTATTTTATTCACAGTAAGAGGACTGTAAAGAAGATGCAAGTCTGCTTTTTGAATATCAAACACTGAATGCTAATGTATCTGAATTTGTTAGACATCTAGCTAAGCCTGTTTAAACTGCATGTAAAAGTAAATACTGTAGTCTGGAAGCACAGAGGACAGCCTTGTCTCTTTCTGAAAACCTACTGTATCAAGTTCAGTATTTCCTTTTGACTCTTGGGAGATTTACTCTCCCCTTGAATTTGCCACTTGTCTTGCAGAGGTATAATCTTTTTGACAGCACTCTGCATAAGGCTAAGTGGTAGAAGACAATGTGTAATCATCCCTGTTCTATTTCTTTGATGTTCCCCAACAGTGTGTTAACCTTAACGTTCTCCATGAAAGATGGCATTGCTCCGAATAAAGTGCTATAATCCAGATTCAGATGTAGGTTTTGGTAGGTTTTTTTGTGTGCCATGGGAACTAGCTATGAAACTAGGCCTTTAAATGATAGAAAGGTACTTCTTGATTTCATGGCCCAATATTGTACATAAACGTCCTTCAGCATGTGTGTGCAGTTTTTTTTTTCTTGTGACAATTCAATGCAGGAAAAGTAATATTGAAGAGAACAAAGCATAATTAAATGCTTGCATAGATTTCCGTGATGCACAAAAGGGGTTCTCTGAGCTGCGCTATTGATGATTTATTGTGTGGGTGTTTGGCAAGCCCACACGTACCTCAGTGTACAACTCTGCAGATGCATTCCTCAGCATTCTGCAGCACTGTTAATATTTTATTCATAAATCCTACTACTGAAACCATAAAGCATCATCAACAGTGTTAGTGCCTGGGAATTTAATGGGTTTTGGCTAGTCATATTTTGCTGTAAACTAATTATGGTTCTAACATACAAAGGGATAATTAATATATGCAAGGCATTTATAGCTTTAGAATTTGTCGTCTATTAGTCTCTTCCTTTGAAAAATAATTCTCCAAAATTTTCATCTTTAAAGAGTTTTATAAAAGGTTTTATAAAACAGAAAACAATGCATTAATAAGGCACAGTGGGGAAAAGAATATTTTGTTGTGACTTTGGTTAGGTTTGCCTTACTTTATGAAGTCCTTGCCTTTATCTAGAAGGTAACAAAGTCCTGCTTGCGTTGTCAAATGGGGAACAAATCCTTGGTCTAGGTAACACATAATAATTAAGAGGCTGGGGGGAAAAAATCAAGTAATCAAAACAAGCGGATGACCTAACATAGGTTAGTCAATTAGAAAGGTGTGTTGATCAAAATGAGCATCACCTTCATCTTCCAAGCAGCAGTGGCCGATCAGCCCCATTCATGGCTCTTGCAGCTTAGTTCTTGCTGTGGTCATATTGTAGTGACAGCTTTGTTCCAGGTTTGTACAGTATGCAGAATATACAAGTATGGTAGTCACGATTTAGTGCTGGGGCTTGAATTCCTCCCAAAGGCTGCCAGCTCCAAAGCACTGAACTCCATACCCTCTTGTGTTTTCCTGCCATTTCATTTTTCTGTAGGAGTAACTGAATCCTTTGCTCAGTCACAGAGCTTGAACATGATCTTGGCTTTAACTGGAAGTGCTCAGGTGCTTAAAGTCAGTATATAATAATTTGCTATTTAAAGATGCAGGTCTGATTGTTTATTGTTTTTTCTGTCTTGTTTCCCTTCTTGCTGCTGGACACCAGTTGTAGGTGGAAGAGGAGTGATCTTTAATCCGCTGTAGATTTTTATTATTATTATTATTATTTTATTTATTTTTTTTTTTTTTTGAGAAATTGACAGTTCTACAGTTCTGTTCTCTTTTCTTTTGCACCAGAAATGACCCTGCTGCTCTTTGTCACCAATGTTTCCTTTTATCACTCTCCTGGCAGCTGCTCTTGCTCCATTTTGATGTCAGAACAACAAACGAACTCCCTCTGAAGCTAATGTCATGCCAGCAGATTTTGAAGCAGTAAGAAAATCATCTCTGTCTCTGAAGACAGAATTGGAGACCTTTGTGAATGAGCTGTGTTCTTAAAATAGCTCCACAGCATGTTATCCCCAGAAGGTGAAGAAGTTAAAACATCATGACATACCACTTGTTTTTATGTGAGCAGGATCCCTAAATAGTGGAGTGAGGAGAGAAGGTTTCTTCCTTATCCTCCAAATTGAAGTTATTATGGTAAGTATAGTTATCTAAGCTCTTTGTTTCTGTCTGCAATATCTCTTTTGGAGGGGGGGAGTAGAGGAGGAAGAGGCTAAGACACCAGTAATTAAAATAAATTGAATTATTTAGGTTGTAGGTTTAATCAGTAAAGAGAGTAACACTGCTGTGGTGGTGGTTTTAGGAATGCCATCTTTCAGAGACCTGGCTAGCTTTTGTTCTGTCACTGATTCCAGTGACAACAAATTGAATGAACCAGTTGAATTGATCCACATTGATGATATGCCTCTTGCAAAGCACTTTGTTCACCACATCGTGGCTAACAGGTATGATTGTTTCTCTCCCCTCATTCAATTACACTGGAGCAAAGTATGTGCTAGAATGTGTTTTGTCATAATAACTGTGTTTTGACCCAATTCTCTGCAGATCAGATTCAGTGAAGTTTTGGGTAGGAGATAAGACCTTTAGGCTGTTAAGTTCTTGCAGATGATGCATCAGTAAGTACCAGTTAGTTTTATTTACTTTGACTTTGTAGTGATAACACTAAGTCCAGCCTGTATTGTTTCTTTGTGTTTTTGTTTTTTCCTCTCATTTCAAGTCTGGATAACTTCTTAGAGCTTGTTCATATAATGACTAATCTTTTCTAGCATATTAGCTCATAGATCAATTCTTCACCATGTCAGAGTGCCTTGAGTGTTGTAATAGACCACGTTCACTCAATGTCAAAAAAGAAAAATGCTTTATGGAAACACTCAAACAGTAATTTTTAAATTGAGGTCTTTGCAGCAGGCACACCTATCCATTACAGCAGGGCAATTTTGAGAATGCGTCTTAAACACTGTTTTTCACTAAGGTACAGAGAAGTGATTATTGCCTTGGTCTTGCCAGTTTTACTACATTTCTTTGTCATACACAGTCAAGATGGGAATACATAAAAGGCCCAAACATCTGGACACTAATAGGAAATAACCAACTTGCAGCCTTGTTCATGGCAGCATCTCACTTCAGCATTGTCTTCAGAGTTTGACTCCTGTAAATTGGATAGTGTAATGCTAATTAAATTTGTTTGCATAGGTGATGTTGTAATTGGTGCAACTTGAAGCCTGTGCTTTTATATGGTCATTACAGGTATGGAAAAAGAAATTTTGGGTTGATTCCAAACTTGCCTATATATATGACTGTAGACTCTGGCCCGCAATGGTAATTTAAAATGGACTGTGTGAAGCCAAATCCTCAGTTCATAAAATCAAAGGATTTATACAGCATCAGAACTTTCACATGTCCCTCATGCAAACTTTTCTGAATCATTCTGTTAAGTAAGTTGATTGTTAGGTTCCTGTGCTATAGTATCAGAGCACTTGGATGCTGTCATTAACAGCTCTGCTCACTAAATGACTTCACACACTGAACTTCTGCCCTTGTCTGAAGCCTTGGCTGCAGGTTTCGCTACGTACATTTGTGAGACACTTATTTCTGGGTTTTTCTGTGTCTACGGTATGTGAAGAGGACAAGAGCTAAGCATGCATCAGTTAGCTGTATTTTATATTCTACAGCCACAGCATTGGCATCACTCACATCCCTGATGCCTTTCCAACTCCTCAACATTGTTGATTAGGTTTAAGTAAATGGAAAGAAAATGAAGTGCTGTAAGGTCCCAGAATGGCCTGTGGACTTCACTTAGTCTCTCCCTTACACAGAGAAAGGTGATTTAGTATTAGTATGTGTTTATTTTTGTTGTTGTTTGTTTTTATTAGCACCAATCTTTCTGCATGTGCTGCAGCACTGTTACAGGCTTCTGCCAGCCATTAGCCATATAGGCTGATGCAGCTTTTCATAGTTTCGTTCCAAGTAGGGCCATAGGATCTTGTGAATTGCTCTGTGTTTATACCCATTTGCAGAAGTAAATGACAGTGTAACACGTCATCTCGAAATACCTGCAAGCAGCCATCTTAAACATATTGAGGTTCTTCCCACTGTTGCTTGAGACAAATTTCATATAATTAGTAGTGAAGGAAAATTATAAGGACAGAATAATGCAGGAAGCCCATTAAAATGTAAATACTGAAATAACCCAGTGATTGAGCTTTGGTTCTGTCCTCACCCCCTCACTCATTTTAGGAGCTGCTTTGTATTAAAAGTAACATGTCTGCAGGATGATGCTCCAACATCTGAAACAAAATGAATTGCTTATTTTTCTTTCTGCGTTCTCCCAACATCTGCATAAGTAGATCTCTTGTATGTTAATAACTTCTACTGTTGGTTGCTCATATGCAGGAAAAAAATGCATCCAAGTGTATGGAGAGCAATCTTTGCTTAGGTGGGAAATGTTTTACTGTGGAATTCTGTCTTGCCATTCATTTTCATTAGGTATTAGTGAAATATCTAATGAAACATAGGTATTAAGTGACTGTTCACCATGAAAAGCAATACTCTTGAAGTTTATGGGCCTGTCTGTCTCCTGAAATGTTAGTGTCATCTTACACCACGGAAACCATGCAAATCACTTGCCTCATTTCCCACTCCAGGAGCATTTGCAGGCAAATAATCACTTTTTAAAAAGTATTCCATATGAAAAATGCTCTGTTCTTGTTGGGACTTTGAATTTTGACTTCATAGACTGATCCAAGAAATGAATTATAGGGTATCTTGCTGACCGCTTGCTTTTTCATTCACTCTAGCTGTGGTTATTCTGCTAAGCTGCTATTTCTTTGTTTTCTGTTTTAGATAGCTGCTCAAGTAACTGGTTGTTGTTTGTTTGTTTGTCTTTTTAATATAATGTGGGTATGAATGTGACCTGAAGTATCACTTGTCAGTATTGGTACTAGAAAATTACAGCAGCACGAAAGTTCATCATAAGCAATTAGAAAATACTGCAGATTTAAGGATACTTAGAAGTCTTCTCCAATCTTTAATTATCATGTGGTTAATTCTTTCTTCCAGTCTAGAAAATAAATTGTAATTGGGAAAGTGCATGCTTAAATCATTCATATCCTGGAAAATACCTGAGCTTAATTTAAAGCATGTACAGAAGTTACACTAGTTCAGTGACTCAGAACTGTTTGAATCTCGTGCAGTGTCAGACTGACTACATAAACAAGAGTTGTAATGTAAATGCTGCAGTAAATAAGTATGGGTCACTGGTTTTCTGTGAATTTATCACTGATTTTGACTTCTACAGGCACTTTCTGGTATAAAAATGTAATTATTTTTTTAAAGGCAACATTCAACTAATTTTATTATGTACTGATGTATTAAGTTACATGAAAGAATCCATATTATAGTAATCCTGCATATACATGGGAAACGAGTACTGAGCGTGCATGGCAGATGGTTTCAAAGGAAATCCTCGAGAGCTGGGATTAAAAAGCAATTTTCAGCAAGTTTAAAATGGGTCTCCATATTTGGGTCACAGATATTAACTCTTTCATCTCAAACGAGAGTCTTGTAGGACTGTTATGGAAGTGTTTCTCTCAACTAAAGCTGACCAGTATGCGGTGCCTCAGAAAGAAATGAGGATGTTGATTCTGCTCAAAGTCTGGCTGTTCTGGCCACTATGGGAAGTGGAGCTGCAGTGTGCAGAGACAGCCATGTGCTGCAAGTTAGTGGGCCTGGTTGTTTGGCTAAGGATCGTTGGTAACCTGATTGAAAACAATGTATTTGTGGCTTCCTCAGTTTTTGACTGCCCACCCACACAGGTTTAAACAAAGTCAAATGCTGCAGAATAAAATGCACATGAGGAGTAGTATTTTTGTTGTTCAGAAGTTGGAACTTTCAAGGACAGCTGAGGTATAAAGCTTAAGGTACCTAAATGCTATTTTGCCTCAGGTTTCTGAGCTCTCTTTCTGCCACTGCCAACTTGCATTGATTTTATTGGTCTTTAGATCAGAATTCTGCATTTTTACGTCACAGACAGACATGTAATCCTCTTCCTTTCTCCTACCCATCACTTTTTGTTGAAAATTTCTGGTGTGTTGCTTTTGGTGTGATTAAAAAAAAAAACAAAAAAAAACTGGTTCCATGCAACAAAATTATGCTTATTATATTATGATTTTATGAAATTGCAGTGCGGTATTCTATTTTTTGTTTGATCTTATGATAAATAACTAACTGAACAGCTATGCAAGAATGTCCTATTCAGTCCTAGATACCAATGAACATGGGCTGTGAGTTTTGCTTGATGAATGTGTGCTAATAAATGACAAGCAAGCTCATGTGTTCTCCAATGTTGTTTTAGGAGGACACTTCATTTACTTTTAAAATTAAGCTCTAACCTTGGTTATATTCCATTGTAAACAGTACCATGCAAACATTGTTCCAGTCTACAGCTCTTCACATTAGTATTTGACTATCCAGGAATATTATCAATATCATGCATAAAAATGAGTGCAGTTTGACTTTGGTTTCTGAGATGCAGAGAAACCACTGGGTCTGTAGCTGGTATAAATAGCAGAGCAAGTTGGGGATTATTGGCTTTAGCCAACTTACACCAGCTAGTAAACATGTTAGGAATGTAATTCACACATCAGTTCTCCTTTATACACTTCTCACAGTGTGAAGGGGAGTTATCTGACATGGGCTTAAATTCTTTTAAAGACTCCTATATTTCTGAGGCAGAAATTCAAGTTGAGCTCTGAGTAATGTTTATCACTAATGATATGCAGGAACTGCTATTAGTTTGTGTTCTCAAAACTAAATTGGGTGTACTTTGAATAGATTTGCTCTGCTTTCTCAACAGAGGTGTCTGATGTTCTGCTAAGTGAATTATAGAATTAATTGCTGGTTTAAATTTCAGACCATGGAGAAGTTAATTGGGTTGCTCTTTGGCTATTATATTAGCTGCATGTTAACAGCAAAGGACAATATACTTGTGAAAGGGCATCATAAATGTCCTACTGGGATAACTAACTGCAGATATATCTATGATCAGTTAATTAATGCTGCTAAATAATAGGTGTTTTCTTCAGGACTGATCAGATATATCAGAGGTCCTATCTGCTCTTTAGAAAATAAAATTCAAGTGGATGAAAGCAATGCTATGAAGTACTTGCCAGTGTTCAGCTCTTTCACTGAAACCAGAAAGCTTCAGTTGTCTCATGATTGTTTTTTAACTGAATTTGAATCTACTCTCCAGCATTTCCTATCAGAAATTTCTGTGCACATCTTGATGTGGCAAGACTGAGTTTCATGCAGCCTTACCAGGTGCTTTTATTTTAGTATAATCAGTGTTTCAGATGATTATTCCTGCAGAAAATAAATTTTAGACTTTTTTTATAAGTTGCCCCCAGACTACAGGGAGGCAATAGGAAAAGGAGCAGACGGATTGAGGGAAGACTGTGTGAGCTGGTACAACTGGTTACTTCACCCCCAGCTCTTTGAGACCCTTGCAAAGATTGGAGTTTGTTGATGCCTCATGACTTGAGATGAGGACTGAGCATAAAGATATGTGCATTATAGACTTTAGATACAAACTGAGTATCTCCTGTGGTCGTAAATCAAGTGCAGATTTTAATGCTTTTAGTCTTGGAACCAGCATTTCCAGTTTGTACCTAAATTCAGTATCCCAAGCTGTTGTCAGCCATTGTGGCCAAGTTAATATATTAATTGAAATGATTGTTTTTTTGTGTTTTGTTTTGTTTTCCCAAAGGCTAAAAGTCACTTTGATCCAAATTCTGTATATGCAGTTCAGGAAGGAAGGCATGTAGATTGATTCAGGTTTTGCTGTTGCTGGTATCTTCCAGAACTTTGCTTTCAAGTTGCTTTTTGCATCTTTGTTGAAGTAGCACATGATTTGAGCTGTTTGTCTTTAGATGCATGTTAAAATCCCTTCTCTTTACTTCAACAAACTTGCATCAACTTCTAATTCCTTTATGGAATTAGTGTTGATTTTAGAGAACTAGTCTACTTGGTTCACTTTGCTCACTGTGCACTCAAGTATTTGATAAAACAAGATTCTCTCATACAGGGTCAAATGTTCATCCGTGATGGAAGCTGATGCAGTTAATCAGAATTTATAAAGGTTCATGGTGGGAGGGAGTCCTGAATTCTCCTGTTAGGGCTAAATGTGAGTCATTGAACTTACAGTGAGGTGCATCTCTAAAGCAATATGGCATGCTGTTAAAATGTTTAAAAATAGTATGAAAGGGAAAATTCTCTGATGCTGTTTGAATGTTTTACATTATCTTTGTTGTGAATTGCTTGTTTTCAATTAAAATAATAACTGTCAGGGAAGATAATTCTAGTTCTTTGCAACCTTCTGGAAGCAATTCCTAACAGCAGGTTGGTCATGCAAGTAGGGTATTGGGTAACTTGTTCCTGTGCCCCTTCCTTCAGAAGTACTTGAGCATTTTGAGAGGGGACTGCAGCACTATGGGAATGGAAGGCCAGATAACCCAGTAGTAGCTCTTCAGTTTTACTCAGAGGATGCTAGAGTATTGCAATATTGATGAATGCACTTTCCAAAGCAGTGTTGTGCTGTTACAAATATGTAGTTCTCTGTGAAATTGCTTTTTTTTTTTTTTTTTTCTCTAATGTTCTGAGTACTGGAGACTATAGTTCTTAAATGAGTTAAATTATTTCTTATGTGCAGAAACTCTTAATGGGAAACAACAAAAGTTTGGTTCCACTGAGTGCTTTGGAATTGCTCTGTGTTCCTTTTGTAATGTATACTTATTAAAAATGTTTTGAGTAGATTACTGAAAGCAGTTATTCATCTCAAGACTGTGAATTCACTTTTAATGTTACTAGTTAGGTGAAAGTGAAATCTTACGTGCTGATAATGTGAAATTTGTGTTGTAGATGGACTTCTCTGCTCTTCTTATTGATGGTACTTTAAGTAGTGAGTTGGGGAAAATCAAATGATGGAAACTGATTCTTCTCTGCAGGTCTTGCTTACTGTTGGACTTCAGCAGACCTAACCTGTGAAGATAATCAATGTTCTTTTGCTCTGAATGCTGTGATATGTTTTTTCCTTTGGTTTTATGGAAATCATTAGGAGTCCATTTACCCCATGTAGGGGAAAAAGGTGAAAATGAAGTTGATGCAGATTAGTTATGACTGTACATGTTTGCAAGAATTATTTCCAGACCACATTTTATGGTTAGGAATACTCCTCTTTACCCTCTAGCTGGGCTGACAAAGGCAGTATATGAATCCTAATTTCAAATTGTCAGTGAAGATACCAAAGCAAACAATATTTTGAGAGGTTCATCAGGTTTACAGATGGATTAGTAATTTGAGTGTGGTGCAGGGAATGTGCTGTTTCTGTTTGTATTGTATTTGACTGAGGGTGAACACCTGAAGAATTGGTATAGTGTCTTAGCCAGAAAATTCTTGTTGGGATATCAGAGGGGTGATAAAACTTGAGTGGAAAAATAATTATGCTGGGTGATGGCTCTACCCGTTATTTGAGTTTTGGGTGATATGGTAACATAACAGGAGGCGTTTAAAATGTTTTTGTTTCAAGCTTCTTGCAGTAGCAGACTTGCCTGCTTTAAATCCTCCAAATGTGGAAGAATGGCTTCTGGAGCATCTGGGAAATGACCCATGTAGTGAAGGGAATCCAGGAATTGTCTGGTGGGTTACTGCAGGGAGACTGGAAACAATGTCATTCTTTCGACTTGGTTTCAGCATTGCTTTATTCTTTAACACAGTTGCTATACTTGTACCAAAGAAAAAATGCAAAGTTCTCACCCTGCTTTCTCCCCCCCAAAAAAAAATCTGTAAGAATTTACTGACTTGCAGAACAGAAAGGTTAGAACTAATTACATAGCCAACATCTGCTCTGGGCTTAGTTATTAAGAGAATTATTAACATGGATGCTAAACTATTTTCTGACAAGAACCTTGCCTATGCAGTTCTTCAGGGATGAAGGTAGTCTCTTTGTTTTTGGTTTATTAAGGACATTTCCTTGATCAGTTTGTCAGTGTGTTGCTGGAAAGGAAAATAATTTTGCTTTTTTAATATCAAAATTTAGTTAACGGCTCATCAGGCTATTTGTTACCAGCTGCGTCGGAGGTCATGGTAATGTATTACTTCAGTTCCAATGGCAGACACATCACATATGGATTGCCATTTTGATGGCTTTGAATGGTAATCTGATCCATAAAAACTGAAGCATAATACGCAAACTGATTTTTCTGGCCCGCCTTATTCTTGATGCCATCTGTGTTGGGATGGAGATGAGCCTGCTCAAAATGTGGCTTGCCAGTTTTAAGCAGAGTGGTAGTGCCAGTCACAGATGGATTTAAAATTATAGCTTCATGTAAACAAGGAAAGAAGGGAGATCCTCCTGGAAGCAGGAAGCATCACTTTAAAGCGTACTGTGTCTGTTAAATCCAGTGGCCTGTAGAACATCTACCAGACTTTTCTGTGAGTTTTTCACAGGGACAAAAGTGACCTCAAGTGTCCTTCTAAAATAAAAAGTTAATCCTTAGCTTCCAAATGTTGCTTTTCAACCAGTGTTGCCTTCTATTGCTGTCAAGTATCCATACAACAACATCAATTATAGTATATCATTTTGTAAGATTTGCATTCTTAATTAGTTGTGTGAATCCTGCTGAAGTCATTGTATTTGGTGTGCTGAGCTGCCATTTCTGAGTTCTTGTCCTTGATAATTAATAAAGATCTATCTTGCAGGTGAAGGTGAGTACTTGTCTTTCTGCAGTATCTATACACAAAATCTAAGATGTTAAACTCCCAGTTTTCACTGTAGTCAATGAGGTCTGCCTTCTGTTTAGTCTGAGAGCCTGAGCTTTGAGGTTTAATTTAGTGACCTTGTCATAGGTGAATCCATAAATGTATCTTGGTACTATTTATAAACCAAAAATACATGAAATGATTTTCACAAGTTACAAATGTAGTCTACAGAAATCTCCTTTTTTATCCCTTTTAAAATAGATTGCATTGTTTGAGCTCCCGTACCCTTTCACAGCAGGGAAGCATGTAAGAGAAGGCACTCATCAGTGATGCCATGTTCTTGACATTTGAACATCCCTCCAGTCCTCTTTAGGTCTTTTATTTCCAGGCTAAATAAACACCGATTTCAGTGATGTTTTATCTACTCCCTTTAATTACTGCTGTGGAGAGAAAGTTTCTGCCGGTGCAAATGTGTTATTTTGTCATGTCACATCAAATTGCATAAGCCTTATATTTAGGAACAGAAAGAGGGGGAGGCAGAGACAGGATGTGGCTACAAATTGAACTAAAAATTGAACTAAAGGATTTTCTTCAATACAGGCAGAAAATAGACAATTGAGGCAGCAATGCTTTTTCAAGCAGAAATCCATGAAAGGGAAAATCAAGTCTGTGACGGCAGAAGTGAAAAGCAGGATGAGGGTGTGAGAAGAGGGAGTTCTAGCTGGAGCTGTGGGCTGGTGTAACGGACAAGCTGATGAACTCATTTATGCTGACAACCCCTTACATTGACTGGCTGGTGTGAAGTAGAATGTTAGACCACATACAGTTATTCTACTTCCTTCTGTGCAAGCTAAAAATTTCTAGCCCTTTTTCTTTCCTGTGTGTTGCAGGGCATGCCCTTTCCTTTGTAATTTTTTCTCCTTCAGAGATAATTTGGGAGAAGTTAATCAATGCTTATTTTTACCAGCCAAAATTTTAACTAGTGACTTTAAAGTAGTTTTTAGTGCTACAGCAAGTGTTTGCCTCTAGAAATTCCAGTAGAAGAATGAAACCATCCAAATACAGCCCTGATACTGGTACAATACTGATATTCTGGGTTATTGTGAACTGGGGGTTATTGGAAGTAGTTAACAGAAACAAACTCTCAGTTCACATTACTTTTATTGTTTTTCCTTCCCAAGGACTCTTCAATAATTATTCTTCTACCTTTGCCCTACCTCTACTGTATCTCTGTAGTTCTGCTGATAGATGAAAAAACCGATGGACATAGAATCTTTCATTCCTAGTCCAGCAACAGGACAAAATAAAAGCAAGCCCCTACTGATGAAATAAGTGGATTTTTGGCATTGTACAATGGGTATCAAGCCAGTATCAGCAGGGCAAGCTGTTAACAAAAATGCCAAATTAAAATTAAATTGTGATAAATAGTGGAAAACTTACTGTAAGTATTCAAGTGAATATAGTGCTTTTTCCCAAATAATTTTTATATTCTTGAAGCAAGTAATTCTGGATCTTCAGAAAATACAGTAGCATATTCCCCATGGAAAATGTTTTGCCCTCTCAGAACTGGACAGAAAACGATGTATTAAAATCAAAAACATAAGTTATACGTGTGATACAACGTGCTTGGAAATGATGAGGCTGATTGGAAACTGGCAATTAAATTCTGAAAAATTGTCTGTTTGGGAAGCATCAAATCTGTGGGTGTGGATGTGGTCTGTAGGTATAGTGGTGCCACTTCTCAAATTAGGAAAAATAATATTCATTTCTTACAGGTATGCACTTGGATTCTCTTCTTGGAAGCAATTGGTGACTTCTAGAGGTAATATTTTTATTCTTGTCACCGAGGGTAATAAAGATGCATCAGAAGTGTAGCAGCTTGTTTATTTACAACATGGACATGGTATTTAGCACTGAAGATAGACAGGCTGAGGTACCCCACTCTTCATAACTATTACCCCTCATAGAATCATAGAATCACCAAGGTTAGAAGAGACCCAAAAGATCATCCAGTCCAACCGTTCACCTATTACCAACAGCTCCCACTAAATCATGTCTCTCAACTCAACATCCAGTCTTTCCTTGAACACCCCCAGGGTCAGTGACTCCACCTCCTCCCTGGGCAGTCCATTCCAGTGCCTGACCACCCTTTCTGAGAAGTAATACTTCCTATTGTCCAGCCTGAATCTCCCCTGTCGCAACTTGAAATCATTCGCTCTGGTCCTAGCACTAATGACACGAGAGAAGAGGCTGACCCCCAGCTCACTACAACCAACCTTCAGGAAGTTATAGAGACCAATGTGCCTCCTCTTCTCCAGGCTGAACAATCCCAGTTCCCTCAGCTGCTCCTCATAAGCCCTGTGCTCCAGACCCCTCACCAGCTTTGTTGCCCTCCTCTGAACACGTTCCAGGGCCTCAATGTCTTTCTTGCAGTGAGGGGCCCAAGATTGGACACTACACGAGGTGCAGCCTCACCAGTGCTGAGTACAGGGGAATCACTTCTCTGCTCCTGCTGGCAACACTGTTTCTGACGCAAGCTGGGATGCCACTGACCTTCTTGGCCACCTGGGTACACTGTTGGCTCATGTTCAGCTGAGTATCAGTCAATACCCCCAGGTCCATTTCCTCTATGCAGTTTTCCAGCCACTCTGTCCCAAGCCTGTAGCATCACCCAGGGTTGTTGCAGCTGAAGTGCAGGACCCGGCATTTGGTCTTGTTGAACCTCATCCCATTGGCTTCATCCCAGCTCTCCAGCCTGTCCAGATCCCTCTGTAGGGTCTTGCTACCCCTAGGCAGATCCACACTCCCAGCCAATTTGGTCTCATCTGCGAACTTACTCAATGCCCTCATCCAGGTCATCAATAAAGATGTTGAAGAGGACAGGCCCCAGCACCGATCCCTGGGGAACACCACTCGTGACCGGTCACCAGCTGGATTTAACTCCATTCACTACCACAGTAACCATCGCCATAACTGTTATCTCCCAAACTGTAAAATATCAAAGTGATGCTGTATTATGGTCTCTTAATTTTTAAATTGTTTACAACTGGAAAACAATACCTATGGTGCTACATCCATATACCCAGTGAAGCCTGATGAAGGCAAGGTTTGCATTGGGCTTTCTGTACAAAACTGGCCCATGGGTGCGTGATAGTCTGTGCTCACAGTGAATGGGTTCACAACTGGGAAAAGGAGCACGCTTGCTGATATGACTTACGGTGTGAGGAATAAGAGGCTTATGGCTTAGACTTGGTTGCAGTATTTGGTGTTCTGTCATATGTGACATTTATGTTTGGTAAATGCATCCCTTCTCCAGGCATCCTTAGGTGGGCTGGGAATGCTTCCTCCAGTAGTAAAGGGAAGAGGAGAGCATCCTCTACAGATTCTAGTAATACTTAAGGAATTTTATGTGAATGAATGCTTTGCTGTTCATTTTCAGGTTCATGTACTTCCCAGCACTTAAAACAATCATGTCAAATTTTTCTTCCTCATGACTTTTTCTTAAGCTCATGAGAAAATTAAAAATGTCCCAGTAAATTGTATCTTCTTAGTAAAGAATGCAGTACTACTGTACTTGTTTCCAAAGCAAATCACAGAAAAATACACGAACAAAGATAGCTTTTTTATAGTTGGCACATTTATTTTGAACTGAGTAAGTCTGGAAAATACTCGATTAAAACTGCAGATCAAATGAAGAGTCCAGAAGCGTTTTCTACATTGTTCATCAAAAAAAACACCCAACTGACAACGCTGCATCAAGAAATTGTTTTTAATTAAAGTCTTTAGTTAAAGGAAAAGCATTGTGGCTCTCAAACATATTATTAAATCTGTATTGGTTAGTTAATAGGATGGGAGAAGACACTTGCAGAGTGCTGCGTCAGATTTATCAGGTCATGTTTTAATTCTAGCTCACTTGCTGGATTTCACAGCTATTTGTCTGGTACTGGGATAATTTGGAGGGCTGAGTAAAGCCAGATGACTGTAATGAACTCATTTTGTCTTTAGTTCATTCTGGAAAGAATAAAAATGCTATTTATAGGATATTGTGTATTGTTAGGACTTCTGTTCTTCCTGTTTTTCCAACTTTCTCTGGGCTGCTCTTTGTGCCATCAGCAATAATTACATCAAATTAATTCAGCATAATTGAGTTAATTATTAGCTCTGAAGGTTAGCACCATGACTTCCACTGAACCAAAGCTTTTATCCCTGTTTTACCAAGGTTTTGTGAAATATAAGCAAATCTGAATCATGGGTGAAACCTAAGGCTTCCCATAAAGTGCTGATGCTGTCCTGAAGAAGTACCCTGCTGCATTCATTTGCTTGTGGGTGATGATGCCCTGTCTGTGAGGTAAATGCTCTGGAATTGTGTCAGTACCCAAATACTTCAGGAAAAAGGAAAAAAAAATTGAATTGCCTCAGGGCTGTTCAGTCAAAATTCAGATAGGTGGAATGATTACTAGTAGAGATTTAGATTCATAGAGGATATTGAACCTGGTTTAGCTGATGCCTATAAATGAGAATTGGGACATAAGTTCCTAATGAGAATAAGAAGATGATTTCTAGTTTAAGCTCTACTATTGACTTGCTGTGTAATTTTATGAAAGCTACTTCATTTTCTGGAGGCATGATTTCTTTTCTTGAATGTTTTCCTTTCAGAGAGATCTGAGGGGCTTGTATTGTCTATTTGTACATCCATGGTTTAGGTGTGATAGGGTGTTTGAATTCTCAGCAGTTGATGTCCTCGAGATTTGTTCCTATTCTCATTTAAACAAAGGCGCTGCCTTTGACAGACAGCTTTCTTTCACACAGGACAGGCAGGTGTTTTTTTCTTAGTGCCATGGAGAACTATGTTCCCAGTGGGGCCGGATCTTGTAAGGCATGGTTGTTAAAGCCAATGGGGCTGTGTCAGCTGTTGATATCATTGTAGGTCCAATCAGTGGACAGTGGGAGCTTCTTTGAATTAACAAAACTGGCCTCTTCCAGCATACATCTGTTTTCCTTTTGAAAGTTTATCTTAAATCAGTTGGAAAGAAACAGCAAGAACTAAGCTAATGTAAGCAATATCTCATCTAATCCCTGCTCAAGCAATGTTTAGACCCCTACAATTCAAATACATTACACTAGCTAACATCTGCCATCGCTGTCAGTTGTGTTCTCTTTTAGTAGCATCAAATTGTGAAGTACTGGAAACAATTGTCACACAGCCCTTTCTGGAGCCTGATACTGATTTCCTGAATGAGGAGCTTCCTTCAGAATTTCTCTTTCCATTTCAATACCTTGTAACTGCCTAAAATAAAGCCCTTATGTATAGAGATGAATAGTCCCCCAGGGAATAGGGAATGTGTAGGTCTTTTGTAGAAATGATAGAATCATTTCAGTTGGAAGGGACCCTTAAAGGTCATCTAGTCCAACCCCCCTGAAATGAACAGGGTCATCTACTAGACCAGGTTGCTCAGAGTCTGTTCCAGCCTGACCTGGAAAAGCATCTACCAAAGCATGGAGATTGTGCAAATCTCAGTGCCTTTGTGAGGAACTCTTTTGTGGAATCCCTCTGCAGCCAGCAGTTTAAGAATGAGCCCTTGTCTCAGAATGCCAGCCAGTTGCTGGACTGCAATTTTCCTTTGCAACAAGCAAAGCCAGTCTTTTCCTTGTTTTTCTTATAGACGTTTCTCTTTGGGGTAGACAAGGCCATGGAGAGTCCCAGTGAAGCTTCTGGGAGAACTTGAAATATGGCTTTAAGAACTCACAGATACTCCTAAGATAGGGAGGGGCATCTGGCCACATGATTGACTGCTGGTATGCTAACAATCCCTGATTAATGAACTGTACAAATTAAAATCCTCCTAAAGAGGCTAAACACTCCTAGACTTGAATGTTCTGTAATACTGCTACTTATAAGCATTTCTCCCATCAGCAGGCATGTGTTTTGCTCACAGTGCAGTAGGCCAGAAAGTTATTGTACTACTTGTCATACAGTAATTGGGAGAACCACTGTTGCTAGTCTGCAGCACTTCAAAATACATTATTTACAAGAAAGGGAGGAATGAACAGTCAGCTTTAACTCTAATGGCAACAAGGTACAACTCACTGCATATTGGGCATGATCTCAAACAGAAGTACTTACAAACTTGATCAGTAAGAACTGCGTTCATGTTACTGAACTTGTACTGAGCAGTTTACAGCTGGGAGGATAAAGCTCTTATAAGATTGTGGCTTTCAGAATTTTCCTTGTGAGCTGGAAATAGTGACTGGGGAAAAAAAAAATAGATTGAATTGCACCTATATGAGTGAGACTTTTGTCTGTGCCCCTATTGTTGCCTGAATTTAGTGTTAGGTGAGCATGATGCAAAGCATATTTGTTCGATTAGTCTAAGCATGCTCATTCATTATCCAAAACTGGATAATCTGGCCTGAATGTAGGAAGTACATTGTCTCACTGGTGTTAGATGGTAAACCTCCATCTTTCATTTGCTGTGTTTAGTGTATTGCATGTCTCTGCTTCGTGATAGCAAATGACACTGTAAGGTAAAAGTCTTGTCCTGCAGTTTTGTTTGCTTGATTAATGTGAGCAGTCTTCTGACCTGTACTCTGAATTGTGTAATATTTAGGTGTGTCAGTGCACAGCTTTTGAGTGGAACCAGTTTATCCAACAATTTACCTTCTTCTCTACCCTGTTGTCCTTCCATACAACTCTGATGCAAAGACTGTTGAAGCTGGCACATTTAAAATTTTGCTGGAAGGCAACTTCTGGTGGCGTTCAATAGCTCTGGGCCTAATACTGCGGCTGACAAACTGCCTGAAGCCTGTCTGACTGATGGCTATTCCTTGTCAACAGGCAGATCTTTGGATTTTGTTGTTTGGCCAGTTTGTAATTTCCTGTATGCTGATACTCTGTAATGCTACCTCTACAGCAAAGGCCTGTGTTGTTATTTAACTGTCATTTGACATTGCTTGGTGCATGCAGCAGAGAAGCAAAGCACAGAGCAGAGGAGAACAGAAATAGAAGTGAACAAGAATGTCTAGCTATCATCATTCATGCAATAAGACACTAGAAATTGTATTCAGAAAGGACAGAATCCACAATAATGACAGGCCACAACCCGTCAGAAATCATCATGTCAAACCAGCAGATCTTAATAAAAGCTCAGTATGTTGGAGAGATGTGTTTATTACAATGTGATTTCAGCATTGTGCATGCTCACCCATATACAAGAAAGGGTGTATCTACAGGGCAGGTCATTGCCCAGGGCTGCAAAGCGTTCAGTAGCTGTGAGTGAATGTGACTTGTAGGGACAGATGTTTACTGGTTTGCCTAAGGCAGCAGAACCCATAGAGCTGGCCTTGAACACAGTGCACTGTTCATTCTTCTGTGACCTTCTAGGAAATAAAGAAAACCTATTACAGTGCAGTAAACAGAGAAGAAGGCACTTATTTCGCTGAAACAAGACAAGTCTGCTACTCTGCTTCAGGAAGCTGTAAATATATTTAACAATTTTGTCCAAAATCTGAGGCTGTCCCCACATTCCATGCGGGAAGCTGTGAAATGTGAAAAGGAGGTCTAGTGTAACCATACACAAAGACAAAAGAGTAGGGATTCTACTGAGAGGCAGCAGTTCACTCTGCTGTCATCCTGGGTTGATAACAGATCTTGAACCAAGATGTTTTGTGGCTAAAGAGGTTTCCAGAGGCCTCCAATTTTATTCTTATTTTGGCAGCTTGATTATTACTTCTCTGCATAGAAAATGTTACCATCTCATTTTGCAGAAATGTCGCTTCTGGAATTTATATTCAAACTAATACAAGTAGGCCCAGGAAAGGCATAGTAGGTCAGGCTACACAGCTGAGCTATGAATCTTCAATAGTAAGTTGATTTTTTTAATTTTTTTTTTGAGTCTATTATTGGTTTATTGGGCTTTTTTTGTTTGTTTGCTTTCAAGGAGGGCAAATAATTTTGGCACCTCGGTTAACTGTTGAAGCTATTCCAACAGAAACACTGAAATCTCAAGCTACCTGATTTTTTGAAGGGGAAGGAACGTCCTCAAATAGGGTATTTCTGTGCTATTTTATGAATACTTGCATAGCTGTGAATATTCTGAAGCATCTTCCTAATAAAAACAGCACTAATGCTGCTCAACAGATACTTTACATTATTTTTACTTTCTTTTTTTTTTTAGGAGGTTTGATTGCTCAGTCCTAATTTGCAAAATCCGCCATGTGTTTCTCAACAAACTTTGATTGAGTCCAAGCAGCGTACTGACACCCAGGGAGACAGTATGGTTTTCTTGAATATGCATTGCAAGAACTCATAAGAGAATATGGAGCAAGAACCTCAAGCACTGGTAGCAGCTTTTGGGTCCATGTGTACCTTCAGTGGTACAGCCAGGTGTGAGAAATAGTATCCAATGGTTCTCTGTTTCCATTAGTTGTTCTCTCTGACTTGTATTTTTTGTTCTTGGATTTGTGTGAGCTGGTAGCAGTCAGCAGGAATGTGTTCCCCATCAAAGATCATGAGATGGGTCAGCAGGTTGGATGGTCAGAGTACAGGGGTGGCTGTGGGAATGCCCATGGTCCTGGTGAACAGTGTTCAACACTGGGGGCCCTTGCTGCCCTGTTGGCATGGGGAAGTCTCTGAGTTGTCAAGGCAGTGTTCCAGACTAGCTTTGTGTTAATTAGGTGACCACTAAAGTGAGTATCTCAGCTCCTCATTGGAGTCTCTGAAGCCCAGCTTTGGTGGCTATTTAACTAGTCTGAAGGAAGTGAGATTTGGGCTTTTGAGCCATAGGGATCTTTTTTTAAAACACCGTAGCAGAAGGAGGAAAAAAAAACAAATCAACAAACCATCTGAGAGCAGTGGCACAGTGTTGTATCAGTGTTATGGGTTCAGGTATATGCCGTCAATTTACAGGCTTCCTTGCGCAGAGTGCGAGATTAATTGGCTTTGGTCAGCTTTTGCTTCGCTGAGTATCATTATCAGGAATGTAAATGATTATGCTATGCAGAGAAATACCACAATAGTCTCAGTGTCTCCCCTTATACTTGTTTCTTTTTAAACAGAGCTTTATCTAAATGCAAATCTGATTTCAGCCTTCTGATTAGGACATTATACAGTCATCCATTCCAGAAAAGCATAATTAGTGTATTATTTTATTTTTGACTCAACAGTTCTTGGTTTAGATAGTCTGTTGTACTATGCATTAAACTTAAGTTATCAGAAGGAAATATACGTTATTAGTCATGGTTATAGCCAGATTCTGTGAGGTTGAGGTGTTTTTTTTCTCCTGGCAGATAAAATGGTAACATTTGTGGGATGTTTTTAGAACAAAGGCAGTAGTGCAGATTCTTACTATACTTCATTGTCCTTTGTGTGTGTATGCAAAATAGGCCAATTGCCTTGAGTTACAATGCAAACTCTCTAATACAGCATGGTATTCAAGTACAAAGTTAAATACTGGAAAGAGGAAAGTCTACACTATTGCATTATGCCAAGAAACTGTGGAAACTCGTGAGGTTATTCTGATTAAATAGCTGTTCTGCCAAACAGCCATTAGGTTTTCTGTATCCTGTGGTAGACATAGTGAAGCACAATAAGAAAGATAACAGTTGCTTTTGGGAAGTGATGTCAGATTTTAGCAAATTTTGGAATTTTTGTAAGAAGAATACAGAGTTTTCTGCTCAGTGGAAGGGAGCTAATGCGAGTTGTGCTGTCATTATAACGGTTGAGGGAAATTTTCTCCTTACTGCTGTAAGCATGGAGACTTTCTCAAGTTCAAGTCTTTCCAGTGGCTGGTGGTTGTGAATTCAGCAAGCTGTATAGTCCCTTTTTAGCACTCTCTTCCTTCCAGCCCTGCTGGTGACAGTGCTCAGTCCCAAGAAAAGCAAGGCCAAATCAGCTCTTCTTTGCTGTACTTCTACTATTTTTGCCGCTGATGGGTATTATGCATCCTTCTTCCCATCTCAGTTTTTATGACCATTACAAGTTTAAAGAAGATTAAGAGAATGTCAAGGGCAGGCAAGTCTTTTTATAATAAACAATTAACACATTTTAAAGTTTTGTTTTGCACTGGGAGAGGCCTGCTGTCACGACTTGTGAAAACTGCTGAAAATGAAGAAATACAAGACCCTTAACCGCCCCTGTCATATCCTGCTGTTATGTGAATGTTTTCTGTCACCGTGGTTGATTATCTTAATCAGCACTGTAAAAACCTATGAATGATATGCCCGGTGTCGCCAAACAAAACCAAGACCCTCTCTGGATTAATTTCTTTTATTATATTTCTGTTTTCATTGCAGGTCATAGACTTGGAATCATCCTACCTGATTTGGGCTTGTAAATGCAGAATCTGTGTTATAACCTGTGTTTTGCTACCCCTGCATTCAATTGAGAGAAGATTAGGGAACAATTGAGTCTTGTCTATTACCTGAGCCTCATTTAGAGTTTCTTTATCTTTCTGCTGGTTGAAGGGGTGGCACGGGGATCTCTTACTGTGCTCTAAGAGTATAAGGGTGACCTTTTTCTCAAATGCCAGTGTGGAGTGAATCCAAACCAAAAATATGCATGGAACTGATGTTTGGCATATAGGTTTCATTGTGAAGAGAGAAAGCATTTTCACAAAAAGATTGGAAGTGAATGAGAGATGAACCACGTTCTGGGGGTGTTCAGATCAGTATTTTAAGTTGAATGTTCCAGTGCAAATCCATAATTTTCAAATTTGATGAGCTGGCAGATTGATTAGTTGGGCTGGAACCATTTTGAAGTCAGCTCTTAGTCTATGTTTTTGAATTTTTGTAGCATCTTTTTGCCCAGATTTAAGTCCTGTAGTGGGTGAGGGTGAATGACTTCTAATAAACAAATATGAGTGAACAGAACTGGGATCAAACAAGCATAATGGAAAGACTGCAGTAGTGCTGAAGAACCATCTTATTGTCCTCATGGCGGAAGAATGGTTTTCTGATTGTTCTCAAAACCCAATGGAAGCCATATTTTGGCTGTGAATAATTCCCAGGAGGTATTATTGGGAAGTCTTACCTCATCTCTCTTACTTTACTAATAGAACATATCAAATATTCAAAACCAGACATACCCTAGGAAGCTCAGAGTGCACTGAACAACTTGGTGGGTGAGGGTTTCCAACCTCAGTGAGCTGCCAGGGCCAGTTCAGTTTTGTCTTTGTGACTTCTCAGTTCTGAGAGAATGACTGGCAGAAGGGAAAGCATATGAGGATGGGAACCAGATAATTAAAGTTTTTATACCCACAAGACATTGTGATTTCACACTCAGCTGTGGTGAGAAGTGTTTGAAAGTTAACTCCAGTCAGCGTCTACTACATCTACTTCTGACTTACCTGTAAGTAACAAAACTTGCTGCATCTTGTCCATGGAATCTTTCCTCAGCATTGTTATACTACTTGAGTATAACGCTATTTTCACTCAGCGTACATATTGAGTGAAGGTGTTTATTCTAGAATTCAGTAATAATAACCAAATGAAAATTAACCTGACTGTTACGTTTGCTCCACTTTTTGTTTCTGATGTGTATTAGGCTTCCTGACACTGCAGGCAAAACCACATGACAGCCAGTTGCCTTCTTTGATACAGGCATTGCCCATCCATCCATCTTGGGAACATTCCTTAGCTACTTTCTAAGATCCCCTGAACATCAGTACTTTCCCTAGGACTTTCCCTAGGATTATGTAAGGAAGTGACCAACCTAAATCAGTTTTAATAGCTTTTACTTCATCAGTTCATGAGATAGCACTTAATAGTTACTCCCTTAAAACTCATCTTTTTCTCTTGAGGGCTAGAAAAAGCTTTCCTTGTGAAGTGTCATCATAGCTTTTCGTAGGGACTTCCGTGGCACCTCTCGTTAGCTGTGACCCTTTATTTTCTAAGGACCTGTAGAAACACTGTTGTGAAACTTGCCTGCTTAGAGCAGCTAAGCAGCTGGTGAGCTATATTGTGTGCTCTATTAGTCTGCACAAAAACATGTTTGGATTGCTGTCACCTCCTCCCTGTTCCCATCCCACCTGTTTAGCTCATCTACCTCATCTTGTGACTTGTCATTAGTCTGCCTTGTAAATAAGTTGTGGCAGAAACTTTTTCATGAGATAAGTGTGTAGAGATATACACAGAAAGAGGAACTACCTGCCATGATTGAGGCTGAGCTCTTGGCTGAAGATTATGGGCACAATTCCAATGCAGATAATAATGCTAATATTGCAAGGCCTTTTCTCACATATCTTCTGCAGACAAAGAGCTCTACTCCAGGAACATTTTACAGGGTGTTATGTGTTTGAATCCAGCTACCTGCTATTGAATCTCTGTAGTATAAATTTCACCCAGTCTAGAAACTTTTTACTGTGGCTTAAACTTTAAAGAGTATTGCTGTAAATCAGCAGAGCTCTTGCTCCTATTGTAGGGAGATGCTCGTTTGTACCTACTTGATTCCACCACAGGCTGTTCAGTTCTGCTGACAAAAGAGATCACGGTAGTAGAGATCCCGTAATAATGGGCATTTCATAGATAATCAGTGAACAGCTTTTTGCCCCCACCAGAACTACTAGTGACTGCAAGTGTTCCTATTGCAGGTGCTTAGAAAGATCACTTTCAAATGTCCCAGCATTATTGTCCTGGGGATTTATTCTGTCGTGCTTCAAGATTCTTGAGAGATACTAAATTCCATAGCAGATGGGAACAAATCTGTATCGTGTTCAACAGAAAATTTCTACTATTCTAGTCACTTTTTACCCTTTTATAGATTTTTTTTTTTTTAAAATATAAATGTAATTGTCTGTGCGTGGGGTTTTATTTTAAGCTGACAAACCCTTTCCTCCTGTAGTTATAATACATCATTCAATTGGAGGAATTTTTTGTTAATGCCAGGAGCTATATCTGCTTGGCAACTGAAAGGATATAAGGAACCCTAAGGTATGACCCTTTCAAATCTGTGAGAAAGTTAATGTGAATTCTTAATGAATATTTTATGAAATCTGAAGGGATTGCAGCACTGTGTCTGATTGAAGAGTGCAATGATCCTGCAGCAAATGTTTGAAGGTACTAGGACCTTTATTCTCTGTTTCTGTCAGAATATCAAAGAAATTAAAGTTGTATGAATGATGAGATACAAACCTCCATAACATGCCCCATCCTAATGGGGAGTCACTCAGATAATTCTTCCAGGTTTTAGTATGTGTGTGATAGGACCTGCATGGTTTGTGTTATACTGTGAGATCAGCTCTGAGCTGACTGAAAGCAACCACTTACAGGAGGCTTTATTTTGGCCTACACAAAGTTCTGAGCTGTTGCACATACTGTGGTATTTCTTAAAGGGTTGTTGTTGTGAAATACGTTTGCATCCAAAGTACTTAGAAATGGTACAACTTGTGGTTAAATTGCAGCCTTTAATTTTTCTGTGCATTTTGCAAACTGTTGGAGAAGTATTGCAGCCTATTAGAAATAATCAGTATGATCCTTAGCATCCCATGAATAGGATAGTTACTGTGGTATTGTACTCAGAAATTGGCCAAAGACATTACTTAAGAGAAGGAAAAACATAAATAAATCCAAATGATGTATTGTAAGGGTGCTAAAGTACTGACATACACCTACTTCATTATTCAGATACTTTTGTATTATCTTTATTCTTAAAAGAGTAATGATGTAGAAGTGCTATTTTCCAAATGTTAAGTTAGTTCTCTGCAGATGGTAACCATCTGTTAAGTGATGAGTCCTTTACCATATTTGAGTAGCACTTTATATAGCTTGTATGGACGTATTGGTGCAATACATACATGTAGTTACTGAGATGACGCTTGCTTGATTTGTTTGTTTTTCTCTTGCTGTTCCAAAAAATAAATAAATAAATAATAGAAAATTTCAGAGCTCTCAGTATTTTTGGCTTATTTTCTGTATTTTGAGTTGAAGCTTGACATTCACAAGTCAGTCTGCAACATACTCTTGAGAGAGTCACAATGCTAGGAAATATTTTTAAATTACAACGTAACTCAGCAATCATGAAGGCCCTAATTCTGCAATGTCACTGTGTGGATGAGCTCTTACAGGTACTCACAGGAAACAGCAAGCTTTTATGAACATCAGGATCATCATGGCTTAACAAGCAGACAGTTCTCTAACAGCTCTTTTGGAGCTGTTGGTACTTCTTTATTTTCTGTCGTTGCTTTTTTGTTGTTTGTGTGGGGGTGGGACCAGGATTGTTATTGCTGTTTGTTTTTTTTCTTGGAAAAAACAAGCATTGTAGTACAGTATAGTTTAGTGTTACAGTCCCTGCGTATTTGTAAACTAAGCAAGTTCTGATCCATTTCTTATTGTTTTCTTCTGAAGATTTTTTCAAGTTATGTTGTTAAGTTTTAATTCATACGTCTTGCTTTTGTTGTTGTAAAATTGCCTTTTCCTTTTATTACTGTGTTTTTGATAAAATTCAGTTGAGTATCCTCATTTGTCTTCTTGATTTTTTTTTCTGCAGCTGAAAAGCTTGACAATGGCTCCACTACCCAATGCTGAATTAGTTCGGAACTCTTTGCAGTTATATCGTTATTTGCTTCGATGCTGTAAGCAGCTTCCTGAAGAGAATATTCGTCAGCATTACAAACATGCAATCAGGCAGGTGAGAAATGTAATTCTTTTCTGTTATAAAATTTGCAGTTGTATTGTAGGGTTTTTTTTTGTTTCTTGTTTCCTTCTACAATTTGGGTCAATTTCTTATAATTCCTGGAACTAAAAAAAAAAGGAAATAAAAAAAAAATCTTCTGTAGGCTTGAAACCTTTGTGGATTCAGAGGATTATACAGGGGTTATGTGAAGGAGCATGTGATCTTGTTTGCTTTCCTTTGCTTTCTTGTCAGTTCTTGTGTTAGTCAAGATAGTGGACAACAATTGTTTATTTACCTAGCCATGTCCTTTTGATAAAACTTGCTAGTTCCCTATCTGGGTTTGTTTTCCACAACAGGTGCTCATATGGAGAATGTGTAATGCCTTTGATCATACCTGTTGTCCTGTGCCTCTTGTTCTACTGTAACAGAAAACTTCAAGGAAGCTTCACTATGCAGTGTTTATGTTTTACTTAAGTGTTGTTGAATTTACTAGGATGTTACATGCTTATTAAACCAGAGCATGTACTTTCATGCATTTCTACATTAAGGTACCTTGATTGTTGTCCCAAACAGTTCTCATAGTCTGCACTAATCTTTTTGGTATTTTTTTGATGATGATGTGTGAAAGGAGAAAAATATTTTATATGGAAAATGTTTGATAAGCCTTGTTATAGAAATAGTGTAGGCAGGTGCTGTGATGCATATTTTTATCTTTTCAAATAAAAGTTTGTTGGCATTAAATTTTCTTCAGAGTTTCAAAGTGATCCTTATTTAAAGAACAGGTACGTTGAGTTGGCTAGTCAGTGTAATGCTTAGATCAAATGTTGCAGAGTTTCAAAGTTCACGCTGATGAAGATGATCCTGATAGAATACAGCAAATTATTAAAAGAGCCATTGAGGATGCTGACTGGGTCATGAACAAAGTAAGTGCATCAGATTGTTTAAGCTTTTCTCTGAATCAGTTCAAAATTAAGAACACTTTGCAAAGTGAATTATGAACAGCAAACTGTACTGTTTGGGACACTGAAGTATCCAAGACAAAGGAAATAACCATTGATGTTTTAAGTTAGTCTACGTGTAACTTGCTTCCATTAAGAATTAAATTTCCACAGTAGTGACTAATATTAATCTATCACAGAGGAAAGATGTGAAATTTTTGCAAGTCACAGTTTGCAGATACTCACTGGCTGCATTCCTAGCAGAAATCTATCCTCTCTTAGTCATTTCATTTCAATTTGCAGAATGTTTTTTTTTCTCGAGCCTTGTTTGTGGCTGTGGCTGTGCAGGTCAGGGTTAGACAGCACAGTGGCAAAATTGTGGTAATCCATTTACTCGTAGTTATCACCCAGTGGAAATGCATCTTTATTTTCAGCGTAGCAAAAAATATTACTCAGACTGTCAGTTCTGCAAGGTCCACATCAGTGTATGCTAGCTGAAAAATTGTGAAATAACAAAGCGGATGCTTAAAGAATGTACACTGTATGCCAGTAGACAGCTGAGAATACTTGTACTTCCTTGGATTTAAATCTGTCTGGTGAGCATGACATGTTTCATTAGTCCATGTTAACAAGTCAAAAATTCCGCTTGCTCTAAGTATCTGTGATTTAATCTACTAAATGACTGTGAAGTCCTTATCTCTGCCAGTCCATGCAATCCAAATAAGAATTGTTACAGGAGCAAGCACAGATTAGTCATAGATTACAAAATTACAGTAGTAGCTAAATCCCAACAGTTACAGTCTAGTACATAACAGTCTGTGCATTATTCAGATTTTGTTTGCCATAGAACTATGAAAAGCATTATTCAGATTCCACAGCTGAGTGGAAGATCAGATTCACAGTGTTCATGAAAAAGCAAATGTCTCCATTATCTTATATTGTAGATGGTGTGCCCATCACATACATCTCTGTTGAACTGAAAGAAACTGAGACAATTTTGTGTAGATGACTAGACCTGTAAATCCTTGACAGTAAGAATCACTGCTTTTAGTGATGCGTTTTTCTCCACTAATAACTTTTTTTTTCCCCTCAGTATAAAAAGCAGAAGTAGAAGAAGGATGAAGACAAGAATTTCATTGGTAAACATCCTTAGATGACGTCAGTCAAATAAGTCCAGTACTATAGTATAGTTATTGCTTGCAATTTTACCTTACCTAATGCAAATACAGTAATATTTCTGATGCCACTTGAGATAATAGATAACTGACACAGCATAGATTCAAAGCATTAGCATGTGTAATTGCAAACCTTAGCTTGAAGCCAAACTTCCCTAAGATTTGCTTAGGCCAGAACATTTCTCAGGAAAATGAAGTGAGCATGAAAAGGTAATGTAGTACAAGTAATTAATAAATAATAAATATTGCTCTATTAATTGTTCACATCTTGTGAGTTATTCCCACGTGAAAAAACTTAACCACTATCTGAACAGAAAGGTCTGTACTGAGAGCCCGCAAATTTGGGAACTGCTCATTCAGGATGAGGACAAATTTCCCTTTGTGCATTAAATTACACTTAGACCTGGATTCTCGGTGGTATAACACTACTTGATACACTTGGTCTGTAAATTGTTTGTTTGGTAGCAATGTTCTTCTGTTGCAGAAGAACCATTACGGTTAGACTTATGTTTATGTGACATATGTATCTAGTAGCAGAGATAAAGGCATAGGTTACTGAGTGGAAAACTTTGCCATAAGGGCCCATCTGAAGCTTGAACTACAGTACTGTTGATAGCTAGATGGATTGGTCTCGCTTCTTGTCCCTTCATACAGACATCTGTATTCTACTTGGTAGGTTTACACTTAAACTAATGTTTGTCTTTTCTTTTTTTAATACAGATGCATGTCCCTGTGGCCCTAATTTCTAAACTCTCCAGGAGAGACTCCATTCAGCTGAGTTCTGTACACTCAATGGCATTATCACTGAAATGTGCAACTTAGTACAGGTATAAAGGCTTTCACATCTTTTTGAATTGTGTAATAAATGCCCTTTAAAAATGGGATAAATAAATAAATAAATAATGGTGATAAATAAATAAATAATAATAATAAAAAGACGATTTGGTTGCCCTAATAAATTTTCATTGGTAAAAACTCAATAAAATAAAATAAAATAAAATAAAATAAAAACCACCAAAAAAAACCACTAGATATTTAATGAAGTTTAGGGATGCGAGGGTTTCCTTTCACTGCATCTTCTTTTTAGCTGTACTTGAAACTTTTTGCCTCCAGATGGCAGCGTGTGCTGCTGTAAATGCATGTAGTCCTGAGAATTTGAGGGTTAGATTTGTTTGTTTTTGCTGTTTCCAAATTGCTGAGTTGTGGAAATAAAACTCAAGTGCTAAATGAGGTCTGTTCTGGGCTCCAGATTTTATTTTTTCATTCAGCCATGAAAGAAACAATCCTAGTTCCAAGTAATCCAAAAGAATTTCAGGCAAGTAAAAGAAATTAAGGCCATAATGTGCAAGTTTATACCATAAGGTATTAAATTTTTTTGTTCATAGCTACTCATTTTATACCATACTCATCAGGCATTTCTTTGCTCTGTTATTCTGTCTTCTGCCATCTTCATTGTCTTCTCTGGCCTTTCATTTTCCACATCATCTTATACGTCTTCTATTTTTGTAGCTTCTCTTTTATACGTACTTTAATTCTGATTTCTCTCATCTCGTCCCTTGGCCTCAATTCTTTCTCCTTCCCAGATACTTTTCTGATATTTGTAGATACATCAGAAGATACTCAGGTATTACATAGAAGGCATTCTTCTGCTTGATTTCAAATAATAATGAAGCTAGTAGAATGGATGCAGGTTTTTTCTACCCATAGGGAAAACTACTTAGATACATTTTTGGAAAGTGCAGCTGTTTGTCTTTCCAATATAGTTTGATGCAAGGTGGAACACAATATTTCAGCCCTGACATTTGACAAGGGGTATACAGTATGAAACCAAACACAAACAGAAATGCTCAAACAGGTTTGAAGATAGATATATGTGTTATCTTTAATCAAGAGCAAAAAAAAACAGCTGACCAATATGGAGGTGCAGTGGCAGCTTTATTTCAGTATAATATTGAAAGCATCGAGACTCAATAGCAGTAGCAGTGTATGGAAACATACTGCTTTCCCAAAATTTAGGTGTCAATTGCTCAGGAACCCTCCATTGCTTTAATTGTTTCATAATACATAAAGTTGGACGTGTTTTGCTCAGTTAATAATTTGGTGTTTATATTATTTTCACATACATAGTGTTTAATTTGTGAACAGCTCAACAGGGAGTACACCAAGGAGCTGTAAGATGTAACCATGGCAGCTGTGCAGTTCCAAAAGTTTGAGGTGCCAGCTGAGATCTGGGAGTATCAGACCAGAGGTATGAGAGTTGTAATTGTTAGGGCAGACCAGGAACTGTGAATTTTGGAAACTGGTAGAATATGTACTACCTTGTATGATGTAGAGAGGGAACATGGTTAAGGCAGAAGCCAGAATTTGTTTTCAAAATTATAAACCTGTGATGTGAAGATAACTTCCTTTACACTGCTAGGGTGCAGGTAATATTTTTATAGTGAGAGAGATAATGCAAACAACTATTTAATTCCTTGTAATGGTGAAAGTGACCCCCTAAGACAGAAGTATTTCTCTAATGACTGGACATGCAGATGTATAGCTGAGGCTTTCCTGCTTTCAAGACATAAAACATTCTCTTCTTCAGTAGCATAATTTGAGGTGAAATACATTGTTTTACTCAAAATGTAGATGAGAATTTGAACTCAGAAACAAAATTTAAGCAGAGATCAATACTTCAGACCAAAATTATTATCCAGAAAAGTTTCTTGTCAGAAGTCATTTGACTGTGGAAGTGCCCTAATTTGTACCTTTCACTCCTTGTTTGACCTGAGAGTTTGTACAGTAAATTGAATTTTCTTCAGCCTTTCTGCAGCCCTGCCTGTTTCCTGAGATATCCCCTTTTTCCACCAGTCTCTTAATGCAGTGTTAATGTGCTGTGATAAAGATTCTTTCAATTGCTGTGAGCAGACCCACTGTAGGAAAGTCTTGTACAGTCATATGCATACCTTGATTTCTGCTGCTTATGTGGGGGAACTTAATTGTTAAGTCTCAGCCAGGGTTCTCTGCTGGTGATTGCAAAGAAAATATCAGCACCAAATAGATTCATACATTTGTGTTTTCGTATTCGGCTATGTGGAATTTTTGAAAATAGAGATGTTGGGTGTAAGTTAATATATTGCATCAACAATTCAATGAGAAGTTGGAGCTGTTTTTCTTGTTGACTTTGCAAATAACGCCAAGCCTATTCTGGTTATTGGTTCCTTATTTCAGTAAAAAGAAACCCAAACCTATTTCTGTACTTCTATATCATGCCAGTTCTGGTAAGTAATGGACTGTTGATAGGTATATGCAGTAACTGAACTTCAAAGCCCCGTGTTTTTCTGGGCCCAGCAAAGTAAACATTCAGTTACCAATGTTGCTTTCATCAGTTTTTATTGTGTTTACAAATTAACAGCTAATTTCTGGAAACAACAGTTTCGCAGCTGGTTACTATCAGACCTTAAGTCAATAACTTCTAAGTAGTTTTGTCTGCTGGGGGGTGGCCTTGTCTGTACGTAGCCTTTGAACAGTTAACTCTGGCAGTTATGCTACTGACAGGGTTTCATAGGAGGCTTGTGCTAAGCAAATATTAGAACAAAGAAAAAGATGATTATGAGATTTTTGCTTGATATATTGGGTAAATTACTTTTAACTTTTGAAGTATGGAGAAAGAGCTTGTTTGGCTCACATTTCAGATGCAGCAATTGATAAACAAATTCTTAGTAATTAGTTCCAGGTCATAGATTTATCAATATTGAGTCTAATGCTAGAACCAAATTTGATGCTTCCCTTTCTCTCTGTCTGAAATATTGGCTGAAAACTTACGGAAAACATCGGTACAACATAAATATGGAAATGACATATCTCCAAAGACTGTAATAATTGGTAATTTACTAGTGAGTTAGTTGAGACGTTTTGTTTAGTCAGTAAATTCTTGCTCTTAACCCCAGGGATATGTATTGAAGGATCTACTTTTAATTACCACCCTCAGAGCCTCATGCAGAAGCTTTCTGTTTAGTCTTTCCTTTTTCCAGTTTGTTGACGTTGGATTTTGGTACTTACAATTAGATTGTGAATGTGTGATCTATCTAAAGTACAGGAAAATACTTTATATACTTAAACACTTTATATACTTAAAAAGATGCATGTCTTTCTGATCTTATTTTTGTGCCAGATACTGATCTCGGTTCATTCTTGTCACTGAAAGTTATCTGAGTCTTCTGTGTACTGAATAAATACTTCCAGCTCAAGACAGGTTTTCTGTAACACCATTTGTCAATAACTGAATATTCTTTAAATAATTCTTTGTACTCTAGCACTTTGTGAACTTTTTCACGTGATTTGTTATGTCACAGGCATTGCTTTTTGTGTAGAGACACGTGAGCTTAAGAATTTGATGCTAAATAAAGACATCTCTTCTGGGGCATTTGGCTTATTTTCAGGTGTCATACAGAAATGCTGTTTACTGCTGTACTATAGAGAGCGAGCATACACACTGTTTCTGAGAAAAATAATATTCACAGTGATGTTTCTTAAGGGAAACATTTCCTTATTTGTAGGTAGCTTTCAACTTGATGTTACAAAGAGTGCCTTCATATAAAGCTCTGATAAGGCGCAAACTGAACAAATAGCACTGTGCCTCTGAGTCTTAAATGCTCAGTATCATAACATTCATCATCAATGTCCTTGACCTTAAGCTGCAAGAACTAGTCTTTAAGGCTAGATGCTTCACAGTGTAGTATCCTTTGGTGTTATCCAAAATAGCATATGCTTATTTGAAAAGTCATGTTGTCACAATTGCATTCTAAGGGAAGTGAATAACTCATGAAGGTGGCTTTAAAATTTGCTTGCTGCCTGCTTGGCCATTTGCTTCATTGTGGTCTTTCCTACTGCTCAGGGACTGGATATTTTTTCTGGAGCATAACTCAGCTGGCACATCTTTCAACTTCTGTATTATTTGATTTTATTTATCTTATACTTCTGTTAAGCCAGGTTTTATGAAATAGTGTTAACTGAAATACACGCCAGACATCAAGTATTCCTTTCAGCTTGTGATTAATCAAAGCAGATACTAAGGGAAAAATAAGTCTGTTCTTTGAAGAATGTTTTCTGTTTTCCTCATAGCTGTTTGCTGATATTTAAATAATTTTGAACGATTCAGAAATAGAGGGAGACGTCTGTCAAAACTAAGAACTTAGAAATATTTGTATTTATCATTAATTGAGGAGATCCCTGGCCATGTACACTTAGAGAGAAACCTTGTGTACTTAAGTAACCTCTGGAGTATGTGAATTCTGGACCGACTGTTTATTGTCCTGATGTGGGAACTGGGAAGACTAAGATGTTAATTTCTTATCCTGTTGCTATCAACGTGGATGCCTATTTTCCCAGGCTAATTGTATTCTGCATTACTCCATTTAGAAAAGGATTAACTTGACTTTTGAATCAATTACTTCTGTGCAAACTTTATTTGCATGTCTAACAACTTCTTATAAAATACTCTTTCCTCTGCTACCCCACAGCATTGAACCATTTCATTACATTTGTGATTTCTTCTGCTGGCATTAAACTTCAGCCATTTAAAAACTAGAATGCTCTCTGTCCTTATATTACTATAGCTTTTTTTTCTTGAAAGAAGTTTTTAAAATGGTATTTTTCTTTATATTTCCTGCTGTTCTGCAGAACACATTCTAAAGGTGAATATTAAAGAGTTATAAAGTTATAACATTAACAATAAATTCTCGCAACTGATTGATATCTGTTCTGTATTAGGTAATATTACACAGGAGTCTTACTTTCATTTTCTTGGTGGTCATTTCGTTGACAGAAAGTCAGCTGGTATGAAACAAGGAACAAGGAAAACAGTTATGTTTCAAAATATCAAACATGGAGGGCCACAAAAATGATCCTGGAGTGGAACATCTCCCCTGTGAGGACAGGCTGAGAGAGCAGAGCTGTTCATCTTGGAGAACGGAAGGCTCTAAGGAGACCTGAGAGCAGCCTTCCAATATCTAAGTGAGGTTATAAAGGCGGGGGATGGACAGACTCTTTACTAGGGTCTGTTGTGCTAGGCCAAGAGGATACAGTTTCAAACGAAGAAAGGAGAGATTTAGTTTGGATACAAGGAGGAAGTTCTTTACAATAAGGGTGATGAGGTACTGGAACAGATTGCCCAGAGAGATGCTGGTGCCCCATCCCTTGAGACACTCAAGGTCACATTGGACCAGGCTCTGAGCCCCTGATTGAGCTGTGGATGTCTGTTCATTACAGGGGAGTTGGACTAGATAACCTTTAAGGGTTCCTTCCAACTCAATTCTTTGATTTCAGAGTCAAAGTTAGGAGACTGGAAAATATGATGACAGTAGACACAGGCATAAGTGATGACTCCTCCAGGATGCTCACTAATCTGAGGACTGAGTTTTCTTCCTGTAAATAAAGTCTTTGGTTTTCCACAGTTGTGTAACTGCAAGAGCTTGTTTTATTTTCTGTTTTAACTCCCTTCAGAGATTATAAAGTAGTGTGTTTAATTGTTTATAGTGGAGAATGCAGACAGCTATTGAGTCACAGGCTCTACCTGGAGAGCTCTGCAGAAGTTATCATCTGTTGGCTGATAGGTTGCCACTTTACGGCCATCATTTTCTAAAGTAATTCTCACATTACTTTTAGGTACTTGGGCTACCTTAAGAATTATGCTTTAGTTACTCTTGTCTGTTTCACTATATTAACATGTTGCCTCAGAACAATAAAATCACCTTTCTGGACTTCTGTTTCATATTCTATTTTATCCTTCTGGATTACATATGAGGGTCTCTGGCTTACTCTCTGTATAGTAAGGCATAATTGTAACTACAGTTAACAACTAGGTTGAAATGTGCAAGATAGTACAAACAACAATGCAGAGTGGATCTAGATACTGTGTGTGGTAGTGGGTTGTTTTTGTTGGTATTTTTTTTAAGAACCAAGGCAATTAGAACTTTTACTTGGTCTGTCTTATCTCATATACTCTTTTTCTTCCCCTCCCAACATTATGTCCACTGTCTTTAGC
This sequence comes from Excalfactoria chinensis, assembly GCF_039878825.1. Lineage (NCBI taxonomy): Eukaryota > Metazoa > Chordata > Aves > Galliformes > Phasianidae > Excalfactoria > Excalfactoria chinensis. The sequence goes on along the minus strand of NC_092843.1, from coordinate 8,137,268 downwards.
CTGCTGATTTCAGTGCTCAGAGCACCTCTCTGACTGATCAGAACTTTATTGGCAAGTAAGAGTAAAATTGTTATTTCCATATTACTAGCATGACTGAATTAGGAAGGTATTGAGTGACAGCTGTTTTACAATTGTTTAAGGAGCACAGCTTACAAGTAACTAGCAATCCAAATTCTGCTCCCAACAGATGTAACACAGCCAGCAGTATTTTATGCAGTTATATGCTGCTGAGTCTGGTAATTTCTCATTGATTAAATACTGATTTTTTGAAGGAATATTTGTGAATTTGAGGAATTTAAGGAATGAAGAGCAAATTCCTGCCCTGTATAAATTGTTCATTATCCTCAGTTACTTCATAAGCAAAAATTAAGTTTTTACAACTTAGATAATACAAAGGATTTATACACTATGAATGACAGCATAAGAAATAATATGAATGAAAGTCCAGGACAGAACAGGAACAGAAAATCCAAGAACAGAACCATAAACTCATCTAACAATGTCACTTTGATAAAAATGGATTGTATAACAAACTGAATCCTTTACAGCTGACTGTATTGTATTGAGAGCAGCCCGGGGGGAGGAGGTCCTGGTAGATCTGGAAGAAGCTGAATATGAGCTGTCAGTGCATGCTTGCAGCCCAGAAAGCCAATTGTATTTTAGGCTGCATTAAAAAAGGGGTGGCCAGCAGGAAGAGGGAGGCAATTGTCCCCCTGTGCTTGGCACTTGTGATGCCCCATGTGGAGTACTGCATACAGGCCTGGGGCCCCCAATACAGGGAGGATGTGGAGCTCTTGGAGCGGGTCCAGAGGTGGGCCACTAAGATGATCAGAGGGCTGGAGCACCTCTCCTATGAGGAAAAGTTGAGGGAACTGGGCTTGTTTAGCTTAGAGAAGGCTCTGGGGAGACCTCATTGCGGTCTTCCAGTACTTGAAGGGAGCATTTAAGCAGGAGGGGGATCGCCTGTTTACAAGGGTGAATAGTGATAGGACAAGGGGGAATGGCTTTAAACTAATACAGGGGAGGTATAGTTTGGAGATTAGGAGAAAGTTTTTCACCCAGAGGGTGGTGACGCACTGGAACAGGCTGCCCAGGGAGGTTGTGGATGCCCCATCCCTGGAGGCATTCAAGGCCAGGCTGGATGTGGCTCTGGGCAACCTGGTCTGGTGGTTGGTGGCCATGCATATGACAGGGGGGTTGAAACAAGATGATCATTATGATCCTTTTCAACCTAGGCTATGCTGTGATTCTATGATGATTCTGTGTGTGTGATTTTTTTCATTTTTTTCTTATTTATGTCTCATAGAGGTCACAGGTCACAGTGGTATAACTTTCATCTGTAGAAGTCTGTAACACTCTTAAAAACCTTGTGTTCATAGAGAATTCTTGTTAAAAGAAACACTGAGATAAATCTTGTTGTTATGTATTAGTCTAATGATGGAATTGCTTGGGGTGAAAAAAGCTACCATACATGAGCTTTCACTTAATTCCTTATCAACAACTATCAGACATGATATGGGTGAAAAGTGAGGGTATGTCATCATGTACTTTGGAAGTCATCTTAACTGATATGGTCACTCCACCAAAACAAAACATTCTTAAATCTGAGGGTTTCTTTCGTTTCGATGAAAAGTGAGAGGAGGAAATAATATTGAGGTTTTCACCTTATGCTTGTTATGGGGCTATTCTGAGCTGTTCTATCTTAACGGTCTGTGTTATAAAGATGCAGAAAATTCCCCTTTACAGTCCCTCCTGCCAAGTCTCAGAGGACTGAGCTAAAGCTAGTCATTTGTAAACACAAGATGAGGTAAGAACGTGCTAAAAGTATTAATTCTCTCACTCAGGAATATTTCTAGTCTTGTGAACAGCTCCTTCTGCTTTGGAGGCTGTGGTCCAAATAGCCTTTACTGCAATGGCTATATGAAATATTTAGACTGTGTTAAATGTATCCTAACGTTTTGTGAATAGGGACAAAAATTTTTACACGTAATAAGAGCACTTGCTAATTACTTTGTAATCTTCCTGTATGTTTTTATTAGGACTATTTGTTACATATTAAACCCAGTGGCTTATCCCAATTCATAGTTCAGTCTGTAACTTTTTAGAATTGGACCTTACTATATATCAGCACAGATTCTTCCACACACTTGTTTTTTTAAAGTGACTTCTCTAACTCAGAAGTCGGTGTTCTCTCTTCTGAATTCAGCTTCAACTGTGGTTTTCCCTGTCAGTGCATTCAAGAGTTGTGTGAATAAGCAGTGTATTTGTTTGCCCCAAAAGAGAAACTAAATAGACAACCCCAAGCTGGAACTGTTAAGGAAGGTGGGATGGGAAAAGCAGCACAATTGGTGTACCTGCATCTTTTGTGCTACTGTACTTGGTTCAGTTTGGGCCCCACTACAAGAAAGACTTTGATAAATGAGTGAATTCAGTGGAGGGATACTAAGATGGTTAGGGACTGAGGGATGTACCTCATGAGAAGAAGCTGAAGGGACTGTGCTTGTACTGCTTGGAGATGAGAAGACCCAGGGGACTTGGTAGCAGCTTCCAGCACCTCTGAGGAAATGGAGCCCTGCTCTTTACAGCAGTGTGTAGCAGGAGGATGAAAAGCAGTGAGCAGAAACTGAAATAGGAAGATTAGACTGGCTATAAGGTACAACTTTTTCCCTGAGAGGACCTGGTTGGACTAGCTGATCTTCATGTTCTTTTCCATCAGTAATTATTCTGTGTCAGCCTAGCAGTGGCATAGGTTGTGTGGCAGTGTTGTCCAGTCTTGTTCCTTGGAAGGTTTTGAGACCAGCCTGGACTGAGCCCTGAGTTTCCTTCTCTGACCTTGTTGCTGACTGTGCTTTGGGTAGGAGGATAGACCAGATGAGCTGCTGAGGTGCCTTTCAATCTGAATTTTCCTATAATTCTACCTAAATTCCTGTTGCTGTTAAGAATTGCTTGGAGGTTATATCATAGTCCATGATAGATTGGAATATATATATATATACATCCATTCTGTTAAATATAAGTCTGTCAAACTAAGCTCATCCAAAGGAATCTGCTTGGTTAGAAAAAAGAGTGTACATTACACTACACAGGCAGTCTGTGAACATGGACTGTCAGAAACTGAAAGCTGAAGCCATACGTTGCTGATCTCAGGTGCCTTTTCCAGATTTGAGATTTTCCCAAACATTACTTTGTTTCAGAAAGCTAATCCATGGGTTTAGAGATAACTGGAAACCACAACCAGGGTGGATACAAATGGTAGGTAATTAATGTGGTCAGGAGAATGAGATTTAGCTTTTCTAGATGTGGGAAATGTTCCCGTGGTGTTTTCCTTCCTGATCTACCCATACTTTTAATCTCTTTTCTTATCAAGCAGATAAGCAGGCAGAGACAGTATCAACACAGAAAAATTAGGCAGTTTTTGAGAAGTTTCCTGCTGAAATTTTAGAAACCCAGTACAGGGAGAAAAATACCACAGATTGGGTGGAAATACAATTTGATAGAAAGATACAGTGATCCAACCTCCATGATAACACAGAATTATAACCCTAATGTTTTATTGAGTGTCTAAATCAACCTCCAAAACCATGTCATTCTGTTTGATTTCACAGTAGAGTTCTGAGTAGTTTCGGTGAAAGTGCACTGTTTTCATTATATTTGTAGTGTGTTCCTATGAGAAATGATACAGTGGCTGACTGCATTTTCCTTCACTTTCTAAAGGGAATATGCTATGAGATATCATTAAAATATATAAATCTATCTATCTATCTATCTATCTATCTATCTATCTATCTATCTATCTATCTATCTATCTATCTATCTATCTAAACATCTTTGGATAAAAATGAGCACAGAATTACAGAATGTAGTCATGGTACATAAAGGTAGCCCCTGTTATTTCCTGGGCTGAATTTTAGCTTGGCTTCCATTTTGTGTTATGTATTTTTAACATTTTGAGGTGTTTGTCCTTAGTTTTGGTGCAGATACTTAAAGATTTCATTTATGAAAAATGGTATTTAAGTCTCTTATAAGGTCTTGATGAGAAGTTCTGTATCCTTCCAAGATCAGTCAGTGGTGTGTTATTTCAGACCATGCTATCAGTAAATAAGAGCTCATTTGCTATTCGGTGGCTCACTGTTAGTTCTTGAGGAAAAAGACATATTTTTGTGTGTGGTGGTTGTAATGTCATTTCTTTACAGCTATGACAAACACCAATTGCAGTAGCAGAGATGAGAAACCTAGTTATGTGCATTTTCTTTACCCATGTGCCAGCTTTCCTTTATGTTCCTGAGAGTAAAGTGTTCAATAGGCTAAATAGAATGAAATTATGTCATGGAATGTAGGGCGCAGAGCCCAGCAGACAGCCACATACAGACTACCAGTCAACTGCCAGGTGTTGTTTTAATTTTTTGCTTTAGATCTGCTACTAACTGGCCTTTATTGCTGCAATTCTGAGTCAGTCAGTACTTTTTGGAAGACACATCAGCTTGAGAAAACGTGCACTCAGGCACAGAGAAGTGTGATCATTGGTTGTCTGATTGCTTTTGCCCTCCTTTACTTCCTTGTTATTTATGTCCACACCCAGGATTTTTTTTTTTTAAATGGCCAATTAAGGGATTTTATGATATTACTACACTTCTGAACATGACCCAACTCTTACAATTTGTAGGCAGGAAGGGATGGGTTTACTGGCATGGTTTTTCAAGCTTTCATTTTCACTCTGGTGTTAACATCATGAAATTTTCCACTTTGCACCATCATTGTTTGTCTAAACTGGGAGATGGCGAATGAAACCGTACATTTTTCATCCTAAATCAGCTTTTTAATATACCTCAAATGTGAATAAAGTAAAAAGAGTCCAGACAGTAGATTTGGGATCCTGCTTATGTGAAGTGTCTAGACCTGAGTCTGTGATTCCAGTTTTAATAGAAAGTTCTTATCCTCACTTTATATTGTATGTTTCAAAATAATGAAGAAGCTAGTGAAAGAGATGCTACGGTTAATGGTGAATATGTTAACATTCTTTGAAATTGTGGATGATCCTTAATGATACAGTGAGCAAACAAAATACTAAGCAGAAGAAATGGTTTTACTGTCTTTTTGAGGGTGTGTTCAAACCAAATGAATTCTCTCTGGGAAATCCAGACAGGTGAAACAGAAGATGGATGTTGGTAGTGAATATGAGGAAATGTTTGGGGGCACCTTTTGAGCAACAGTGTTACTGCTTGTGTGTTTCTTTGTCAGAAGCTATTACTGCAAGGAGGCTTCCATTGGAAACAGCGCATCTACTGAGACTGCAAAGCACAGAGGCAGAAAAGAATTGGTGAGGAGCTCTGTTGCAAAGATCTTCATGTTTAGACAGTGTCTGAAAATTGGCTACCATGGACCTTTTTTTTTTTTTTTTTTTTTTTTTTTTGTGGTTGAGGGTGGGTTGTCATAAAGAAAGTGTTCTAAGAATAGCTTCTACATTTTCTCACCTTCTAAATTAAATACCGCAAATCAGTTGGTTTGAAGTCTTATGTTTTGATAAAAAATAAGCTCTTTTTCTATGTCTCCACTAGACAGTTGAAGAAGAGTGTGAGGAAATTTCTAGTCTATGCTCTTTTGTAATTCTCTGTGTGGGACATACACTCATCACTGTTTCCATCTCCATCCTGTGGCGAGAGGACATTTTCACCATATTTCACTCAGAAGAGCTTTAAGGCCAGTGACGCTTTAGCATACCCAAATGAGATTAGCAAACAGTGAGAAATAAGACCAACAGAAGAGATGGGACTTCTGTAACTTTTGAGGAGTTTTCATCATACAGCTCTTGGTTTCTTCACAGTCCATGTGTCACAGGCTTTTTCTTCTATTTTGGGTACATTTGTTGTGTGGTGTAGGAGTTTGGGAAGAGGTTTTATTTATTTATGTATTGACAGGAAACATTTTTTAATCAAAAGCCTGAAATTGCTAGCAGGTGGGCTTGTAGACACTTTCCCAGAGTGACCCAGTCAATGGCACAAATCCTCCCAGTTATTGTTTACATGTTTATTTACCTCTGAGCTGACAAAGTAAGGAAGCATTTTCTTGTGGCTCAGTGTCAGGTTGTACCAGACATGGGATACTGCACATAGAGAAACTGCTTCTCGTAGGAGATCTATTTTAAGCATGTAACACATAGTGAGGTGTTGCCAGGGAATTGATGTTTTTTCTGTAGGCAAGTGACAGCAAGCTGGAAAACTTGAATATTTAATGAAGAAAAAGGAACTTCAGCGTAGAAGAGAAACAGAAATTGAATTGTTGAAATGTTACCAATGAGTCAAATGCATTTCCATAATGCAAGTAGTCTTTCCTGATCTGACTTCCCTTTAACTGATCACCTTAATCTTTGGTTTCTCATCTCAAGTAAATAGACAGCGTTCTTTTGCTGTAAGTTTTGCTCCTTGTACTGACTTGCACTTTTCTGTTGGTTCAAAAATACCTCCATTACAGCCGATCCTGCTAACAGGGTAGTCTAGATGGAGTGGCTTCCATGTGAGGTCCTTTGCAATTCTTTTTTAATACTTCTGTGTTATTGGCACTTTAAGAACCAGATTTTTTTGTTCAACCAGTGAGGTTCATCAAAAGGAGTAAAGCAGGAGGCAGAGAAATTCCTCAGGAGAAAGAAATGCATAAAGAATGAAGCCATCACTTTGTAAATGCAAATGGAGTACCTCATCCCTGTCATAGGTTTGCCAACCATATCCTGGGTAGCATCAGGAAAAGCATGATGAGCAGGTTGAGGAGGATGATTCTGCCCCTCTGCTCTGCTCTTGTGAGATGCTAGCTGGAGTGTTGCATCCAGTTCTGGAGCCCCCAACACAAGGATGTGGAGCTGTTGGAGCAGGTCCAGAGGAGGGCCATGAAGAGAGGGCCGTCAGTGGGATGGAGCATCTTCACTACAAGGACAGGCTGAGAGCGCTGGGGCTCTTCAGCCTGGAAAAGAGAGGGCTGTCACCAGCCTGAAGGGGGACTAAAGGGGGAAGGACAGGTAGGTACTTTTTATAGGGTCAGGGCAGGTAGTCCTTAAAAAGGACAAGGAGAAATGGTTATAAACTGGAAGAGGGTAGATTTAGACTAGATATCAGGAATACATTTTTTACTGTGAGGGTTGTGAAACACTGGAACAAGTTGTCCAGAGAGGCTGCGGATGCCCCCTCCCTGAAAGCACTCAAAGCGAGGCTGCAGGCTGCATGGGGCTGTGAGCAACCTGGGCTAGAGGGAGGTGTCCCTGCCTATAGGAGGGGGTTAGAATGAGTTGATCTTAAAGGTCCCAAACCTTTCTATGATTCTGTAGGTGAAACATTTAAAGTCTTAGATCTTCGGAGATGACAAGTGTTCGGAGATAGGGGCAGTGTTGCATTTCTAGTTTGTGATGTTATATGGAATGTTTTTGAAAGAGCCTGGGGATGTCTCAACTAGATTAGATAAGAAATTATCTGGAAATAGATAGAAATTAGAAGAAAATTAGCTTAGAAGAAAACTTCTAAGAAATTAGAAGAAAACCTTAATAAAGTAAGCTCATTATCATCAGCTTTGTCTGATGTAGTACACCTTTTAGGACTTATATTTGTCTGATCACCGAGGAGCAGCCATACAATTATAGCTTGTTATTTAAATGTTTTAAAGAATGCAGTATCTTGAGTTGATATTGCAGTCAAAAAATGTGATTTGATTTTGAATGAAATTGCAGAAAGTCTGTTGTTGAAGCTACAGACCACAGTTTTGTTTCTGCTTACAGAAACAAGACAAAGTTTGACTCAGAATTACTGCATGCTTAGAATGCTACTGAATAGGTCAAACATTCTGCTCTGAAAGGGCACCTCTTTCATCAAAGTTAATACAAGAGCAGGTACTTCTTGCATTTTGTTGTGGCAGAGGCAGAAGTGGCAATAAAATGAAATCTGTGGAATTGGTCTTCTGATGAAGGAACATAGCGGACTCCATGGAATGGTAGTGGAAGGAGGGCACAGTGAGCTTGTTTTGCTAATCTCTGGCTCCACCTAAGAAATGTGTAGTGAGATTTTTGTTGTTGATTTTGGTGAGTAAAAGAACAGGTCCTTTTTGAAAAACTGGTGATTAAACAGTTCAGTGAATGGCTAAATCTACTGCCAGTCCTATAAGCAGTGCTCATGAGGAAAGATATTTCTCCTCTTCTGGTAATTCTAAATATGACTTTTTTTTTACCAAATCCCTGCATAGCCTTTCTTTATTTTCTGCAGTCTGCAATCCAGGAGAAGTAGGGAGGGTGTATAATAAAATCTTAGAAATTGAATTCATTTAAATATCTACTAAGGTATGTCCTTTTTTCAGTACTATGCTAAGATTCTCTATGCTCTGTAGAAAAGAGGTAAGAGTTAATAAAAAATGAAAGATTCCAAGCAATTTTTAAATCCTGACAATACAGCAAATACTCCAGATTAGCATAACCTTGCTCTTATCATTTCTGGACTTTTCTTACAGTTACGACACTTTCAGTTTGACCATAGAGACACGGTTATTTAAAAAAAAAAAAAAAAAAAAAAAAAGAAAAAAAAGTGAACATTCATGAGCAATGAATGCAAAGAACACAAGCATGGTACAATCAAGCAGATGAATGGTCAAACTGTAGAAAACTCGGGTCTCTGTTTGAAGAGATTCTTCTCTTACAGCCATGAATGTGATATAAATACAGGTGTATTCATGCATGAACCCGCGTTCATGTAACCTCTATGAGTGTCTTACACAAGCACTTGAATATTCACTTCTAAATAGCAAACTGAGACATAGAGGAAAAAATGCCTTGCCCAAGCTTGCCCAGTAGAAAAGTGGCAAACGAAAAGAGAACCCATTTCCTTGTTTCTTGTATAGCCTTGTGCCAAATTTTTGCAGACCCTTGATCAGGACTTGCCAATCTTTCTGTCATCACTGTAGCTTGAAAACATCTGAAAAGTTTTATAACATGGTGTTATTCACTCATACATAATGCTTATGAAGAAACAACTCAGGATGAAGTCCTTGAGACTTTGATACTGACATACCATAGCGTTTCTGAGTCAGCAGCTCCCTAACAGCACTATGTTCTGTATGCCATTGTCAGCTTCCAGATTGCTGGTGCCTTTTAGAACTCAAGAGGAAACCCAACTCTGTACTGTATTTTTATCCACGTTTTGTCTAAAATCAGCTCAATAGTCCCACCTTCGTCATCTGTCTGTCCTTCTGGTGTTTACATATACAACATTATGCGACTAGTTTATACTTCCAGGGAGTTGCATTTTCCTTCCAAGTTAACATGTTGGTAGAGCACAAAAGGGCAAACCTCACAGACAGCAATGACTGCAATATGGAGACTTGTGGAGGAAAAAATTCTACAAATGCTCGATTGAGAAAAGTCCCTTAAAATTATACCAAAAATAAGAATCTAATATATTATTAAGTGTATATTCATGTTAAAATACCTGTCTTAAGTTATAAGTATTTATTTAAATGCTTTACTGGTCAGTTTCCAGAAGGTCTATGATTCTGTAAAATTACTCTAAATTCCTTATGAAAGTCACAGGCTTAGTCCTACAGCCCCTAGTTGAATGTATAGGAGAACAACTGCCCATGGGTAAAATCAATATGAGTTTTTCCAGGGTGTATTTTTTCTATTTCAACAATGCCTGCAGAGTTCACTGGAAAACTGTTTCCTGTCTTATACTAAATGTATGACTGAGGTAAGAACTGCAACATACTGTGTGTGAGGGAAGGGATACTTGTAAGACTGAGGAATTAGTCACGGCTCTGTCACTGGTCAGTAAATATTATGTAATGCAGTGGCAGCACATGGGCTACGTGCCCTCCCATTCTCAGAGTGTAGGAATTTTAGGGATTCCCCCTTTGACTACTGTCCATTTGTAGTCTCAGTCTGCTGTTTTGCATACATAGCTCTGGGGTATATAAAATGCTTTGGCCTCACAGGAGGGATACAGAGCAGGAGAGACTGCAAGAAAGCAACTTTCACAGAGAAGACCCTCTCCTAGCAGATTTGGAAACATCTCTCACAAAAACATGGTAAGAGCACTGTGTCTCATGGCTCTATTGCCTTTTCATTTGCTGCAGCTTGCAAAGTGAAATAATTGAAAAACAACCCTTTTTTTTTTTTTTTTTTTTTTTTTTTTTTTTTTTTTTTCCCTTATTAGAAGCAAAGTATTGGAATCAATCTCCTCTTTTATTTCCAGGCTGTCCTGCTACTCTGAAAACTTCATCCCTCTTCCAGCTGACTTTAAAGGTTTGTGGATGTAACGGGTAATACCATAAAGGTTCTTTGAGCAACTTGTTATGAAAGCATAAAATACAAGCGAGTTATTATACTAATTGCCAATGAGTGGAAATTAGGAGCATCCTTTTTACTGTCTTTCCTTCTCTCCCTTTTTTCTTCCTTTCTTTTCTCTCCTGTTTTCTCAGGTACATGCTTTAACTTTCACTCTCTTTATTGCTCTCTTTATTTTTCTCTTTTTTTCTTATTTCTCTTTTTTCTTCTTTTTTAATCTTTATTTTTCTTATTCTTCATTTTTGCATGCTTTAAAACGATTCACTGCAATATAATTTATACTAATGAACAGACGCACTGCAGCATTTTTTTATTGCATTACAGTGATCTAGATTTGTTCCTATTTTGAAGCTGTAATGTGCTTATTGCACACTTTGTATTTTACTTGAGTTAACAGAGGAGTTCTAACACCTTTCAGTTTCTGCACAGGTAGTTGCATTCATTTCTGTTCCTGTGTGATTTTACAGCACACAACATCCTAGCAGCCTAAAATATGACTGTTACTAATCATGTACAAACTCTGTGGCTAATTCTGCTTTGTTCTTTTTTTTCCTGACACACCTTCACTGGCACAAAAATCTCCCTTGCAGACAGAAATTGACAGAAAATCTGTGTTATAGTGAATAAAAATAAACTGCTTGCGTTCTTATATAACTGCTAGATTTTACATTCAAATATGTGCCATGTATATATATATCTTACCAAATACAGAATTCAGCATCTTAGAATTCCATTTGGTTCAGGCAACAGGATATATTGCAAAATGCTTTGATTTAATTGATTTTTTTTTTTCCCTGATGATAATCATTGTATGAATAACAGCAAAATTTTACATCCTTTTTCCTTGCGAAGATACGGTGATAGGAATTAGTACAACATTTATGACAACATTTAATGGAAAACAAAGAACACTTCAAGGTGTGTCTTTCAGAGAAGTTAAGCATGGATGTGTTGGCTATTTTAGGCTTTTACCTAATAATAGAGTAAAACATGGTTGTGGCACTACTAAAAATAATAGTTCTCCCTGTCGGTGTGTCATTCTATAAGCATCAAGACAGTTTTAAATGCTGAAAGTTAGTTAGATCAAAGTCGTTAATCTGCAGTTTCTGCATCCTATTAGAGGGAGTTTCCTTCTTAGTCAAAAACTGACCTTGTGGTTTTTTTTCTCTCCTCAGAAGCGTTCCCACATCGCACAAAGCAAGATTTCAGCACTGTGAAGTAAAAGCATAAATAAAGTGTACAAAATGCTGTGCCCATGGCAGTTCGCATTCAAACCTCGTGTTATTAAGAGCCAGCCCTCTGAAGAGAAGGATATCAATAATAACGTGGAGAAAGATACAAAGGTCCACGGGTAAGATCTTTGTAATCGTTTCGTGGTTTTGCTTTTGTTTGAAAAGGAAGGATACAAAGTAACACGGGGCTGTGCTGCGTGCTTCCCCCGCAGTAATTTTAACAAAAGAGCGGTTGTCCCTGGGGGCACAGGGTGGTGTTGATTTAGTAAGGTGGTGTTGGTTTACTGAGGTACATTTAAGCTTTTGTATACATCACTGAGGAAATAAATTATTGTAGTTTAACTGTCATGGTTCTAAATTTATCTGGTATGCTATAATGGTTACATGTTTGCTGGACTTAGGAGGCATTTGTGTGCTATAAAAACATGAAAGTAAAACCGAAGTGTGTTGCTTTCTACTGAATTGTCTTTTTCTCTTTTAAAGCTTTGTGAAAGATGATGCCAAATTACACAATCTAAGCAAGAAGCAGACACCGATGTCACCTATAATCGCTTCAGCAGAGGTCAGTGATGGAGAGGGGTCTGTTTCTAGTTTCACTGATACAACAGTTCACACAGGTTGTGCTTACTGCTCAGAACCTTTCAGAGTTTTCATGCAAGGAGTAACTGTGGTTACAAGAGCTTAGGGGTGCTGTGAGATCTCTGGATCAAAGCTCTTTTCTGAATGAAAAGGTGCTTTGGAAAGTCTTGATGCCAGGTACATGGTCCAGGAGGACTGGAGTGCCAAATTCCTTTATTCCTTTGAAATCCTAGCTTTGTCCTTTCTCTAATTTTGTCTGATTTTCCCCCAAGACTATGACTTTGAAATTACAGAGCTGTTTGTAGTGGCAGGTTCTGTTTGGTTAGTACAAAAATGTTTTTGGCTGTTTCATGTCAAACTGTAGATCAGGTCAATAGATTGGTACTCAAATGAATAAATACTCATGTTGGAGAAGATCTTTCAATTTTACCTTTAAATTGTAGTATTTGAAATTAAAATAAAAATAAAATCAAAACATTATGATATTTAATAGGTGTGAAGATAGTATATATTTTTATCTTTTCTATGGCCAGAAACCCCCACAAAATGGTATCAAAGCTTCAAACCAGATATCAAGATGTCCTAGACATGTAAAAGTAAGGAACTTGGAAAATGGATCCAGCCTTCTTGACACATTACACCTGACAGCAAAGGAGGTATGACAGAAACCTAAGCAGTAATTTTTCTTAACTTTCTAAAGATCTGTAGTGCAACATTGCTTTTTAAATTTTTGTTATTTTCCAGGTTATCAATTGTCGGACCAAAGCTTGCCAAGGAGCACTCATGACCCCAAAGGGCCTGGTGAGAGGCACTAGAGATGGGCCAGTTCCTGCAGTGGAGCTTCTACCTCAGGCAATAGACTTTGTCAAGCAGTACTACAGTTCATTTAAAGAGTAAGCTAACTGTATCTTCAGTTTTTGAATAAAAATCCTCTATGTATGTCCCTACCTGTCTGTAGGACTAGGCTGCTTAATTTCTTCAGAGGTATTGGCAGTTACATAGCATGCTTCCAAAAAAGAGGTGATTATTAGAAAATGTGAACAGAATCATTACTGCACTTCATATGCTGCTTCTGCAATCATGGGTCTAGAGATTACTACTGTGGGCTCTTTCAGTGCATTTCTCAGCCCCATCCCTTCAGAGTGCATTGCACTATAGAATAGAATAGTAGAATAATAGTAGAATAAGCAGGTTCTTTGGGGCTCTTCCAGAGTGTGACTTTCTTAACATTGGATGTTAATGGGATGATCTCCTACTTGGATTAGTTTCAGACATGTGGGTAATGCTTGTAGTTTGTGCTGTTCCAATCATCTTTTCTCCATGTTCTTTTATTGTATGTTTTGCTTCTCAAGGCTTTGACCAGAGTGTGGAAGGACAGTTGATACCACAGAGCTTCTCAACCTTGCTCTGTGCTATTATCAACAAAAGACGACTGAGCATGCTGAGAGCAATGCTCTTGCTTCAGAATTGGTTTGTTTTTACAAAACTAGAGATGGTGGAGAGAGATCTTGTTGTGGGAAAAGCTGGAAGAGCTGCTTAAGGTCCAAGAATTTGCAGTGATGAAGTTTTTGAGTGACAAGCTTTCAGTGACAATTCAGCATTTGCGTATTTTACTATAAAATACTATCGGGCTCAGCCACATAACGGCTTCTTCTTTAGAGACTTTGAACTCTTCTACAGAGCTTTATTCCAGCAGAATCTCTCAGAATATCCCTGTTTTACATACAGACTGTGGTTATTTGTCAGCATATCACATTTGCATGTCTCTGTGCCTGTGGTATTTGATCACACTGATTTGCACTGTCTTACGTGCTTGCCCTTGATCTTTCATCTTGTTGAAAATGTGAAAACTCTCAGACAGTGCAGGCTATTTTCATTCTGTCTGTAGACCAACACAACAATTTTTTTTTGTGCTGTGATAAATATTTCCTAATGTTTTGACTTCATTTTCTATTATCAAACTAGAAAAATTTAGTTTCCTTAACAAAATAATTGCTCAGCACTTCCTTTTTTTTGTGTGTCAAAATCTTACCTTCTTTGCTCAGAAGACCTCTGTCCCTGTGAAAGTAATTGAACTTAGAGAGAACAGTCAGTGTATTCCCATGTTGGGCTGAAGCTGATCTGTTCTCTAAGTTCTATTTGATTGTGTTTTGACAGTTTTTACCAAACTAGTCTGGAAAATCCAAATTTAAACTGAAAATTTGCACAAAAAAAACTTGTCATCAATGAATACTTGCATTGGATGGTGAAAGGACAGTGTTGCTAGTTCAGTTTCTATTGTGGTGGTTTCTGTCATTTGTACTCAGTAAGGACAATTCCTAAATTCAGAAGCCACGAAAAAGATCTGACCTCAGTCAAAATCCTATGTATTTAGCTCATTCTTTCACATGGAATGCCTGCTGCATTGGATAAAAAATTTCAGACCCTAGGCTGCTGCAATAAGTAATAGCTACACTTTGGGGACATTGAGGTAATGAATGCTTTTATAAATGATAAGGTATGTTGACCCGTTTCACACCCAAATAGTGTGGGTACATGAGAAGGACAGATTTCTCATAGTATGTCAAATGTACACTATCTGAAGCAGTATAGCTACCAGTCCCTTCCTTGGAAATGGGCTCTACCTGCCTAGTAGTAAATAAACTCAGCAATGCAGATAGAGGTCTCTTGCAAAAGGATGCTTTGCCATTCAAAACTTGATGTTTTCAGCAGTGTCTGAGCTCTTCTTGACCCAGAACAAAATAGGCATCTGCAATTTAGATCAGCTGAAAGTAATGAAATTTTCATTGTTTCTTTTCATGGCTGTTTCCTGTTCAACAGGTTAAAAATAGAAGAGCACCTGGCCCGACTAGAAACAGTGACCAAAGAGATAGAAACAACAGGAACCTACCATCTGACAAAGGATGAGCTGATCTTTGCTGCCAAACAGGCCTGGAGGAATGCTCCAAGATGTATTGGGAGAATCCAGTGGTCCAATCTACAGGTAACTTATGACTCTAAAAATTATGGGCTGAATAGCTGTCTGCTGCACATTGGTAAAACATGCCATTTGCTTCATCTGAGGGCTGTCCTTCCTGTACATATCATAAAATCAATATTTTCTTGTACTTCTCTGTTCCATAGTTGAAGGAAAACTTAAATAGGATTGGTTATAGTTAGGAACCAATTAGGTTATGGAAGCAGGTCCATCTCTTGGGCCTCGGAGAATTGTTACACGTGAAAATAACAGTAAAAATAAACCTTTCCTATTGGAGCTAGACGTGAATTGAGAAATAATGATTTCCTATCCTTAACTGTGTTAGAAAAATAACATGCTTATATTACTCTTTCAAAATATTTTTTTTCTTTACCTTTTTGGGGAAACATACAGGTATTTGATGCACGTGATTGTAAAACAGCCAAGGAAATGTTTGAATATATCTGTCGCCATATTCAGTATGCCACAAACAAAGGAAATATAAGGTAGGTCTCTTTTATTTCATTTGAATTTTAAATAACAAAAATTCCATCTAGATCTGGATTCAGAACTCCACAATAGACCTGATGTGGTCTATCTAAATATTTTGACAACTTGTCTTTGCTCTTAGTTCTTCTGGTACTTACGTGTTCCTCTCACATGCACCATCAACCATTTTGGAAGCTTCTAACATTTGTGGCTGATGTTGCAAAAAGATTCCATAATTCCTGGGGAAATAAATGATTTGAAGACTTGGGAAGGTGGGCTGGAAGAATGAATTATATTATTCTTAATGATGTTTATTTTAGAAATATAAAATAATTGCTGCCAGTAACAATTTATGTCTTAATAATCAAAATGTATTTGATGTGCTGCTGTGTTGTAATTGGGTTTGATCATTTCCCTGAGCAGATCAGCCATCACCATCTTCCCTCAGAGAACTGATGGGAAACATGATTTCCGTGTTTGGAACAGCCAGCTCATCCGATATGCTGGATATCAAATGCCAGATGGGTCTGTCATAGGAGACCCTGCAAGTGTGGAGTTCACGAAGGTATAGTTCCAAATACAGTCATAACTGTTCTCCATCTTGTTTAACTCACCCATGTTTCATTTATTTTTCTTGCCTTTTTTTTTATGCAGTCTGGGAGGGAGCTATGTATTTCCTGCCCCACAGATAATAGGTGCAGGCTGAAGCAATAACTTCTTGCTATCCAGTAAAATACTACCCTCCATCTCAGAACAGAGAGAGCTCCTCTTAAGTCAGCGGCATAATCTGTACTTGAGTGGCTTGTCATGGTCTTGTTTGAGTGGGAAGACAACCTTTAGCACTAAGAATTTTCCTCAGAGGGTTAACAGAGGGGAGGACTTCAAAACTGAAATTCACTTTCTTACTTACAGTTGTGCATTGAGCTTGGCTGGAAGCCGAAATATGGCCGCTTTGATGTAGTTCCACTTATTCTCCAAGCAAACGGCCAAGATCCAGAAATATTTGAATACCCGCCAGAGATTATCCTTGAAGTGCCAATGGAGCATCCAAAGTAAGCCATATTTTGCTAATTGCATTTTTGCCACTGCCTCACCTTGGCAGGTGCTTGCACTGTTCTTGTGGCAGTTATTTTATGAGCTCTTTGTTAGGATGAAATGATGGTAAATTGTCCTGAAAGGCAAAATTCCTGTTAGAACAGTAAAATGAGATTTAAATTAACAAAGTCAATGATAGTTCTGTTGGGCATTTTTTTAATATTCTCCATTTCAATCAGATTCAGAATTAAAAAACAAAACAAACAAAACCAAAAGACAAACAAAAACAACATAGTTTCTTATGCCAGTGGAATACGCATATAAAATATGGTTGCACTTGCAACAAAATGCTTATTGCTTTTTTTTTTTCCTTTGTTTCTTGCTTCATCTTTGCTTTAGAAGTGGGTTGCAGATTGCAGAACTCTATCATACTGTTCCTCAATTTCCTTAGCAGGCCATTTCACATTGTATGTGAAAGATTTGCTGCAAGCTTTTGCAGATTGCTTGTGGGTTGGTCTCCCTACAGACAGTGCTCTTTCACTTCCTGGGCTTCTCTGGTTGTTACCTAAGGGAGGAATGCATAAAGTAACAAATTAAATGTTTACTTAACAGATATGAATGGTTTAAGGAATTGGATCTGAAGTGGTATGCTCTGCCTGCTGTTGCCAACATGCTCCTTGAGGTGGGAGGCCTGGAATTTACTGCATGTCCTTTCAACGGCTGGTACATGGGAACAGAGATTGGAGTGCGAGACTTCTGTGATGTACAGCGGTACAATATCCTGAAGGTAATTTCCTGAGATGAAGGATTTCGTGACTTTGAGAAGAGAATGGATTTGAATGAGAATGGGTGAAACGTTTCTGAAAAAGAGATACTGTCAGCCTTTACACCTGTAAAAAAAAAAAAAAAACAAAAAAACCCATGTTGTCTTAAAGGCTATTTCCCCCAATTTTAACATGAGTACTGCTGATTCAGGAATTTTGGTCTTTGACTGCAAATATCTCAGAGATGTATCTGTTACTAGTTCCAGTCTGTTGCTGACAAGGCAATGGAGTCCTGGATGTTAGTTGCAGGTACTGGGCTCCTTGCCTCTGCAAATTAATAATGATGACTTAGAACCAGATGCTGCCATTCACTAGCCATTTGGTCCAACAGAGCCTTTTTCCCTTCTCAGAACTAGAATAGCCTCATGATCCCTCTAAAACCAAATGTGTGCAGCTGTCACTTTCCCCATCATAAGATTGACCTTTCTCCTTTCTTGAATATTTTTATCTGCATATTAACATGATGAGGTGGAGAAATCATGACTTGTACATATGGGACAGTAAACTTGCTTTTCCCTTTTTTCTCTCTTTTCCACTTATAGGAGGTTGGAAGAAGAATGGGACTGGAAACCAACAAACTTGCATCATTGTGGAAGGACCGAGCTGTTGTAGAGATTAATGTGGCTGTGCTTCATAGCTTCCAGGTAAACCAGTGAGTCTCGTATCTGGAAACACATTGAATACTGTGTGTTTCATTTCACTTACAACAACTTTATACAAATATAGTGCCAGTGGACCAACACTCAATAGACATGAGGTTACCAATATAATTTCAATGGAGTTATAATCTGGGAAAGCAGAGGAATGTAAATGCCCTCTTGTTGCCGGAAAAAAGCAATACCTTGGATAGAGGGAAAAGGGGGGAAAAAAAAGAAAAGGAAGTTAGAGGCAAGAGTATTCATCTTTTTAGCCCAGATGTTTAAGTGTCAAAATCTGCATAAAGCTACAGAATTCATGGATTTCATTCACAATTACAGTCTCTTTAAGATATTATGACATTATAAAAGGTGGGTAAAAATGAAACATAGTTTTTGAGCATGTATTCTCAATGCTGGAAAGGTAAAATGCTGATGTTACAAATAAATAAAAAAGGACTTAATAAAAATTCTTAGTCAAAGGTCCACCTACATTTTCATTTTATAGTTGTTAGTAGAAAAAATTTTCCAACGCTGTATAAATTAAAATTAAAGATTACTTTAACTACGGAATGGACTTTATATATATATATTTCTCTTTTTGCAATTATTCTAGAAACAAAATGTTACTATCATGGATCATCACTCAGCTGCTGAGTCCTTCATGAAATACATGCAGAATGAGTACCGTGTGCGAGGAGGCTGCCCAGCTGATTGGGTGTGGATTGTACCTCCTATGTCAGGGAGCATAACTCCTGTGTTCCACCAGGAGATGCTGAACTATGTCCTCACTCCCTTCTTTTACTACCAGGTACACACTGTCAAAAGAATAAAGATTCTAGCAGATGATAATATGAGATACAGAAAAGTCTGGATGAAAAGCCCATTCTTCATACTGTTCTTAGTCTTGGTATATACAAATAAAAATGTACTGGATAAATTCATAAAAGAATGGGCAATTTCTCTTATACTGTGCAAGATAATTTTAGTTCTGTTGAATTCCTAGGCTACAAATAAAATGCAATTTAGTGCTGTAGGAACTGATCATAAATGTAAAATAAATGACAGATCATAAATGTAGATCCTGTCAAATCTGTCCCTTTCAATTGCACTGTACGCAAGTTGTGTATTTGTTGTTTTGCTTATCCACCATTACTTATCTGAAACTTAGCTTTTTTTAATTGAAGGTGGATGCATGGAAAACACACATCTGGCAAGATGAGACCCGTAGGCCAAAGAAAAGAGAAATAAAGTTGAGCATTTTGGCCAAGTAAGTTGTTCAAATAAACATCGTGATTTTGTCAAAATATTTTATTTTTCTGGTGCTTCTCTTACACATTTTTTAAATAATTATCACGGTAGGGATGACCTGATTTATTTGAATTATAGACTTCCATGTAAAAATCTAGATAATGTTTATATCTAATGCTCTTATTCAGGGCTTTCTGTATTGTATTGCTTCTTAACAATCTTCCAAGGAAAAGCCATGCTCAAAATGAGCCTTATCTAGGAAGCTGCTTGTGCATCAGTCTGAATTTCTACACAGCTATATTCAAAGTGATACATGTTGTGCTTTTTTTCCCCTCAGGGCTGTACTCTTTGCGTCATTACTCCTGCGAAAAACAATGGCAGCCAGGTCCAAGGTGACTGTGATCTATGCAACAGAGACTGGGAAGTCAGAAACATTAGCCAACAATCTGTGCAGTTTGTTCAGCTGTGCCTTCAACACTAAGGTAAGGAAATACAGATCACTTAAACTAAGCAGAAGATGAAGTTTGCTTAGTTTTATCAGGTTCTGCAAAGTTTTTCATTCTCTAATCCTGTGTTTTGTATGTTCTCTAAATGTAAGTTAGACCTTAGATACTGACTTTTTTCACATAGAATAATGCCTTGTAAATTTGGTCAACAGTCACCTGACAATCAGAGAGATCTAAACTAGTAGTTTCTCATGAGCTTTATATCTTCCAGATTCTGTGCATGGATGAGTACAACATCAGTGACTTGGAGAAAGAAACACTTCTTTTAGTGGTTACTAGCACTTTTGGAAATGGAGATTCTCCAAATAATGGAAAGGTACTTATTTACCTCAGAAGCACATATGCAACTCAGCTCAGAGACTGCTGAGATGAGCACTTCAGAGTTCTCTCTGGTGACCAGTGATAGGACCTGAGGGAACAGCATGAAGCTGCTTCAGGGGAAGTTAAGACAGAAATAGGAGATGGTTCTTTACCGAGTGGGTAATTGGGCACTGGACTGGGCTACTTAGGGAAGTCACCATGGCACCAAAATGCTGGAGTTCAAGAAATGTTTATGAAACACTCTTAGACGTATGGTTTAATTTTTAAGTAGCCTTTTGTGGAGTCAGGAATTGAACTTGATTCTTTTGGCTCCCTTTCTTCTCAGGGTATTCTGTGTTTCAAAGACAAGCTTTCATTTCTCATGTACATAAGGTATAGATCAGAGTCTCACTTTTAAATCAAAGAATATTTTTCTAACATTAAATGTTTAATGAATTTTTATACAGACATTGAAGAACTCCTTGCTCACCCTGAAATTGCTGAGAAAGAAAATTAGGTAAAAATAATTTGTTATTTTGTTTACATATGGTGAGTCCTTTTGTATTTCATTCATCATAACATAGCAGTCTTATTTGTGTCTCCTGCAGATACGCTGTGTTTGGTTTGGGCTCCACCATGTATCCCGAGTTCTGTGCCTTTGCTCATGCCATTGACCGAAAACTGTCCCAAATGGGGGCTTTGCAGCTTGTTCCAGTGGGTGAAGGAGATGAACTCAATGGTCAAGAAGAAGCCTTTCGCACATGGGCAGTCACTGCATTCAAGGTGACTATATAAATAATCTAGATTATGTGTTAGTTCATTCATTCATTTCAATTATTTTGGGGATAAAATAGGGAATAATGAAAGAAAGCAGAAGTGGATTGTTATCTGAATTTTGAACTTCCCTTTCATCATCTGCTGCTTGTCTAAATTGTAGGAGAAACAGGATCCCTTTTGTGTAATTTCTTAGTATTCACATAAAGTTCCACAAATCCTGCTGGATAATGAGACACCCAGTATAAGTAAGGATGGTAGCATCAGACCTCTTAATTTTGCTAAGTTGATCTTTTTTATTTTTTAGCTAGATTGATGTAGAAGTGGAAACTTGGCGAAATGCTGTAGCATTACTGAATTCAACAGATTCAATAAACAGCAGTCAGTGAAACTGAAATCTCCCCATAAACATAGCACCAGCAAATGAACAACAAACATATGACAATGTAATTACTACTTTTTTCTAGACTGCCTGTGACATTTTTGACATCTGTGGGAAAAACAGTATTCGGTTACCTGAGATGTACTCATCGGATGACAGCTGGAATCCTAAGAAACATAGGATAGTACATGACTCTCAAACCATGGACTTGACTAAAGGTATTTGAACTGACTTTCAGCTTCCTCTATCAATTTTACTTCATATAGGTCTGGATTGAAAGGTTGTCTGATGTTGGTAACAGTCATACTACAGCACTAGGTGGTGGAATTCCTGTAATGAAATAGTGGTCAAAGAAAAGAAGATATCATTTTACACTGAATAAATCATTACATCTTCCAGTACAAAAACATCAGAATACCAGAGCTGATATACATTTTGACAAACCCAGAAGAATTAGAGTTGAGATGCTCTTAGTCAGAGAAGCCATACATAGCGGACATAAAGGCTGACAAGAAGTATATGGTGTTCTAGAGCAGGCGTGGTTCAGTTCTTTTCTCTGTATTCTTGGAAGATCTATTAAACAAACCTAACGAGAGAATTTTTCATTAATCATGTCCTCTTTTCTCAACAGCACTGGCAGACATTCATGCAAAGGATATAATTCCAATGAAGCTGAAATTCAGGCAGAATCTTCAGAGTTTCAAATCCAGGTATGATACCTCATTCCTTTGAATACTGTGGTACATTTTATTAAAATCTTAAATAATTGAGATGTTTAGTTATAAACATCTCTTCCCTGTGTTACTGATAAATATATTCAAATTTTGTACCATTCTCAGTAGAAGTAAATCATTATTACCAGACCACAACTATAGTTAGGGACGCCACCTCTGTTTTCATAGTAGCTGATTTCCCACTGGAGTCTCTGGCAGCAGAGGGAACTATATAACTTGATGAATATGGCCCTCTGATATCTAAGTGTGGAAGGTCAGGTGTATGGTCCCTCTCCTTTGCTTTATCTGCTACCTGCCAGACAAACATTTACTTCATTTAGGAGGGATAAAATGGCTCCTTAATAGAGGGGAAAAAATAAAAGTTGAGGATAGAAAGAGATAGTACAAGAAGCTGCTATGGGTTTTACTACAAAGCAAGCTGAGACAACATAAAAATACAAAAAGATAATAAATGCACTGGCACCTGTCTTAGAAACAGCATTCATGGATGCCTCTTCAGCATCCTCTAGGAAATCCTCTTCATCCCTGTTCTAAATGCAGTGTTCTTATAGGATGTGCTCTGAGCAGCTGTATGTGTGAGCTATTCAGTCTTCAGTAGGGCTGCATTTCCTGTCATTGGCTGACTGCAGGCATACTTGTTCTATACTAGGCAGATCAGGCAGCACTTCAGCATCTTATTTGTTTTCATAGAAGTCCTTCACATCTCTGTACTTTTTTTTAAAGTCTCCATGAATTATTAAGTTAATCTGATAATTTGAGAATGAACAGTAAGCCCTTGCCAGCTCTCACTTCACATCTGTATCTTTTCTGTGTAACTTAAGGGAAATCCTGTCCACGTAATCATGGTCTAACTGATCTCTTCTTTTCTATATCTAGTCGTGTTACCATTCTAGTTAAGCTTTCCTGTGAGACTAATCAGGAAGTGCGCTACCTGCCTGGAGAACATATTGGGATTTTCCCAGGCAACCAGCCAGAATTAGTCCATGGCCTCATTGCACGTGTTAAGGATGCCCCTGCAGCTGATCAGACTGTCAGACTTGAAACCTGTACTGAAGGTAAGTCAGTTCCTTTCACATCTGATAACAGAGGATATTTGATAAGTTTTCCTAAAACTCATGAGAATTCTTATAGGCTGAATTTTGCTGATGCTTTTAAGTATTATTCTAATTCTAGATTCTGTTTTTATGTACTAAGGGGGTTCATAGTAACTTCACCAGTATTATCTGATATTTTGGGCTGACGCTATTTGTAATTCAGTTCCTAAATTGACTATCGACTGCAATGAAATCAGTCTACAGTTTCCTTATTGTGGTTACCTATCAATATCTTAAAATGGATTTATATGTCATGACCATTTTTTTTACATCTTAGTAGCTGCAGTCTGTGGAATCATGGGAATCTTAGGATGCAGAAAGATGATTTCCATCATTCTTTTCCCTTAAAACACAGTGTTTTGTTACCATGTGACTCTCTGCATCAGATTCTCTACTCACGAAGAGCTTGAAAGCTCACATTAACCTGTGGTCCAGACCTGTATGCAACCTAATCGGAAGTCATATTTTAAAAGGCACTGAGTTTTGCAAAGCACCACAGTTGTTAAATGCCTTGGGAATTGCCACATGATCTACTTCCCTTGTTTCCAGGTGGCTATTGGGCAAGTGAGAAAAAGATTCCTGCATGCACACTCTCCCAGGCCTTGACATACTTACTTGATATCACCACGCCACCCTCCCAACAACTTCTAAAAAAACTCTCCCAGCTGGTAACAGCGGAAGCGGACAAACAGAGACTGGAAGTTTTATGTCATGTAAGTAATTAGGGCTGGAGTTACACTAAAAGCGCTACGTAATGGATCCATCAGCGCCTTTCTAAAGCAGAAGCTTTAGAAATGCTTGTAGTGATGGTGTTTGAGTTCCATTCCTCTGTTACATATTCTGTGAGCGTGTAAAACCAACCACAGTGAGAGAAAGAAAGGGTGATCTTATGGTTTAACTTATGCGTGGGAATCAAGAGTTTTCTTCAGATCTGGTATTTCCTGTGTGGTTATGGGTGGGTCATTTTTCCTGCCTGTTTCTCTCACTTGCCCTGTGGTGTTTTTTGATGAGACACCATTAAAAAATCTCAGAGTTTGCTGAGGGAGATGTTGCAGAGGAGCTGTTAGGTATTTTTGTCATAGAATTTGATACTGACAAAGTAGAAGCGAAGTCACTTCAAGTAAGCAAACACTCGTAGGTGTGGCTACTGCTTTATTCTGCTGGGATCAGCAAACACTCAGTAAGTCCTCAACAGGACCTGAGCCTACACAGCTTTGTGGATATCCCATAGCCAGGGGGCTGAAAAACAGTATCTACTTCAGTTTCTATATCCTCTCTGAGAGAACATATATGTGAGAGAAATGATGGTGGGTATTTCTGTTTTTAAGAATTAAACAACTTTTTCAGGAAACCCCAGTATTAGTCTTGGGATGGTTTTGAGAATTCTCTGCTGATTTTCACTTCATTGCATATTTGATTTAATATAAAGTAGGAATCATATTTTAAAAGTTTCTTTTCAAACATTTCCTGAACTCAACATGGCCTGGTAACATTGTGATGGTAACATTGTGATGGTGACTTTTGGCTTTTAGAGCACAGAAGAATACAATAAATGGAAGTTCTACAACAGCCCAAACATCCTGGAGGTCCTGGAAGAGTTCCCTTCTGCTGAAGTCTCAACAGCTTTCTTACTGACTCAGCTGCCACTTCTGAAACCCAGATACTACTCCGTCAGTTCCTCCTGTGACATGACGCCCGGAGAGATTCATCTGACGGTTGCGGTGGTAAACTACAGGACAAGAGGTAATGAACTGTTGTGTTGTTTTTTGTTTTATTTCTGTCTTAATTAAATGATATTTAGTCTAAGCTGTGGTTCAGAACAATCTGTGTATGCTGTATGGCATGAAACATATCTGTAAGAGAAAGCTTGTGTTGTGATACCTGCAGAATAGTACATAGTACAGACGCTCGTACTGTATCAGGATTTGTTAAAATACTGCATCACTGGTGTAGCCTTGTTTTATAAATGATGACTAGATCATTTATATCCTTGTTTATAAGCATAATATTAAGTACAAACTATGCTTTTTTAAAAAACAAACACCTTTTGAATGCTTACAAATAATTTTTCTTTCCTCTGATTAGATGGACAAGGGCCATTGCACCATGGAGTCTGCAGCACGTGGTTGAACAAAATAGCTCTCAATGAAACAGTCCCGTGCTTTGTGCGCAGGTGAGTGAATGCCATAGTAAGAAGCCAAGAAAAATCATGGAAAAGGAATCATTAGGCAAATACTTGCTGTATAATTCAGTGAAGCTTTTTTCCCTGTACATCTCCTGAAGTTAATTCCCGTGAAATTTTCAGGAAACTAATGAAAATTTTATTGAATTCTAATGAAGGAAATTGTTCAAAACTTTTAGAAGTCCATTCAGACACGTTTTCTTAGATTCTCCCAAGTGTTAACACCATATGTATGTGGTGCAGACAGACTGGGGAAAAGGAGGGGGCAAAGGGGTGATTGCGTGCTGTTGTCTACCATGTGTGTCAGCTGTACCTTGTGACCTCAGGTAAGGGCTGAATCCAGTTGTTTTTTCTACAAAATCACTGCTGGTTACTCTCCTGAATCACTGGGCACTTATCAGTGTTTATTTTGTAAAGAAAAAAGTAGTGAGTCTGATTCTTCAGTCCTTCAAGATACATTTATCCTCACATAGAAAGGATAATGAGAAGATTCAAGGCAGTAGAGATGATCACTAGATATCATTCTGTCAGCCTTCTAGGAATACTTTTATTCTGAGTGTTATTTTACCTAATCAACATATTTTTGCATGTTAGTGCTGATGGATTCCGACTCCCAGAGGAGCCAGCCAAGCCGTGCATTCTTATTGGCCCAGGAACAGGAATTGCTCCATTCAGAAGTTTTTGGCAGCAGCGACTCTATGACTTGGAAAAGAAAGGTACTTAGAGGGACTGCCACTTGGGGGAGGCCAAAACTCATCAGCCAGAAGACATCTGTAGTCCTCCAAAGAAAATCTCTTCAGGTGGATGTTTTGTTTGGAGAACTACAAAACAGGTGGAGACACTTCTAAACTTTATCTAAGTAACCCATGTAAAGATTTGTCATCACAAGACTGAATCAAACAGTGCACTGAAACAGCCAATAATTCCATCCCACATGTGACCATTCTGGGAGTATACTATGTGTGTAAGTACTACGTTGTTCTACATCTGCCCAGCTCTCACAAAGGGGCCACAATACAGAAAGGAAATATTTTGGCCTGTCTCTATCATTTTGCTTGGGAAACGTGCTTCAGTAGGTGATTCCATGTAGTACTTTGAAGTATCAGGCATATTCAGTCCTAATGCAGATTTCAAATCAGGAGCTGTCACTCTTGCACACACACTCCTCAGAGTTTTAGCAAAGGACTAATTAGAAATAGTGGTTACATTGCCCAACTAAGTTGATATGACAGGGCTCTCTCTGAGGGCAGTAGTATGAGATGATAGGCCTTACTAGGAAGGCTAAAATAACTGTCTGATCTTGGTTTCAGGGATCAAAGGTGGTGACATGATATTACTGTTTGGCTGCCGGCAGCCAGATATGGATCATATCTACAAAGAAGAAGTAGAAGAAATGAAGAGGAAAGGAGTTCTGAAAGAAGTTTTTACAGCTTACTCCAGGCAACCTGGTCAACCTAAAGTAAGGCTGGTTCTTTTGTTCTTTAAGAGTTGGCCCCTTTAGGAAGGGTCCTCCAAGTTAATGTTTGGGCTCTGTTGAACAATTTTATTGAAAAACAAGACAAAGCAAAACAAAACTGTTTGCTTCATTCTGAACAAGTGACAAAAGGCCCCATTCCTCCAAAACGAAGGAGCCTCTCATTGTTCACTTCTGAATGAGCACCATATATGTACAGATGTGTTTTAAATCCTCACTGCCTTATTGATAGGTGTGGTAGACATACAATTAAACCTTTGAGTGCAAAACATCCTTTGAAATTAGAAGCTGGAACATTTTTGGAAACCTTACATTTGGCAGGATATGATAAGCCTGTGAGTTAGAAATGAGCAGGCTCTCATCATCTGTCACCATTTCAGTACTGTTTTTAGCTGTCTTGCCTCTCTAAGCAAGTCAGGAATCTTTGGCAGTGGTAATTGGTTCTAAATAAAAGTCTCTTAATGTACTCTGGTTTAATCAAGGACAGCCTTCAAAGTTGGGACTTGTAGAGAGAGCATTTAAGACATTTTTCCCCTCCTTTGCTGTCATGCACCATGTGGAATAGTTAGGATGTACTGAACCTTCCTGCGTAGGCCCACACTGAGTTTAGAAAAGCCAATAGACAAAGCAGCATTGAAGAGACCTTTTCTAATGATATATATTTTTTTCTGTTTCTAAGGTCTATGTTCAAGATATTCTTCAAAACAAGTTGGAAACCAAAGTGTGTAATATCTTGCATAAAGAGGAAGGGCACCTGTTTGTCTGTGGAGATGTACGCATGGCCAGGGATGTTGCTCAGACTTTGAAGAGGATACTTGTAAAAAACCTGAACCACACAGAACAGCAGGCAGAAGAGTATTTCTTCCAGCTAAAGGTATCCTGTGATGTACAAGGCATTCTTTCCATTCAGACAGTGCTCCAACACAGGTTTCAAAGTCACATTCCAAATCCTACAGGCTGTAATTAGCTTCTTTTCAGCAGCGTGCTAAAGAAATGTGCTTAACTGATCTGCTTAGTCTACTCACCATGATTTAAAATGGATGGTTGCTGTTTGGTTAGGTTGTATGAATGACATGTCATGCTCCTCAACTACATACTGTCATTCTGCACAGTATGTATTTTTTTATGTAGAATTTTTTGATTCCGGGCATTAGATTTGCAGTGTTTCCGGAGCATCAAAAGTTTGACACTTTATTGTATCAAAATAGGAATGTGAGTTTAAGAAATGAATGGGGCAGTCACTGAAAACACAGTGTCTGTGTATGGTGGGCTTTGGAGGACTGTTCTGTTAGCAGAACTTGTCTGGAGTTTGCATGTCTGCAGTTTGGTTCCTTTATTGGCAGCAGGAAAGTCCACCATCACAGAATCAGTCAAGTGAATGCTTACTTAATGTCACAGAAAGATTAATCTCTGGGGTTTTTGTTCTTTGTTTTCTTTTTCAGAGCCAAAAGCGATACCACGAAGATATATTTGGGGCTGCGTTCCCACATGAAGTCAAAAGAATATAAGAGATTTGCAACCCATGTTGGTCCAGGCATGAACCAACAGACACTGAATGTGATATTTGCACATTTGTTCTTGTTTCAAAAATCAAGGGATCAAATGCTCTTCTTTATTTGTGCTAAATGCTGCACATCTGATGGTAGGATTTGACTTCTAAGCTCTAGCCTTAAGTAAGAAAAATATGAAATTTAACTTCTGTTCTTCTCAGACTCTTTTAAGAGATTAACTTAATACTGAAGATGCCAATTATTTTTTTAATTCTATCTAGGTGTACATCTGTCATCTTTTGCAAATAGAAAACATATAAAGCCTAGTCACAAGGAAAACATAGAGGGTTGTGTTTTTTGCTATTAGTGACATTTTTTAGTTTTTTGCCATTGCTGGAAGTGATTTTTTTGTTTGTTTTTTTAATGGACTATTTATGTTTGAATTTATTTATATTATTGTTTTACTGTGCACATTATCTTCACTTCAAAGCAAGTAAGTAGATGGTTGTGACACTTGGAAGCGTGCAGTGATTTGTTGTATCTAAAGGAACTCTTGCAAATGTGATAAAATACAATGGCTTATGAGTGGAAATACCTGCTGCATGCACTTCAAATGTACGCATGTCAGGAGGCAGCAGTTCTGATTTCTGCTCTATATGGTTCAGGTACACCAACCTGAATTTTGTTGTTACAGAGCCTGTAACAATGAGGTTCAGAAAATTCAAAAGCACTTTGTACACTTGATATCAATGCTCTGACATTACTTGATTTGTTTGTAATAAAAGATACCTTTATATTAAGACAAACAGATTGGTGTACGTCTTTGTCCAGTTATCTTCAGCCTGAAAAAGTGCAGGTGGGTTGGTAGATGGAGGAGAACTGCTAAACACAGCCTGAGCTGGTAATTGAGCACCTGGTGAGGGGGTGGCTGGCCCAGGAAGCACAGGTGCAAGCAATTCTCCTGAGCTTCCCACCCGATTGCAAGGGGGTCCACCCTGCTCTGGTCTCATTAAGAGCAAGCCTCTGATGGGAGAATATCTCCTGGGTGAAGGCTGCTTCTTGAGGTGTGTTTTATAACCAGAAGACCCTCATCACCAATTGGGTATGTCAGCTTCTTTTTGTATGTGACTATTGGTATTTCTAATGATGCTTTGCCTGGTATCGCAAAGAACCCATCAGAAGCAGTTTCTCTGCTTCTAAGGGCTGACATGGGGTGTTCTCCAACCAGCAGTCCCTCCTTAAGCAAGGAGCCTATCTATGTGAGTTATGCAGCCTATCTAAGATGAGTTACGCAGTCTTGTTCCTGCTGGAGAGGTGTGAATCTTGCCTTGTGGGCTGTGAACTAAAGAATGCAAAATAACAATTGGAGCAATGTATATTGCCTTAGTTATATTTTGAGTTTGGTTCCTGGCTTTTGCAGTTCCGTCACAGCTTCTTTTTCTGAAATCAGCAGGAATTTATGATGACATTAAAAAGAGATTTTTCCTGTCATCCTTTGTCTCCAGGAGCTGGAATCCAGTGAAAGATTTGATGCTCAAAGTCAACAGTGTCATGTATGTGCAGTGTGTTCCACGTGTACTTCAGGGCAGCTTTAAACATGAGATTAAAAACTGCACCGTAGTTGAAAGGCTGTGGGCAGTGATGGTGGAGAGCAGGAAGTGTTGGACAGCAGGTAGAGAGTGAAGGACAGAGGAGATTCATAGCAAGTATGTGAGTGTTATTTCATCCTTCAACAAATTCTTTGCTTCCGAAGTTTTGAGGTGGGATGGATGTAGAATGAGGCAACTTCCATCTCTGTTAAGAAGGTTCTCAATAAGCCCAGGACTTGCTGAGCTCTGGACTCCAAATAAGTCCAACATAGGCAACAGAAGTTCTATGTTTTAAAGTGCTAGTGTGCGCCTTGCACTTTCAGGAGGTGTTTTATAGCACGGTGTGTTTGCCCTGTGTTTATCAAAATAGGTGTGTTTTCTTGCCAGGAGTGCTCGTCAAGTGGTCCCCTCTGGGTTTAGGGTTTAAAATGCAACGAGTGTTACATCACTCCAGATGTCTGGAGCTCTGTGTGGTCTCTGTGCTTGAGCTTGTCTTCACTGAGATGGGAATGCTTGTTGACTTAGGAGAGGAGGAGGGAGGGAGGGAAGGAAGCTTCTGTTGTCATTCAGAGGAAAGAGATTGTTGGACTATTCACTGGTGAAAGATGGATAAAAAGCTTCAGAATTTTAACTAAGATATAAACAAATGTCATTGTAATAACAATGCAAAGTCATACAGCGTGTTGCACAGATCCCAGGTTGCAGTGTGTTCTTAAGCCTTCAGCAGGAGGTCGGTGATGATGCAAATGCCTCTGGGCTGGGTTAGCTGCTCTTTCTTGGGAGAAAGCATTACCTCGGGTTGGTGGGAGCTGTGCTGCAGTGCTGGGTTACAGCTGCTGGGATGTAATGCAGCCATTCAACAGTGAGCTTCCCTTTGCAGCTGGTGGGATGTAACCTTCCTGTTTGAGGTTATTTAGGGTTGTTTTTTTTTTAGCTGTAGTTAAATAAGTGACCTTG
This sequence comes from Excalfactoria chinensis, assembly GCF_039878825.1. Taxonomy (NCBI): domain Eukaryota; kingdom Metazoa; phylum Chordata; class Aves; order Galliformes; family Phasianidae; genus Excalfactoria; species Excalfactoria chinensis. The sequence goes on along the minus strand of NC_092843.1, from coordinate 8,106,479 downwards.
CCCTTCAAGTTTAATTGATAATTACATTCACTATTTCTTTTTCTTTATGAGAAGCATGAAAGCTCAACTTATCTGAGGGCTTTTACTGTTTGCGTAGGAAAGATCTAGATAAGATGGATGAAATGTAAGGCTGTGCTGTGAAGTGCCCAGTCCTTTTCTCTTCAGGGCAGTACAAGGCTGCCGTTATTTTTGGCGTAAAGCTGTTTGGCAGCAGCACAGTGACCCTGGGGTTAACGGATTAATTAACACTGCTGGGTAGTGTTGGCTGGAGCTGGGGCACCCACAGGGAAGGACAGCAAGTTCTGGGGCAGGAGGCAGCTCCCTTGTGTGGCAGCAGGTGGGCAGCCTTCTCCTCGCAGCTGTTGGTGCCTGATCAGTGCAGGCTGAGTCCTGAGGTGATGTGGGTGTGAGGGGACCCCACTGCTTCCCGGCAGCACGAGGGGGTGAATTCCTCCAAAAACAAACACTGTGGGGTGGGCTGTGTGGTGAGATGGGAGCTAAGAAGAAGAGCTTTCATCAAGATAACAATGTTAAAATCCCTTTTGCTGAAGCTTGCTGTGTGGTATCATAACTGAATGGGCAGCTCCACTAGGAGGCAGCTCCAACTGAGAGCTCTGCTCAGAGCTCAGGCCCTGCTCTTCCCCTCCTGTTTGCTGAGCAGTCCTGTAGTGCTGAGCTGGCTCAGCCTCGCTCCCAGTACGGTTTGATGCTCTGAGAAGTCAGTGTTGGAGCTCTTAAAGCCAGGTGACTTGTCCCATTGTAGCAGGTGGGAAAGCTTTCTGGTGCGTGCTGAGCAGCTGCAGTGATGTTGGGGCTGCAGGTGCAACCCGGAGTTGTGCAATGGGACGGGTAGCTGCTGAGAGGGCACTGGGTTCTCACTGCCATCGTGGTGCCATTTCATACTATTTGTGGTGAAAGTACGAGTGGTTATGGCAAAAAAGGAACTTGAACAGCATCTCTGTTCCATCTATTAAACAAGTTGAAGTTTGCTGGCTGTCCTGCAGCTGAAGGGCTTTTGCATTTGACTTATAAGAGGAAAGAAGATGATCCTTGTCTGCAGGGACAGTTAGAATATCAGCTGGGCGGATGTCAGTGACAGCTCAAAGCAAACCTGCCACAGGTTGAGTCAGTGTAGGGAAAGGGGCTGATGGACGTGACATGGTGCTTGTTTCTGAGCCCTTGCTATCACAGGCTCCAACAGTTTTTATTCCTCCCTGGCTGGGCTTTGCAGGACTGCAATAATTGAGGAACAAAGAAACTTATTTCTGCTGCAGCCCCGAGGCCAGGGGGCTCCTCAGCTCTGCGGGCAGTGCAGGATGAGCTGCTTGTGCTTTAGTTTAGCTACAAGTGGGTGTGGGGGTGGGAGGGAAGGTCAGACCACAATTCTGTGACAGTTGCTTTATCCAGAGCAAAGATTTATTTGCTGAAAAGATCGCTGTGTATCCTGGAGTTCAATAGCATAATGTGCACTTTTTTCCCCCCTTGCTGGTTGCATAAACTAATACAGAAACAGTTGTTAATACTAACAATCTTTAATTAATTTAATAGCAATTCTGGAAGACACTCTGATAGAAAATATTTAAAAAAAAATTTACTGTACAAAGTTTACAACGCATTTGAAAAGAAAAACGTGTCAATTTTCACCATATTACAGACTGCATTTACATTCACTATTGACGTGTGGCTATCGTAGCAGCATTGTACAGCCAGCTTCACATTTACACCTTTACAACAGGACGGGCTCTCTGTGCTTTGTGCCTCTCACCAGCACAGGTAGCCATAAAGCAGTGTGAGCCAGTGCCTGCTGCTCAGCTGTGACAGGTGGGAGAGCCCAACTTCATTCACAGCTGTGCTGCTCCACAGGTTGTTTGACTTCCATGTGCCTCACACAGCTGACTGCAGCACATCACCCACAGACTAATCAGCCCTGCTCTCTGGTATGCCGGGTTTTGCTTTTAAGAGCCATTTATGGAAGTTAAGTGCAAAACCAAGGAAGGCTGAGGCTGAATCTCAGACTTTGTGGTTTCAAGGCAAGATTGGAAAGTCTTCCTGCAGCAGGACAGCACTCATCAGCCCGCAGTGCTCTTGGGTCATCTGCTTTCAGCACACTTTAGAGTGCAGCATTAAGGGACGGGTGGCCCTGCTGACACAGGTGAAACTGCCTTGCTGGGGAGCAGGGCTGGCACAGCATTCTGCCTGGAAACAGCCTTCACAGCCGGGGTTTGAACCTCATGTGAGGACAGTCACACAGGGAGAACAACATCTTTTGCGTTTTAATTTTGTTTTGTTGTAAGCTGGGTATCACCCAGTGCGGGCTGCCTGTCCAACCAGCCATCCCATAGGAAGAGACTGAGAAGGTCGTCCTTTCTCAGCAGTGCTGTTGCACATGGCTGTCAGCAGTAATGTGAGTAAGGTGAGCAATCATTTTGTTTCTTTCCCACACTGAAAGCTTTGGGTGTCCCAGGTAAGACCTGCTGTATGCACACAGATGGCAGGAGTAGCAGTGAGGAGCATGGTGTGTGTTAGCAGAGGGGCTGCTCAGACCCTATGGCTGTGAAGCAATGTGTGTGCCCAGCTTCTGCTCTCCCTAAGGCAAGGCACACCGCTGCCCACGGGTTCATAATGTTAACGTTGCTACGAAGCGCATTTCTCCTTGCTTTGTATTGCACTGTCAATACTTCAGCAGTACTGGTTGGAAAACAAGCCCTGTTGAAACCTGTGACACTGTTATTGTGAGAGTGGAACAGTATCAAGGCTTGAAGAGAAGCAGGAGAGCAGGTGGTGGCTAAAAGGGCAGTGTGTGCGGAGGGGCCTATTAGCTTTACTGAGGTGGTGAGAGGGAGGCCAAGAGAACCACGTCTCCATGCTTGGCTACCACCAAACCGATTCTGTTTTATATCTGAGACATGTTTTAAAATCACCACAGTGCGGTACAGGACCGAAGCTCTCTGTTCAACAGAGCTTTGCTGTTTGTTTGTCTGTTTTCCTCCACTTGATTTTTCTGAGTCAGCCACCTGTAACCAAAGCACCTGCTGCTTCGTGTGCCTCGTGGAGGACTTCAGCACATTTTAAAGCCTTGAAACGGCAGCAGAAGATATAAAAGAGGCGTGTAATGCACTGGTGTGACTGAAGGAATGAAATATGACCATTTCCAGTGACTGCTAATGATCTGCCTTAACAATGAGGACAGAAGGGCTCTTTAATGTTCACTGTGTAATTAGCGTTGTTTGCTGCTCTGGCTGACAGGTGAAGGAATAAGAATGGAGGTGTGAGGGAACATTTAATGCAGCTTGCGGTTCATTTGCAAGTGAGATAATGCCGTAATCAGCTGTGTCCTCTATCAGTCTGTGTATTACACCTGGTAGCACGTGGTTTTGTTTTGATTTTTGGGGGCTGGGTTTTTTTTGGCCTTAAACAACCTTTGCAACAGGTCTGAGCTGTTGGACCGAGTCAGGTTCTCTGGAACAAAACGTGACTTTCCTAGCTGAAGGGGTTTGTTGTTCTTAGTTTTCCTCAGAACTACATCCTAGTCCTAAATTACTTGAATTCTTGCAGACTTATCTGACTGTCTGGAGGAGCATTTTGTGCACAGGGGAGAAATGACTCTGAATCTCTGAACGAGCTCTGTGCATCAGAACAGTATGCAACACGTTGTTTAGGGATGGCTTTTTCCCTTGATTTTCTTCCCTCCCTGGAGCTCTATCCAGTAAAAAAACCTCTTCTACAACTGAGATGGGGGTCAGGGCAGTGAGGGGCAAGCTCTGGCAGTGCTGCTGGTTCGGGGGACAAACAGGTTGTGCCTGAAGCTCCCTGGGAGCTTGGCTTCTCCAGGGGCAGCCTGCTGGGGTGGCCCTGCCTGAGCGGGGCTGGAAGTGGATGGACCCAGAGGTCCATTCTCACCTGAGCCAATCTGAGTTTCTGTGGCGCAGCAATTCAGCTTTTCCTGTGAGTTCTGTGTTTCAGTGCCTGGTTCTGTGTGTCAGTGGAGATAACGGTATGTTTGACAGCAAACTCTCCCTTCAGAGGCAGAATTTTACTACTTTAACTTAATTCAAGGTAACCCAGAGCTTAGATCAACCCTGTGGAAACAAACCAGAGTGATCGCAAACCGAGTTTTCAGCTTGGATGAGTCCCAAGGCAATAGACAAATTTTACCTTAACGAGAGAAAAACTTAATTTAAAACTCCCATCTCCTTGTATAAGATACTGACCATTCTGAAACAAAGCCGTTCCACTCATCTTAGGGGAAAATGCACCGAAGGCAGAAGATCATAGAAGATCGTTCCTATTTAAGCCACAGACACAAAAAGGAACTAGAAAAAAGGTTGGTTTCTCTTTGTGCTGGTTGAACGGCTGTAGTTAAAATGATTTGCTGTTTATTATGCGTTAAAAAAATGTAGTTCACACAAAAGCATCATGTAAACATCCTTCAAAGAACTGCTGGTGCTCAGACAGAACTCACATTTTGCCAACAACGAAGGGCTGTGAACTGATGGTCGTGTGGCTTTCAGCTGTGGCTGCACCAGTTTCATAGCTTGGAAGATTCAGTGAAGGTTTCTTTGTAAGCAGGTAGACATTGTCGCAAGACAACTACACACCGTGCTATAGCTTTTGATTACTTGGTTCCAGGATTCCCAAGCCAAATCTCTCAAAACGCAGGACAACTTTGCTACTGTTAATGCTGAAAGAGTGGAGAAGGAAAGGAAAAGGGAGGGGAAAAATTATTTATTTACTGTTGTTTTTGTTGTGATTTTCTTTAGAAAGCTACAGTCATATAAAAGGGGTTGGGTTCTGGTCTCGTGCAGCGTGAGATCACCCAGCAGAGTTTAAAAATTAAGCAGCAATCATTGGAAATTTATTCATGCTAACCTCATTAGTGAAAGCACGTGGCTCAAATTGGCAGAACGGGAGGCGTTTATAAGTACCTGACCTGAGGGGGGCAGGAGGCTGACAGACATTTGGATTCCTTGAAATAGAAATGGAGGGAAAAAAAAATCCCTTTTTTAAGGGGAAGGGGCGTTCTGACAAGGTACGGCAATTTCGTCAAAAAAAGCATCTGCTCCTCTTTAAGTCTATAGCAAGTGAACAAAGATGTCTTTTCCTTCAGCCTCCATCTGTTAGTGTAGCTAGAGACTCTTTCACTTCGAAATGCCTTCCTACACGTACATGTCAGGAGGCAGCAGGGCAGGGAGCAGGAATACGTGAGGGCTTCCAGCAGATTCCAGTGCAGTGTGCAGGCTGTCTGCCTTTCTGAGAGAATGACGTGTGGGTGTATTTGTCCTCACTGAACACAGGAAAAACCTCCCTGGTTCCTGCTGCAAATCCGCCTCTGTCCTGTCCCCCATGGAACAGAGTTTTTTCAAAGAAGGAATAAAAAACGACCTTTTGCAAAAAGGCTGCAGCACTGCCTGCAGGAATGCGAAGCTCCTACTGCAAAGTCAGGCATTTTGCTGAACCAGGGATGTAAACAAAAGCAAATCACAGAACTTAAAACAATGGATTTACAAGGGAAGGAGAATGAGGAACTAAAGGGCTTCCCTGCTTCCCTCCCCTTCTGCACAGTGCTGTAGTTGATCCCAGTTTTGGATGCAGGTGGTGCATTCCCAGGTAGGCTACGGGACTGCAATCTGCCCTGAGCACAAAAAGGACTATCCTCCTTTCTACACAGGAACTGCACCTGCCATGTGCACCCCTGACAAAGGTGACCCTTAGTTCAATGCAGGGCTGGATCTGGCCTTGCAGAAGAACTGACCCGATCTGGCCCTTAAGTCACATTGGTTTGCAATGCAAGTGAAGTGTTCAGTTGTTGGTTATGCCTGTGGAAAATGTACCTGCTATCTTGAGTCAAAAGCCACAGCCCAGCACTAAGGATGACAGCCACCACCTCAGACAGCAGCTAGGAAACTTCCCCCTTCTGCTTCTTGAGGCTTGTAGGACATGAATACCAGTGTCAGCTGAGCCCCAACCTGCTGCTGCCCATGCCAGGTTGGTCAGGGCAGAGCACCAGCTGCAGCCTGCTGCCATGGCTCAGAAGTGAGAGGTGCCACGTTGTTAGACAGTAACTTCTTGCAGGCAGGAGTTGTTATTCAAGCTAACAGCCCACGCCAAGCAGAAAAAGGCAGAAAAGGAGAATTTGGATAAAATGTTGATTATGTCCGTGGGTTAATTTCGTGGTTTTGTTTCCATTTTTTTGAATGGAAGGTGATTGTCCAAGTTGCTGGTTAGGATACAACACATGGAAGCATGCAAGGTGGAGCCCGTTATTGCACCAGTAGCTACAACCTACAAGGAAATATGGGAGGGAGGAGAAAAAGACACCATGAGAGTTAGTTTTCAGTTATTGTAAAGCAAGCTCTTGAAAACGACCTATTATAAAGCTTACAGCAGTCAAGCAAAGGGTTAGTGCAACATTTCTCTACGGAGCTGTCAGAGGGAATGTGGCTGCCTGCAGTAGGTTTTGCATCTGCTTGCTGGTTGATACTGCTAAGTGCTTTCTAAGCGTGACCTGAATAGAACACAGCTTGCAGGAGACAAAAACCAACTGAGCTTCCTGCACTTTCATTCCACTGAGCACAAAGTCAGCTGTCAGCATTGATAATTAATAGAGACACTTAAAGTACTTCTCTATTGCATGCTTTGAACAGAGAAAAAGCATTGATGTATGCAAATTTACACTTGCAGTAGGAGGGGAGGATCTGTCTGCCCACAGAAGAAATAATTCAGGTAGCTGCTGCATAAGGCACGATTCCACAGGCTGATCAAGAATTCCCAATGGAAACACTAACCCAAAGTAATCGCTTGGCAGACTGCTCTGGAAACGTGTGCTCTTGTGAACCGGCTGCCCAAATGAGAAGCATTACTTCAAGTAATTTCCAGTGTGATGTAAGGGACATGGCAGGATCCTCTGACAGTCTGCATGGGAATATTTAGGCAGCCTGGGCTTCCAGTCTGCACTGCAGTGTCTGACTAGGTGGGCTGAAAGATGCAAAATTGGCTGTGAGAGTCAATGATCCAACATAAGTGGATCTGACAGTATGGAGAAACGAGGGCATGGAAGTGTTGACACAGAGCCATCGTGTTGGAGGGCTCTACAGAAAAGTAAAGGAAAAAAATTAACAAAGGACTCTGCCATATCCTGTAAATCTCCTGACAATAGAACTGTTGTTGTCCATAAAACAACCTGAACTCATGATCCTCTGAGACAAAAGATGACTTTTTAAAAATACTAATCTGGGGCTGATACCTTTCACATCCAAGAACAGGAGACCCTCACTGGTCATCGCGCTCTGCAGCTTATCACACTGGACCAGATTCTGTACCTGCCTTTGGTGCTGACATCCTCCTCACTGCTCCAAGCACAGCAGCATCACTTGCTCTCTAACTCCCAATGTGCAGAAAAGACAGATTTAAATTTACAGTGCTTTAGGCCTGAAGAGAAAGAAGAGCTGATTCTCTCCGTTTATGAATGACAGACTGATATATAATTTAGCTCAAGTTCTGTCAGTTTCTCTTTAGATGCTTATTTAGGAAAAAAAAACCTTAAAAAAATCAAGGCAACTGAAATCCCCAGACTGGAGCTGTACCAGATCTGCTGGAGCAAGGAGTGGACAGGGCACAGAAAGACACCTTTCCTCCCACCTACAGTCACAGCCCAGTGCAAAGCAGAAACTGATGATGCAAAGAACTGTCAAATCTAAGGATCTCCCTGTTTTTCATTGTATCTTTTTAAAATGAGTGCTGTGGTATGAATATATACCTGTCTAACACATGGAAAAAATAGCAGACAGCTCTACTTATCAATCAGTGGACAGTAAGCATTCTACTTTTGTTGGTAATAGTTTTCTTTCGTATAAAGATGATGCCATCTTTTAATGTTGTTGGACATTATAACAAGAGACAAAGGGTAAAATCTGCAAGCAAAGCCCCAGATAAAGCACACACACCAAGGCACAAAATGCCATGACAGTCACCAGACAGTTAACAGAAGCAGTTTAGTGATGATAATGTATTACAGGAAGATCATGAAGAGTTATGGTAAGGAAGGGGTAGATTAAACATCAAAAAGGAAAATAAATAAGAAAATATTAGATGGTCAGTTAAAGAAAATATACCACAAAGGAAGTTCACAAGTGTCTGATCTCCCCATGAGTTTGAGGCAAGTGAGACTGGGATCCCTTATTTCCTGAGTGATGGGTTATTTGTGACATAGGAGACAAAGGTTTTAGGCCCTCTGACTTTATGCAGGTCTATCCTGACCTGGATGTAGTTCTAAATTCTGGTCTCATCTATCATAACAGATGTCATAGGATGTTCAGTGAGATATTCCTGAGGGGTCTGTCCCCATTTTGGCAGTTTACAGATGCTTGATCTTGTGATACTTTCTTTCCTAGTTTCAACACAGATCCTAAATTGGAAAGCATCGTGATCTTGGCTAGGGTGTGTGCTGCTACCTCTCACCCGTCCTTGATCCAAATCTTGATGGGATTCCAGCTTATTCAATCCAAAAGTAACAACTTGTCCCAAGCTGTCAACTTACTGCTTTTGCCAAGTAATTTAGAGATTCTGAAGATTTTAGCATGTGGCTTGTTTGTTTTTTTCCTTCAGAGGTCAACTATATGAAGAGCTCCATTCCTTCATCTGTCTGTGCAAACTGGGCAGTCCTCCATACAGAGTAGGAGGGGTTTGTGTTTTTTTTCCTACGTGCTCCTTGAGGAAGGTTGCTATGTTAAGACACTTCCATTAATTGATGGTTCAGTTTAAAGGGGAAATGGCAGCACGTTCTTTGGTGGCTCCCTTCCTCATTCAGTACCAGCCATTTAAAGGGAAACTCTAATTGCTTTCAGATCAGTGTGGGCACTTTCCAATAACGGTGGTAGATGCTCCCTGAAACCAAACAGAGCTGGATAAATAATCTACAGAAGGAGGGAAGTGAATATGTTGAAGTGGGAAATTAACTGCCTGAAGTGCATGCACGTTTCATTGCATAATTTCCTAGTAACTAGAAAAGCAGAACAGCACACTGTTACATTAAAGATATGACAGACCCCAGGAAGGCAAAATTAAGCACAGGAATGGTCGGTTAGCAAATTCTGAGCAGCGCAAGCTGCAAGCGTGGTTATCATCACAAGTACTCACTCAGCAGACTTCCAGAAGTGCCCTGGGTGGGAGAGTCGACGATTCAGTTTTGGCAGTTTTTCAAGCATATCCATGAGGACAGTGAAGCTGGGTCTCTCGCTGAGATCAAATGACCAACATGCTGAGAGGATTTCCTGCGAAGGATAATTAAGGCTCATTATTTCCACTTAGTTCACACGTCAACTGTACAAACTAAGCGACTGATTGAGCGGTGTGACTTGTGACAGCCCAGCAACAGCTACTTTTTAAGCAGTTGTCTTGGACATTGTTAAAATCAGTGTCCTGAGTACCAGTGAAGTCACTTCTATATGGCAACAATGGGAAGAGGATGGTATCTCATTCTGATCTGTTCTCTCTCCCGTCCTTTATGATTAGAATTCTAATAAAGGTAAAATAAGCAGCTTCCACTTTTCCAGCAACCCTGAGAAACAGTTTTTTGGAAGGTTTCCTGCAGCTGATGTACCTACATTGATTTCTTTCCCCAAACTAATTGTTGCAAGGATTTGTTTCACTCCTTCACCACTTCCAATCTGCCAGATGAGTGCCTCAGCAGGCTGGTTCTTGAAGGGCCATTCTCTTGCTTGGAGCTCATACCACACAGTCCTGCAACATAAACAGACAAATCAAAACTCTGACAGAATCCCAATTTCTTCAGAAAGCTCTGGAATGTAAATAAGGTTGTGCAGCAAATCCCTCCCAGCCCATTCACCCGCCTCCCTGTCAAAGGATCCCTCCCTGTAGTAGGTGAGGGAAATGCAGCCTAGCTGAATCCTGAACCTGACAGAAGACGGGCAAGGCTCAGGTCTGCATCATATCTCATTTAGAAAGTTTCTGTGATGCTCCTTATGTCTTTTCCCCTTACCCAAAGGCATAGATATCTGCAGCTTTGGAGAAAGGCAGCTTGTCTTCATCTTTCCCAGGGGCCATCTCACGAACGATTTCAGGGGCCAGGTAGCATAACCAGTCATGAGGAAGCTTCAATTCATTCTCCCTCCTGAGTTCAAAGGAAAGAAGTCATACTGAAATGCAATATTAAGTAAACTAAGAAACAGCATATGGCCCATATCTGTGGTTTGCCTAATGCTGTGACTTTTCTTACATGTTTTGGCTTGGCTAACATTCTCTTTCTAATTTTTGTGCCATATTAAAAAACATATGCAAGTATTGGCCTGGCTCTCCAGCTCATTCTTGGGCTTAAAATCATTTTTGTTCTGTGTTCTGAGACTCAAATCACGTATTACTTTCTAGCTTTCTGTAGTGTAGAAAGGCCTCTCAAAAAAAGAAGTGTATTCCAGACTATACAAAGGAAAGGACTCAATCTCCTCTCCCGCATCAAAGTATGTCCCTGTTAGATTGTTTTTAATCACCCCAGAAATGGACCAAGCACTGAAACCTCCACCTACCTTCCTTCCTGAACCACACCCGAAATTCCAAATAGTCCAAAGTCAGTGATCACTACTTTCCCATTGTCATAAAAAACATTCTTGGATTTCAGATCCTTGTGTACAATCCCCTTCGCATGCAGATAGCCCATGCCCTGGAAAAAAAGTTTATGTGAAGAGATGTAAATGTTGTCATGCTTACAATCCTCTATCTGGGCATGCTTTTCTTTCTAATACATGTTTATTTACTCCAACACAATAAATTAAGTGGGGACACAGCAGCTTCCTCCTCTGTACAGCAGGGAGGGTACTTCTAATTGAAGCAGTAAGTGATGGTGAACTTCACAACTCTGAATAAGTGTGTAGGTGTGTGAACAAGGAACAAGTGACACAAACTTTCTCGCTGAATTCCTAGGACACTTCAGCCAGCAAAGAAAACAAGAGCTTAAGAAACGCTACTTCAGTTGAGCAATTCTGAAAACAGCCATGGAAAACTGCAAATCTGGAAGATCATGTCTACTTCAGAATGTTTTAATGTAGCTGTAGTTACTAATAAAAGAGACTGGGAAGGAAATGGGCCCTGCATGCATTTCTTCATGGTTGCCTTTTATCAAAATTCTCCCTCCCCAACCCCAGATAAGCAAAAGATCAATCTCTATCCCTACAGGTTTTCAGCTTACATCCCACTGAATTAGCAGTTTTCCTTCCTCCATTCTCAGTTTTTCCCTGCTGCAGCACCCTGTGGTATGGCTGCTGAACTTACAGACCAGCTGTGCAGCCTCTCAGCACTTGCTGAGATGTTGCCCAGGAAGCAGATATCTCTGATAGCATAACATATACTTACCTTAATGATCTCCTGTGCTATCTGCCTGGTTTTGTTAATATCCAGGGATATCTTGGGGTCCCTTACAAATGAATAAAGTGTCCTTCCTTTGCAGAAGCTGTAAAAAAGAAGAACAAGAGTCCTAAAAAGTATCTTTAAAACATTGGAGAAACGTAAAGATGACCAGAGGATGCTCAAAGGTCACTTTTATCATGTTGATGGAATCAGTCTTCTTCCCTCCGCTGAGCAATGCCATGTTCAGTAACATAAATGGCTCAGTTGACATCTGTGTGAGTGTACACAATTGCAGCTACTGTTAACTGTCATTCAGTTATTGCTAAAGTGTGGTCAAGCAAACACTTATTTGTTTCCTCAGTGCCCTGATCTCATTATGGTCTTCTGACAAATAAGTCCAGTTTTCATAATCTGAGCACCAGCTTCTGCTGAGACTGCAGATTACTTTGTGCCGCTTCTTAAGAATTCAAGAGACTTTAAGAGATTAAAAAATAAGAATGAGATTGCCAATAAATAAACTCCCTAAGAAGAGACACCTCTAATATCCAAAACTCCAAGCAACAGAGGCTGCTTTGATGCCGTCCACTTTCAGACTGCAGAAATAAATATTACAAATTTATTTTTAATACACACATACATCATACACATGCATTAAATATTTGTTATGGAAATATATAATTTACAAATATGTTTATAGAGGTTTATTCTGTATTATTATTATAAATAGATAAGCAGGTGCAGTATTACTAACAGAAGTTGTTATATCCTTACCTGGTAATGATTGCTAAATGAGGAGGGTTCATGCACGCTCCCATGAAAAGCACCACGTTCTCATGCCGGGTTTGTCTGTAATTCATCACCTCCTTTTTAAAGAGCTTGAGATGATCCTGATTGTTCCCATCTATCTCCAGCAGCCTGATGGCCACTTCCCCGTGCCATTTTCCCTTGTGAACCTTCCCCCATCGTCCTTGGCCAATGGGATCCCCCAGTTCGATCTGTTCAAAGGGAATGTCCCATTCCTGCAGGTAGACACTGGTCTGGCTGGGTTTGCGATAAATCATCCCTTGCAGGTGTGGCCTTCTGTTTGGCAAATCTTCCACTTCATCCTCATCATCTTCAGGTTCTGATTTATTACTCTCAGGTTCTTCCACCTGCTTACAGAAAGAGAATGGAAAAACATTCTGAGAGTCTGTTTTGAGAGGACTTGGGAAGGTTGATGAACCTATTTGACGACAGATCTAGAGATCTCTTCATAGGACAAAGTCATCTGAGAAGGCTACGAAAAGGCACACACCTCCTCTGGGATGTGGCTCAAAAGCCACTTGAGAAACAGCTGCAGCAACTGAGTGAGCCAAAGATTTGAGCTCACCTGCTCCCTATTAGAAACAGTTAATTTTTGTTACAAGTATTTCATTGTTTCAGCTTGGCAACAGAAACATCCAATTGTCAGCAGATCTGTTGAGCATAGACAGCCCAGTGGAACTGAAGGCACAGCTAGTCTACATTCACAGCTCCAGCCACAAGCTTCTACTGCATTACAACGTGTCCTTTGGGATTACAAAAGAGATATAAAAGGGGAAACCACAAAACCTACCTCTTCTTCATGTTTAAGTCCATCTGTATTTGGCTGTTCTTTAGCACTAACAAGAGAAAACAGATTTGTAGTAAGAAATAAATGGAGTGCAGACAGTGAAAGCAGTATAGTCAATCAGATCAAAGTACAGTCACTTCTCTACTAAGGACTTTCTAAGATTACTTTGGCAAATAAGGGTCAAAGATTTTGAAGTGATTCTTGGTGTGTAGGAATTCATTGGCAGTGGTATGGCTGCATTATTACAATGTGCTTCAGTAACAGATACTCCTATTCCCAGTACTACAGAAACACCTACAGAGTGGTCAAGCAATTGTGAGTGCTAGGGTTGTAGATTAAAACATCAGCACACCCTACAAGCATGTTAGCTTGCCATGCTCTTCCATGCTGCTTCAATCACGAAACCTTCTACCTTTTATTTCATTTGACCTTTCTGAGCTGGGAACATGCACACAGAACCATAACTACATATTTGAAAGCGCAGCCCCACTTAAAATAAATACTTTCAGCTTTGCAAAACCAGAAATGCCAACATCACTCTTGCTGATTGAAACTGTCCTGTAGAAGTTTTCAGATGACACATTCAGCAGGATATTGGTCTCAGTTATAACAACGCCTTTGCGCTGACCTGAAGATTATCAGGTTAACACAACGTAAATAAAACAAGCAGTTCTTACTTACTTGGTGTCTGCAGCAGTTTCTGGAGGCTGTGCTATTTGTGCAGGACTGGGAATTTCTGGAAATTATGAAAATTATTATACATATTTTAGACTTAATTCCCTTATAGATCAGAATATTCAATATTACAGTACTGGCTGTTTTACACGCCTATATATCAACCCATTCCAGCTTTCTTAACATTCACTTATCTGTAACGTTTTGCAATGGCTGTCCTCATTTCTGAGCTGCTCACACCCTTTTAAATGGCCTTCAGCAATCAGAAATACTTGAATCCAGATGCAAGGATTAATTATTGTAGGTCACGCATTCCAACCACACTTAGTATGACCAATGTCACCAGTGCACAGGAAATTCGGTTTGGGTTGCAAATCCTTGCAAAATTTAGGGTGCAATACTCTGTACCTGGCATCCTATGTCACCAGTTCTCACTTTGGAAATAGACAGGCAGTTTCTGAGGGTTCATGAAATGTGAACAAGAAAAGAGCTTGCACATATGAATAATGTTGCATCATTATAAATCCCATAGGCAAGAACATCAATTCATAAATACAAACTCAGCATTCCTGAACTGCCAGCATTCGTTATTCTAAGCATATAATCCCAAAAGACAGCCTGAACAAAAGAACACAGCTGTGAGTGGAATCACACAGCAGAAATCCGTTGCTTTATCTGTTGTACTGGCAGAATTATCATTCTTGGGGAGCATGCAAAAATTTACAAACAGTTACTTTCTGGCAGCAAAAGCGTAGTTAGTTGAATTAAAACAGTCAACTCACCTGGGAAGATAAACTGTTGTCTATGCTGAATATAGTAGGCAGCTTTTGTTTGGTTAAAAAAAAAAACAAAACATAAAAACAAAACAGAAAACAAACAAACAAACAAATTAGAGCATCATCAGTAAGTGCCACATATGCATTCAATTAGTCCCAACTCACTGTTAGGAAGCAGATTAGTTGATTATCAGTCTGCTTTAGGGGTGAATTTCAGCACATGCATTTCTGGAAGACAGATGACACCTGTCACATGAATGCTGTGTTACCAAGAAGCAAGCAGTCTGGTGAAATAACCACCCATTCAGGTGTCAAGTGGAAGAAGCAAACTCAGAGAATCCAGGGCTGCCAGCAGGCAGGCCCAGGGAAAAGTTGGTCCTTCAATGCTCTCTCACATTGTCAGCTTTTCCAAGCTGCATGCAGAGAGGCTGAAGCTCAAGAGCTCTTTGCAAGATGTTTTGTGTGTTTTAATTTCACTTAAATTGAATTACTTGTCCTAATACAAAGTAACTGCAGTAGAATCCCTGCACTAAACTTGCACTGCTTCTGCTCCTTTTAAGTAGGCTAAAACAGCGACTTTCACAGGCAAGAAATCCTCTGCAAAACACAGTTGTATTTAAGGCCAGATGCAGCACCTGTTTAGCAGCATGTGAATTCATTTCCAGATAGAAGGAATTAAGTTTATTCTACTATGCAAGCCTTGCCTCTGTCAGCTTTGTTAAAGACAGCATATTTGGGTCCTTAATCCGGGAAGTATGTAAATTCTTCACCATACACACCTGTCTTCACTTTAAAAGCCAAGTGTTCATTGTTGGTTAACTTTTGGAAGGGACCAATAGAACTAATTCATGCCAGTCTTCATTTTAATATTTTTGTTCTAGCAATGACCTTACGTTTCAAAGCCACCGGTGACCAAACGCAGCAGGCAGCATGCATTTCATGATACAGTAAGAAAAAGGAAACAAACAACACCACTTTCTTTTAGTACTCATCGGAAAAGAAAGAAAACAGAGAAAGATCATATTGGGTAAGAAAGGGACCAGAACTCCTCAGTAATTTGTTTTCTGCAAAAGTATCTTGTTCCTTTGACTTAAAACCTTCTAAGAACAGACTGTGTCCCTTTATCAGATGACAGGAAAAACGTTCAAACCTTGAGTAAGACTCAACTATCTGTTCAGAAACCTGAACCTACTTATGAAGTCTTGGTTAGCCCCAGCTTCCACAGATGCCTTTCTGATCTTGGCAAAGCCCTCCAGAAAAAGATGGGTTTACCTGGGAAGTTAAATCGTGCATCCCTCTGGCCCATAGGAGAGAGGTTTGGGGGAGGTGTTGCACTGGGAGGGTTGGAAGACTGGAAAGGTGCTGGAGAAGATGGCGTGGAAGAGGTTGTAGAAGAGGGATTGCTGCTGGAGTCCAGATGATTTATTGCTGGTGGGTGCTCCTGGAAAGCAAAAGTCACTAATGAGTACATAATAAAAATATAGTTTCCATCAATGTTTAATAAAATGAGGAAGACTATCCCCAGCCTCAAACACAAGATGTGCACATCCAGTGTTTAACAGGGAAGAAAAGTCATTCTAAAGACTCTTTGCAAAGTGAAAGCTGAAGTGCCATTCTTGTTCCAGCCAGTAAGGTACTACTATGACCTCTCCTTATTGTAGTTCCTCACTGACTTTGAGGCAGAAGATTCACATCAGTCAATAAGTACCTTCTTAGTGAGTGCTTTGGGAAGAGTTCCAAACTGTGGTTCTGTTGGTCTGTCTACTGGATTGTTGATATCAGAAGGGACAGACTCTGTTCTCCTTATTTTGGTAACTGAAAAATAGGTTGGAGATGAGATGAAAAAATGCCTTTAATCAGACTTCTTATTCTTGTGATACCATCAGCTACACTGATGTGCTAAGAATCTGTAGTAAACTTACTGGGAAGGAATGATATTCTACAAGCAGGTGCCTCTTTAGTACACTTGTTGTGACATTTCAATCTGAAAGAGAAATATGAAATGCTAAATAGCACTTGTTCTTTCCTGTAAAGAAGCCTACCCTTAATTTATACTATTTATGTGCATCTTGAGGAGAAATCTGGAAAGCTCTAAGCCCCAAGGCAAGCCCATGTGTTCATATGAAGAATCCCGTTATATGCATCATTAGGCTAATGAAAGTCAGATAGATACCTTAGCATCTGATTTATTTCTAATACAGTTGTCTTCACTTATGACTATCCTGAAACAGGGAACTGTGAAAATTTCAACTCTCTGGACTGAAAATCCAGAAAGAATCAAAACCAAATCCTTGTTATATAGGCACTCAACTTCCAGTACAAGATTTGCCTGTGATAAGGTAGGAATCCTATAGTAGGGAACTAAATTTGCTTCCTCCATACATCAGGCTCCTCAGCCTAAGCACTGCCACGCCAAAGCAACCCACTGCCAGTTTGACTGAAAAATGTCAAATGCCACTGTTAACAGTGCATCACATCTTGAGATATTTGTTACTGACAGACCTGAATGAATAAAACCTAAAGTTCTTATGTAAAAAATGATCTCCGTGTGCTCACCTGCAGTACTTACACTTCACCCCGAACATCATACTCTTCTGACAAACTTGGCAAATCTGAGATAACCAAGACTTTGTAGAGAACCTAAGCAGAGGAACAAGGGGGAAAAATATGTTAACTGGTACCTAAAGAAAACTACATCTGTAGCTACAGACAGGCTACACTCCTTTAGCATTTCCAGAAAAGGATAAGTGGTGTTATGGAAGACTTCTCACTTTTCTGATCAATAGTAACTGAAAGAAGTCTAGCACTGATTCTGCTGGACTCAGGCTGGGCTAAACATCTTCACAAAGCTGGGACCCAGTCTATAGTGCATGCATTGCTGGTCATAAGAGTATTAACCCTTCTACTAAAAAGAGCTGATAGGTTTGTTTGGCATTAGTACTAGCTGTCTCAGTTTTGGTTTGGACTTGGGAAGGGGGAATGCAGGAAATAACAAGGAAAGAAAAAGGAAATGCTTCTTCCACGAAGGGAGGAAGGATCAGCTTCCCTTTCATTTTTAGCAGAAGTGCTTTTAGAAAAGGCACTGTTGCACATTTCTTCTACGTAGCCCTTTCACCCAGGACACAAACCCCAGACAAAACATTACTGCTGTTGGTCACTGAAGAATCACAAGTCAGTTAGCTTTGTAAAAAAGATTTCAGGAGCTGAACACATCAGAGATTAAAAACAAGGAGCTGAAATATACATTCAGAGTTGAACTTGACAAATGAGGCACCCAACCCAACTTCAAGCCCATCTTTACCACTACAAACACACTAAATATGATGCTGTTCTGGTCTGCCCCCTCTGTTTATTTCCTTTGTGGTTCCCACAGTATGTGTTGCTTACCTGTGTGTTACAGCTAAGCCAAAGTCTCTTCGTACCATTTGAGGGGATCCTTGGGAGAGTTCTGATGGAGAACAAAGAGATCTTTTAGGGAAGCATCACTCACAAGCACACTTAGCAGTTTAGACATAAATACTGTCATAGATAAAAACTAGTAGCCATGACTTCTGTAGGAGCACAGCTGAGATCAATTTGCCTTGCACAGTAAAACTACAGGATGGTAGTGCTTTTCATACAGAGGCAATGCAAACTAAGATTTGGTGTTATAATCATCCTTCTTCCTTCCTTACATTATACTGTTATATGTTATGTTTACGGATTAAGTAAGCCCTAGGCCATTCTCATAAGCAAGTGGAAAGTCGCACAACAGCTTATTCTCAGTTGGTTTTCCACCAAAACCATCATCCAGCCTTCATGTTGTCAGCAGATTTCAGTTTATTCTTTTACACTGAAAATTATTATCACCATTTTATAGACAGAACCAGAGTGGCCCAGAATAAAAAAATTTAGCTGGCATCACTTAGCTAGCCAATAAATGCAGAAAAGGAGAGCTGCACTCCAAGATCCCAGCGCAGTGCTCCAGCGCTTATACCAAAAAACTTCCTGAAAGCTCCCAGATATTAATTCTGCAACGTTTCCTGAATTAAATCTGTAGCCATTTTGCAAACTGGGAGAAAACTCAACCTGTAGGTATCAGCACAGCCTCAAGACGGAATGCTGTCAGTGCTTATAAAAGCCACTCTCTTTCTTTGACCCTAGATGGCACCACATTCTTTTTTTTTTTTTTTTTTTTTTTTTTTTTAATCATGAACCTTTCGAGGCATTTTTGGGCTTCAGCATTTCACAAAAGGCTGGACTGAATAGCTGATTTTCCCAAAGAATAGGGTTGAGCAAGTGTGGATGTCTAAACCACAACTGCATTAATCAGCATAACTTAAGTTACGACACGAGTCATACATTTTAGAATTTCATGGGACATAAGAGAGCCTACAGTCTAACTTTTAAAACAGAATATCTGCATAGAAGCATCAAAAATCCTAATTCATTTTAACTTTCTCTTGTGCCTTTGTAATTCATCACATAAATTCCATCACTCTCCAGAGAGAAATGCTCAGATTTTTCAGTTTTCTCTCCTTATACTTTTCCATTTTTTGAGAGAAATTTCTGGGATTTGTTCTAAAGGCTGCTAGAGAAATGTATGGTCCTGATATACATTTTCATGCTTTGCAGAAAGGTGAGAAACTTTCCTAGAGCTTCTAAGGTTATAAGTTCTGTGTCTAAGAGGCAGCTGCACAAAGTCACATTTAATAGCATTAAAACACCAAATGTGTCAGTGTATAAAAGCACAAGTCCTTGTCCTGTAAACCCTTGAGCGTGTGAATAGACTCATCAGCATCAGAGGAGGTATTCCAGATTTAGGAATGTGCTGCAGCATTTCTCAAAAGGTCACACACAACTGTCTAGTTTCAATGCAGGAACACTAGGCATTGAATATCTGAAGCCGCAATCTGAAGACAAATGGTTAGACCTATTTCTAGTACCAAGGGACACCAATATCAGCTCTCAGAAGTCAAAGACAAGAAGTTACACACAAACTCCTTGCTGTAGCCCTTAAATATCAGCATTCCTTTTTCCTGCTTTTGTCATCCAAAGAAATACCAGGTACAAAAACCCTGTAAGCATCCTGCAATTCTTCAGCTGGCTGAGCTCCTGTTAAAGGTAACAGGAGCTCTGGAATGCAAGGCCTTATTGAGGGCTTCCACAAGCTGGACGGAGGTGATGGTACTGCAGGCTGTTGACAAGGACAGGTTCTTCTCTCCCAGTCAAGGAAATAAAGACAACCCTGTAAAAATGTCTTACCGTACCTATAGAGCAAGAAAAAAAAAAAGCCTGGGTCAGTCAAAAATAAAGACTTAGCCTGAGACTACATGTCTTCATATGGAGGCATAGCTGTCACATAGATAGGCTTTTTTAAAGCTCACACATCAGCAGCTAAAATACATCTTAAGGTAAAATGTAAAAAGATACCAGCCACCTGAACTGAGTGTAACAATTAAGGTCAAAAGAGAATTACAGGATACGTAATTGACTATTAGATATTCGAGAAAAAACTGGTTGGGGCCCTTTCATAGCAGCAGTCATCCCAACCTCCCAGGAAGGTGCAATTTCAAATAAGGAGACTATTAGCAAGCCGGTTTTGTGGTTATCTTAGAATATCCCACTGATATTGATTAGAAGACTGCAGTGAAACCACAAGCAGGCAACTGGCCACCAGCATCAGAACTGGAGCACTGAATGCCTGTTGGTATGCTCCTCAGTGCCCACAGGGAAGGAAGTATCTTGCTTACTTTATTGGAGGAACATCATCTATCCTGTTTCCCAGCTGTGATTCATGGGACTTGCTCCTTGTGAGGGTTGGAAAATTAGGTAGCAGCTGAAAAACTTTCCGGCAAGGGGGAGGAGGAGTCCGTGGTGGCTTCAACTTGTGCCTTCTCTTGGCTTGAGGAGTGGTTGGGGGAGTGATGGTGATGCTGTGAGGAGTCCTTGGTGTTAACCTTCCACTGTGTGCAGGGAAGGCAAAAGGGTCCAGGAGGTTTTCTGCATAGATAGAAGGTCCATGACTCGAGGCAAGAGAATCCGAAGATGGGATTGTAGACACCAACACCGATCGAGCCTGCTGGCTGCTGCCCTTGGGAAGGTTCAGAGCACTGTGAGTCCACGTGGGCGCAGAAGAGCAGGGGGCCTCAGTCGTGTTTGTAGAGCTGTTCTCTCGGCGTGCTTCAGGAAGATTCATCAGCACATCATCTTTTAACTCCCCACCTGTTCAGTAACCACAGCAATGTTAGGTTTAAAAAGAAAGCAAAACAAAAATGCTGGCATAGGATACTGCATGATGCTATGAGGTGGTTTTTTTTTTGCTTTCTTTGCATCTAGCCAAGTAATTGCTTCTCTTCTCCTAAGATCCATCTATGGTGTCAGCTAAGGTTAACATTTAAAACAAGGAATGCATTATCTACCCTTTTTTCATATCTGTAGCTATGTATCTGAAGTTCCAAACTAAAATACACTTTAGAAGATCTTATGTTCTAAGATGGGTTGAATTTTAACAAATTAAGTAGTAATCATAGACTTAAGATTTAAAAAACAAAACAAAACAAACAACAACAACCAAAAAAAACCTCTCAAAACACAGATTTTTTTTTTTAAATGAAAAGAGAGGAACATAAATACAAGTGTACCTGAATTTGGGCTAGGTGCCATGCCTTCTGAACAATGGCTGATATTGCTACACATGGATGGGAAATATTTGACAATGCAGGACGAGAAAGATTAGAAAAAAGGAAACACGAGATTGAGCTGTTTGTTGGCTTTTCCATTAACTAATCTTTATGATTTGAGAATGGTATAAGCTGTCAGAATACAGGAAACAACACCTTTCAGTGACAGATGGGTAATTGTTACAAAGAAAGATCTGATGCACAGGAATGCCAGTATGCTGTCTGATACAAGCAGAACTTACAATGCTTTGAAAGTAGCCCCGGGCAGGTGGCAGAGGAAGATGGTGAAACAACACTCTGGGAATCCTCAGACTGTTCTTAAATAATTTAGTCAGATCCACTGGACATGTACGTTCCTAATTAAACAGACAGTATCCTTCTTTCCATAATTTCAGTTTAAATCAATGTTCTTTTTAGCTCTTACATCTGCTACTGGAATTTGGTTAATGATTCTATCAATTTCCAGTCAGAAAAATAGCAGGAAGGAAGCAACTTTAAAGAGAAGCAAGTCAATTGGCAGACTGCAAGCTATGCAGTGATAAAGGGTTGTCAGAGCAATGTTCTGCTTTTCCAAAGAATTAAGCTGAAAACTCTTCAGGTTTCTGAACTACATCATACAAAACAGAATTACCTTCTCTCTGAGTTGGCAATATATGTGGGGAGAGGAGGCTGCATTTGTTAAATCCAGAATACTAAATGATGGAAGATTCTCTGCAGCATCAGACCCAATTCTGAACACAGAGGGAACAATCATACAGTCTGTTGAGTTGGAGAGTTTATTTCTACATACATTTATTTCCAGAGCTGAAAATATTCTCAAAAACCAAATCTCATTTATAGCACTAGTTACGTTTGATTGTTCTACTTTCATGCAGATACAAGAGCCATAACCTGACATCAGTTATAGCATATAACCGAAGACCCAAAGGTTTCTGTAGATTGTCTCAAATGAAAGGAAGAAGGATGCGATCTGGGTTGCTGAGAAACTAATTCCATAGAACAAAAAGCAGTCTCATACCTGATTCAGTCACCTTCCTTAAGCAGCTCAGCGCCCCATTGAGTCTGGAGCACTCCTCGTCTCTGGCGCCACATCTCTTCATTGTTTCTTTCACCTTTGATTCATTCATTTCAAGTAAGGCATCTAAGGTTAGCTCCTCAGGTATTCTCTGCAGAAGAAAAAAAAAAAGTGCATATACTTTTTTTAATATACTCATAATAAGACTGCCATCTTTGTTTCTGATGTAAAGTAGTGCCACTGTCTCACTGCCTGGTCTGACTCACAATTTACTCATTTGGTAGTGTATCTCTCTTAGGGATCAGTGGGTCAGTAGTGATCACACAGCAGCAAATGGCTCAGAATCTGCCCTCTGTTCTCTGTACACCAAGAGAGATCAGGCACATGCTCTGTATCACTAGGATGTCATTGTCCTTCTCCAGTATTTAGATCAGGATTAGAGCTGACTGAAATATTCTTCTCTCCTTCCCCTGTGAAAAGTTTTCACTCAGTATTTCTGAAAAGTTACTAATTGAAGTTATCTTTACCATTAAAACAAAGCACGCCAAAAATCTGAAAAAAATGGCAAATATTGGGCTTTTCACTGGAGAAATGAAAAGTTCAAACAGTGTGGAAAATGGCTTCTTTCATCAACAGAAAGAATGTTTTGACAAAGAGGTATTGATCTCCTCCTTAGGCAATTCTACCTTCATTAGAGGACCAGCCTTACTGATACCCTGCTTAGGAAGATATTTGTGTAGATTTCCTTGTGCCTTTTATAATACACCAAACCCCCCAAAAGATAATCAAGCAGACACAAAAGTTACAGGATTCGGGATGTCACAAAATGATCGAATACTCCCTGACAAAGTTAAGCTGTATTGCCTCTCTCCTCCCTCATTCAAATGTTTCCAGCGTAAGTCTGCAGCAATTGTGGTTAATAAACAAAACCAGGATACTTAGTGCAGATACCCAGGAATTTCCCCCACTGTTTTGCCTAAACAAACCTCACTGCCGCCTGTTCTCACAATGAGATCACAAATTTCACAATATTTGGCCTCCTTCCTGAAGTTTCAGCTGCTGGAACCGTGCTACATAACAAAGTTTCAACCTCTATTTAAATGGAAAACTGAGCCTATCTGTTTGAAAACAGAAAGCTTGAAATGTTGTGGACATTTAACACTGACCCTTCAAACCCTAAAAGGCTACAAATCAAATTTGAGTGTGCATTGATGAATGTTGTTTTAAGATCACACCTCTCGCAATCCAGACCAGGGACAGAAGTCAGCCTGGGTCCTAAAATCAAGAGGTTAATCAAAACTGCTGCCATTGCTTTGACACAGGTAACTGGTCTCAAACATTCTGAAACGGTCAAGTAGTGGTACTGAGAGCGCTCAGCTAATCACACCATACTTCCAAAGTGATTAAGAGATAAAGTTATCCTGCCCTAATTTAGGCATTTCAATGCTAAACATCTTAAGTTTGAACTAATCTCCCTAAAATCCACCACTCAAATATTCCAGCACAAAGCCAGCCCAGCTTTGATCACAAAACTCCCCAGCCAAACTGTACTAATTCCAGCATTCAACCAAGTCTGTCTGACAGTGAGCTGTTTCCCAGCACCCTCTGGATTCCACTCCTCTGCACGCAGACAGCAGCTCACAGAAGCATCTTTGTTCAGTACTATCACAAGGCCGGCTGTGGTGCAAGATGTCGGTGATGGGTGCAGCACAAGCACGATGCATCCCCGCAACATGGGAGTGCAGTGTGTCAGGGGGACAGAGTCATCCAGAGACATCCCAGCTCTGCCAGTTCCTGTACCCCAACAAACACCTAAAACAGGGTATAAACCTTTCAACACCACCGTGGGTGCTCCTACTTGCTAAAGCAAAGATGCTACTGCTTCCGTTAAAGCATAACAGAAAGCCAGTGCTTCTTGTGAGACACACTTATCCCACTTCAGGCTTTTACACAGTCACAGAATAGGCAGGATTACAGCAATGTAATTCTTGAACTATCTGGAAACATTTCCTCACTATCACCACTCCCTGAGCTGAGATTACATAGCTGCTGCCTTAAGTAATGGCATCATGCAGCAGTATGAGCTACCAAGTCACATTACCCAGTACCACCCCACTTCCCTATCCTTTGCAGGACACAAAAGTAACCAGTAACTTATTAGAGCTATTCATAAATCAATCAAAAAATTAGTCAAGAGACTAAGATTTCCTCAGAAAGCTGAACATGTCCATCACAGACAACCCCACCCCTTGCCCAGGCTTCAAGCAGTAGCTCAAGCAGATGAAATGCAGGGCCAGCCGGGACAGGGCGCGATGGATAGAGCAGGTGGGGATCAGATTCCCTCTGCTTCTGCTCTGTGGAGGCCCCAGATTGGAGAGGCACGGCTGATCTGCAGCGCTAACATTCAGGTTAACAATTGGCACAGGGGGTATCAAGGCTTGGCAGCTAATGATATTTGGGCTGGCAGAAATTCCAGTGAGCCACAATGCTTTGCAGCAGCAGGTGTGGCATCACATACCAAAAACAGTTCTCCTTGCTCAGTTCTGAGATTGCAGTAAAGTCTGTAAAGAAAATCCCAATAAAATGTCAATTTAAATGTATATTTAAAATAAGCAGAAGCAAGAAGAAAGAAGGAAGTCAGTCTGTTCTGCAAACCTACCTCCCCCTAGGAACCCAGGATGCAATCAGGTTCTCTTCTATCTTTTCTCCTTTTACAAGGAGAGCAGATTACAGCAGTTACCTAGGGCATGTGCCACAGCACCTCTGACATGAGCCTTGTACCCACACAGTTCGTCCTCAGTGGAGTAAGAAATGGTCTATTAGACCTCCACAAAAAAAAAAAAAAAAAAAAAGCAAGCATATATTGAATGTGTGATTCAAGTTGTATCAGTGAGGAATAACTGCCTATTTTTACTTACCCCAAATTAGCTCTCCTGGTTGTGCTAGTATGGACAAGGCTTCAGTGGGGAATTCCAATTCCCTACTGCAGGAGGTATGAGGAATGGCATCTGGGCTCAGCTCTGCTCCTATGAGCACATGCTCACTGCTCCCAAGGGACGGTCCACAAACACAAAATTGTTCATCTCCACCAGTACAGATGGTTGGGGATGGCAGGGAGGGGTTGCCACAATGGTCTCTGAGCAGAGCTGAGTCCTGCACAGCAGCAGCTGGAGCCCCACAGGTTCTCTCATTCCCACAGGAGCATAATCAACATTTACTGATACAGAGAACCAAGCCGACATCTTGGTCACACTGCAGTCCCACAGTTAAACCACGGGACTGCCTGTTCTTGCAAGGCTGGAACTGTTGGTTGTTACTCGTTTTAAAGATCAAATTGCTGCAGTGAGGAATCCCCGGATTTCACTTCATTTTTCAAACCATCCCCATTTTAGAGAAAAACCTTAACACAACTTTTAAAAGATGACAAAGCACTCCAGGCTATCTTTCTACAAGTGCTCAGGCATCTCTTCCTTTGCGGTACGCAGTTGCTGCAGAGGGCTTGAACTCTGTCACCCCAAGGCTGACCAGTTTCACTTCCGCCAGCAGCGCTGTGCTCTGTACCTCAGTGCGTGCAACACAAGGCACAGCACAGCACCACATGGAAGCCCCGGCTCACTGCTGGCTTTGCTCTTTATCCTAAGCGTGCTTTCACCCAGGCACACCCCAACCGTGCAAGCTCATCTCCTTCCTGGGCCAGCACACAAAGTCCAATCCACTTTTTTGCTCACTAGTTTAATTTTAGAAAAACAGAATAGCAAGTTGTAGGAAAGTATAAGTACAGAAAAGGAGATTATATTTACACAGCCCCAGTGACCTTGAGCTGGGACAGCTCAGACTTTCTGAACCTGCTGCCACACGACAAAAGAAATAAGCCTTTGTAGAGGGGGAGGGAGGGGAAGTAAGAGGCTTTCTTTAAAGAACCACTCTTGTTGCACATACACAGTGGCTTAATATAAAACTGGCCAACCCGAGCCCCTAAGATCAGCCTTATATAATTTACCTGTGTTATCCTCCCAGCCAGTGTGACAGTGATAATGGTCACCAGTTCAAGATGGATCTTAAAACAGGCCAGCTGATGCTTTGGTTCAGCTGCTGAGCTGTGCAGAAGTGGGCTCCAGCCCCACACAAGTGCAAGTGCAATTCTGGGCACTTGAGAAGCAGTTATTCCCATTTTTCAGCACTTGAGTGAGCAACATGGGTTCAACAGACTCATCTTCACCTCATTCTTCACAGGTGCTGTGCCTTCAAAATAAATGCAGCTTATGGGCTGACATTAGGGCCAAGCTAAGTGCCATCTCCCTGGGCACACCTTTCCTTGACTACAGAATGACACAGCATGCTGCAAGATATTCACATACTACTCTATTTCAATCTTTCAGCACCTCAGAGCAGCACCAGCAAAGCTTATAGCCTTACTCACATACGCTGTGCAGCAGAAATGATGTTAAAAAAAATCCAACCCAGGAAAAGAACTTCTCTACAAAGCTCGCCTGCTTATCAGACATACAGACTGTGCACTTCATAGCATCCGTGTTTAAAAGGGAGAAAAGCAAACCAGAACATCCCAGAAGCCATCCAAAGGTTTCTCTGAATTAGCCAGGGTGAAGAGTTCATGACAGCATAATATCTTTAATCTTATCTGGTGTCCAACTTAAATCCTTGAAACATGGCAAAAATGCTGATATCTAACACAGTGGATGAGGTATTTTTGGTAAAGATTCTTTAGTGCAGATAAGCCTACAGAGCTAATGCTGCTGGGACTTGGACAAATCAGCCTGACCTGCCCCTCAACCTAGTAGACATGGCTCTTCCTGTAAAGCCAGACAGTTGACAAGGCCCCAGGTGCCTCCTCTTAAATCAATACATTCTCTCACCAGCCATCCTCCCATCAAGCAGCAGATGTTAGAAGAGAAAGCTCATTACATAAGGTGCTTAAATTCCCACTGATAGCTCTAAGCAAAGCACATCAGGGTGCTCTTAAGAACATTTTGTGCCTGATGATTTTTCCTTTGCTCTGGTTTACTGGTGTCCAATGAAGAATTTACTGAAAATTTGTTCTGTTCTTAGATTTCTGTAGATTTTACGGGCATTCTGGAATGCCTCCCACGCTGAATTTCTAACTTGCATTAAGTTGTATGTACAGGCTATGGTTTTGCTTAACATCTTCACATTTTAGCTCTCACGCAACCAGTGGGTGGAGATGAGCTGATAGACTCAAGGCAGTCCCACTCTGCTCTTTGTGAACAGAAACTGCAGCTTTTCTGTAGGAAGGCAGGTGTACAGCTGCAGCATTTCACTGAAGTCTGGATGGGCATGCGAGCCTCACTAACACCATGCTATAAGTGATTCAGTGCAGTGAGGGGCACCTGCCTGCCATGGCAAGGCCAGCAAGCCCTGGTAGCAGCAGGGATTGGCTGCTTACACTGGGGAGTGGCCCTCAGCTGGCATGTGGTGATAAAAGTGCAGGTGCACAAAGCCTGCATGACAGAGTTTATTTGCATGCACACAATTAGCAGATTCAGGATCTCAGCTATCTAGCCATCATGTCAGAGTTTCTGCTGCTGGAGCCATGGAAATCCCAAATAGATATTCTTATATTATAGATATTCTATATATTGAGAAATCCCAAATAGATATCCTTACAGGGGATGAGAGGACACACCTGCAGAAATCTGACAGGGTTAGGCAGATCTACCTCTGGTATTCCCCAAACTAAAGTGAAGATGGACACACAGAGATGCCACGTCTTTCCTCAAACAACTGATCAGCTTGATCAACTGCAACCTAGAGCCCAGTCCAACCAGCAAAACCATGGGCCATGATCTAACAGTATCAATGCTGTATCAGGGCCTCATCCTGTACAGCCTCTCACAGGGACAGCAGGAGGATCTTAAGTTCATTCCTACTCAATGCTCTGCTGCTGTCTGCCAAGTGCTGCCCTGGTTTGCTCAGGAACCAATCTGCCCCTCCCTATGCAGGACAGTTATCTGTACTAAAAACAGCTTTCCAGACTTGATTGACTGGAACCCCTGCTACATAGTGAGCAGGACTGGTTCAGACATGCTTTGGGAAATAAGGAGATGACTACATTTCTAATTTGCTTTTTACGATGATGACAAGTTATATGCAGAAATAGAATATTGAAGTTTCTGGGAAGAACAAGAGAAAAGAGAATTTTTTCTGTGCTAAAGAAAGTAAGTGAATAGAGACTTTTTAATCACTTTTATTTGGAAGACATGCTCCAAGCCCAGAACCCAGCCAATAGCTCTGCAAGAGACTCCTTCAATCAGCTTAAGAGCAAGGCTCACATCCTCTTTTCTTCACACTCTCCTCAATTCCCATCTCCAGCTCTCAAGGGGAGCATGACAATCCAGAACAGTGTATTTTTTCAGGTACATTTTACAGAGCAACTTTCACCCACTGGAGACAACTACATAACTTAAATGCATCTTTCTGTAGATTTCCTTGACCCACATTTTTTCATTCTCAGTTCAACTACCTTTTTTTCCTCAGTTTCAGTTCACCATATTTAGCTGTATATGCACCATATATGCACTAATCCACCTCCAGAACTCCTAGACAAAAACAAGGCATTTCCTAGAAAAAATGCTGTATTTAAAAAGAAATAAAGAAGTTACAGAACAATATTAGGCCAGCTCCAAAGCAGAACCTGCTCTATAGTAGCCACTGTTTCCTATGATACAAATCTGTCTGGCAACTGATTAGAGGCACAGTAACAAAGAAACAGAAATAGCACGAATTAGGGCGGGGGGGTTCCTTTTTTCCTTACCCCTCCAAATAGTGTATTCACAGACAGCAAACAGGATCACAAAGTCAACACTTGTATTTACCACCTACCTCCAAGTTTTCTAGGTCCACACAGAACAGCCCTTTCACTCTGCGCAGCATGACTGGCTGACTGTTATCCATGTTCACAGGAGCTTGAGCTGTCACCCAATGCCATAAACAGTGCATTGTTATTACTATAATCTCTTCCAGAACTAAAGGATTTTACAAGCAGTCATTATTCTTGTTTTAAATATAGGTTTTCAAAGAAAGAAAGGAGCCCAACAACAAGACAGCAATTATAACAGCCAGAGCTTTCAAGCTTCACAATGTCTAGAGTAAGTCACTGGGCAAAAATAGGCTTCAGTTTGGACTAGAGGAGTCAGCAGATATTCTAATTTAGAGCTGCTGCTCTATTTCTGATGAGAGAGCCAGGGAGCTTCTGTACTTCCCTGCATGGCAGCTTTATTTGGGAGAGAGCTGGGGGCAGGGGGAAAGGGAAGGAGGAGGAGGTGGAGAGGGTGAAAAAGAGCGTTGTTTCTCTAACTGCTGAGCTAAAAAACTGCTTTGCAATTAGGCTGTTTTTCAAAGGTGTTGTGTCAGAGATTAGTACAACCTTGTGGTGCTCCCTCAGCAATACCAGAAGTGAAAAGGAAACTAGAACCATTTTAAAAAGCAAAAAATCCCAAGAATATAACAAACAATGCATGAACTCAGGCCTTTCTCCTGAAGCAAGCAGTGGGCCACAGGGGAGCCCTTCACCTGCACACACCTCCACTGTACCTTCAGACCTCAGAGGTGGCCACAGCAGGGCCCTGTTGCAGCTGGAGGCTTCTGAGGATCACAGAGGGGATGGTTCTCCAACTCTACAGGTAGTTGGCAACTTTTTCAGTCAGTTTCAAAGCCTAAAAGTCTCAGAAAAGAGAGAGCTACGTGCCTAACATGAAAAGATTATTACAACATATCTGAGGTTTTCTTTCTCCCTGTAGTGTTGAAATCCAGTATAAGTATTTCAGTTTTACAGACAAGCTATCAGACTCTTAGAGATGTTCAGTGATTCCCCAGAGTAAACACGTACACTAGCAGCAGAACCAGGTACAGGAACTGAGTACATCCCCGCTTTCATTGCCTGACATACTCAGCTATCTCTTTAAAGGCTCCCTTATGGCTGCTTCCCAGTCAAGTCACAGACAGTGCATAATGCTAAGGGCAGCCATTTTGTATTCCATAATAGCTAATCTATCAAAGCACTTTCTGTCAATGACTGCCATTTTCAAATGATTCAGCTGAAATGTTCACATACATGACCCTAATCCAACAACAGGAATGATCCCATGACACCTCTAACATTTCTGAAAGACAACCCATCACAGACAGACATCTCTACTAAAAAATCACTGTAAAGACTAAACGTATTGCAGTTCTCCTGCTCACCTAACCTAAATGCTCCAGGAGCACTCAGCAGCTGCATGAAGTGGATGCAGAACTTTTAAAAAATAGCCACAAATTTGGAATCATGGAGCAATTTCAATAAATGTACCTCTTGTATTTCTGATCCAGAGAACAGAAGGAAAAACAGTTCATACCTTGGTAACTGACTGGGAGAAGGTAATAAGCACAAAGAAAAAGAAAGAACAGCTGGAAAACGTTCTCTTCCTGTCTTGGATCAAAACCTTTTTTAGTGACTACATGTACAGAAGGACAGTCTCCCTGAATTATCAGGATATGGCAGATTTGAATTATCCACCTCCCTTCTCCCTGCTCCCTCCTCCTCTTCATCCCTTCCCCCAGTTTTGCAGGCACCACAAAGCATTTCAAAAAGAGCTACAAAGACATTCTTTTAGGCTCAAGCAATTCCAGTAACCCTAGAAACCAACAATAGTTGTGAGCCTGGCAGTTTGGCCATAGCAACAGGCTGCTTTTCTGTTCTCTCAGTCTCTGCTGCACCTTCAGCTGCACCACCCAAACCCTCAGTGACCTGGAGGACAATATCCATTCTAAAGCATTACATTTAAAATAAACAGTAGTAAATAAAAGGTACAGCTCTATCTCCAACTCATCCTATTTCACCAGAACCTGTTCAGTTACGTCAGGACCAATCTGGAATAACTTTCATAGAAATCTGCTACATTTTCCACTTAGTCCTTTTACAGGAAGATTCCTGATGAAGTCTAAGAAATCGTGGCTTCTGTAAGGATCAGAGGAAATCAAGTGCAAACACTCATGTGGCCTGCAGGGCCAAAAAATGTGAAAAAAGAGTGGAAAAAGCCTTTCCTGCTTTGTTTAGCTGCCAGTAGAAAGAACTCTACTTATAATGCCATTAATATTATGCAGAACAGAACTTTCCCCAGTACAAAAAAGCCTAGATAAGTCATGCACAGGCCAAACCCAATGAAACAATCTGAACCTTGAGGTTCTACTTATCACCTAAATGCAGACAGAATTTCAGACTCTTAAAAAAAAATGTGTCCAGGCAGGAGCTGGGGGCGTTGGCTTGTCTGGTCATTGCTGATTCCAGCAAGAGTATCAGATTATTCTGTGCAATAAAAAGGTCTCCAGTGATTTGCATGTTAAGAATTAAATGATAAAGAATCTGTAAAGATCAGAAACGTTCACGGTCTGTGAGCATGAACAGCTGATGCTGGCCACCACACAGAACACCAGAGGAGTTATTCATTTCATTCTTTTGCACTGATGCAATACTCTTTGGTATCAGTTTGAATCAGACTTCACTCACAGGAGGAGGCTTTTGTGTCAAATAAAAAAAAAAAAAAAAAAGCAATTATTTGTTTCTGAGTAAAGACTCCCACTCTGTCAAAATCCAGACCACAGATTCACACCTGCCCAGAAAACTAACTCAAACCCAGCAGGCAGCTGGGAAAGTCACATGTGAGGGGGAAGGAAGGTTCTGTGATGATGGTTGCCTTCTCCTTACCTGTACAACTTCTTTCCTCACATTGACAATGTCTAACCAGTCATTGAATCTCGGGTAGCTGTTGAGCTCTGCTGTCCTGTCATTCAGGGGCACACTCAGCTTGCACTGCCGTTGTCGGTGGATGTAGTCAATCAGTTTCACCTGTTGGAATCCAGAAAGCAAACCATTAAGTTCACTGGGAAAAGCTGACAACTTCACAGGCAATGCTTGCATAGTACCAAGGCAAAGGAGATGTTTGATTGTGAGTGGGGCTCTTCTGTGATATAATGATGACATACTGTTACAGGCACTCAGAAGCTCATACATGGAAGCATTTCTCTCACACTGAGTATCTTTATTCTTTAGAATTTCAGGAGAAGGTAGTGCAGAAATTTGTCAGAGTTACGTTATATATGAGTTTCCCAAAAGTATACTGCATATTCAATGACTGATTTCAAGCAGGACCCCCTATTGCCTTCGTACAAAGACTCGGCAGAGCTTCTTTATCTCCTTGGTTCTGCGACACAGCTCTTCCTGTTTCCTGAACCAATTGCCGGGCAGGGCATTAACAAACACTAGCAAGCTTAATGATACTGTCACAATTTGTATCAGTAGGACCCTGCAGGGTCAGTTCCTGCAGGATGCAACACTAAATCCATATCTACAGAAGTCCTGGACAGCAGCTGGGCATCCCAACAAAACGTGAGCATCCCAGCCACTTGAAACAATTAACTACATTCAGGTTAACGGCATTGCACAGGTAGATGCAATCTCATTCTGGATGCAGTGAGCACTGCTAGTGTCACGTGCCAGATTACCTGTCCTCTGACCCATTGCTCCCATATGTTTGTTACACTCTCTTTCATCAGGCCTTCATTTGGAATAGAAAGTCAGTGAGGCAGGAATAACCAGTGTACCAAAGCCCATTTCTACTATAAATTCAGCATTAAAAACATTGTCTTCTTAAAAAAAAAATGAAAACTTAAGATTTATTCCAAAACTCTGGTTGCCCATCTCATGCTTAATGCGCTACACAGAAACTGACATGTCAAGCACCAAATATAAAAATGACAAGAAAGAGCACAATTTGTACTTTATGTCTGCTTATCAAAAACAAAATACTCTCAAAAGATTCCTCACTGTGTCACACATTCCTGTGGGGCAGTCTTAAGCTTCAAAACCTTCTTTATAAAACAATGCCTCAAATCAAGTTAGCGGGTCCATGATTTATAAACATGTTTTAGTTTTTAGTCAATAAATTGTAGCCTTTGGAGCAAGATCAGACCGTAAATGAAAAAACAAACACAAATTCTCTGACCACTAAAACCTCTCTCCCTCTGGAGCTTCTGCTCCAAATAACTATAGTCTCTGTATCTGAAGAATGCTGTATGTTACTTGTATGTTACATATGGGAAAGACAATTAGACCATTTCCCCCTCCCCCTAGACAAAGGATATGTAAGAAACTGGAGGGAGAATGGATATTGTTTTTGATCTCAACTAAGTGATCGCTGTATGGAGTACAGCAGTGCTTTTGGCATGCTCATCAGTCTGGAAGAGCTACTAATACTAGGATAATTATCCTAGGAAAACAAAACAAAACAAAACAAAAAAAACATACATTCTTCCTTGGCAGTACTGGGAGCACAGGAGTAGATGCTATTGGATGCACGCTCTGATGACAGGCATATAAGATGTGGGAACATTTGTCATCCACCTGAAATCAGAGGAACCTTTTCACTCTTCACTTCTTAACACGGCTTTGGAGCATAACGCCTAGCAGAAATCACCTTGGAAATCTTTCTCAACCTCAGCACATACTTCTAAAGAAAGGGGAGGATAACACTTCCATTTTGCCAACCTTTGCTTTCTGCAGTCAATCCCAGTGCTACAGAGCAGTGCAGGGCATGCTTTATATGCAGCTGTGGCTCTGCTGCAGGCAGCTGTGCCTGCATGCTGATGATGGGTTCATAGGCCCATGGTACTGTCCCCATGCCAGCTGGGAACAAGTCAGCTCTCACTCCTTCAGCATAGTGCCATGTGCTGGTGTGACTGCAACTTCTGAATGCTGCTGCAGCTTGGTGTGCTTGTACTCATTCTCAAAGACTGGCTGTCAGCTATGCCCTCCTACACAGTAGCACCTTCATCTGTATGCAACCCTAAATTAAGATGTCTTTGGAATATGCATGCTCTGTTCCTCCAGAGTGAACCTAGAGCATAAAGGGGCACATAAGATATCTTGGCTGGCTTAATCACGATGTTCTGCTTTCTCTTTGTCATGAATTTTCACCTATCCAGTAAGGTTAATTTGCAGCCAGGTCTGTAATGATCCTGGAGATGCAGTTCAGAGTATTTTCATGCTAGCTGCTTGTTTTTTTCCTGCTGTTCAGCATTCTTTTCCCCACCTCATGCCTTGGCTTTTTGTCATATACAGTCTGACACGCTCCAGCCAGCTGGCCCACATTAGACATGGTGTGACTTTGAAAATCTTCCTAGTAATTAAAATAAGTCTGCGCATATTTGGAGTGGAGGTAATTCCCATGTTAGGGGAAGGAGCTGGAAATCTTACATTCAAAGCAATTTTCCACAGTTTAGTTTGAATATTGTCATGGATCCTACCTAGGATTTTTGCCCATCTGCCTCAAAACTCCTTTGTTAATGAGACCAACTCACATTCTCATCATTTGGGTTTAATTCCACTCAGGATGCTTGGTTCTGCTCTCACTGCCTCCAGACATAGCATGTTTGCATCCTAATTTATTTCCTCAGAGAACATTAGGGCAGAAGAGATTAGAAAACAGGGAATTAGCTGTGGGGAAGGATAGGAACAGAACAACCAAAACCCTGACAGAAGGGATGGGAACTAGAAGTCCGGGTAACAAAGCACACAGCAGGAATGGAGGCAGTAGGAATGAAGAAATGGTTTGAAAGGAGAGGGAAGGGAAGGTCTGTTAGTGAGGGTCAGAAAGAAGAACTTGCATGAAGTTTGAGGACCACTCAATAGCCTCCAATATGCCAAAAGTCATCCTACATAAATCAAAAATAGCACAGCTTCCAGGCTGTGCAATTGACATGTCACGGAGAACGGAGGGATGACAGAAATCAACCAAGCATTCTTTTTCTGGAGGCCATTCCAAGTAAGGTTCAATGACTGTGTGCACTTTGATACACAAACAGCAACCACAAAATCCAGCCTAAGGCAAACTAGTCAGCCACATGTTAGTAAGCCATAGCATGCAGAACTCCCAGGGTGCTGCTTTATGTTACTGCTTCTTTCCCCAGGTCATCTCACCCCTTTGCCACTCCCGGGTATTCCTCAAGGTTGCTGAGCATCTAGGGAAAGGTTGGTGATTTTAAAACTGGTATAGCCAGCCATGAAATGCCAGCCAGTCAATGTAGCAGTTTGGCTCCTCGGTCTGTAATGTTATTTTACTGTAGCACCTCCCTTCAGGCAAGATCTATTTTCCTGGAAGAAGGATGAGGTATCAGCATAGTCTCTAAAGCCGGAGTGCCACTTTTAGTTGAATGCAGAACTAATGACATGCAAATCCCTTCAAAGTAGCACATGACCCAGTATAAAGCAGGGAACTACAAGCACTGCCTCTGGTAAAGTATGGGGGAATCTGTTCCAAAAACCACGGTGGAAGGCAGGATGAACTTAACATCTATTTAGGGGGGGAAAAAAAGAAAAGAAAAAAAGTTACATCAAAGACATTTTCCAAATCTATATGTATATACATATGGCCCCACATTAGCTTATTACAATCTGCAAATAGAATGAGAACTGCATCCTGCTTTAAATAAAGATATTCCTGAAATGCAGTCACTTTTCTCACATCCCCCGCAAAAGCTTTTCTCACCCATGTCAGTGCAACACCAGAAGCACTGCATCAAAAATGGGACCTTGATTCCAGGCAGCCGAGCCCCCTTCCAGCTCCACCACCAGCACCTGCTGTGTGACTGTAAGCAAACTGAGTAACCAACTCTCTTCTGTCCCACACGCAGCTCTGCCTGCACAAATTCCCTGCAGCAGGCACTGCCTTCCGTGATCTTCACACAGCTTAAAGACTCCAACATTTTCATTTGAGAAGGTTCACCCAGAGCAGAACCTCCTAAGAGGACACCATGGGGAGGTACTCTGTGAGCACAGATTTCAACAAAACTCTTATTCACCACTGGATATGGCAGAGATGTAATCTTCTAAAATGGAGCAATAGTCTGACAGCACGGATCTGAGTATCTCAGATTGCCAAGTCTGGTTTTCCCATGATAACTCCTTCACATTTACTGATTTCCCCTCTTCCTATAAATAGTATATTTGCATTCTTTTCCCACCCTACATGCACCACGCTTCTCCCCTAGGATGGATTTCATTTTGTTATTTCCTGCCCAGACTTTTAACTCAAGAACAGTTAGGCTTTAATAGCTGAGCTGTTGCAAAACCCTTTTCTGAGAATATAATAAAACTTCTGGGTTCAGTGACGCATGTAAGAAACCCACAAACAACATGCAGGTCTCCAACCACAAACTAGACAGAGAGATAAAGCCAATAGTAAGCTATTCACTGCCTGCCTGCCAAACAGCACAGCCTACTCATCACAAGTGGCAAGTCCCACGACAGAAGCAGCAATACTCCAACTGCCTGAAACCCACAGAGATGGGAAGGAAGAAGAACAGAAACAGGATATGGAGCAGCTGGAGCGAATCGCTGCATACAGGGCGTGCTCTATTAGAGCCCTCCTCCTCCCTCTCTAGTGGAGTTGATGGCAAGAACATCCAGTTCTCTTTCTCCTTAAGAACTACACATGAAAAATTAGGTTTCATGCATTTGGAAGTCAACTATCCCTCAGAGCTTTACTCGTCAACTGCATTTTGTTCCTATTTAGAAAATGGCAGCCTACTTCAGAAGTCACTAAAAGGCAAATGCATTATACTTGATGCAACTCGTACACAGAGAAAAAAAAATCAGTCTGGTTTCAAAGCAGTTGATCCAAATAGCTTATTCTCATTGTTTGAATGCTCCTATCTTTGAATGTCCTACAAATGCAGCAAGATTCATTATCTTCAATTTTAAAAAGGGAAACTGACGGCTAGAATGGAAATTATACATTAAAGAACCTGGGGACAGTCAAAGGTACTCTGACAGGGACTCTACCAAAGTAGCAGCCAAGATTGCTTCAGAATATCTGCAATTTGAGACTGTTGAGAAAATGTTTTTGTTTTTTCACAAAACCTATCATGTTTTCCTCACTGACGCCTTCAACTTCTCTAGATGACCTAAAATGTATGCAATAGGCAGCTGACATTAATCAACAAACAAAGCACATGTTAAACAGCAGTTCGTGCTTCTCCTGTCCTCGGAGATGAAACCTCATGGAGTCTGGCAGCACTTGGAAATAATTAATGTGAGTTTCCACCAATACTTCTGCTTACTGCCCTGCAATTTAACAAGCCAGTGGCTGAAGTTTTAAAAGGATCAGCTCAGTGGATGACCAGCTCTTACATGCAGCTAAGAGAAATGCATATCACCATATCCATAATCAGGAAGGAATTCCTCTACCAACCTGCTGAGAACAGAACCCAGAGGGCAGGGTGCGCTTTGAAGCATCAAACAGCAGCTTGTGCTGCAGCAGGACACAGCGCATGTCCCTTGCAGCATGGGAGGGGCAGCATTTCTACCTTTGGAACATCTTCTGATCTTGAAGCTTATCTTCATGAGGACACTGGGGGATGAGTCATCTAAAGGCATCCAGTGAAAAGTGGATTCAGTTTACACCTTTAGCTGACTCTTATGTTTTCCCCAGTGCCAGTGTATAGAAAAACCCTAATTCAGACTCCAAAAATCTGGAGCAACCTGACTGCTAACGGGATCTAAAAAAGTCAGAATCTGACTAGCCAAATTTATCTCTGAAGTCATGCTCAGAAACCATGTGAGAAACTGATTAAGATCTCAACAATCATTCAGAGACCAGCAGCCTGTGAGTGTACTTCAGGAGACTTTTTCAAAGTCATCTAAACTGAAGAAAGGTGCCAGTGAATTGACCCATGGAAATTTAAGAACTAGTATTTCATTTTTATAGGGAAAGGTATGCAGAAGTATTATACAGAAATAGTTGTGAGGTCTGTCCAACAGACTGCACATGGAGCAAGGAGCCGAAGGATGGAGGATCACAAGACACAGCTTCTAGTCTCAGCTCTGTGAGAATCTGCAAACACACAATGCAACCAACCCCACAAGCACTCATAAGCCCCACTGTTCAGTCAACCACCCTTAACAGTTCTGGTTCAAAGCAATGGTTTGCAGAACTCTTCAACTAACAACAAACCAACTGCCTTTGCAATTCCTACGCACTACCCAACATACGACTGAGCTCAGCTTGCCTGAAGCAGCTGACTCATCTCAGTGCCTCCTGGCTATCTAAATTGTTATCATCTGATCACAGTATCACCAAGCAGCATCTGAAGACTCTGAAATTCTCCTTTCCCCTCTGCATTCAGAGGAGTAATTTGTTGTGAGCGTAAGGACAAAGATACCTTACGGCAATGTGGACTGTTCTCTCTCTAGTATGAAGAGAACTGAGTCAGAACTGCTCCCTCTTGCTTGGCTTAACCACATCTGCCTGATTAAGAGGAGACAGCAGGTCTGTAGTCTTTAAACATGATGTGTTAATTTAGCAGGTAAAACTGATCCAAAGCTGTTCATTAAAAAATTTGTTCAATTGCATAGAAAACAATCTTTCCCATCTGATCTTTCATTAGGAACACTCAGCTGAAACAGAATTCAGGTGATGAGTCAAAATGTCACAAACTTCAAAGCTACCTGGAATCCAGTGTGGATTTCAAACAGCTTTTTTCAAGGCAAGCACAAGAGCGACACAAGGACAAAACATACAACACAAAACAGAGAGATGTATCCTAAAAGTAATTCACTCAGTTTCTCATGCATATGATTTTGCCCTCAACAACAAAACTGAATACATTAAAGGATAATATGTTGACACGAGCCTTCACCAGAGGCCAAGTTCACATTACAAAATGGCTGGTAGCAGATTCATTTACTTGAGATATTTTCTGAGAAAAGGAACTCATATAAATGTCAGACTCCGACCCACAGTCAGCAGAATTCACATCGTGTACTTGAGCCCAGCTGCCTCATTCAGCAGGCAGGTGGCTGATGGAGCAGCACTCTCGTACCAGACTGAGGGGCCCATCCCCTAGTTCTGGCTAGAACTCAATTCCTGGTGTCTGTCTCCCATCATCCTCTATTGATTACACAGGGGCAAATGCATCAGGTAAAGAAGTTCTTGCTACTCTAGACCACAAGCACGGTCTCCTTTGAAAATGACAACTTGGATATTTTTGAATGCCAAAACCAACTGAGCATACATGCAGGACCCCAGGCAGTATCACTTTTTTTAAAAATAAGAAGGGAGGAGGAAGAAGGATTAAACACAATTTGCACAAGTCAAATTCAAGGAGCAGTTTTAAAAACAGGTCAGTTTTTTCAGTCCTCTGATCTCACCACACCAGACCATGGCAGCAATGACTGCTACGGAGCTTCTAAAAAGCAGAGGAAATTGGAATGACAGGAAGGACAGGAACAAGTGCTCTGAGAGACAGCAGCACCACAGCACTCTGCACTGCATGTCACACCAAGCCACAGTGAGGAAGCTGCAGGCATCTGCATCAGATGGAGATCTGTGCATAGGGTTTCCATGTCAGCCTTACTTGCAACAGCTACAGCAGAGACATCTGAGGGCCTCCCACTTCTGCAGAGCCCAAATGTCTGTACTGGCTTAAGGACTTTTGGTTTGGGTTTGTTTGTTTGTTTGTTTAAAAAAAGGAAATAGTTTCTTAATGCATTGCTAAACAAACCCTGCAGAACAGGACCCAGTACAAGCCAGCAAAAAAAGTGTATGCACAAGGTACATTTTGGGGGGTGGAAATAAATTAATAAATTAGTAAATTAAAAAAAAAAACACAGAGAGGTAGAGGGATGGGGAGAAACGTAACATCAGATGACTGCATTTTCCTTTGAACCTTCAGTCACGCCTGAGGCTGATACAATAGCCACTGCTCAAACACTACAGTATGTTATTTCTGCTTTGTTAGATGATGCAGACAGCATAATTTCTGGGTCACTTGGAGGCCACATCCCACCTTTCCCCTCTCCCCTCCTTTCTTTTTCACAAACCCAACAATCAAGAGCTGTAAACACCCAGCTGAGGCCTCCCAGCTTAGGGTGGTAGTGGGAAAATGACACTGCATAATCAAGCAGTTCCCTGTATCCGATAGCAAGATTCTATTTGGAGATTTCATACAAGCCTAATGCAGCTGCAGGCACAGTCCTCTGCTTAAAGATCACAGTTTTCACACACAGTGCACACTAACAATGAAAGCTCTCCCCCTTCCTCTGTAACCCAAAGTCATGCAACTGCAGCAGAATGACTGACAGAGCTCTGCAAGACTAAGAACTGCATTTACTGTTTGCTATGCACAATCGTGCTGCTGCCACATCAGATCTGCAGCTCAACCTTCCCTCAGCTCAGACTTCTTTCCAGCATTCACACAGCAACTTTAGCTCAGCCATGATTTACTAAGCTTAACTGTATTTCCAAATGGAGCACAGGAAGAATAATCCTTCCCCTTGCAAAAGGACATCATTATTGCCAGTCACCCTGAAGACCTGTTAAGGTTTCTCATGCACTCATCGGTTTTCTCCTCAAAAGCTAAGGCTAGCAAAGCCTAGTTCAACACAATTTTGGCCCTTAACCAATGTCTTTAGCAATAAGATAACAAATGCCTGTCAAAAATGGACTAGGCAGAGCTAATGATGCCTTCCGCAAGACAGTAAAAAAGTTCTCCTGCATTCCCTTCCAGAACTTTTATACCTCAAAAGGCAGTGCCACAGCTGACACACTGACCCTTGTCATAACAGCTCTGATAGAACTCCAGAGAGCCTCAGCAAATTGAAGACTTCCATCTCCCTGCCTCAACAAAAGACCAGCCTTGAATAAATAGTTGGAACCTAGCTTCAGATCCTTGCTCTCCTTCCTATTTCTTGCACGCTCCTAAGTGAGCCATCACAACAGCAAGTTTAGAGATTACATGTGTTGATATGTGTAAAGTAACTCTCTAGTGCTCTTGATTCTGTAGTGAGGGAGGTGTAAGTTCCTAGCACAAATAAAGGAGTAGAATTTACTGCACAAAATTTTAAAGCCAGGCATTTCCTTCAGGAAGGTCAGGAAGGGAATGAGTAATTCTAGGCTCCCATCATATTCTCACACTTCCATTTCCTCCTCATTTCAAGCCCTATCCTACGAAGTACCAAGCACCCTCTGCTCTCATCAAAGACTGCAAGGGACCAAGGGATGGCTATTTGCATGACTAGCCTGAATGCTCATGAAAGCCTGGGAGGTCTCTAAGGTACTGCTCTCTTTTAGTAGTGCACTTATTACACACCATGCTGTCCCTAATCCCAAAGAATTTTTTCACATTTGACTTCTCCTTGTCAGCTGCCCACCCAACCACCAGTTTGTTTCCCGGCACATTTGCTACACATGCTGTACCTTTTGTCTCCTGATCAAGAAATATGTCATACAGTCTTATATATTTGAATATAATAAACTTTATATATATATACTTTTAATTGATACAACTACATCCACAAGACCAGTTATACTAGTATAATTACACCAATACTAAAAAAAAATCTAACTTTGTACTGGTTGAAGTTCAGAGTTGCACTAAGAGAACTTTTGTCACAGAGAATTGGACTGCATATCATTAGTCCTTTCTTGTAAAAGTGTTTACAATTTCTATATCTTTGACTTTTCATACTCTACATTCTTCTTAGGAAACATTCTTCGTAGTATTCCTTTGTCAGCCCCTCTGCATTACACGTGCTTAATTACATTTCTTTTGTCTTGAAATATCTCCTCTGATTATCCACAGCAGCCCCAGGTTCAGGATTTCTGCTCCATCTCTTGCTCAGATGACTGCATCAGAGGAAGAACCCTGCTGAGTGACAGCAATGAGAAAAAGAGATAAAAACATGCCTACTTATGAGAAAATAAAAAGACATTGTTACAAGCCTCTATGCTGTTCTGTAATGGAAATATCCATTCCTAAGGAGCACTGGCAAAGACAAAGGGATTCTATGTTGTATGTTTCTGTCTGTGAACTGACAATTCAGGGTGCTGGATACAAATTCATTCCTCGAGTTCTGAGATTGTTCACAGCAGCCAATCAACACTTCATAGTTACACAGAATCATTTCTGTGTTTTTCGGGTTCCTTCCATTTACGGTATTTCATCTTGATATTTCCAAAAGGAATACAAATATGTTAAGCATTATGAAAAATACTAACCTTTCCAAGATGCTTCTGAAAACCAAAGCACCACACCTATGCAATGAAATACACTAAATGACACTGGTACTCTACTATACCTCCTGCTATATGGGGTACAAAACAGTGCTGGAGTTAATTTTTACAGTGCTCCTCCAGAGTAACAAGGCCAGAAACTTGGTGAAGGCCTACAAACGTTTGAGGGATCCAGCAATGCAAATAACAAGCAGCAGACTGTTACTAGCTTTTCAACTGTGATCTGATTCAAACAATACTGGAATTTTCACAGATCTCCCAGCATGCTGGATTAGGTCCTGCTTGTGTTGTCTGGTACAAAATAATACTGTTGTCTGGTTTAGAAACAAAAGCATTGGGGAACTCAACACAATCAGTTTGGCTGCCCATCATGCACTTTTCTATGCTAGCACTTCTCTCCAAAATGACCAAAAAAACCTTCAGGCTTAGCAGCAAAACCTGTTTCTAAATCACAACCCATTCAGAAATTTAAAAAAAAAAAAAAAAAAAAAAAAAAAAAAAAAAGTATGTAAAAATAAATTATATTTAATTTACAACATATATTTTATGAAGCATTTCCTACATTCCCTACCACTTCATACCACCTCATTTTATCAGTTAAGAGATGTTTACGTTATGCAATGAATCCAAATACAATAGCATGCTGCTGATAGGCACTGGCCTTCCACAGTTTCCCCAGGAACATTCTCCTCATACATCTAAGTGTTAATACAGGGGTTGGGGCTTCAGTGTTGTAGGTTGCTTTTGTTCTGTTGGGGTTTTTTTGCATCTTCCAGTGTAAATGGAGGGAGATGGCTGAGAAAACAACATCCTTTTTTTAAAAAAAATGTCAGCTATAGGAAATTGCTTAACTGGAATGTGGCAACTTGCCATGTTCTCTGAAAGTATCTTTTAAAACAGCAAACCAACTATGAAAGTGCAGTTTGGGATTGTCAAAAAAAGCCCGCACCAAAGCACACCAAACCCCCACCTCTGCTCAAAATATTTTGGACCTCTACAATGTCTCCTTATTTCAGAATTTAAGAAAAACGGCCGTAGTGATGTGCCATGCATTAGAGATCAGAGATGTCCAGTTTGTTCACCAGTTTTACAGGATGCTTCCTAAGCGCTATATCTAACAGTGAGGCGCAGTCAAAGCAGGAAATACAAGAATGAAAAATCTTTTGTAGAAATATAAGCCACCAAGTAGAAAGTCGATCACCCA
The DNA here is from genome assembly GCF_039878825.1 of Excalfactoria chinensis. NCBI lineage: Eukaryota > Metazoa > Chordata > Aves > Galliformes > Phasianidae > Excalfactoria > Excalfactoria chinensis. The sequence continues at coordinate 8,063,117 of NC_092843.1, read as the reverse complement.
CAGCTCAGCTCTGCCAAAGGTTTCTGAAACAATTCAAAAATAAAATGGACTGTATGAATTTTCTTTTTCTTTCCTCTAGGGCTGGATATGCCATTAGTAAGTGGAAATCACGCTGAGCTTGTTTGCCTGGTCAGCTTTCTTTCCTTCTCAGTAAACAAACACATAAACCTATACAGCTTATCCTTCCAGTTCCCTCTTTTTCTGCAGTACCACGTGTCCTCAGGTTACCCATTCTGCCACCTCAGAACCAGCAACATCACAATTGCTGACTAACCTCTCTTCTCTTACAAGTGGGCAGACAACATAAAGGGACACTGAGCTTTTAGTCCAGGATGCTTAAGGCAGACCCCCCTTCAGGCAGGCATCCCCAAAACAACTCTCACAAAACATGCCAAGTGTATCTACTAATTGTGCTACAGAACACTGAACACAGGAATTCCAGTTATGCCTGAGGTATCCTCAGTTCAAGAATGACCTCTCCTCAAAACACTCCTGATTTCCTAGTGGAGAAGTATTCATTTACGCTCTAGTATATTCACCTAACTCAGCTGTCTGCAGAAGGCGTGTGAGATTTAATGCAGTTTAAGAAACCTACTTCTGTGCATTTGCAAACAAAGGAGAACAGCATTCTGGATAGCCAATCACCCAAAAACATAGGAGACACCTTCCTGCAGTAGATTACAGATAAAAACTCCTCTCTAACTCCCCTGGACAATCCCTCTGAGGGAGTCTGTGTTGTAATGAGAATGAAGGACTATGTGAAGAAGTTTTAAAATTACTGAGATGAGCTACATGCAAAAACTGAGCTGTTTGACGGTGCTGTAAGACTGTTCTTCAGTTACTGGGTTTCTGTGACTGTGTTGTATGAGGTTTTCTACTGGACTGGGTTGCTCTCCCTGCTATTCTGCAGGAAAATGAGCACAAGTGAGGCAACAGGAAGAGTAGGAGTTCCCTCTACAGAGACAAAGCAGGATGTGACCTCTGTTCCCTAAATAGGGTAGAAATGGTTGGAACTCAAGATCCCAGTTGGTGCTTTCCTTAAGCAAGGAAAGACTATATCAAGGACCAAAAGAATCACTGTTGATCATGGGTTAGAAACTATGCATTTGATGATGCTGGGACAGTGTTTTGTAAGATAAACTTAATTAACATTAATAACTATAATGATGTATTCTTGCTAAAGAACACTTAAACACTGTAGTACTTGACTGCCTCAACTGCTAACCTTTGATTTTACCAAGTATTGGTGCTGCTCCTACCTGAGAGCATCCTGCAGCTTTGGTGCCCTGCTTTCATTGGGACAGGGTGTCTGGAACCTGTGTGACCTGTTTGTCCAGCTGAGAGGCAGCCCTCACCCACTCTGTGCTGCCCTACTAAACTTTGCCATTGAGTTTAACAGCCTCTCCTGACACTGGTTTCCACGAACTGCCTGACCCCTTGCCTTCCAGAGCACTATACAGATTACCACCTGGAACAAAGGAAAGAGTGTGACTTCTTGTAAGGTAGCCTCATCTCCAAGTGCAGATTCAGAGCCATACAAAGTCTTTTCAGTCTCAAATACAAAACTTCTGTATTAGCATGCAGATGACTAGAGTTGAAGGAGGCCTTTTTGTCTAAGTACGTCAGCTCCCTTACTACTTCAGTGTTTCTGTGCTGGTTATGGTTACAATTGACTTACTGTTGTCAAGGCTGTACAGAGGGCCAAGTCAGTACTCAATGCTAGAAGTGAACACTTTGTGAATATCTAAGTTTAGCCTCTTATCTCTAGTCTAGGAGACCAGCTTCTATATATGCCAGCCTTCAAAGCCAGAGCCTTGTCTATTAGGGATTTCTGGTAGTAATTAAAAAACGAAAACAAAAAATTGGTTAAGATAACTAGCTGGGCTAGTGGTAGCTAGGATGACTGAACTCCAGAGTAGCTACACCCACATACCAGGACAGGGCTGTGACAGCAGGTGTAGTTGCTCTGCCATTAAAGTCAGAAATAGCCATATTTACCTGAGCCACTGAGTTCTGCCCTGCAGCCCAGCAAAGTAATTCTGCATATGTTTTATTCACATTTGCCCTAATTCAGGAGTTTGAACACATAATTGAGGCAAAGGTAAGAACTGTACAATACATCTCTAGAGACTAAAAAGGCAAACTTCCACTGCTATTTTAGAGCTTGGTGGTCCTTCTATCTCCTTTCTACTAGAAGGGGCCCTACTTAGCCTACTACAGATGGCTGCTGAACTAGCTCCTCACAGTGCTTCAACTCTAGCTTGCTTTTCCTTTTAGCTGAAACACTTTTATGTGAAGCTAAGTAAAAGTGACCTAGAGTTTGTTTATGCTCTCAAAGGGTATATGTTTTGTGCTGGAAGCAAGTGCCTCTAACCAGACTGACTCCATACTACAATAATAACTGGAAATGAACTCTGGACCATCAGCTCCCAGCCGATCTGGGTTAGATCATGTTGCATAAATAATAGTCAACTCTGGGGGTGGGGAAAGGAGAACCTGCTGTACTTTCAGTAACACGGAGCAGCCTCCTTTCTGCTGCAAAGGCAGATACTCCTAGGAGCTGCACAAAGCCTCGGATCAGAGATTATATACATGGAACCAACAAACAGCACTGAGAGGAGAGAGGAAAAAGCTTTAGGGTTACACAGCAGCTGAAAGGAAGGATCAGACTACTAAACAATGTACCATACAGTTTCACTTGAGTTTGAACATTGAGACTAGCAGATAGTCTGTCACAAGTTTGCTTCATATACCAGACCCAGATAAGCAGTGCTAAGGCTGCATTTGTCTTATAACCATGTCATCTATGATAGTCATTCCCACATGAGAATTAGAGTGCAATGTGTACAGTGCAAGATAAGAGAAGTCCCTTCTTCTCCTATTTCCACCTTCATCCTAATTTCCAAATACTAAGGAACACCAGGACTACCAAACACTTTCTTTGAAAGTCTGCCCTACCTGCTTGCTGGAAGAGGTTAGAAAAACTGCAGAGTAGAAATGTTCTCAATAAATAGGTGGACTGCCTGCAGTTCCTTTTAGCTTAGACTATGTTGGACTTGGCCATTCTAGAGAATGAAGAAGTAAATTAAAAGTCCTTGTCATGTGGTCTTGCAATCTTGTAACTGTTCTCTGTCCTTGTGTAGTGAGTCGGAAGAAGTTGCAACTTTTGATCTCAAATCATCTGCCTTCTGAGCACAGCACACTTTTCAGTACAGATGATTAAAGGTTTTTGTAGGTTGGAAACCAGCAATGGCAGAAGAGCTGGAAAGAGAACTCCAATAATGCCTATATTCTCTGTTAAGCCTAGTTTCAAATATTATGCAAGATAACTATATCAAATTTTGCACTTGGTTGTTCAACTGCAATCTAGACAACTATACTTATGTGTAGGCAGGCTGGTATCCTCCCTTGCTGGGGCTTTCTCACAAAGCTGATCTGGAAACAGTCTGAAACAGTCCCTGATCACTCTGGAGAATAGATATGCTTGTGCGAAATTACAGTAAGCTGGAGCTTAGTACATGCTGATCTACTGATGTTATAGGCTCTCCAGAAACTATTCAAGTGAGCTAGGAAATTTGGTCATGAGTCAGAGCAATGCATGTAACACTGTTATTCATGTAGTTAATAACAGAACAACATTTATTTTTTGAGCTCTAATTTAACAAGTCCACATGAACATCCAACTTCCATCTGCTCATAGGGGCTTGGATAGGGCTTGACACCTATGAGTTTGTACTCACCCTTGACAATTCCTGGTACTGGCTTCCATCAGTAAGGCAGAGAAACAATCCTTCTGTCTTCTATAAATACCACACTTTCTCAGTTTGCTTTCCTATTCGAGTGCTGTTTCCTATTACCTTGCTCATCAAAAAACACTTATTTTACATCAGACCAAGTCTGAAGACAGTACAAACAGACAGCACTGCTGTTGAAACAGCAGGATCTTCAAGTGAGGGTCAAGGCCACACTGTTTAAGGTATTCAGCCTTGAAAGGCACTTATAAAAGAACTGAATCAGCAGAGAGTAGAGCTAAATTCAGCTCTTAACTCTTGTTTTAAAATGCTTCAACTCCACCATTGTCAGCACAGCCATATTCAGTATCTACTACTGTATGTGAAACATGGGCTCATGTAACCTGACATTCGTTTAATGCCAACTGGATAACTCGAGGGAACACAAATGGGGTCCTAAGTTAAAGCCAGCTGTGCTCTTTGCTACAGGTATGTCACTTACATGATAGCTTTAGCAGACCAAGTGTTTCATCAAATGATATGGCTGTAAATAATTTACCAGCAACCTCATAACACTTGATTAAAACCTACTGAAAGATCTAATTGAATTGGCTCTGAAAGAACAGATAATGATATGACAACTGTGTAAAGAGCAGATGGCAAGTGGAAGCTCATCAGAACATGAGAAAACAATTTAGAAAAAAGGTACCTTTATCTGCATTGAGTTGTGATGATCTCTACTTGTCTGATGTTGGCTGTTATGGAAGTCAGTTCTTTCTGCCTTTGGGCATCTGAAGTGACAGCAAGATTACTGGCTGGCCTCACGAGTGGCATTTGGGCATCTGTGGAGTATGTACCTAATATCTTAGGCAACCAGGTTAGAACCGTTCACAACACCTTTTGCCAATGAGCAGCAGACTGGATATATCCTATTCTACAAATAGGTCAAACTTGGATAAGTCAGGCAGTAGAAACATTATGGAGTTTCAAAAGAAAGGAATGCCCTGGCCTAGAAGTTATACTTATTTCTGGCTGGGGTATAGGCTGCCAAGTTGGGTCTTAAGCTCTGAGCACAGGAGATCTGAGCTGATTTTTTTTGAGTAGCAAAACAAAGTTACAGTAAACACGGGAATTGGGCTGAGTGCAGAAAGCTGAGTGGAAACTGCTCCAATAGAAGAGTGAATACTTTTTAAAAAGTTATCAGAACCCAGAATAACTGTTGCTTGTACTACAGGATACAATAACCAAAATAAATCATCTCTTGATCCTCTTGATCATACAAGTTCATACCAGCTCTCAGCCACAAATGCATGCATATGGGCCACTTGTCAGCACCTGGAAACAGGTTCAAGGCTGTATTGCCAACTACCTGCCCCAAGCCCTAGCCGTGAAGATTTAAAAAACAACAAAAAAAGAAAAACAACCAACCACAAAACCACCAGCTGGTCACTGGTCACTCTGCCTCTTTCTACCTACATCTCACTTGGCCTCAGATTTCAAGCTGTGAAGTCTCCCCACTGTTTCAGAACTTCAGAGAATCAGAACTGCCCTGGTATCAGGACTTCAAGGATAAAGATGCTGAGGAAAAAACCTTATCATCTTTTTTCCCCAAATAAACGAGCCATTCTCACTAGTAAATTTCAAAATCCCTCATCCATTAGAATGGCTCTCCAATTTCCTTTGCCTCAGAATTTGAGGCCAAAGAAATCTTGGAGCTACAGCAAACTTCATTAAGCAGCTGGAGGTCAGGCTCAGCATTTAGAAGAACTCCAAAGAATTCTAGCAATGCAGAGACTTGCAGTGCTTGCTGATACTGTTCCCACAGCACAGGCACTTTGTCAGGTAGCCCTGTGCTGCTAACTCACCCTGAAAAATACAGTTTGAATGTGGAGATTATTCTTTGCAGTATAAAGGGGCCGTGCCTCATATGTTAGAGACCTCACACCAAGCTCCTCTCCTCACCATGACAGGATGACAAAAAGAAGCCTGATCCAGCCTATTTATTATGCACAGAATCTGTGATGAATAGAGAGGCAGGGATCAGACTATGCATTTCATCGCGTGCTTCCCCCTCCCCCTACACCTTGGTTTTACAGCTGCAGGCTCCAGCAAGACAAAACTGTGCAGAACTGCTGAGTCAGGATCTCCTGTGGGGTCTCTGAGGTCTGCAATGCTGAAGCCAGGTAGCAAAGCTCTGTGACAAGGCAGAAAGTGAAGCATCTGAAAACCCATATCACATCGTGGACATTTCCAGTCTATCTGAATAAGGTCTGTCTGCCTTCTCCCCCAACTCGCAAGGCAAGCCAGCATTCTTGTCATGCCTTATGCAGTTGTTAAAGTAAGTGACATGAGGGGCTGCAAAAAACTCTGAAGCCGGACAGGTAACAGGCATTTTGTTCTTCCCCCAGAGATCTTTACATTGGTAGTGTGCTAACCCCAAACTAGTGCAAGAGCAGCTGCGGCAGCAACTGGTCAGCTTCAGAGCTCTTACTGCATGAATCCTGTAGAACTAGAATTGCCATTACAAAGACACCTGGGCCACCAGCACTGGTCCCTGCTTCCTCTCCTGAAGTCATCCTACCCTGTTCCAAATAGCTCTTAGTTGCTACGCTGCATCACAAAGTCATCTGTCTCATCAACAATCAGAGTAATTTCTGTACACCGTGTTAGGAAACAAATGCACCTTGTAGTTACCAGGTCTGCACACTGCTCAGTGTGTTTTGTAAGAATACCATGGAGATCTGCTAGTAGAATGTCATGGGCTGGGTAACTTGCTCCTTCACTAAGGAAGCCAGTTTGATACAAAGCATAAGATGCTGTGAGAAGCTCTCAAACACTACAGTGGACTTCAGCTAAGAGCAGTGCTGCATCACCGCTGCATTGCTCTTGTCCTAGTAGTTCATTTCTCAGCAAAGGAATGAAGGAATAGATGCTACTACCTTCAATTTGAAGTCTTACACTGTGAGGCAGCCATTGACTTCAAAGCTCTTAGCTTCAGACCACAAACTAGTCATTATTGGCAAATAGGGCAATCTGAATAACACAGTAGGAAAAAAAAAAGGGGGGGGGGGGGGGGGGGGGGGGAAGGGGAAGAACACATCAGTGGAACTGCTGCATGTCTTGGCAGCAGGATGATGCTGTAGATTAAGTTTCCGTAAGAATGAAAACCTAAATACTACCAGCAACCTAGCAGAAGTATTAAGCCAAGTTAGTTGTGCCTTCAGTTGCAGACCGGCAGCTGGTACCAGATAAGTCCTGTTTGGTTAGATGCAAACAGGTAACTAAGGCCACCATCATGCATTGAACATCATTACAAAAGAATCTTCCCAAGAAGTTGGATAGTATTTCCTACAAATGCAGCCTCAGAAGAAACACAGCCACTATTCCAGTGCAGCCATTGACTACTTGTGCTCACAGAGGCTCTCCTTTCCCACTCCCTCTGTAGACTCCCTCCAGGTCATTGTCCATGACTGCTGATGACCCAGGAATTGAGGTTGCCATGGCAGGCAGCCCACAGCAGCTCTGCCTCATTATAACCATACAAAATACCACTGATACAGCATGGCTAAGTCAGGCCTGCAGCACTCAGCCAGTTTTAACACACATAGTATCCTTACTTAATACAAACAGGGTTAGCAAGCCCTTTGACATCCACTCTGGGGCTTCTTCCAGCTTTGTTGTGTAAGGAAATGCTAAGTCTTTGGTGTTTGTGCTCACCTTGGTTTATCTCAGTGTCAGCTGTTTCCTTAAAACAAAAGAAAACAGACAAGAATATAGCTTCCAGAATTCACCAAAATTAGGAAAATAAACACTGCATCTGACCTGCACCTGCACTAAGAGTCTAATGCTGCTAACTGGTGCTGGCCTGTGGGAGAGTTACATTACAGGTTTTTGTATGAAGTGTTTCCCTTTGTGGAAAGTTTCAGTTTTAATCAGTAAGACAAAGGGCCCATAAACTGAAATGTTTTGCTTAGTTGATGAAGAAGTTTTTAAAAGGGAGACATCTGAAAGTCAGAAGTCTTCTGTGGAAAGCTCAGTCAAAAACAGTTTCTCTTTTCCCTGAAGCTCTAAGCAACAAAAACTTTCTAACTTCTGCTTATTTTGGTGGAGGTGCAACTATCTCCTAAAGCAGAGTTTAACCCTCTAGCTGACTAACGAGGTAAAAAGAAAACAAAAAACACTGCTCTGGAAGATGAAAACCTTTGATAGAAAATTCTCAGTGCTTTAAGGATTGATAAATTATTGAGCACTATAAGGCAGCACAAGGAATACTGTCGCACATCTTCCACATCTTTCAGCAATTACTTCCTGACCAATCCATTTACATCCCTTACCTAATAACTTGCAGTTGTTACACCTGATTGAAGTTCTCAGTCTGGAAATAAATACTCATTATTTATTGTTTCTAGCTTAGTCAGCATAACTAATAGCTAAAAATACAGCCACACTGGAATCTGCAAGATTCTACAATAGCCTACGCACACAGCAGCAATGAGCAGCTCAGGACTTCCTTTCTAAAATTAGGTTGCTTCAAACAGAAGTGGAAGTTCTTTAATAAATTGACAAACCCATGTTTTAGAAGCAAATAACAAGAGTAGGACTGGGCAGGAAACTGCTTGCCCAACCTTTACAACTTCCTTGAAAAAAAGCTTCCAAACATTTTCTGGGATTCAGACCCACAGACCAGCAAACTGCCCTGTCCACCGCCTGGCTGCATTCTGAAAGCCATGCTCAATTAGTTCTTCTGGCAATGTCACATATCCAAGTGAGAGCCTGGATCTGCTGCATCCCAGCAAGATTCCTCAGTGCCATGCTAATTACTGCTCTAAAGTAGATCTCACAGTTTCTGCTATTAGAGCTATTCCACTCGGGATAACTAAGAATCACAGAATAACCATCAGATCACAGGCACTCTCCAGCCCCTCATCAAGGCATGATTCCTTATTCTACTGATTAAGTGTCCACAAGATGCACACAATGCAAATTAGACTTCCTCTCTACAGAGAAAAGGAATGACAGACAACTGACCTCCACTCACAAAACATTTCAAAGCAATGAACAGCATTCACCATTTTTATTCTTAGAGACTTGTTGCAACTGGGCAGAGAACACCATGGGTCTGCATCTGATAATTGCACCAGATAATTTCAACAACTTCCCCAAGCAAAAGAAGAAGCACATGAAACTCCTTGTTTTCTCCTTTTAGGAAAATCACTGCTGAGAAGGCTGGAAGCTGTTTCTTTTTTCCCCTCATTCATTAGATATGCATTTCAGTCAGACATCTAACTACATTTTCTCATTTACATATACTCTTGCTGCAACCCCTTCCCCAAATCACTTCTGACTGATCAAAAGTATTAGTAAGTCAAACTACAAAATTCTCAGCCCATACGTAGGAGTGGGAGTTTCTAATGAAAAGCTATTGCTTTTACCTGTCATCATGGCTTCAGTTTGTAAGAAATGAGTGTTTCTTGTGTCTCCCGTGGCAGTACTGCAGGGCTACGACAACCCTCTGGGATCATCTGTAGCTGGCATTGCAGCCTTGCTCAGGAGTTGCATCTTCAAAGGGCTGTTCATCTCTTTTGGAACAGGTGTGCTTCCAGATTCCAAGATCCTGTTTCCTTGCTTATCAGCTGTGGCAACTAAGCCATTGCTTTGCTGTAGCTGTCAGTCATGTGGGATTACTCCATGGGAATGGGAAGTGAGCTAGGAAGAAAGTCTCTGATATGTCTGAGTCAGTATCTCTACGTGGTGTCATCTTTACATCATTCTGTGCTGTCCCTTTCACCGCAGCAGTAATCTAGCCAATACATTCTCCAATTCCCAAAACAGTGACAGATAGCCAAGAATGATTTCATTATAATTTATCTTTTGGGAAGAGAAAGCTCCCTTTTTGGTTGAAAATAAGGATAGGAAACCTTAGTCTTAAAGAAAGTGAGTTCAATCCCACCAGCATCTGAAAGTTAACATGGTCTGTGGTGTCAATATATTCGTAAGTGTAGCTGTTCCCCAAATAATTCTGCGTGTTACAAGACTTTTGTTAATTGTTCCTATTTATGAACAGCAGGTGATAAATTTATGTACCTCCATGCTGACTCATATCAGTAAATCTGTCACCCGTATGCAACCGTAACACTCAGTGGGGTTTTTGTAGTGCAAAATGCAGTTACTAGCTGCTGTCTGAACTTGAGTAGCAGATCAAGTTCTGTTCAGGTGCTATCTATGCAAAACTGGTTACAGCCACAGGTTTAGCTAGATATAACTGGAGTTCAGGCTGGGCTACTTGCCTGATTGCATCAATTCTGAACAAGCAATACACATCAGAATTTGTATGTGGAGAGCAAGGCTTGTCAAGCACGACAGCCTGTGGGTTCCTGTTAGTGTGTGCAGGCACGTACATACAGAGGTCCTAACTCCAGGCACCAGTGAACTTCACTGGAGTTCAGTTGCTGTAAGGACTACCAAGCTGGTTCTGCACAAAAAAATGAGCAGAAACAATTCTGCTGTAACACAATCCAGCAGCCACACAATTTTGGAGAGACAAAGAAAGGACTCCCTTCTTGCTTCCCATTTAGCACTCCATAGAATCCAGTCAAGGAGATAAGTACATACAAAGCTTAAAAAGTGAAAAGAAGGCCATTTTGCATCTTCAATGTGATGGCAACCTACACATGAGAGCTTATCCCAGGCATGTTAAAACATGGCTGGTGACTTTTTATGTAAACATAGAAATAAAATTAATTGTGAGAGATAAGCTAACTTCAATTACAACATACAAATTCTGATCATATGCAGAGACACGCTGTTAGAAAGAACAGGTGATGTCTACAGACTTTGTAATAACACATGGTTCATTCTCCTTCCAAGTCAGAGATTCTCTGTTGAAAACTATCTTATACAAATAGATGCACAAATGTAGGAAAAAAAAGAAAGCTTTCTGCTCACCTCTGAGAAAAAACAAATGCATTGCATATATGCAAAAAGTAAGATGAAGTAAGGGAAGAATGTCTCTTACATAAGACCTGCTGGAAAAGGAAGTCTTTTCAGCTGAGCAAGGCCTATAAACATGTGGCTACAGGTTGCAGTTTGGCCTGAAAGATTCACTGCTCCCACTACTTAAAATTTAGAAACACACAATCTTTCTTTTCTTATGCATACCACACAACCAACTTCCAGTCTGCAGGTCTGGACAATTTACAGTTCCTCACCTTCCATTCCTCCCCTCATTTTCAGTGCATTTGTTTCTGCTTAGAGATTGGTTGTTAAGAGATAAGCCTTTTCTAGTCAAATTACCAAGTGAATGAAGATAATGATAAAGCAAGTTCAAACATATTTAATCTACAGGTATCGTTCAGCCAATTTGAAAGACTGATTTGAGGAGTCATAGACTTATTTGTGGCACAGAGCAGCTTTCTAATCTGGTATTACTTTTTCTGGAGATGCTGAACAAAAGACATTCCTGAGGAAGAGGTCAAAGTGATGTCTTCAAAGTGATCTCTGCACCCTGGGCCAAGGATGTCTCCATCAGAGACACAGGTCAGTCAGAAAGCATTAAAGCAGTTTTCTTAAGAGCAGGCAGATCTCAGCAATGCACGCTGCTGCCCCACCCCGACACTCCCACCATAACCAGTTTGCTTCCTTCCCAGAAGCACTCTAGTTAGCTCTTATGATGTAAGAATCGAGGTAGAAAAAAAATATATCTCCATTCTAAACATAATCTGGGTCTCAGTTCAGCCTGATTCTGCCTCATCTTTGTTGCAATTAGTAGTGTTGGAGGATTCATCCTGTTATCAACTTCCTGGTCAGAGAGACAGATCCAGAAAGTTATCACTTTTATAAAACAAACAGGCAAAGAAATAAACAAACAAACAAACAAAACAGTGAAAATAATACACCTCTAATTTTGCAAAACCAGTTTAAGGGGTGATGCAAGGGATTAGCACAAGGACAGAGTTAAAAACTCTGACAGTTGTTTCTCTGCGAAGATATCTGGGGGCAATGCTGGGTGCTTACTCCATGGCAAGAAATTGTTTGCTCTCATTATTTTCCACTTTGGTTTTGTAGTCTACTTGAGAAATGAGTAAACCTGTGAGGACAGAGCTGAAAGAAAACCATACACCAAAGCACTGGGTAAAAACACTCAGGCACTTACTCGGTAAAACATATAAAAATTAAGAAAATACAAGATCTTGTGGTATCAGAGAGCCTACTCTGCTAGGAACTAAGCCAGCACAATCCACTTTGCACTACAGAGAAACTCCCTGCCCCTCTAAGAAACAGCCTTCATACATGTGAAATGGGCTCAGCTCATGGAAAATATCTAAACTCAACACACTATTTTTAAGTAATTCCCGCAGTCCTTTCCTTCAGCCCCTCTTCTTTCTATGTTACAGAAAGCTCTGCCTGTGGTCTTTAGACTGAGTGCTTATTTTTTCCTGCTGGGGTTCCAGTTTGACATCCTTATCTACCAAGCACTTCAGTTTGAGACCTTGTGCACGAAGAGGAATGAGGAAGGACTTGATGCATTTCAGTAAATTGGGAGGGACATAAACATGCACACAACCTAACCTTTAGTTATGTTAACGCTTTGAAGTACACATGCATTATGAATCATGTGGTGTATATGACAGGCTGAGAAAACTCAGAGGAAAGCGGTGCAAACAGGATAAAGATAGTAGATCTTGGATAAAAGTAACATACATTTAAATTTGTTTTTCACTGGTGCTTTAGGCTGCTAATTCAATTCATAGTGCTACTGCTTTCAGAACTTTATTACAGGGCTGTGTTAACCTGGGAACCAGAAGTGGCAGTGAGCATGCACCTGCTGTCTGACCTGCATGACATAAGGTTTAAGACAGCTGTGTTCACCCAGCAGCACTCTCTGCTACACCTGTGTGGTCAGAACATCTGTTGTTTATGGATACAGAACGTTGTATGCAAGGAGATATCCCTTCACCTGTCACGTTCACACTTCTGACACCAAAACTAGACATTACAAAAGTTATCAACATACATGAACTATGTATTGACTATTTTAGAGAAGCTTCCTCTGCTTTTTGTTCTTTATCAGTTTCACTTGATGTTTTTAATCAAAACTGTTTGTTGACATAGTACATTGGACTGTCTTCAACAGACACACACGCAACCTTGTATTTGGCCACGGGAGCCACTTCTTAACTTCTAGAGTTAAGTCTCCTCCCCTTCCCAAATTAATACTTCTGCTTCCAGTTTGTTCCTTGTATTTATCTCATGGTTTTATCACATCCTCGTGGCTTTGCTGTACAGTTTACCAGTTATATACCAATATACATGAACATGAGACATGCAGGATCAAACCAAAGCACTGATGAGACTTGCAGGCCCAGCAACCGTATCACCAGTAGCTACTAGGCAGGATCCACAAAGCCATTCAGTGGCTCCTCAAGGCCATGCAGAGAGCACAGCAGGCACTGGAGATCTCCAAACTTGCAGCTTCTCACTGCTACTGACTGGCAAGGAGCTGCTCACAGGCTGCACAGTAACCACATGCTGCAGTCAGGCTACTGCAAATGCTGGCTCTGTGCATGTTGTGGAGCACCTCCCTGAACTGACTTGATCGGATAGCCAAATGCATATGAATACATATGCACACACTTCTGACACATTAACAAGGTACAGTGACAACCAGGAGTGTAGGCCACCTGTTTCTGGGGCAGCCCTGCAGCCCTCTGGGAGTCCCCATGGCACACCATGAGAAATCACAACTTATGAAAACAAACACAGACCCTCAACTCCCACAGCCCGGTTTTGTGCTCAGAAGCAGCAGACAAACCTTCTTCAGACTGTGCAGTCAGTAAGTGGGAGACCCAGCCCCTGATGACATCATGTCTTCAGGCACAGGCAACTGAAGAGAGCAAAGGGCAGTGTCGTACCCATTCCCGTAGCTTCATGGGCTGGCAGGGATTCAGTACTTGGTTGAATTCCCAGAGAAATCACGTACTGGGGAGTACATCAGAGATTTTTCTGATGAGGGACAAATGTTACGATCACCAGCAAAAGTGGCACCCATTGGTTTAAGCAGATGATTGCTTAAGGAACACAGACTGCAGACACATACTGGATAGCTATCACCAGCAACAATTTTTGTTGCTTTCAGAACAAACTGAAGATGATAGCAGTACTTCAGGCTCTGTGATTAAAGGTTTTCTTTCAGAATGGGTCCACCAGCAAAGTACTGATGATCGTTTTCCAACTGATGGCGATTTACATTGTTTGAGCACTGAAAAGACAACAAGGTTGCCAAAAGTCTACAGAAGCACTGTGTTATAAAGAATAGCCTTTTGAAGGCTATTTGGAGGTGGCAGGAAAAAAAAAGAACTACCAACTTTTTTTTTTTTTTTTTGGGGGGGGGGGGAGGGGAGGGCTGAGGAAGAGAGAAAAAAGAACAACAGATTTCTAAGAGGCCATACAGAGAGTTAGCATCCATTGTTTCTCCTAGCTTCATTTAAGTGAGGGATTTTCTAGTATATATGTTTGCTATAGATTCACAAGGATTTTCCTTCTTTAAGCCTGATGCTCCAGCTCTGCAGCCTCCAGTATTGGACTAGAGAAAAGGAGCACTGGCCTCTGCTTCTGACCAAGCAGGGGGCTAGGTGGGAACTGTGTGCTCTGCTTGGAGCAGCATTACCTGCACACAAGGCAAAGGGAAGCACTACGCAGTATTAAAGGTCAAACAAACGGAACAACTCTGAATTTCCTTTCTAAACACTCATGCATACAGTCAGATCGTGTTTGAAAGCATCACAAAAGCACACGTTCTCTGCATGAAGGATTTTGTATAACCTCTCTTAACAGCAGAGCATCTCTCCAACCTGAACTGCAATGCTGCCGTCAGCCACACCAACAGAGTGGAAAGGAGGATCGGATTAGCTCAGTGAAACCGAGCCAGGGATAGAGAGACAGGCCTGGAAGGACAGAGCAGGAGCCACCAGAAACAAACACGAGAGACCGGCGGGAAACATCTGCGCATCCAGCATCCTGGGACAAGGGATGCAGCGTCTCATCTCTGCTAGGCACTCGGGAAGCACCTTGGGTCCCCGCCTCACCCCGCACCTGCTCCCCCCTCCCCCCAGGCGCCCAGTCCGCGGCAGGCCGGCAGCCGGGCGGCAGCAACGCGGAGAGGCGGGGGCACATCGCGGCCTGCCCGAGACACCCGCACCTGTCCGGCTCCGGCGAGCCTTCCCTCGCCACGGGCACCGGCACCGCGCTCTGCCGGCGGGATGCCGCGATGCCAGCGGCCCGAGGGGACCGTGGCAGGACGGCGAGGCCCTGCAGCCTGCGTGGGAAGGTGGCCGACCCCCCTCCCTGCTTCCCTTCCGCGTCCCCCAGCACCCCTCTGCGCCCGGGGAGAGAGGAAGGGGCTCCCACCACCTCCCCGCAGCCCGGGCACCGGTGAAGGAGCGCGGCCCCCGGCGCTGGAGGCAGGGCCCGGCCCCAGGACCGGCGCATCACGACGGCGGGGCTCCCCCGGCCCCGTACCTCCAGGGTGCGGATCTCCTGCTGGGTGAGGTCGTTGGACGCGGCGCACTTAGTGCGGAGCCCGCGCAGGTTGGACAGCGAGATGTCGATGAGGTCCTGGAGCAGCCCGCACTGCTGCAGCGTACTCCGCACGGCCGGCAAGCCCCGCACGGCCGGCCCCGCCGCCTCGCCGCCCCGCTCCTTCCTCTCCAGCATGCCGGCGGCTCGCAGGGCAGCCGCTCTATCCATTCCTCGGCATCAGGGAGGCCGGGGAGGAGAGGCGACGGCGGGGGGAGCGGCGGGCAGGGAAAGAGGGAGGGAGAGAGGGCAGGCGGCGGCTCGCTCCGCCCCGCCTCGCCTCTCCTCTCCGGGCAGTTACCGCGCATTAGCATGCAGCACGCCGAGCCGGCACCGCGGCTGCGGCCGTCCCGCGCCGATGGCAGCCGCTCCGCGAGGGGGCGCGGGCGGTCGCTCCGCCTCAGCAGTTCCCGCCTCAGCAATTCCCGCCTCAGCGCTCACCTCAGCGTCCCTGAGCCCACCGCAGCGTCCCTGTGTCGGGCTCAGCAGTTCCCGCCTCAGCTTCTTGCTGCCTTCAGCACACCTTAGAGTCCCTCAGGCCCCCGCAGGTACGTCAGGACTTGGACCTCACCCCGGATGAGCCTCAGCACTGGCACACTGAGAGACAGGGAGAGGGGTGACACCGGACCTGGCCCGGTCTGCCCTGTGGGATGTGTGAGCTGGGGCTGATGGGTGCACTGTCCTGCTGAGGATCGGGTCCGGCCAAGTCCTCACGTCTGTAGACGCCAAATGCCAGAAGAACCAAAACGGAGCTTAGAAATGGCATGCAAACAGTGTTGCATGTTCTCAGCACCATCCCACAAAAGCCCCTTGGGTGATTCCAGGTGGGTCGGCCATGGCCATGGCACGGTTGGAGGCACTGGGGCTCTGCACTGTGGGGTGAGAAGTTGCGGAGTTCAATGATGCTGTCATGGTTCTTTGCTGTTACATGGACACAAAGCATGTGCTGGCCATAAGCAAGTCCCTTGCCAAGGCCATCGAGTGTTTTCCTAAAATAGGGTTTCCCAGATGTTCTATAACTCCATCAGATATGTGTGTTCTTTGACATAAGTGTTTGCATAGCAAAGGCCCAGCACATGAGGTGGGAGTTATTAAAAACAACTTATAAACACTTGAGTGTGATATGGGTTTATTCATATCATAAATAGGAGAAAACTTCATTATGGCCTTGTGAAACAACTGTGGGCTTATATTTCACAGTGGAAATTCTAGAAAAGTGGCACAGGCACAGGTAGCTGCACAGCAGGTGCATTGGCTGCAAGTTCTATCTGTCGGGCTTGCCCAGAGCTGTGTGCATTGCAGTAGTGTGGGACATAACCCTACAGAGCTGACCGCCCAGCTGCCTGCACAATGAGGACTGTTCATCTGACATGACAGATGCAGAAGGACAATGTAGTTGTGCGCTGCTGGCAGGAGATAACTTCCTCCAGCGGATCAGATTGACAACAGGTTTGAAAAGCCAGAATGATATCTGAGCCATGTGTGGCAACACAGAAGAGTTTTATGCAAAATAGAAAAAAGGGGGGAGGATCTGTGGATATAGGACATGAGGCAGTGGAGCAGGGCAAATCAGCTGACACAGCTGGTTTTCTCATGATTAGATGAATACTGGCGTATGCGTTAGTTTGGCTGTATTTGCATCAAGCAGTGCGACATACACTGCTTAGTAATTTTCTTAAGAAGGTGGATCAGGCCAAGTATTTGATTTCATTATTCTTCACATGCTGCAAGTTTCATACACAAAAAGGGCTTTGCTGGATTACGGTTTAATTAGTTTGCCATGTGATACATCCTGTGGTTTTGGAAAAGTCACTTGCTTTATTACCTCCATCATTCCAACTTAATGAAAAAGTCTTTACACCCCTCCTCTTGGGAGCACTGAAAGTTTAACACTGAAAATTGTAGTTTATAGAAGTGTGACAGACTGAAGTCTTGAATTACAAGTGTCTGGATTTAGCAATGTTATTAACAGGGGTATTATTATCATAAACATTCTTTGTATACCTGCCTGAGAACATCCATTTACTAGTAGACAACAAACCAGGTTTATTGCATAAGAAAACAAACCAGGAAAATTATGGGCTATGCATGACAAGATATTTGGCATTCTTTCTGAATGTTTATGTACTGTGTTGTGAGTGCTGGGCTCCTTAACTGGCTACTGTAAGTGGGCAGCATTCCAGTCCCAGTGTACAAGACTGTCCTCCAGGCCCGCATGGGAAAATATGCTGACTTAACACTCCTTACCATGAATTCCTGTCCCTGCTCAGCACTGCTGAGTACTTGCATGTTCGTGAGGCTGTCACCTTTGCAGAAATGGAGAATATCTGAGTGCTCTTCTGTGGAAGAAGGTTAAACAAGTGAGCTGCTTTCTTCCAGGCTAGCTGCTTTGACTCCCATAGCAACATAGAGATGCTCACACTAATCCAGGGGAACCACTGTCTTATGCTGAGGTGAACCCCAGATCTGCCTTAGCAGAGGACCACAAACTGGGATGTGCTCCAAGCCACAGCCTGCATCATACAGCATGAGTGCTGAGCAGATGTGATACTGAGATACCTGAGATACCAGGAGCGATGAGGTGTCTTCAGCTCGCTGGAGAAAAGCAGATAATTGCTTTCTTTTTCTTTTTTTTTTTTTTTTTTCACCAAAGAAAGAAAAGCATTGATGTATTTCATATGCTGCTTTTATCAAGTCTTCTATTACCTCTTTAGGTAGTGCGTCCCAATTACATTTTGCTATCACAACACTGAATTTAGATGATGAGACTGAATTACTCAATTTGATGTGTTTAACACAGATAATAGAAACCTGTTTTAAGAAAATTCAGTGTTAGGATTTGAAGAGCTGAAATGTTAGGTGATTCAAATAAAAGAGGCCTTTATTATCGATGATTTTCCCCTCAGAGGCTTCCTCCTACACAGATAATATGACTATTCCTTTCTCTTTGCAGCACAGCACAATAATACACAGTAGTTCCTGCATGTTTCTCTGCTCTGAAATTAAGAAACTTCAGTCCTATTTTTAGACATGCTGTAGAAAGCCTTTTCAGAATATGCAGATAAAGTGGAGATGGTGAGGTATGGTTCATGGGATAAATTCTAATCATTTTCCTCAGTTTAAACATCTCCATTGCCTACAGCTGAACCAAACCAACGCATATGAGTTTGAGATTTGTCTCTGCACCTTCAAGAAAATGCTTAGAGTAAGTTTACTTCTCCCACAGATCTGTTCCTGTTCAGCTGCCTGTTTGGTGGTAAGCATAGTGCAATAATTTATAACTAAGGGCCAACTTAGATCAAGCAAAACAACCACATCTTTCTGTCTACATCTTTTTTTCCTTTTTTGACATCAATGGTCATCAGAAAAAACAGAAATTTATAGCAGTCCTCTGCCACTTAAAATGGCAAAGTCAAAAGTGAGGGATGGAACAGTGAATCCACAGGTTTGACAGCAGTATTTACCAATGGGACCATGGATACAGGAAATAAAAAGATATGGGAAACTGAAATGTACACTGAGAATAATGGAGGATGTGAAAATTAAACATTACTGCTATTCTTAAAAGTCAGTTGCACTGGTGGGAGAAAATCACTTGGGCAAGATAAGAGAAACAATTCTTGCTTCACAGATGGAGGATGAGAATCTAGCTGTGTAGCTGCAGTCATTGTTTTCTCTGGATGGGTCAGCAGCCGGGAACTTTGACATAAGACTGGAAGGAAGATCAAGATGTGTTCATCCGAAAAGACCTTGCCTCCCGGAGTCATGTGAGTAAGCAAGAACTGTGGCTGTTAGAATAAGTAAAAACTGTCAAGCTTTAAGGACTAAGAAGGCGTGAAATTACAAATGTTAGTAGTCCATAAAACAAATACAAGGACTTAACATTTATTTTTAGAAGCATCTCATATGTTTTGCAGGCTTTTCCATGTTGCAAAAGTACTGCCTTTTCTCTGCTATTTATCACCAGGCTCTTCTGTTTAGACTATAAACTGCTTGGGGCAGGAAGTGTCTTTTACCGACTCCTTGCACAGCAATGCCTGAATCACAGCTAGAAGCCTCTAGGCTCTGCCATAATGTAAATACTAACTAATGATAGCAGGGAGGACTTAGCCCCCGCCCCACTTGGAGGCTTGCCAGTCTGCAGGGTTTGTTATAGCAGCGCACTTGCCAGCAGTGAAAACTGACAAACTTTGTTGGTGAAAGATATTCAAGGAGAGGAAACACTCGTCTCTAGAGACAGAGGCTTATGTATCTCCATGGATAAATAAACCAAAGATTGACTCATGCTGCCATAATCCCCTTGTGCAATTTATACATTGGCATTATATATGTGTGTGAAGTGAAAAGACAAATATTTGGTTAACAAAACAACGCATGGATAATCAAAAATGATTAAGCAGCTTTACCTTGCAAAATGCTGGAGCAGGTAAGCTGCTGCTCTTCCCCTAGGACAGGCATACCCATCCCTGCAAGGAGAGCTTCCCTATGTTTGTTTTATCTGTGGCAGAATAACAAGCTTATTTGGTTAAATATTATGAGAGTAAAAATAAAAATAAGAAAGAAAACAACCCCAACAACCCATAATATGGCAAAGGAGGAGGAACATACTGTGGTGCAAAAAACAGGCTCATGTTCTACAAGGCTTTGTCAAGTGTATTGCATAAGGAGATTACAGCCTTGAGTCGCAACCACAGCTAAAGGTTTTAATTGTTTTTGCCAATACCTCTGTCATTAGTGTGTTACAGAGCTGCGTCACAACAGCCCCTCTTACACCTTTGTGAAAATGTTCCAAACCCCATGATATTTTTCAGGGTTGTTGCTCCACATGACTTCATTCCCCCAAGCCCTTTATTCTTGTTTTAAATAAAGCAAAAGAAGTTTGACAGATTAATCATCTATTCACATTACACTCTGTGCTCGTGGATTTGTTTGATATCACATGCCTATAGAAGTGAATGGGTCCAGGTTCTGCTTGTACATACCCTAAGTAAGGCCTGTACTGCATTTCAGTGTTTTGGCAGAGTAGTTATGTTGATTAGCATAATTAATAAAAACTTCTCACACCTTTGTATGCCAGCAAAACTCTGTCTCTGTGCCAGTTTTAATGGCAAAAGGAAAAAAACAAAACAAACAAAACAAAAAATAAAAAATGTAGTTCTTTCCTGATGCAGCTTGTTTGTTATGGAGAGATTTTACCATCAATTCTTGCACTGTTCTGTGGGAGGTCTTGCTTCCAGTTCTGCAATCCTGCTTCCACATCTGCGTGTGCAATGCCCCAGAAGCGGGGTGACCACATACATTGCTCAAACAATTCATTATGTCTCTCATCACATACCTAAAGGTTGTACTAGGATCAGCAGGGCTGGCTGGATAATCCACATCCCTTTCCATGGGAGGAGCAGGACCACAGAGACCACTGGCTCCCACATCCATGTTCTTCTCAAGACTCATCTGCACATCTGAGGCAGCCATGTCCTTCCATTGTCCACAGTGTGACCCTGGAGGAGCTACTGCCATCTTCCACTTGTACAATACCCATGAAGTTTCTTTGCCTTAAGAATTCTTGTGGATGTGTCTTGTAGCTCTTAAGTAAAAATCTTTGGAAAGAGCCTTCATAAATTAACATCTCTGCTTTAGAAGAGTTGCTAGAACTGTGTACACGTGTAGACATGAATGAGCTGGAGGCTTTCTGAAACTCCAGATAGGAGAAAATAGCTCTTCTAGCATAAATTATATATATACATGTATAAATATTCTGGTAAATATCTATGATTAGAGTACGTGATACTTGCTGTAACCTGTAGTGCTGTCTATGTAGCTGAAGGTACAACATCAGTTCAGCCAATTTAAAACAGATTGGGTCAACTTGTATTAATAGAGGATGAGTCCAAATGCGTCCAATTGGTATTGCCTATAGAATCCTTTCATAGGATGTAGAATTCTGCAAGTACTGCCTGCATATATTAATATTCCTCCTGGCCTTACCACATGCTCCTGCTCACTGACCTCTCAGAGGCCAGGTCTACAAAAAACCTGCAGTCTAAAGAAAGCTTACAACATTATGAATATTTAAAAACTCACACCTTTCTTCTGCAAAAAAAATGGCTTAACTATCAGTCACTTATCATCACTACAGTGATAATAATAGGAAGAAACTTAGTTTCTTATATTCACAAATCAGTCATTATAGCTTTCGATGAATTGAGAATTAATCTGCAGAAAGAAAAGCAAACACACATTTTTCGTACCTTCCTATTCAAAGCCCTTTGAAATCAGTGTCTTCTCTGTCAGTGAGTTTTGGATGAAGTTCTCATTCCGCCTTCCTTTTCACTGTTCCTACAATACCATGAAAATTCAAGCTGTTTCTCTTTACTTCCTTCCTCTTAAAATTCATAAAATGTCTAATAATCAGCCATCTGGTGTCCAAGATGCCTTGAGTATTAGGGCATTTCCTTTATCCAGGGGAGGCTTTTAAGAAGAAAGATAAATGTGTTCATGACCTATCCCTGCTGCGTGCTGATTAGGGTCTGGCATTTTTTCTTTGTTCACAAGGATTATTGTAATGCTAAGTTGTTTAGTAGAGAAAAATATTTACAGGGAGAGTCCTAGTTTCTGCTGTAGCGGATTTTATGGCATTACTTGAATATTCTTGATTAGAATTATATGTAACAGTATAATAGCTGTAATGTATGTTAAAGACCAAGTGGAATTTTGAAGGGAAAGGATGAAAAGATCTATAGAAAGTGTTGTGTCCTAAGCAACTACATTCTTTTTCTTTCTCAATTTAATTCTGTCTCACACTGGCACCCTATTTCTCAGAACTAGATAAAAAATGTAACCCCTTCCTTTCCATACCTTCTGCACAGCAGACTGGTAGCCAGAGACTCAGCACTGCAATATAAACTATGTATGGAGCTCTATTCAATTCAGTGATTGTCACTGGGGAGCAAGGGTTCTGTGCACCATGCTGTATCCAACTGGGTCAGGTCTCAAGGTAGATGATGGACTGAGATTTGAGTGTAAGAGGAAGATATCGAAGGTCACATAGGAACTATGAAAAAGTGTCAGTTGGACTCCTGCATTAAAAAAAGGAAGGAAAACAAGCCTAGGAAGTGGGGATGGGTCAGACTGAAATGAAAATAAAAAAATAAAAGCAGAATGAAGAAACTGTCGTCTAAACTAGAATCAAAACAACTTCCTGCTTTATTCCATGTTGATCTGTAAGCCAAATGCTTGATGTGAAGGAGTTTTATGTCTTAATTTGTTAGCCGTTGGGAGCTGCAAGTTATTTGTTGTCTTGACTGTCATGGCATGAAGAGAAGCCAGCCAGGTGCTGTTCATATTCATGGAATGATACGCCATTCCCATTAGGGTGCAGACACTAAAAGTTTGCACTAGGATTCTTCACCTGGTGGAATGCTTATGTATAATAAACAGTTTTGGTCAAATGACAGTTTGTGAAGAGAAGTGAAAAAACACATCCCTAAAATCACTTTAGACTGTTTCTGTCTACATTTATTCTTAGCAAACAAACACTTATATATATATATATGTATGTATATATATACACTTTTCTTTTGAAAGTCACCTTTAAGAGCATATACTAGTGAAATCCCTGTTAGACTTTCACATACAGTTCAGACTTTGGATTATAGTAGTCATATGGTATTTAAGCTACTTAGTGCATCCACAGATTAACTAGCAAAAGACTGAGTTCGAGAAGTAGTAAGATAGCCTAAACTTTATATACAACACTATGCAAAACTTCATTTAAATAAAAATATCTGGCTTAGTGTAAAGACCCAAAACTACATGCATGTGCTTAACTTTTCAACAGCAAACATCCCCACCTCAACTACTCACCTAGCACAGTGTACCTGCAGATCCATATATTTTCTGATGATGCTACAGAAAATAGTGAAACATATATTCTGCATTCCACTTACACACAGTAAAACTCCTTTTGAAGCCCAGTAGGCATATTTTTTTACATATATGTTTAATTTAAGTTTCACATTTTAAAGCATACCATGGTATAAATGCTCTCCATTTTGGTTCTGTAGTTATCAGGTATGATTTTCTGAAACATTTAATCATGATAGCAATAAAATCTCACATAACAGAGCAGCTCATACAAATACAGGTAATTTAAAACCACTTAGAAAGCTGAATTTTGATCCCTAGCTTTTTTTGATGCCAAAAAACTTTTGTGCTGATTCATTTACTAACCTAGGTGTCTCATGCATCTTCTTCCTGCAACAGACATGAGCCTTGTTAATCAGTTGTACTCATGGCTTTTAAGTGCTTTGCGGTCTTTGTCTTTCTCCAGTGCATGAAACATTTTAGGAAGGCAGAGTGAGCAAGGTCTAGACAATCTGAAATCCTAGGCTGTAAAACTGAAAGGCGGTGTTACATGATAGCTCCTGTTATTGACCCTGACTCAGCCTAAACCATTAAACATAAGTTGTCCTGATAAACTCCGGCTTGGAGGTACACTTCTGTGTCTAGCTGAATCAGGGCACATAACAAAGTGACTGAAAAATCCAGCTCTGAAAAGACTTTAACTCCCCAACTGCATTCTGCAGCTTTGCTCTGCATGGTGTGGGCACGCTGGAGTTCCACTGCATCTCACTGCTGCAGTCCTGTTCTTCTGTCTGCTTCCCAGCAGAGAAGAGTGTAGCCTGCTGATGCAGTTTATGTAGATACCTGGGATGGATAGCAAAAAACTCTCTTCAGACAGAAAGTGCTAGAAAGCACAGCCCATCTCTCTACCCCATTTCTGTCAGTAATGCTAGTGGTAGGGCTCAGCTGTCCCAGTTCTTCACAAATGCAAACTCTAATCTTGCTAATAACTTCCAGAGAGAGAAAGGTCCTGGGTAGCGCTTGTCACTATTTGAATTCTGTCTCTCAGTTTTCTCCTAACTCTTCCTCCTCAGTCTGCATCATACTCATCAGCTTACACAGGAACAGTGTCTCTGGAAAAGGTTTGTCTGAGAATCAAGATAAGCAGAACAAAAATGTTTGCAGGAACTGAGCCAAACTTGAGAAGATTCCAGCTCTCACCTCAGAGCATCAAATAGGAAACCATTTGCATTCATGGCAGATGAATACACAGGAAGGATCAAAATAAACCCCTGCCACTTTCTCTCATATCCAAGCCTAGTTCTTCCTGATCCAGCAGCTCACAACTTGATTTGCCTTTGTTCTCACTGCAAAACTGAAGAATTATTTCGACTGAGAAATAATCAGCTACTGCCTGCTTCTGCAGTTCATGAGGAAAAAGTCCCCATTGTTTTCTGATGGGGAATACCTCCTGACGAGGTCCCAACACTGGTTCACAATAGAGGCAGAGATCCCAGTGCAGGAAAGTGTCTTTCTTCAAGACATTACATAGGCACAGCATTGACTTAAAAGTCCATATTTAAGTGCTATGGCAGTCATGTGACAGAAACACTTACTCTGAAGTCACGTTGGTACCTGATCTTGACTGCTACTGCACAGGCTTTGCCTAAGCACACTTAAAGGTGCTAACTTGAAACCAAATGCGTATCAGTCCAGGGTAAAGTGTTTTGCAAAATTAGAGCTTCCAACCTTATTGATTCTATGATTCTGTGATTTCATCACTATGGATAGTCTTTCCATTACAGGAAGAAGGGCAGAAACCCAGTTTTTGACATTGGTTTGATCCCTCTGCACCACAAATTATGGGTTATTTTCATTAAGACAAAAGAGCAAGTTGAAAAATCTAACACTTAATTATTTCTTATTGCACTGATCTTATCAGTGTGTTGGTAAGTAGCTGTGTAGATCTAATTTAAAGCAGAGGGTAAACTCCCCTTGACTTTAGTTAGTTTATGATCAAGTTCAGAGCAGATGCAGTGAGGCTAAATGACCCATTTGTCTGGGAAGGCAGGAATTCTAACTGCAGGTCCTAAAATTGGTGTCACTGTATTTTCTGAGCATAGTAATGACAGAAGTAATTCTCTGTGAAGGCAGAAATTTGTAAATTTGTAAGAAACAACAACAAAACTAAAAAACACAGAAAGGAATTAAGAGAATTAAGAAAACAAAGCTTTTCTGCATCTCTCACATGGTAGATACTAAGATGACTTGGTTACAGTTATCAGAAGGAAAGAGACAATCAAGTTACAGTCTTAGTCTTAGCTTGATCATCATGGAGTTATTCAGAAAGTTAGATCCGCGAGTGCTTGGGAATGACTAGTTTATACAGCCCTTTCCTCTCTGGAATGCTCTCTCTCATCACTAACAGCAGCCTCCCAGTGTTAGAGCACTGATAGTGGTCCCCCGGTGTCAGGAAATAATACTAACACATCCTCTTTGCAAAGTTATCTAAAAAAGCAGAGGGGAGTTCTTTTTCGGACTGCAGTAGAGTGACACCAGCCCTACAAAAGCCATCTGCATGCCAGCCCTTCCTTCCTTGCTTTTAATTTAAGTTCTTTTTATGGCCAACATATTTACAAACACTCCACAGGAGATTCTGAGTTGACAGCTTTTGCAGTTTCTGGTCATTTGTATTACATTAATGCAACAGGCTTGCATCAGTCCTCATCCTATACAATTTACCAACAAAACTGGAGTAGCTCAAAGCATTGGACTTAACTATGAGGGGAAACTGGCAGAGCACAAGAAAGCAAATAGGTCAGCTACCCAGACTAAAGAACAAATGGATTAGCATGGTATCTGACATCTCAGGTGCTCATGTTTCCACCATTTAATGCAATTTCTGCTTATTTTTTGCTCAAATGAACTCTCCTGTATCCTATTAGTAAACTTGTAGTTCTAGGGAAAGGGAATGTTGGCATGAAGCAGCACATTGTGTTTCTTTCCCATGGGAAAGTCCTGTTCAATAAAAATTGAAAACTACTTTCAAAGGCAAGATTTATCTTGGTAGATCTATCTGTTCTTCAAGCTGGATTATGTTTCTAGTGTCATGAAAAACTAAGGGCAATATTGGAAAACTTTTTAGGCAGTGAGAGGGAAGAGCCCCTAACTGTAGCCTGTGGTACACTGGAAAAATGTGTTTTCAGTACTTTGGCTTCCAGTCAGCATAATAATGATTTCAGAAACCATTTCAAAGGGAATTATGACCTCTGGTTGAGACACTGAGACTGGGGCAGTCTAGTTCTGTCCTCGGATCTTTCAGAAAGGATAGCTCTGGGCAAATAATCTAATCTGTTAGCTTCCCCATGAAGTAGAGAAGACAGTGTTTCCTCTCTCTGATACCTAAATTTAAGCCTAAATATAGAGCACTTAAGATTTAAAATTACAAGGATGAAAAGGATAGATTTGATCTATGCCCATGCTTCCCAGAATCCCTTTCAATAGGTCAGATTTTGCGAATTACAGTGGTACAATAAAAACATTTCCCTCAGTTAGTGGAGTTACTCCAAATACTCACTGAGCTAAATCAATTCAGAACTTAAAATACTAGGTCTGGATTTGTTTCTTTTTTGATGGGATTGCCTGCATGTTATGTTGTTATGTACCATCTCTGAGATTTGCAAATTCCTCCAAATTCAAAAGCTCAGTTCAGTAATATACAATGTGTTTTACCAAAACATGAAAACAAAACGATGGTGCCCCCTCAAATGTAATTTGCCCTGAACAATTCACATTTAAAATAGGAAATATCAAAATCACAAGCATACAAATGCTTTCATAAGGATAATCAGGATATTCCACTTGCTAATAATTTCATGTAGCTGGTAGATGTTCAAGCTAAGAAAGAATCCATATGGTCCTTTTCCATTCCATAGTTCTGCTGCAAAACTATACATCTATAGAGTTTCAGCACTTGTTGGCTCTCCTAGAAAAGAGCAGCCAGCAAATTGTTACTCTCTGTATTTCTTCTACTTCCCAACCCTTATACCCTTCAAACAGGAAGTTTCACAGGCAGAAAGGTTGCTACAGAAATATTCCCAGCTTCACTTATCAGCCTTGACCCATCTGAAAAACAACAGAACTGGGGCTGCAAATGTCCTTCTGCTCACATTTTTCCCTGTCTCACATGCCCCAGAGCTACACAATAAGGGAACTGTGTATAATATGGTAGTGGAGTTTTGCCTACAGCAGATACAGCCATCTGCTAAGAATTCACAATTCAAGACGTGCCGGTTCCAATGTATTTGAAAATTGCTACTAGTCAGCAGGACTGGATGCAGTCTGCATTGCTAAACGCTTGGGTGCACTCATATAATTGCATAATTCAATGTTGTGAACTCCCTCTTCTCAGACAATGTGTTTTAGATATTGACTGCGCAGAAGGTCAGCTTGTGCTAGAAAAACAAACAGGCTGCTTTGCTTACTACAGCAGTACAGGGAAAGCTGGGAATAGGGTATGAGAGGGGCCATTTAGCCTTGTTAATTGTTATTACTGTGTTGTGGTCAAAGCATTTCAACCTAGCTTTCAGCAGTTCAGACTTAATATTTTCTTTTTCATACCGTGATGTGTAGAGGGACCAGTCAAGACTGACTTCTAATTATGTTAGTCATTGTGCAGACAGTTCTCAGTCCAAACCACTGTCTAAGTGCATGAGACATACTGGCAAGAGGTGCACTGTGCACCAGAGCATGGCACACAGATGCACAAACTTCTGTTCTATGTATACACTGCCTCTGCTTATGAAAATACTAGGTAGGTTAAGGTGGCTTGTGGAATTCCTAATAGTGTATTTATTGATTTGGGGCAAATTTCACAGAAGAGTGGAGATTTTACAGATAATTAAAACCATACGTATTTGAGGAAGATAATTTTGTGATGTGAGTTCAAAGCCTCTGCATTAAGATATTACTTACAGACACTGAAGAGTTCTCAAACTTTCCCATAAGAGAAGCTACATTCAGAGGATACAGTTAGCCACAAAATCCAAATTGCTTTTTCTCATGGAATTATTTAACACATCTGAAAGTCCAAGTAACTGTAGTGATCCACACAATTATTTAGATTTCTGTTCCCTTTTTTTCTTGTTCCTTGAATTGGGTTATCCACGCTCTTGTAGTCGGCACAAAGCAGCATCTCTAAGCAGAGTAACTTTCCTCCTGGAGAAGTAGTTGGAAATTAAAGGTGGGGGAAGAAAAAATAAATGTATGCATTAGCAGCTGAGCTGAGAAAAGAACTTGAGCTTTGACATTCAGTTGCTATTCCTATAGCAAGCTCTCACCTCAGATAAGAAGCCTCTAGATAATCCTAAAAGCTGAGGCCAGAGCTGCGTAAGAAAGTAAGAGGAGAAGTGAGAACAAGACAGAAATCAGAAAAAAAGGTACATGGGGTTTTTACCCTATGTGGAGCCAGTGAAAAAATGACCATGTAACATTATGGATATAAGTGTGGCCGCAGAAGTGTTAAGAACTTGTCTTTCCTATGGAGTATTTCCAACTTTCTAAGGCTCTAAATAAAGATGCATGCATTTTGCTCTAAAGGGATGTAGCTAGAATGACACAACCTTCCCTTACCAGGGACACAAGAAAAGCAGAAAAACAGTGCTTCATTAAGGTGTAATTTATTTTCCTCTTCAACGGGGAGCTGTCACTGTTCTATGAGGCAGATAAGGCAACACATTAGGAGGGCACATAAATTGTGCTGCCAGGGAAACCTGACATTCATTCTTACTTTGTTGCTTTCTTTAATCCTATGTATGGCATTCCTGCTGCTGGGGCATGATGGGAGCTTGTAACTAATGGACAGGCATTGCACTGAGCAAAGTAATCACAGTGCACATCTTCTGGACAGATAGATTCTTCAAAGGAATATATGCTTAGAGTCAATTACATGCTGAGAAATCAGAAAGATAACAGGTGTGTTAGGTATTCCCCTGATGGTATGGCAGTTAGGAGGGAGGGTGGAAATTCAAGCACAGAAAGGCAGACTGAAAAATAAGTGTGTGGAGCCATGTGCACTTACTTCTTTAGGGAAAAAGGAAACTCATCAAATGACAATTACCAGTTCAGCAGCAGCAAATAATCTTCTATTGATTATCTTCTGTGCTCAATTAAGCCACCTGAACTGGGGATGCTATGAGTTTATAGCTGGAGGTATACCTTGCACGTCAGGGTACCCACTGTATGTCCTGCCAAGATGGAAGGCAGATCCCTGCAGTCTAGGATGGTCTCCTTATAGTCAGGTGCATTCTGAGTGCATTCAGTGGACTGCTTCCTCTGGTGATTTTTAAAGATGCTGAATCTCTAATACAGGACAATGAAGAGAAAAAGAGGATTCTTCAAATGAGCTCCTGGTAATGAAGACTGGCTTCAGACACAGCACACTCTCCAGAGATCCCAGTGTGGTTTTAGGAGAGGAATGGAGTTCTGGCTTGCTTTTTGGCTCTTTATGATATGTAGCTTTGGGCGTATCACACAGATAATGTCATAATCTGTTTGCAAACTGGAGCCAATCAAAATGTACCGGTCTCTTTCACAAGTTTTTGAAAAGGTTGATTAGTTAATGAGGAGTAATTTATCATGATGGATGATATTTAGATGATCTTTTAACAAGTCCTAAAACAGTGGGCTTTAAACTGACTTCAGAGATAAGTGCTGTTCAAAGCCTTGCTGCACCAAGGAAGGAAATCTGGTCTGCTGTTGCGAGTTACAGGCAGAGCTGAAATCAGACTACAGTGAGCTAACGCCTGGGCCCTCATCCTCTGAGAAATGCTGTGTAGTAGTGAAGTGGTATAAGGAACTGTTGATACTGAAAATCAGGAAAAAGCCTGCACTCATTCCCTTGTGACTGTGGACAGTCCCTTCTGATTATTAGCTGGGACAATGATGGCAAGAACAGGAGTGTAGACAAGGTATAGAAGGCTCTGACGGGCTGTTCTGGAGATTTGTGCTGGATGGCTGGAACAGCTCCTTTCTATTCCTGAAAGCTGCAAAGATGAAAGCAGGGTAGCGCATTAAATTCCTACCCAAGCTTTACATACGTGGAGAAACAATTGCGTGTGGGTCAGCTTTTTATTCTAGTTTGGTATTTTTAGGTATTTGTCAAAGTGGATAAAAATAAATAAATAAATAAATAAAATTGAATGCATGTCAAATTCAGCTGAGCTGCTCTGTGAGATGTTTCAGAAAGGTTCTACCTGGTGTGTCTCAGTTCCAGAAATAATGGCCCTTACTTGAAGCTAAGGTTCACTGACTCAGCTGATGACACATTAAGGGAAGTAAACAAATATCAACCTAGATTTCATTTGACAGCCTGCACAGCCTTCAGTCCATGCTGCAGGAGTGCTGGGCAAAGGCTGAGGTACCTCAGTGGGGATCTGCATGCACACACACATGTCAGCCCACATATGTGAGTGAGAGGTGCAAGTTTGGGCTCCTGGAGTCCCAAGAGCAGAATAGATTCCACAGCCGCTTATGGAAGCAGTCATCACTGCTGTACTTTCCCACACAGTAAGAGTAACCTCATAGAGATCTTGTGTATTAAGAGAGCGAGAAACAAAAACTGCTAGCAAGAGGAGACTGGCAGAGGCTTTCCAGGAGAATTTTCTTATCTAAAGCTTGTTTTCCAGTGACCCAAAATGGCCATTTATCTGTAGCAAGAATGGATTGATTTAAAAGTGCAAGAAAACTCAAAAGAGCTTGTGAAGTTACCTAGATAAATGCTGTGCAGTAATGTCATGAAGGGAGGAGACAAGGAGCTCATAGTGGAAATGCAGTCCTTTACTGTCACTGGGAATCAAGGATTTTGTCTGCTGAGCTTAGATGGAGATTTGAACTATGGAAAACTTCGGCACATGCAGGGCTGGGAGCTTAACTCCCTCCTGCCTGGGATTTGAGGTGAAGGGTTTTACAGTTTTCACACAGTGTGGGGCTATTTAAGGATCCTGGGATAAAAATGTATGAATGCTTCTTCCCTGTAAGAAGAGTTGTAGAACAGATGCCAGCTGTTTATGCAGGCTGCTAAAAGCAAAGTGATGTTACAGGTAAGAGCAGTGCTTATTTCCCGTTCCCTCTGGGCTTGATCCAGTGTCTCTTCAGTCTTCAAAAGGCTCCAAATCTAAAGGCTCTACTCAAAACAGACACAGTTCTTTGAGATACTGTGAGTGTTGCATAAAGAGCATTCCTCGGGAAGCTAGAGAGACACACAGACACAGGGAATTTTGTAGAGAACAGTAATGTTCAAACAACCTAAATCCTTACTGGAGGGAGCAGTTGGTAACAAGAAGGGAAACAAGTTACCTCTGTGATTCACTGCCAGTAAAGTGAGTGTGATGTGTCCTGAGAAAGTCCTTCCTGGACAGATTATTTTGTTTTCCAGTATGTTTAGATGTATGGGTAAGGGGTGTAGTCAGAACAATGTCTGGCTTTCACTGTAACTTCAGGATGTGTTCTGAAAAGCAGTGAGTGCAAGTCCCTAAAGCCTTAACACACCTCTGCGAACTTTATGAGAGCTGCTGGTCTTTGCTTTGTAGAATGCAAGGACAAAGGGGTCTGAGCTCCTCGCATGCAGGTGTCTACTGGAGAGGTGACAGCCCTCCTATAGCTCATCTCTTCACTCTGGCTCGAGCCTTGCTCAGGGTGGAGCTTGTCTGCTGCTGCTAAGGCTTCATCAGCTCTGGGAGAGGAGCAGCAATGTGCTGCTTGGAGCGGGACTCCACACCTTGGGGTGAGACACTGAACGAATGGCCTGCCTGATAGCGCTGCACAATTCTGCATTTTCTCCTGCTCCTGGAAATGACTTAAGTAAGAAATCGGCTGGGCCGATATACGTATACGATATACATATACGATAAACGTATTATTGCTATTGTTCTGGAGAGGAGACTCTAACCTCCTTCTCCCTCGCGCAGCGGTGTAGTCTGTCCGGTACTTGTCTCGGTGCCAGAGGGCCGCGAAACGAAGTGTTTGGGTCCCGAACGCGGGGTGAGCCCAGCTCTAACTGCGAGGCTCTTGGCGCTCGGGTGCCCCCTGCAGCCCGCCCTGTCCCGGAGCACCTCCACTCCCTTCGGGCCGCCTGGAGTAGGAGGGGAGGGAGCAGAATCCTGCAGGGCGCCGTTGCGTTTGGTACTCAGCTCCGCACCGCGGCGGTGTCCCAGGCATTCTTCTTCGAGATGGGAGCGTGTGTGTAGTGCAGGTCATACAGGTACAGACAAATGCAAGCTGCTCTCCCCACGTCCAGTGACTGAACCTAAACAAGTCTCCAATCTCATATGGGCTTATTACTTCTGAACCTAAGTACTCTTCACTGTGCCGTGCATTTGTCTATGGAGTTGTGGTCAGGAACTGATTTCCCACTGTTTGAGACACTGGCAAATACAGATAGAGACAGACCCAAAATAAGGTAATGGTTCTCACTCACAGTTACACAGTATATGTGACTATGTGTTTTTATATATAATATTTATAATATTTATAATATAATATTTATAATATAATATTTATATGTATTTATATAAGCAAGCAAATAAAGTATATATATATATACTCTTCTGTAATAACATCAGGAGGAAGAGATGCAGGACGCAGATGAAGTAAATCAGCAGTAGTCTCAACTGACTCCCAGTGTAATTGTCAAATCTACTTTTTTTTTCAGTGTTTCTTGTGAGACTGTACAGTTTTTCCTGTTGTAAGAATGATTAAATAATATATCATCCACATGTTTTGGAGCAGTCATGCAGAAGGGAATGGTGCCTACCCATTGCACCCTCCTGACAGCTGACATGTGGATGCAACAGGGGGTGACCTCGGACCATCTTCTCTACTCAGTTACAGTCTTGATGGGTTGGTTGTTCTCGTGTCCTGATGAAATGTTTTTTCAGGTGGCTGATGTACTGGTTTGAGTCTTATCACTGGAATCCTATGCTGTAAAATATTCTCTGCTGGAAAACATTGATTTCAGATCTCTCCCTTTGTTTCCTTGTTGAAGATGTTTTTTTTTAAAAACACAGCTATTATAAAATCATTGCTAATTTCCTGTGTAAGTGATAGTTCACTTTCCTCAAAGGTGTAGTTGCAAATAGAAGTTGACTTTGATGTTGGCACAGCCTTGCTTTCAGTCATAGCATCTCTGCCAGGATAATAAGTTCCTGAGAGTGACTGCTACTTGAGCACAGGTGTTGTGGGAGCTCAGATGAAGAGGATGAGGATGAAGAGGAAGAGGATGTCTGACCCCTTGGGCCCAGCTCAGAGCTTTGAACTCATTTCAGGCTGGTGGCCAGCTGTGAATTCACTCACAACTCAGTGAGTTCATCTGAGGTCTATTTCTAGCTCGCAGATGTGTCCTTCTGCAAGCAGAACACTTGATATGAGAATGGAGCCCCCAGTCCCTTCTTTCTCAGAAATAGGGGCTGTACACCAGAGTGCAGCCTGCTGGAGTTCCAAGCAGGGCTCTCCATGAAGGAGGTGATAGCACCTGTAGGTAGGAATGGGAGATTGAGTCAAGCTAGTTCGTATGCTGAGGTAGTAGCTGTGCTAGCTCTGCATCAGGGCATTTTTCCCTCCCAGGAGACAAACTACAAATCCTTTATCCATCCTGCTGTAAAGATTCTTCCTGAAGTGAGCTTTAAATATCATCCTTGAGTTGGTGCCTCTGCTGAGTCTCAGTCTGAGCGAAATGTTCCTACTCCCTTTAAAAGTAAAAGAGACATTTGAAATAGATCCTGCTGCTAGTGATGATTTCATGGGAGGTAAAGGTAGATAGGGAATAACAAACAAGACACAGGAGAGGCACCTTATGATGACAAAGCATCCTAATACAGAAATCCTATGTGTATGAGAAGCACATCCTCACAGATGAACCAAAAGCACTAGTCAGTAAAAAGCAAAGCAGCACTGTGGTAAGCTTGTTGCTGGGAGGGGATCACAGCAGGCAACAAGAGACCAAGTATTTCATTGTGAACTAAAACTTCAGGGCAGTTTTACCATGCGGGATGTCTGACCCTACTCAGCTGTGAGATTCTGCACCTTGTTTTGC
Source organism: Excalfactoria chinensis (assembly GCF_039878825.1). Lineage (NCBI taxonomy): Eukaryota > Metazoa > Chordata > Aves > Galliformes > Phasianidae > Excalfactoria > Excalfactoria chinensis. The sequence goes on along the minus strand of NC_092843.1, from coordinate 8,028,881 downwards.
CCCATCAATCTAGATTACTTTCTTACTTAAAGAAACTGACTTCCAGAAGCTACACCATGTCCCTCTGGCCCAGAAAGCAAGTCCAGAGCACAAGTACAGAAACAAAAATTCTAACTTGGAGAAAATGGGGTGACCCATATCAGGCCTCAATTAAATGGCCAAAGAAAACTCAAGATTTTATCTTAGAAAAATCTTAACATTTGACTAGTAGATTATGTTGTCTACCAGACCCCATTAAATCAGTTTATAATTTAAGGGATGCCAAATAATCCACATATTTGCTAAGCCATAGGGCAGTCTTGAAATTCTGGTTTAATCTTACCAGCAGCTGCTTCCTTTTTTTTTTTTAAGAAGGAATACAGATACAGACCTCCATAACACAAGTATTAGCCAGTGGCACAAAAAAGACTGTTTACTTGACACAGACTTTGTGTGTCTCTTTGGGTAAATTCCTCATCTTCTGTGTATTTCAAACAAACCCCAGAACTTCTCTGCCTCCCAAAGATATAATGATGCAGAAGTGGATGGTGCACAGATGCCCTACTAATGAGGCTGAGGTAATCATACTATGCACAGGAGTAATTGAAAGGTAAGAATATTAAAGGCACAGTAGGCATCATTTGCCCCGACTTTCAGTTCATGTCATGTAAGTCACCTGTGGTCCCTTGCCCCTGTAAATGTCACTCTAGTGTATTTTCCGATGCATTTTCCCATGCTTTTGATAATTGAAGCCCCTGTTCTCCTGAAAAAGTTGTGTTGTTGTCCGCAGCTATTTCATGTGATGGTATAAAGTCAGGCAGTGCTCCCTTAACAGTTTTCATCTCAACAATGGTAACGAGCCCTAAGAGACATAGTCTTAAAACTTAAGTTTAAGCATCTGCCTAAAAATAGTCCTCGGCTTCATGTGGGCTAGAGACATGATTTCATCAGTGCTATTCTCGCAACTTCTTTTCTGTCCATGTGTACTGCCTGGTTATAACCCTTCCTAAATGCATTTCCTTGCAGAGACCACTAGAAGATAAATAGTGGGTGTGATGTTGCAAGCCTGAGGTTGCTTTGTCAAGCCCTTTGTCTCCAAGTGTAGGCATGATAATCATTGAACAAAACCCAGCATTATTGCTGCAGGTATTCCACGCAACTGTGCAATCCTACCACACACTGCCATTGTTTTCTGTTAATTACTCCTTCATTATCAGGGTTGTAACATAGCCTCGTGCCCATAATTTGGGGAAACAACTGTACACATCCCTGCTGCCATATGAGGAAAATATGCATTTGAAAATTTAGTCCTTGTGTTGATTGAGGATAGTTCTTCCATTTTATGCCTCTGGGAATTATAAACCCACCCAAGGTACTTTTTAATAACAGCAAGAGTAGACATCTTAGGCTGTACTGGAGAGCAGCACCTCTACAGAGTTCAAGGGCTGTGGAGATGCAATAATTATGAACGGAAGTTGTTCTGTCTTTACTGACCTCCTACTTTGTTATGCTGCTATTTGAGGTGGGTCCATCCAATCCTGATGGCGTCTGTGTTCCACACAGACATCGCAGCATTAGGTCAGGTCAGAATAGTGCCTGGCTTACTTCAAGTAAGATGTGAAAGAACTGATGACTTGGCTAGTTACTAAATATATACATATCCTTTCACTTTTCTTGATAGAAGCAAATATCCATACACCTTCCCCCCCAATTTCTGGCTGGATACTCCTTGCCTGTTCCTGGAAAGTGTCTGAGACAAAAATCTTGAGTGATGTTATCCATTAAAGAACAGCAAGAAAATTGTTCCTGTGCTTCTGGAGAATTACCTTGGTGGTACTGAGGAGGATGGTGGCAGGATGTGAGCTGTGTTTTTGGTCTGCAGATCTCAGCCTCATCTTTCAGTGTTTTCACTTTAAAGCCCCATTTCCTGGAGTAACATGGTTTCTTGTAAACCTCAGCTTTCACTATAGTAGTAAAAGTAAGACAATTCTGCAGGACTTCAGATAAGAAAAGAATAAAAGAAGCAGTGTGAGAGCTACACAGGTACGGCTGTGTGGGTCCTGGAAGATGGCAATAAATAACATAATTGTATTTAATGTTTTTTTTAGCTACCTTCTTAGCACTTTTCAGATGTTTGATAGCCTGCATTTAACAGCTCATGTATAAGGTAATGGGACAGTGTTAGGAACTTGGCCACCAAGAGTTTAAAGCTACATAAAACAGGAAGATGGCTGCAGAGGCAGAAGTGGACTCCAGTTACCTGAGTGCCAGACTTAAATCCTGATTTCCCACAGCTGACTCCCTGGAAAATGAATTTCTAACTCTGTAGCAGTGAAGGATGTTATTTGCAAGAGAGTGTAGGGATAGTAAGCAAAACGGAGCATTAAATTACAACAAAACCTCAATTATTTAACAAAATACCATGTGTGTCTGACAGGAACAAAGTTTTTACCGAGCTGGGAGCCTCTGAAGAGTTGACTGATTGCTTAATTGTGTTTGGGACAATTTCAGAATGCAATTCCTCAATACTTGCTGGAGGAACAGTTTTTCCACTCTTCCTTAGGCTGGGAGCCAGACTATTCTTTCCCAGAAGTGATGAAATCGAGCATCATTAGCTGGAACTTTCCTGACGCTTTCCAGCAGAAGGACTATTGCAATACAGCTCCACTAAACAAAAGTATGATTGTTTGCAGGCCCAGGAAAAAGTACTGCTTGCAGATGACAAACAAACATTAGAAGGAGGAAACAAAGTCTTGACAGATGCCAGTCTCCAGCCATCACGAGGCTACTGTCATGCTCTGATGATTCATATGCAAAGTGTATCATGAAAGGCCTATAAAGCTGTGCATAATTTATAATTTCCTTCCTCTTCCTGCTGCTAGGGCAGCATCTCACAGCTGTAGTCTATGAGGGAGTGTTTCTGAAACAGTTGTCCTGGAAGAGTTAATAGAGGTATATATTCAGGAAAAGAGTTGAAGCCATACATTTCTTTGGTTTTCGGGACTGTTTTGTGTTTCATGCATTGGTTCTTTCCAAATTAAAGCAGAGGAAACAACGGAAGTCAGAGGTTGTCTCCTAGCCTTAGCAGAACCCTGTCATACTCCTTGCTGCTCCAAGCAGATGGCCTCCTACAAGAAGCCAGGGCACTAATGGATCAGAAAATCCCACATAGCTTGTTTTCTTCCTCTGAAGCTGATAAATCCAATCTGCAGTGGGATACAAATGGTTGTTATGACGCAGAGTACAGCTGCTGCAGGTTACCTTCAGACCCTGAGTAAACTAGAGATTCCCATCTAAACACACCCTGGTAGTTTTATTACTTGCTAAAGAGCTACTTTCTTGACTCTGACCTCAGAGTCTCTGCCTTTATGTATATACAAAAGGAGGCCATGGGTGAATGTCTCTGCCTGCAGAGGTAAGCAAGCACATCGATCTGGGGAACAAACCCTGCAGCTTACTGCCTAGTCCCCATCCAGAACTGCACTGCCTCAGGTTGTAATCAAAGCCTGGTAGCTGTGCACAGGGTCCTGTAGTAACAGTAACACAGACAGCAAGGGAGTTAGCAGAAAGCCACTGCTACAGCAGTTGGTTGCACTCTCTTGTGCTCTTGCAAAAGCCTTCCTTCTCTGTGTGTTCACAGATTGCCAGAGAGCCTGGAATTCTTGCCCCTTCATGTGGTCTGTCTGGCAATTCTTTTGATATCAGTACTGATTCACAACACCTTTTGAAGAAAACCAGCATTGTAATCATTTTAACTACTAAAAACTTCAGTTTTACTCCAGTAAAGAAAAGCTTGAGGGAGTCAGAAATAGACTCCAGGATCTCCCAATTTTGGTCATGTGGCAGCTGACACAAAACACATAATGAAGGAGAATAGCAGATATTTGCTAACAATATAATGTGTTGATTCTCTTTGTGAGCGTTTTTTGCTTTTATAGCAGGTAGCATCTTGAAGCTTGACAACCTACAGCTCACCATCTCTTCAGAGAGAGCCAAGGGATGTGCCAAGAAGACAGTGGTTTTCTCAGATTCTATCCAAGAAGCTATTTCCATTTCAAACCAAGTAATAATGTACGTTATCCAGCAGAGAGCACTGTAGACTCAGAAAGGGCTCCAGTATGGGGAGAAGTTGAGTTCTCACAAATTGATCATAATTTTTTAACTGGAGACTTTTTTGGGGGAGTTCTCCTTCTTTCTCTGTGCCTTTTTATTTTTTTTTCTTCCTGGCAAAGGAATGCAGCAACAATTCAAACCAATCCCAGATTCTCGAGTGGCATTAAATGGATCACAGTCAAAGTCATAAATGAAAGTAGAAACTCATCAGGATGCACATAGGGTCAGATCTCAGTGTAGGCCAGCCAGCCCCACTGTCCGAAGTGTGAGGGTCAGAGCAAAATCCTGAATATATCTTTAAGGAGCATGTGGCCTTAAAATTAACATATATATTTGTGCCTTGGTACCTCTTGGTTTTGGTACATAAATAAATGGAGATCATGTTCTTTACCATGACTCTGGTAATGTAACAACATTTTGCTACTGTTGCTCTGAGTTGAAATTCAGCTCTGGTTGTTTTACTCTTGAAGTTGAGTTCTTAAGAACAAGCAATCACTGGTGTAAAATCACAAGACTAATCAATTTTGAAAGAGCTGAGAAAATCAAGTCAGCAGCAAGGCTACATCTGTGACGAGCGGAGTAAAAGCTCTGGATCTGCCCCTGTAGAATAATGTGATTGAACCATATTTGTATTTGATATTTGTTCTGGGAAGCAAAATGGACTTGTGTCAAAGGTGCTATCTTACCACATCAGGAAGGAAAGTCATACTCTGAGGTTATCCTTGGGCTCCCTTTTTATGCCTCATTTCTTTCCCCTTAAATGAGGGATTATATTTTCTGTTCAACTGTTTGTCTCTTATCAGCTTTAGTTTGGGAGTTCTTTGGACTGGAGAGACTTGGTTTTTGAAGACTTGTGTGCTACTGCATTGTAGTAATAGAGATTTAAATGTTTAATGATTTCCATAAGCATTCCAAATGGTATTTTCATTACATTTCTCCATACATGCTGCTGACTTGCATTATGAGTAATGTATGGTTTAAAGTACTTTGTTATCTAAAATGCTGGTTAATTTCTGAAGAGTAAATAGGTAATAGCATCTGCTGTTGAAGCCAAGAACTGTAATACAATTAGGAAAAAAATAGCCTAAAAACACTCTCATCAATCAATATGTTTCTTATATTACTAGACAGAACTGATAGTAAAAAGAGGAAACCATTCTCTATGTATCACACTGCTGAGCATTCTCCCAGCTGTATGTAAGAATCTTGTTTGAGGGGGATGTGGGGCGTGGTGCTGGCTTAACTTTAAAGGAATCGCCATAGGAAAAGCGTAACTTAAGAAGTTCTGCATCCACACAGATGAACATCTTGAATTAATTTACTTTGGAGCATGTTGCCAGAAGAGCTCATGAATTGAACTGCATATTATTCTGGAGACAGAAATAGGCTTGGTTAAGTCAAGCCTTCCTGGTCTGATTATGCATATTTGCTGGAAAGAGACACTTCTGCACCAAATATGAGGCTATCTGTGCAATGCGTATTTCATGGCAGCAGTGATAATTAGTGGTTCAGGCCATCAGTCAGAAGATGCTGCACTGAATATCTTGGCTGAATACTGTCCTGGCAGCTCTTCACCAAACACAAACACTTGAAACACTTAGTACACTTCCAGCCCCTCTAATGTCTCATGAGTCAGTGGGCACAGAAAATAAACCTTGCAAAGCCAAGTGGTCTTTGTACCTTCCCCTGGGACACCGCAGTGAACGCCCACACAGCCGCCACCTCTCTGGATGTGGGAACTAGAGCTCAAGGACAAAGCTGTTACCAGGCCCAGGAAACACAACCCCATGGCCAGCTGGACACACTTAGCTGAAGTCACTCATACCCACATCAATCCATGTGACGTACATATTTCAAACTTCCTTTTCTTTAATGTAAACTGTTCTTTGCTGTAATGCTGTAATGATGGTGCAACAACAGCAACAAAAAAAAAAGTGGCCACTGGCCTAATTTCTGTTTATTCTCCTGAGTATGCCAGTGGTAGCAGCTACATTTGATTTATTGTTCTGAAAGAACAGTGCCTTCTGAATCATTGTCAAGCAAATAGCCTGGTACATTAGGAATTCCCTCTTGATGCCACACAGCCTGCAGCCCTTCTTGAATGTCTTGCTGTTTTGTAGGTGTGTTGCTGAGGTTTATGTGTGTGGGGCAGTTGCTCAGCCCCGCTGCAGTGCCAGTGGCCTAACAGGAAACAGACTGGAACAGCAGCAAACAGAAATCTCAGTCTTGTGACACACCACATCAGGATCAAAGTTCTTCCCAAACTAGGTCTTCTGGTTACTGTTATCTGCAGTGGACCTTGGAATTTTTTTCTTTCACCTGACACAATTAAGATGAAGCAATATTTCTTTCTAAAATCTTTTCCCTGGACGTGTTTCTTGTGCTGTGACCACAAGGAGCTAGTCAATAATTAATAATACCACCAAAACATACCCTAGTGGCTCATTTAAACAGGCAAGCTGTGCAGGTAGACAGGAATATGTGCATTTACACTGCAAATAGCAAATGCCAGTGTATTTTTTCATATACTTTTTATGTCCTGGTGTTTATTCTGGTATAAGATGATTTGCAAATTGATGTTATATCTTTTGAAAGCAGATTAAGATAGCCTTCACAAAGAGTTATTTGTCTTTAGGAGCAAGAAGTAACAGAGAATGAATTAGCATCAGTAACATCTTAGTGTTTTAATTAGACAAGCATAATTAATGAGTTCTCAGAGGTCATTGAGCTGATGAGCTTTTTGGATCTCCAGTGGAATTCCTGTGATCTAACATAATTGAAATAATAATAGAAAAGTCGTAAAAAAGAAACAGTGAAGGACACCATGAATACAAAAATGTCTTATAGATCACCTTTAAAGGACCTGTTTCTAGTCTACCTGCTGAATTAGCATTCAGACATTTCTCTGACATTTACTGACAAATTTAATGGATCTCAAAGCTTCTTTGGATTGCATAGCTATTTCTCTAATTCATCTTTTGTATACTGAATTTCCAACCTGAATAATGAAAATGCAGTCTCAGTGCTTGACTCTTTTAAATTGAATCTTATCCATCAGAGAAGCTATTTCTACACTTACGCTTTCAAGAGATTAAGAGTGAAGTCATTCAAGTGAGCCCACTTGACATGCCAAATATCCTATGTCTTTCTGCAGAGTATACAAGATTTGGGAAGGTTATTGGTGGGAGAAAGCACAGCTAAATGGCAGCTCAGATTTTAAAGCGGTAGAAAGTAAGGAAAAGCTTCCTATGTCTGTCTTTCAGTGACAACTTTCCTCTCTAGATTTAAATACTCCTAAACTCCTGCCTTTGATTGTAATTTCTGATCTACCTCCTTAAAAATGCTGGTTTCTAGCTTGCAGTGGGAGCATAATGATGATGCATGGGATTTGTAGGGCACACTTGCATGACTAATACTGTTCATTTCAGCAGGACTCAGGCCAGGTTTAAACTTTGCAAGTGCAGCCCTCAGTCAGGGTATTTTTTCCAAAGTAAAGAGTGCACCTGTAACTCTCCCCTTGTCGGTTGCACATACAGTGATCTCCAAGCACTGCAATGCTACTTTTTGCATTAACTTTTATGGACTCTTGTAAGTACTCACAGTTGTGTGCTTCTATCAGCCACCACTAGACAGTATCTGCCACTCTGTGTTCAGCTTAGAAAAAACAGAGAAGGCAGATAAATGCACACAGAAGGCTGCATTAAGACTTAAGGGCTTTTTGCTTTTATTATCTCCTTTCCATATACACAGAACCATGTAGGCAGGAACTGTAGCTGTTTGACACTCAAGTAAGTTCACATACATGAGGTAATGTACAATCACGTAGACACCTGAAGTACAAGGTATGCTCCAATTAAGTGACAATAAGTCCATCATCTAGTGTACAGGCAAACTGAGCTATCTTTAATGTTTGTGAATCTCATGCTTCACAAGTACAAGGCTGAGAAGTAAGGTCAGAGGGAGGTGGGATTAGGCTTTCTGTTGCGTAGCCCCCAGCCTAGCAACTCCAGTATAACAGCCCATAAATAAATATTTTATCTTCTTTATGCAACCGAGTGCTCAGCCATCTGCAAAGACAGTGAGCGTTTGAAGTTTTCTAATCTCACATTTGAAATGACATACATTCCAGAACTTCTGTCTGGAATTCAACTAGTTACAAGAGGTGTAATTTAGCTGATAGCTGATATTGTTATAATGACCTAAACAAAGTTACTGATTGCTTATCTGAAGTTTACATTGGCTTTGCTTTCATTCTAGTACATCGATAATTAAAGCTGTTCTGGAACTGCTTACCACAGCTGGATTTGTGTGCTGTGTGGAGCAGTGTTTATAAAACAAAATTATCCCTGTGCAGAAGCATCACACATAAAATCCATTTGCCTTATCAGATGGTTCCAATCTGAATTACTTGGCTAAGAAGTTTTTGCCTTTACCACATTTCCTATGGGATCTTATACAATCTCAGTCCTTTATTAGGATATTGTAATATATAAGGAATAGAGGTTATGGGATTCAACCACCCTATTTCTGAATTGTTGCAATGGAAGACCTCACTTAGCTGCAATATTAACAAAATCAATCACACAAAATTCTTAGGAGTGCTTTTCGGACCCTTCCTGAGTGATTCAATGGAGATGCCATGTATGAATGCTGAAAGTAAGCGTTGTTCTCAGAGCATTTACAAGGACCTTCCTTCTGATGAGGAAATTATCTCTCAGTCTCACTTCTCTGTGACCTGCTTTCCGGCAGCCGCTGCACCCATGTGATTCAGAGGCTGGTCTGTGACCAGGGGACAGGGACAGTCACTGAGGACCAGTCTGCAGGCTCTCTGCAGTCTTTCTCCCCGTGCTTTTTTGTGTCCAGAGAGGCTCCCATTACCGATGCTGCTGCTTTTTTATCCTTTTCTTTTCTTTGTCTTTTTTTTTCTTTTTCCTTTTTTCTTTCTTCCCCCCCCCCTCCCCCGCCCCCCACCCCGCCCCACCCCCCTTGCCACTCTCTGTGTAACCTATTGACAAGTGTTAGTTAAGAAGAGCTTGGAAGGAATTGATATTAGCTTGGAGTAAGTTTAATTGCATTCAACCTAAGCAGTCTCCTCCCTGTGGAAACTCCTTCCCTACATCTTTAATCTTTCTGATCCTTGCTCTGGTCCTCTCTCTGTGTTACATGAGTGCAGACTTTCCTCAAGTCCTTTTCTGTGTCTCTGCTGGCTGCATGGTGGAGCCCAGTGTTTGCCTTGGCTGGGCTGCCTGTCTGACTGCCGTAGCTCCACTGCCTGTAAGTCATTTGTGGGTTTCTTGTGCTTCTGGAAATGGTAATATCAAAGTTAAAATTGTTGCTTCTATTTTCAAAGCTTGGGCAGCTCAGGTGTCTGGGCCTGTCAGGAATTACTGCTAGAAGTGAATGAAAGGAAAGATAAATACGCACAGGTCAAAAACGTGTGTTTTTACCATAATCTTCCTAGAACTGTACTGGACCTTTCTTTGCAGAGAGGCTGATTACCAGCCAAATAGCCCCAAGTATTGTGGTCCTATGAGGAGCACGTGGTAATTGTCAACCAGAATTGATGCCCTCAAGTCACAGCGCCTTACAGTTTCTGTCTCATCTAGTCTTGGCTAATGAGATGTGTCTTCTCTGATACACTAGCATGATCTGCAGGGATATTTTGAGTTAGTTATATGGTAATAATCCAGAAAAAAGTCCCCAGAGGTGCTGCTCCTTCCCCAGCTGCAAAGTGCAAATGTATGTGTCCCTAATATTTGGGCATACTTGGATCAAGCAGTTGAGCCCCAGCTAAGTTTCCCTGTATGCAGCATCCCTCACCCTCCAGAGGCACTCTACAGAGGATGTGCTAAGCTTTGAGAGTTCATTTCTGTGTTTCTGGCCTAATTGATGGGCTTAGTTTGGTGTGATGGTCAGAACTGGAAACTCCTTAGGGATGTTGGGGATGAATCAGTTGCAGATCTCACATTGTGGTGTCCCTCTGCACCACAGAAGGCAGAAGCTTGTAAGCAATTGATTATATATACACTTACTAATGAGGTAACATGTACTTAGTCTAAAATTATCATTTATGTCCTGTAGAAAAGATTGAAACAAACCCAGTAATTGATTCAGAGTGGGAAGAAGCAGGTTGAGGCTTTATGTGGATAGTTTTCCTTTTGAAATAGCTGGGATTCTCTGTTCAGTATTGGTAAAGGTGAGGAAACAGAGATGTTCTTTTCTTTCTCTGCTTCTATAAATCACCCATTTCAGTGAACCTGGCCTGACGGTTTCAATAAGCCTCTCTAGCATGACTCTACATTTAAGTCACACTTGCTAAGTCCAGAGAACACGCATCATGAAGGGGCAGGTTGTCTGGAAACAAATCAACATCTCTCAAAGTTGGCAACGCTTAGAAATGGAGCTTAGCGTGAGTACAAGGAAGTGAAATAGATTGGCTCTATAGCTGGGCTTTCCTTCAACTAGGGTACGTCTGAATCTGTGGGCTCAGGGCTCACGGCATAGATCTCCTAGAAAACAGGGTCAAGCACCATGGTGATACTGGGCCTTTACAGTGCAGAGGAGAATGAGAACTGATCAGTAAGTGCTCCACATAGTCCAACATCCTGTCCCCAGAAGAAATGTGCTCTGTATTACTGCATATAGGGCTAATGAACAATAACAGAGTAAATAACCATCAGTGTATTAGAAATTTCCACTTTTCTCCTGCCTATTTTGACTGCTGTTGTCTATTACTTATGTGTTGTTAGTTAGAAGATCCAGAAATTTTTACTTATTCATGTCTTTCTTCCACTGCTCGATATTTCTGTCCATGTTAGGAAATTATGCAAGCTATTACATCATCGTTTCTTCCTGCTAATTGTCTTTGCTGCCTGCCCTGGCAAGGCTGTGCTTGCAGTACTCAGACAGCACAGTATGTCAGCGTATTGCAAGACAAGCTCTGCTTCCGGCCTCTCTGCTCAGTTCCTGTCAACTATATTGATTTTCTTTAATACCCAGAGTGCATTTCAGCAAAGGATTACACAATGCTGCAAAGACGTTAATTGTGCTTGCTAGAGAAATTCCAGCTGTGCAGAGCATGTTTCTAGATGGCTTTGAATGGATCTAAAACCGGTTCTGTTCAGTCCCAGCTAAGCAGAGTGCCACCAACACAGAGAGGCTACTTTTGCTCCATTAAATTTTCTTCTTTATGAGCTCTTTTTAACTAGACCAAATATTTTACAGCTTGGTAACAATAACAACAGCAAAACACCCTTCAGTCTAAAACCACTTCCATGCATTTAATAACGTTCCAGAGTTGCAGTTTATTTCCTCCTTTCCTGACAAATGGCTCTGGGCAGTTTTTTAGCTGTAGGTTGTTCTGAGATTGTGGAATAATTATTTCCATTATCAAGTAGAGCTATTAGGCACATACCCTCAATTCAGAGCTGTCTGCATACATCTGTTTAATGTTTGCAGATACAGAAATGTTAATGACTGCTTACTTCTTGGTTTGTGGTCTCTCATGGAGAGGGCTGCTGCTTCCTCAGGACAGACATTCGAGCAGAGTGTAGAACAGAGCTGATTAGAGTGACTGCATTTAGAGGGAGCGTGTATTTGTATATCAGAAGGCTCCCTGGCAGAAAACTTCATGTCTGGTAGCTACTCAACTCTGCATTCAAGTTGAGATGGCACATTCCAGGGGGTACAGAACTCACCAGTTTTTCCTTCATCTTGGCAGTGTATGAGAAGCTGTGTTATAATTTAGGAGGAAAAAAAAAAAAAAGAAAAATATCGTTCCGAATTGAAATTGGGAATGAAAAATATTGCATAAGTGAGTCATTAAGGAGCACAGTGACACGTATGCAATTTCCTTGCCAGCAGAGTTTCAGTTCCTGAGGAAGTTCCATTCCATTGGCTTTGTTCTGTAGTCATCTTTGTAGAGTGGAAAGTTGATTTATGATGCTTGGAAATAGTGTCTGGGGAAAATCTTCCTGGAAAGTAGGCCTGGGTGTCTGGGCTGAGCATTCCAGAAGAGAAGACGGCTTGCTTGCTGTTGGGCATTACAAATACAGTAAATTGCACTGAAAATGGGCTGAAATATAATATACCTTCTTTCACTGTGAGTCTGAAGTACATGTGTTGTCACTTAACAGTGCTGGAGCAACGGAATGGGGATATTTATAGGATTGGTTGGTTGGTTTTTTACTGTTTTTCTTTTGGTTTTTCACTTTAAGGCCTGCTGTGCTGTGCTCAGTATGAGTTCTTTCTCTTTTGTCAGAGACTTCTTGTATTTCACCCAAGAAAATGAGGACATGATCAGAAAATAAATCTGACCACACTGTTGAAGTAGGGAAGTGCCTTGTATTTCCAAAGCATCCTAGTCTTTTAAAATGCCAACAGCATGTCCAAGAATGAATGATTTCTTTATCGTTTCTGTATGTAGTAGCTAAGCTGGTGGACGCCAAGTCGGCCATCTGTCACATCCCACCAGAAAATAAAAAGATGTTTGATCAATTGAGGTTGGATGGAACCATCAAAAAGATGCGCTCTCTGCATAGAAGACTTGCCAGCTTCTGTGATAGGAGGACTTGTGTTCTGGTGAGATTTTGCTATATCCCACATGCACTAAATTCATTCAAAACAATTCTCATCAGTCCTATTTTCCAGTTTCATCTGTGTTCCCTGGAGTTTTTCACCACTCCATCATAGTACCAGTGCTGGTACTGCTGCAGGAGTCCACTAATGCAGCCAGTACACAGATCAGGAGAGCATGGAAACAGTTCCCCCACTTGCTGGAATAAGATGGACAACAGTCCTGCTCAGATTCAAGTCTTCCTCTTGCTGTGTCTGCTGCCCACTCTCACAAGGATGAAATTAGCCCTCTAGAAAGTGCTGGCTCCTTCCCTAGGGCTTGACAAATGGTTTGAGGGCAGCTACTTTCCATCCCTAAGCAAATCCCTATTGCATGCCTGTCACCACAGAGGAGCCGGCGTAGCTGCCACTGATGTAGGTTGGTTAATTTTTAACAAGCCATTGGCCACAATTTAAACATGTGGATCTTGTTCATTGCAAATCTGCCACATGTCATATGCAGTATATAATAACTGTTGTGAGAAAGAGTTTTAACAGTACTCTAATAGAGCATGGAAGTAAAATTCCCCATTCAACTTAAACATTACTACAGCCTGTACAAACCCAGCTACGTGGTGCAGCCAGAACTCCCCTTCCTCCATTTGACACAGTGCACAAACACAGGAGCACTTTATGTCACCGAATGCTTTTGACCTGGTCTCATTAAAGGGCTGGTCGTGCTGTGGTTCCCCACACTGATTATTTACTGAGATTAGCGTTCTGCAGGCCTGGAAAGGAAAACTGTACAAGAGCTGCTAGAACTGGTGCATGCAGGTAGTGTTCACAAATCAGTCGCCAGTTGCAACAGACACTTTTATACAAGTTTTAATAAAAAAAATTCAACAAAAATATATATAATCAGGCATTTTATGCAATGCATACATTCTTTATATCTGCAGGTACAGATAAATAACAGAAGGCAAAAACAAGTATTTTGCTTATCTTTGGCCATTAACCAATAATCACCCCCAGAGAGATATTACAGGGTCAAAGAATATTAAACCGAGTCTGTAACCTTCTCTTATTACAGACAAAGCATCAGGCAATAATACAGTAGTTAAATTTTTAGAAATGTAAGGAAATATTTCTTCAGCACTGCCTAATACTTCAATAGAACCTGTTTTACTGATGTGGAACGTAAGGCCTCCTTTAGCTGACACAGGCAAAACCCCTGACTTTATACTAGATATGCTCCATCCCTCACTACCTTAACTTACTTCCCTTCACCGTACGTTGTTCTAAAAAGCTACGCTGTACCTCTCCATCAAGTACACTAACATGAATTCATAACTGTGGATCAGTTTCCTGAACCCCAACCAATGTACATACACACAGAGCAGTTAAGCTTCCTTATGTCAATATTTTTTCTAACTCAGTGTCCCAGAATAATAGTTATCCTTCCACTTTACAGCACGGATGCATCTGATGGCTCTACCAAAGCAATATATACATGACACACATCAAAAATGATAAAAGCAATGTTAAAGGTACACTGACAGCATGTAGCAGCTTATGTTTATGTATGTACATATTTTCACAGTCACATTTTAGAAAACTGAGAACATCAGGAATACTTCTACTGTGTTTTCCATAAATATTAAAAACATAACTGTCAGGCCTTTGGACAAAATATTTAGGATATCATTTTTAAATAGCTCTTGAAAAACTGTAGCGTTTTAATCATAAAGGCTGTAGAGTTTGAGGATTCTTTGAAGTGTTCAGCCAGTTTCAGCAGCTGGGCCACCTGCCAGTTTGGTAGAATTTTTACTTTCTCTCTGCTCAAATCTGGTAACAAAGAAATTCCACCACTTTTGATGGAGTAGGCAAGTTCCTGACTTGGCTTGTGGGCATCACTCTTCGAATTGCCATGCGACACAAATGCTGGAGGCTAGAGACTTGTCTTGGAGTTGCCCAGAAGAACACACTGCCGTCCTGCGTCCTGCACAGTAAAAATAAATTAGTAAGTAAACCAGAGAAAGAAAACAGAATTACTGCCCTTGATTATCTAATGGTCTTACTCCAATCCACATTTGTGGGTCTGTATTTTATTTATTCTCTAAGATAAGAAATGAGTTTATCAAGTTCTAGATTATACTGCTATTCCTGGCATGTTTAAATAAACAGAATCAGAAGTAAAATAAAGCCAGAAGCACTGAGTTGCAACTTATAACTGAAGATCCTCAGACCACTTAGCTAACAACTAACCGTGTTACTTTAATATTTAAGGGGGGGAGCATATACTTGCCCTGTAGCTAGAACACTGCCATCAGTAGAAAAGGTACAACAGAGCCCGTTGTTCAGAGGTGCAACTTGTATAGGGTAGTCTTCATCAATTCTCCAGAATCTTACCATTCTGAAAAGGAAAAAATGAAGCAGTAAGTTACGAGAATAGACATTTAACTCCATTTTGAATCACCTCTGACTCCACACACAAAAAAATGGTCTGATGCAAAATTCAGATGTGGCCTGAAATACTGTGACTTCTTCATTCCTGATATATGCCATCATTTGTATTTCTTCAACTGTTGTAACTCTGCCAATTAAAGGTGGCCTTCTGTAGCAGAAAGCAATAACCTGAAGATCTACAAAACCTCTCTTAAGTGTAATACCGGACAGGAACGCCCAACAATGCCTATCTTAACATTAAATTAAGCAAACAAAAATCAACTAAAGCATTCCTGTAATTTATATCCTTGCTGTCATATGAGAAGGCACTCTTTATATGCTTGAAGTTCCTCAAAATATAATTAGCACAATAGCAGAAACTGAATACCAGATCATGGAGTACTTTTCATTTTGCTGTGTAAACTAAAACAACACAAAATTCTTAACTGCACTGTTACTTCAATTTACATTTCTCATTGATTATAACCCCTCTTTTTTTTGTTGTTGTTATTCCAATCATCTCCCCTGCACACAGCTCATTATTTTCTACATTCAAAATGAACAGAAACACATAGCAGTCAGCTCATCTACTTTTACCAAGACTACCAAACGCCATTTATCAGTTTAAAACAAACCAACCCCAACTGTCATTAAATGTTCCCATCACATGGAAAGAATTAAAGGAGTCCAACAGATCTTTCCCCATACTCACTTATCATCAGCAAGGCTTGCAATATGTAGTCCATCGTGACTAAAAGATACTGATCTAACCCATCGGTCATTTGCACCTCCAGCAAATATTGGAGTAGGAGGTGGAAACAGATGCCTGCAGATAGAGAGACACTTAGCCAACAGCGTAATACTTAATAACTATAGCAGATCTTTCTTCTCTACTAGTTAAGCTAAAAGAAAAATGGACTAAACATTTTAACCATGAAAGCAGGGGTGGAAATTTAGCTACTGTATTTTTTGCAGTACCAAATATTTTAGCTTTACCAAAAATGCTTTAGTTAGTCCACACTGAAGTACTGGTGCTTTAAATTCTTTCTCGGAAGGAAAAACTCCACCATCCTACCGTTGTAGGACTTTTGTCAGCCGCTACTAAGATTTTCTTTGCCAGGTCTAGTTATCAGTTACAGCCAAAGAAAAGCATTAATCTTCAACAGACACCTTTGTTGTAAATTTCTGGATTTATCTGCTGCACTTACCCAAACTCCCTAAGAATTACTCCAATGTATGGATCCCAGACATAGACTCGAGTATCGTAGGATGCAGTAGCCAGTAAAGCTCCGTCAGGAGAAAACTCACAGGCTACAACATCATTGTGATGTCCTTCAAGTTTTCGTATCATGGAGTATTTATCCATATCCCAGAGAAAAACCTGCAATTAAATAAGCTAATGTTATAGCTCTGCTCAGCGAAGCAATGAAGCAATTACTTTGTTTAAGAATAGCTGCTTATTTAGGATTATATTAAAATCAGGCATTATGAATTACTACAATTAAGAAATATGCTCAGTGTCATACTCAAGATTAAAATGAAAATTTAAAAAAATAATTAAAGCAGACATGCAAATTCTAACTTGCTTGTTAAATGTTATTAACAAAATAAGACAAAATATAAGATAAAGACAACACAATTTAACCATGTAGCTTACTGAAAATCATGTATTACAAAACTATTTTATTAAAATATGCAGAAATCAATAGGGTTAAACTCTACAGTCCCCTCTTTCCAGTAACTAACAAAATTTTAAGAAATATACAGACAGAAAGTGTAAGGTTAACATATTGTTACTCCAGTGGCATCCCTTTGAGTTTAAGATCACTTGTTTACAATTGGCTTGGATCACCAACGTCAGCCTAGGAAGAGAAACAGATACTGCAAGCAAAGAGAATTTTCACAGCCAAAAGTTATGTCTCTGGCAAAACAATAGGGAAGTCTAACCATATTATTAGAAAGAATTTATGCATTTTAAATCAACAATAAAAAACCATTAATATTACAGTTTACTCAGTTAATTGCATACTGCATTATAAACAATGATAAAATATTATTCTTGGATTTTACATGCAGTTGTACATTATATATATATATATATATAATCACAACGAAAATTGTGCGTAATTACTTAATACAAACTATTGCTGTTCTGTAGCATAAGTTTATAGAAAATATATTATCTTAAGCATAAGATATTATGTCCCTGAGAGAACTTATTAGGGTCCTTGACTTTTTTCTTCCCCTTACTCGCAGATTAAAACCGAACATCTTAGATAACTATACATGTTTTAGCAAAGCAAACATGGCCTTAATGCCTCACGTACTTCCTAAAACTGAACCAATTTCTCTAAGAAGACCCCAACGTTGCATAAAAGTAGAAACTAGGTTTTAGGAGTCAAGTGTGTTTCACTGCTGTGAAAATTATTCAAAAAAGAAAAAAAAAAAAAAAAAAAAAAAGAAAGAAAGAAAGCAGAAAGTGGACATCAACCAGCACCTGCGTACGTACAGTACACCTTGCAGTCGAATGCAAGGTTACTTCATCCTATGGTAAAGTTCGCCCCCAGCCTGGTAGCCAGAGATGCCACTCTTTCTGCCCAGCTAACACCATTGTGCTCCTGTGTGAGTGGTGCCAGCTTAACTCAATCACACCAATATTGCTGCCACCACCTGTGACAGGGAAAGCAAGAAGCTTATGGAAAACACACAGCCTAAAGATATCAACGTATACATCTACATCTACTCTAATTAAAGAAAATCAAGCCCCCAAACTCAACTATTCTCTATCAAGACTGCACTGATAATTTAAAGCATAAAATGCATTTGAACAATCATCTATACAAAGCAGTATTCAACTACTGAACTGTGCTTATTAATCAGCATAGACAGGCTTCATTAAACTACCCAAAAAGCCCCTGCAACTAAACTGAACACCCTTTTCTGTCTTAATCTAGTTCTTCAGTGCCAAGAAAAGCAGCTTGCTGCATACATGCTTTACCTGCACTGCTTTCAGTTCTCTAGCAGGGCATTACAATACAGATGAAAAGAAAACCAGTATGCTGCTCTTCATTCTAGCTCTTTTAGACACGTGAGTGCCGTTTGTATTGGGAACACGCAGAAATATTTTTGTTCAGCAGGGAGATACCATGACTGCCTGACTTTAAAAAGTCCTTTTCATTGAGTAGGAGATAGAAAGGATAGAATCAATAATAAAATAGCTTTGTGCATTAGTCTATGCCTCTTCTAACACTGGAAACTTTACACATTGATTTCATACTACGAACAGGTGTGCAAGATTACTTTTCAAAGAATGCTTAAAGTTTCTTCAACTAAAAGCAGTGCAAGTTCAATTCATAAAATAAGTGTCTCAACACAACATTTGCTAGTTAAATTTCATGCACTTTTACATCATCACAAAACATTAGAAATCCATGACACAGAGCACAAGCTTACAGTTACTTAGATTAAAAATGATTATGCATGTAATTCAGTAGATTTAATGAGCAAGAAACTCTGACACATACTGCTTTACTAGCTCCAACAGAACAGAGAATGGAAGAATCTGGAGAGAATGCACAGCCATATACCCAGTTCTGATGTCCTCTCAACACTTTCATCATATTTCCTAAAAAATAAGATACATAATAATTTTAAAACATCAATTTCCATTAAATGTTACAGATGCAATTTGAAAAGCTCTGTAAGACGTTACACTCTTTCCAAACATCCTGCCATGTCAGTCTGCACAGAGATATACATTCTCCCACACAGTCTCTTTTTTCCCTATTGAAAGAAGTCTCTTCATGAACACTTTTAAGTTAGCCCAATCCGGCTGGTACCTCTGGGTCACATACAGACAGTTTTCAGAGAACATACCAAGTTAATGACTAATATAATTTTTTAATTATTATTATTTTTAAGAAGTGCTGGTGTTAACAGCAATAAACAATAGAGTAGATGCATATTTCTCCTGTGTTACAGCAGATGAACTGAAAACATACCGTCATCTTTCAGGTCCCACACTCTCAGTGTTTTGTCTCTGGATGCAGACACCAAAATCAGGCTCCCATCTGGGGCAAACGTTAAATCTCTAACAACTTCTGTGTGGTCCATCAGGTTAAGGAGGAGTTTTCCTGTTACACAAAAACACCACAATTTAAAACGAAGGGCTGTACTTTTATTCAGATGAAACCAAATATGCCCAAATTTGACATATATTCTCCCCCATACTCAAGGACAGTAAGTAACCACTTGTTTTTAAAGTCCCCTTTGTTTCAAAATATACTAAAACTAAACAATCCTGCACAAGATTTTGGTGTAAACAACTAATGTGTATAAAGTCCATCACATATGTAAGCAGTCTGCAACACCAAGGCCTCATCTCCCATCACCTACATCTCAAGGAACAACCTGAGTCTGTTGTCTGTTGGAAACAGCACGTTTCCAGTTGCAGCTCACGATTTCTTTCTTAGATCAATTTGTATTCAACATACAATTCCCAAACAGAATTCTGTAAACTATTCCTTCTTTGTATCAACGATGTTACTACCGCATAAAGTGCCTCAGAAATGCCAGCTCCCCCTCACCCACACTACCTGTGTACACATCCCAGATCTTGATGCGCCCATTGTTCAGGCCTGTTGCGAGCAGAAGCTGGTCCTGCCCAAATTTGAAGCGATGCCATTCGATATTCACACAGCGACTCTGCTTCTCAGGCACCGAAGACCCAAAAGCAAGACTCCAGACAATGTCACCGCAGTCTATGATATGTTCACAGGGCTTATTTCTCTGACTGCCGTCGCTGTTCTGTCTTGGAAGCCTTGTACTGGCTGAATTTGCAACATTCTTTGTGCTGTGCAACAAGCTGCAAGACAAAAAAAACACAAGAGGAACTCTATGAAGAGTTATCTCCTATTTTGAAATCCTCAAGTTCTTCAGGCTAATTGAAAGCCACGGAGCTTTATCTTACAAGTTAGTAAGGCACTGGGACCAGGGGACCAGCTTCACTATACGATGTCCTTGTGACCAGGCAAAGTAGGATCCATCGGGAGCAAACGCAACAGTCCAGTTCTCACGTCCACACTTCTTGTCGAAAGGAGAAGTGGGGGCCAAGAGTTCTCCAACCGCCCGTGACCGTGCTGAAAAAACAGAGGAAATTCCATTTCAACATGAATTAAGCATTTTTTAAGACGTTACGAGGAAGTGACAGTGTTACTTAATTGCCTTCTAATTCATCACTTGTAAAGCAGCTGCGGAACAGTCTCACTGTCACATCAAAAGCAGCTGACGTTTCTGTATGCCTGAGCTGCAGGACTGGCCGTGTCCTGGCTGTCATGGCAGCAGTACTGCACTACGTTCCAGCCTGCCCCGATACTCCGTAACTGAGGGAAGAAGCTGTGTAGCGCCGCTGGGTCCTGCCCACGAATGGCAGAAGCGGCTGCGGCCGAAAGAAGCCCGTCGTGAAACACGGTGCGCTGAAAGCCGCCGTCTCGTTTCTCAACCCACGGACAAAGCCGTTCTGTTTCCCCGACCGCGCGGCGAGGGGCGGCAGCGCAGCCCCGGCCCCAACACAGCGCAGCCGCTCCGCGCCCGGGGTCCAGGGTCCGGGAAGGCCGAGTTGCAGCCGCGAGGTCCGGGACCCGCTCCCGGTGAGGCCGCCCACCCCTCCCAGGCCCGAGCTGAGACGGACCGACCGACCGACCGCGCCGCCCTCACCGATGAGCTTCTCGTTAACACTCAGGGGAAAGCTGGCCATCTACGGGGCCGCCCTTCGGACCGGCTCGGGCGCGGAGCGGAACCTGCGGCCGGGCGCAACGCAGCTACAGCGACGGCCGCTCGCGGGGCACGCAGGCACTGAGACAAAATGGCGGCCGCGGCGCGGGAAGTAGAGCCGGGCGGGGAGCGCCGGCCTCGCCCAGCGGACGGGGGCGGGCGCTCATCGTCCTGCCTTCCTTCCTTCTCTCCCTTCCTCCTCCTTCGCTCCGTGCGGGGGTTCTCGGCCGCGAGCGTTGTGCCCTTACTGCCCGTTGGGTCTTTGCAGCGCTCCGTCCTTCTGCCCCTCTGGCCGGACTCCTCTCGGATCCCGAACCGCTTTCGCTGCCCTGCAGAGCTCTACACTGAGCCCTGCAGAAGCCAGCACACCTTCCTAGAGGTGGTCGCAGCCCCGAAAGTCCCCTGGCTGTGTTCACATTGTGTCTGGGAAAAAAAGATCTCATGGCATTGCTTCAGCAGGGCGGCGCGGTGTCCTGCGGTTGCCACCCGCTTTAGCAGCATCCTTCAGTCCCATCTATACCAAAAGGTAGCACACCCTGACTGCAGTAATGGACTAAACCTTGGGAAAGTGGCTCCCCCAAGCATGGGGCTCTCACTGCTGGGAGGACCACGGGGGAACCTGTTACAGCCAGATTCCCCTGTTACACTGGTGTGTGCTGATGTGGCCGGTGGGTGGGCTGTAGAGCCTCCCTGTGGGATCATAAATACTGCGTGGCTCTGCTGTCTGGCAGCATCTGGTGACACTCCTCAGTGCCTCACACAGCAGTTGTCTCATTATCTTTTAAGACAAACTGGCATTCTTGATGTCTGTGACCATGTGTCTGCAAGGCAACCCATAAACTAACAAGTATGCGAACGCTTCTATGAATGCATTGCAGTGTGTGTACCATACCAAGGTGTGCACCTGATTCCATCTTCCCTGACCAGAGGCTGGAAAACACCAGGAAGGTTACTGCTTTCCTGATATCTCTTTGTAAAGCTGTTCAGGGTCTAGATCCAGCAGGATCTGGTTTATGCTTACGTTTTTAATTTATAGTTAACATGGATGGGGTTGCCCATAAACTACTAGGTCACTCTGAGGCCATCTCAGTCTCGCTGTGGCTTTGTTTCAGTGTCTGTTTTGTACTCTCTCAGCTCACTGTCACACCAGCTTGCACTGTACTCCCTAGCAGCATAATGCAGCTTCTGCTCTGTCGGTCCTTTGCTGTCTGCAGATGGAAAAGCCCTCACCAGCTTTGCACAGCAAGGCAAATTTGCAGCCAGTGGATGTTACAAAGGATTGCTTTGGAGTTACTCATAAGTGTAAAATGTTTGAACCGGGCCCTCTCATAGCTGAGGCAATTCATGTCATGAGATTTCTCCTCAGGGCCTGAGCCTCACCTACAGCCTGAGTAACATTGCGCACTGTTTGCTTACCTTGGGGGCTGTCACAGCCAGGGAAGACAGCAGTCACATTATGAGGCTCTGTGGGAGTGTTGCCATGATACTGGCTTTCTCGCTTTTTAAAAAGAAGCAAAGTGTTGCCAATTTAATATTTCTGTAAGCTTTGGTATTCCTGTAAGGACTGCTTCAGTAGTTTGTCCTTCTTCCTCAGCTACTCCTGTTCAGTCACGTAGTAGATCTGAGGACCAGAAGAGATGATTAGCTCATTTAGTGTGGGCTTTGTCTAACACAGGAATAGAGGATGGCCTGCTGTAAGGCACCTTCTAGCAGTTACTCAGTTGTTCATTCATCACAGCTCTGGAGTCCAGCTGCCAGTCTTTGAGCTTTCCAATCTGCATTTTGTGCCTTTTGGACACAAACTGTGATAGGTAAATTCCCAGATTTGTGCAACTTCATTGGCAGTTGTTTGGTGTCCCAGGCTGTCTTGGAGGCACTACCAACAAACATCTCTCTTCACACCTGGCTGGCAGGGCTTTTGTCTCATGTTTGGAGCCCAGACAGAAGAGGCAGAAAGCTGAGTTCTGTCCACATGCTGCTGACTGAACCATTATAGCTGGTAAAAAGTGTCGTTCTAAGAATCAGTCAGAACTCAGAAAAAAACCACTCTCCCCATTCTCAGAGCTCTTGCTGTAGTTAATGCCATGTAAGTGCTGGCTGACTTTTCGGATGGTTTTTGCTGTGGGCTACTGGTGAGGCATAGCTGTGGAATCAAGGATGGCACTAATGCATACCCCACACAGTCACATGGAGCAAGGGCCTGCAGGATTGTACAGATGACTCAAGACTGATTTATGTGTTTTCCATTATCCTCCCTTGCGGATGCAGCTGCCAAATCTGCACAGCGTTATTCAGCTGGGAAGCTAATAAGCTCAGTGCCATCTTACTCCATCGAGACTCCACGAATTGTTATAAGCAGTTACAAATGAAAGAGGACTTTTGTTTTCTGTCCGCTTGAAGTACTTTTAAGGTTCAGGTTATGGAGCTTTTCCCCAGTTGCTAAGGTACCAGTATCTACTTATCAACATTCTTGTGTACTGACTTGACAAACCTACTTCAATACATTGCACTTGTTTCATCTTTTCTCTGAAAAATTTAACTAATTTGTGTGATTTGTATTTTTCAGTCAGCTTTGAGGCAGTCCTTTTGACTCGGTCACTTTCTAATAGATTGAGTGTGTCCCAAACAAGGCGCCATGCTGCTCATATAAATTGGGTTTCATACATTTGTCATACTGCCTGGAATCTGTAGAATGAGCCCAGGTATCTGCTTCCTGCATTTTCTGCCTTCTGGGCACTTGCAGGACCCTCAGTGGAGTGCTTGCTGTTTCCTTTCCATTGCTATAGCTTTCTGCTGAAAGGCTTCCAGCACAGAACGGCTGTTCATTCCAGGTAATGAATCCTGGTGTGGATCAGAAGTGAATATTGATCACAGTTTCCATTAATGCTGTGCTTAACATGCAGATCCCCATTTAGTTTGTGCAAGCCATCCCAACAAAGATTTTCTGTTTGGGGACCAGCAAGGTCATGTTTCTGTTATCTGTGGTTGTTTGGGTTCTACAGACTCAGCGCTGATAATGTATGACTGCAAAGTCCTAGAAGAGCCCATGGTGAGGCCCAGGAGTTCTGTCCCTCCTCTTCAGTAGCTGCTTTGTGGACTATACCTGGCAAATGGCAGCTAAGGGGACAGTTACAGACAGTGACAGGAAGGTCAAGGTGGCTGGTCTGTGCCGTAGTGCATGCATCTGGGTGGTCTAACTGTCATTAAAATATACTAGATATAGTCCACATTGTTAATAATTCACAAGCTGCTGTTTGTTTTGAGTACTCTCCTTGGGTTGGAGAAAGTTCAGCGTTAGTTTGTAGAAGAAGGAGAGAATGCAAAAGAAGATCAGGATGGAAGAAGGGGGCAGTGTGGGCTGAAGAGAAAAAGGGATTGCAGCAGAGAGAATGGTGAGCAGCAGAACACCGTGCTGGGCAAAGAGAGAAGTGCTGTCAGCACCCCAGGACAGAGAGTTGCACTCACTGCCACAGCGTACCCTGGAAAGGTCTTTTTTACAGACTGTGGCTGTGGGGGGGCTGAGGAAGCAGGGGAAAATCCAGGTCCACACTGAGGGGCTGTGAGTTGCCTCAGTCTTGGCTGCAGGCACAGAATAATTCTGGGCTCCTGCCTGGCTCCTCTGTGCTCTGCAAGGCCCAGGGGCTCAGCTGTGCAGGCCGCAATGGTGACCTTCCTTATGGGGAAAAACGTGCAGCAAAAGTGGATTCACTGACCCTTGAGAAAATGTATCAAATGAAGCAAAAAGGTATTTTCAAAAGTTCCAAGAATTGTATACTCAGAGCACTTGGGAACTGGACAAAAAAATTCCTTGTTCTTTGAAGACATGTAGGTGAAAGTAACCTACTTTGCAAGGTTGACAGAACTCCCAAGCAGCGATCAAATAAAAGTAAAGTTAGGCAGAAAGTGCAGGTGGTCCAAGTAGCAGCCCCACTAGCTACAGGGCTCAAAAATACATGAAAACACCCCACAGACCTGCAATAAGCTTATGGAAGTGGATGAGACTCTGTGCACCAAGCTTTGCAACTTCACATACTCACATACTATAAATATTAACAATTCTAGGCAGTCTTTGCCCATCTCAGTCTCTCCCTGCCATCCTTGTTGGCGCAGTTTCAGCAATTTCATCTCATGTACATGTTGTTCTTTGCCTGATGTCTACAAGTGATATTGGCGCTGCTCAGCTGCTTGGAATGGGACTGCTGGCCCTGAGGAGCCTGCATTCTAAACAGAGACAATCTGCCTGGCAGGGGAGTCAGGAGACGAGGCCATTTCTCAGGGTCATTGTGGAGCTCCGGGAGCAACGTCTGGCTTCCTGCAGTCACCTCGCACACGGGGTGAGGCTGCCTCCACGTTGTACTTCTGAGCTGGCATTTCCTCCATTGCTCTGTTAGTTTTCCAGAAATGGTTGTAAATTGATGCGTCTGGTATCTAAGGGGTTAATCTGTAGAGACCTGCTAAAAGCATGTTGTGGGGAAAAGCTGCACAGATGGAATATCAGAGAGATGTGCTTGTTTTTTTTCTCGGCATTCTTTTGGTCTCTTAGGGATTGTATCATTTTTAGACCACATCTTTCTGTTACAATAAATAGAGCAGATGGCTTTCTGTGTGTAGTAAACTCCACGCTTTCACCATGGGTAGCTACACAGAGCTCCAGGTTTATTCACTTCAGCTTTTGAATTAAGTGTCTTCTTTGTGCACTGGCCCTGGATGTTGAACCTTGTGGGGGAGTGCTTTCAAGAACATCTGTGCTAAATTTACCCACTGAAGCGACAAGAGCTATTATCTCAGATGGCCGAAGGTCCTGCAGAGAGGTTTGAACTTGAGCTGCCCTAAGCCATGACAGTGGAATAGGGTCCTTGTACTGCAGACAGAGCAAGGCAGTCTCTGTTGGGTCTACTGTGTCTGCACCTGATATACGCAGGGTCTGCACCTGATATATGCCAGCACAACCTCAGCTGTCTCTGACCTCTGCTGTGCAGCAGTTGCTCTCCTTTTCTCACAAACCCTTCAGACAGTGTGCTGGCTTTCTGTGCCTCCTCTGTTTGCTTTCTCTGTGGTTGACTTCTGTAGCCTCAGCTGCTAAAAGACTCCTTGCAGATGAAGGCTCCTTGCCGAGGAGCACAGTGCTGTGCTCTCCTGGTGGATTTGCAGTGACTTTCTGTTCCAGCGCACAGGGAAAAATGTTACTGAACACTTTTCTTTTGGCTTAAATTCCTGAACTCTGGTTCTGCAGTTATATCTGATTATTTACAGGTGCAAAACACCAAGTCTGTCATTATAACCAGGGTTATAAACATTGCTCTAACTATTTCACTAAAATTGGACAGGAAAGAAGACCTTCTGGCCAAAGCATGGGATGCAGTCTGAAGACCACTTCCTGTCACTGCTATATGCTGCCCAGGTGAATTTGTGCAGTTCAGTAAGTCCAGCATGAAACCAAACTTAAATAAAACCACACAGTTTGGGAGCAGTAATGTAATGCTGTGAGATAAGGATAATAGCTCTTAAGAGAATTGCAAAATACTGTATTTGAAGACTGAATTATTTTGTGGTGAGGAATGGACCCAAAGGGGCCCAGGTTGGGAAGCTGATGTGAGACCAGAGGAATGCCAAAGCAGTCACGTAGCAGTCGAAATAGGGCTGTGTCCTGACTGGCGGTGAGAGTGATCATGAGATAGCAGGGAATATTCTGAGTGGTGCCAGTTTCAAACACGTTTGTACAGATACAAAAAGGCATCACTTTTTAAAGAACAGCATCTGATCTGGGAGAAAAGCGTACAGTGATTCATGCTGACCTAAACTGTAGTCAGCAGTAAACTGCTGAATGTGTTTACAAGAAGATTTTTTGCTTTTGATGAAGTCTGTGTTCTGGCACTGGATGAGCAGGATTGTACAAGCAGAGGGAAAATCAATCACATGAAGGGTGTCCTTGTCAAATTCAATACATCTTCCAGAAATTCAATTTGTAGAAAGCAAGTTGGATTTAATAGGAAAAATGAAACAATTGAATACCTCCATTTTGCAAAGTAGATTGATCAATTAAAAAGAACAGAAAAAGTCAGCATATTGGGGAACTAGAAGGTTGCGTCTGACAGCTTCTGCCTGGAAATGGAGCAGGCTGCATTCCTGCTGCGGCTGAGTTGGGAAAGAGCAGGTTGCTCACTGATAAAGCATGTTTGCTCATAGACCAGAGGAGGGCCGGAGCTGGTAGGGAGCTGAGCCTGGAAATGTTGGGCTGGATTGTGTCCAGGCTTATTGCTGCAGTAAGTATGCAGAGGGTTACAGAAAGGGTGAAGCCTGGGAGAAATGGCAGTTCTGCTGCTGGAGGTTTGAACAAGAGAATTTTGGGAATAGGAATAAGAACAGAAGGAGAAAATGGGAACAAGCCTATCTACAATGCAGCCTCTTAGGTTAAAGAAGGCATGCCTGTGTTTGCTTAGTGTAAGGACAGATAGGCACACAAAAGCAGCATTTGTTTTGGAGGAACGTGTATCCTCACTGCTTTTGGGGAAACTCATCTGCAGATCAGAGTGCAGGATTTCTCCAGGCAGGCACATTCAGAATACTGCCTGCGGTGAGATCTGACCATTTAGCTGGATCTGTACAGATCTGAGTGCTGGCCTGCAAACATTTTGCAGTGATTGAATAAAACAGTTCAGGAAGCAAAAACATTCATAGATGGATATACACAGACAACTCCTATAGCAGGTAGAGCTGTAGCTATGTAGAAGGGCCCTAGGTGAGCACAGCTCGTTGCTGGAGTTATAGGAATAAACCACAGTAGCGCATGCACATTTATACTTTGTATCTGCCTCCACGCTGAAGGTTTTGTTTCATTGCATTTGGTTCTGAGCAGACCTGCACACAGAGGCACCAGCACTGCGGTTGTAATTTGCTTCCTGCATTGCTTTCTCCTCCACCAAAGCGTCACCCCTGGCTCTGGGATCAGCCAGATGCGGTCACATCAGTGAGTCTGGTTGCTTTTAAGGGCAGGTCCTACTCTCTGCATTAATGTAATTGCAGGTTATTTGTGTAATTCCTTCCACATCTTACTTCCTGAAGGCCTGGCACAGAAGTCTGGTTTTGTAATCTGAGTACTGAAGAGTGACTGGATGTAATTATGTGCTCCATTATTCCAGCAGCTCTGTAGCACAGAAAGTAAAAGCCCAGTGCTGCCATTAGTACTGAAAACCCAGAAGTTAACATATAATAAGTATCTCATGCAAACAGCATAGTGGGCAGTCTGTACTTCACCTTTACCTGGTAACTATTTTTATTGTCTGTGTTTCCCCAAAGAGACTGCTGAGATTTCTTGTTACACATTCATTACGTCTCCCTGGAAGTCGCAGATTGCATAGAACATGCATAGTAATAAAGTCATGGCAGTAACGATGGGTTCCTCACTGAGACAAAGCCGGATTTGGGGAGCATAATTTGCACTGTTCCCAGATGCCATTTGGGTGACCGCCCGTGGGGAGACGAGCTGTGCATGCTCAGACCTGCAGATGGATCCACTGCTGTGGAACACATTAATTGCAGCTGAATGTTTCATCTTAGAAGCTGTATGCTGCTGCCTCTTCGGTGCTGTGCATGCCTGGTCACAAGAGGTTTGGTGGCAAAAAGCTGCTGTTAAATAAAGACTCAGGAAAGGGGGAGTTGTTTTTGCAGGACCTGAAGTCTGAGTCTATATCCTGACATGAAAAGCAAATACATATGTATCCTGACTTAGTAACACTATGTTAGAAATACACTGTGTAGAATTTGGGTTGTAGGTTCTGCCCTTCAGTAACGCGTGCTATGCTCTGATGGTTCGAGCACTTTGTCCTCACACAAACAGAAGATTACGGCATTAAAGATGTAATGCTATAGCATCATGTGATGAGGCTTTGTCGTGCACTGACACAGCGTCATGTGGTGTAAACATCCCATGTCACCAGGCTCAGTTTACAGCGCAATTAAAAGGCTGAGAGCAGCCCTGGTAGGTAAACTTGAGGCAGCTTTAATCCGGGGCACTTGGACACCAGTGGCAATGGTGGGACGGGGATGCTGTCACTCCAGAAAAGCTGGTGCAGTCCAGTAAAAAGATAATGTTAGCGTAGATCTTGATGATAGTTGTAAATAAAAGTGGGTAAACTCTCTTTCTGTGCTATGTAATCCAAATTAGAAGCTACTAATTAGTGTTGATCCTCACTTAAACTGCTAAGCACCAAGCTTATGTTCTCCTAGAGACATTTAAGCTGTTCTTTGAGGTTCTGATGAGCTGGAGTTCTCTCATAGGATAGGAAGGGCATTGCTCAGGGCTGCGCTCCTGCCTTGCTGTGACAACAGAGTTAGTCAGACTGGGCTCTGTTTGCCCTTTTGACATTTGCATGTCTCATCAGCTGAGGCTGCAAAGAAGGAATTTCATTTTAATCTATATTTGTACAAGCACCTTACATAAGGGATCAAGGTTTTAGGAGCGGTCCCTACTGCACTGCAAAGAGCACAGTGCAGTGCAGAGCTGCTTCTTTGGTGTGAGGATGATAAAGCTGTCACGTGGAGGCTGGGCAGACACTGACACTCATGCCCAGCTTATGTCTGTGCAGCTTCTGATCTTAAATGCAACTGGAATTTCTCCAGTGCTAGGCTGATAGAGCCCCCAGCTCCACGGCACCCTGTCAGTGCCCTGTTGGTCTGGATTTGGAGCCCATATCAGCATCACTGAGTCCAGAAATGGTGTATTTTTATTTATTCTTTAACTTCAATCAATGTGTCACTGAGTGTCCTGCCAAAGGCGATACTTGCCCTGCTGTAGAAGTATGCAGGACTGTGCAATATTTTTGCTTTCCAGAATAGAAATAAGCTTTGATAGCAGTGTGACTATTTCTGTATGTGGAAGGAAAAGATGAGTTGCCAAGGTCCGTTCTGACAGTCTAATGCAGCACAATACCCACAGCGCTGTTCCCCTAGAGAACTAAGCTGGGAGAAGCTCACGTGCTTGATGGGTGTAACAGAAGAAAAGCAATTAAGCCCTCACCTTTTCCTTTCCCTTCTTGCTGATCTAGGATGGAGGATTTTTTCCTCTTGCCTTCT
This sequence comes from Excalfactoria chinensis, assembly GCF_039878825.1. Taxonomy (NCBI): domain Eukaryota; kingdom Metazoa; phylum Chordata; class Aves; order Galliformes; family Phasianidae; genus Excalfactoria; species Excalfactoria chinensis. The sequence continues at coordinate 7,998,947 of NC_092843.1, read as the reverse complement.
CTCCATTTCTTAATATATATTTATTTATTTGTTTGGTTTTGAGCTGGCTTTTCCTGTCATACTACATACTCTCAAAAGAGCTTGGCATTTTTCCCTGCCCTTTGCAACTTTGGAATGTTTTCTTCTCGTTTCTCAATTTCTGTTAGTACTGCAAGTAAGGCAGAAGTGACTTCTGTGTTGCACTGTTGCTTTTAATTCACGTGATGATATTTAGTTAATCTGTGTGGCTGCAGTGAAAAAAGACCACATCTGCAGAGTAGGTTCATGAGTGTCCAGCTCCCTGTAGGGTCAGGTCCATGTTGAGGGCAACAGTAGCTACTGGTGACCAGCAGCACAGGTTTACTGTGTAGTAATGTGCTTCTGTTTGAATTAAATCCCATGATGATTAGACTATCTGGCATAAACATTCTAGTATGAATATTCTGTATCCAACTCTAATTTCTCTACATTATGGTCCATTATTATATGATTACCATTAAGATAGTTCATTTACTTTCTCTTCTCAGATTTAACAGATCCTATTGCAGCCAGAGAGAAACTGGAAAGCACAATATAGAGAATAAAATCCATGGTTTAATCCATCAGAGAGTTTCTTTGCATTTTGAAATCTATACAGCACGTTGCAGGTGAGATAGTAAGGCGGATGTCAAGGATAGAACAGAAAACCACCATTCATTGATCAAATGGAAATAAAAATGGACTATTTTCTTACACTTGGAACTTCAGGGATTTCAGTGGCCTATAATGCCCTCTAATGGACAAATCTGATGGAGCAATGTCCTCTCGGTAGGAGAAACCAGCGTCTTAATGGAGATGGAGCTGGCAGCGCTGCTGGAAAGGCTGTGCAGCCTGTTGGGGGCCTGCCAGCTTTTGATGAAAATCCGTGTTTGCCGAGTTTGTAGCTTAGAGATACTGTCACCTCTTACCAAAACCTTGGCAGATCATTTCCTTCCTGCTTTTCTTCCTCATTTAACTGAACTTTGTTTGTTTAGCAAACTGCGCTTAAAAGGAGCAGGAAAATATTTTTGCCATTGGTCACAGAGTTGGCCCATTTCCTCTGGAGTGACACCCTCCATCAGGAACTGAGTTCAGATGTGACTTACAGAGGAAGGCAGATCTGACCAGGTTGTTTTCTCTGCGTGCCTTGGTTTGCTCATCTGACTCCCTATCCTCTCACACAGACAGAAAGCAGAAGTGCCAGAATACCTCCAAGGAAGTGACTCAGGGGGCAATTCTTGACTTAACTAGAATTATGACTGGAAATTTCATGAGAGGGCCTGTTCCCACCTAGGTAGATTTGCAGCTCTTGCTAAGCTGTTTGGCTCTGTAGCTTTTACGAAGCCTAAGCCTGTGCTGAGAGGCAGCAGAGAACAAAGTGGGGACTTTCCTCTTATCTGTGACCCTACCACAATTGTCTCTTTTAACAGCCAGGAAAGGAAATTTTTAGGGAGGAAAAACCATTGACATTCAGTTTAAAGCCTGACAAAACAGTGGGGTATTTTTGTGGATGAATTAGGCTGTAATTTCTTATTTGAGTTTGTATACAAGCTTAACTAAAGCTTAAAAAAAGCCCTACCAAAATAATCACGAAGCACCAGAATGCCAAAAGCTGCTGAGAAATGGTACCACAAGTTAGAATTCATCTGGAGCTAAGAGCCTTGCAATGATTTCTCTTCAAACAATACATACCTAGCAGTCATAAATTGCCATGTGTCTGCCTGCTGGAGGACAAAATCCTGCTGCTTTTCATGTGTCCAGCAGACAAAGTCCTACACCCAAATTAACAGTAGAGATGCCGTGCTTTATTTCTAGGACAGTGATTTTTAGGATAATGTGATTTGGAGCACTTTGTACTGAGCCCAGGAAGGAGAGGAAGAAAAGGAAGCAGAACATTGTGGACGAGTGACTGTGAGCAAATACTGGCTGGAGATTTCCCAAGAGTTTGAGGGAAGCACTGAGGATTTCCAGCATCACCCTCTGGGGCGCCTCTCACCCCTAAGGACTGGGAAGGCTGCAGCAAGTTGTGTTTGCTTTTAGGGAACAGATTTGCTTTGGGAAAAACACAGTTTGGTTTAGTCAGTTTTGAGGGGAAGAAGTCTTTTCCTCCTGAAGTCGAGAGCTCCCAGGATGCCTCTGTCTCAGATAATCTGACCACCCCTCATTTTTTTGCCTTTTTGAGATATGTTTTTCACATGCATATCAGTCAGCTGAAGCCTTTCTTCCCCTCCTTCCCCCCAGATTAGTTATTATTTTGATCTCGGCAGGGTGCAGAGATCCCTGTGAAGGCCGTGGCTGTGTTTCCTCAGGTAGATGTTATTCCTTCCTGATTGCGGTGGGACACTTAGATACTTAGCAACGGTGCACACGTATCGTGTAGGTTTGATTTGGATATAAGTATATATAACAAATAGAGAGAAAGTCTTTTCTAGAACATAATTCAGCATTTAGTTTTAAAAATCTTTTTGAGACATCCCGGTGCTGAGGGCTGTAAGGCACTCTAATGCAAAGGGATCGAACCGCAGTGCACTTAGCAGCCCATCAGCCATCACCAGCCATGTCCGAACGCGTTCTGCACCTCCTGATAGTACCGCGAGTTGCGCAGAGAGAAAACTGCTAGTGATTCTTCAGGCATTTGAGTTTTCTTAACACGTTTGTAACCCGTTTCTGTCTCCGTATAAAGCTGTGTGCAGTTGCTGACAGAGCACGGTGGGATTGTTTCGAGATTTTCTTCGGCTTTGGCCAAATGGAGCATACGACGAGCCCTTCCTTCAGCAGCCGGATTGCAGTTCGTTTTTCAGCCCATTCACTCCTCAGTCCTTCCCCGAGCGTTTGCCGATGTCAGTTTTCTTTCAGGAGGCCCAACCTCAGTGTGCGCGTTTATTTGTACCGTAATAACGGCCACCGGTGGGAGCCGCTGCGGTGTGTGTCCGCACCTCTAGCGAGTCACCGGGAGCGAGCGGTGCGAAATGACCGCGCTGAGCAGCGAGGGCTGCAGCCGTAACCAAAGGCGGAACTGTGCAGTAAGTGAGCTGATTAAACACCATTCCGTTATGCTTTCTAACAGGACGGGCTACACGTTACATCCGCACACAACGCACCCAAACCGCGCACCTCACCCGCCCCACAATGAAGGTGCGGCCGCCACCCGCCCACTCACAAACACACACTCACACACACACACTCACTCACACACACACACACACTCACACACACACACACACTCACACACACACACACACACTCACACACACACACACACTCACACTCACTCACACACACACACACACACTCACACACACTCACACACACACACTCACTCACACACACACACTCACACTCACTCACACACACACACTCTCACACACACACACACACACACACTCTCACACACACACACACACTCACACTCACTCACACACACACACACACACTCACACACACTCACACACACACACTCACTCACACACACACACACACTCTCACACACACACACACACACTCACACACACTCTCACACACACACACACACACACACACACACACACACTCACTCACACTCACACTCACACTCACGCACCTCCCGACTCTCAGTCCCGCTCCGCCCCTCAGCGCACGTTCGGCCACAGCGCAGGCGCAAGCGGTGCGCATGCGCAGAGCGTGTCCGGGGCCGCGCAGGCGCTGCCCGCCGCCGTGTCTCGGCGCTCCCCCTGGCGCGGCGGCCGTGGCGCTGCTGCTCGGGCGGGCGGGGGCGGCCTGGGCTCCCGCTTCCGGTGTGGTGTCATGGCGGGCCCTGCGCGCTGATGGCTGCGGGGAGCTGAGGGCCCCGGAGCGCGCCAGGGATACGAAGAGCTCCCCTCGCCCCGCTCCTCTGCCGCCGCCTCCCCCGCCCCCCCTCCCCCCACCGCGGGGATCCGCCCCCCGCCGCGGCCGGGCGGGCGGGGGGACATGGCGGCCCACAAGCCGGTGGAGTGGGTGCAGGCCGTGGTGAACCGCTTCGACGAGCAGGTAGAGGGGGCGGCCCCGGGGAGGGGGAGGCGGCGCAGGGGTCGGGGGGCCGGGAGCGGGCGAACGGCGGGGGAGAGCCGCGGCCCCGGGGCGGGGGTCTGCCGAGAGCAGCGCTGCCTGCCGCCTCTGCTCTTCTGCTCGGGCCCGGCTCGCCCGGCGCCGATGGAGCGCGGCCCGGCGCCCCTCGTGCGGGTCCGTGGGCCTGGGTGGAGCCGTGCCCGGGAGTCCAGTGGTGCTCCCGTCTCCGGGCCTGGCCACGGCCTGGGGCCGCCTCAGCCGCTGCTCGTGTAGAGCAGGGGGGGCCGAGGTGCCCGGTTCTGCCTCAGCTCTGCTCTCACCTCTCCCAGAAACGTGTTCGTCTTTTGTGGATGCCGCCGGGGTTTCTGTCTCTTTCCATCATCTTGTTCATCGGAAAGGAGTAAAGCGTCTCAAACGAGTGTAAGGAGGGCGGCTGGAGAGCTGCTCAGGCAATTCTGCCTTCTCCATCACTTAACGGTGAACATGGGTGTGAAATTTCACCCCCGGTGCGGGGAGCTGTTCTAAGGGATGGAGCAGCTCCCCAAGCTGTGGCAGTGAGGGATATTTGCTTCTGTTTACAAAAGCCAGTGTCAGCAGCTGAGAGAAGGGTTTTCTCAATGGAAGAAGGAGAGATTTGTAGGCCTTGGACTTTGTCTCTGATCCACATGAAGAAACTGCTTACTGGGATTAGGTGGCGTGACTTCCCAGCAGGGCTAAGCCTGGTGCTTAAGCTTGGCGTTTTTACTCCCAGGATGCTTTCCTGACACGTAAGTGTGCGCTGGGTTGAGTCTGAGAGGTCGGTTTCTGTTGTGTCTCGTTTGTCTGTGCTGTGAGCACATCCCTCATGGCACCAAAGGCACTTCTCTGAGGGCTCAGCCCAGCACTGGGTTAAAGCATAGGATGGGTTCTGAGCCCTGGTTTTTGTTCACCTGCCTGAGCCGTGTGTCCCTGATGGTGACGCTTGGCTTTGGACAACCTGTGGAGAGATGGCAGCTTATCTGCATGGAAATAAGCTGCTCTATTTTACATTTATTTTAAAACTGCTGTGAATGAAATTTAAGGAAAGCTTTGTCTATTGACTTTAAAACGATGCAGATTTTTTATATACATTTTGGACATGGTAGTTGCTTGGCCAATGTACTCTCCCTGCTTTCCCCTCCCCTTCCACACACCACCTTATCTTGAATCATAGGTGATTTTCTCCGTAGGCTTTAAAGGCTTGGTACTAATTATTTTCCCAGTATTGCTAGAATATGTTTCTTTGTGTACTGGTGTTAAAAAGCCCAAGGCATTGTCGTTTGCTTTGTTATGTATATTGTGGAACTGGGCTTGCCAACATCTGTTAGGAGTTAAGAACTTGAGCTTTTAAAACAGAAGTATTTTTCTGCACATTTTACAGAATAATTGCAGCAAGGTATGTGGGAGGAATCCTCTCCTGACAGGAAGGAAGCTGCTCTGCTTTTTGAGATGCTATAATATTGGAGTTGCAGGGACAATCTACATCAGACTCAGTTTTGACTGTTGTGCTCATTGGATAGTTTTGATGATGGGCTTTATTTGCAATATTTTAATCAGTTTATTGAATGCTTTAATCAGTGCAAATATTTTTTTACGCATTATGAACTAGTGAATGAAGCAGCGAGGCGATATATTAATGTCTGTTTTTTATCGGAAGTTTTCACGTTTATTAATTGCAGTTCAGGTCTCAGTTTGGTTTCTCTTCCCGCTGCCTTGCCTTGCCTGGCAGTGATCTTTGGGTGGAAAAGTGTCTCTGTTCTTAAAAGAATCCTCAAAGGGCAGCGTTCTGCTGCTAAATGAATTCTGAATCAGTGGTGCTACTTACATGCTTCTTGTAGCTGCTGACTTCTGTGTCATTACTGGGTAATCATGTGCTTGTTAAGCTGTTGACTTATGGCTTTGATCGCTCATTTGAAAATTAAGTTTTAATTAATCAAAATGTGCTGGATGCGGTGCGTGTCATTTTAGTGATGATAATGCGTTTTTGAGCCCTTGCATAGTGTGTCTGCCCTTCTGCGTGCAGGACCTTTAGATGCAGCACTGAGGGAGCCAGAATGCCACTCCACGTTATGTTATCATCCGATTTGAGTAAGGAAGGGGAGTTGTGTTGGTTTAACTTGTGAGTTGTTTTGTTTTCTGCAGGGGAGAGGACAAATGTTTTCAAGGTTTATTCCTTCTTTTACAGAGGAAGGAAATGTAACCATCTTCCTCCAAAATGTACAGACAGTCTTTTCATTCATTTTAAGACAGATGAACAACAAACTGATCTGTACTGAAAACAGCCAAAATCAGTGCAGACCAGTTTGTTCTTGTCTACTCTTGTTTATTGTTTTAAACGACGCTTTAACCAAAATCTGCTTTTGTGTGCATGATTCTCGGCCTACAATGAATGGCAAGCATAGTTTTATGAATTAACCAAGGGCTGACTGGCTGGATGCATTTTTCCAAGCTAGTGCCGGTTTTGCCCATCTGCACTCAATTCTGACACTTCAGCTGCTGCAGCGCGCTGTGTTGAGCTACCCTTGAAGACTGCTTGAAGGTTTCAGCTGGTGCAGGAAGAAGCGATTGTACGTGTGAGATTAGATCCCATTTCTTGTACAGTGCATTCACAATCAATTAAGATGCTTTGTATGTAGCAGCTATTAATATATTTTTCCAAACTTTCATGCGCTGGGCGGAAATAGGCTGCAGTAGCACCGGGAATCTGGGCTGTGCTTTAGTGAAGATCCCTTATTTCAGACATGTCCAGGAATTTGTAAGAATAAAATGGTCTCTTTTCTCCTTTGGAAATGTTCACTTTCAATTCTATGTGCTGTAATTTTTTAGAGTTCTTTAATGCGTTACAACTGAAGTCAATGGAAGGCTGATGCAGCGGTGAAATCACAGAATCACAGAGGTGGCTCTGCTGCACTTAGCAAGGAAATCTCGCTTTAACACAGTTAAATCTGGGCTGTCTTAAAGACTATCAGATAGAAATATCGATCCGGTGTAAACGTGTGGTAATTTAAACAATTATGATATACTTCAATGGAAGAAGCCCTTTATTCTGTAGGTTATGGTTTAGTCTCCCCATGCGGAGTTTGAGATATGATTACTTTCAGTTAAGAAAGCTTCTATGAAAACTGAATGCCATTAGGAATGATCCCCCCTTAACTTTCATTAAAAGGCATTACATTAAAGCAGATCTTCCCTCCTCCTGTTGCTTCTCTCTGTGGCATTTGAAATCTGTACAGAATTGCAGACCCAAAGAAGCACTCGCTGCAGGCACTGGCTTTGTGTTCTTCATTGTTGTTTTTCATCTGAGCTTGTTAAGAAACCACTAGTAGTAAGAAGTTCATATTTGAAGGGATTTCAAAGTAATTTGTGTAAGTTGTGCTGGCCGTGCTGTTGGGGCGCAGTGGGGCCCTTTGCTACAAGGAGGACCAGGCTGTGCAGAAAGTGGAGTGATTTTTCTGCAGCTACTCTGAAAAAATATTTCAGAGGTCCTGCGAAGCAAACTGTGCTGTGGCACTGGGCTGGCTTCAGCACGGAGCTGCTGCTTCCTCTCTCCCTAACATAAACCTGAAGCAGCTTTGGTCTTACCTTGCTAAACCAGCGTATGTAAAGTGTTTCTACAGAGCTGCTGTTGTGTGCAGATGTGACCTGCAGAACAGCTGCAGGAATGGCCCACGTGCAGCAGATGTTACCTGTGTCCATTCGTCAGCTGCTGAAAAGCAGCAAAGTGGTTTGATGATCCTTCCTTGTTTAAGTAGGGAAATAGGCATCTGATCATGGTACAAACCCTTAGTTAACTGTTTGAAAATTTTAAGGGCAGCGTCTGTAAACTATTGTTGAAATTCCCCGTTCTTCAGAAGGCTCAGTTATGAGGTACTTCTACTGAATTCAGACTTTTTAGAAGGTGGTGCAGTGCATGTTTATAGTTTCAGAGGGAGATGTCTGTTGATTTTTAACTGGTGATGCTGAAGAAGTAATGGTGCTGTGTATGCTTTCAGTCTCCACAATACAGCTGTGCATTACAGCCTAATGAAGAAGTTCCAATAAACTTTGAAATGGAAATTGTAGGTATATTTTTATGCTGTTAAGAATGGCACTGGTGGCTTTTGCTCTGGATGTTATGTTTGGTACTTACTCCTGATTTGCTTTCCTAGTATGAGCAGTACTTGGAATACGGGATTACTTCTGTTCTGAATTCAGGATGTGGAGGGGCTTGTATTCTCTTACTGCATCTCTTACTGCCACTGTCAGGCTCAGCTATTTAATGGCTTTTCCTTGTTTATGGCAGCAAGATTCTGTTTCGGTTCATCTTAAAATATTTAGAACTTGATAGCTGGAAGGATTCCAGATTCAGTCTACATATATTTGATTTGCCAGCTTCATAAAGGAAAGCCAGTCGTGTAGCAAAATGCCATTTTCCCCTGTCCTTTGTAGGTGATCTGACACCTAAATCTGGCTTTGTCATACTGCTGAGAGGAAGGCGGGTTGTATCATAGCACACCTCTGTGTGGGTTGTGTGTGTCCCAGTGCTCTTCATAAGGCTGCTGACTATTGCATCCTACTTTAATGGTGAGAACAGTTGAATGAGAGCACAGTGACCATCCTGTGCCAAGCTGGGATGAGTTCAAAATGATGCCTGTGTTCATGCTTGGAAACTCATGTTATATAGAAGCCTTGTGCTTTATTTCCTGGTTTAAATAAAAGCTGTACATGTTATCCATTTCCAGTCTGTATTTTTCCTAGAATAACATTTAAGAAAGTAAGGGAAGGTACTTTGGACTTTTCTTGTGAGGTTCAGATTGGATTTTGTTATGGAAGCTGAGTAGTTTCTATCTGCTCAGCGCTGCGTTTCGGTTGGGTGCAGAAAGTGCTCCAGCATGTCAAAGCACAGAGGAAATAGCTGAGGAATCTAAAAAAAATTCCATGCTAATATTTCCTTTTTGTGTAGCTTCCTTTTTCAAAAGGCAGTATAAAAAGCAGCTTTACTTCTAAGTGACCTTGCTGCAGTGGCTGTTGTGGCAGGAAGCTTCAGAAGCGTGTAACGCGATGTTTCCATTGCATGGCAGCACGCAGAACTGGATCTGACACGCTTCTTGGAGAGGCACTTCTGAGCTGTCCCATCACTCGGTGGTATTGAGCTTTCCTGCCGTTGTCAGCACGGACTTCAAAATTTCAATAAAAGTACGAGTAATGCCGAAATTTTTAATTAAATGTATCTGTCTTCCACTAATGACTTCCGAAAATATATTGTAAAAATAACATCTAGCAATGAAAACAAAGCCTGAGTCATAAATGCTTTGATGCGCCGTTTCCAGTTCTGAAATGAACATGCTGAAACGCACTGCACTGCTGGAAGCACCGCGCTCTGGAGGTCAGGATTGTGTGAGGGGTGGAGGTGTGTGCGGCCGCAGCTGCCCCGCAGTTGTGCAGGTGGCAGCGATGCTGCCTGGCCGTGTGCTCAGGGTGCAGTGCTGGGCTTGGGGATCCCAAAGCCACTGACCTGACCAAGGCGTTCCTCAGGGACCTCCTTGGTGGCATTTACTGTGTCTGCTTCTGGGACGGGCACCCAGTGTGGCACTGCAGTCATTTCTGGATGCGGACAGTGGCGGTTCTGATCATAACCTGTGGTACCCAAAAGAACCAATAGTTGGACTCTGGCTGAACTGCAATTTATGTGGAGAGGAAATTGCTCTCAGGCATAAAAGCTAGATAGTGTGCTAAAGAGGTGCATTTCCCTACAAATGGGAGGTGTGGGTGTAAATTGGTTGTGTTTAATGATGAGATCAGAACTTGGTAAGAAAAATGTTTCAAGTTTTGCATTCTTCATTACAGTTCTTGCAAAAACAGTGTGGTGTTCATTTTGAGCTATTGGTCCTTCAGAATACACCCTTACTGGGAGCTCCGGCCAGCATTAAAACTAGTGGCGGCATTTGATTAAAGTTTCTGTGGATGGGGAATTCCCAAGTCATACTAGGAAACAGAAGTGACACATAATGTATGGAAAGAGACGCCAATGCTGATTGCTTTTTTGGTTCCCATTTTTGATTACTTTATAAAAATCCTCAGTAAAATGAATGTTTACGGATTATTGCTTTTCGCGTTGTGTGATGTTTTGTAACTGACTGACTGCGATGCAGAAGCAGAGGGCAGTGGCTGTGTGCTTGGGAAGTGACTGCTTTGTGACCCTGGAAAGATCTGGGTACAACATGAAGGATGTTCTCACTTTTGTCCAGTCATCTTATAACTCTGGAAAAGCTGCGCTTCAGCCTAGCTGTCAGTGTGGGGTGTTGAAGGGGGTGACGTGGGGCTCCCTGTCCTTGAGCTCTGCCTGCAGCTGAGGCTCACATTGGGCCCCTGGGGCTCCTTCTGGGCATCCCTGAGTTCCAGGCAGGGGTCACTTAGAACTGCCCTGGTCTCCTTGCAGCTCACCTCCCTCTGTACACCTTCACCTTCATCTCCTCTTGTTTTGGCTTGCTGATATTACCATGGTGAAGACGTCTCTAGTAGGAAGAGAAGTGCAGAGAAACTGAAATAATCCATTTGTTGTGGATTTGTTGTGTCTGTTTGATAGAACGTGTTTTAAGGTTGTTCCTGGTGTCTTACTTAATCCATCTCTAATGATGTAAATTTCAGTGCAAGAAAGCTCATACATACTACTATCTCTATTTGTAGCTTCCAATAAAGGCCAGCCAGCAGAATACACACACCAAAGTCAGCACGGAGCACAACAAGGAGTGTCTCATCAACATTTCCAAGTACAAGTTCTCTCTGGTCATCAGTGGTCTCACTAATATTTTAAAAAATGTTAATAACATGGTAAGTTCTCTCATTTTGGATTGCTGGATGATTCTCAAATGATTTTTATTTATTCACATTTGCATATAGCAAAGAGTCACTGAAGCTCAGTCAATATGTTGACTGCTTTTTACTCTTACGTGCTTTCTTTTCATGCAATCACATTCAGCAACAGCACTGTGTCACAAGTGAAGGTGGGGAGATAGCTGTGGCGGAGAAGTCCAAGGGAGGGTGGTGGTTAAGGGAAGTAGTACTCTTATTCATGGGAAGGGTCTGTAGCTGGAAGGGTTGTAGGCAGCTAAGGGAACAGTCCTCTGGGCCGCTGAACAGTATTTAAGTACAAGCTGTGCAATCTGGTGGGATGCACCACTTGCTGGGAGGTGCTTTCTGTTGCCTGGAAAGGTGCTGCAGGTGGAGAAAGCTACTGTGCAAATCAGTGTTATTTGTAAAGGTATTGAGAAAAAGGTCTGTAGGGTTTGCATTCTGCCAAAAGTTGCAATTAGTTTTGAGCCAACCGCTTGAGCAGTGTGAAATGTTTGAGGGGAACCTGCTTTGGACAGCTTTAAGTTGGTTGTGGACTCTGGCAGTGGTATCCATACAGTTCTGGCTAAATCTTTTCTGCATTGTTCTGCTGTCTTCGTATTGTTGGAATCAGCCACTACCAGCAATACAATTGGGTGATAGCTTAAATGCTGGATGGATCTCTACCTCCATCCTGGTTCTGAAGTGTGGCATCTTTTTGGAGTCTCGTGTTTCTTCCTGTGGTCTGTGGCAAATTTAGCAGCACTTGAATAAGCTTGTAGATATAGATTTGTTGCAACATCATTTCTGTTAAGTAAGAAGTTGGCAATGAAATACATAATTGGAAAAGAGTCAGCAGTAATTGGTACCAAAATAGTTTCTGAAAAGGTGTAACCTTCATTTCTGAATAGTTTACAGGTCTGATGAAGGCAAGGGGCTGCAGTGCACCTCCGCTCTTATTCTGCAGTAACTGCTTGTTCTGTATTAGATTTGGCACTGCAAACTAAACAAAGATATTTCTTCAGCAATAGGGTTTTGATTTCTTATTTTAATCAGTTTATTATTTTTTTACTGGCTACGTTTCTGAACTTCACTTTAGAGCAGTAAAGGAGCCATAATTTTCTATGCAACTCTGTAATATTAATGTGTTACAAGTCAAATTTGTGCCACTCTGATGCATATCCTTTATTCCTCCAGAGAATATTTGGAGAAACTGCTGAAAAGAACTTATATCTGTCTCAACTGATTATCTTGGATACACTGGAAAAATGTCTAGCAGGGGTGAGTAGACTTGGATAAGCCTGGTATCAAGTGAGTTATGAGAGAATAAGTCAAGTGCCTGCCTGTCAGTTATTACTGGTACAAAGAATAAAACTCGGCTCATTTAGAGCAAAGTAGAATTAATGCTATTTTAAAAAGACTAGAATTTTACATATGTGAAAGTTATTTGCATAAGTGATAAATTAAGGATTTGTGGGCTGTTTTTCCTGCCTAAATTTAGTGATAGTGATTAGAAATATTTTTCCATCTAAATAGATTCAGGCAAACCCGTGAACTTGGCCTTCTCACTGCTCAGCTGATTTCTGGAGTTATAAATAATGATTTTCATGTAGTAGTTTGTTAGAAAATTTCTCACAGCTGTATTCTGTGAAGCAGATGCAACCTGGGGTAACAAGGGGAACACAGGTAAAGAATTAGACTTGGTTATCTAGCTTAGCTAGATTTCCTGCAGGACTATGAATGCATGTGCCACATTCCACTTCAAGTCTCTTGTGAGTTTCATTTGGTGAAGTAATTTTATTTCAGTTTTGTGTCATTGCACTTATAGTAGAAACTTTGCTATCACTACTCTAAAACTTACTTTTGCAGGTGCTTCCTAGTTTACATCAATTAACTGTTCAAACTTCCACTGGGAGTCTGGTCCCGGGCTTCCAGTCAGAGCTGTGCTGAAAGGCAGTTTGCTGTTACCTTTGGGATGTTGACTGTTGTACAGCTTACTGTGCTAAACTGTGTAATTGCAAAGCCAAATTTCACTGTGAAAAAAATTTGCAAGTCTGTGGTTTATTTCTTTAATAAGAAAGGGAGTTTTTTAAAGCTGTGTTCCTAGTTGAAAATCATGAAATGATATAAGCTTCTTGCTGTTTCTCTGTTTTTGAAAGTTCTTTCTTTATAAGGTAATAACTGTTGTGATTCGGTTTGTCAGGCTTATAGTAGCAAAACAGTGGATTCATCAGAATTCACAGAAGGTCCAGGTAAATGCATTTTGCATAATAAAGTACGGCTGTAAGAGCTGAAGTAAATACCTCCTTGAGTTCATTTTCCATCTTTCATATAGCAAATCAGAGGAGACCCCCCAAAACCTGTTTAATTTCTGAAATTGATTTCTTTAAAATTTTCTTTCACACATTTTGCATGAAACATCAATGCTGTTTTTTTTCCTGATATATGATAATACTTGAACAGCTTAAAGATATTCTGGGTGCTTCTTGCATTGTCCATTCAAATGAGAACAAATTGAGCCAGTATATGTATAGTAAGGCTGAGCCAAAGTCCTACACAAAGAGCGTTGTGTTCTGTGATATCTTCAGACTTATTTCTTGCTCACTGTTCTTGCTCAATGTTTCATCAAGTTCTCATGGCAACAGAGCTCAGGTCAGCAAAGTGGGAGTCTCTGAAACTTCCCAATTCCCTGTGGTAAATTCATTGGTAGAGTTTGAGAAAGCTTTAATGTTGACCCTTCTGTTAAAACTTGTTCTTACTAGAGCAAAGTTTCACTTCAGATTCTTTAGTAAATAGTTTCCTTATGTCTCATGCTGTACAAACTGGCAAAAATTGAAATTTTCTTTTACAGGAAAGTTGAGACACTTTCTGACTCTCGTAGAGCAATTCCAGGGAAGAGGAACAGAGAAGCACCTCTTTTTCAGTTCATTTAAGAAAATATTTGCTGTTTAAAGTGTAGGGGTCAGAATACTGTCCAAAAGGGAAGTACGGGTCTGTGCCCTTTGGGCTACCATTCTAAGTCATCAGAGTTAGTGCTCTACGTATGTTGACAGAGGACATTACTCAGAAAGGTAATATAATTTACTTCAGAAGAGAATTTGATGTTATTTGATGGTATTGGTTGACTTCACATTCTGCATATTTCGGAGACTAATTCAAAACTGTGACGTGGTTTGAATGATGCAGATTATTGTTCAAATGGGAAGAATCCTTTTCTGCGTAGCTTACTTGCGCCGTGGTCAGTGGTAGCATTGCAAGTGGGATTTGAAATCCAGATTCAAGTCCTGTGCTACTAGTGGCAGATGCTTCATTTTTTGCTTTCAAACCTAGAAAATTGAATATCATGAAATACCAAATGTTTATTTTTAGCAACCGAAGGATACGATGCGACTAGACGAGACTATGCTGGTTAAACAGCTGCTGCCAGAAATCTGCCACTTCATCCACACTTACCGTGAAGGGAACCAGCATGCAGCTGAACTACGCAATTCTGCCTCTGGGGTTCTTTTTTCTCTTAGCTGCAATAACTTTAACGCTGTGTTCAGCCGCATTTCCACCAGGTAGGTGTTTCAGTAGCTCCACTTAGCCACTGTGTTAGAACACCTGAAAATAAGTGCCTGGAACATTGTTCATCAACTGCAGCCTTTCATTTTTGAAAAATGTTTACTGTTTAAACAGTATTTAGTGAAATTCCCTCTGCATTTCTTACTTGACTTTCACGTGAGAAAACGTACCTGTTTCGTATCTGTTCTGGGTTACACTCAGCTTACTTCTTGAGTTGTGCTTATTGTTCTTTTTTACTTGCTTTTGTAAGTCCAAGTTAAATTCTGTTGTAAAATGGAACAGTGACTGAGAGAAATGTATTGCTGTAGGCTGAAGTTGAATAACCTGTTGTGGATGTAAAGTGTTGTGGACAAAAGAGATACTGAACATAATGGTCTGTATCCATTTTTAATGAATTTAGAATAGAATTCCAGGTTGTCCACAGCTCTGTTGGAGCCCCAGGGCTCCTCCCCTTCCTCACTTTTCCTGCTTGAAGGTTATTATGTTAAGCTTTCCTTATGCCTGAGGGGGCAAAAGAGCTGGACTGGAGCGTGGTTTGTTAGTTGTTGAAGACCCATTTGTCTTCTGACAAAGAGTTTCTCACACAGCATTTACTGTAAAAATAACATAATCTTTTATAGTATTCCAAGTTTCCATCTATCCTTTGCTCTTCTTGCTGTGCTCCAGGTCTTTCTAAGATTCAGCATTTGACAGTGATATTTCTTGAGAGATTTCTGAAGTGGCTTACCTCTGATCACATGTTGTTACAGCCAATGTAATTTGTAGTGTATTACGAGTACATTTTGCACACACTTCTATTGCTGAATAGTAATTAATATGCCAATTAATTGAAACAAAGATTTACATACTCAATGAAATGTGAAGAATATCCCTTTTAGAAATAAAACTGAAATAATTTATATGACTTTTTGTGTATTTTAAAACTTGAAAAGAGCCTTTACTTAAATAACTGCTTCAAGAGCATAACCTTGGCAGCTAATATGGAGGGTGTAGTCTTACTCAGTAGGTTAATTATGTTCTGTTGCTTGTGGAAAAGGAAACAATTTCTATTGCTCCTTTTATAGGAAATATTTTTCAGCTTAGACTTTCAGACAGTCTTTGGGTTTAATCTGTGAATCCATACTTATTCACGTGTGTGCAGCATGGCTTACTTCTCAAGCTGTAAAATTCTTCCTAGCATCAGTTTGACCGTAACGCAGTGCTTTTCCCCCCAACCTGTTTTTCTCTTCAGGATGGTGTGCACAGAAATAGTTAAATACTTGACCAATTGTTGCTGATCTCCACAGGGGTCAGCTTTCCGACAGTTAGCATTGCTGATCTTTTGACCTGTGCTTCCTGTTTAGGAATGTTTCTAGGCCTTGTACAGCAGCTGGGGGATTTTTGGCACGAAAAGCACTGCAGTGGGGACCTTCCCATTCCCAGCGTGGGCTGTTAAGTTTCCCTGGCGTTGAAGAAATGAAGAGCTGCTTTTGTGTGTAGTACTAGAAATTGCATTCCTTGTCGAAAACACATCTGTAGCTTTGGAACTAGACATGGCGATCTAATTTGTGAGAACATATGATTTAGTTATTAGTGACCTGGTATCTGATGAGTTGCTCAGTAGGTTATCCGGTACAACACTAAGAAGAGGTGCCATTGGATTTAGAATGGTACAATTAAACTTCATCCTGTTCTTTTGCACCAAATAACAGGGACCTGCTTCAGCTTACAGAGCATGATTGTAGCTCCCTTCTGTGCTATTAACTGGCATCAGTCATTGTTTTACTGTAGAGAAATTAGCTGGGGCAAGACTTGCTGCTAAGGAACGGTAGTCTAAAGGTGTCATGACTCCATCAAGTGAATAATTTGGATGAAAAGATTACAGCTACAGTATGGGAGATAGCAGGCAGCTTTAGTCAAATCTTGGCTGTAAACAAGCTGTCACCAGATGATACTGGTGTCTTGTGGGACTTACCACTGGTATTTTTGGATCTATTCTCAGTATGAGGCTGAAACACTTAATTTTGCAAAATCTGTCTTTTATTTCTACACCTGGATAAGTTTATCTGAGAGGATCATACGAGATGTGGAGATTATTTATTATCCCGCTGCTCTGCAAATGTATAGAATTGTAGGTGTATGCACACACCTATCTGACATTGTATGAAGAAGTTAATTTACTTTGCATATTTTTAGATTGCAGGAACTGACAGTTTGTTCAGAAGATAATGCTGATGTTCATGACATTGAACTTCTACAGTACATCAGTGTGGATTGTTCAAAGCTAAAACGACTCTTGCAAGGTATGATGGGAACCTGTTTTTTGAAATATTTATGTCTGAATGTGTTGTTAGAGATGACACAACGATATTGATACATTCAGCTTTTTCTTCCTTAGTCCAAATATTCTATACGTTTTTACAATCTACTTACAAGTATCCAAGTAGCTTTAAAGTATTGATTTAAAAAGTGAGGCTTTGCATTTCACATTTTTAATAAATGTCCTTTGCAGCTTTTCAGAACTAAGTTTCTCTTTAATGCAGAGATGTTTTACCTTTACAGAGACTGTATTCAAGTTCAAGGCCCTTAAGAAAGTAGCTCAGTTAGCTGTTATCAACAGTCTTGAAAAGGCAAGTACTATTAATTTTCTGTTTCATTGCTTATTTGCTGTTTTTCTGTAACTTAAAAATATATGTAATTCAGAATTTTATTGTAAAAATATGCATTGGTGCTTCCCTTTGATGCAAGAAATGTTGAGTTATTAAAAATTAAGACTAAAATCTTTATTTAAATAGTTAATTTCAGAAAATATGTTTTCTTAAGCTCCGGACTGTAAAGATGTTCTGTGTTATCTGCAGGCCTTTTGGAACTGGGTGGAAAACTATCCTGATGAATTCACAAAGCTGTATCAAACACCACAGACTGATATGGCCGGTGAGACATTGCACGTTGTTCAAAAGTTGGTTTTAACTTTTTTCTGTTAAGTCATGAGGGGTTTGCAGATATTCTTAGTTGGTTTTGTTTTCCCACAAGGCATCCCCACATTCATTTTGTCTTTTGTTCCTTCTTGTCCATCCTGCGTGTCAGAACAAATTTCTGTCAGCCTTTTTCAGGGCAGCAAGAATATATTTCTGCTTCCTTTCCTGTCCCAACTTCTAAAGAGATTCATTTTGTGGTTCACAGCACAAAGAAATAGAACCCCAAAGATGCAAAGTCTTCACATGTGTATTTTTTTTTCTTGGTACACTAAAAACAAAAAATGTTAGAGAGCATCAGCTGTATTTATCTTCAGTCCAAAAGGGATGAAAATGAATGTTTTCTGATAAGCCCGGCTTTAAATGGCTCCCGTTTTATGTTGGGTAGCATGTTTGTTGTGTGCAAAGCAGAACTTTTTTCTGTGTAGGCAGAGATATCACTGCTCTCTTATTCCTGTCTTTTCGTAATTAAAATCAGTATTGAACTTGAGGTTATATTTTATGCAGATTGTGCAGAGAAGTTGTTTGACTTGGTGGATGGCTTTGCAGAGAGCACAAAACGTAAAGCAGCGGTGTGGCCACTGCAAATCATACTCCTGGTCCTGTGTCCTGAGATAATTCAAGATATTGCAAAGGATGTGGTAGAGGAAACTAAAATGAACAAGGTAAGAAAAGAAAATTATCTTAATTCTGAGTTCTAGATGATGCTTGTCTTTGTTTATTCTGTATTCTGTTTTATTACGTCTTTTATATCTCAAGTGTATTAAAATTCCATGTATAGATTTCTTCACCCTTCTCATGTTCTCAACTGGTGTACGTTCTTTAATTGTCAATAATTCATGCAGCTAGTATGTACTAAATAATGTCATTTCAAAACTTGCCTGTTTGCTTAGAGACTTGAATCCCAGTGTTGCAGTGCCCTTGTTTCCACCAGTAGCAAGCTTAGCACTTCTTGCTGCTCTGTGTTGTACCATTCTAGGTTTCTGCAGTGTGTGTAATGTGTGTTCTGTAATTGCAATACCTGCAGAAGGAGAATTTGATGTAATTGCAAACATTTCTATTACAAGGAAACAATCATCTAATTTTATTGCATTCTGGTTGCCCTAGATGGTCCAACATGAATGTGTAATACAGATAATGCTTCTCAAAAATGCTGCATCAAGTTGTTTTTTTGCAAAATATTTTGGTATTTGTGATTTCTATTCAGGAAACACAATGTTATTTGGTTTAACGCTTCAGTTTCTGAAAACTCAGATCACAGATTACCAAAGGTCTGGTGATAAACGTTACCCATTTGAATTCTGCAGAAACTGTTCCTGGACAATCTCAGGAAAGCACTTGCCGGCCACAGTGGGAGCAGACAGCTGACTGAAAGTGCTGCTATTGCTTGTGTTAAACTGTGCAAAGCATCTACCTACATCAACTGGGAGGATAATTCCGTCATTTTCCTACTAGTGCAGTCCATGGTAGTTGATCTTAAGGTAAAACTGTGTTTCCTAGTTGCACTGAAGAGATTTAAATTTTAAATCCTCAAACTTCCCCTTAAATGAAATCCATGGTGTTCTTTAGGGAATGTTTGTTGTTTGTTTGTTTTTTTTTTTTTAATTGCAGCATTTGATTGAGTTGTTGCAATTCTTAATTTCACTCCCTTTTTATTTTTGTTAATGCCCTGCTTCTTCCTCCTGAAATTCTGCATTGTTTTCTTCATTTAGTGCCCCATGGCTGAAGCCATGACATTTGGGTCATTTATTAACTACTTCAATGCTTCCCAAAGGTGCCATGTCACAGCAGTAGATATTGATAGATACTGTTGGAAAAGAAGTGTAATTTTTAGAGTAGAATACATGCTCGTTTTTTTCCCCCCCCCATGTGATGTATTGAAAGTAGACAAGAATAATCTTGGTGTCTCTTTTTTTTCTTCTTTCTTTAACAAAAAAAATGTTCATAGAATTTGCTGTTTAATCCAAGCAAACCTTTTTCAAGAAGCAATCAGAATGCAGATGTAGACCTTATGATTGACTGCTTAGTTTCATGCTTCCGTATAAACCCGCATAATAACCAACACTTTAAGGTGAGAGCACAACGTTCTGGTAAGTCATTCTCTGCATGCTGTCAGTGACTTGTAAATTATCAAAGATGTGCCAACAACAGCTGGGAGTTGGTAAATAATTTCAGCTGTGTAAGTGTCCCTTAGTGATACATTACTTTGTGTTTCTGTAAGTCTTTTCTTAGCCGGTTAGAGTTTCTTATTCTCGTGTCTATACATTTGACACTTTTGTCAGTTTAATTAAAAGGCTCCAGTATGTTATTCAGTGTGATATGAAAGGTGTCAGAGAAAAAATGTGTCCATAAGTGGCTTTTATGTATTATTTTCATTGCAGATCTGCTTGGCACAGAGTTCCCCATCAACATTTCATTATGTATTAGTAAATTCACTCCACCGAATAATCACAAATGTAAGTTCTGGAAGTGTTTAATTAGCCCAGCTATCTGTGGTTTCTGTTCAGATCTATAGCTACCTATAAAATACAATTTAAATCCGTGCCACAAGAGTTGCTTGTTAATAGCCAAGCATGTGCAAACAGTTTGCATTGTCTGCTGGTTGGATTCTCTGTTTGAGAGGTTTTCCTCATCGTTGTGAAAATGGAACCAGTCAGTGCTGAGCAACCAGCCCTACTGACTTTATACATAATGTTATTCCAGTTCGTTTATCCCAGCATGATAATGAGAACCCTGTGTTTAACCAAAAAAATTATTAGGCATTTTGGCAAAGAGAGAAAAATGTGCTACTGTAGAAAAAACTGTGGATCTGATGGTGTATCTGGTGGAAAAATAAGGAAGTTATTTTGAGTATAGTTATATTGCTATGATATTTGTACATTTTCAAATTAATGCTGTTTTCTTATGATTAATATGTTGAATAATACAGCTTTTCAGATGTTATCAAGCACTTCGAGTATAATTTTTCTACTTTGTTTAGTGTATAAGAATGAGTTGAACACATGTGGAGCATTTAAAGTATTATCAAGCTCTCTGTATCCTGAAATCTACTCTTGTTTCCTGAACTTTTAGAGTTCATGTTTGTTCAGAAGGAGAACTGCAGTAAGCAGCTAACTTAGAGGCGTTGCACTGTTACAATTCATTTAAGACTGAAATGAAAAACTAACGTATCAGCAGTAGTGCATTAAACACTCATTTGTTTTATAAAACCTCTTGTAACTTTTAGAGATCTAAGATAATTGTGTAATCAGTCCCAGAATCACAGATAAACTGTAACATAACTCATATTATTAACTAGTGTATCTGCTGAGCATTTCTGTGTTTTCCTCTTAGTCTGCATTGGACTGGTGGCCCAGGATCGATGCTGTGTACTGCCATTCCGTGGAGCTTCGCAGCATGTTTAGTGAGACACTTCACAAAGCTATTCAGGGCTGTGGGGCACATCCAGCAATTCGTATGACTCCGGTAAGACTTTTAAGAAGTTGGTAAAACACAAACCTATTGCTTTCCCATGTCTCCATTCCATTTTGGCTTTTTCTTCATTAACTTTAGACTGGAAACTAGAGGGGGGAAGAACATGACAGTCCAAAAAGCAACAGAGAGCCATACATGCTCTGTGAAATTTCCAGGTTCTGGTGTATTAGCAACCTGTTCCTGGGCCTTAGTGATATATGTTTCTCCAATTATTTTTCATGCTGCTTTTGACCTGGCAACGTAGAAGTATTCTGTAGCTGTCCTCTGTAGCTAGCCATTCATTTTAAGCTTCCTTGCTGTGTGAATAGCTAGATATTATTTCCATTTCTGTTTAACCTGAAAAACAGAAGCATTCTGTATGTGAGGTTAATTTCTGAAAACTGGAATGCTTTTACCATGATTAGCATGACTGTTACTTCATTTTATTTGTCTTGCTTGCTTTCTGATGAGCAAGTTGACTGTTTGGTCTTGGTGACAGCATCAATGATAAAGATCTTGCAACCGTTGTGAAATGAAGTCAGTTTTCTTGGTTGTCTTAGAAAAAATTTTGGGTAAATTCAGATTTGTAGTTCATCCAGATTTATTCAGTAAGTTCTCACACAACCGCATTTCCTTCTGATCTTTCTGTGTAGGACTCTGGATGTGTCAAGTTAGCTCACTGATGTTCTGAATTGTGTCACAGTGTGTTGGATGTTTGTTTTTAGAAGGCCTAAAATTATGCATGAAAATACTCCTATTGGGCTTCTAATATGAAAGAAAAACGAGCAAAAAATACTGTTAGTTGAAAGCTACAACTTGTTTAACTTGCTTTTTACATGTGTATGTTCATCTGTTGAGAAAATAGCAGGGGTGTTGTAGTGTCAACTCTGACATTGATTGGTGGTGCTTTGTCTTCTGCTTCTTATTTTCTATTCTTATTGGCTGCTGTCGCTCATGGTCAGATGCCAACCAGTCACTGTTTTGCATGGCAGTGGGCCTCTGTTGCTGTAAGTATGACCCATAGTAACTACCGCAGAAAAGCCTTTCGTTGCTCTGACTTTTCTGTGCATAGTTACCACTGCAGTCACATCACTTCATCTCGGACACAAAAGGTGGCATGCTTTCCGTGGAGCACAGGACTGGAGGAGACCACTTCTGCTGGTCTGGCTGTTGCAATGTCATCCTTTACACAAACTTGTTTCATTGGTAAAGGCTTTTTGTTGGATCTGTTCTGTTCTTACTGCCCTCTACATTTCCATCACAACACTTTGCCAGAATCTCCCAGCTCTGTGGTTAGAACTGTTTTCTAATTTCCAGCCTAAACTTATTTATGAGTAACTTTATCCCCATGTGTTCTTGTTCCAGTGTTGTCTGCTAGCTTCAGACTGGTGTTTATCCCCTCCAATGTCTGTGCAGACAGTGGTCATGTCCCTGTCTTTAGTTTTGACAGTGTGAAGTAAATAAACACTTCACAGAAGCTGATCAGCTTCTTTTACCATGTGTCTCTTCTCCCCTACTGTAGCAAACTCAGATTTTGCACAGCCTGAGTTAGCTCTACTAGCATAGTACCGATTTCTTAATCAGATACTTGTACTAGATTGTATTCTTTTTTTATATATACTGGCCAGAAAAATAGTGCGAGCTTTGAGCATTTCTTTAAGAATTACATACTACAATATTGTACATATACTTAACTTGAGGATGAATTTGAGCTGGTTTATTTTACTGTTCAAAATTAGAACTTGTTCTTTGTCTTCACTAAGGTTATTCATTAATGTTTGAGACTTTATCAAATAATAAATTAGAGAAAATAATTGAAAAGCTGAGTTTCTAAAGTGTTCTGTCCTGTGCTGAATATCCACAATATTTTTTTGTACCGTTTACTCTCGACTGTCTTGGTAGCAGTAGGCACAAACAAATACTAGCTTATTCCCTGGTGATGGAGTTTAAAATTAAGGAAAATATAAATTCTGTACATTTACTGGAGAGAGATGAAAATCTTCTGTGTTGTTTGAGCATTCTGGGGTCTGGTTAATGCGATACATTGCGTATTCTTTTAATACATACAGAGACATAAATGAATGTTTTCACAGGCATAAGCATTTGTCCATATTTCTGATAAGGTGAAGATGCTGCAGTCGTTTGGTGTGCAACAAGGCTGATCACGTTGAAGTGTTGTGCACACTGTAGGATTGAAGCATAGTCTCAGTTTTGGAAATCCTTATGATGAGTAGCATCCATACACACTGACTGCACAGCCAACACTGTGTGACTGCTGTTAATTGTATTGGTCATATTGCTAACTGTTGTGGGAGCAGCAGTGCTGGAACACGGTACAGTTCACATGAATCCTTGATCCAAACCTTACAATGCCCTACATTTCAGATAAGGACATTGGAACAGTTACTGGTTTTTCAAACGGATCTAGCGTTTTTTAATGAAAAGATGCAATGTGTACCTTGTGAGAACTGAAAGACACAGTATTTTTCAGACATCACGTAGATGAAAATGCCTTCATCCAGACTGTAACTATGACAGAAAACAGTGTGTGTTGCTTTGGGGGAAATAAATAAATAAACAAACAAATAGATTCCCTACCCTCTCATGTGTTCAAGCTTACTTGAGATCTTTCTTTTTCCTCTCAGAACAGTTGAAATTACTCTGAATTCTTATTATTTCTTCTGTACATTTTTCACTTTGTCTGATGTAGAGCTTTTTTTAAATCACCTGCAGCTCACTAAAATATTTATTAGATAAACTTTAAAGATGTAATAGTGGTAGCATATGCATATTTAATGGAGGATTTTTAAGCAGAAGTCCATGCAGCTGTACTTGAGTGAACTGAATATACTTTTTAACTCTTTCGTGAGTCATAGTTAATATAAACAATAATGCTTCATAAGCTGTTTAGTTGTAACTACTATGTATAGTACCTTACTGACAATAACTGTGCCTTTTCCTCCTGTCAGAGTCTTACATTTAAAGAGAAAATGACAAGCCTTAAATTTAAAGAAAAACCTACTGACTTGGAAACCAAAAGCTACAAGTTCTTACTGTTATCCTTGGTAAAACTGATCCATGCTGATCCAAAGCTTTTGCTGTGTGTAAGTATATTGAATATTTCATTCAAATAGAATTTTGTTTTGAAGTTTCTAAACAAATAAAAATTACAAACATACACATGACATCCGGGCAAGTATTCTTTAAAACAGATATGTAAAATTGCTTAAGATTCATTGTACTGGTGTGAAAGAGAACTGTAACGTACTGAGCCTTATGTTTAAAAGTGCTTTCTTGTGAAGTCGTGTCAAAGTGAATATTCTGTTCTTTGTTATCTGTGACTCTGTAAATCTCGTACATCACATCTGAAAGTATTGAAGTAAACTGAGTATTGATCAAATGTCTGCATGTGAAGGGCATAGGAATGCAGCGTTGCCAAAAGTAGGGTAGTACAAGCAGTGTGCTAAACATTTTCCTTTTGTCTAGTCTGTTTATTGTTTAATTTAAATGTGTTTCTATTATGTCAAAGATAAAATATGCATGGAGTGTCTTGGCTGCTCCACTATTAATGTGGAAATCCCCTAGTTTACAGAATCACAGAATTGTAGGGGTTGGAAGGGACCTCTAGAGATCACCGAGTCCAACCCCCCTGCCAAAGCAGGTTCCCTACACCAGATTGTACAGCTCAGCGTCCAAGCGGGACTTGAATATCTCCAGAGAAGGAGACTCCACAACCCCCCTGTGCAGCCTGTTCCAGTGCTCCGTCACCCTCACCGTAAAGAAGTTCTTGCACACATTCTTGAAGAACTTCCTATGTTCCAATTTATTTCCATTTCCCCTTGTCCTGTCTCCACGTACCACTGAAAAGAGACTGGCCTCACCACTATGGCCCCCACACCTCAGATATTTATAAACCTGGATTAGATCCCCTCTCAGTCGTCTATCCTCAAGGCTAAACAGACCCAGTTCACTTAGCCTTTCTTCATAGGGGAGATGCTCCAGTCCCTTCACCATCTTTGTGGCCCTTTACTGGACTCTTTCCAAGAGGCCCCTGTCTTTCTTGTACTGGGGAGCCCAGAACTGGACACACAGTACTCCAGATGAGGCCTCACCAGGGCAGAGTAGAGGGGGAGGATCACCTCCCTCTACCTGCTTTGGTTTAGTTTAGTTACAAAACTGTTGCTTATCAGTCAGTAACATGGTCAGTCATTGACAAGCTTTGCTTCTTAAACTTGCTTTCCTTTTTGCTATTTAGAATCCAAGGAAGCAAGGGCCTGAGACACAAGGCAGCACGGCTGAATTAATTACAGGCCTTGTACAACTCGTTCCGCAATCCAGCATGCCAGATATAGCACAAGAAGCCATGGAGGTAAGAGGTGAATGTTCTATATGCCAAATGGTTAGTACAGGCTGTGCTAGACAAATCAAGGCTTTTCTAGAAGCTACAAGGTATTGATTAACTATGAAGTTGTGTCTTAGGGATGTGTCTCTATTGATCCTTTTCTAAATGTCTCCTGCATTAAAAAGTTTTACAGGAGAGACCTAGAGGGCAAATTTTAAAACATAGCTATTCAGATTGCCAGTTGATGACTGTTCTAGACTTCCTGAAACATTTTGTTCTGCCCTGTCGTTGATCAAACAGAGTTTGGCAGTTCCTGTGTTGCGCTCTGCACAGTGCTGTTGGACTTGTACTGTCTTGTGAACTATCACCAAAACTAGGACAAGTAAGCACTTAACAATAGCTTCTGGCCATTATCTATCAAAGCCTTTGGTTGTGCGGGGAATAGTTACAAAGAGGAAAGTATTTGCCTGTCCTTGGTGAAGAGATTTAACTGAAGAAATCTCGTAGTCACCACTAGAGGCTTGTGTATGTAGGATTGCTTGGAGTAATATCTTCAGTAAATATTAAAAACTTACCTGAAATGAGATGCTGTTCTGTTTGAATTTAGGCCTTGCTTGTTCTTCACCAGTTAGACAGCATTGACTTATGGAATCCTGATGCACCTATAGAAACGTTCTGGGAAATTAGGTAAGTAAACTTTGTAAGTAAGAGGAATAGGTTTTGATCTCTCTTCTTTTTTGCAATAGCTGTAGGTAGTTCAGGAAAGCTATGTAATATCAGCATGAATTGCCACTATTAAAGTATTTTTCTGGTGACAAAGTTGCATCTTCCTTATGCAATTTGAATTCTAACAAAAATATCTGCAAGTGTTTTGCAGGCTTTCTTATTGATTCTCTTCAGCCTGCTGTAGCAATGATTGTTGATATAAAAAGTTAAAGGCTTTACCCCTGCATGGAAGTGTTTATCATTTGAATTCTGTTTTATTCTGTGTGGACTGAGGGAGGGTAATGCTAAGGAGTTCTAGAAGTGTGGATTTGCTAATCTTGACTTTGAAACCCTCACCTACAGAAGGTAGTAGTTGACCCTGACCTCTGGTCTCCATTTGTCTTTCTCATGTGTTTAAAGAATCTTTATTGGTAAAATTGTCTTGCTTCTTGTAACTTTACAGCAGCTGTTGCAGTTGGTTTATTGGAGAACACTAAGGTAACCAAAGTTCCAAAAAAGTCAGTTACAAAAGAGCTGAACTGAAGACTAGGAGCTTGTAAACTCAGAATTCTAAGAACTGCATGAGCTGACCAACTTAAGAAGGAAATTTGGTGATCTCATCTGGTTTGGCATAGGAGGTTGTTTTGGAAGAAAGGGTACTAAAGTCTAGGTGATGCACATTGACTAGCATCAACAAATGGGCCTGCATGACTACTGGAGGTGGCTCTAAGGGCTTATTATGGGGTAGTTTTGGGGCTGAGTCCTACCTAGTTGGGCAATAACAAACTCATTACAGTAATTTCTAGTAATAGAAATGAATCTGTGGTCTGTTCGGGCTGGGGGAAAAACCCTTTAAAATTGACACTAATTTGGACCCTTTGGCAGTTTTAACAGAGAGTGTGAGGCCTGAATGGATATGAAGAAGGAACATCCCTAGATGTGTTCCTTCCAGAACAGAGTTGAGACACGTTATCAGAGCAGTGTAGGTAAACTTGTACTGCCACTGTCTGTGCTGTATCTGTTCTGTGGATAAATGGAGGACTTCTGAATCAACAGCCCTGGAGTCTGGACTTCTAACAAGTACCCAAATTGCTTAACTTCCTCTAAGGAACTACTGAGGCCATTTGGGTGGTGGGAAGGGTCAGAGGGGATTGTGTCATTTAAAGTACACACCCATATTATATCTACTATTGAAGTTAAAAGAAGATGTTAGCACATCTATAGGATATTCACGCTAATTGTCTATTTCTATGCAAAATGTAGTAATATCTTTTTCAAATATTTTGTTATTAGATGATAAAGTTAATGCTTCCTTTCATTTTGCTGCAGTTCACAAATGCTTTTTTATATCTGCAAGAAATTAACCAGTCATCAGATGCTCAGCAGTACGGAAATCCTCAAGTGGCTGCGAGAGATTCTCATCTGTAGGAATAAATTTCTTCTAAAAAATAAAGTATGTAAATAGCCGTTTTGTCACTCCCTTTATTTATTAAGTTATTTTTATGATTGTAGGGGTTGTAGTAGCTACACTTGTACTTTCTGTTTTCTGATTTGCACTAAGAGAAAAATGCTTTGTCTTCTGTCATCTATGACAGAATGCTCTGTGAGACATCTGTGAATAGAACCCTTAGCTGAAGTTAGGGTGAGGATTCAGCTACATATATTGTTTTACTTGCCCTGAAAATGGTTTTCCAAAACCTCAGTTATTTCTAAGGAGGCGATGCCCTATGCTTATTTCCCTAATGCAGGGGAAATATTCTGCAAGAGGAGAGAAAGAAGATGGTTATGAGAAAATGTACTTCACTGATCTTTTGTTCAGACGTGTCCTTGAACTTACCTTGCTTCCTTCTAATACTAAGATACTTTTTCTGAGCTGAACACACTTTGATCTCTGTACTTGCTAGAATTAAAACCAGACTTTTTAAATTCAAGGCCTACTACTGCAAATAAAGTTGGGTTTTTTTTTTGTGTTTTTGTTTTTGTTTTTTTTTTCTGTCTGGTTTGCGAGTAGATGTATTAACATGAGAAGATGTTATGTGTGATACGTGACATGCTTAAAGAGTCCATTGTACCAAGAGCGTTTTTATCTTTAAATTAACTTTCTTCTCTTTTCAACTTGGGTAGCTGTGTTACCCAAGACTTTGAGTTTGCTTTGATGCTGAGTGGTAGACTTTTTCCTTTATCTCCAACTTAATGTACATTTGTAAAATCTGATCTCACAGGAATATAGGCATTCTGGCTTTTTGTGAATTCAGGAAGGCTTTAATGTTTTGCCTTGAAGCAGGAATCAGCTGTCTTTGAGACACAGAGTGCACTTAATATTATAATTCTGCTATCAGCAGAGAAGTACTTAGTTGTTAAAAATCATTCGTAATGCTTATAGGATGATTATTAATATCAATATAAGAGAAAGAAAATAATTGTTACTAGAGCTCTGCTTCATGTTCTCAGTTTCTACTTTTTATGTTAAAACAAAGCGTATAGAAAATTTACAGTGCTGCTGAACTTGGCTTCTTTAGACTTAATTACACTGCAGCTGTAATCATGTTGGTATGTGTTCTGTGGAGTAAAACCAAGAAACCTATTGGGATTTCAAGAGGCCCAAGGAAGGGAGAAAAAGGTATGATGTACTTACTTCAAGGTGATACATTTTGAAGATGGTTCTCAAAATACCTCGTGTTCTTAAGGGAAAGTATAATTCTAAGATATTATTTATATGGGTGTATTTATAAGGTTGTTTTAGAGCACCAGTGTGAAAGATACACTTTAAATTCTGGGGAGCTTTTCCCCTTCATAAGGTAGAGCCATGTACTGAACCATACTGTTTCAAAATATAAGGTGGTTTATTATTTTTCTTTCCTTTCTTCATAGCAATCAGACAGAACTTCCTGTCACTTTCTCTTCCTTTATGATGTTTCTGGAGGTGGAACTAGTCAGATGTCTCTTGACCATGAAGAGATGCTGCGCTGTGCTCCTGGAGCCACCCTCAGGAAAGGAAAAGGGAATTCATCCATGGTGAGTAACATAAACCTGAAATCTCACTTTTTAATGTATTGCAAACAGTTGGAATATACTGCAAAAGGTCGTAATATCAAACATTTCAGTAAGGTATGCCATTTGACAGGCAGGGTTTTCTGGTCTACTGTTTAGCTGCAGGAAAAAGTGAACATGATTTTTTTAATATCTTCAGTGAGCAAAAAAAATTGTTTTTTTAGCACACTATTTTTGTGGGACTTCCATAAGTACATGATTGTCTTTATGAAAGTAGTTTCTTGCCACTTGGTTTATGCAGTGTCATATACAGTAGAGTTTTGATCTTGGTTAGGATTGTTTATTCTTCTGGAATTAATTTGAAAAGGATCTTGGATAAAGCTAAATTTTAGGAAATCTGACGTATTCCTAGGCAATGTTACCAAATTTGGCATTTTGTTTCCCAAGGAAAGTGCAGCAGGATGCAGTGGAACACCTATTTGTCGCCAGGCCCAAACAAAATTGGAAGTCGCCTTATACATGTTTTTGTGGAGTCCAGATATTGAGGCCGTCCTTGTTGCAATGTCCTGTTTCCGTCACCTCTGTGAGGAAGCAGATATCAGATGTGGAGTAGATGAAGTTTCAGTTCATAATTTTTTGCCAAACTACAACACTTTCATGGAGTTTGCGTCTGTTAGCAACATGATGTCAACAGGTAGGGATGATGAGTCTGGAGAATATCTTTCCCCTTGGGTAGTAGAACTGTTGGGACTGAAGTTCTTTACTATAGAGTCTTGATTTGAGTGTAACTCCTGCTTTCACTGAAATAGGTGGAATGAAGTGGGAGTTGGGGCTTGTGATGATTTGAAGGTATAAGAGGGAGAATCTTTTTTGAGACACTTTTTAAGGAGTTCTTGCTAATTTAAAAATTACTTGTTTGTCATTACTTGTGTTTACATCATGTTTGATGTAGGTAGCTTTTCAAAAACCCGTTTGATAAAAATTCTGTTCTTTGTAGGGAGAGCAGCTCTTCAGAAAAGAGTGATGGCTTTATTAAGACGCATTGAACATCCAACCGCAGGGAACACAGAGGTAAACTTTCTTATAAACTTGTATGCATATCTGTTGGTTTTGTTGGTTTTTCTTGTTGTTAGTTGGTTTGGATTTTTTGAACACAGCAAAAACTGTTGCTTCAAGTAGTTTTGAAGTTAAATCTTGATATGTCTTATTTTAGGCTTGGGAGGATACACATGCAAAATGGGAACAAGCTACAAAACTAATCCTTAACTATCCAAAGACCAAAATGGAAGATGGGCAGGTGACTATGATTTTTCCATAGGTTCAACACTTAGAAATTCAAAGTAAATACTTAAATTTATGTATTTTAAGGAATTTAACTTAAATTTAGGCATCTAATTCTATAAGAGGATATAAGTTCCATGACAGTATTCCAGAAATCAATCCTCTGTGGTCACTGATAAGAGAAATAAATAATTTTACTTAAATTGCTGCGTGGTGGATGGAGTCTGAACTTATGAACTAAAAAGAATTCTCTGAAGTACTACTAGAGAAATTGTGCAATCCTTTCCACTGAAAGGTTGATTTTCTTTTTTTATTTTTATTAAGGAACAAAAAAAACTGCTGGCAATTATGACTTAAATATGCATTATCCTGGTATTCAGCAGGGAGTCATGTAGACAGTACTCTGTGGGCTGTTTTTAGCCTTGCTTTTTCAACTTCTCAAAAAAATAGTTCTCCCAGATAAATTTCTTTTACGACCAAAATAAGCTGCAAAAGGCAAATCTTAGAAAGTTGTTGAGACTGGAATTTTAAGTGGCAGGATTTGTTATGCAATACTTTTAAATTCTGATCTCTCTTTGTTATTTTTGTTTAATTGAAGAGATTTCATCTTGAGTTGTTCTTTTTCAGGTTACTGAAAGTCTTCATAAGACAATTGTTAAGAGACGAATGTCACACGTTAGTGGGGGAGGCTCCATAGACTTGTCTGACACAGATTCTCTTCAGGAATGGATCAACATGACGGGATTCCTCTGTGCTCTCGGAGGAGTGTGCCTACAGCATCGTAGCAATGCAGGATTAGCAACCTACAGTCCACCCATGGGCCCAGTCAATGAGCGTAAGGGCTCCATGATATCTATGGTATCCACTGAGGGAAATGCAGAGACTCCTGTTAGCAAATTCATAGATCGATTATTGACTTTGATGGTCTGTAACCATGAGAAAGTGGGACTACAAATACGGACTAATATTAAAGATCTGGTGGGTTTGGAGTTGAGTCCAGCACTTTATCCAATGCTATTTAACAAATTGAAGAATACCATCAGCAAGTTTTTTGATTCTCAAGGACAGGTAAAGTGTTGATTCCTTTACATTTGTATCTTATTAAAAAGCATTGGTTTTGTCTTTCACATTTGTAGTTGAAATGAGGCATCTGTTGTGTTTTGTACAAAAAATCTGCTGACATAGTGATTGTTTGAGAACATGCATCGAGTAATTTTTATATTTGGTTCCAAGTTATATTTAGCCTAAAGTAATTAAAAATATCTTTGAATTCTTAGTAAACTCTCAGACAACAGAACCTGTGAGAATGTTCTCAGAATCTTTAAGATTGGTTAGTGTTAACCTATTTCAATATTGACATATTGTAACATTCTTTTGATCAAGTGATAATTGAAAAATGCTTGTCTGTTAGATTTTGAAATACTGCGGTATGTTTGATAAACAGCCTCACCTCCCCTTTCTTTTTTCTGTCTATAATTAAGACCAGAAATTTTCTTCTTGTAGGTTTTATTAACTGAGACCAACACACAATTTGTTGAACAAACCATTGCTATAATGAAGAACTTGCTTGACAATCATACAGAAGGGAGCTCAGAACATCTTGGACAAGCCAGTATTGAGACAATGATGCTAAATCTGGTTAGGTAAGAAACCTTCTTGACTTTTCTATACAAAGTAATATGTTTAAGGAGGAAAATTAGACTCTTTTAGTTTATACCTTTGCTTGCATCCATCAAGGAAGTTGATTGTGGTCTCCTTTCTAGTAGTCCTAATAGGTTTATTAGACATGGAGACTGTTTATACCATAGCATAAAATGAACTGATGGATGGTGACTTTTTGTTGTTGTTGTTTATCAGAACTAACCATTCCATAGCTCACCTCCTTTTCCTGGAAATATTCCTTCATTCTTTTATATGCCGTTGTGTTATTGGTTAGCAGTCAGCTGATGGGCAGGTTTCTGCTCAGTTTTATATTGATAGGGAACTTATTTTGACTGGAAGAAATTTGGTACCCATCTTTAGCTGATATATGAAAGTTGGTTTCCTTGCTCGATAAAAACATTGGCCCAAACAATTGCTAATCCGTTAGCAGGTCTGTTGCATCAGCCGGCCTGTAGGGTGTGAGGCAGAGCTGAAAGGATGTATCAGATGTGTGGGCCGTTTTTTGTGAACCATGAAGTGTTTACTTCATCTTTTTGCTATTTAACTGCAGGTATGTGCGTGTACTGGGGAATTTGGTACACGCAATTCAAATAAAAACTAAACTCTGTCAGTTGGTGGAAGTAATGATGGAGCGGAGAGATGACCTTTCATTTTGCCAAGAAATGAAATTTAGGTAAGTAAAAAATTCAAGCATTATAAAGTATTTAGGACAGTGTAACATGTACAAGTGTAATTTTGTTCTGCTATATGTTTGTTTGTTTAAAGATACCAACACTTTTTCGTAACAGTCCTTGTCATCAGAGTTAATAATTTAGAATCTGGTGCTACATTAGAATTTTGTTTTGACTTTAGGGATGTTAAATGGATGTTTAAAAAAAGAAAAGAAACCTGAATGGGGTCCAGTAAAATTCAGTGTGTGATGATTCAAATATGAGTTTGTAATAAATGAGATGAGGTAAATGGTAGTGAGTGTGCTTGAGGGAATGGATGGTTATTTAAAAACCAAAATATATTTCACAGGAACAAAATGGTGGAATATTTGACAGACTGGGTTATGGGAACATCTAATCAAGCAACAGATGAAGATGTGAAGTGCTTGACAAGGTATGCGGGGATGCTGTTATGCTGTTTCTGAAGTGGCTGATGGTGTTCCCAGTGTCATTTGATATCCACAGATCAGCTGGACTGTGTGGAATTTTTGTAGTGGTCGTAATTTTAAGGAAAATGCCAAAACTGAAACTTAAGTTTTTGATGAGCGGCAACAGGGCTGTAGTTAATGAGTGGTTTTACCTGACATGGCTCCTGAGGGGTTCCTTCAGAGTGTTCCAATTCCTATTTAATTCTCCTTAATACAATTTCTGATTTAGCATTAGGATTGTTTGTTTTAGTTTATAGTTATGTTGTCCTGTGATGCATTGTAAAGTCATCAAAAATTACAGTGTTAAATGTTTTTAGTGACATACTTGCTTTTCAGTTTTTGTCCTTCAATAACATGTTGCTTGAACCTGTACTGCATTATGTGATTGCTGTTTTCCTGCTGGACAGAATGCAGGCCTTATTCTGGCAGACTTTTCAGCTGCAATTAGGTGTGTAAGTGAAAGAGACTTGGTGCATGAAGGGAAATCTTCAAGTGGGAGCAGAGATGAATCCCGCTGAAATCTAAAATGATTCACAGCTCTTTTTTTGTTTCCAGAGATTTGGACCAAGCAAGTATGGAAGCAGTGGTCTCTCTTCTTGCTGGGCTTCCATTACAACCTGAAGAAGGGGATGGTGTTGAGTTGATGGAAGCCAAATCTCAGTTATTTCTTAAGTAAATAGTGGCTTTTAACTATTTTTTACTATACTGTGGCTCCGAGTAGATGCACCATATGTTTCTTTTCCTAAAAACTATGTTTTTTTCTTCTAGCTGAACTAATTTTACTGTCCTAATAGTGACCTCATACATCCACTGTTTCACCAAGCTCTATCTCTTATGTTTATGGAAACATGTTTGTTTAGAAAATAATTGTTAGATTTGGTTTTGTTTGCCCTTAACAGAGATATATCTTTAATTCATGGGAGGGATTAACTGGGTTTGAAATTATATTTAACTGTGAAGGTACATCTGTGAAATTCATTTTCTAGATCTGCAGAACTTTGTATTCACGTTTCTATGGCATTGCCTTCCTGTTGTTTCAATATATTCTTAGACAATTTAGCCAGTACCACAGAAAAGATTATTTGGGGCATGCATGGGATTTTTTATGGAAGGCTTACGGTTTATTTGTTCTTGTGTGCAAATCTTCATAGCGTTGCCTTCATATAATCTTTCAGTGATCAAAGTTGTTATCTTTTCCTTTAGATATTTCACGCTGTTTATGAACCTTCTAAATGACTGTAGTGAAGTTGAAGATGAAAGTGCACAAACTGGTGGCAGGAAACGTGGGATGTCCCGAAGACTGGCATCTCTGCGGCACTGCACTGTTCTTGCTATGTCAAATTTACTCAATGCAAATGTGGACAGTGGTCTTATGCATTCAATAGGTAAAGAAATAGGAGAAAACTGTGTGTAATTATGTATTCCATTTATTTTTACGGGTTTTTTTAGTAGCTTTATTGGATGTGTTCTTTGTTTTTCTTTTTTTTTTTGAAATCAGGCCTGGGCTATCATAAAGACCTCCAGACAAGAGCTACGTTTATGGAAGTCCTCACCAAAATTTTACAGCAGGGAACAGAATTTGATACATTAGCAGAAACGGTGCTGGCAGATCGGTTTGAGAGGCTGGTGGAGCTCGTTACAATGATGGGTGATCAGGGGGAGCTGCCTATTGCTATGGCGTTAGCAAATGTGGTGCCTTGTTCTCAGTGGGTAAGTTGATTTGTGCATTTAATTTCCTGTGTTTTTTGGAAATAGTAAGACTTGAAATAATTAGTGCAAACATTTTTAAGTGTAACAGTAGCCCACCAAAGTGAGATTAGACCTACCTTTTGTATTTCTTAGTATATTCTCAAGGAATGTATTCAGTTTTAAGACATCTTAATTACAAACTAGAGTTTTATTAAATAATACTTTTATTAAATTTTAGTTAATGTCTGAGTAATTTTGTATGCAATTATTATAATGCATTTGTTTTGATTGACATTACTTATTGCAGATTGTGTGCTGTAATGCAGAAAAACGAAACTTTGTTCCTCTGCAGAGATTTTAGCAAGATTAATTGGTCTTTGTTATACAGCAGAATAACTGCTTATCTATCTGGACATTCTGAATTTGCATGAGGAGTTACAGTGAAAGAGTTTTACACAGTAGCAAAGGGAAAAGAAAAGGTTGTGTGTGCTTTAATTGGATATTTACATGCAAATAGCATCTTTAAATCATTAGTACAAGCTTTAACTCGCTGCTCAGATGGACACTGCCTTGATTCCTTTCAGGATGAGCTAGCTCGTGTTCTGGTCACGCTCTTTGATTCCCGGCACTTGCTCTATCAGCTACTTTGGAATATGTTTTCAAAGGAAGTTGAACTAGCAGATTCCATGCAGACACTCTTCCGAGGAAACAGCTTAGCTAGTAAAATAATGACTTTCTGTTTTAAGGTATGTTATCTAACCTTTCCTTCTGCTTCAAATCAGGCCAGCAACAGGAATGGTTTAGTAATATAAAAATACAAAGCTAACCATCTGTGATGTTAAGCATTTGAGAAAATGGATTATATGAAAGTAGTACAAAGTGGCCTTTGAAATTCAGTTTTAGTTTGCTGTAGATTTCACTGACATCTCTTGAAAATTTAGGGGGTTTTGCGTTTAACACTTGATGAACTAATTTTTGTAGATAAAAATAATTTTGTAGGTAAAAAATGCTAATCCTTCTGGAACTGACCTTTTACCAAGACTGCCTGACCCAACTCATTGGGCTTCAATTTGCTTTTAGTCCCTTTAAAAGTTTCTGAAGTAATAAATGTTCCATTTCTCTTGGTCTGTGTGCTCTGCATTGTGGAGAAAGCTGACTGGTTGCGTAACAAAAACATGCAAGATTTGTAGGTTTGAAGACAAACTTTACTAGATATTTAGAAGATCTAACTTGGTAAAAACTGCTAAATACTTGTACAGAGTTTAGTTATTTTGAAGTCCTGACCTACATAATCTTCAGTCATAGTAAATCTCTTAAAACTTAGTGCACCTGAGTTATATGAACCCCCTTACTTAATGAGCAATTTAAAGGTGGTGAGATGAATTCCAAGCTCTTCTGTGCTTTCATTTCATTATAAAATGTGACATACTGTGCAGAGATGGAGTGTTGAGTCACTGTGCACTAAGAAGGACTCTCATCTGTTTATTATGATTAGTGAAGTGACGTATAGTTTTCTCCAAGTAATTAAAATACTTGCAGAAGTTGATCACAGCTGCATTTTAGGAGTCTGTCTTAAACCAAAACAAACAAAGTATTTTCAGGTTGTTGTAATTCACACAATTTTGTAGTGTTCCTGTGGATTGCTATCTTAATCTGGCCATATATGCTGGTTTTCTTTTTTCAACAGGTATATGGTGCTACTTATTTGCAGAAGCTTTTGGAACCTTTATTAAGAACGGTGATCACATCCTCTGAATGGCAGCATGTTAGCTTTGAGGTGGATCCTACAAGGTTTGAGATTCAAAGGGGGGAACAAATGTATTTATTTATATACTTGTCTCCCAGTCATCATGATTTTCTTGTTGCAGATATTTTCCTCACGCTTTCATGCTTTCTGCTCCACTAGCTACATCCATTGTATCTACATTTCTTACACTCAGGGAGAGTTTACAGAGCTGTCCGATAGAGTGAGATGAATTCTGCGTGTCCTCTAAGCCCTGAGGGCTTGGAGCCCTTACAAATCTCATCTACTTGCTACTTCATACTACTTCATACTTTTATGTAGGCATAATGTGGCATTTTCCAGCAGTACCAGAAGGCATCTGGTTTGGGTCATTGAATTAGTTACGGAAACAAGATGGAATGCATGTATGTTGTGTGCAGTCTTTTGTTTTAATTTCTCATGTCACTTCAAGACTTGGATTTAGTAACTGTTGCTGGTTGTTCTGATTTTTATTCTTAGAAAACTCTCAGCATTCTTTTAAAAAGCTTACCAAGAGGTAGGCCGCCTTTTTAATAGTTAATCTCTCAAACATCTGTCTCTTATCTCAGAAACTACTTCCAGAGAAACCAGCAAAATGATAGTGCAGACCTCTGGAAATGATGAATGCTTGTCTTTGTATGGAAGATAGAGTGCAACTTAGCTGTCTGTTTATTACCAAGTTTTAAACGACCTTCTACTTGTGCAATTTAAAGTATTGGTGGGAAATGTATGAAAGATTGTAAATGTTCCTATAAATGTTTTGTTTACCTTGTAGAATAAGGTAACTGCTGAAAGTACAAGTACAGATAGTGTGATTTGTTTGATTTCCAGTCTGACATTTATGGCTCTGTTTCAGACTGGAGCCCACAGAAAGCCTTGAAGAGAACCAGCGGAGCCTCTTGCAAATGACAGAAAAATTTTTCCATGCAATCATTAATTCTTCTTCGGAATTCCCACCACAGCTTCGCAGTGTGTGCCATTGTTTGTACCAGGTATGCCTGCAATGGTTGCCTGCCCCTGTACTTTGGTTTTGTTTTTTTTTCAATTCTAACAGCTTGGTCTGGGTGCACATTGGATGTTACTGAAAGACTTCTATCAGAAGTTTGGTGAATAGCAGGGATCTGAACTTGGAGACGAGATGGTGCTTTAGGAATTGAATTGGCTGTAAGGAGATGACTAAAATATTTTCTTTTTTTAAGGAATTGTATCACAGCTAAGAATTCAGAGCTAATAATCTCAGTGCTTTAGCAACTCAGTGGGAGACTGAGACGATTAACTATGGAGGTAATGGTTATATTCACTTCTGTCAGTTTGTCATACAGCTCCCTCTGTAGGGAAGGCAGCAAATAGAGAACAAAAAATCACTGCTTCTTGGACAGAATGCAAAATGACATTTTGAATATAAAAGTATTGCACTTGTTCACTTTTTATTTCTGATTTAATTGGTCTTGTTTAAAGTTAATTTATTAACTTCTTATCCTTGATCAACATAAGCTTCATGAGTATAATAGCTTCTTGTGCAGTTATTAATCTTAAGTTCTCTGCATAAAAACAGTGGCAAATTCTTCAAGGGTATTTCACCCCTGCAGTACATTTTTCCAAAACTGTCTATGAAATATCTTATCTGGATCACTGCTCTGGGAGTGTTATTTAAGGTGGACACAACCTCACACTTTGCATCTTTGATAGAAGAGCAGGCTAAAAAGATAATGAAATACTTGTAAATAAATAAATTTTAAAAGCAATTACAAAAAGCCACAAAGCTGTTTTCAGTGAGACCAAACTAGCTGAAGTTCTGAATTCTAGAATGCATGACTTGAAGCTGATTGGAGTGGAAGGGAATAAATATCTAAATTGTTTTGGCTGTATTTGATAGAGAATTGATGTTATGTGTGTATTTCCTTAAATAAGCTCTTTTACAGGTGAAATTGAGGCATTACAGTATGCAAACTTTATCATGTCTCTCAATTAAGTTCTGAAAGCAGGAGTCTCTAGTTTGCTGTGGACAACTGTAAACAAAGCCATTAACTTTTACTGGGAAGGATGTCCACTTGCATAGTATTCAGTAAATAGCATTAACCTTGCAACTGGAATGCTGCAGATGCTCTGTACTTTGAGGATGCTTAGGCAGAGGGGAAATTTTTATACTTGAGATGTAGAATGATAACGAGTACATTTTGATCTGCAAAGTAAAATACCTTCCAACTGCTTTGGGCAATACGTTCTCTTGGAGTTACTGTAGGGTTGCCTGCCAGATGCCTGGAGTACATTGTGTGCAAAGGGCTGCTGTGCTTTGCTTAAATGGGTGACCAGATATTCTTCACATACACAGTATTGACAAATAAAGCAAGTAAACAGGAGGAAGAGAACTTGGAAGAGACAAAGATAAATAAATGGATGGAGTTCTCTTCATGATGCAAATTACAAAGATTGAGTTTGTGACTTGTGGATAAAATTATTTTGTGCTGCCATATCAGCTTTGCAAAAAAAAATTACCAAACTGGGACTGCTCTTTTGCATGTTTCTGGCTCCTTTTATAAGTAATGCTCGGACAGAAAACTTGTAGAATGCTCCTGCTGCCTGTGGGACCTGTAGGGAATAGTCTCCAGTCTTGGGGGAGAATGCTGTCACAGAAAAGCTGTGCACAGCAGTTTGTGAGCTGTGAACCCTGGGGTGTTCTGGAGGAGCAGGTCTAAAGTGAAACAAGGAAAACAGAGCCTTGTTTGGAAGGAGAACATGAAAAGGAGTTACCAGCCTTAGTTGCATGTGGGAGATAGTTGTGGGAAGTGGAAGCAGACACAGAGGAGAAAAAAAGCTTGAATTAATTATGAGAAGTCAGAAACAGTTCTACACAGTAGGTACTACTTGGTTTTTGTAAGTGAATGCTGTATTTGCATTATTTCAGTAGAAATGATCATTTGTTTCTGAAACTAGATGACTGCTGGTCTCCGAATCAGTCAAACAGGTATTCTTATTCCATAAGAGGTCAGTAGCTAATTTTATTTACTGTGGCAGTGTTATAGGAACAGAGGTTCTGTATTTCATTGGATACTGCAGGCTGCACCGGCTGGTGCTTCTTTTACCAGAGCAGATTTCTAATAAGTATTTTCACATGGACACATACAGCTAACTGCTAGTTCTGCAGTAATGGCATCACCTTCACACTTGCTCGTTTTCAGGTGTTGTATGTTCTGGAACATTTTGTGGTCAAGAATGAACTGGATTATAGTCCCTTGTACAAAGAAATGGTGCTGACTGATAGAAACATAGAAAGATATGGAATTAAACACACAAACATACGTTTTTCTTATTAAAGAAAGATGGAAATTTTAGTTCCTTTGAATGAAGTAGCGAGATGAATAGAGATGGATAAGCCTGTTTCTGAAGTTACCTGTATCTTTCTGGAAATTACACAAGGTTGAAAGTTTGGTAAATGCACTGTTGGTTAAATATTAAAAGGTCTTGAATAAATTAGAACTCTTCAGTTGATAGTTTCACTCATTTGTTTTTATGCTGTCACGTTTTTAAGCTATAGGAGTTCTCTTCCAGTTCTTTTCTTCTCTGATACTCTAAAGATTATATGAACTCTTGGTGTGTGCTTGCTCTCAAACCACTGAATGTTCTGAGCTTTTCTGTTGATAGAGCTCCAGTCATCTGGTGATGCTAGTTTACTGTTGCAGCCTATATGGAAGATAGATTTTTCTCCAAGAGCAAAATGTTCCTCTTTGGAGGAGGAACATATAAGGCTGATGTGCTACAGCTTTGCTCAGATCCTGACAAAACATGAGAGAATGCTATGCTTTGTAGTGGGTCCCTTTGCCTTGAAATTAACATAATCAAAATGAATATCTTAGATGTAGACCTGCTATTTTTGTTTTCCTCCATTTTTCACAGAAGTGTTTTTATTGTTACTGTTATCGAAGTCATAATAACTGTGATGAATCACAGGTTACCAAATTGAAGGACACACAGAGAAACATTGGGATGATTTTAAACTCCAAATTTATTTTAAAAGTTAATGCACATTTCAAAGGTATAATACTCTGCTGTTTGTACTATTCAAATTATTTGGGAATGGTGAATTGCATCTGAAAACCGAATATACAATTTAATGCCCAATATTGTGTATCATGAACACCTTCATGTGGCTTGACTTTTAATCTAGCCAGAAATAGTAGAAATGATTGAAACGCAACTTTTGCTTGTTTTATATTTAGTGCTTTGTAAACAAGATTTAATTTAAAACAAAGTGGAATAAAACCTCCATCATCAGTCTTTAGTTTATATATTTCATTTTCTGTTGGTTATGTTTGTTACATTTTACTGTGCAATTTACGTACAAGTCAACATTGGTTTTTTGTTGCTGTATGTAGTTGGTGCTGTGACTTGTTTGTGCTCATCTCTGTTCTGTAGGCAACTTGCCACTCTCTACTGAATAAAGCTACCGTAAAAGAAAAAAAGGAAAACAAAAAATCAGTAAGTTTGGAGACCTTTTTACTAGCCATTTCTTTCAACCCACAACAGAAATCTTTTGCTGTTTGTTCAAAACATCTTCACTTCAGTCTGTTTGAACTCACTGTGAAATCATTCTACTAATTCTGGCACAAAATAGCTTTCATTTCAATTAACACTGGAATTAAGTTATATTTAAAATATTCTCTGTGTGCCTATCGGAGTAAACAAAAACACATTTTAACATTACTTCTTAGTATGTAATATTCTGATTCCTCTACCTCTGCCATCTTCAAATTAAAAAAAAAAAAAAAAAAAAAAAGAGAAGGAAAATGTTTTCTTTGGTTTGGGGGAAAATCTGAGTCTGTTTAGTTGTAATGCTTTGGTAGGTGACGACTTCAGCTTGCATCCTGCCAGAAGAACAGTTAACTGATGAGTTGCTGGAGAAAAAAAAGGCTCCCAGGACTTATTTCAGATATTTTCTTTTGTTTGCCTTGTGAGTAAGCAATAAAATTTAGCATTTGTGTTTATTTACTTAGAGAAGACAAGCAGATTTCCCATTGCAGCTAACTTACTGTGTATCGTGATGAAGTGGTGTCATTGAAAGCTAAGGCTTAGCCTCCTGTTTAACAGTGACTTCAAAACATAATGTATGAATAAAACTGAGGTAGAATGAAAATTTAGGATTCTATTAAATACTGTGTTACATTTTGCAGTAGCTGAGCAGCACAGTAATGTGCGGAAATACCAGATCTCTCTGCAAACTAATATTTTATGAGAACATAATATCAATAATTGTATCACAAGATAACTATGAATGAAGTTGCTACTGAACCATAGTGATTCTTGATATGTTATGTATGTGCTGATGGCTTTATGTGTTTTAAGAAGCATGATTTGAGATTGCACTAGTTTTGGTTTGAAGTATGGAAGGCTGGGGAGTATTTATGTTTTCTGTAAACAATTTAACTTGGCATATGAAACAGCTGATTTTGTTAGGTGGAAACATAGAACCAGATTTAATATTATTATTAATTGTCAGTTTTACAAAATATACGTATAGATATTGAATTTTTTTACGGCATTGTCCACTCAGCTCTGGACCATCCTGTCTTTCCTTCCTTGGCAAATCTGATGAGATATGATCGTGATGGAGAGTATTTCTAGAGACATCTCCTTCCCTCAAATTCAAATTACTCCTGAAACTTTGTTACTTATGTCACATTGATGGAGAGGGAGGACCTTGAGAATAAAAGTGAAATATGTATGCAAATAAAAAGACATGAGAATCTAAAAAGAATTATCCATGTTTCCTTGGAAGACTGCGTGCCTGCTTACAAACACTAGGCATTTGTCTACCGGCTGGAGTTAAGTAGTCAGTAACTTTGAATTTTGTGTTCAGAAATTGATCCCAGCGAGAAAGTTTGTTTGAAAGCTGAAGGAAAATCCAGTCTGTGCCTCCACAGCCATCTCACCCTTTCTCTCCTTTCCTTCTCTTTCTTGATTGTCATGCAATGCAAGACCTATCAAGGCAAGAGAATCCTACTCAGACTTGTTGAGCTTGGCTGCTATGGGAAGAATACATAATGTGGGATTGCCATACGAGACTTTTCTCCAGTTGCTTTCCCTTTAATGCAAATGTATTATTTGTAATTCTCAACTTTGTAGGTTGTTAGTCAGCGATTTCCTCAGAACAGCATTGGGGCAGTTGGAAGTGCCATGTTCCTGCGCTTCATCAATCCTGCGATCGTCTCCCCGTACGAGGCAGGGATTTTAGATAAAAAGCCTCCGCCCAGAATTGAGAGGGGACTGAAACTGATGTCAAAGGTGAATCAGCGTGCATCTTTATTTGGCTGTATTTTGTATTCTATCTCTTCTCCAATGGAGTGATGTGAGGAAGGTTTAGTTAAACTTATTTTTGTGTTGCAAAGATTAT
Organism: Excalfactoria chinensis; assembly: GCF_039878825.1. Taxonomy (NCBI): domain Eukaryota; kingdom Metazoa; phylum Chordata; class Aves; order Galliformes; family Phasianidae; genus Excalfactoria; species Excalfactoria chinensis. The sequence continues at coordinate 7,956,167 of NC_092843.1, read as the reverse complement.
GTTTATTTGAACTAACCTTGTTTGAAAACAACATTATTTCTGGAGTAGAGAATATGCTGATATTGATTAAGTTCATATAAGTTCTAAAGAAGTGACTTTTTTCCCCCTACCCTTAATCACAAGATAGATAAGTTTAATGGTTCTGTGACCTGTGTATGTTTTTAATGTTGAGAAATGGTGATTTTCTTCAAATAAGCACACATTATTGCCATTACGCCTGTCTAAGTGAGATCTTGTCTTAATGTTTAAAATGACGTAAAAGAACATACTTCAAATTAGTTGTCTTAATGGCTTTTTCTTGTTTTGGAGTTCCATAACAACTTATTTCTGGCAGTGAGGTTATGCTGGTTATCATAGCAGTTTCAACATTAAGCCTTTTTGTGCCTTTACTTTTTTTTTTATTGTCGTTCAGATACTTCAGAGTATTGCCAACCACGTCCTGTTTACAAAAGAAGAACATATGAGGCCTTTTAATGACTTTGTAAAAAGCAATTTTGATGCAGCTCGAAGGTAGGCTCTTTGGAAACTTCCGCAAAGGATCTTTATTTTGTAAACTGTAAGCAGAGATGCGTTCTTATGGCCTTTTAATTTGTGCCTACGTGACAGATTTCCTGAATATGTTTATGGCAATCACTGGTTTTCATCTCCAGGTTTTTCCTTGATATTGCGTCTGATTGCCCAGCGAGTGACACTGTCAACCACAGCCTGTCTTTCATCAGTGATGGCAATGTTCTTGCTTTGCACCGATTGTTGTGGAACAATCAGGAGAAAATTGGCCAGTACCTTTCCAGTAATAGGTAAGACTTAGGGATGTTGTGGAAGGCACCATTAATTGGGAATGAACGTTTGGAATTTGGAATCAGATGTTTTTGTTGTTAATATTGAGCAGAATGTCATGGATAGAGTAAAGAAAGACCTGTCTTTTAAGAAATGTGCTGTTTTTAGGGACCACAAAGCTGTAGGAAGACGACCTTTTGACAAAATGGCTACTCTTCTTGCCTATCTGGGTCCACCTGAGCACAAACCTGTGGCTGATACACATTGGTCCAGTTTAAATCTCACCAGTTCGAAATTTGAAGAATTTATGACCAGGTAATAAGATTATTGTGGGTTTTTAGTCTTCAGTTGAGTAATATAAGTAGTTATTAAGCCTGCAGCTTTCATTCTGAAGGAAAGTTCAAAATGTTGGCTTCACACACACCTGTTATGCTTATGAGTAGATTTTAATAAATGAGAAACCTCAGTAGCTTTTGTGATTTAACAAAGGTTCAAGATTTTATGAACATAATACTTGTGCTTAAAGATGCAAATAGAGGGTTTGGGTTTTGCTTGTTTATTTTTTGGCAAGGTGATTGTGAAAAGTTGATGTCATGTTCTACTTCTTAGGCATCAGGTACATGAAAAAGAAGAGTTCAAAGCATTGAAAACATTAAATATTTTCTACCAAGCTGGGACATCTAAAGCTGGCAATCCTGTTTTCTACTACATTGCTCGGCGGTAAGGAATCTTTCACCTACCCTATCTAAAAGAAACATGCAGAATCAAAAGTATCAAGTATATATAAATATATTTATATTTAAACATTTAATATATTATATTTAAACAGGACTCTGAAAGTAGCTTATCTGCCAAATTTTGGAGACCATAGTTTTGAACTGTGATCAGAACTAAATTAGAACTGTCGCAGTTTTTACACCCTGGACTGTGTGGGTACCTGTAACAATGAATTTTATTTATTCTTTCACTGTTTGAAGTAAACCACCACATTACTATTTACCGCTAGACCACGTTACTGTTAACCTTTTATCAGTGGTTATAACATCCTCACATTATGAAGTATAAGATGAGTAACAAGTTAAAATGTGAGATTTGGTTTCTCAAAAAAGTCCCCTAATCCCATTTTTAAAAAGTAATGCAGGTATTTAGGAGGTTTGTATATAGTGCACCGTAGCATTGCTTCAGTTATTCGTGACAAGTAGCTTGCTGCAATACTGAATTGAGGAAGAATATTTCAAGGTTACTATTAGTCTGTTTATGATCAAACAAATAGTAATACTCTCTCTTTAAATCTGTGTTTAATTCAAATGAAATAAGGCCACAAAGGTGCTACTACAGTAAGACTGTCAATGAAACTTGGTATTTTAATTCAGTTGTTAAATAACGACCTTTTAAAATCTGTGGAGTGAAGACAGCATGTTCAAAGCAGTATCCATAGAAACTGAGATTGACTTCAAGTACTGAGCACAGACTTGTTAACAAAAGGAGCATCTTGTGCTCACAGCCAGGCGAGAGGTGCTGTGGAACCAGGCTGTCACTGGTCTCAGTGCCTGTGCCTTTCTCCTCTGGGCAGTGTTGGTGGTGCCTTTGCTGTACCCCAGTGCTACTGCTGGGCCTTATGTTCACATGGCACTCACTCATGCTGTCAGGTCTTGGTAATGCTGCTGTGGTTGGGTTGTTGCCTTGCTTTTTGGTGCCATTAGGGTTCATGGATGTGCTTCTGCTATTGCAGTGTGATTTTTCCTGGTGCTGCTGGTGGGTACAGAGCCATGCCTATATAGCTGCCCAGCACCATGCCCAGCACCATTCCCAGCACACTGTTTGTGGTTGCTTTGTCTCCTCCTGGTGCTTCTGCTGCTGATGGGGTGTTTGTGTGCTGGCTGTGGTGTGCTTGCTTGCTGTGCTGTGTTGGTGTGTGCACACTGATGGTGCACATGCTTGTTGAGGTGAGGCTGGGAACAGCTTTCGTGCTGCCCAAGGTGGTGGCTGTAGCCCCTGCTCTCACTACATAAATTTTGTTTTCTTTCCCACTTCTATCTGAACCATTTTCCAACAATTTATAGTTCTGAATTAGAAAGTATGTAAGAAAGTATATGTAAGCAAGCCTTTCATTTTCCTTTATTTGGGGAAATCAAAGTTTACATTTGAGTACTGCATTTATGCCAGACAGTAGAGAAAACATGAATGATGCCCTAGAGGTTCAGCTGGGATGCAGATTTGGCAGTAAAGTGAGTGTATCGAGTGCCAGGACTGAAACTAGCTCACCTAGCTTGTGGTCTTCCATTTGTTTGTAAGTTCTTTCTTTTCCATAGGCTCCTGCAACTAAATCTGCACGTGGTTATGAAAGTTCAGCTAAGGACCCATTTTTAATTGCTCCATCATGTAGGTGACTAGCTTGTCGTGAACACGTAAAATTGTAGATCTTTGGGTTATTCTGAAGTTGATCTCTGCATAAGCTTGAAAAAGGATATGGCGTTCTTGGGACAGCACGGTTCAGCTCAAATAAATTTGTTTTTTAAAGCCTGCTGGTTGTTTTAGACAACGTAACAACTTCATGCACTTGAATGTCAGTGGAATTTTAAAGACAAGAGGATGTGTTATGTTCACACCCCTTCTAAACTAGTTGCGTTGCTCTCAATAGAAAAAAACCACAAAACTGACATTGAAAATACAGGAATAAAAATGTTTGGAAACTCAGTTATGTTTGTTCACTGGTGTAATTGAATAAGCTTGAAAAGTTGTCATTCTTCTGTGGCAAGTTAGAAGGGTCAGCTGGGTTGTTTCATGCCTCCGCTCCTACCTGCATTTATTGCTCCTTCCTTCAGTTCCACCAGAGGCATTTTGGAAACCGCTTCTCTGAGATTTGTGGTGTATCCATCATGAGGAAAAATAATCTCTTTAGGATGGAAAAAAGCAGAACGTGTACTTTTAGGAACACTTAAGGCTTTCAAGATAACCTTTTGTTGAGGAAGATGGGTTGGAACTTGTTCTCTCTGCCCTTCTCCATATCTTACAGAAGTTATGTTGACTATATGACAACAAAAATATACCTCCTTTATATTTGAATAAATATAATTTCTGTTGAAATATATTTACAATTGCTGTTGTATCCTGGCAAAGTTAATTTTGGTGTGAGTGAGCCTGTTGAAATGAGACTTCTACCTTTCTTTAAGTGAGATGCATAGTGGGCACAAACAGATATGTGAAGGAGACTCTGAATACTTGGTAGCTGTACTTGGATTTTATTCAGCTTCTGCTTGTTTGTCTGAGAAAACATGTGAACTTTAGTGTCATTAAATGCTGATTGTGATTTTGATGTCTGATGCTCCTTGGATGAGGTGCTGGCTTGGTGTGTGGACACTGTATACAGGTGTTTGGAAGAAATCTGTCCAGGTTTGGGCAAATTGGTAATGGGCCAGCATAAAGCCAGTATGTGGGTAATGAGGCTGGATGGCACCTGTTTGTCATGTCGGTTACTGTTTATTGCCTTTACAACCTTTATATTACTTTTCCTCTTTGGCCACTATGCAAGTCTGTGGTTTCTCTCCATGAGGCTGCTGTTCAAACCTAGCAGGTGGGTCCTCTTTTCTGCGCTGATGCTGCAAACAGGGATGTGGCTGAGTGATGTTTCTTTGGGGTATTGAGCTCGTGGTTCTGAGCCAGTTGTCAAGTTTTGAGGTGTGAAATGTAGAAAGGCTGCGCAGGTCTGAGCTGCCAGTACATCTGAGGGTTTGCAGCAGGCAAGTTTTCTTTTTTTAGCTTAAAGTCTTGTTGCTAGGTCATTGTTGAGTCATTTCTCTGACATATCTGGATCAGTTTATATCCTCTTGTGCTGTGAAATTTCATCTCTTCTGTATTTTTTTCTCAGTGTTTTGTTTCCTGGGTAACAACCAGACTTCCAAAGCCAGCGCTCCTTCTGTCTTGAATCCTTGCTCTGTTACTACAGTGTTCAGTACATCAGTCTATATTGATCCTGAAGTACTGCCATTAAGTTTTAAAGCTGCTCTCAGAGTAATTAATAGGAAGCACGGGAACACAAACCTCAGAGCTGCTTCACACTGCAGCTGCCTGTGCAGCGATTTATACCTTTTGAAAGCAAATATTTCTGCAACAAGGTGTGCTGGATCGTGTTTGGATAAGCAACCAACAGATAAAGTCAGCAGCATTTTTTAAAAGACTATTAAACATTATATTGAAGTATTAGATAGTTGTATTGAAACAAAGAATTTCCTGAGAATGGATTATGGTATTTATATTTATTGTGGACTGAGTGCCCTGCCTGTTCGAAGCACAGCAAGCTGTTCTGCAGCACTCACATCCATGCGTGTTGATTTTATTTCAATCTGACTGTGCTGTTGCCAAGCAACAGGTGCCTGCCTCCCACACTGCCTGCCTACTTGTGCTCTGTTATCAACTCATTTGTATTCCAGAAAAATACAAGGGAATCCAAATTTAATCTGCTTAGTGAAGGCAGTCTGACTGAGAAGCCCTCATTGCTTCTACCCACCAAGGGCATGTTTTGGATATGGATCATGGCCCCAGTGTTCGAAGGGATGTGCCATCTCACTTCCATACACATCTGTGTTTTTTTTTCTCCCCCCCTCAGTCAGTGTGTGCCTGCAGTAAACGGCACAACCCCATTTCCACTTCCAAGTGTATATGGCATTGCTTCATACTTCAAAGCCTGGGTAGTAAGTCATTTAGTACAGGACTTGCTTGTTGCCTTGAATAACTTCTGAAAAGCAGGATTTTCCAAAGGTTTGTTGTTTACTGAGTAGTCTAATTGTAATTGCAACATTCTCAGGGTGTTTAAAAGTTAATTCCATGTAGGCTTTTTTGCATCCAATAGGATTTTGCTGAGCCATTCAGCATAGGATGCCAAGAGACGCGTCATGTTTCATGTAATTCTTTCAACATAATATAATTCACTTAAGGTGTTTTAGTCACAGCACTTCATTTTGTGATCTCTGTCTTATCTTTCAAGCTAAGCTGCTCTAAACTGTGTGGGATGACACCATGTGAATAACCTAGGAAATACCTAATTCTGAACGTAATCAGGAAGTTGATACTGTTTTAGAGCCAGTCGCAGTACTTGACAAGTATGACTCCATTCCAAAGAGGATGGCAGGCTGTGGCATTTTCTTTGTACCAGTGCTGCTTACTGGAATTCATCAGTTTACATCAGATTATTTAGCCTGGGGAAAATATATGGGTTGTGCAAGTGGGGAACTCTTTCAGATTACCTGTTGTCGCTTACTAGTATGATGCACTTCTGCATGTGTTGCTTATGATCTAGCTTCTCTAAATTTTGACTTGGGCTTCTCTAAATTTTGGCTTGGATAACTAGTTCTTACATACCTAAAATGTCACTGGTGTGGGCTTTTTGGCTTAAAATGCTTTCTGTGCTGTTTAACATGGAGATACTTTTATTTTTTTTAAGATGTAGGAAGGAGTGCCTTCTCTAATGGGTAAACACAGGTCTTGGGGGGTTGCAAGTTCAAAATGGTAAGGAGCAGAAAGGTAGGCTACTATTGTTATTTCAACAGCTTATTAATAAACAGTATTAGGGAAGTTTGAGTATCAAAATAGTACAGTTTGATCATACTGTAGTTTTTCTCAGTAAGACATAAAGATTGAGCCAAATGCCTGCTTGGAATAGATTAGTGTAATAAAATAGCATCTATTCTGTACAGTTACCTGTCTGCAAGATAATAGTGAAAAGAAACATGGTCACTAGTTCATTTCAATACAAACATAGCTTTATTTTTACTTAAATGCCAATGAAATAACTGTACAAATTCATTGTGCAACATTTACAGTACTGTTAGAAATTAAAACACATTTCTGATTATAGAAATACTGTTCACAATTGGAAAGTTGTGATTTTTCTGATACCAGTGAATATAAATGACCTACAGCCCTGAGTAATACCTAGAAGAAGTAGGTGGAGGACTGCAGTCTTGGTATTGAGGTTTTCTAGATTTTGTAGCACCTTCATGCTACAATAACTGGAAATTAAATGGCCTGAAATGCATGGAAAATATTGAATAAAGATTTGCAATATTAAGTGAATAATACTCTTACAATTAACTTGTTCTTCTGTTTTCATTTCATGCTGTTTGCAAAACTTCATCAGTAGTATATCAAGTACCTTTGCCACATAATTTTCCTGGAGGGGTCATAACCATGCGTGCATCTACTTCTACTCGCTGATGGCGCAGATGTCAAGGAGAATAGCGTTCGTGCTCATCGTTGGAAGGCAAGGCTTGGGCATGTTCAGTGCCATGGCTTGAGTTAAATTTTAAGTCACAAGATTCAAGAATTGTTTAAACGAGAGCTTTGAATGAACTGCTCCATTGATACATGTTGCATAACTTGCTTTTGGAATGGGCAGATATTTTATTTTGGTTATCAAGAAGTCGTAGTTTGAAGCATTCTGGACAAATTCTGATGTAATAACAAGTATTTCAGGTTTTTGATTGTAGGTTAAATTGCTCGATTTTGTTAATGTGTGTAGATTAAACTCCGTGTTATTGGAGAGTGTCATGGCATTGAACATGTTGCATTTTCCTCTACTTCTATCATTTTTATTTCGTACTATGAAGAGCAAGGAATAACTTGCCTGCAATTCTAAGTCAAGACAGAGCAAAAAGAGAGATCAGCCCCTACCACTCTTCCCATGCTGAAGCTGGACCATGTTAGCTTCTCAGTTTACCCCTTCTTAGTAGATAGACATCATGGCATTGCCATATTTAATTCCTAAATTCAAAATGGTTGTTCTTTGTATTTGAAATATCCTAGTACATATGAAGCAAACATAGATATACATGCTAGCAGATTTTCTCAAGAATTGCTTCTGATTAGTGAAACAGCTAGGTTTAGTTTCTTTATATTTTCCCTTCCTTATGCATGGCATCATAACTTACAAATAATCTGTGCTGCTATATTACAGGAACTTCTCACTAGCAAATCAAGCAAGACAATGCAGATATGATACAGGACTTCTATTTTTTTCAGTTGTTTAACGACAAAATAATACAATCAGTACTTAAAATTCAGATGTTTTATTCTGTGCAAGTAAAATTGAAAATTTAAATACAAAATAAGCACATTTTAAAAAACAAGATCATAAGTTAGTTTTACTCAATTAAGACATATTAAAATAAGTAGCAGCTTAGTATCGAGACATTAGTCTGCACTTCTTTAGGAACTGTTATTTTCTTTAGATCAGTCAGACTTTCAGATTTCTCCTGCTTTGATTCATTATTTGACCTGGATGTCTTCCCCCCTGCTATGTATCACAGGAATAACCTCAAAGAGTATGAGCTTCTAGCCAATAAACAGTGCCACTGCATTAAGCATTACAGCATAAAACAAACATATCTCACAGATGCTTGCTCTGGAGGGCACATCAGTATTCAGAATGCTGGTAGTGGCTTCCTCTCTCCTTAAGGTAGCAGTTGTGCTTTGAGGCATTCTGGAGTAGTTTGTTGGCATTCCACTGGTAATACCGAGAGTCATAGGAGTGGTGGATGAGCCCGTTGAATGAGTCAGGCTTGAGTTTACATCGGTTGAATCTTTAATGTAGATGGTGTGTGTGGCAGCTGCTTCATACGTGCTGACCTTCCTGGTTGTTGGCTCTTCAGGATAGAGGAGCAGGGGCCGGTCTGTGTTTGTGAACAGTACTGTCTGGCTTAACGAAGCCAAGGTAGTAACTTCCTTAGCTTTGAATTGTTTATGCATTTTTGTCATTTGGGTTGATTCAGCTGCCGCTGGAGAGGCAGTAGTGTCTGCTGCCTTCATTCCTTTAATCATGAAGCTGGCATCTGGCACAGTGGTGGAGGTTGGCGTGACGTCGGCCCACAGCATAGACTGGTCGGCGCAGGGAGCCCCTTGTACCCTGGCAGTGGTGCCCTGCACCCATTTAAGTAAATAGGAGATATTTTGTTGGTCGCTGCAGGACCATGGATTGTTGTATAGTGTTACTACTTGCAGCTGAAAGAGCTGGTCAAAAGCTTTGTCAGGAATGTATGTGAACTTGTTGTTGTGTAGGTAGAGGCTTGTGAGGTGTTGTAATCTCACCAGTGTTCCTGGAAGTATCTGAGACAAGAAGTTATTGGATAGATCCACTGTCTCTATGTTGTAGGGCATGTTGGTTGGAACTGTCCAGAGTTTGTTGCTGCTGAGGTTGAGAAACTTGAGACTACTCAGTGTGTTGTTGATCAAAACAGCTCTTTCCACCATATTCCTGGAAACATCCAGCACTTTAAGGTTCCACTGGTAAGCTGTGTCAAGTTTCTGAAGGACTTTAATGTTGTTATTTATGGCATATAATTCCCATAAGGACTTGGGCAGATGAGCAGGAACATTCTTGAGCCAATTATTTGAAATATCAAGGGTCCTCAAATTGCTGAATCTTGTCAGCTGGTGATCGAGATCTACAAACTGGTTAAATGACAGATTTAAATACGTAATGTTGTCTTGAAGTCCGTGTGGCAATACTGTTAAATTTCTGCCTGAGCAGTCCACGTTCCTGTTGTTTCCTGAGCATGTACAGTTAGAAGGACAGATACCCAGAACAGTGGGTATGAAAAACAGAAGGACCAGCAGGCAGGTAGATGTTTTCAGTATCTGGTGTTCCATTGCTGCCTAAAAATAAATATACCAAAATGACACCCTTTAAATCCATGTAATGTATTTTATTTATTTGTAAGGGCTGTCTTTGCAGTGATTGGTTGCAGCAGAAATTAAGTAAAAATATCAATAAACCCCTTTGTGGCACGGTCCTTTTTGTATTTGTTCAAGAGAGACTTTACAAAGCATCCCTTCAGAGCCTGTCATGTTGTCTGCCAGAACGAGACTTGTTTTTTCATCTGCCTTTCCCCCTCAAGCTCAAATGAGGGCTTTCTTCCGAAAATGAAAGTCTCTTCCAAACGTTATACAATGTCTGCTTCTTGTTTTTAGTGATTTCAAGCCTATATTATGTTTGGAATAATGTGTTCTTTTATACAGGATGAAAAAATGGCTGTCAACTGGATCTGCTTTACAAATCTCTGCAGTAATGTAGCAGAACCCCCCCATACATGCATGCTGTTTGCTAAAGTAGAATTGCTTAAAATACATCATAAATTGTTAGGAATTTAGTTGGAAACCCAAATTCTGCATTCATAGTAACATGCACAGTCGTACTTTTCCTTATTATTGTGTCGGTTACATTCTCAAAGCTGCTAACACATGTTTGAAAGCTGAATTCATGTTAGTAAGAAATCTCTGACACTGCAGCAAATTCCTGGTGCAAGCATCTCTTATCAACTAATAATTTCATTCTTATTTCTGTCTCTAATTTTGTAGTAGGTTTTGTGATTAAAAACAAAAAACACAAACTTACCGTAATGTCTTCTGCAATATCAGCACATTATTTCTGTGAAAGATTTAGGCTTAGAGGTCGTCTTGTTCTAGAGAGTAGCTACAGTTGCTGTCTGTGGATTGTGCTTGCCTCTTCAGCTGCATCGTATTGCTGCTAGCTGGGGCTCTGCAACCACCTGATCTGCACTACATTGGAGGACTGCAGAGCTGTCGCTGGTGCTGACTCAAATTTATTGCAAAGCATACATATTCAATAAAATAGTTGGGTTTTCTAATTTGAATCAGTTAACATCTTTATATATTTGTAGCCATGATACTGCATCAAAATGTAATGTATTAATTTTTCTTAGTGTATGAACCCATTTAAATGTCCCCATTTTAAAAGTAACTTGTGCTCTTTTCTACCTTCCCTTGGTGTCTGTTTCAGTAAGAAAGGTTGATGTTAATTTAGGTTTCCTATCTTGAGCTTACTTAAACTACCCTGACAGAATATCTTTTCCTAGTTTAAAAATCCTTGGTTTTGTGCTTTGATCAGGTTGTCTCCGTGTTGTTGGGTAATAAAACAGGCTGCAGGACTTCACTGCTTTCTATAGGAAATCTTTATCTGCTTTTCTCCAAACAATATGGCAAGGGTATGCACAGTTTGTAAAGCATACATTAGTAACATACAAAATATGTGCATATATTTTAATGTGGTTCAGTGCATAGAGCCTCAGAGTCTTTGAGTTACCAGAATGCTGTTCTTCAGGCATATGCACTCATATATCTCGTATAAACATCTTTTCCTGCTCTCTTTGTACATGCAGCAGTATTGAATTGCATATGTGCAACTTAAGACTTAATTTTTAGTGGTAGTTTTAGAAATTTAAAGTCAATTGTAATAGGTACAAACACGTGACATCCAAACATATATTCCCTCCCCCAACAAACTCAAGGCTGCAAGTTCTTTGCCATGTCTCTTTGCAGAGATGTCATGGAAACCTAGCCTTGGTATCTAGCAGCTTCTCTCTACAAATCTAGGCATTAAATGCCAGTAAAATAAGTATGTTTCTAATTCACCTCCAAGGATTCCCTTCAATTTACCATCAAATAGTTAAAATAAAAATGCATGGTTCTGTTCAGGATGATGAACTGCTCGTACTTGGGGCCCAGAAAGGAATCTCTCCAACACCTGGAGTTAAAGGAACCTGAAATCTAGACAACCTTAAACCAGTTTTTCAATAACATTGAATCCATTCTGAAAATCCTACTTGAGGGGAAGAAATTAGTAAACATGTGCAGCTAATTCTGATAGTCATTTGCCTGGATGTTCTGTGAACTGTTTGTTTCTGTAGCCATATCCTGTTTTTCACATCCACTATACTACCAAAAGTTATACTACTATATTACTGAAAGATAACTCAAAGTAATGGGAGTTTTTACATCAGTAAGCATTTCATCAGTCTTTGATCTGGAGCTCTTCTTCCTCTTAATAAAGGACTGGTAGCTGCTGGGGGCTTTGCTCTGAATACCTGTTATCCACAGTTCCCCAGCGGTTCCTCAGTCTGATGCAGAAAATAGACCTCTGAGACGGTCTGTATGTGTGCATGCCAGAGCATTTGGACTGTTTTGAATTAGAAGCTTTGTATCTAAGCGAATAACTCTGTTATGCTTTAAGCAACCAAAACATCTTCAAATTAGAAAGCTTTATTAAAATTAACTTGAATTCATTGCGTTCATTTTAGTCTAATAGAACAAACCTTTGCAAGAAACTCTGAGTCCCTCTAAAGTTTTACTCTCCACGTCCATCTGCATGTTTCATGTACTGACACACAAAGGTACACACACAGTTTTCTGCAGCCTCCAAAGCCAGGAATCGTTGGCTATCTGCACAGTGGAGTCGCTATTATGCCATGCAGTGGGCACCAGGCGTGCTGTCTTCTGGTGTGATCATGATTTGTTTCAGGCAGAAAGGGGGAGTGCTTCCCTTTTGTGAAAGCTGATGTTGAGAAATGCTGGGGAGCTGTTGCTTCTGCTGCGGTCTCACTGTTCTTGCCGGTGTCAACTTCTTCATTATTCAGTTATTTGAAGAGTACTTCACTTAAGAAAAATGAGAAGCATTTTGGAAAGTTATTTTGGCAATCTACTGGGGATGTTCTGGCTGTGGCAGAGGCTCACAAATCTCTTCAGTAATTAGCTCGGGTGGTGGAGGATATGGTTCTTTCATTTCTGAGGGCAGTTCCTCTTGCTGGCCAGGATCCGAGGTGTGCTCCTCAGCTGGCCCAGTGAGCCATTCGGGGGGAGGAGGCAGCTCGGAGCACTCAGCAAGCTGTGGGCACAGCACCTGTTCTGGACTTGCTGCTTCTGGGCTGGGAGCTGTTGCTCCAGCAGTGTTGGTGGTGGAGCAGCCATGTTCTGCTGGGGGCTGCTGCGTGCTGGTGGTGCCATTGGGTGGTTTCTCTGATGCAGGAGGGTCATGTTGTATCAATGCTTCTTCTCTTAATTTCCAAGGCAACATAAATAAAACTGATGAACGTTTGGTAGCCTGGCCAGAGTCCATAAAGGCATCTGGAGTGTCTCCATCTGCAAATGGAGACTGACCTGCCCAGTTTGAATCGGCTAGCAACGGCTTCTTGCAGCATTTCCATAGAACAATCGCACTAATAGCGATCACCATACCAACCAAAACAATGCCCATTATCATTGCTGCTACCCAGCTGCCATTAGTGGGCTCTATGTGTAGTTCAGGCCGCTGTGGCAGTGTTGTCCCAGCAGTCAGAGTTCCTGCAGGCTTCTGCATGCTGGGGCTGGTTGTTTGCAGTTGGTACGTTGTAGCCTCTGCCGGGCTCCTGGTGCTGGTATACGCGCTGCTTTCATTTGTGGAAGCATTTGAAGGTATTTCAATGGAAAGTGATTCCCAAATTTCTCCACAGAAGAGGACCAGTATTACTGCATTGTTGACCATTTTCCTTCAGTCTGTTTGAATATGTTCCCTCCTACATCAAGAATAAAGTAAAACACACTAAATTGAGCTTGAAGTGACACCACTGATGCCAGACAATTTTATATTTACAGTCTAAAAAAATTAGGCTAGATTAAACCTGCATGTTTTTTGCCATTTGTGCGATCAACAGCTTTGACACTGACATCAATATCATGGTGGGTTCTTTGTTTTCCACCTTCTCTGAAAAAGACGTTTGGAGAGAAGTGCAAAGTTTGTTTCAAGCTAACTTTTATCTATCACAGAAATGATTATGGATGCGAAATGAAATATGAAGCCCTCACAGCAGTATTGACAAGCAAGAGTAAAGAAAAGTGTCCTACTTTATGTATGGAGGACTGAGAGAAACCTAGAGATAAGCTGAGACCTGGGTAAAAGGTTCTTAAAGGTTTATTTCCTGTTCTTCCCACACTTCCGCAGTTAAGGTTAGAATGTAATAATCTTGCAAAGGTTTCCAAATATTGCAGATGCAATGGTACAGAACTCCAATGTTAAGCTGCCTTTGTAAATTAACTCCTGCATGGGGGACAGTTTTTGTAACAGGAGGTTGGGCTAACGTTAAGAGGTTGGGATGGAGCAGGCTTTTTTCCCTGCTCAGAGTTCAGGTTTCAGAATGTTTGTGTGACACAAAGCGTTAAGATACAGCCACCCATCGTGATTTCTATCTGAAGTGACTTTGTGCATTTTGAGATAATTTGTGATCACGCTGCTCATGTGAAGCTGCCTCTGGAGCTTCAGTATGTGCAACTATAGAAGTGCGTTTCAGATGCAGCAATGCAAACACAGCAGATTAATGCTTCTAGAGGACGTGATCTAAACTGTAAGAATTAAAACAGATAAAATTGACACCATTTGATTTCCTTCTGCTCAAAAATATATTCTGCTTCAAAGTCTATTAAAATGCTGCATACGTGTAGAGCTCGTGACAGCTCACAGTAGCAACAGCTTAAGAACTAGATGGAATGCCTGCACCTTCAAAGTACTCCAGGAACTTTGAATTAGCTGAGGAAGTGCTATACCAATTGCAGTTCATTTAAAAATAAATAATGCAAATATTAAGCCTTTACATTTTGAAATTTGATTCTTACCTTTGTCTTGTGTCAAGCAAGCAGTCTCTTTTCTTTGTTTGAAGCCTTAGGAGGACAGACAGTACTAGGAGTCGAGCAGCTCTAAAATGGCTTGTTTCACGTTGAAGCAAGTTTCTGCAGCTAAAGAGGAAGTTTACCAACACTTGCTGCAGGAAGTATCAAGAGTAGGAGGATTACTAAGAAGCTTAGCTCAAGGGTTGCATGATTTAAAAGCAAACTTTTCAGCTCAATTGTCTTTATGAAACTGAAATAGTTAGGTGGCCTTTGCTGTGTATGTGCCTGTTACATAGGAATTCATGAACGCTTGTTTTCCACCCTTGTTCAAAATAGATGTGGTTACAAATTTTTTGAATGACACAGAGCTAAGTTTGGATTGGATTTCATTTTTACTGATAAAAATTCAGTGGTGGTTTTGATGAGCTATCATTGTTATTAATGGAAATGCAACCGTAGGCTCACTACAGTGAGTCATAGAGTACTATCTGATCACGAGGTGCTGGCTTGCACATCTTCCTTTAGGTAGCTGTGTTACAGGCAGATAGCAGCAGATCTCACCCTTTGGCGGCCTCCCCTTCCCCACTCTGCTTTTCTGTCAGGACAGTGCTGGTACCTGTTGCCACCATTAAAGAAGGACTGTTCTAAGCAGTTGTTTTCCTGCTGACTTTCTTTGTCCATATTATAACCCAAACTACCTTTTGTCTCCTTGAGCGTTTTGGCCAAGAAAGGCTGCCTGCCAAAAGAAACATGCACAAGTCTTATCTTCATGGCATTTATTAAGTGCATTCTTGTGCCTTCCACCACAGCTATCCCATATCCCATGCCTACTGCTGTGTTCTGCTGGCTGTGCTGGCTCTTCAGTCTCTTACCAACTCCTGCTGCACATGCAAATCCCGTGCTGATATTAGGACTCGCACTTTCTTGAGTCTTTTACCTCATCCAAGTTGCCTTCAATCCTGGCAGTTTCCACCTGCCTTTGGCCACAGATCCCACCCTCATTACTGTTTCTTGTCCTTCTTTCCACTGATAGGATCATGATTCTCTACTTTTTTTTCGTGATGCTGCTGTTTTACCCCTTATGACTTTGAGAAAAAACAACATAAACTTTATTTAAAAACTGACGTTTCTGGTTTATTGATGGTTACAAAAAAGAGTTCTTATATTTTAACATACAGTGCAAACTTCACATGTTTACACCTAAATTCAAAGCAAAATGCGTGATTGCTCTCAGCCTGGTTCAAAAGCAGTTAAGCTGATTTAAGAAGTTTTGATGGAATAAACCTGCAAAGACATTTTAACAGAATAGTTCCTGATTCAATAATGGCATCAACATTGTGACTGAATTATGGTTTTCTTAGAATAGCAAGTGGGATGTGCCAATGTAGCACTTCAATCTACATAAATATAGCATATTCAAACCGTCCTTTCCTTTTTTTGTCCCTCAGTGGTCTTTAAAAATGGCAAAGTTCTGTCCTGCTTTATCCTGTTTGGTTCCTACAACCATGATTTCTGGTTAAAGGAGTTAAAACAGCCTTGGTGCTGTTTCTAAAAATCAATGCAGTCCTACTCCCTTCTAGATGTGCAGGTTTTTACAGCATACCCACTACATTAAAAATGAGAAACCTGGAGGTTTAGTCTTCCCATGTTGCAGTGTGTGTTGTTACTTGAAAGCCAAGTTTTTGTCTCGTATTAATCCAGTATAAAATGTAAAAGCTGAAGGTCTTTTTAGCTGACTAAATCTCAACTACAAAATTGGTTGAGTTGCTTTTGTGTGACATTGTTTCTTTGCTTTCGTGTTTATTATTTGTGTCTTTAGTGTAACTCTCAGTAGATTCATCTTGGGTTTTCGTTTGGATTGCAGCATCTCTCGCTGATAGCAAGTCCTGCATTACCAAGTCAGTCCCAGTTGTCTCCTTAGGTGTCCTCTGCCACGTTCCTGCTGCGCTTGGCCAGAAGCTGTTGGTAGCCAGAATATCACAATTACTCCTGGGCCGACGTTTTCCTTGTTGAGCTTTTTTGAGATAGGAGAGTTTATTTGCTATTACAATAGTTGACAGAAACAAGAAGGTGCAGATGAGTACAAGGGCTGCTATTATAATGAAGCAAATCAGTATAAGAAACTTATTGTCTTCACATGTTTCTTTTGTCATGGTGATCTTGGGTTTGCTGGTGTTCCTAGGTTCTCCAGTGTTGGGAAAACTTTGGGCAGAGGAAGATGTGGAGGAGTTTGGGTCCATTGTTGAAGATAAAGCCTGGGGGGTGGCTGTCTGCATTTCAGCAATGGATGTTGGTTTCCCATTAAAATCAGTGCCTGGAAGGGATGTTGTGTTGTCTTCTGTTATGTTCTGACTGCAAGTTAGGTTTTGGCAGATTGGATCCCAGATTTCATTGGTAACCCTGGGGTAGTCGGTACGGTTTGCACTTATTTGCAAACACAATGAAAAGATTATCCCAAGAGGGAAAGCAGAATGTGGTCTGCCGTGTCTCTTTGTCTTCATCTTCCTCTTCAGTCACCTACAAAAACAGAAATTCTGGTGTTAGGAATTAGCAATGCCAGTTCTTAGAGGTTTGAATCAGACTTCTTGGGTTTAGTATCAAGCAGCTTTTCTGGTCAGAAATGTGTTGTAACTTGGCCTCGTGCTCACCATGTGTAGGAGGGAGCATTCAGCTGCTTGGAATCCTGACTGAATTGGTGGTCTCGAACTTCAGCTCTTACAGTGTTAAATTCCAATGTTTGGAGGTTTATGTGTGATGTACATGAAGACGAAAAAAGAACATGGAACAGAGGAAAGTATTTTCTGCTGTGTGCTCAGTGATTTGTGCATGTACGTACAGAGTCTGCCGTAGTTCCTCCTCTTCAAAGCTAACCATATTACATCTTTAAGTTCATCACTTCTGCTTTTAAATGGGGAAGGGAGGCACCACCCACATAAAACCTACAAAGTACCATCTTTTCTTCACCATGTTTCCCCAAATATGGGAGAAGTAACTGCACTTGTACAGATGGCCAATTGGGGAGCTCTAATTGAAAATGTTCCTGTAAGTGGCAGCAGTAACTTCTTCTAATTCTTATTTCTTATCTCAGCTGTCTGGAGTTTTTCATAAATCCCTAGGAAAATGTTTGTTCTTTAATATCTGATTCACTGTACAAAAGGCTGTTTATCACAAACGTACTTCAGATTGTGACGTTTCCTTCAAACCTCTGAAATTATGCAGATTACCATTAGTATTCTGCTCTGCTCAACATTGGGGTAATATTCAGATTTGTGCCGTGAGTCAGAGACAAATAGGATAATCTCAGAGTGATGTTGACAAGTGAGAGAAGTTACTGCATCGTGTCTGTGCTGAGTCTTCTCAGGTTTGCACATGTGAGACACACTCAGGTCTTATGGCTGGTTGTTGTGCTCCTCATCTCTTACCTGTCCCTGTTAACAGAGTGAAACGGTTCCTCCAAATGCTGTAGATTACATCTTGTTTGCGTACAAATGCTATCATGAAGAATTACTGACATTAACAGTGCTGCTTGTAGAATTGTGTTTCTTCTTGAAGCTGTTACTTTAGAGGTAACAAAGCTCATCTATATGCTTCTAGGTTTTGGTAATTTTGAAATGTACCAAAAATAAATTTGCTTTTGCCATAGTTGAAACTTAGTTCATTTACCAGAGAACTTAATGTGTTCACACTCAAAAATCAGAAAGGTAAGCTTGCCTGTCTTTTCAGCATCCAAATGACATCTTTCATACTGCTGGAGCCCCCCAGGGAAAGGAAGGGAGTGATAGGCCTGGGGTGTAAGCAGCGAGCAGACAGTGCTGCTTACATGGCTGAGGAGAGGAAAATATATTTGTATCTTTCTTTGCAGTTCACACATCACGTAGAACTTTAGTCCTTATTGTTAAGTTTGAATTAGAAACGATCTTAGTAATCAGCTACAGCTTGGGTACAATATTTATCTTTCTATAGTAACGGTTACTTGGGGAATGTTGCACTCTTCAAAAAGGAGGAAAAGCAGCAACAGCAAAACCTTTTTGGGGGGAGGGAAACAAAACATTTCACAAAGTTTCTGCATGGCGTGCAGAAATGAGGTGCATTTCCTGGTACAGATGCACTCCAATCTTTTCTGCCCGGTAACTGCAGCTGTACGACTGTTTATTTGGACCAGATATGGCTTTCTTAAAAGTAAAGAAACCAGTATTGTTAAGGGCTTCAGTTAAAATCGTGTTAGCAAAACTGATCATTAAATGGCTTTTACTTTATAGCTCAACCCTTTGTGCCCAGGTATTGATAGGATCCTCTGCCAGTGCACAGTAAGAGCTGCAGTGCTTAGGACCTACAGAGCAGCGTAGACTGCCACTGTTGGTTCCTCAGAGTCTGACTGTGAACAAATTTTAACATCACTAGAAGCAATTGTTGATCAGATTCCTTAAATCAGGCATTGAATTGTACTTAAAAAAAACCAAAAAAAACAAAAAAGCCAAACTTACTTTCATGTATAATTTCCTACAAAATCTTAAGACCTTAATCTTGAAGTGGAACTGAAAGTAGAAGGAAAATGTGCACTTACCTTTCCAAGGTGCAGTCGAAAGCAAGCTGGTATTTAGGTATTTAGTCTTTTAACAGTAAGCTTTCTTTGTGCATGTGTTTGCTCTTTGGATGCAAACGTCAATTAACATGAAGCAAGTAGACTTGGACAGTGCTGTTGTGTTGGTTTTTTTTTTTTAAGCAAATCTGTAACTGAAATTACATGTCCTGTATTCTAAGTGGAGAACTAAAACCACAGTGATGACACACTTCCTTCTTTTTTTCTTCTTCTTTTTTTCTTTTTAAAAACAACTATGCCATGACATGTTAGAGGGGGAAAAACACCAACTTGCCCAAATTAGCTTTCTGAGTAACAGGAAGTAACACAGGAAAACAAAGTCTCTTGGGCAGACAAATGCATTTGTGAAGTGTATCTCCTTCGTTATGCTGTGCTCAGTTGATTTACCTCAGATGTCACCAAGAGCAGCATCTCTCTGATCAAAATGACTTGAGCTTGCAGTAGCGTTTTCCATAGGCTGTTTTGCTTTGAAAGAGTTGAGTTGATACTAGCTCAAAGCAGGCACGAGTACTTAGTACTTAGTACTTAGTACTTAGTACTTAGTACTTAGTACTGCTGAGTTTGACTTTTTAATTCTTTCTAGTAAAATTTAATCTGTGCTAACTCCGAAAACTTGGTTCAGACAGCTCTGCCCAATCTCATAAAATTCAGCAGATCATTAAATGAGAAAAAAGGGTTCTTAATATTTCCATAGTACCTGAATGCTTACCAGGTAAGAGTTACTTCACAGATGGATCCTCTGTACTACTCAAAGGACCAGCCGTTCTTAGTAATGATCCACTGAGCATCAGAGTACGTTATTGTGCTTTCTGCAGTATTTGGCAGATAAAGTGAGCTGAAAAAAATTATATGTGGGTGTTTAATTAGTCTTAACCAAGACTATTTAAATAATTTATTTCTATGTATAAAAGTAGGTATAATATGAATGTGTAGAAATGTGTTAAAAATAATAATAATAAAAATGGAGTTTGGGGTAATACTTTACATCTTTTTTCAAAGAATCCCTTAACTTGCATCAGCTTTGAGCCAATTGGTGCACTCTTCCTCACCAGTGTGGATTTTATTTCTCCTTTTGTTGGAGATGCTGGATGAGCCCCCTGGCTGTCCAGAGACTTCATGACTGTGGTAGGTGGTGTGGCACTACAAAATGAAGTTAAATCCAAACCAAGCTTTAGCATACTGGACACTGAATGTGGTTGGAGTATGAGCCGTGACAGAAATTAGGCTATGGATGCCAGTCCAATATCATTGCTTTGAGTCTGACATTTTTGGGACTATGTAAATGTCAATCTGTTTTAGTGTAGCAGTGTCTGACGCACCACTGAAATGTTCTGTTATGGATCTAAAAGGCAAACCCAACAGCGTCTGTCATGTTTTCTTACAGTTTCAAGACTGGTCAGATCAATGGAGATTTATTGATATACCACGTCCTGCTAACTCTGAAGCCATACTACGCAAAGCCATATGAAATTGTAGTGGACCTCACGCATGCTGGCCCCAGCAATCGCTTTAAAACAGACTTTCTTTCTAAATGGTTTGTAGTTTTTCCAGGCTTTGCTTATGAAAATGTCTCAGCAGTTTTTATTTACAACTGTAATTCTTGGGTCAGAGAATACACCAAATACCACGAAAGACTCTTGACAGGTTTGAAAGGAAGCAAAAGGCTTATTTTTATAGACTCTCCAGGAAAACTGGCGGAGCACATTGAACATGACCAGCAGAAACTTCCAGCAGCTACCTTAGCTTTGGAAGAGGACTTGAAAGTATTTCACAATGCCCTCAAATTGGCTCACAAAGACACCAAAGTGTCTATCAAAGTAAGTATTTTGATGCTTTACTAGTGAATTGTTCTGTTTTGATAAGATCTTGAATGCATTTCTGCTTTTAATTTTCTTCCCTATCTCATAGAGAAATCACAGCACAAAGTATTATTGCATACAGTTTCATACATTTATCTCGGTCAGATAGAAATGTCAGCCTTGTCTCTCTGTGTCATTAAAAGCAGGTGCGCAACCATTTCTTTATTCTCTTTCTAAGGTTGGATCAACGGCTGTGCAGGTGACATCAGCAGAACGAACACGAGTCCTGGGACAGACAGTGTTTTTAAATGATATATACTATGCCTCTGAAATTGAGGAAATATGTCTTGTTGATGAGAATCAGTTTACACTGACGATTGCCAACCAGGGAACACCACTCACCTTCATGCATCAGGAGTGTGAAGCCATTGTGAGGTCCATTATTCATATACGGACACGGTGGGAGCTGTCACAACCAGACTCCATCCCACAGCACACTAAAATTCGCCCTAAGGATGTTCCTGGAACACTACTGAACATAGCGTTGCTCAACCTGGGAAGCTCAGACCCCAGTTTGCGGTATTGATCTTTTAAATTAATTTCCCTTTATAAGGAAAAGTGCAGCTTGCAATATATGTTTATTGGGTACATTTGATCTGCTTGGTGTTGAACTTCCTGCTTAATAACTGTACCTTGCAGAGCAAGTTCTTGGGTCTCATCAGAGAGGGCTGCCTCCAAAAATGAGTCCTTGCTCACTGGGAGCCTCTGTGGCCCTTGGCTCCTGCCTCTCAGGTGCATTTGGAAATACTTAGCATTTCCAGGAACTGGATGCTCTTCTGAGGAGTCCAGTACCAAGTTCTTCAAGCATACTCTGTCACCTTGTCAGAAACAGTTTAAAATGAAGGAGTAATTTAATTCATTTGTCCAAGGCAAATGTTGCCTCTGAATCTTAACTGATGCAGAAAAGCAGCTCAGGGTTTAAATATAGTACATTATATAACAATATTGATTTGGTTTTGGAAATGTGACTGCCATTACTGTGATGTCTCAGTGTAATGTGTGTATTTTAAAACAGACAAGAAGACTATTACAAATCACATTGCTTGCTTTGTTACAGGTCTGCTGCCTATAATCTTCTGTGTGCCTTAACCTGTACCTTTAATTTAAAGATTGAGGGCCAGTTACTGGAAACTTCAGGTCTATGTATTCCTGCCAACAACACACTCTTTATTGTGTCTATTAGTAAGACTCTTGCAGCTAACGAGCCACACCTTACCCTAGAATTCTTGGAAGAGTGTATTTCAGGATTTAGCAAATCTAGTAAGTAACACTGGTCTTCCTCAGTACTAACCATGAACACGAAACAACTAAAGCTGATAGCTGTCAAGTTTAACAATTTAGTCATGTTGCTGAATCACAGCAAGTTTAAGTTACTAATGCTTCCTGGAACTGATGTGGACGTTTTCAAGATGACCCGCTTATATTTGTTTCTTAATAATCAAGTTTTATCAGATAATTCTGTATTTCTGTGATTCTCAGAAGCCAATGTTGTGACCTGGGGGGGCATCTGTTGGAGCAGAAACTCCAACAGTACTTTGATTTACACACTTGAATGTACCCTTTTCTTTCTGCGTGGAAAGAAATGAAGCAGCCCAAGCCCAGTCTTTGTAGCTTTCACCAGCCATCTCATTTATCTAGACACTTACTCAGTGTGATCACAGCACAAATTATTTATTTCATACCCCTGACAGTTTTGTACAGTGAGTTCTCTGGTGGACAGATCTATCACATCTATTGCTTTTAATTCAGCAGAATTGAGAATGTTGCAGAACAAAAACCAACCAACCAAACAAAAGAACTTGGTGAAGTTTTGAGTTCTAGCAGATACCTTAAGGAAACAGTTAGTGTCTTTCAAATTTAACCCTTTCAGATTGATGATCTCTCTCCTACCTGGTACTGCTATTCTGCCTTTGCTATCTCTGTTTTCCAGACATAAAATAGCTCTGATCTTACTGCTGGGAGCTGATTGGAATACATTCTCAAGATTAAAAAGAAATTGTCTTTAATCCCACTTCATACTAAGTGTACACATCTTTGTCACACGTCCTAATCTACTAAAATGTCAGAATCTCTGTGCTAGATTCAGACAGACGTTTACTGGATGTTATTACTAATAATGTAGTAATTACTAGTAATTACTAATAGCCTTATGAAAGCTGTGTTTTGGGGTATTGTTTGCTCAGATCCGATAGTCATTATTTTAGGTGGAAAATGAAAGGAGTAATGCTCGCAAATAACTATTTACCTGTTAATAGGAATCAACAGTGATCCCTATGTTACAAAGTGAATTTTATTTCAGGTATTGAACTGAAACATCTTTGTCTGGAGTACATGACTCCTTGGCTGTCCAATCTGGTCCGATTCTGCAAACACAATGACGATGCGAAGCGCCAACGAGTCACTGCTATTCTTGATAAACTTATAACAATGACAATAAATGAGAAGCAGATGTACCCTTCTATTCAGGCTAAAATATGGGGAAGTCTTGGACAGGTACAAATTCTGCATGATTTCTTGTAATTTGTTTATAAGCAGATTATAGTGTTTTCAGTCACTTACATAAGGATAAAGTTTTAGACAGACTGGATCTTGCTTATTTCCCAGAAGTATGTTTTGGGTTTTTTTCTACCTCAAATCCAGTTTCTTCTCAATAACTGCAGCATTTTATGAATAGCTGTACTTTGAAGCAGAGAACAAAACAAAAGTGATACCGTATCATACTTCTGCAGCTGTGAAGCATTTTGATCTGATGCAATTCATTTTACATTTCTAATATTTCAGTAGGCTTTTTCCAAAAAGACAACAAGTCGCTAGGATTGCTGCTTCTAATTATGGTGGCTATGCACCTTCAACTAAAAAACACAAAGATTTACTTATTCAGAAGGTTATTTACCGTAGAAAAATTATGTTAACCAAATAATAACGAAGGCTTTTTTGTCTCTACCAGATCACAGATCTCCTTGACGTAGTGCTGGACAGTTTCATCAAAACTAGTGCCACAGGGGGCTTAGGATCCATTAAGGCTGAGGTTATGGCAGACACAGCAGTAGCGCTTGCTTCTGGAAATGTAAAATTGGTTTCAAGCAAAGTGAGTTCCCTCTTTGCTTCCTAAACAGTAATTTCACCTTTAGATAACGTAGCACTGAGGTGCTTTCTGAGGACTCAGCAGTAATGGAACAAAAAATATATATATATAGAATAACCGCAATGTTAATTTGTAACTGATTTTACTGAAATTTTGAGCTCTGCTCTTTGTTCCACACAATGGTTGCTCTCTTTTCAGGTGATTGGAAGGATGTGCAAAATAATTGACAAGACTTGTCTGTCTCCAACTCCCACTCTGGAACAGCACCTGATGTGGGATGATATTGCCATTCTAGCACGTTACATGCTGATGCTCTCCTTCAACAATTCTCTGGATGTGGCTGCACATCTTCCCTACCTCTTTCATGTGGTTACTTTGTTGGTGGCCACTGGACCCCTTTCTCTCAGAGCTTCCACTCATGGCCTTGTCATCAACATCATTCATTCTCTGTGCACTTGCTCACAGCTTCATTTTAGTGGTAAGTTCTAAACAGATTTTTGATTGATTGCTTTTTCGTTTCAGAAATACCAGAGTTATCTGTCACTCTTTCAACAATTCTGAGCTTGAAAATACTGTGGTGCTGTTGAGCTTTTGTAGAAACTAGAATAAGGGTATGAGCCAGAATAACTATGAAGGGAGAGTTAAAATGTGGCTGGTTTTGAGCAGGTGTGCAGTATAAATTGTAAATGGGTCTTTGAAAAAGGGAACAAAGTAAGTACCGATAAGTTCCTGTAATGCAGATTAAGGATAAAATACATCTGTGCTAAAACTGGCTGATGTACATCTTTTGAATAGTTGCATAGTGTGGTAACAAATATCAGTTACATAAGAACATTTTGAAACTGCATGGTTAAAGCAGGAATGTTGCATACAGCTGTATTACAGCAGTCCTAAAATGTGTGAGATAGCAAGGATACAGCAGTCACAGAGGTACAGTGTAAAATCAGGATGGATTTCGTGAAAAAAAATCAAGAAGCTTATGTAATCTTGTGTTTTTAAATATCTGAAAGCTCCTTTTATATCTATGTGAATGTGTGCATAGACACAGACATTTGTATTTAAAGACAAGCCTTCCTGTTTAAAAAGTGAGTTTGAAGTACACCGTAACGGAGCAAAGTTCAGAACTGTAAAAATATGCAGTGCCAGTCCCAGGGCCTTCATTTTCTTCTGATCTAAGTGACTTAATTGCAGTGGGAGCCAAAGCCAGAATTGAACTGCAGTTTGAACTTACAATAATGTTGACCTTCCAAACCAGGAGCACTCCGTGTTTCTGTTTACCTAACAAAAATGAGGAAAGGCCTCAGAGAATCACATCTTTAGACAAATTTGTTCTTATCTATTTTCAGACTGCATTTCTCTCATGACTGCTTTCAGTGGTCTGTGCAACAGGCCACAGTTGTTCTGGCATGTTCTGAAACAAGTAGCAAAGAAAACAGTATTGAAATGTGCATAGGTTTATCATCTGCTTGTGTACTTGTGGAGAATGAGCTTAAGTGTGTTTAAAATGTGAATTGTATGTCAGTGTTTTACGTCTAATGTGTAAAACTTTATTCAACAGAGGAGACCAAGCAAGTTTTAAGACTGAGCTTGACTGAATTTTCTCTGCCTAAATTTTATTTGCTGTTTGGAATCAGCAAAGTGAAATCAGCTGCAGTCATAGCATTCCGCTCCAGCTATCGAGACAGGTCATTTTCACCTGGCTCCTACGAGAGGGAGACTTTTGCACTGACCTCCTTGGAAACTGTTACTGAAGCTTTGTTGGAGATCATGGAGGTACGTGTTTCAAAATGAAATGCTGCTTATTCTACAACGAGCAGCAGTGACATGATAAGGAACACTTCCAAAAACTAAAATAACTGAACATTCTGAATTAAAATAATACATTTTCTTTATGTTCTGTATGTTCAAACAATGTCATTCTTTTTAGGCTTGTATGAGAGATATTCCAACATGCAAGTGGCTGGACCAGTGGACCGAACTAGCTCAAAAGTATGTTATAGATCTCAAAACATAACCCCTAACTGCCTGTGTAGTACACTTAAACTTTTCAGTTTTCCATTGTGCAGCTTGCCTGTTGTATATTCATTTAATGTAGTGTACTCTGTTTCTTCACAGGTTTGCATTCCAGTATAATCCATCCCTGCAGCCAAGAGCACTTGTTGTCTTTGGCTGTATAAGTAAGCGTGTGTCTCATGGACAAATAAAACAAATAATCCGAATTCTTAGCAAGGTAGTATTTGGGTCTCTGTTTGTTTTCCTCTCTGACTCATAAAGTAACTCAATTTTTTTAATATTCCTATTGAATATAAAACTCAGCATAATTTCACAGTAAATGCATTCTTCAAGCATATTCTTCTACAGAGAAACCTGATGGGAAACTGTCTTTGTAGGCCTGGCTTTTCATGTTAAATTAGTTTGGTGACAATAAGTTTATCAGCAGCTACTTCTAGAGTAACATTAGTTTTCAATACTGAGTTTAAAATTTGGGACACTGCATTTAGATCCAGAAGAGCCAGTATTTCAATAAATGAGAAATTTTCTGGCAGTGCAGCTACCTGCATGTGTGTTATTCTTTTTTTTCTTCTTTTTTAAGGAAGTTAACAATGTGTAGCAACTAAATTCAAGAAGAAGCAGAATGTTTATATGAGAAAACATTAAACATACTAACTAGCTTAACTAGCTTTGCAATTATGTCCATATTTTCAAAGAAGGTTGTGTTCTATAGCAGCTGAATAGTGGTAAATTTCTTTAAGTATTTTTATGTGGACATAAAATTTAACTGTGCGGTGTCTGAACTGCAGAAGAGCCATTCTGTAGCTCTTGCACTCTTCTCTTTAAATAACCCATTGCGTGATTGTTTACAACAATAAATAAATGTTGGTGTAAATCTTCGTTTCTAAAACTCCTTTCAGATTGGTTTAAAGGGAACTCAGGCTTTGTAAACTAATTGAGAACCACATTATAGTTTAGAGCTTTCATCTTTTCACAAAGCAAAATCTAATTATGGGTTCCGTTTTCTTCTTATTATTCTTTTTTTTCTACAAAAAGGGTCTTGAGAGCTGTTTAAAAGGCCCTGATAATTACAATAGCCAAGTTCTAATAGAAGCTACGGTTATAGCACTCACCAAATTGCAGCCTCTTCTTAACAAGGTAAGCAACTGGATTTCTGGAGTAAACAGAATGTATTTTGTAAGTGAAAGTTATAATTACAAGTATAAACTCAAAAATGTAAGTAAGTCTTGTGGTATCTGACGTTCACACGTTGCTGCTATGACTCACGCTTGAAACACTGCATATGGGAAGTATGTCACAGATGTTCATATGTGCAAAAGCTTTAAAAAGACTTCAGAATGTACTGTTCTGCTTCATCAAACTGGGCCATAGCAATATACGCAAAGGCTGCACCACAGTTTGTGTTCATTCTTAACATGGATTTTCCATCTTGGCTTTCAAATGTGCAATTGCTCATACATCTTTCTGATCAAGCCTTGTAATAAGTTTTGATGATGTCTTATGTGATATTAATGTAGCCATTTGATGTTACTTTGGTGAACTGATCAGCATATCAGAAGGTACACCATCGATGAATCACTTCAGATTTACCTGTGGAGTGGCATTGTCATGCATACCTAAAAGAACACAGTTCTATGGCAAAGTTCTGAAAGGGCTTCTAGAGAATATGGATGTGTCTGCAACTCCTGCTTTGTTGATACCTTTTAAAATATACTTAATAAATAAATAAATAAATAATATATTTTTTTCCCTGTCAGATGTATTTGAATGGCTGCTTTAATGTGCATATTTGACTTTCATTCACATAGCCAAGGACTTTAAAAAAAAGTTTAAAATTAACGTAGATTTGTTTCACTCTTACTTGGTTGCTTTGCACTGTCTTATGTGAAAGTAGAATCGTGACCTTTTCATTTCCCTTCTCCTTCTAGGACTCCCCTATGCACAAGGCCCTCTTCTGGGTAGCCATGGCAGTACTGCAGTTGGATGAGGTCAACCTATACTCAGCAGGTACAGCACTGCTTGAACAGAATCTGCATACCTTGGATAGCCTTCGAGTGTTCAATGATAAGGTAAGCAAGGCCTCTGCTAGTAATCCGCTGTGATTAAACGTTAAACCTTAGTTCCTGTAAGCAGTTAGTTCTATTCAAAAGAAAAAATATAAATATTCCTTGTCCTGGTGAACAGTTAAAACTGAAATTTGCATTGCAAGCTGTTTACTTTTGTAATATCAGCAGTACACTGTGATGTAGAGATGGCAGCCTAACTATTCTGTCCCAAAATGCAACTGAGAAATACATAGATGTATTCAAGTCAGAAGTGCAGTCAGTAGGTTCCTGTACATTCTTAAATTACCATGTTTTGTCACTGTTCTAGTTTACTGTGATGAGTAACCTTCAATCAAATAGGATGTTCTGAAGAAATTCATAATGGGGGCAATGAGGCCCTGGCACAGGCTGCACAGAGCAGCTGTGGGTGTCCCATACCTGGGAATGTTCAAGGCCTGGCTGGGACCTGGGCAGCCTGAACTGGTGGGAGGTGTCCCTGCCCATGGCAGAAGATGTGCACAGAGGTCCCAGCCAAATCCACTCTTTGATTGTATGAAATATTTTTATGTCTTATTTTCTCTGAGTCAGAGCCCAGAAGAGGTGTTCATGGAGATCAGGAGACCACTTGAATGGCACTGCAAACAGATGGATCATTTTGTTGGGCTCAATTTCAACTCTAACTTCAACTTTGCACTAGTGGGGCACCTCCTGAAAGGTAAGAATGCATGTTGCTGCTCATGTGTGAAAATGAATGTGTAGTTTCATTTGCTACAGTACATTACTTCTTTCTCCTGGAATACTTTCTGTGCTTGCCTGTATCTGCTCACTGTAGATTGATTTGTGAGATAATAGAAGCAATATATGCACAGACATTTGTGATTGTGCGATTTTGGACTGAGGGACTGAATTAGTAGCTTTGAATGTGCCATTTCTGTTAGTGTTGTACTCCCTTACCATATGAATGAAGTGTCCTGAGAACATGCTGGAAAATAGTTATAAATGCTTTTTTAAAATATTTATGCTTTGTAAATATGTTCTAAAAAATTAAATATGAGATTTGGTGCTTAAACCTCATTTTGCAGGGTACAGGCATCCTTCACCTACCACTGTAGCAAGAACAGTAAGGATTCTACATACACTACTAGCTCTGGTTAACAAACACAGAAACTGTGACAAGTTTGAGGTGAACACCCAGAGTGTGGCTTACCTAGCAGGTAAGATTAAACAAACGTTCTTCTGAACATGGGTTAACTGAAAGGGAATGGGATATTGTGGGAATATCTTCTGGTGTTGGGCTAATGACTCTGTTATCAGTATAAAAGGAACTTGTAACTGGAGATGGACGAGAGTCTGGGTTAGGCTGCTGTGCGTCACTGACGCAGTGTGGTCTGAAGGCTTGTCGGTGCAGCACCTACTGGGCAACGTCCAGAATGCTTCAGGGAGACTGAAGGTGTTTTGGTTTAAATTCTAAAGTGTGTTTTTCCTTACAGAATTTACATTTCTAGTTGTCTAGAAACAGAAATCATGGCTGTATGAGGGCAGATGATTAGATCATGGAATTCTAGTTGGTTTGAGAATACAGTTATTTTTTTAATGACCTACTTCTAATCTGTACATTTCAGTAAGGTGTAATTACATCTCCGTGGTCTTTTTTGTCGTAAGTAGAAACTTCAAGTAGATGCTTACATTCTTCACCGTATTCCTGACAGAAAATTTGCACCAACTTTCTTTGATTTTATTATTTTTTAGCTTTGCTGACAGTGTCTGAGGAAGTTCGAAGTCGCTGCAGCCTAAAACATAGGAAGTCTCTCCTGTTGACAGATGTCACAATGGAAAATGTTCCTATGGATACATATCCCATCCATCACAGTGACACTAGCTATAGGTTGGTTGTCTATCTTTTCGAGAATAAAAGTTACCCAAATTTCAATGTCTGTTTTCATTACTAAGTCATCTAAAGGTGAGCTGCAATAAGTAGAAAACTAAACCCCATGTTCATTAAATCTAAGTTAATATTCAGCTGCACATTGGTGGTACCTGACCAATATGCTCCTGTGGTCAAGAATCATAGGGAAATTTGTGTATTGAGTCCGTAGAAGTAGGATTTTGAGATCTGCAAAGCAATTTCAGACTTCAGTTAACTGCTTTGGAGATACTTAAATCTTTATTGATAACCCTCTCCTATGAGACCTAATCTCGCTTCGTTCTTCATTTGCATTTTAGAATAAATTTTTTTGTCTTTTTAAGAAGAAAGGACATGCCAAGTGATTGCTTGATTCCTGTCATTGGAAAACTTTGACATCTTATCAGCTGTCCATATGCAGCCACTGGAGTAAGCTAGGAAGTCAACCTAGAAGTGCCACGCAGAGTCAGTTTTTCTCAGTACAGAGCACTTTACTCAGTAGCTCTGTTTTTAGTATCCAGTATGGAGCAGCAGATAATAAATGTCTTACGTTTTGCCCTATAGGCAGATTCGCTTGTGTTCTTGTTGCTTTATATTCAGCTCTTCAGCATTAGGTTCGTACCAGATTGTCAGTTTTGACTAGCTCAGACATTTTTCTAGCAAAATAATTACTTTTTATTGATACATATTTCTGCTAGAAAATAAAGGATACCTTGGCTAGCTGAAAAATTAATATCTAAATATGCAAAAGTTTTAAAGACTTTCTTAATTTCTCTGCACTTTCAGGACACTAAAAGAAAATCAACCGTGGTCATCGCCAAAGGGGTCAGACAGACATCTGGCTGCCAGTTACCCGACAGTGGGACAGATAAGCCCTCGAACACGAAAGTCCATGAGTTTGGATATGGGGCAGCCTTCGCAAGCAAACACTAAAAAGCTCCTAGGTTATTAAGATTCCTGATTTACTAATTTGTCTGCGGGATACTCCATGAAATGTTACTGGAGAAAAATTGTATTTGTTCTGACTTCAAGTGCTTATTCTTGATTCAGAGAAATGCACGTGATTTGTACAAAATGCAAATAGAGGACACTACAATTGAAGAGAAATAATTTAGTTTGGTTTGCGTTGGTCAGGAAGATGGAAATGTTACTCAGAATGTGCATGCTGAAGTGATTAAAAAAAAAAAAAAGATATTTCAGACACTAAAGGTTCATAGTGTCAGTTTTCTGGGGAACAGGCTCCTTGGCAAGGTCTGTTGTGTCAGACCAAGGGGCAGTGGTTTCAATCTATGAAGGAGGAGATACAGTTTGGATATAAGAAGGAAGTTCTTTACAACAAGGATGGTGAGGTGCTGGAATGGGTTGCCCTGATAAATGGTGGTGCCCCATCCTTGGAGACAGTCAAGGTCAGGCTGGACCAGGCTCTGAGCACCTGGTGGAGCTGCGGATGTCCCTGTTCACTGCAGGGGGATGGGACAAGATGATCCATAAAGGTCTCTTCCAACTCAAAAGATACTATGAAACAAGATCAGTTCACCACATCACTTATGGTTACTGTTCTACATTGTAGTGTACATGGAAGAAGAGAGACATTTCTTTCATTACAATCCCGTTACTGCTTCCTTTCCAGTAATCACATTTTGGCATGTTTATTCAATGTGATGTGTTGACCAGGAAACCATAGCATGCCCACAGCTTACATACTTGAATAAATTGCATGCTATTCTCATATGCATTGTGAAGCATTTTGGAAACTGTGATGGAGAGCGGCATGGTGTAACCGTAATTTCTCTACCATCTCTGAAAGCAGTGAAAATGTCCCCAGATTCCTACTGACATGTTGCAGATAGGATAGTAGCCAATCAGAAATACTTAAAGTATGGATTTAGGTTTAATGTTTTTAATTTCCTGATAAATTGTTTTTAGGTACAAGGAAAAGTTTTGACCATTTGATATCGGACACAAAGGCTCCTAAAAGGCAAGACATGGAATCTGGAATCACAACGCCTCCCAAAATGAGGAGAGTAGCCGAAAATGATTATGAAATGGGTGAGAAACAGGACTAACATTTTCAGAATAACACTAATTATAAATGCTTTGTATTTATATACAAAGGATTGTTTCCAAATTCAATGTTTATTTTCTTAGGTTACTGCAAGGTCAGGGAGAAATACCTTAATAATGGCTTATGGAGAGTGTAGGCTTTCATATCACTGGCAATTGAGGTTTGAATTAGAGTTGCTCAGTTTGCAGATGCAGGATAAGGGGCAGCTATAAAGTCCTATATACAGGAGTGAAATAAGTAAAATTCGGCTTTTTGTGGCTTACTGAGCCCTAGCTGCAGATTTTGCAAGTGGAATCTGACATGATGCCTAGAATGCCTCTCTTCATCTTCTCCCACATCTGCTTCCTGTGACCCCATCCCCAATTGCAATGCAAGACCAGGGTTCTTCTGTTGTATCTGATGTCAGTCTGCTGCCTGACGCTGAAAACGTTACTTACCACCCCTGGGCCTGTATTTCACTGAATAGGAAATTGGGGTTATTGTTTGCCATTTGATAATACATCCCATGTGACAGTCTAGCTCTGCTAGTATTACAGCATAATTGTTGCTTTTATACTTTATGAGAAGTCTGGTGAAATCTGAAGTTTGCATATAATTGGACTTGTTATGCAAGATCTGATTCTGTTTTGGTGTAGGTTTATTTCCCTTTTGATTAGTTGGTCTTTTTTGTTTGGCAGAAACCCAGAGGATATCACCGCAGCAGCACCCCCATCTCCGAAAGGTTTCTGTTTCTGAGTCAAATGTGCTCCTGGATGAAGAAGTTCTGACTGATCCAAAAATCCAAGCACTGCTGCTTACAGTTCTTGTAAGCCTCTTTCTGTGTATCATTGTCTGTTACTTTCTGATGGTCTTTCATCGTCCAGAGAAATGTTCCTCGTGGTGGAACAAAATCCATTTTGATCCATTTCACATGGATCAAAATTAGAATGCATTGTGCCACTCCGTTCTTTGCTGCTTTTCTTCAGACTTTCTAAGAATTACTTTTATAATCCCATTAAAAAAAAACAACATGGGGGGAAATTGGGAATTTCCATGATTCTGTATCTGTAGTGCAGAACATGTCGAACACTTGGTTCCTTTTCCTGACAGAATTTTATTACAAACTGATTTTATGTAACAAGAACCTATTTTATGTATAACATATTTTAAAAGTTAAGAAGAGAAAATTGTTAGAATACCAGCACAGTCCAACTTAAACCTTGACTAAACGGCAATATAGCAACCAGTACGTTAGTGCTTTCACCAGGTACACCGATACACTTTGCGTTCCTGTTGTAATGCAGAAAGTTTGTCAAAAACTGATTAGCTAATTCTGGGCCAAAATAGAAGCTATTATCAACTGTTCTTTTTGTTTCCCATGGCATAAAGCAACTTAATTTCATGTCTCCAAATTAATCTTCTGTAATGCTGCTTCTTCTGGAATCCTGAAATCTTACAGACCTTAAACTATAACAACAAGCGAAAAAGCCTGTAACTACTCAGCCTCCCTTAGAAGCGTGCTGATTTAGTCCTTTGCATTATCACAGGCAACGTTAGTGAAGTACACTACTGATGAATTTGACCAGCGGATTCTGTATGAGTATTTAGCAGAAGCCAGTGTTGTCTTCCCAAAGGTCTTTCCTGTTGTGTAAGTATCTGAAGCTGTTTGTGATGACTCTGTACTTGGCCTTCCTTTAAAATGTCTCTGGTCCAGGGCAAGCATGTGTGAGTTGCTTTACTCATTTCTACATTACGAGCTTCACTCTGCCCTTTGCTTGAGACAGATGTCCATCTCAATTTGAGAACATTGCATTCACTTAACATAGGGGAGAAAGGAGTGTTCTTACAGGAATGGGCATCCTCACGTGGCACTGCCACAGGCGGCCCTCTGGAACACATCAGTTCTCTGGGCAGGTTGGCAGAGCAGCCAGGGAGCCTGTCTGTGCAGCCATCCATTCCTACCGAAAGCTTTCAGCATTGCTGCTGCCATTACAGCAGGCTGGTGACTCACTGTGGCTTTGGCACTTATTTGGTACTGTGGAAAATCACATTTCTTTTTGACATGGTCGTATAGTTTTCTATATAAGTCAACACATACAATTTTAGATGTTTTTGTACTAGTTAGACTCAATTTTTTTAATCAGTACTCGAGTGCAGATCAAAACTGATGTCAAGTGTTCTTCCAGATATTCTTTCAATATATTTTTTTAGCTATGGGCTAGAAGTCTTTTGCTGTAAAGTTGTTGAGAACTGCATATTTGTTTTGTGGAAAAAAAATAATCTTCTGTTCTTTTCTTTAGGCATAATTTATTGGATTCCAAGATCAATACCCTTTTGTCACTGTGTCAGGATCCAAATTTGTTGAATCCAATTCATGGAATCGTTCAGAGTGTTGTTTACCATGAGGAGTCTCCACCCCAATACCAAACTTCTTATCTACAAAGTAATTGTTTTTTAATTGCTGAATTCCAAGTTAGATTCCCTAATGCCTCAGCAAGAGAGCTGATGAATTTTGTTGTGTGGTTTCTTTCTTGACTTCGTAAATCCTTCCTAACATTAAGTTTGTTGTTGCAGGTTTTGGATTTAATGGCTTGTGGAGATTTGCTGGCCCATTTTCCAAGGTAAGAGATAAATTCAGGAATGATGCAGATAAGTGATAAGTGATAAAATTGATATGAGCAAGTCAGAAACGTAAGGGTTGCTCTTATGACTGGAAGTTTTTCGGCCTGCAGCAGCTGTTTTGATGAAGTCAATCAGGTTGAAGTTTATTGAAGTTGGATAAAAATAGTCAAGTGGTAGATACAGCTTTTCAGCACCCTAAAGTTTGCAAAGAGTCCGAAGACATGGAATGTTATTCAGAGACTATGGTTTGTTGTCTGCATCTTACTGTTTAAGAGTTCAAATCAGTAAGAGTGATAATTCCACGAGATTAAATTCTATGTTACAGCAGAAGAAATAAAAGCATTGACCATCTGTGCTCCCATTTGTTGCCTCTAGTCATTGCTACAGAAACTACATGAGCAGAGTAGGCAGTGTTCTGGCAGTAAGGTAATACTCCTAGTAACATCTTAAGTTTGGGTGATTTGGAACTTAAGAATGGAACAGCCCCCTCTTCTGGCTGTGCGGTTCTTAGATGTACTAAAATCGCATCTGCGAGTGATCTGTAGTATTACATTTAGACTAATCTGGGAAGGACCCCAAATGGGTTTTCACACGTAGTTGCACCCAGATGCTTTTTATACATTTCAGGCAGAACCATTGTAAACTTACGGTGAGTCAGGGGTGCAGCTCATCGACAGAAAAGTAGGAGGAAGTGACACAACCTTTTTTTTTCCCAGCAAACACAAATCCCAGACTATGCTGAACTCATAGTGAAGTTTCTTGATGCCTTGATTGACACGTATTTGCCTGGAATTGATGAAGAAACCAGTGAAGAATCTCTCCTGACACCCACATCTCCGTATCCTCCTGCAGTGCAGAGCCAGCTCAGCATTACAGCTAACCTTAACCTTTCCAATTCCATGACCTCGCTCGCAACTTCCCAGCACTCCCCAGGTCAGTAGCAGTTGTGGTACTACATAGGTAAGGAAATGTACTGAATTTATAAAGCCAGGTACTCTATCTCACTGTGTTTTTAATATGTTTACACATCAAACATGATTGCGTTCTTGAGTCAAATGACTATTAAATTGTTGACTAAGCTGTTACACTGGTATTTCAGATGCTGGATTTTGTCAAGCACAAAAGCTGTCTCCCAAGTCATTATGCATGGAGAAAATAACATGAAGTACATCTGAATGAATAGCAGCTGCATCTTAACATGGAACATATGCAACAATGAATCCTAGAAAGCTGATAAAGACAAATACATAATCTTGAAATTTTGCAAGGAAAATAATTTCCACTTAGGCAGTACAAACTAGCACATATAGGAAAAATAACCCAGAGCCGTGCTGTGATTGAGAGTGCCTGGACTGACTGTTTCAGTTGGCTACGTGGGATAAAGCTGAGACTCCTACAGGCAGCACCAAATGGGGCTCAGACTGCTTGGAGGAAGAAGGAAAAAAAAGTATGACAGTGTTCAGAAGTGCAGCCATCACTGGCTGCAAATGGAAATGCTAAATTCTGTCTGGCTTGGAGAGAGGGGAATTAAAGAAGGATGCAGAGGTTAAATGTAGCAGCATAGATTTTTGGGGTGAAAAATGAAAAAATAAGACTAAAAAGGTTTTGACATAGAATATGAGACAGAAACTAGAGAAAATGGAATGTAGGAAGAAAACTGAACGTATGTCAAAGAGATCTACCAGAAGATTCTGCTTGAAGTGATTCTGGTTATTGGCTCATACGCTGAGAAAATGCTTTGCTCTTCTTTGTCAAGCAGTTACACAGTCTGATGTTTCTCAAATAGTGATTTAACTGCTGCAATTCTGAACACTGAAATCAATCAGCCTTTTATTTTGGCTTTATTTCTTACCTAATGACTCGAGACCACTCAGATTTGCGTGTGAGACTTAGAGAAGCATGTTGGGTTTTTTGACTCTTTACTGATTGGTTTCTGGTAGCTCTGACATAAGTCTTACTTAGTTGTGCATAGCTCTATTCATGGTTTTTTGACTATTACAAGTTTGCAGAGGTAAGGCGTGCAGAGGTGAGATTGTGTTCTGTGGTGCTCCAGTAGTGTGGGAATGGCAGTTTCCTTTTTTTCGTGCAGTGAGAAGTGACTACAATTCTTCACCAGTCTGAGAACTCAGTTCAAGTTATTTATGTTTGGAGTGATCACTTCTTGATGTATTGATTCTGAGTTCTAGAAATATGCTCTTAAAATTCCTGTCAAAAACAGGACTTGATTTCCAGTCACACGAGTACAAGATGTGTTACATTAAATAATGTTGTCTGAAGTGAGGAGAGAAAATATGAGAGGTATTTTGCACAGTTGTTACCTCTTTTTCTGATACTTAATTAATAGTAAAGTTTCTAGACTAGAGGAGACTGTGGTTGTCATTGTGACGTTGATATTGATTCCTTGTTTTGCATTCCTGCCTGGGACAAGTAAGAAAAGAACGCTGATTTGAAAGGAACTTACTGTTTGTGTCCTCCTTTTACCCCTCACTTTATGTTCTTACATGGAAGGAATTGAGGCAGCTCTTCAATTTTGTTGTTTCTATTCAAGTGTTGCACAAACAGATGGGTTTTGATGAATGCTGGTTAAGAGCCCATCTCCACCAGCAGCATTTGGGAGGAACTGGCAAACTTGTTAAGTGATGCAGGTCTGTAATAATGCATTTTTGATACTGAATGCATGGTTTTCTGGGAGGTAAAATGTTAGCCTCTATGAAGCAAAGGAGATTACTGAGGGATAACTGCTGTTATCACAGGACTTCCCCATGCAAGGCTGGAGCCTGTTAGCTGCTGCTGGTTATCAAGTAGGTATATTTTTCAGTTTGTTTTATCAGCTTTTTCTTGAGATTTTGTTGTTGTTTTTTTGTTTCCCTTTATCAAAAGCTGAAAGGAATGCAAAGGACAGTAAGAAAATTCAGCCATGAGGACTGTCGTGCTTATTTGAATAGGCTTGAGTGCCTTCAGAAACTTAGAAAGTGGTTTTCCAGCATTTCATTTTGTTTCCATATCCCACATCTATTACCCTGCTCCACCTAAGTCAACTTGCTGTTTCTCTCATTTAAACTGTTTCATTAACCAATGCAACTTTGCATAAAACATGCTTTGCTTTTTAGGCTGCTTAATTGTTTCAAAAATCTTGTTCTGACACTTTATACAGCTCCCTTTTGCATTCTCCTTCACTGTGCCTTGAGGCGTCGTGCTGAGGGAGTAAGCAATGAGAGATGTAATGTATCTGCCAATATAGAACCATTGGGAGAAGAACTGCAGGATAGGAAGTAAACATGGGCACTGGGCTGCTGAAGGCAGAACCACGGCTGTGGGGCTGGCATGAGATGTAGGCCCTTCATCTGCTTGCTGTGATAAAACTACTGAGAAAATAAAGTATTTAGCAGTGGTGAATTGAATTAAAGAAACAGTTGGATCCAAGTATGTTTTTTTATTATGTTAACAAATACATTAAATTGCTCATAATGTATTTCTTGAATCCAGAAACAAGTAGACAAGATTGTTTATATGTTTTGTCTGTCATCTGTCCCCACCCCATCCCCCTTGTCATGGACATTATTCACTTACGTTTTTTCTTTCATTCTGTGTTTGTAAAGCTTCTCTGCCTTGCTCTAAATCTGCAGTTTTCATGCAGCTTCCTCATCAAGGTACTCTCTACTTCCATCATATTTGCACGAGATGCTGCTTGATCTGCTTTAGGGTTGGGCTTGTGGCATGAGAAGTGTTTTACTAATCCTGAATACAGGAATGGCTTCAGTGTAAGTGCTAAGCTGTTGCATTTCTCGTGTAATGCAAGTAATATTTACTGGTGTAGCGTCAAATGCCATTCACATCTTCAAGAATAAGATACATTTGGTAATAGTGGAAGCTCAGTGTGTGAAATTGTTCTGCTGCACATATTAAGCTAAAATGTAAAATTATTTCCTGAGCTCTTCAGTTTGACAGGTCAGCTTCAGCATCATTGGTGCTCCACCAGGAAACAGACACCAGTTATTTGGACTAAATGGCAGCAGACAGAGGGTTCATTAAAATGAATTCTCATCAACACCATTTGATTTCTGCTTCTGTGTGGAGAAATAAATAGGTCTGCAGAAGACATTTTTTACTCACACATGCAGGTTGCTTCCTGTTCTCATCATAGCTTGTGACTTCATGAGCTCGCACACACAGGCAGCGGAAAGATGGCAGCCTTCAGACAGCTTCTGAATGTAGTTTTGATTTTCACTGCAACTGTGAATTGGAGGAGAGTAATCACTATTCTTGCTTGTGAGAATCAATTTCTTAGAAGGGTGAAACGTAGAACTGTGGGAGATACTGTTTGTAGTGATGGGATTTTGCTCTAACCTTTTTATTTGCTGTCAGACATCCTAATTTTTGCTTCTAGTTATACTTTGAACCTCTCCCATTAAATTATCATTCCTGCTACTCATTCCAATGCTGTACATGTACTGTAAGTGTTTAGTGTTAAATGTGCCTCAAACATACTCATCGTGTTGCAGAAGTAATGTGACAGCTGCATGAAGATACACAAGTGATTAACTCAGAGTAGGGTTAGCATAAAAGTAATGACTGAAAACACGTCTGCACTGAGCAGGAGTCTTAGCTTTTAAGTCTTCAAATGACAGACTGTATCCAGGGTTGTAGGGCAGTGGCTCATACCCAGTCATGCACTGTCATCTTGTCATCATGAAGTTACACTGGTGGGGTTTGTTTAGGAGGGTTGTTTCGTGTGATTCCTTTAGCACAACACAGTAGAAGTTCCCTTGTCCTGCAGCGAACATCTAAAGCTCAAGAAGAGTACGTGCATTTGGGTAGAAATCCTGGTTTCATTTTTACCTTCTACCTCCTGCCTCTGTCTGGGAGTGCAGCACTTTGGCAACAACAGTCATGAAAATTTCCAGACTCGCCTCTTGTTTGCATAATTGTGCAATTATGTCCAAGGTTTGGCCCTAGAGTTTCTTTACTCTTGATTTGGGAGGGTAGGGATGGAGCATTTTATTTTCAATTACCCTTGTTCATTCT
The DNA here is from genome assembly GCF_039878825.1 of Excalfactoria chinensis. Classification (NCBI taxonomy): domain Eukaryota; kingdom Metazoa; phylum Chordata; class Aves; order Galliformes; family Phasianidae; genus Excalfactoria; species Excalfactoria chinensis. The sequence goes on along the minus strand of NC_092843.1, from coordinate 7,916,766 downwards.
GCCCACAAATACATCAGAGGATGTGCTCTTGCAAGCAAGCAGCCTCGTGCACAGGCAGCCCTGATGCTGCTGTCAGCTGCAGGATGTTGAGGCAGCTCCAAAGCGGAGCACTCTGCCCTTCCTTCTGAACTGGACCTGACTCTCACTGTCCTGTGTGTTACTAATGGAGTATTTGCAGTGACTTTTCCTGTCCTTACGAAGGATAGCACAGAGAGGTGTTGGATCTGGTCAGGGCTGTGCTTACTCTGAACGCAGAGCTGTACATTTGATCTGAAAAAATGATTGTTCATATTACAGTACTGCATCAGATTTCTCATCGTCAGCAGTGAGGATGTGTTACTTCTTGCCGAGAGAGTTACAAGTTGTTTTAAATACTTTGTTAGTTGGATGTCTGAACTGCTTTCCCAGCTGTAGGGCAGCACCGCTGGCTGCTTGTGTTCCCAGAGGCTGTCTCCTCACCGCCACCTGTTCGCATGGCAGACCTGGGTTGTGTCCTGAGCACAGTCACTGAGTGCCACCTGTGTCGCCGTTGCCTGGCCCCATGTGGTCCAGCGGGGTGCCTTGATTCTGGCATCGAGGGTGTCGCAGCATTTTGTCCCGTGAAGGCGCCTACATGCTAACCTGTTCATTTGCAGAAACGTCTGTCCTGAGGGTGCTGAGCCGCAGGGTGGCAAAGCAGGGAAACTAACGTTGGTCTGTGTGTTTTCCCAGGGATCGACAAGGAGAACGTGGAGCTCTCGCCCACCGCTGGCCACACCAACAGCGGGAGGATGCGCCACGGCTCCGCCAGCCAGGTGCAAAAGCAGCGAAGCGCTGGCAGCTTGAAACGTCACAGCATTAAGAAGATTGTGTGAAACTTGGGGTTGGTTTTTGGTTTGATCAGTTTTTGGGTTGTTTTTTTTTTGGGGAAACTGACTGACGTACGTGGGCCTCTTGCAAAGGGCCCCCACCAGTTGTGATGCTGCACTTAATTCTTCAAGTTCCCATCCTGTCAGCCATGTTGCCAGATGATCAACTCCTGAAACATTGCCTGAATTCTAATGCCTTCTTTCTTTTCTTCTGTTGTTTGTTTTTTAATTTAAGCCAGTGTTTCAGAACCGCTTGTAGATCCTGAAGGACTTTGTAGGCAAAGGAGCTGTGAGTTCTTTAACGCTGCAGAACATACCTTGTCCAAATATGAAAGCCATTTCCCATAGACGGTTCTGCCTTGCTTTTGTGATTCGCCTTGTTTGTTTCTTCTCTAAAGGAAAGTGTTAATACTTAATCCTGTTTGCACACTTCTCAAGGTAGTTGCTTTATGACCCAGGGGAAGTTACTATCAGCCTGGTTTTAATTCAAACCTGTAGGATTTTTAGCTGTGGACTTTTTTTTACCATGCTTAAAAGAAACTTAACAGTAGCTGCAGTACAGTGAGCTTAGCCAGAATTGGTCGATTAGATTAAATTCCTAGTAATTAGCAATAAATTGATAGGACAAGGAGGCTTCATGAGTCTCTTCATTCCCCAGACCATAGCTTCAAACACTTGGACTGTATATGGACCAGACTGGATAAACTGGCTTTTTTCCAAAGCAATGTTTTTTTGCCGTACTTTAACTGCACTAAAAAGGTTGTACAGTGGAAAGAAAACCGTCAAGAACTGACTATTACGGTGTCGTTATAGCAGTGTTTAAAATTGAGTGCTGCTTTCTTCCATTTAACGTATGCTTTAGTTTTGCCCTTCTAACAATGCGCACCTTCGAGAAATTCCTGGCAGAAAAACTATTGGGATACGGAGGGGAAAATGTTATTGATGAACTTCCAGCCCTGGGAGGTTGCTTGGCAAAGCTGCTTTTGTGCTGTCCAAGCAGTGCTATAGAAACAGTAATGTTTGCTTAAGGTACACAACTTTGAAACTAACTGACACTTTGTCAAATCCAGGTTATGTTTGAATGTTTGCAGTGCAATTTCTGCTATCGGTGCAGACATCTGCAGTCAGACTTTTCTTGCAGAACTTTCAAGGGGTTTTAGTTTGTAAGGGCTCGTATTTGGGGGTTAAATGAAACTGAAATTGCTGTCACTGTGAAAGACTTGTCAGCCACAGTAATGAATTAGCAATGGGGACTGTGATAATATGCTGCTATGTTGAATGAGGTGTAAAGGTGTGGCACGGGGTGCTGCAGACGTTACCTGCACGGACTGAAGATGTGCAGAGCGTTGGGTCTCAGAGGTGAATAGGCATTCTGACAAAGGCCTGTCAGCCGGGTGCTCATTGTGGGGCTATACACAAATCTACTGCTACAGAACAGTTAAACTTCCTAGATTCAAATCTATGTTGTATGTTAGAAGTTAACAACAATAAATGGCTTTAGAAGGGAAAAAAAAAGTATATCCACTATATGAAAAGGTTAAAATCCTCTAGTGCAATCTTATTAGTGGCTTTCAGTAAATCAAACTCCACAGCTAAATTATTAGAGAATGGTACAATTATAAGTGTTCAGATTTTATTGATACAGCACATAATTCACGTGTATCCACACAGTAACAATGTAACATTTATGTAAATAAAAATGCCTTTATTGTATTGATTCATAAAATAACAATTCTTCTAATTTGTTTACAGTCCTGGAAGAACTATGAACTTAATAAGCTTAATATGCAAATAGTTTGCCAAAACAAGAAGAAAATGTAGAATCGAAATAGAATCATTGGAAAAGATGACAAGTTGTGCAGTTTACCACGTGTTTTTATTCTTGATTGTGTAGGAGCAGCCGTAGAAACGATTCCTGAACTGTTAGATCTATGGAAGGGTTACAAGGCCAGACTTAAATGAAGGAACTGAGCGCTGACTGGTGCCGAGTTTTTGAGCTGCTGCGCATTTGTCACTTGGGAGTCACTGATTTAGAAACCTTTTTCATCTCATACATCAAATCACTAATAGCCACCTTCGGTATCGCTGTTGGTTTGCACCTGATTATGCTGAATCCAGCTATTCCCAGCCCTTCCTGTTTTGCTGAAGACAATGAATTGTAGAATCCTGGAGTTATTCCCTCCATCGGTGGGAGGAAAAAAGAATCTCTTGTCATTTTCTGATACAAAAATAGGATTTTCAGTCATTTCTCCGTGAGCAGATTTTTTTTTAATGATTCCAGATGAACTGCTCTGCTCTGTCTGGACTGAGTGCGTTTGAGAGCAACTCTTCCAACATTCTGCATTGCCTGTATAACAGATGCACCATGAAATAAGAAGTAATGCATTCTTAGAGATACGAGTACGGTGAAACCAAAATTACCTTTTCTGTGAGAACTTAGAACTGCTGTAAGCTCTTGGTCCTGGCTGAAACAAATGATGCATTGATAAAGTCAGCAAAATATCATCTGTTCTGTTTCCTGGGAAGGAGTCGTTTAACATTTTCACTGTGTGGTTGAGTGAGGGACCCAAACCTTCAGAGCAGGGGTGTCAAACATTTTAGGTAAAAAGAGCTGAACTTGAGTGTTACTGCAGACACAGAACCATAGAATGGTTTGGATGGAAGGGGCCTTAAAGCTCACCTTGCAGCCCCTGCCATGGTGGGGCACCTCCCACCAGCACAGGCTGCTGAGGGCCCACCCAGCCTGGCCTCCAGCACCTCCAGGCATGGAGCACCCACAGCTCCTCTGGGCAGTCTGTGGCAAGGCCTCACCACCCTCATTGTGAGGAATTTCTTCCCTTTTCCTGCTCTAAGTCTACTTTTTTAGTTTAAAGCCCTCACCCGTTGTGCTGTTACACTCCCTGTCAGTCCATTCCTGCAGCTCCCGAAGGCTGCTGTGAGGTCTTCCAGAGCCTTCTCCAGGCTAAACAGCCCATCTCCCTCAGCCCGTCTGCACAGGAGGTGCTTCAGCCCTCAGCATCCTCCTGGCCTCTTCTGGACTTGCTCCAGCAGGTCCATGTCTGCCTTTGGGGAGCCCAGACCTGAATGCAGAGCTCTAGGTGGTCACAGCCTACAGCTACAGATGTACTTCAGGGCTATGTTTGCCCTCGTACACAGCAGTACCAGGGTTTGGGAAGTCTGTGCTTATATCAAAGGGGAAAACACCTCCCTTTCATTTGTAAACTTTGATTAGTAAATGGTTGGTCAGTGCCTTACTGTCATCCATCACCATGAAAACCTGCTCCATCTAACAGCCATTGCTGCTGCTTTACTTTTTTGTTTTCTTTCTCACATCCTCCTTTATTTGTTCCCTTTTCCCATTCTGCATATTCTGTGTCGTGCTCTGTTTCATTCCTGTGAGCGCCGCACTCCACCTCTAATCCAGCCTCTTTCACCCCTCTCCTCATCCTGTCTCTCCATTGATGCTAGTGATCAGCAGTCAGTTGCTGATGATGATGCTTCAAGATCGGGCTTGAAACCTGGTGTTAAAGTGGGAGACTCCCAATGTCAGACCTTCCAGTCACTGTTTCAGGCAGCACGCAGCCTACAGTACTTCGGAATGAGAACTTAAATGCAGAAAAATGGGATTGTAACACATGGACCACGTAGCTACACTATGGGGACTGTATGTTTGACACCCCTGGTTTTGAACATGCTATCCATTACGTACTAACTACAGTTCAGTACTGTAAAGATGATTAACATTTTGTGTTTGTATTTTCCCTGACTTAAAGATAATTCAGTAGTATTTGAATAGTACATAACCTACCTGTTAATTATGCCAATGTTTCTGCTTTAATGTGCATGAAGTTTCCAAGAAGAGGAAACTTTTCAGTAAGTATTGTGGAGGAGCACTGGGGAGCATTCCAGGGCTCTCTTCCTAAATGGGTTGTAGGTTTTAGGGCTTTTTCTGTTCCATCCTAAGTTTAATTTTTACAGATGTAATGAAGCACGTCTTACTGTTATGCAACAAACTTACCACACAAAGTCACTTTTAGTGTTGGTCCCACCATTTTTTTTAATGCAGTATATTCACCTGTAAATATTTTTTGTGTAAAATTTGACAGAAAAGTATATTTACTACACTGTAAATACATGTGACGATATATTGTATTATTTTGCTTTTTTTGTAAAGCAGTTAGTTGCTGTATATGTATAACATACAAATTTGATTATTCTAGTGTTAGTCATTGTTAACTACTACTTCTCCTTCCTGCTGTTGCGTTGCGTCATTTAAAAACAAAGCTGTGTACTATAAACTCACACTGTGTATGATATCTTCCTCTTTCCACTTGGGCCTCAACGTCCCCTCGATCCACAGTCCTGTTCCCATGGTAAGCAAGTGTGCCAGGGTGGGCCGGAGCTCTGCTGATTCAGACACAGCTGGTGAGCTTAGGCAGAAGTGGTAGAAGCCTGGTTTCAGGTAACTTGTTCCTCCCATCTTCTCCTCATGTATGTACTTTGCCTTTTTTTGAAGTAAAATGTAAATTCAACCTGCGTCAAGTTGTTTGAAGGTCATTCGCTTATGGGACGGAGTTGGTCTATTCTGAAATGCTTCCTCTGTTTCTTGGAACACGGATTTGGATGGGGCTGAAAGTGAGATTTGAAAAGCTGTTCTCCCTGGGGAAGATGAGAACCAGTTGCCTCGGGGTTTGTCTGTCAGACAAATGTGCTTCTGTGTGGGTGTGATCCTGCAAGGTTCTGAACAGCAGCAAAACTGCCTGTGGATAACTGAGGACAGCATGTGGACAGAACAAAGCCAGCCCCTTGTCATGAATTTCATGTCACTTCAGTAAGATGGTTATAACTGAAAGAATCAGACTTTTTAATGTAAATTCAGTATTTTAATAAAACAGCTGCTTGGCCTTTAAAGAACACAGCAGTATAATTTGTCTATTTGGGCTTTTTTAGCTTAAAAAATTCAAAGTCCCAACTGTCAGGCAACCTTTATGACAAATATATTTATTTCTCTTTTAGGGGAATACTTTTCTACTAAAAATGTGTAAGTACTTATATGCTGCCTTTGTGAATCATTCATCCGTATCAGTAATAGCAGCACTGTGTATAAGAGGAGCCCTAAGAGGTATTTCCTGAAGCCGTGCTAAGTGACTGCTGCTAAAAATGCTGTCATTCCTCTTTTGGACTCCTGACCTTCCCTGGTACTTTTGGTTCAGTGGTAGTGAATGAAAGGGGAGTTATTTTAGCTCAGTCTTTATGCAGTCTTTATGGGGAAAAAATGGCATCCTCAGAGCAACCACTTCTCTATTTGGAAATGGCTTCAGAATCCCTGCCCAGCTGGCACCTCACTGCCGGAATGTTTTACAAAGGGAAAAAAGAGTCTGAGTTCAGAACTTCTTTGATGAAAGGGTACAAATTTTATTCTAGAGTTCAATAAGGGTAAAAGTGTACAAGTAAAACTGCAATTGTTAGAACTGCTGCAGTAAGACTGACCTGCAGTAGATAAGTCCTAAATACTAAGCTGTCTCTGGCCAGCATAAATACTTCCAAGTACCCCAATGGAATAACACGTCTTCCCAATATTCACACTCTAGATATCCCAGATGTTTCATAAAAAAACTGTAGTTCTCGTAATGGTAATGTCAGACTTTAATGTGAATGCCCTAAAAAACAACAAAACGTGCACAGATGTAAAAACTGAAAGCCTTTTCCAGAAGCTGGTGGGGAGGCAGCACAGAGGGAAACTATGGCACAAATATGGAGCTGAATCTGATACCTCTGAATGCTAACATTGCTGCAAGGATCAGCCTCATCTCAGGCTGCTTCACAGCTGTGTGCAGCTGGCTTAAGGAAACACAGCAGATGAAAGCAAGGTGGCTGTGGTTTACCACACTGTGCTGCTTCGACGTCCCGTTCTTCGGCCCACTTTGCTGACCCCAGGGTGGCTCAGAGCCTTTTGTGGCCAAACGCTGTCATGGGAGAACTGCTACATTGAGAAACACCCGCGTGCACAAAATGTAGGTGCAGTCTGGTCCTTCAGCATCCTACCACAGCACCCAGTTCTGCTGCAAGTTGGTCACTTCTGAGATCGTCAAATGCTTCTTATTTTTCTTTCCTCCCTTCAAGCCCATCTGGATTGGTAAGGCAGGCAGCAAACACTTTAACCTGATCAAGTGTATCGTGCTCAGGCACAGTGCCATGGAACTAAGAACTAAAGCTCTTGTTGCTGTGAAGAGTGCTACTGACTATTCCCTATCAAAGCAATGCTGTTCTGTTTCCACCAGTAGCAGCATTGTGGAACATTTGTTTCTGTGCTGCTGTGCTTAACAAGTTCTCAGATGGAAATAAATCCTGGGGTTGTGTGGGTGGACAGCGCAGAATAAAGTTACGATGTTAACTTGTTAAAACAAGTACAGGTTTGCTGCTCAATGCAACAATGAAAACGTTCAGCTGCATCTTAAGTTACAGTCAGAGGATAGCACCATAGTGATGACTAACTCTGTGTTTAAGAAACAGTGAACTGCTAACCTTTTTTTTTATAGCACACCGTCCTTTAGGAAAATGAAAAAGATCTGCTCTGCAGTTTCTGCTCCTGATCAGTGTGCTCAGGGAATGCAGAGCTGGATGCTCAACAGAATGGCTCTGCTGAACTGTACAAGAATTGGTCATCCAGACCGGGGCATTAAAGATGCAGGTAAGTGAAGTGTCGTGTCCTGAAGAGGCAGATCAGAGACAGGCCTGACTGGGGCTGAGTCTTCCAAGCCATCGTTTATTAATTCAGCTTCCCAAGGCAACTTGTGGTTAAGATGCAATATAAGGTGCCAGGTGAGGGTCGCACTGACTGCCTCTGCCTCCTCACCTGTCCTGGGCTCCCTTCTCTGTGCCTTAACTTGCATTTTGTGAAGTGCATTCACTGCTGGCTCTGCCCTCCCTTTCCCTGCAATATCAGCCAGGGTTGTTTTCCCTTTTTGCTGGTTCTTCCAGCTCTCCTTACAGTGAGAGCATGTGCAGCGTTCTGCAGTGTGTGAGAGCCACCCAACTGTCTATAGACAGACTGAACATGGGGCAGAAACAGCAGAGTGGTGGTGAGCCAAAGGAGCCTGCTTAAAAGCAGCACAAAGCATAGGAAGGAATAAAGGCCCCACCGTACAAACACAAGTGAGGCCAGGGGCTGGCAGGGGCAGGACAACAAAACAAGAAGAAACTTACACGTTTCTTCCAAATATTTGGCTGCTGAATTTCTGTGAGCTGAATTACTGCTCTTGGAAGGAGGAGGGGCTGTCACCAGCTCTGCGTATCACGTCCTTTGGAAAGCTGGATGGGATCTTTTCCCCCAGGTGCAATTCTGCTCTGGTCCCTTTCCAGCCAGGGCTGTCATTGGTTTCAGTGCTGGAAAAGGAAAAATTACCGCTGCCCCCTTTGTAACTGCAGCTGACACCTGGCCACGCTGCTCTGCACTCAGAGCGACACGCAGCCAGCACAAAACAGTGCGGGTTCAGAGAGATGAAAGCGGGCTCACACTGAAAGCCAGCACCCTGCTATCGCACTGCAGTGATGAAATGCCCTGCAAAGCAAGTCTGCAAGAAAGCTCCTGTTGGCCTTCTTACTTCTCAATGCTGTTGGAGATGTTAATGGTAGGGCTGTAGTGAGATGTTATGGTAGGGCTGTAGTGAGATGTTCTGGTAGGGCTGTAATTCACAACAAAGGCAGAAGTTTAAAAAAAAAAGAAAGAAAAAAAGCCAATTGTAGGAACGGTTACAATGACACACACACACGCCGCGACCTTCTCTAAATGAACTCCTCACCATCAGGAGCCGCAACTGCCCGCAGCGTCACCCCAAACTTTTCCGCTGACAGGGCCGGGGCCGCGCAGCGCTGCGGGCAACGCCGCCACCTCACGCCGGAACGAAAGCGGAGCGCCCGCGGCCCGCAGCGCGGCATTACCGGCCCCGACGAGCTCCGTGCTCTCCGCCGAACGGCGCTCGGCAGCGCGGGGCTGAGCGCGGAGCGGCACGGCGGGAGGACGGACAGATCCGAGCGGGAAGGGCTGGGGCGGGGCGGGGCCGCGATGCTCCTCACGGCGGGGCGGGGCGGGCGCGGCCGTTGTGGCGCCCCGCGGGCGCCGTTGGGACGCAGTGCGCATGCTCGGCGCGGGTGGAGGGGGGGGCGGTCCCGGCGGGAGGTGCCGCTCTCGCGAGAGGGGCGTGGCTCGCGGGCGGGGCGCGGTGCGTGTCCCAGCGCGGCGGCCCGGCCGGGCGGCACGTGGGTCGGCGGGTGGGATCGGGACCGGTTCGGGTCTCCGGCGCCGGGAGGGGGCAGCGCCGTGCCGGACCGTCCGTAAGTACCGCGCGTAGCCGGGTCCCCGTCGCCCGGGAGCTCCGCGGCCCGAGCTGTCAGCTCTCGGCCTCGGGCCCGGCGCTTCTGCCGTTCCGCTGGTACCGGGGGAGGGTCCGCGCCCGCCGCCCGCCCCGGCGCGCCGCCGCTCGTCGCGCTCTGGGGGGGCCGCGGAGGGTCCCGCACGGCCGCGCCGAGCCCAAGGTCAGCGCCGGCGGCCCGGCCTGGAGGTCACCCGGCGGGACGGCGGAGCCCCCCGGGGCCGCTCTGGGCCGCGTGGCGATCGGCTCCGCGAGGCGGCCGCTGTCGGCTGAGGGCGGGCGGTGCCGCGCGTGCTGCGGGATCGCGGCGGGGCTGAGGCCGAGCTGCTGCCGACCTGCGGCGTGAGGCGGCGGGGCCTGGCCGTGCTGCGGGCATTGCCGCTCAGCTGCCGCTCAACAACTGCCGCCCGGTGCAGCGCGTGCGCCTCCGCTCGTGGGTTCGTTGGTTTGTTTTGCGCTCCGCAGCGGTTACGGTCCGGCTGGTCGCTGCTCGCGGAGCCGCGCTCGAACCGTCCCGCTCTCTTCAGGCTCCCGCGCCGCTTCCCCGCCTCGTACCGGAGGCAGGTCCCGCTTACCGGGCTGTGCCGTGCCGCCTTCCGCAGCTCGGCGATGTCCCGGTGCGGGCGGCCTCGGCACAATTGCTGGCACCGGCCGGGAGCTGCTCCCGCCGCAGCGGATCCGTCTGTCGGGGGGCGGTTGGCGGGCGCGCGGCCGCTCGCCGTTTGCAGGGCCGTGAGCTGCCTTGGTAAGGCCGGGGAGCGTTATCAGAGCCGCTGTGGACTTTGTCTCAGGTGAAAGGAAACGGCTCGTTGCTGGGGAAAGTTGTAGCAAGAGAAGCAACTTTATTTTTCCCGTGTTTACTTGGTCTGTGAATGATCTACTGAGCATGTGCCGGGACGGAGGCCGGGCCGGGAGCCGCGGAGCTGCGCTGGGCTCCGCCCGCCCCTCCGCCGGAGGGCCCCGTGGGACGCGGTTCGGCTGCTGAACTCCGCGGTCTGTAACGAGCTTCCTGGGTGAAGCAGCGCGGTGTGCCCGGCGCCGGCCGGTGTCCGTCATCCCTTCAGCATGAAGGCAGCGCTGCTCTCTGCACGCCTTCATTTCACAGCGTCGTTCTTGTCTGATTGGTTTGCTTGTGTGTGCTGCCTGCTGCACTGAAGACAACTCGAGTTTTAGTAAGTGAAAGGGAGTGAGAAACCTGTAGGACTCAAACTGTGCTTGGCTCTCAGTAGAAGCTGCCTTAATGCATCATTTGCTTGCTGCTCGCCCGGCACCTGCCGCTCCCAGTGCTTTGTAGAGCTCCTGAAGGACTCAGCAGCTCCTGTGCAGGGGCTGGTGGCTGTTGGACGTGAGACACCTGATGCTGTTGGAGATCTGTATGGGACAGTGCTGCAGGAACCCATTTTTTGTACACTCTGGTGGCTGCTCCTTATTTAGGTTTGCTCTTGTTAGTCATGCCAAGCTTAAATACCCACTGGAGGAACTGCATTCCTTAAAGCTCTGGAGATGTGCTGGGGTGCTTGCATACAGAGCTTCCCTCTCTTTCATCAGCTGCCCTGAAAGCCTTGGGGTAAAGGTAGCTGCTCCCCATTGCACGGGGTGAGACCAGGAATTCCCCTCACCACACACGGTGTGTGGGGCGGTACCTGAGGGTCAGACCCGTCAGTCTGTGGACTCTGAGCCCCCACAGGTTCCCTGGGAGTCAATGACAGCAACATGAGGGCTGCAGGCAAAGCTGCTCCGTGTTCAGAGCTGCTGGCTGCTGTGTTGAGACTCAAGCTCACTTTGGAAGCACTGCAGGCTGACTTGGGGCATAATGGAGACCGAGTGTGTTTGTGCAGCAGCAGAGCTACATGAGCATGATGCTCTAAAATAACGTGCTCTGCTTATCACAGAATGGCCCAGGTTGGGAGGGGCCTCAAGGATCATGAAGCTCCAAACCCCCACCTGCCACAGGGCCCTTGTGGCTCTATGGCTCTTGTCTTTTGTGTGTGCTTAACTGATGTGAAAAAGTTATTTAAGATATTTCTGCTGTCCAGAGGGACGGTGAGCTCAGGTTTGGTGTCCCCAGGTGCCCTTAGCAACGTCTGTAAGTCATTAAAAACCATTAATTATTTCTGATCATGTAATATTTCGGATCTAATGACTGGCTTTCTAAAATCCTGATCCCTGACTACGGCGCTTCTGTGGAACGCTTCACACAAATGGCTGGCGGAACCTGAAGCTGCCAACTTCAACCACCTTGAGGTGTCTGCAGGAGGCTGTGCTGTTCAGCACGACTGTGCTGCTGGAAGGTCAGGCTGTTGGGTTTGCTCCTTGCAGGGGTTGCAGGAGGTGGTGTGTTTCCGTGTCAGTCACTGCTTCTGCACATGATCTCTTCAGCTGTTGCTCTGCTTTGTTGCTCAGCACGCGAGGGCCCCATGCATTGCTGTTAGCAAAGGTGAGCTGAGAGAGAGAGAGAGAGATTCAAAGAGATTGTTTTAAATCGTTCTTCAGCAAACAAATCTGTGCTTGTAGACCTTGAAGAGGTCCTTAGGAGATCTGCCTGTGACCTCTGCTGCCACCTGGCAATGAGGATGAGAAACTTCCCATGTGCTCTAGCTGGTTTGGGCTCCCTAGGTATAAATAGCAGCAGTTCCTAGCAAGAGCTCATGGTCTGCATGTGCCTCTCATACCGGGGCTTTAGCTGCGCTTGGGGATGTATCAGTGATTTGGAAGCCTGAAGTCTCTGGAACAAGGATTGGAGAGAAAAATCTCTCTATAAAAGTCAAGAGTGTGATCGTGTGTTTTTTCCCCTTTCCTTAATGAGGAGCCTCTTCTGTTTGTGAGCTTGGGATTTGTTCAGTTTCCTGTTGAATTGTGGGGATAAGGACAAGTATGGTGTTTGGGGTTGCAGGAAAGAAGTTTTCACATCACAGCTCCAAGTATTTTGAAGGAATAGCATATAGTGCCCTGTTTGCTGGCTGGTAAGCAGGGTGGGCTCCTGTCTGTCTGCTCGCAGTACCTCTTTCTGCTCCTTGTGTGTGTGCAGCTCGGACTGGCTGCAGGAAGGTTGTTGTGTGAGCTGCCCCCAGCAGTGGGCTGTGGTCTGGGGGAGCCGTCCTGTGCATGAGAACAGCCCCCAGCACAGTTGGGGCGAGGGCTTGTAGCTGCTCCTGTAATATAGATCAAAGTGAAGCTCGTCTCTCTGATTAGGTCTCAAGTATGTTGTATAACTTCTTGTAGCAGGCTTATTAATGCATAAAAGTCATCTTCCTGCTTGTTTGGTTTAAGTATTGTGCTGAAACCTTTGCTGCTCCTTCTCAGTGTAGGTGACTATGGAGTGCTTTTTACAACAGATGTTCAATATCCTTCCACACGCTTCTCAGGTTTATTTGCAGTGAGCTGAGCCCTAGGCACACAGTTTCCTGCTGAGCAACACCACTTCTTGCTGTTCTGTTTTAGCCCGGTTTTGTTTTGAGAAGTGTGTTCTGTCAAGGTCTCGTTGCGGTGAGCACCAGGTGCGGGTCTGGCGCTGCTCTCCACATCCCTGCTTGGTCCCCCGCTGCCTCCTACAGCACTATCAGCGCCGTGATGTGAACCTCCCCGTTCTGTCTCCTTGAAAATTCAGGTCTGTTTTGTTGTGTGTTGTGCAGAGCACAGTGGAAGCTGTTGGTTAGTTTAGTCTCTGCTCCTGGGTGTTGTGTGTGTCGGGGTTTTGGAAATCAGCGTGTGTGCCACGCATTCTGCTTCACTCAGTTGCTTAGATTTTCAACTGTAAGCCACACCTGCAGTGGACACTAATGTTGCCCATAGCAAGGCTGAGTTTTGTATTGATGTAGAAGCAAATTCAAGGCACATATGTGTTGGATGTGTTTGTTCTGAAGTCCAGGGAAGTGATTTCCAAGCTGGGTAACAATGCAGAAAGAAGGAAAGATGATAAAAATCTTTTTTAAAATGATTATATGTTAGTAAATTGTAAAGGAAATCAAAGCAGCTTTCCCTGTACTACCAAGGAGAGATTCTCTTCAGTATTTTATGGAAAATGCTTTTGAAACCATTGAGTTGCCCCTGGTGCAATGTGGGCCACGCAGTGGGGACATAGCATGGCCATGCTGGCTGCTGCCCACCTGGAGATGAGTCATCAGCACGGCTGGGCTGCGTGAAGCTGTAGGTGGGGGAGCACGGAGTGGTGCTGCTCCTGGAGGAGATATCTGTGCACAGGGGTGGGTAGCTCGAATCCAGGGGCTTTCTCTGCTGTCTGAAGCCAAACAATAATGGAAAGGTTATGCGGCCCCTGGCCAGTGTGCTAAACTTCTGGCTAGCTCGAAGCAACAGAACGTTTGTTCTGGCTCTGCTTCAGAAGCAGACTCAAACTGGAAAACTTGCTGAAACGTTTGAGAGGAGAAGAGTAAAGGCGGTACTGATGGAGTGGTGCAGGAGCTGCTTCTGGAGTTCACCTTTCTGGTAAAGCAGCAAGTTGATCTTGGCCTTCTCTGTGACAGAGGGCTCCCAGCAAGGCACCAGCGTGGCTGAGGAAGCTGAATAATGAAACAAGGGAGCAGAAAGGTACCAAGTGCAGTAAGGAGCTTGATAATCTGTTAGGGTTACTGTTAGTTACATAGAGTAACCTGTGGCTTGTTGCATAGCAGGTGGAATCAGCTCAGGGCCTCATATTAATCCATGCAGCAATGCAGGCAAGGATGGCTGCTGGTGCTGGATGGTTGTGTATGCATGAGCTGCTTTGTGATTTGAGACGTCTACAAAAAAAACCATATTGTTTGGCGAAACTGATACTTTCATTGTAAACCTCTGCTTGCAAGTATGTCCATACAAACGGCTGTGAGCCTTGCTTTGGGCCTCAAAGTGATGCAGCTGGAGCTGAGCAGATCTGCCGCTCCAATCTCAGGCTCCTCGGTGGGGCAGAAGGCACAGAAGCAGAGCTGTAGGATGAAGCAGTGATTAAAGTTGGGCTGTCAGCACAGTAGCTTCAGCTGCAGAGGAAGGGAGTTAGCTGTTGTAGGAACATCAGTGGAGCTGATTACACCAAAAGTAGTCTTTATCTCTGAGATAAAAGGCAGCCTGGTGTTAGTGTTTCATGTTCCAGAGTGCTAGTTTAGTTCTACGACAACCAACTTTTCCAGCCCTTGCTTGTTGTAATAACCCCTCTGCAGCTAGGACTTGGGTTTTTAATACTTGAAGGTTGTAGAGTGGCTTTGTTAATAGCTTCCATCTGCAGGAAAGGCAGCTTTGTAAGCTGTGTAGTTGGTGAAGGGAGGTGTTGCCTCCGGAGCATCCCCTGCTGCTCTTGTCTCCCAGTGCTGATGTTAGTGACAGGAATTGCTGCAGAACACTTTAATTAAGTATAGAGAAACTCACCTGTTGACTTATTTTTTAAAGTACATTCCATCATGTCTGAGATCTGCCTGCCATCGGATCCTTGCTGTTTCTGAGTCACATCTCCTGAGCGCTCTGCTCTCGGTGTTCTTTCTGACTGGTACTCTGCCCTGGGAGGACAGGGTGGGACGGGCAGGAGTCTGAAATGCTGTGATGTCCTGCAGCTGCTTGGTGCCTTGGGTGGGTGACACAAGGCTGGTGGGGGTGTGGCAGATGGCTGCAGCTTCGTGGCCCATCCTGTGAGGTCCGTGTTGGGCACCACTCACTGCAGCCTGACCTGCAGCCTCCCACAGAGGCAGCTGGGCACTGGTGGGGAGGCAGGTCGCTGCAGCTTGGGTTTCCCATCTCTGGGCTGTTCCTGTGCAGCAGTTCCTCTGTTCTTGCTTGTAGGGCTTCCAGTTCTTTAGTTTTTTGTCTACTCTTGTTCATCTGTGTCCTATGAGGCAGTGTGTGCTGCAGGTTATTTTTGGTATGGAAAGTTTTAAGAGGCCACGTGTACCCTTGCAGCTTTAACCAAGGCAGCCTTGCCCAGTTCTCTTTCACCCAGATAGTATTCATTTCCCAACTGCTGTATCGCTAACTGCAGGGCTTGCTGGGGGGTGTCCCGGCCTCGCTGGGAAAGCCGTACTTCAATGTAGCTGCCTGCTTGCTCTGGTCAGGGCGGTGCTGAGCTCCAGCTGTGTCTCATCCTGCTGGTAGGCTCTGGGTGGGACCCCGTAGTGCTGTGTGAGGGGCCGGGCTGTGGGGCAGTGCCCCCAGTGCGCCTTCCTGTGCTCCAGGGATGGCCGTGCTCCCCTCTCAGGCCTTAGGAATGAGCTGTCTGGCGTCCCTGCAAAGCTCGTCCTGCAAACATTTCTAACCTTATAAGGATGCGTGCACTGAAGGATTGCTTGGCCTGGCTGGAAAAGCAAGGTGGCTTCCTTGGATCCCTATTGCAAACCAGTAGAACGAGCTGACTGTCCTCAGCTTTTTCTTTCTTTTTTTTTTTTCTTTTTTAAGGTAGGTGAACACATGTGCCCATCCTTGTCCTCATCTCCCAGGTCCTCGCCAGGAGTTCTCCATAAATCAAGTCAGAATGTGACCTGGATTGCTGCCTGCTGCCTTCCCTGCTGTCCTGATCCCTCCCCAGGGCAGCGCTCAGCAGGGAGCTGCATGGCTGGGCCTTGGTGTGCGCTGTGATGTTCAGAGCGGACTCCTGAGATGCCGATGGTGTGAGTTCTGTTGTGCCATGGCTCCTCTTGGTGCAGGTAGAACGGACCCAGGCACAAGTGCTTGGTGCTGCCTCTGGTGCTGGCACACTGATCACCTCTGGGCTGAGCTTCTGGAGCTGCTGAGCTTCCCCCACGGGCTCCTCACGCTGTGAGGGCTGCAGTGCTGGGCCCCTCTGCTCTGGCAGTGCTCAGGGCCATGTGACTTGACAAACTGCCATCTTGTGCCCTGCTGCTGGCAGGGGAGGCCACAGCACTCAGCCTTGTGTGTGTAAATGGTCCCGTTGCCCCCCGTGTGCCCAAATGGTCAGACGAGCAGTGGGGAGGGGGCTCTGACACTCAGGAACGTGTTGGAAAACGGATGCGACTTTGGGAACTCTCATTCGGGAGATGAAGGAGGTGTACATCCTAGCACCTTCTGCAGCTCGGTCCAGCGGAGCAGCCTTTGGTCAGCCATGTGCAGCCAGGGTCCTCCCTGCTGCTCCCTGGGGCTGTGGCAGCCGCCAGCCCAGTGTGGGGCATTCACGGCCCTTCTGGCTGCGGCTCCCTGGGAGCAGAACGCAGCGCTCGCAGGAACGAGACCAGCAGCAAACCAGAAATGAAATGGGCTTCCCAAGGAGCGCTCAGCCGAACTGCCAGTTCCCTCTGATTTAAATATCACGGAAGAGTAAAGATTGTTTTCTTTAATGATTGTACTGTTCAAAATAACTCTTGGAAGTGTTCGGTCTGCCAGGCCCAGCCCTGTAGGGCATCCTGCTGCTCTCTGCTGCGCTGCAGATCTGCATGGGACTGTTGTCTGTGCAGCTCTGTAGGGATGGGTCATAATGGGACTGTCTGGTATGGGGGAGCTTGCTGGGAATGGGCTCTTGTGAGCTACTTTAATTAGAGCTTGTCGTATGAGACAGCTTGTGGGGTGGTTCTGCATTAATTACAACAAACTTAAGTGGACAGCAGACAAGCAGCAGCAGTGGCTCACAATGCCCCATTGTACTGCAGAGGATGCATGCAAACCTTTGTCTTAGCAGTGTGCAGGCTTTCCAGTGACCAAGTTCAAAAGCAAACAGTGACAAAAAAACCTCCAAACAAAATCCAAATTACTGCACAAACTGAGTGATTTTTTCACCTCGATTCCAAATCCAGAGCACACTCACCAAAATGGTGTTCCCAGCTATGAGCTCTGCCACCTGACTGCAAGGGGGTGACTCGTGCACAACAAATCAGAAGTGCCCAGTGCGCGCAGCTTCTGCACAGAACAATTAAAAGCCTCATTCATGAGGAACGGGAGGTGTTGCTGTGTTTCTTAACTCGTATCTGCATTGAACCAGGAGGTGAGGCTGGTGAGTGAGCCGGCTCAGCTGAAGTTGTGAGCGTGGCTGGAGGAAAAGGAATGAAAAACACAGCTAATATTGTCTTGTCTGGGACCTGAATGCTGAGAGCTGAAGGGAGGCATGTTTTTGTTGCCCAGCTCCTCCTGAAGACTGGGAGGGTTGTACTTGGAAGCTGCAGGTGGAACACTTGCTCTGATAATCTTCTTTTTTTTCCAGTGGAGACAGACTAAGCATCGCCAACAGACTGCCCTGATTGTTGATTCTTCTCTAAGAAATATTACGCTTCTCAAAGGGAACCAGATAATACTCTTTCAGTGGGTGGTTCCCGCTTCTGTGGCTGCTATCTCCTGAAAACAGGTCTTATTTGTGTTGCTCATTTATAGAAGTCATAACCTGGTTGGAGGGAAGTCTGTTGTGTGTGGGTATTGTCAGGCATGTCGTGTTTTGCTTTAATTCCTGCTCCAGGAAAATGTAAACTGTGAGCGCTCGGAGGTGAGGCTGCTGTGGGAGGCGGGCAGCGGTTTGGTTTGTGTTCCAGCTTTCCTTAAGGAAAGGCACATCAGCCCTGCAGGGATGGTGAGCGGGGAGAGCGGCTGCAGTGTGGTGCCAGCAGAGCTGGGCAGGGAAGAGCCGGTGTGCTTCCTGCAGGGACAGGCAGCTTGCAACTAGCAGAAGTTCAAGGGTAGCAGCTGTTCACCAAGGCAGTTTATGTGGGTATAGGACAGACTTTGAGGCTGAGCTTCTAAGAAGCGAGATCTCTATCCAGGTGGGTTCTGCTGGACAGGTATTGCTGTTCAGGGGGTGTTAAAACGTATTTCTAATCTTTACTACTTGAAACTGCTCATTGAGGCATCCCCGAAGGTCTGAAGTGATGCTGTTTGGCTCTGGGTGCTGAGCTGAGGTGTATGGAGCTTGCCTGCCCTTCTCAGGGCAGGGTTTGGAGCAGAGCAAGAGCGTGGGCCTCAGCCTGCAGTGCAGGAGAGCCCTGCAGGTCTGCTGCCGTAACTCACTGGGAGTGCTGGAGCTTATGGTGGGTGTGATGTCCCTGCCAGGCAGACAGAGCACCCAGTTGGGCTGCAGGGAGGTGTGCATCGCAGCAGTGGTGGCACAGAGTAGGGCAGCTGCTCTGAAAATCCCCAGTGTGGGTTCTCCTGTCTTCAGAGAGCAGCGGGGACGCAGGGTGCAAGTGCCCTTACCTAGCTAAGAGCAGGGAGTGCGCAAGTCACCTGTGTGACCTGGACACTCATTAATGTGGTGGAATTAATGCACAGTGATGTCTGTCTTTATCCAAGCAGCATGCTGATGCAAAGAAGCAAAGTGCCATCTTGCTTATTGCTCTATTTATAGACATGAAAGCATGCTCTGAAGTTGCTTCGGTGCTTAAAAAACCCACAGAACCCCTTTTAACAAAGGCTGAAACTGCAATTAAGAGGTATTCTGTTCGGTATGTTAGAAATGTGTTGGTGTCCTGGATTCTGGTCTTTGCATGACCACAACTGAGCAGTGAGCGATGCAGGAGGATGATGTGCTGTGCTGGGCCCTGGAGGGCTGCATGCTCACAGTGCGGCCCTGGCTGTGCTGTCCCTACCTCAGAGCTTCAGGTGTGATGAGGAGCTGCTGCTGAGGCATTCAGGGTGCATCCCTCTGCTGGCTGTCCCTGTGCAGATGGGTAGATATGTCTTCAGTTTTCACAGCATCTTTCTGAAACAGTGTGCAGTGACTGAAGCTCTGAACTCATGACATCATGTTCTTGGACACCAGCTGAATAAGTTTTACAA
The DNA here is from genome assembly GCF_039878825.1 of Excalfactoria chinensis. NCBI lineage: Eukaryota > Metazoa > Chordata > Aves > Galliformes > Phasianidae > Excalfactoria > Excalfactoria chinensis. The sequence continues at coordinate 7,897,859 of NC_092843.1, read as the reverse complement.
GGCCTTTGTTGCTGGGAGTGAAGGCAAGATACTCCATCTGTAAGTGCTTGTCTCCAGCTGACACAAAGCCTACACACCTTGAGTGGTGTTCCTGGCTGGAGCAGCCCTGAATGTAGTCTCTTCCTGCTTGTTAATGGTGGCACGAAGACAGTAACTTAGATGGTGTAGGCAAGCTTTGAGACCATCCTGCTGTCCACCATAATGCACCAGGAGCTTTGTGCAGCTTATCCCAGCCAGAGTTCCTGTGGTGTTAGGGACGCTCAGGGCTGCTTTGTTTGTTCTCCCTCTGTTGTATTGTGAAGTTGAAGCAACTGAAATAACGTTTCTCTAAGCAAACTATCTGTCTTACTTTGCAAGGTTCAGTTTTTCAGTTAGAGTGGTAGGATGATTCCAGTTGAAAGGCTTCAGAGAACGAGCAGTGGGATCCTTCTAACATGGATAAAAGAGCTGCTGCCCTGCTGACACAGAACCCTCTGCCTTCTACTTGTGCCTTCTGCTGGAGTGCCCACCCGCTGCCTTAGTGGAAGGCCTGGGTGCCCTTGCCCTGTGGGTTGGTGGTGGCTTTCTGAGTCATCAGCGCATGGTAAACTGGGGGTTTGGCTGCTCTGTGTGTTCAGAGCTCATTTTAACTGGCTGAGCACTTTATGCGCTTCTCAGAGCCCAGAAAGCATGCTATGACTGGCTTATTGCATCCAGTAGCTACCTCTGCAGGCACTAGGGTGCTTTGTGGATCTTGGCATGCTGCTGTCTCTGTAGGTTATCTTCAACTGCAGGCCTTGCTGTTCTACACCGGTCATGTAGCCACATGAAAGCTTGCAAATGTTGTTCGTCAGTCACTGAGTGATCGAGGTCGGGTTGCAGAGACATGCCAGGCACTTGTGGATCAGAGCCGGTCCTGCAGCACCTTCTGTTAGCGGTATCCCTGGCATCGTCCTGCAGCAGGGTGGAGTAACTCTCTCCTGCCCATGTTGTCCTCCCTGCTCGGATGTGTGGTCACATCCAGCTGGTCTTGTGACACCTGTTGGCTTGGGGGCTGCTTTTTCCAGAGAGGGGAACTTGCCCGTCTTAGTGCCGTAACCTGATTTAGTGCTGTGGTTCTCCCTTTATATAGCTCTGTTCTTTTAGCAGAAACCACACTGCAGACAGATGGGCGATAAGATCAGTGTCAGCCCTCCCATCTGCTTAGCTTGCAAATCCAGTGATTGATGTTTGCCATGGAGGGATCTGCAGGTTCTGAGTGGACTTACTGTCCCCTGGTTTCTAATGTATACCCGTCCTGTGGTGGTCTTGGCTAGTTAAGAGAAAGGATACGGTTTGGGTTTGTTGTGTTTGTTTTTATAGCTGTGTTGGGTTTCCGGTGGAAAGTGTGAAATCTTTCCAAGGCACTTCTGGCTGTTGCAGACCCTTGCATCATCATGAGGACAGGCATGATGCTTTGTGCATAAGACAATGGTTAGCTACACAGTGCTCTTCTGCACCTCCAGAAGTGCTGGCATGGGCTGTGTGCCACGTGCTGCCCTCCTGCAGTGATGTGGGTGAGGAGGGTTGTGAAGCAGTTCTCCTTCAGTCTCTCAAATGTAGTAAGTCAGTGGTGTTTGTCAGCCTATGAAATGCTTTTGGGAGTGTGATGCTGTATCTCAAAGAAGAGAGCAGGGGAGACCTGTGATGTATCAACTCTGAGCTGCCGAATGCTTGCAGTGCAGCTGTGCTGGGATCTCAGCCTGGTGCGGGAGAAGTGTGCTGTGCGGGATGCTGCCCTGTCTGTAGCACTGACCTGCAAGGGCAAGTCAGGAGAAAGAAGGTGAAGCTGTTGGCCAGGATAAATGCACTGGTGAGAGCTGTCCAGATATCCCTATGCTAGGTGAGGGTTGTGGTCTCAGGTCTGCTGACAGAGCAGAGATGTGAATTTAAAGCAGCTGGAGAGCAGCCCTGTTGTGCTAAAGGAAACAGCTCGAGGCACTTGTGAAACTTCTCGTTGCCTTTTCTGTGACTGTTTTAACACCGTTTTTGTTTCCCTTTCTAGGATTAATTGCTGAGGCTTTGTAAAATGGCTTTACGCTTTCGCACTTTCTTCCCATACGCCATACCTGGAGTGCTGGCACTTCTTGGCTGCTGGTGGATCTATTCCCATAGAAAAAAGCATCCAAGCAATCACAAGAGACGAGCAATAGCCATTGTGGAAGAGAAGCAGAAAGAACTGCCAGAGAATGACTCACCACCCAAAACAGAAGCATGTGTTCCTCAAAGACTGCCTCTCTCCCCAGAAGAGGAACGCCCAGAGAATGAAACCTCGACCTCCCTGCTGCCGGCAGGGCTGATGACACCCTCTCTTACGCGTCAGACTCGCGAGAGGTTAGATTTCTCACGGGACCTTTCAGCCCCAGCAATAAGGACAACTCAGCCCAGCACCATTGAGGACGACAGTGAAAAACTAGAAATTAAAGATGAAAGCAGCGTCCCTGCTTGTGTTTCTCTCCCTCTGATCTCAAAGAGCGCTAAGTGTTGCAGCGGTGCTGCAGTCAGCCCTGAAGAGGATTCAGGCTCTAGTGCAAACCAAGCTAAGTGCCCATCAGCATCGGTGGTGCTGACACAGGGGCCTTTTGGAATCGCGGAGGAGATCAGCAATGCAGAGCAGTCAGATGAGTCTTCATTTAAGCCCCCTAAGGAAAGCCAGATGCCAGAAATTGCGCTGTCGGATACTGGCTGTGTGACAGCCCTTCACTTGGGATTGGAGAAGGAAGCCGATACCCCACAAGCCCTTCTCACTAATGAAGTTGTATTGAGTCACCAGGATTCTGCAGTGAGGATGTTATCAGACAGTTTGCAGTCTGCCTGTTTGGAGCAATGTAGGGAAGAAAAGATATCCGAGTCAAATGACAGTACTGTACCTGTGTGTCATGGGGAGGACACACATGCAAAAGGAAATGAGCTGGAGAGAGAGACGATCAGAGGAGTGAGTTTGGACAAAGAAGAAGTTGAGAAAATCGAGCAAGTAGCAATACAAATAATTTCCAAGGTCATTTTGGCAGCAACTGAGGAAGTGCTGTCTGGTTCTGTAAGCGATGTGTCCAGTCGCATCTGCCAGGCTGCAGCCAGCCGAGTTGAGAGACCTCAGGAGAGAGCAAACGCTGTTTCTTCTGATGAGCTGCTTGTGGCAGAAGCTGGAGGAGGGGATAACAACACAGCACTTAAGAGTGATGCTGCAGTACCAATGTCCCTGCCAACAGAGGAATGCGATCAGTGCGTGACATATTCCAGCTGTTCAGCACTTGGCCATTTATCCAGCCTGGTTCAGAGAGATGCACAAGACCATCAGGAAAAGAACTGTGTGCACAGTGAGTCCCAAGGAGGTGACAGAACTCTTGTGGCAAGCCACGGAGAGTCACTGGGAAAGTCACACTTGATTGTGGAGGACTCTGGATGCAGCACATGTGCATCTGAAGGTGGGACAAGTGTGGAGGACCTGTTGCAGAACACAATGCTGTCTGTTGCATCAGGCCAGCATTCGGACTTATTGAGCACATCTGCAGCCCAAGACACTTCTGCTGAGCAGAGCTCAGAACCAGGTGAAAAACCTACCATGAAGCTACCTGAAAACAGCAAAGTGCCATACAGTAATGGGATGCTGAAAGAAGACGGTTCGGATTCGCGCCATGAGGGTAACTGGGTGGCAGAGACGGATGGAGATCACTCGGGGGGTAAGGGGTTTGTAAAGCTTCTAACAAAATATGGTGAACAAACATTTCATGGGCAGTAACACCTTGCTTCACAACACATCCAGATAATTCCTTTTTGTATTTAACATTTTCCCAGCAGGTGAATGTTTAGCCTTGTTCAGATGGGTATCCAAAGTAACACTGGATGTTCAACATATCGTGAAATCATGGGGTTCTGTGATGTGCTGCAAAGGGATGAACAAGCTGATTCCCTTTCAGCAAAGTGCTCGCTGCCTAAAGCAAAGTATGTGATTGTCCCCATGATATGGTGTGACTGGATATAGACCAAGCGTTGAACACCTTAATGGTTTGAAAGTTGCTAATGCAAATGGTTTCTGCTCCAGTTCAGGCAACCTCTAGTAAGCACTGAGTTCTTATCTCCATTTGTGGGTTGCTTCTGAAGGGAGGCTGCAGGGCAGGCTTCTGAGGTGCTGCTGGGTGAACCAGTGGAGTGCTCTAATAAATCCTGATAAAATCTGTTGGTTGCAGACCAATTACCCTGAAGCCTTTTTTGCTTGGAAGGGTAGGTGCACGCCAAGAATTCTCAACAGGCAGCAATGCTTGTGGAGTTCCTCCATCTGTCTGTGTGTTGTTTTTGCCTTCTAGATCCTGGATGATGCATGTCTGGCAGAATACAAAACTGTCTGAGCAAATGTTGACCCATGTGACCTTGGGGATGGGTGTTAAAATCCTTTAGGATCCTGTGGCGCCAACAGCTCTTAATGACAGGATGTCTTTTGTAATTGCTGCATAGTAGGGTTGCTTCTTGTTGCAAGACAAGGGTTGAGTTTGCCAAGAATTAAGGATTAAACCTGCAGAACATCTTCACTAGTGAGAATAATTATGGGAAGAGAATGGTTTTGCCTTGCTGTCAGTGCTGATGTGATGGGAAGATGTAAGAACGGGTTGTGGTGCCTGCTGATAAATAGCAAGAGCTGAAAGCTCTGTGCTAAAGCTGAAGGCTGGGAAGGAAGGATACAGCAGGTAAAGCTGTTAGTGTGACTGTTGGATAAGAGGTCCTACAGCTGACCTTCACACCCTGGCTGTGGGATTTCAGTCCTCCTCTTGTCTGGAGAATCTGTGTCAAGCAGCTGTGCTGTTTGTTTCTGACTTTCTTGGCATCTGTGCTGTTTTACTAGTTGAGATGTAGCAAATGCAAAGTAGCTGTTCAGTTACTTTTCTTTTTGGTCTTGTACTGGATGGTCTTCATGTTTCTGCATGTTGATCTGCAGGAAGGATCAACTTTGTGATACACTGACCTGAAGGAAGCTGTTTGTTTTTCCCCTTCCCAAGAGAAACCTTCTTGATACAGACTTGACAGTTTGGGAACAAACCGTAGCTCAGCTTTGGTGCTGGGTTTCTTCAGGCATAAGAGGTGTTAAGGCAAGAGGCAGTTTGGGTGTGCTGAGGATTCACTTTGCAACCCTTGTTTGTCCAGGAATGTGATAAGCAGACAAATAGGTTGTGTTCCTCCCTGCAAGGAGCACTGTGTAAGCCATGGGGAAAATGCAGAGTATCTTTCCACAGCAGTAGCTCTGTGTTGATGCTACCATAGCTTCCATTCAGCTGGTAGTGGTGACTTCAGTGTCCTGTCTGTGTAAGGTGTCACCCTGTTAGAAGGACTTATGCTGAATTCTGGCTTCCTTCTGTTGTATTCCCAGAGGTACTCCAGGAACAAAAGAAAACTGTTTAGAATGTGCATGGCAGGGCCCAATCTGTACTGAAATGGTGCAGAACTCAGTACAGGAACATGTCACATGACTATATGTAAGAAAAGCTCAGCCTGCAAGATGATGTTGTGTGTGGTAGTTGGGTGGATAATGAGAGTAATTGGAGTGCTGGTGTGTGTGTGTGTGTGTGTTTTGTAGGTTCGGATGTGAACAGCATGGATTCTGTGGACAGTGGCTGTGCCCTGGGGAAGACAGAGACCCACCAGAACTCTAAGCCAGGAGGAGAATCCAGCAAGTCCGACCTCACTATCTGGGAAATCGAGGTTCCAAAGGTAACCAGCCACCAGCCCATCGTGCTTCTTGCCCTGCCCTACATAGCGATCATCTGGTTCTTGCAGTCTGGTAGTGGCTCAGTGCCGTCCCAAGGAGATCGACAAATAAACAAGGATTTAAGCATTTAGCTCCTGTTGCAACTGACCAGGAGTGAAGAGCCTGTACACAGCTGTAACCAAGAGGCACGTAAGGTCTATACCCAGGGTAATGTTGGGTGTTAAACCCTTTACTCCCCATTATCTTCCACCCCAGCCCGTTAGTGCACTGCTTCAAAAGTGTTTCTAGAATGGTTTGAGGGTACACGGTTATTAAGAGCAGGTGAGGATTTGTTTTTTCACTGTATAGGAGGATTATGTTATAACATGAGCCTGTCTAAACTCCTCACAAACAGAATGCTGATCTGAGCTGTTATGTGGAGCAGTTTGCATCTATCTTTATAATGAGTTTTCTTTTGCATTTGAGAGAGAGGATATGGTTTTGGGGACCGTATTCATCCCTTCTCTCCTACTTTGTGTATGCGGTCACCCATGGCTGCTGTACACATCGTTGCTGTTGCAGTTCTGTTCCCCAGCAGGCCTACATGCTGACAGTCGGTGAAGTGAAACAGCAGCTGTCGGATAAGCATGCTGTTGCCTTGAGTGCACACTGCACAGCTGCTTTAGGACTGTATGCTCTGGCACGTGATAGCCTGATTTACTGTCTTTTTAATCTAATTAGCTTGTGCTAAACCTGACACGTTTTATTCAAAATGTAAAGTAGGATGTTGAATACAGTCTCCTAAAAACAAAAATACGTCTGGGTTGGGAGATGTTCTTTCACTTGCTGTAAGAAGGCTGTCTGTAGCCTTTACCACATTTAGTTTTGTTTTCATGTTTTTTGCAAGATGTGAAGGTGTTAAAACGATCAGTACACGCTGAACCAGTGTCTGTACAAACTGCCTAATCGCAGACCAACAAAACTGGTCCTATGTTGCTTTGTACTCATCCTGCCTGGCCATTTGTGTGCTGGGAAGTGGGAATGCGGGTGAAAGAAGGCATGGAGAGCAGAATTGTCTGATCCATTTCTGTTCCTGACTGTTTTCTTATCTCTTTTGTAAAGCATTTAGTTGGCCGATTGATTGGCAAACAAGGGAGGTATGTGAGCTTCCTGAAGCAAACGTCTGGTGCCAAAATTTATATCTCAACACTACCTTATTCCCACGACTTCCAAATCTGTCACATTGAAGGTGAGATGTGTCTATTCATGGTCTGAGCTTATGGGATGTAGTTCAATGGGCAAGGAATTTAAAGCAGTTTTACAGGCTTAATGAGTCCAGTGCTCTATGAAACTTTTCTGCTCACAGACAGTGCAGTTACAGTAGAGGTGTGTGCCAAGTCACCTGTATCCTGGCTTGTGAACTCTCTATTCTGGAGGTGAGAGTGCAGTTTAGCATCCTGAGCTGCTGTAGTTTGTAACCATCACCTTTGGAGGATCACTTAGTGCTGAGGGAGGAGCCAGGGGATGTGCGTTGACAAATGGACTCTGACTGTGTGGGAATTAGACTTAAATGTGGCTGAAAAAAATCTACTAGTACTCTGTGAAATAGGTCATCCTGGAGCCTAATGCTGTTGAAGTGATGGCCTGGAAACCTGCATTGCTCATGTTGGCCCTAGCATCAGATTTAATGGCCAGTCTTTAAAGTTCTAGAAATTGTTGATGTAGCCTAGGAAGTTTCTTGTATCCTACATGAATCAATACAGCTACATGTATATCCTCAGAATATCTGTGCAACAGACTCTGTGCTGGACTTGTGTCTTCCAGGTTCCCAGCATCATGTGGAAAAAGCACTGAGCCTTATTGGCAAGAAGTTCAAAGAGCTGAGTCTCACCAACATCTACGCTCCACCTCCACCATCGCTGGCGCTTCATTCCCTCCCTATAACTTCCTGGGTAAGCCCTGGTTTGCTGGCTCTGGTGGCATTATGGTACCTAATTGCATTGGGGAATGCTTACACATTAGTGTTTCATAGATTAATTTTTTTGCTTTTTTTTTGCTGCTCTTGCTACAAGATGCTTAGAAACACTGCTTGCATTGGGCATCTAGAATCTGTACATGGATCTGTACAGATCTGATTTCCTTTAGTGTAGAGTAACGCTGGATATCTTTCTGGTTCTGATCCATAGCAGCCTTTGGAAGCCAGCTACCAGAATGCTGGTTTTCTCCCACCAGTGGCTGTTAGCTTTAGGAGTTGCTCATGGAACAAGGAATTAAACAGTGTTTCTAAATGCAACTGAAGCTTATGTGACAGGCAAAGCTGATGAGTATTTCTTTCCTTCCTGTGGTAGTTGATGCTCCCAGATGGAGTCACTGTAGAAGTGGTTGTGGCTAACCAAGTCAATGCTGGACACATGTTTCTACAGCAGCATACGCACCCCACCTTCCATGTCTTGCGTAGCCTGGACCAGCAGATGTATGTCTGCTATTCTCAACCTGGAATTCCAACCCTGCCAACACCTGTGGAAGGTAAGTGACTTGGACTTAATGTGAAGTGCATAACAGCGAAGGAGTAATCAACACTTGCTTTCCTTGTTGGAGACAGCAGATCTGGCTGCTAGTGACCAGAGGCTGGAAAAGAAGTGGATATTTGCACAAAACAGCATCGTAGTGGCTGAGATTTAGTGGTAGAATGCATATTGCTGGTCTCACCTGCAGGCCCTCTCACCTGGGAATGTGAGAGGTGTGAAAGAAAATAAAAGCAATGTAGGAAATGCTGTTGACTCTTAGTAAATGTGCAGTACCAGTAAGGTGTGAAGTGCTGTTTTCTAGAAATCTATTAATACTGAGCCTCTCTTCTCTGTACTTTTGTTCTTTGCAGTTGGTATCATCTGTGCTGCTCCAGGCCTGGATGGGGCATGGTGGCGGGCACAAGTTGTTGGCTACTTCAAAGACAGTGGTGAAGTGGAGATCAGATATGTTGACTACGGAGGTTATGAGAGAGTAAAGATTGACACACTCAGACAAATCAGGTCTGTAGTTTCTTTTCCACAGCCTGAGGCAATATCTGGCTTCAATCAGCATAAAATGCATCCATCTAGATTGAAATACTGAAGTGGGAGATGGTAAAATGGTTTGTCCCAGCAGTGTGGCTGTGGACTTGTTGGGTGTGTGGTAAACCCTTGCAATTTGTCTCCACTTTCATTCAAAAAAAGCCATGCAACTTCGGCCACTTCAGCTTGGAAACTGAGCAAGTGTACCATTAATGGATGAGGTGGGACTAAAATTCAGATTCTGTGTTCTCCATCCACATTGGCTGGGGGAACTGCATACAAGCCTGTTAAATACTTGATTGTTTTAGAAGGAGTGCCCAACGGCTTGGAGGTAAGAAGCAGAGGCTCTGTTATAGAGCTGATATTTGCTTGGAGCTCAAACTGACTTGGCCTGTTAAGCAGACAATTTATTGCTTCTAGTTAGGTTGTTGGTGGAATAGTTTGCTTTTTGATTGGTTGTTCTTTTTTTTCCATTATCATTTATAAACTGAGTTCCTATTAGAGCAGTTGGTTAATCAATGTCACCTTAAAGAACACAGAAGTAATTTGAAGCCATGTTCTTATTTTGATCTGATTCTCTTCTTAAGGTCTGATTTTGTAACACTACCTTTCCAAGGAGCAGAAGTTTTACTAGACAATGTGGTGCCACTTCCAGGTAATGGAGCTCTTCAGCTACCGTTGGTGTTCCTCCTGCAGGTTTAAATGCACACCAGCTGTGTGCAAGCAGTGATTGTCTAAACTTTATCCCTCCTATTGCAAGTGCAGCCTCTGAAGTGATGAGATCAAGGATTGGAAAAAATATGTTTTATTCTTCTGGATCTGCTGGTGTGACACAATCTGTTTTACTCAAGAGGAGGATAATAAGTATCCAGGCTTTTTCCCATATAGGGGTGAGAATGAATTACTCTCCTGAACAGCAGCATGTCAGGACTGGCAGGATGTAACTGAAGCAGCTGTGAAGATTCTGCTGCCTTCAGACATAGTATAACTAAATGCAAACTTGGTTTTCAGTCTTCTAGACAAATACCAAATATTTTCCTGCTGAAAAGATTGATGTGCACGTTATGCCTTGAAAAGACTGCCTCCAAGCGCTCTGATGTCAGTTGCTGCCTAGAAATGCTTGCTGTGTTTTCAGGTGTTTCTTCTCACCCCCTGGTGGCAGACTCTGGCCTTGCTAGCAATGTTTCCTGTACTGGTGTCTAAAATCCTGTCCCCCTGGGTGCAGAAGGGGGGGTACAACATTGGGCAGAGCTGTAATCTCTGGAACTTGTGGCTGGCAGGACTCCAGCGTGGGTTCTGCCAAGGCTGTAGATGGGTGGCAGGGTTTATGCTGCTGCTAGCAGAAGGTGAGGGGTTTGCACATGCCCTGAGGAAATCTGCCTCCTTTGGTGTTCTGGAGGTGCAGGGAATTCCTTTGTTTCTGGTGATCATCTCAAGGTGGGGAGCACAAAGAAGAAACTATTTTGTAACCCGTAGGTAGGAAATGAACGGATTTCTTCCAAAATGAAGCCATGTCCTGTCTCATCTTCACTGAGTGGGTTTTAATTTTATTGGCTGGGACATGAGAGTTTCCTGCTGCATCGTGTGTGTGGAGTTAGCAGCAGTACCCCTGTAAGTTGTGCAGGTTGTGAGATTTGCAGTGCTTGCAGAGTGCGCTTGGCACCATTCAAGTGCCAGCCAGCCTGTGGGAGAAACGTTTCAGAGCTTCTATTTGTAGCATTGCACGCTGCAGGGTCAGGAAAGGCCTGAGGCTCCTGAGCTTACTTCATTTAGGATCAAAATATTAATGGCAGAGGTACTGCAAAAGAACACTTCTGTCTTTAAAGCTTCCTCGTTCCTCAACCGCTCATGTTCACGTGAAGTTAGCTAGTGGCTTTGAAAAGCACTGCATCCTCTCCCTTCAGCAACACAGCAGGCGTAATACTTGTGATCTCCAGCTTAATAGACTGGTTTCAGCAAATGCCTGCAGCAGCAATCGGTGAGGATTCTCTCTGGCCTAACTTATGTGGGAGGTCAGACGAGATTAGATTAATGGTGCCTTCTGGACTTTAAAGCCTGTGAATATCTCACTTGTTTTCTCCTGTTCTTTTCTTTCCAAAGATGAGGATCACTTTTCATCAGAAGCTGATGCTGCTGTTAGTGAGATGACCAGAGGGGCAGCACTGCTGGCACAGGTACATGAGAGCTGTCTGGAAAAGACATGCTGATGATTTTACTGCTACTCTTATCCTCTCTACCCCTAGTACAGTGTGTGTTAATCAGAAACAAAGTCCAGAACCTGTAAGCCTGGCTGCTGGGCAAGATTCTTGTTGAGAAGCCTCAGCTCCTGAGAACAGGCTTGTGTAGCATCCTTGTATAGCACCACCACTGCATGGGACTGTGTGCCTCTAAGAGCTGCATAAAGAAAGGGGCAAGAATCCCTTTTGTCAGCTGATGCAGATGGTGAGGATGGATACATAAATTGGCTTATGGAGCCAAAGCAGACTGTTCAGGTAAAGCACTGTGCTGCCCTGCCAGCCTGGAGTGTTCCTGCCACACTGGTGTAGAAGATGTGGGCTGTGGCTGGTTAGTGAGAGAAGAAGGGCTTCTAGTGGAGCTCACAGGCTTCCATGCACGGCACTAGGTCTTACTGTAGGGAACTTTACCTCTTTTGTAGTGCTTCTCATAGTGGCTGTAACTATCAGTGTAAACTAATTGAAATAAGATGAGTGGGAAGCTTGATAGTGTTTGTGATAGCTTTACAGCTTCCTTTGGCTTAACACAGTGCCCAAAGGCATCAGTAATTCTGGCAAGGGCAGAGATTTGAGCAAATAAAGTAAACTTGCCAGCAGTATCTGAGCTGTGTGGTGGCAGCAGCTGATTCCTCTGATGTAGCATATGGGTTGAGGAAGTGAGTACCATGCAGTGAATAACACCGGCTTTGCACCTATCATGAATGAGACCAAATTGCTGCACACTGTTTTCTGTTTCCAGGTCACGAATTATGACAGTGCAACAGGTCTGCCACTGATACAGTTGTGGAGTATGATGGGAGATGAGGTATGCTGCCATGCTGTTGTTTAACATGTTTCAGTTCTGATTATGCACGCTGCTGATTTGGAACGTGGCCTTTCCTGTTAGTGGTTTGTTCATTCTTTTTTTCCTCTATCTTTAGGTGGTGTCAATAAACAGAACTCTCGTGGAAAGAGGATTTGCTCAGTGGGTTGACAACTACTAGCGGTGTCCTGGATGCCTCGACAACATTTTCCTAACGGGGAAAAAAAAATAATCCTGTTTTGCACTGTTACAATTCGGTTTGGCAACCTCTTACAGAAGATCTGTTTACACCTGCCTGCAGAGTTTTGTGGTCCATTGAAAACTGTTTTGCTCAACTGTTACCATTTCACTAGAAACACATACCTCATCTCAGTGAAAGGCAGGGTGTTAAAAGCCATAATGAGAGATACTGTAGCTTTAAGGCAAAAAATTCTCCCTGGCCTCTACTTAAAAGGCAAAAGCCTTTCAAATCCTGGGGCTTGCTTGAAGCTACCAAATGCCCCTGGAATGTTAGCTGTGGCTACATTTGTGTTGGAGATGTATAGTGCCCCATGAAGTTGGTGTCTGCTTTTCCTGGAAGTTACAGTGGTTGTCCTTTTTATTCTATAAACAGGCTCTGCCTGTGAAGTTAATGAATGTTATTCAGGAATTTAATGTTCATTTACGGAGTTTTCTATATGGTGCCACTGACGTGCATAAATTGCATTCATCTTTTATCTTCTTGATGCCAGGAGGTTGATGAGGTGCATTTGTTGCACATACTGTGACACGTCTCACTGCGATCATGCTTTTTACGCTTGATATGCTTAAGGAAGAAGTGCTTGAAGAGCAGGATACATAACCACTACAATTTTGCTCTGAAATATCATGTATTTAAAGAAAAGAACCGATTGCCAAGCCTAATTGTAATTTGTATTTTTTCTAGCTGTGCAAGTATGTAAATATATATAAAAACATTGTAATATTTTGTACAAGAAAAACACTGGAAACAAAGGGAACTTTACAGAAACTTTTTCACACCAAAATGTCCTTTGTAGGTAGAACTGGTTTGGAGTGCATTAGGATAGCCAACGTATTTGGAGCATCTGGAGATGGGAGTGTTTCTGCTGTAGTGTACACAGGATTAGCATTCCCGTAGGTTGCTGTCTGGTTTGAGCTGTGATCACTGCATTCTTTGCTATGTTGCTGTACAGACCTGTTAAAAAAAAGAAAAAGAAGTACGGATTTGGCATTCATGTGGCAGTGGTTTTCTCTCTCACTGTTGTGTTTTGGTTTTTGTTTGGTTTCTGTTTGGTTTTTTTGCTCCTTTTTAGATTTATTTGTATCACAAACTGAAAACATTTATTTTTTTTTTGCCCCAGTAATTTAAGCTGACTTAATACTCTTAAGCACGTGCCCTCTAACGTTTATCACTTTAGATATGTATTGAGTTGGGATTTATTGCTGGTGGAGAAGATACTTGCCAGGCAAATTATGTAGTCAGGGCCTCCCAGGTTTTTTCAGGTGGATTCAGATGTGTCTTTACATCCAATGAGCCCATGTGTCACTGTGTCATGCATTTGGATAACTGCCTACAAAAGTATTTGGTCCAGTCCCTTCTGATATGGAATGATTATGGAATCCTTTCTTGAATTTTCTCCTATTTGGTGCTTAATGATTTAATGTTCGTATTTGCAATAACTTCCAATGGAAACTAAATTTGGTAATTCAGTTAAATCTATACGACCTATATCTTTTTGGAATGTTTCTTTCCATTTCAATTAAAGCTCAAATTTTAAGCCATCTTAATCAAACTGTGATGACTAAGAGCCTTCATTTCTAGACCTCTTGGGATGTAGAGCTGGAAGAGAGCTCAGGGGGATAAGCAGGTGAGGCGAGGTCCCAATGGCTTTTCAATAGGTACATAAAGGTCAAGCTTCAAATCTCCTGGTTTTGGGATTGGTTTTTTTTTTCCCACCTCAAATTTTGTGAAAGAGCTGAAAACTGGCCTTAACCTTGTGATGAATTGCTTGTTAGAGAGCCTCTGTTGGAGCAGCGGTACTCACAGCTGTTGTCTGCATGGTGCAGTGAATTTACCCTGTGGATTTGGGAAGCTGCTCGGTCCCACATGTGTGTTGAAAGCTCCTAAAACTTGGGAATCATCCTGTTGTGCAGAGACTAAACCTCTTCAAAATGCTGCCAAGTTCATTATTCGAGTCAAGCAGAGCAATGATGTGAATCGTGAGCAGTTTATCCATACCTGGTACCAGAGCACCCTGCAATTGGTCAGGTATTTTTTGGGCAGCAGGCTGTATCTGCTTTCTGAAAGGAAGAGAAATGAAGGCACTGACTGCACTGACTCCTGGGGCAGCACAAAACAGTGTTAAACTTGAGAGTATTGCCTTCGTGAGTGCATACGTATCTGTGGACCATATAGTTGTTCAAGGATATCAGTCTTCCTGGTCTGAGGTTTAAAACCAGTCTCTTGGGTTTATGTACACAGTCTGTGGATGCCGTGGACTACACCTTGCTGCTGTGTAGGTAAGGGACAGGACACAACGCATCTTGATGCTGGGAGGTGCAGTGGTTTGGAGGTTGCAGAGTTCAGCAGTGTCCTTCCTTGCTTCTCACTGCAGAAGGTGAGTTTCATTTTGTGAGATCCCACAGTGCTTGCAGTCACACCCAGCATCTGCTGAGGGATGGCTTTGCCATGGGGGATGGCCTCCCAGGTAAGAAGCTGATGGCAGCTGCTGTGGGTGGTTAACGTTACTGCTTCCTAGCACACCTGGTGGGGGCTGGCAGCTGTACAGGCACACAGCTCTGCCCCAGCTGCAGGCAATCTGGACTGGCTGGTTCAAAGTGCCTGCCTGGGAAGTGCCTTTCTAGATGTCGAGGTGGAGAATACAGTTTAGCCTGGCAGTCCAGGGATGCTGTCGCCATCCCAAGGTAATGCAGACAGTGCAGTTTTACAGTTTTTAGATCTAAGCAAACAGATCTCCTGTGGCTACCCTGATATCCCAGAGCTGTTTGTAGGATGCAGCCTGTGGTCGTTGGTTTCCAACAAGTGCAGGTTAGCCTGAAGTGTGGTTTTTTCTCCGGATTTTGAGAGGAGCTGTGGACATCCAGGTCCCTGCTCATGGGGACGGGTGTTACTCACTGCACCTGACTATGAAGTTCGGCTCCTCTTCATGCTTCCCCGGCTTCCTGGAGCCATTTGTGATGTGCAGCAGTGGCTGTTGGAGCTCTCCTTTGTGTCTGCATCTTCTGTTATCCTCAGGCTCAGCAGCACGGAACGCTTTCCTGTTCCACGTTTGTGCTTTAAGCCGTACTGAGTGGAACGCGGGAGGTGAAATTACCAAAGGGAAGGACGCGGTGGGGGCGAGCAACAGGTACAACAGGTGGGTGTTCCCTTCCTCGAGCCTCAGCCTGCGCAGCGGCCGCTGCCCCGGGAGCTGCGCTGTTGGCCGGAGCGGCGCACCTGGGAGCGGTGCTGGGGATGGCGGCCCGCGGGTAAAGCGCTCCTGGGGGGAGGGACGGGGGGCTCGTGTGCTGGGACGGACCGGGCCGGGGGGGCGAAGCGGGGGACGTTGAAAAGCGCGGCTCGAGCTCAGGCCCGGCGGTGCCGCCCCCCTTTCCCCGCGCGGCGCTGCCCACGTGCGGCCGCCGTGACCGCCCCCTCAGCCCGGGCCGTTCGGCTTTGGAGCCGTGCGGAGGGGTCTCCCCTTTGACAAGCTGTGGTTTTATTACGGGCGGAATCAATGAGGTCCCCGCAGACGCCTGATGGATCGCTTCCTTCTGGAGTGCTTCCTGTCGGAGCGAAGGGCTCCGCGTTGTGCAGATGGAGCCCGGCTTTTGTCTTCGGGGGTGGAAGCCTTACTGATGGCTGTTCTTTTCCTATGAAAGTAAAAACTGAAGTTTGCATCTGTTTTCCTTTGGTACTGAGTCACACACGAGCATCGCTCCCTGTCGTGCTGCTGTTGGTTTGCAGGGGCAGCTGAGCAGCGCTTTGAGCTCCGCGTCTCTGTGCCGCGTTGGCTCCCCCGGGATGCAGGAACGGCAGCACTGCAAAGCGTGAGCAGAAATAGGGGCTGTGCTGGGCAAAGGGCTGGAGAGTGTTTCAGGTTGCTGTAAGAGGGACGGCCCCGTGCTGGGGCTCTGTAGGTCTGTCTGGCCCCCATCAGCTCTGTCCCTTCGAGTGTTTGGGGTGGAAGATACAAAAACTGAATCCCCTATAGAGTGTTCCTGGCCCGGGGGCTCTCCCGGTTTCCCCCTAGTAGTGACACCAGGTGCTGCATGCATCCCCTGATGTAAGTGTGGGTGAGAGAGTTACTTCCTCTTTGCCTTCTGAATTGCCTGAGCACATCCCCGGTTAATCCATCTTCCCGATGCTGCCTGTAATGGCCCCTGCTTTGCCCTGTCTCTGCTGTCAGCAGTTTATAGACTTCTGTCCCCAGCTTCTGTTCCAGGGTGAGGCACTTGCAGTCTCTTCAGCTCCTCAGGTTGGTGTTGGGTGTTTCCCCCCTGCGCACCCTGTGCCTTTCCTCGCCCTGTGTTGGCCTTTTGCAGTGAGGCACATAGCAGGGCTTCCTTCCTCTGCTGAAAGTGGAGCAGGAGAGCAGCTGCTGAGTGTCAGATGTGCGTTGTTGTGCCTGAAAACGATGCACGATGCAGAGGCACGATGGCAGCCCTGGTTCCCTCTGAAGCCACGTCAGTGGGTGACATCGATGGGTTGTTTTTTGTACATCAGAACTCCCTGGTTTGGATTCAAAGATGCTGAAGTGATGGCTGATGCTGTTCCAAGTAGAAAAAAAAACAGCACTGTCAAAGTAATTTGTGGGTTTTTGTTTCTTTTTCCACACATTGTCTGGGTCTAGAGCATGTCTGAGCGCACCCTTTTGGCACCCTGCAAACACTCCTTCCTCAGCGGCTGCAGAAAGTGTGATGCTGAGAATCTGACGGCACTGCGTTGCCCTGCACAGAGCTGCAGGACCATCAGTCCTTGCCCAGGGCTCAGCTCTCATCTCTTCCTCGAGGTGCTCGTGTCGCTGGCACGATTTTTTCCCGGAGCGGGACGGAAGGCTTCGCTGCATCACGTTCATATTGGGCTGCTTTATGGCGCTGCTGGCGGGCGGAGCTCGAGACCGTCCTGCCGGGCAGGGGCAGCCCGCGGTGAGCTCCGTGTTCGCTTCAGCCCGGGCCGTCCGTGGCGGTGCTGCAGCAGATGGCACTCGAGCTCCAGCCGAGGGATCTCCGCGCTGGGCGGTGCGGAGCTGCGAGCGGAGCCTGCAGGCCTTCATTTACATGCTCGGAATGTTCCCTTCCGCTCGCAGGTGCAGATCTTATCTCTGCTCGCGCAGATTTGTCCTTACGAGGTGCCCGGACTTGAGGTGATAAAGCGCTGCTTTTCACTTTGCAGAATCTGCCCCCTAATTTAAATGGCTTTATTGTATTTATTTTTGTTAGTCGTGTGCCTTCCCAAACAGTGTGAAACCGAGCTTTTAGTTTTGCGGATCAAGTAATTTGTGTGTGTGTGTGTGTGTGTGTGTGTGTGTGTAAACAGAGGCTCTGAGATCACTGGTATGAAGTTCAGAGGAGCAGAGGAGGTGACGGCACTGTGCTGCCTCAGCCCAGCTGCTGCCTCAGCCCAGGATCTAAATGCACTTTGTAGATTTACTGTAACAGTGGTCACTTTTGTATTTGGAAGTGTATCTTGGCACCTGCTAAAAATATCGAGAGCCTGAGGCCCTCTTGTTTTCCTTCCAGCAGCAGACAGAGCTGTGTATACCTCCTAGGACAGCTGCCTGTGCTCAGGGACAGGCTGAGTCTGAACTGGCTTGCAAAAGCAGAAGTCCTTGCACAGATGAGTCAGAAACTGAGGCCCCGTGGTGATGTTCATGCAGGTGCTCACATCTGTGTGTGTTTGAGGGCTCTTTTTGCCTCCCATGGTGTCCCGTGCTACTCCAGTCCCCACAAGCATTGGATTTTCTTCCTTTAGTTGCCTTTGCTTGCTATAAGCTTAATATCAGCTGGGCGGTTGCCTTCCTAGTGGTGCTCAGGAAGCCCCCAGACTAGGCCTGCATTCCCAGAGCCTTCCCTTGGCCTTAGCCCTGACCCAGGGCAGTACTTGCCCTGCTGCTGGGTGTCCTGACATCCATCCTCGTGTGTCTGGGCTGCCCCGTATTGAAATGAGGCGAAAAAAAAGAGAAAAAAGAAAAGGCTTCTGACTGCTGCAGCCCTGTGAGCCCCCAGCAGCAGCTCGTGGGAAGGACGCAGGCAGACCTGTGGGTTCCCATCAGTGGCTCAATTGACCTCCTGGCCGGTGCTGGTGCCCTGTGCTGGTGAAGTGCCCTCTCTCCTCCACTCATCTGACTTCAGTGTAATAGAAGGGCCAAGTGCTTATTATCTTCTTGTAGCTTTTTCTAGTTGCCAATCAGATGTGCGTGGTTTGGGGGTTTGTTTTGTTTCCCCGTTGCTGTGACTATGCAGGATGCTCCATCTCGCTGTAATTACGGTTCCATCATTGTCTTGGCATGAAAACATCTGCTGTCTCTCTGCGATCTCCACTTCTCCTGTTTCTTTAGAGAATTTCATGGATCGTGATGACCTTCTATTTTCCATAACATCTCATGCATCTCAGTGTACACAGCTGTTCTCTTGCTTTCCCGTCTCTCCATCCATCCCTTTTTTCTATCAGCATCTCCAATGCACTCAGCATTTCAGCTCATCTGTTTATCAAATCAATATCTTGCCTGCCACCTCCTCTGCGTTGCGGCCGCTGTGAACACGGTGCCTTTGCACCCATGTTCCCCGGGCAGCTTTCCTCTCTTAGCGCAATTCATCTTCCAGCTCACGTCTGAAGTCTTTGTTCCTCTCATCTAACATTTTTAAGTTAATTTTCTCAGCCTTTCTGCATTGATGACATTGTGCTCTCTGGTTGTGTGGTTTGAGGTGAGGTCTGTGTGTGAAGATCTGCTGGTGGAAGCAAAGGAGCGGGGCTGCCCCATGCGGATCAGCCGTGGGCAGAGGGGATGGAGAAACGTGGGTTTGTGTTCTACCTCTGTGTGACCTTGGTTCAATAGCAGGACTCCATGAGTATGATGAACAGGGATACTATAGGTTTTATTCCATTCTGGCACCTTTTATTGCTAGGATCTTACTGCTGTGCCTATTCTCTTAAAAAATAATAATAAAAAATTCAGCCCTGTAAGTGCTGCAGAAGAACTAATAAAACTTCCCGGTATGACAGGACCTTAAATCTCTTTGCTCACCCTGTGTGCTGAGTGAACTTCCCCACCCTCTGTCTGCACCCACTCCTCCCTTGACCCACATTGTGGCAGCCAGTAGGACCCAGCTGTGCCCACTCACAGCAAAATAACTGAGAATATTGAAGGTTTGGGTTTTTTGTCTTACTCTCCCTCAATCCGTGCTCCGTCTGCGCCTAAGCTAGGAATGTCATGTTCTTGAAAGACTCTGCAGAAGTTTGGCACCTGGAATGTGTGGCTGAGGAACGGCTATTTATATAGTGACAGAGGAGAGGGCAGAGAGCAGAAAGGGAGGTGGGGATCAGTGAATCATGCAGTAACTTCTTAGGTGGACGGAAATAACGCTGCAAGCATGTCATCATTTTTCCCCCTTTCAGGAGGATAGCTGCTTATGCTGGGATGGCTTGGGCAGTTTTTCATGCAGATATGCATTATATGTGGGTACTTATATATAAATAAGGCTGTAAAACCATACATTAAGGGACCTGTTCATCCACAAAGAGTTATGTGGTTGTCAGAATGTGTAATGGCTTCCTGGTTCGGGACGCAAACGGCTCCGATGGAGACGCAAGCTGCACATGGCCACAAGTACAGCACTCCGTGTCCTTGCACACACAAAGCTGCCGGCCGTGCTCCTGGAAAGCCCCGAAGCTGCTGGCAGGGCAGGGTGTGCTGGGAGTGCTGTGCCACGTCTCAGCTGCTCTGTGCCTGAGCTGATGCTTCTGACTCGGAGCAAAGCACAGGAGTGCCTGGCCCCAGAACGGGGGCTTGGGTGTTGGGCCGAGCAGTGCACTGGGATGGACAAAGGCAGAACAGAACAAATGGAAATCAAATAGGGGGTAAACGTTATCGGAAATAATCTCCATCACTTAATGTGCCCTGGCGACTTCGGAATAATTGGCTGTTTCCTGGCTGTGTCCAGATGGGCTGAACAATGTTCTCCCTGTTTCCTTTCTGCACACTTGCGATCCCTCAGTGACCTGGTTGGCCACTTCTCCTCCCCCTTTGCCTCTTAATTCCCCCTCAATTTTCTCATGGAGTTTGTATTTTTTCCCCAACAATGTCTCAGAGGAATCACAAATGTGTAATGTGTGTCCCGACGCTTGTATTTTAATAGCGCGAAGCAAACCACATCAGCACAGGCAATTTCACATTCAACACATTATTGCTATTTAAAGTGCAGAGGTATAAAAATGATTGGCAATCCCGCTCTGCCAGCAATCGCGGGCTGCTGCCGGCTGCCAGATTGTGTTTTTTTTCATATTAGCTGCTCTGTGCAGTCATTCCCTCACCTTTGACTTGCAGATTTCCCTGCGTTGAAATAGCAAAATCATTTTTGGTTGCAACACTCGTTGCTTGCTGCTGAAAAGAAGTAATCATAATTAAACATACATGTGCAAATACGTACTCATATACATACATATAGTGTGGGGTGGCTGGTCAGTTTGTTCCAGCTGACCAACTGTTTGCATTTCCCCTCTTTGCAGCCATAGGAGGAGGTGAGCAAAATGGGGCGAGAAGCAACTGGGAGAAGTGCTTGAAACTTCCATTTAATTCAAGGAAGGAAAAGACTTTAAGTGGGATGGAGCTTTGGTAACTCTTACTGCCCATCCCCTGCTCCCGAGCGCTGGGTGCTCACAGCGGGGCTGCAGCCATGCCTGTGTTCAGCAGCTGGGCTGAGCCATGGGAGTAAACAGTGCAGGCCTCCAAAAGTTTTTGAAAATAATAAATTAAAATGTACTGGCTGTCCTGAGTGTGTTCTTGCTGGTGGACGTTCGGCTGGTGAGAAGCTAACGCTGTGTGAAGAGCAATGCATCACTGGAGCACTGCTGCTCTGATGATGCATTACACCAATACATCATGAGGGCGACGGTGCCGTGATGATGTATGGCTCCAGAAGGGCCCAGTGAGCGCAGGTCCAGCAGGCTCTGTCCATTCCAACCCAGGATCGCCCAAATGTTCAAGTTTTATTTCCTTTGTTGAAAGAGCATCCTGATTAGCAGCACTGTGAGGGGTAGCTTCAGGATCCCGGTGGGCCCACAGTTGTGGAGCCCGAGTGATGCAAAGATGTTGATTTGGAGAGATGGAGCTGAAGATCTCTCAGGTCCACACTTGTGCGTGAATGAACGTCCCCTCCTGGAGCGCTGCCGGGTGTGCAGCCGCACCTCCATGAGCAAAGCACTGCCAGGAGCACCGGGGTGGGTCAGTGTCCATCCCATGGCAGAGCAGTGAGTGTGGACTGGAGGGGATGCAGCCCTGCGCAGAGCACTGCGTGCCACGGCATTCTGGCAGTGCCAGGTTTTCCCACTGGTATTTTCTACAATAATATATGAGCCTGCTGCCAGCCTTGGACTCCAAGCAAAACATGTCATCCTTTCCCTGTTGGCCATGCGTGTTGTTTGAAAGGATTGTCCTCTGGATTACTTTTATTTGTTGTCTCATATCAAAGCCCAAAGGTCACATTTTTCAAGTTCTTTCCTTGGAGCTTCAAAGACAACGCGTTCACTTTAAACAGAAAGAAAAGGGGAAAAACAGCACTTTCAGAAAATCACTCCTTACTCAGGGACTCTGGGAGGCTCTGAATATCCGTGTCACAGTCGGATGCTCCCGGTTCAGCTTAAAAGCAACTTGGTTTTACTTAGCTACAAATAGTCTGTAGATGTGAACGTAGCACAGTTGTGATTGTGGCTGCATGAAAATGAG
Source organism: Excalfactoria chinensis (assembly GCF_039878825.1). Taxonomy (NCBI): domain Eukaryota; kingdom Metazoa; phylum Chordata; class Aves; order Galliformes; family Phasianidae; genus Excalfactoria; species Excalfactoria chinensis. The sequence goes on along the minus strand of NC_092843.1, from coordinate 7,876,134 downwards.
CATCCAAACCTAGGTGCAAACACCCACCGCCAGTTAGGTGTATAACTGACCTGTGTCAATGAGGCTGCAGTGAACTTGGGGATGCTCACACCACAGCCCCGTGGCTGAGCTGGGTCTGCTCGAGGCGATGCAGCTGCTAATGGGAGGCTGGGCAGCTCAGGACCCGCAGTCCTTCCTGTGCAGGCTTTGGGGCGCTGCTCACGTGCAGACTGGAGAAGTGTGACAGCCCCGTGGGATGGCGGCTGCTCACGGCTGGGCACACGGCAGTCCCTGCTGGTGTCAGTCTGTCCCCGTGTCATCTCCCAGAGGACACACGGCACCTAATTCAGTACCGAGCTGGGGTGGGAGAGCTGGCACCTGATCCAGCCCGAGTAAACCACCAGGGGGGTTCTGAGCCACCGAGAGCGAGCAGGTTGCAGGCCGGGGCTCTGCCTGAGCCCTGCTTGGTGGGCTGGGGGCTGTGCTGTGAGCTGGGCTGATGCAAACCTCTGCACGCTGCCTGGGGATACTGAAACTGAGTGTGGTGGGTGGGGATGCAGAGGGAGAAACGAAGGGCTCGGTGTTGTGCTTCTGGCTCGTGTGGACCAAAGTGGGACAACGTTGCTATTGATCTCGACATCTGAAATTGCTTTTATGGGCAAGTCTGCTAGGATGGTTTGCATAGCTCGATCTTACCATTGACAAAGACTCCAGCTGAACTTTGGTCAGGAAGGGACAGGTAGATCAGGACTTGTTGCTTAATTATGTTTACATGTATATTACTGCAGTCGATCTTCGCTTCCTCAAGAGTGATTTTCCACTGCACTTTAATTTTATAGAGCAATATGAAAGACATGAATCTTCATGAAGCTGCTCCTCATGCAGCAGAGTCCCTGCAACGTTTGCAGCCCTCTGCTCTCCATCATAAGGAGTCCTGGGGGAGGTTCAAGGTAGATCCTTGCCATCTCCGCTTTGCAGCCTCGGGAAGCCCAATAAATAAAGCAGGAAGTCGGCAAAGCCCTGATTCAGCAAAGGTGTGAGCACAAGCTCGGCATTAACCTCTGCTTAAGCTGATTTGGAATGAGGGAGTTAATCTGATGGCAGCCCCAGAGTCAGACCAAATGTGGGACCTGAGCAGCTGGAGCGTCAGGGTTTTAAATCTGAGGGAAGCAAATGATTCAGGATGAAGAATTTCTGAAATGGGGGAAGTGAACAAAGAATGGGCACGGTGAGACTGAGCGCTCCGAGCCCCAGGGAGGTACCTGGGGTGACAGAGGCTGGAAGGAGCAGGACCGGCAGAGCTGGGTGAGGGCTTCTGCAGGAGATGTGCTGTGAGGAGGGCAGCGGGACACTGCCACGTGTGGGGTGGGCTCTGCAGTCACAGCCTGTGGGCAGGTGCAGTGAGCGGGCACTGGGCTCTTTGTGCTCCTACGATCTGTGACTCCATCGTGATGCAGTTCATATTCAATTATGGTGTTTTAATGTAGTTACGGCTACACTGAGCAGGCACATTTCTTCCTAACGCACACCACTGGAACCTGAGATGTGGGCGGAGGCTGCATACAGCCCCTGTCCCCAGGCTGCAGCAGCCATCCCATGCACCATGGTGTGCACAGAAGGGTGAGCAGCAGGTTGTGCCAAAGGGAAGCATGAGACATAATTGCACCCTGTGGAATTATTGCTGCCCTCGCTGCTCCTCCTGCCCTGTCCCTGGGTGCTGCCAGCACTGTGCTGTGCCCAGGTCTCACGGCCTCGGCTGCTCCATAGCCAGGGCACTCGCAGACATCCCCTCCATCTGCAGAGTGGCTCCGGGGCTCTGACCTGTCAGGATGTTCTGCAACAGCTTTGTTCTGCTGATTGGAAGCATACAGTGACGATGCCCTCTAGGGAGCAACTTGTTTTCCCTGCTCCTAATTCTGCTTTGGATTTGTGAATTTTAAAGCGCACATTGTGTATATAAAGGTGTGCTCGTATCTGTACAGACGCTGTCTGTGTGCATTCTGCAGTGATTCTCCTTGGATGCTCTTGCTTTCTCCTACAGTCAGTTTTTTGAATGACACGGAGCTGGTAATAAATGTGGTTTCAGTGCCAAATGATCGGGCTGGCTCGTCTCATTCCACCTCTCCCCGTTTTGAGCAAGAATGTGAGGACTCACTGTGTCTATTTCAGATTCCATCATGAAAGGAATAATTGAGATTGAGATTCTTAGTCACTCAACGCAGAAGGTCAGGGAATTAATGCTGTGTTACATCCAGACCATTCATTTACTGTGCCTCCTTTTTTAACTGTCTATAGGGGAAAACAAATGTGCCACAGAGAAGGTAACGCATCTCCAATGCCATGCACACCGCCAGTCTCTGATAATGCACACTGTTTGTCTTTATTTTGGGGGTGTTCCAGGGCAGTTTTATCATCGTAATTGATTAGCGGCTACAGGGGAAAAAAATCCAGGAGTAACAGGAAGAAATGAATCCAGCGAAACCATTGACTCAGTTGTAGCATTGATCTGCTTCTGGAAATTATTTATAGGAAAAGATTCACAGTTAATAATATTAGTTTGGACTTCTGGAACAGTTTATCAGGGGATCTTAAAGGCCTCTGCTAACAGTTAATCAAGTAGAAAAATAAGGTAGAGAGCCTCATTTCAGGAGAGGGAAGGAAGCTGGATTCCTGGCACGGATGTGGCCCAAGAAGCGCATCTCCTAGGATGCAGCGGCTGCGAGAGTCAATGGCACTGCACAGGGATTTCAGTTTGGGGATGGTCCTGGAAGAAGGTGGCACAAAACACACCTTAGGAATCTTGAGATGTTCACCTGAGCCATGGAGCGCCCAACAGGGACACAGCAAACAACCTCTCCTCTCCCCGCGTTGCCTCCCCGCGTTGTTTTTGTTTTTAGCTTAATCGATCCGCATCCCACCCTCCTACCCACAGGAGAAATGACACATCTGGAAAGAGCAGGAGCACTTCTTTAAAGTGGTCCGGTTGGTTTTCCTGGTGCCCACATACAAAACTGCCTGGAAGTCATAAATAGAATTAAACACCGTAGTTCAGAAAAACAGAATTCTCAGAGCTGTCTGTTGATTTCAAAGCTGATGGAAACAAAACAGCCTTTGAAATCCTTCCTTGCGGAGCTCTCTTTCCCCTTATCATCTAAAAGATGGGCCTGATAATATTTGGTTCTTATTCTTTTTTTTTTTTTCTAAACAGTTGAAAAAATGATGCTTTTGCAATTAAGATGAAAACCCCAATGATTTTAATAAGGTTGGCGTAATGTCTTCATTAGCAAGATGCTGAAATAACTTGATGCAGATCTGGAACTGCCTCTGAGTCTCCCCCCAACATGTGGAGCCACATCTGCAGCCGGTGTGAGCACAGAGATGGCTCTGGCACAGCCCAGTTCAGTGCAGGAACTGCTCTCCTTTCCTGTCCTCCACACACAGCCCAACTCAGTGGCTTTTGTTTGTTTGTTCCTGGCAGCAGCAGGGGCTGATCCTCCTCGGTCACCTGCAGACCTCGTCCGAGGGCAGAGTTTTTGCTGCTGTGTTGGAATCATAGGAGCACCAAGGTTGGAAAAGACCTTCAAGGTCATCCTGCCCAACCGTCCACCTGCCATCAATATCCCCCCACTAAACCTCGTCCCTCAGTGCCACAACTAAATGTTCCACAAACACCTCTGAGGACGGTGACCCAGCACTCCCTGGGCAGCCCGTTCCCATACCTGACCACTCTTCAATAGAAGAAATGTTTCCTAATGCCCAACCTGGCTCTCCCCTGGCACAATGTGAGACCTTTCCTTCTTGTCCCAGTCGGCAGCTGGTAGCAGGGCAGGCAGCCTGGGCAGGCGGGTAGCGCTCACCACTAGGAGATGCATTTGGTTGTCAAAGGATGGACAGCCTTAAACAGCAAAACCAAACCCAGTGTCTGCACCCCGTCCAACCTTTCCCTATGGGTACTGCACCCAAGCTGCAGCACTTTGGAGCCCACGTGGGCTCCCAGGGCCATCCTGGGGCCGTGGCCCCTCAGCGTGTCAGGAGGAGCAGTTCTGCAGATCGCTGCCAACATCGAGGCAAGAGGCAGCACCGTCCCAATTGTCTGCAATGACATATTCTGCATTTTAAACGATCTCTGATTTCCTGTCAGCTCCCCCGTGCATTGCCCCTCCGTAAAGCTGTCTAAATAACATTTGTCAGGTGGAGCCGTGGCTGGGCAGCAGCAGGGCAGCCCGCAGCGCGCCGCTGGTGAGCGGGGACTTCCAAAACCCACCGGCCGATCAATCTCGAGAACTTACTAAATGATAGATGGAATATAATATAAGTCATTATTTCTTCCCCGTGCACGAAAATGAATTATTCAGTAAAGATTTAGATCCTTTTTATTATGACACTGAATTTATGGTGCACACAGGCCATAAATGCAGACTCCTCCGTGGCAGAGAGGCAAACCCGCACCCATTGCAGCCAGGTGTCCTAACCTGGCTCAGCACCTCCCGCCGCCTCTCTCTGGTTTGGCAGCCCAACATCTGTATCTCATGGAGCCGCAGGACCAGTAAGCTGAGAAATGACCTCCATAATCACTGAGTCCAAACCCAGGACGCCCCACCGTGCCCGCTGACCGCATCCCTCAGTGCCACATCCCTGCCGGTCGGAGCACCGGGAGGGGCAGTGAGCCCCTGTGTGGCAGCTGTGCCAGCACCCAGCACTCGTTTGGAGAAGAGACTTGGTGGGAGTTTCAGACACGGCTTGGGCTCTCAGCACCCACGTGCTGCTGGCAGGAGTCAGCCATTGCTTAGGCCCTAAAGGTGCTTCCTGCAACAAACTGCATCTCCGTTCCCAAACTGCTGCGTGTCAAAGAGATCAGCGAGAGCCTAAAACCCGCCGGGGAGGGCAGTCACCGTGTGGGCAGGTGCGGTCATACCGAAATCAGCCCGGAGCCCGAGTCGGTGTGAATACTCGTTAACGGAATGAACACTCCAACTTTTAATTGTGCAGCTGGGGACAACATTAGCGCTGCGCAGCGGCTGCAGGAGTTAAGTGTGCGGGTCGTTATCTCCTGAAAACCCGCTGGGAACTCGGATCTTTAGCACGGGAGGCCGAAAGGCGAGCAGGGCGCGGGGGGGCAGCGGGGCCGGGCGGCTTGGCCGTCAGCTGCGGGCGGCACGGCACTCGTGGGCTGCGGACCACGGGGGGGCAGGATCCGGGTACCGCGGTGTGGGGCGCGAGGGTACGCGGGCACCGGGGCGGGGGGACGCCGGGATGCTGCGCGTTCACACGCGGGGACATCGGCACGTTGACTTTAGCCGAGCGGGGCCGCCCGCCGTGCTGGGCGTTGACACCCGCGGGCACGGCACGGCGTCGCAGCAGCGCGGGGCACGCGGGGCTCCCGCCGCTCGCTCGTGAGCTCAGCCGCAGGCCGAGCCCGCCTCCGCCCGCCCTCACACGGCAGCGCGGCCCCGGCCCGAGGCGCGGAGCGGCGCCCCCGGCTGGAGGAGGCTGCGCGGTGCGGCCGGGAGCGCGGCGAGGGGGCGGCGGGGAGCGGAGCGCGGAGCACTGAGCGCTGTGGCGGCGGGGCCGCGCGCGGAGCGAGGGTGGGCGCGCGCGGCGGTGACGTCACGCAGGGCCACGCGACGGCGGCGGCCCCGCCCCTTGTCGCGGGGGCGGGGGGGGCGGCGCGGCGCGCGGGATGGAGGGAGGAGAGGATGGTGGCGGGGGGGGCGGGACGCGCGGCGCTGAGCTAAGCCGAGCCCACGTGTGACGGATCTTGGCCGCTTCCCCGGCGCCGCTCCAGTGAGGTCCTCCGGTAGCGGAGGGAGGAGGAGGAGGTGGTGGAGGAGGGGGGAAGGGAAGGGAAGAAGGGGAGCGGAGCCGAGCCGAGCCGCGCCGCAGCGAGCCGGGCCGGGCCGGGCCGGGCTGGGCCGGGGGGGCGGCAGCGGGGGCGACGGGCGGGCGGGCGGGGGGGGGGGGGTCTCTCGCTCGGCGCGGATCGCTGCGGGCGCCGCGCGGCCATGGAGGCGGACGGGAGCCAGGCGACCTCGGGCGGCCCCGGCGAGGCGCAGCACGACCCCGGGTAAGTGTGCGGGCGGGGGGGCCCCCCCGGCCCCGCTCCGCGCCGTGCCCCGTCAAAATGGCCGATGGCGGCCCGGCGCTGAGCCCCGCTCCGCTCTCTCCCCCCAGCAAGATGTTCATCGGCGGCCTCAGCTGGCAGACCTCCCCAGGTAGGCGCCGCGCCCGCCCCCCCGCCCCCCCCCCCGTGCCCGCGCTGCCCCCCGCTCTCCTCTCCCCGCAGACAGTCTCCGCGACTATTTCAGCAAATTCGGGGAGATCCGGGAGTGCATGGTCATGCGGGACCCCACCACCAAGCGCTCCAGGTAAGCGGCCCCTTCCTTTCCCCCCCCCCCCTCCCCCCCCCGGACAAAACTTTGCGGCCCGGCTCGGGGCCGCCCCGCGGAACAAAGCGGCGGCGGTGCGGGCGGTGCGGCCCCCCCCCGGTGCTCATCGCCCCCCGCCCGTCTCCGCTCTTTGTCTCGGCAGAGGCTTCGGCTTCGTGACGTTCACGGACCCGGGCAGCGTGGACAAGGTGCTGGCCCAGCCGCACCACGAGCTGGACTCCAAGACGGTAGGTGGCCGTTCCCAGCGCCGCTCCGGATTCGGCTCGAACTCGCGAAAGCGGCAACTTTTTATTTGATTTCGTATTTTTTCCTCTTTAATCCAAATTCTCCCTGCCGGCCGGTGGCTCCTCCCCACGCCTCACGTTCTATCGAGCGATGACATTGAAAAAATCCCAGGGTGAAACCCAACTTTTTGTGGCGTTCTGCTGCAGAAGGTTTCCTGCCGGGCGCTTTGCGTGGCTGTGATGGGTGGTTGATGTTCGATGGGGGATGTGATGTTCGAGACGGTCCGTCCCGGAGCCACCCGCAGCCGTGCCGTCCCCTGTTGGTGCCGCTCCCAGAGCCTGCCTTGGGGCCCCGTGGGTTTTATTCATGCGTGGAGGGTGAGGGCTGGCAGAGCTGCACGAGCGCCGGGTTGCTGTTTGTGCAAAGCTTTTTACTACAGCCGCTCTCCAGCATAAGTGACATTATTCAGATGATCAATCTGTCTATGTATGTGTGTATATATATTTATGAACATTTGAAAAAACAAAACAAAGCCAGGGGAGCTGCCCCCTCGCCCCCACACTGTGTTATTTCAGTGCTGTGTCCAGCCCCCACTGCCTCCCTGCACCTGGGGCCGTGCTGGGGCTGAAGTTTGCAGTTCGCGCGCCGTCTCCGTTCTGTGCCCAGCAGCGGCGTGGGGAGGACGCCGGTAGAGGTCATTTCTGCTCTGGTACCACTCTGAGCAGTGCTGTGCTGGGGATGGAGGGGCCGCAGGGCTCAGCCCTGCATGAGCGCTCCAGTGGGCACGTGTCCGCAGCTCGCAGTGCTGGGGCTGAAATGTTACAGCCGTGAAAGGGAGAGTCCTGTCTCGGTGCTGGAGCATCCGCTGTACCCGGCTGTGATACAGCCACACCGAGGGCAGGCCGAGCACGGTGTGTGGCACTTGGAGGGGCTGATGTGAAACACAAAGCCCCTGGGAAGCAGGTGGAACGGAACGTTTGAGCCCGACTGACAGATTCTGCTGGGCCTGTCCAAGCACGCAGCCCCTGCCTTGGCCTGCCTCGGTAATTTGATTTGGGGTTTAATCAGATGTGGTACAATCACGGATCTGACTGTGCTCCAGAGATTAAAGTCACCAGACCTCGGTGTCCGGCTGTATTCTGTGTGTTTTTTAAGATAAATTTAGTTAGGAAGAAGAAAGACAAACAATATCTGAACACGAGTTTAAGAAGTGCCAGGTGGACACCCTCTCTTCCTCTGCCCGTGATCCTGTCCTCCCCAGCTTTCCCCTCTATGGCACCGAGTCCCCGCGGGGTATTAGTTTGCTTTGCTTGGGGGAGGGGCGTGAAGCTCGGTGAGGGTCAGTGTGCCTCAGTGCGAGGGAGGCAGTTCTAACAGGAGCGCAGTTGGAGCGGGGCTGGAGGGGCGCAGCTCTGGAGGGGCGCAGCTCGCGGGGTTGCCCTGGCCGCTCGTCTGTCTGGGTGTTGCAGTGGCTGCTGCTCGGTGTAACAGCATTTGACTCTGTTTCAACGTTCAGCGCAGGAGGCAGATCGGTTGGGTATTGGCATGGAAACGTCGCTCTTGTTTACAGTTACGTTAAAAGCTTTGTTTAGGTAATGGCCATTCATATCAGAAATAGTATTATAGTCATTTCCTAGCGGAGCTGTAGATACAGTAAGTAGAATTGTACCCAACTAACTCGATTTTTTTATTTTTTTTTGGTAGACTTTTTTGTTGTTGTTGAAGTAGTTACAGGGTTATGCAAAAGGTATGGATGTGCCGTGGGGTGCCTCTGAGAACGGCAGCGCTGGGCGAAAAGTTTGTAGGAAGGAGGGCCGGGTTGCTCAGGAGGTGTTGCTGTGGTGCAGAGCTCTGTGCTCTTTGGACTGACCTTCAGAAATGAGAGGTTGGTTTCAGCACGTCGTGGCTCTTCTGCTTTGTGCTGTGGGGCTGTGTTGTTCTGGTGGGACCGCTGCTCATTTTGCCAAAAGTTTCCCATTGGAAGCAGCTGTAGGAACGTTCCCGTTTGCCTTTGGGTACCCGCATGGACCATCCATACCTGTTGTATCACCCCAGTAGACAGATGTTAGTCAGTGTTGGATGTAATTGTAGATAATGTTAATCTCTATGAAAAAGGTTAGCTCTAGTTAAAATATATATATACTGTTTAATGATTTTTGAACAAAGAAGTGGCATGTAATCACTCATTTCTCAGGTGCGTTCTAAAAGAAAGATACTGTACTTGTATCTGATGCAGGCAAATTAATGATCAATTGCACTTCGAATGCTGGTGCTGTTTGCAGTTTTGGCATGTTAAGTGAGTAGAGCTGCTCTTTAGGAGAGGTTATTTGTCACAGAAATCACCACAGGAATAACGCTTCCAAAGTGGAGCACCTCCTTGTTGTGGGGCAGCTGCAGGGGGTGAAATGCAGCCAACCTCAAGGCATGAAAGCCTCTGCTTCTACACTCACGTGGTCAGGGCCAGCGTTTGTTGTGCAGTCAAAGAGCGCTGAAGGCAGTCAAGGCAAGGTACACGGTCCAGGTGGGATGTAGTCCTCTGAAGCACCATTTCCTTACCTGTTTAGAACGTGTGTGCTTGCAGATGCTGCTAAAAATACAGGTGCAATCAGCAGCACGCTGACACCTCCTTGCACTTGTTTTTGACAGTTTGGACCAGACCACTGCCTAAAAGGTGCGATTATTTATTTACATCCAGTCCTTCCTTTATGGTGGTGGATTTCTGTTTGCAGGGGATTTTAGGGAGATGGAGAGCGGCTGGTAAAGATGCCCCATGTGAAAGTTGCTTTTAAAATTGCAGAATGAACATTTTAGAACCGCAAAGTGGACGTGGCTTTTAATTTATGCAGCACGGTAGGTGTCAGTGCTGCGTCTGAAGGGAGCGGGGGATGAAACCAAGACGTGCTCACTGATCTTCTTGGTCCTTTTTGTCCCTGCTTGGTTCAGGAATACTTCATGTAACTCCCTCCTGGAAAATCGTTTTTGAAGAGCTGGGTCTCTCCTGCCTTGCAGTGCCTGCGTGTTTTGTTTTGCTCTCCTCTCTTTCCCCCACCTGCACAGTGCTCCTTCGCGGCCTCTCAGTGCTCGTCTGTTCTCTGGGGAAGCGCTGTAGCAGATCCATGAGGAGCGCTGTCACGAAGGATAATCTCGTAGTCCTTCTAACAGTTGGGTTCTAATAATCAGTATAAACTGAAACAGTTTTACTTAGAGTTTTGCATTTAGTGTTGGTGCTGCCAGTCAGTTGGTGAAATAGAAGAATAAAACAAAGACCAAAGTAACCCAAAACCCATTGGAAGGAAGGTGTCAGGGTCTATGGGTAGGGCTCGATCAGGAGTGCTGGCTCAGAGTACACAGGAGAGAGGTTTGCTTCCTCCCTTCCCGTCTCCCTCCCTCTGCCAGAAAGTCTCTGACAAACCCAGCCTGTGATCTCTCACTTACATAGCAGTTGTAGGACCCAGCGTGCTGAACTATGAGCCTGAGAAATGAGAGATTAATAATTCAGTGATTTAAAAAAAAAAAAAAGACAAAAACCAGCCTAACAACAAAAGCTATCTTGTTGATTTCTCCTTTCTTTTTCCTCAGATTGACCCTAAAGTTGCATTTCCCCGACGAGCACAGCCTAAGGTAAGTAGGAGGATCAATAATAGGATTTTAGGCACACAGAGAATCATTGTTGCCAGGCAGTTCAGGTTTCAAACAGGGAATTGGCAATGAAAGCTTTTAAAGCCGGAGTGCATGGCGTCTTAAGGGTATCAGCGCATGGCTGTGAAACTGCAGGAGAGCTGCTTTGTGCCGCTCCATGCCTGCAGTTAACTGTCTCCTTGCAGAGTCCTGGTCAGCTGGCTGGCTGAAAACCAGAGGCTTCTTTGGTACTGGTGGGAGATTGTTGTCGCATTACTTGGGTTTGTTATTCTCTTTTCTGCAATACGTTTTGCTTGGTGTTTATGGAGAGCGTTTGGATTAAGCGCAGACTTCAGGCTTGTTTCGAGCTGAGCTTTCAGTTCTGTGGATGTGATCGATGGGGGTATATCTCTGCCCTTCTTTGCAGGGCGCTCCGGCAGCGCGGGGCCGCGTTCCATGCTGGGACAAAGGCACGTTGGCTGCGTGCGGACGCGGCTGCTGGCGTGCTTTGCTCTGAGTTATCGCTAGGTGCCATTTCCTTGGGAAGCAGAAGTGGCTGTTGCTCTTTAGGTTCTGCCTAACAAAACCAGCAGATCAGTTTTAGGTCTGTACTTGCGTTTGAATTTTGAAAGCTAAAAGAAAAATTTTGGCTTTCTGACTGTTTTTGAGAATTTATAGGAAGAATTTATCTGATGTGTGCCACTCGTACACGCTGTGGAGTTGCAAAGGGAAGTCAGTAAAGAGGAGCATTTCACAGCCGCTGCGGCACGAGACCACCTGAGCAAATCCAGCCCAATAGTTTTATCGTATGTGGTTTCTTATGAAAGCAGGTTGTTTAATTGTGGGACCGTAGCAATAAATATTGTACAAAATGTGCATCTGGAAAAAGCAACGTGTGATTTAGGAACACTGGGCATGCGGCAGGAGAGGTGCTGGTGGTTTCTTTTAAGTAAAATGGGGGGAGAAGAAAATGCCAAGAAAAGCCAGCAGTGTGCTTGTGGAGCTGTGAACCGAATGAATGTGGAAAAGGAGTCAAGGGCTCTTTTCTTCATTGGACATATCTAATAACTAATTAGTGAATAACGAGCTGTCTGGCTTGTTTCCGTGCTGAGCAGAGTTTATACTTGGAGGGTTTGCAGCTTCTGGATTATGTTGTTGGCTTGGTGCTGTCTTTCAGAGAGATTTTTAAAGTTTCCAGGATTCTGAAAGGTTTTGTAATTAAAGAAGGTGATCTTGCATGAAGGTGATCTCTCAATGTGATTGATGCTCCTTTCCTCCTTCCAGTGCCTTTAAAGGCTTATTTACTTTTTAAACTGCCTTCAATTACCAGGTGTCTGTTCCTACAGTGCCATTTGTGAAAGTTTATAACGCTTACAGCGGAGCTGTTAAACTGTCCCAGGTGACTTCTTCAAAAACAATGAAAAAAAAACAGGGCTCGTCTTATGCGGTGGGTATTACTGTGTTAAATTGACCTGATTTTTGCATTCTTTAACAGGAAACTTTTACCAGGGAGACAAAGGGGATTTTGTTGCTCTCCAAATAGGCTTTGGTTGGTTGGTGGCAGTCATCTTTCAGGCGAGGGGCAAAGCTGGGGCTGTGGGCTGCTCCCCAGAGGGGTGGCACTGCTGCAGAGCGTTGTGCGGTGCGCTCTGTAGTGTTGTCTGTGCTCTGTCCCCCATGGGACTGGGGTTCCTGCATGGTGTTTGGGGGGAAAAAGAAACTGAAAGGAAACTGATGGAGAGAACTGTGTGCATTGAAGAAGAGAATTTTGCGTTGTTTGTGATGTGTTTTTCTGGACTGTGTTTTATGATCTGGACTTTCTGTTTCTTACTTAGATACTGATTTGAGGTTTTGGAGTTCAGTTGTTCCCTCATTCCAGTTGAATACTGAGTTTAGTGCGTTGGAATGCAACTGTTCTGGAGTCTAATTAACTAGCTAAGGCTTGGGGTTGTGAAAATGAATGGCGTTCAGTGCCCTGCCTGTCTAGGTGTGAGAGGGGATCTTTCCCCCAAGCAGATCCCCCAGCTGTGCCCCCAGAGGAGGGCTGTGCTCCCCACGAGGCTGGGCTGCAGAAGGCTGTATGGGGTGGGCTGTGTGGTGCCCAGGGGCCGTGGCTGGCTGCTCCCAGGCTGCGTTTCCCCCGGCTGGGGGATGTGCTCGCTGTGCTCTGCAGGGTCACGCTCACTTTTTGTGCATGCATAATCATAGTATTGTGCGAGTTGGAAGGGACCTTAGAGATCATCGAGTCCAACTCCCGGGATTCGAGCCCTCTGTGTAGCAGAGCGGCACTTCTACCCCCTGCTCCACAGGGGGGGGGATTCGAACCCGGGCCCCCTGGTGTTGCAAACGGGAATTCTACCGCTGCGCCACCGGAGGCACACAATGGTTTGTGTGCATTGCTCTCTCCCTTTGGATCCATGCTAATTGGCTAGGCTCCCTCTTTCAGACTGCATCCCAGCAGAATGCTTTCTTTTGGGTTTTTTTCAACTATGTCTCCATGGTGTGTCACCTCTCTGGTGATGCAAATTGGCTGCTGAGTGAGAAGTGGCAGACTGGAACAGCGGAGCGTTCACCCTGGTTTTCTGAGAATGGCCCTTCCAGAAATCCGCCGCGGTTTTCCCCGGTGGATTACTGGTGTAAATTGCTCCCCTCCTTGTGCAGCCTGACTTCAAGCTGCTGTTTTTGGACATTTGCTGCAGAGCTTTAACTTGCCGAGGTTCCAGTGTGTGGCTAACAGGGAGATGAAGGAATATAGCGGGGTGCTGTGGAGGCCGCTGTTCCTTGATAGCAGTCTGTCTTGCTTCCAAATGCTGGAAGGAGCTCTCGAGCAGTTGATCATTTTTAACTCTGCTGACATAAAAATCCTTAAAAAGCAGCCGGGCGGGAGGAAGCAGCTGGGTACCCCTTTTTGAACACCGAAGGCTGCAGTGATGTGACTTTTTAATGCGTACAACTATTGACTCTGACCTTACCCTCTATGTTATGTGGGAGAAGCCTTACCAAATTTATCGTGTTCATTAGATATTTTCAAACGTGATACGTTCCCACCTCCCCCTGCTGTGAAGAAGCTGTTTGATGGTACATGTGTGCTTGTGTGACTTCACGGTGTGGTAATTTACTGCTTGTGTTGTTGTGCCCGGTGATAACGGGCAGTGCCATGCTGTGACCTGCTGGCCTTTGCCCACATGTGGCCAGTTGTGCTGCTGGGTGTGCAGGGCTGAGCAGCTGCTGCCCAGCTGCTGTTGCTGGCTCTGGGATCTCTTAGGCTGGGTGCTGCCTGTCCAGTGCTCCGTCTGCTGCCAACCCAGAGCACAGCTTGTCCTTGTTGAGGTTCCATGTTACTGGGGAGCTGATCTGTGAGTGCTGGGCAGTGATGTGGTGACTGTCCAGCACAAAATAGAAGAGTTTTATGTGGGGAGAGGGGCGTTTAGACTGGTAGTCAAATGTGGCACAGAACACAGTGCTCTTGTTAGGTGTGTTCTGTCCTGACAGAGGATGCTGTGGCACCAGCCCTGGTTCTGGTGTGGCTGTGCCTGCTGGTGTGTGCTTGCTGGTGGGCTGGGCTGGCAGGAGGTGCTGTTCTACACATCTGTTCCTTCCTGGGTGAAAAACAGAGTGGCAACAACTCTCCTTTCATTGGAGTTGCCCTGATTAAAGCCACGTGAAGCTGACTGTTCCAGAGCAGCAAACGGAGGGCATGCCCTTTTGGAACAACACTTTGGCTAACCCAGGACTTCTTTTTTTTAAGTGAACCAATGGATTTGGATGTCTGATTCCAATTAAGCTGGCTGTAGGTGGGGCATCTGCATCCCTTTGCTGGTAAATGTGAGCCAGAGTAGCAGAGAGATTTTATTCCAAAGCAAATGATGGACCTTGAGAATTAAGAGTTCTGTTCCCCTGCTTCTTCCTCCAAACTCCTCCAGGTTAGTCCTGCTTCTCCCCATCTTAGGTGGAAGGTGCACTCTATGAAATAATGCAAACTGGACACACCAGCTGAGCTCAGGACTCTTTTCTGCTGCCCCTCCTTCCTTGCCTGGCTGTTACAAGCAGCAAAGACAGACCTTGCTGCTGTTATTATCGTTATTATCTTCGTTCATTTTGTTTCCCTACATTTGTATATCAGGGTAGAGTAAGGGAGGTACTATTTTCTGCTCTTGGCATATGTGTATATCTTAATTATTGTTGCTGTATCTTCTGTGTTCAGAGTAGTGGGAGATCCATACCAGATGGTGTGAGAGACTTGGTTTGGCAGTTCATGGCCAGTGTCCGTGTGCCTGCAGCCTGTCCTGGTGGACATGCCTTGTGTGCTGTAAGCTGCTCGTAGAATTTGTCTTTCTCTGGCACCGGGTGGTCAAATGGAAAAGTTGATGAGTTTGAGTCTTAGCTTATCTTCTCAGGTAGTAGGGGATCAGGGCTTTAAAACCTATCATTCTTGAGCTCAGCTTCTTGCTCTGTGATCTGTTAGAGGCAGAACACGATCTCTGTTCTTTGATGCTGGCAGCCAGAGGAAAAAGTGTCTGTGCGGGACCTTCTGTGAGTGCAGTGAGCTTCCTCAGAAGCTGGAGCTGAGGTGGATTTTTGTCATTTTGTTACTTTTGGAAATGTAAACAGTTTTCTTCTCCCTGACCATTCAGGTAGATTGTTCACGTTGTCCTTAAGCTCCAGAGACTGTCCTGTTACTGTGTAAAATGCATGTCTTTCTGTTATCATTGCCTAAGGATGGCTTTTGTATTATGAATAGTCCTGTGCCTAGTGTGTTTTCCTTTCTTTTGACTTAGTGTTAAATGAACATTTAAACTGAGCATCACTTGCCTTTTCATCTGCAGAGGTAAGTCCTCTGCACCAAGACCTAGCTGCTTGGATACGGCAGGAGAGGGTCAGAAAAGGGGGAGGACAGGCAAATGGAAGAGAAGCAGCACGCTAACACCCTTGTGTGCTCCTTTCTGCTTCCAGATTGAGTACATCTCGTCTGCAAAGTGCTGAGCCTTTATCAGCCCGGGGGTAGGTCTACTAATGACTGATCTAAAACCATCAAATTCATTTATTTGTCACTGCCAGTGACAGCCCAGTTAATGCTAATGGATTCTTTTTTTAGCCTGTTGACTCTGGTGATAGTCTTATAAATGTTGTGAAATCCAAAGCATTAGGGGAACTTGTAACTTATTTTTAGAGATCTATTGAAACAGGGTAATGTAATGTGTGTAGATAAAGGTATGTGCTGTGTAGAGAAGGAAAAAGAAAATCTTCTGTTTCATTAAGTCAGATATTTTTGTTCCTAATAGTTGTTTGGCATTTCTGTTGTATCTCAGTATTCTCTACAAACACATTTTGGATTATACTGTGAACAGGGAAGTCTGCAAATAGAGCCAGTCAACGTGGGGGCGGGGGAGAGAGGAATAGAGGTTTCAGCAAATGGTTCATCTGCAGGGCCTGAACCTTCCCTGTCCCTATTGTGCAAAAGCACTTAAGCATACACTTAAGTTGGCATAAGCATGTGGGTAAGTGCTTTGCTGAATGGGGCTGGACTGAAAGCACATTATTACATGTTTTGTTGAACTGCGGATTTTGTAGCAGGAAAAGGTTAAAAGATTACTTGGTGTGTTTGATAGTACTTTGAATATGGTCGGGTCCATCACTTCTCTTACAGACATACCAGTTTCATTTCTCTTACAATTTTTCCACTTTGACCATAGGATCTCAGTGACACAAAGATACTGGCGTGCTGTTGCCTGACAGAAGTAACTGCAGGTGTGAGGCTGGGTCCATGTGGCATCTGGCTCTTCAAGAATCATAGTCTAAGCTTAATGTAGTGTCTCGTCCTGGTATGACGTTCTGTTTGCCTGAGTCACTGGGACAATTTTCTGTAAACTATGTGAGCGGTGTGCAAGTTAGGTTGCTGTAGAAATTGTGGTTTGCTGAGTAATTTCAAAGTTAATGTGAATCTCTGTAGTCAGATCAGCATGAGGTATTAATAAATTACTTCTAAACACTGGCATTCTGCTGCACTCCTGTTGAAAATATTTGCTTTGTTGTTTGGGCACAGAGAACATTTGTAAGATGTTAGGCAGTGCTTTGCCCTTGTTCAGCCATTCCTTGTGCTGGAACAGCTGCAGCTGTGTGCACCATTGGGATCAGGTACGCTTAATTTACAGATCATGATTGTACCTGGGAACTTCAGATTTCTGATCAAGGATCCTACCCTGCCAACACCTGTGCAGTTTTACACGTGAGGAGTGGTTCTGGAGACCTTAGCAAGGACAGTCAAATGTGAGCAACACCGCTTAATATGTCGGTGAAGTGCATGTGGCAAGAAGAGTGAAGGGAAGGTGGTGTCAGCAGCAGCAGAAGGCGTCGTTCCTTCTGCCCTTTCCTCCCCCCAGCAAGGGGGTTGCATTAATTTCCCACTAACTCTGATATACAATAGAGAAGGAGTTTCAAGCTGACTAAAGGGCCAAAGGTCCAAGAAAGCTACTGCAGCAGGAGCTTATGTGGAGTGACATTAATGAGGTGGCCTGGCAGGTGGGAGGGAAAATGGTGGGGTAGGGAAAGAAACTAACTTCTAGTTAATCAAGTAGTCCCAGAGTTTGAAATTGTTAAACCCTGTTGGTTTAAAATTCCTTTTTATGTGCTTTACAACTGTGAGTTACGGCCAGAGCGAGGCCTCTGTGCTGCTTCCTGCGGCTGAGAACTTGGGCAGCACCCTGTGGTTGCTCCAGCTCTTATGCTCCACTCTGGCTTACAGGGAGTGCTGGTATTGCCTGGAGGGGAGGAAGTGCTCTGGTGTCCCCAGCCCTGTGCTGTGTTGTTTTCACATGTGTTTTATGATTCCTGACTCTGAGCTTGTCTTTATGTTGTTCTGTGGGTCAGTTTTGCATCAAAGGGAAGGTGAGGAGCACAGAGCAAAGAAGTGTTTTGAAGATTTGCTTTATTTAAAAGAAGGGCTGTGAAGTGCCGGCAAGAGTCGTAGCTCCTTGAATGCTGGCAGCAGCAGAGCACCTACAGGCAGGGAGTCAGTAGAGGTTTTCTAACAGTTGCTGTATGAATGCTGTTCAGGAACCCTCCTGAAAGGTAATTAATGGGGTGTGTAAGGAGGTTACAAGGAGCTGAGTGTGTGTCCCAGACATTGTAAATCCAGCCGCGCTGCGGTATTGCTCAGGCTGGAGGCCTGGTTTGTGCTGGAGACTCATCGGTAGCAAACCCTCAGTGCGGTTCTCTGCCAGCCGTGCTGCTGGATGAAGGTGCTGCTGGAGGGGGCATTGCTGGTGGTTTTCCACAGCACTTACTGAATGAACGAAGCTTCTGTATAGTCTTCATTTGGCTGTGTTATCAATCACTTCTGTTCAGAGGTGTGTAGGTTACTCTCTGCTCTGAGCCCGAGCTGCACGTTGACCCTGGTATGTACACAGTGTGGTACTCCTTTTGTCAAAAGTTTGCAAGTTGCTGCAGAGGAGTTCAGAAAATGTTTGTTTGCTGGTGAAGTTTGCCTACTTCTGGTATTGTATTTGGCAGACCTGCAGAGCTCACTACATCAAGCACACGGTATAGCTTTGTGGAGGAGAACAGAAAACAAAAAGAAATCTGAAATTGATATGGAGATGTGAAATGTGATAGGAACTTACTGAGGCCAGGAGTGGCACCCCACTGCTGGGTGCAGGGCTGTGTGCTGTGGTGTTTGATGCAGTGTCCTGAAAAGATCCCCAGAAGATCTGTGAGCCTGAAGGGGCAGAGGTCAGAGCAGAAAGGGCACGTGTGTTATCTGGAATATCTCTGTGGCAGGGAGCACATCCGTTTCGTGAGCCCTGGGCCGGGTACTGCGAGGTCAGCGGTCTTATTTTGTGCAGAGATGCTGATGGCGTCCCTGGGTGCTGGGAAGGAAGTGTGTGAGCAAAGAATATCGCCCGCTGCCAGCTCTCGGTGACTTGAGTGAGGTCTTAACCTGAGGTTTTGTCTCTAACGGCTTTTGATGGAGAACTTGTAAGCAAGGCCCTGACTCAGGCATGCCGGTGGCATGGTGGAGGTTGAACTATGCGCTGAGGTTCCTGCTGCGTGTTCTGCCTTCCCACCAGCGATGGCAGGGCTCTGGAGAGGGGGAAGCGAGATAAGGCATGGGGCCGCGGTGCAGGGTGGTGTGTGGTGCTGCGGCCACTGCTGTCACATGAGCCCGTGGGGGCTGGGGCAGTGCATCAGCAGCGCAGAGGCAAGGGCCGAAGCTGGCAGCACTCGAATGTGCTGAGCGCTGCACTGCAGGGCTGCTCCTGGTGCCCTCCGTGACGAGAGCAAAACAGGGCGCTTGCCAAGCTGCAGGTGTCCGCGGCCCCTTGGACTCCTCCCTACAGTGCTGGGCGCTCAGCCGTGCTGGGCGCTCCTCCACCCCGTGGCCTGGTTCCTGGAGACTGGCTGCGTGCTTTGTGCTGCAGGCTGTGCTCTGTGTTGCCCTCGTCCCTCCCGTCAGTACCCAAAGGGGTGGCTGTGGTGCTTCTGCCGCAGAGCAGCGCCAGGGACATGCACTTCCTGCTCACACTCAGCAGCTGGGGAGAGCCCCTGCCAGGTGCCTTTGTGCCTGAGTCCTTGTGTTGGCTGCGTCCTGCTTAATCCTGGTGAACTGTGGTCAGAGCATCGGGTTATGTGTGCTGGGTGCCCAGCAGCTTTAGCAGCTGTCCTGAATGGCTGTTTCTGACTTGTTCAGTTGCATCCTCAGTGTCCAGTCTTGTAGATCAGACCAGGTGAAAGCCCTCCACACTTAAGACTTTCCCCAAAGATTTGTGGGCCTGGCTTTGAGTTTGATTATTAGAAGTCAGTTCATATTTCTTGGCTGTCTCTAGTGGATGTTTTGGTAGAGACATTTCCCTCTCAGTTGAGTATGCGTATGTGATAGCAAAGCATAAGATACAAAAAAACTTAAAACAATTTAGTTACTGGTCCGAAAGCTTCGATGCTAAAGAGCCATGAAGAAAGTTTATTGGAACTATAATTGCAGACATAAGAAGTGATGATCTGTCTTCATGCTTTTATAGTTCCCACCACTGTCATTAGAATGCAGCAAGGTGATGGGAATGTGTGAGGAACTTGGTTCAGCTGATGCTGTGTAATCCTGAGCTCTTGCAATATGTGGGAAGTAAAATAAAGTATCAATTCATTAGAAAATGATGGAGACAGAAAAAAGAAAGGGAAGGCAAGTATCCCTGCTGAAAGCATAACCTTATTTCATCCAGCTTGCAGCTGAAGGAAAAGGGTTGACAGACTAAGCATTATATATGGACAAGATCAAACTAAATTTTGCTGTTTCTGAATGTTCTTAGAGGTCTTTGTCAGGTCCCTCGTATGAAGAGAAAGTACCTCCCTTTGTTTCCTTGAAATGTTCTGAATATCCTCTGACTGAGAAGGGCAGCAGCACCTGTTTGTCTTACTGAGAACTGGAGATCGTTGGATCAGAGCAGACAAATGGGTGCTGCCAGGCGCTTCCTGAGGTGGAACAGAGATCAGAGAGCAAGTCCTGAATTGCTTGGCCTGCTTATTGGTGCTGGGTATGCAGGCAGAAATGTGCTCTGGGCTGTAAAGAGGTGGAGAGAGGAAGAGGCAATTAGATGGTTGTGTGCAAGATCCTTTTCTTGCTGCTTGGCAGGCCTGAAGCTGTGAAATGTGCAGTGTTAGTGTACTAGTAGCTTTTGGTGAACTCGCTGTGCACATGATGTGGTGCTGCTCTGCAGATGGAGGGCTTGCACTGATGGTACGATTCAGTGAGTAAATCTGATGTGGCATTCCTGAACTATAACCTGGTGCCTGTTTTGTAAGGAGGCTCTTAGCTTCTCACTGCTGGAGAAATGAGGGAGATTTTCTGCTGCATGACAGCCAGAGTGGCTGAAGTGGCGTTGTGTAGAGCTCTGGTGGCTTTTGTTGAAGTTGGCAGGCCAGAATGGGTGCAGGTTTAGGTGGTTCGAATTTGCTACACGGAGGCCAGGATTCATAGAGTCTGTTTTGCGCTCTTCTGCCCCTTGCTCTCATGCTCTTTGTGCTTTTCAGGCACAGAAGTGAAAAAGCTGAAGTCTGTCTCATATCTTCCATTGCAGTCAGCTGCTCGGTGTTACTTAGGAGATCAGTGAGGTAGGAGCTGGAAGTCCTGTGGTGTCCTAACAGGATGTGAGTAGTCTGGGGCTGAGGCTGGGCTTTCTGTGTAGGAAACTGTTTTATGGATCATTTTTGGCACCTTCTGCCATCGCGGTTGATGCATCAAGGTTGAGCAGCACCAGTCCCCTGCATGTGCAGGACATGCCTCGTGCCTCTGTGGCATCTCCACAGAGGAAGAAACGCTCCATGGCTCTGTGTCCCCAGCACCTGCAGGCCGCGGCCTGCTCCCCTGGGCCGGTGCTGCGGCTGAGGGACCCTGCGGTGGGCAGCGCTGTGCGGACATCCTTGTGTGGTGGTTCTGGGCGGCCCCAGGGGCTCTGCTTTGCACCAGGCCTCAGCCCTCCGTGCTGCCTTCCTGGAGCGTGGCCTCGTTCCACCCATCAGCAGCAGGAGACGGGCCTGGCTGATTTCTGCTCCCTGCTGCATAATAAATCTGATACTAAAATTAGTGCCGGTCTCCCTAGGCCATAATTCTTGCTGAGATTATAGAGAACTGTGAGTGCAAAGAGAAATCGTGGCTGCCTCTTTGTGTGTGTGTGAGATTTTTTATTTTTATTTTTTTTATTTTTTATAACCTTGAGTGTGCAATTTCCAGTTTTTTTCACTTAACCTCCCCATCTTTTCCCCCTTTCCTCTCTTTTGGAAAGTGCTTAGCCTTTCTCTGTGTTTTGGCTATTTAAGCCTCTGTCACTACAGGCAGATGAGTTCCTTGGGAGCTCTTCTGAAGGTTTTGTAATTGAGTCTTTTACCACAGCGACAGGATATTATTAACCTTCAGTAAAGCAATTTATTTCATACTCCTTTGTGGGGATAAGCCTTTTTTCCCCCAGGAAAATATATATGTGGAAAGGGTTTTATGTACAGGGGTAGCTGGACTTTCGCTAGTGATTATGATTTTAAAATAATAATAATTTACATGAAAAATGGGCTGTTCTGTTTGTGTCAGTTCAGAAGAAACCTTTGGTCCTGAATGCCTCCTGCCTCTGCTCTGACACTCGATTGTAGAGAACATACTTTTGCCTATGGGGTCTTTGGCAGAAGCCTGTATTGCTTTTAGGACTCCAGATAATCGGCCTTTGTGAGCTCTGGAGCATTGTGGAGACAGCCTTAAAAAAGGAGATGAGGTTGAGGGGAGGAGGTCTGCACAGGGTCTCCCTCTTGGCCTGGCCTTTGTCCTGGGTTCATATGCAGACTTTCCCAAAAGCAATTGCGGATTGGGTGGCTCCTGGGACAGCAATTTCCAGGAGCAGAATGAGTCTGGATAAGTAGGTGGCCTGGCTGAGGAACCTGTGTTGTGTTGCATGATGGTAAAGGCTCTGGGCTGGGACCTGGTGGGAGCTAGGCTTGTCTCTTGCAGTCTATTTAGCATTGCCTCTCCCTGCGCCTGTATTTTCTTCTTAAAAGGTGGATGAGAGTATTTCTTTTCACAGGCCTTTGCTGTTTGCTTCAGCAGACTGTTATGCTTCAAAATAAACATGAATTGGTGACTTGCTCATCTTGTTTTGTCTCATGACTTGAGATCTCCATGTGATCACAGCACCTGCTTTCTAGGAGTTCATACACCTTGCAGCATGAATGTGTTATTTCAACAGTTCCGTAAGCTGATGCTATTGCCAGGTTATATGAGATAGTTGGGATGGGAGTGAAGTCTTTCTCCAGAGCTTCATGTTTACTAATGCACTTGGATCTCTTGGTGCCATTTGCGGGCTCCCTGTGGCTTGGAGGGCTTTTAGCCCTGCAGTGCCCTGTCCTGGATGCTCCTGTGTTGTATAGTGCCAGTGACCTGGAATCTTCAGGTGTGAGGGTAGATTATGTGACCTTCCATTATGCTGCAGCCTCCAAACACCATCAGTTCAGTATGCAGCTGAATCTCAGCTTGTCACCTGCAGTGCCGTTCAGGGTGACCGAGGGGCTTCTCTGGGGTCTGCCCACCTGGTGAGGCCTGGGCTGTGCTCAGACACTTTCCTTGCAGCTCTTCAGCCTCAGCTACGCTGGGAGGAGATGCCTACTGGAAAAAAAAAGGCCCCTTTGCCTGCTAGCTTATAAAACTTTGCAGCTGGTAGACTTACATCTTCAGCCAGAGAATCTTTTGATTTCCAAAATGCTGAAACTACCTCCATCCCCCCTTTTTCCTATAACTGTCATAAATAAGCCCCACAATCTTAAAAAAAATATATATAAATATATATATATTTTAAAGCTTCCCCACTGGAGATTTAATTAAAATATTGTGAAAGGCAGTCATTGGAAATGAGACTCCTTTTGAGTAGAAGGCACCCTGATTTCCCTCCACGGAGCTTTTTGTCACCATAGAGATGAAAAGAGAAGCTCAGAATTGCACTTCCCGGTGCGTTGCTGCCAGGGCGGCAGGTAGCAGCTGGCTGCAGCCGGCGGGCCTGGGGCTGCGGTGCTGCTTTAACTCTTGTGGGGTATGAGCACTGTTTGGGATCTCTTTCCTGCTGGAAATATGCCTTTGGAATTTAGTGTTCTAATTTCCTGTATTTCAGGGCTGGAATTTATCTGGGCTCAAGGAGGGGAAGAATTAAAGCACCTGTCCTTTTGTCTTGGCAAAAGCAACACTGAGCATCTTTGGGTGCAGCATAGTCCAGTGTGTCCTCACTGCCTGGGTTGGGTTGCAGATAGCTGCATTGTGTAGTTGAGGTGCTTGTGCAGAGAGCCTGCAAATAATGGAGCTGAAACCCGACTTGACCTTGTTAGTTTGACCCCACTGGAGTATAAATCAGAACTTCTCTCACTGCTCTGCTGAGTCCTCACTTCAATATCTGAATGGCTGATTCTGTGTGTGCTTTTATTTTAGAGTGAATGGGTTAGGTTTTTTCCTTCCAGCGACTCCTCTGTGAGTGCAGGGATTAATAAACCAAAAATACACGTTGCGAGTCATAAAACTGCTCTGATATGGTTTCAGTGACAGTCACACAAATGGGAGGCTGTTGGAGGGTATATGGCACTGGGCAGTGTTATGCTTTTAATCATTTAGAAACAATTTTTTTCTTCCTAACTGTATTAAAAGAGAGTGAAGAACAAGCTCAAGTGGATTCTTGGCACAAGCGTCTCAGGCAAATGAAAGTAAAATGTATATTCAAGCTGTCTGCTGTTGTGTATTTTACACCATACCTGTCTTTGTGCCTGATTGCAAATGGACTTAATGGTTTAATTCTGAGCCATTCGAGTGAGACCTGTTGTGTTTAAACTTCTAGACAGAAAATAAATGTAACCTACGTAATGGCATTATTAATGGAGAGTATTACTATGCTGTAATTTGCAAATTAATGGTTTAATTCTGAGATTAAATATGGAGCTGTGTTTTTGTGTAACGCTACATGACAAAATTAGATCAAGTGTTTAAAAACAGAAGGGCCTAATCCTAAACCAATGGGTGCCTTCCCTGGACTTCACCAGTCACCTGTTCTGATCTGCAGTGACGGTGCCAACATGCAGCGTGAGCAACATTTCTGTAGTGTGCCAGTGGAACGGGGCTGTCAACATCCGGCTACCTGGGAGACCAACATGTTCAGAGTAAAATAACTGAACTCTGGTGTTTCTGTGGTGGTGACCGAGGCCACCAAACTGACAGCCAGGTTCAGCCTGTACCTGGTAGGCTTGTTGCAGCAATGCTGTTTGCACATCTCTTGAGTCTTTGCAAAATATCATCTGAATTTTCAGCAGAGATGGTATCTGAGAGCTGGGTTCTGATGCGATTTGCCCTTGTGCTTTCCTTGACGGTTGCTAATAAGAAGTGCTGGCCTAAATCAGTGTCTTGGAGAATCATTGATTTGCTAATTGCAGATAATCAAGTCTCTGCTCATGCTGAGACCACTCTTGTTTTCCTGCCATTCCACCAGGGTTTGGGCAGTGTCTGCCAGCATTTGACGTAGCCAACAAAGTAGATTTTGAGCTCTGCCACCGTTAATTTTCAGAGGTTATGAAGTTTGTGTCCAGGTTTGGTAAACAAGGAGCTGTTGTTTTATCACCAGCTTCTCCCCTGAGTGTGATGCTGGCTCTGAGTGTGGCCCTGTGCTCTGGAGGGTTGTGCTGGACACGTGCAGTCCTTGCTTCTTGTTTGGTTAAGATGTGCTCTGAGAGGTTTTTACCTGCTGTAGATCCTGCAGAATGCTTTAAAAATGAAGGAAGAGTTTCTTGAAACGTCTGTGTCCCGTGGCTGGAGGAGAGGAGCTGCTGTTGTGCACCGCCTTCTGCCGGTTCTGTGCCATCCATGTGGTACTGCATGCGGGTGCTATGCTTGGTGCTGTGTACCTGAAAACAGTGTGCATCCAGCCCTGCTTCACTTCATATTGGGGCTGTGGGACGTGGGAAGAGGGACCAGAGGTGCTGGTGGCTGGCACGTGCCCCTAATGACTTGTGTTGGGCTGCACTTGGTCCCAGACCAGGAGAAAAGAACTTGCCTGAGGAGTGGGCTGTTAGCTCGCTGACATGCCTTCCTTCTGTAGGTGCTGGACTTTTGGGTCATGGGGAAACAGGTCAAATCCTATAAGCTCCTTTGCAGGTGTAAGAGCCAAACATACCACCTTGGCTGAGGAGTTCTGCAAGAATAGTGAGGGTTTTTCACAGGGTCCATCTGGATGGGAACTGGTGCTGTGCATGGGTCAGTGTGTGCCGTAGAGCTGGAGGCGTGGGCTGGCTCCTGCTGTGCTGACTGGAGAGATTCTGCAGGTGGGACGCAGTGCTCCAGTGGCAGGAACAGATCCAGCTCCAGCCCTGTGCCTGCGCTTTGCTTGCTGGCTGTACACTGTGCACTGCTGAATCCTGTATGGAGGAGGGAGGAATGCTGTGTGCAGAGGCCTGGGAGCACGTGGGGCCGTGCAGCCCTGAGCAGTGCCCAGCACGCAGCGGAGCCAGGCAGCAGATGATCGTGGGCAGCTTAGCTTACATAATCCTGTTGGGGTCAGTGTCAGGACTCCCTCCACCCTATCCAGTGCCAGTTTCCAATCTAGCTCGTCATACTCCTGAATGTCCTTTTAATTTTTCTCTTTATTAATAGTGCTGGTGCTGCAGCGTGTTCTGCTTGGCACTGTGCGCTGCGTGTGCCTGCACTCATTCGTCCCTGCTGCTGTGACCGCTCCTCAGCAGCCTGCAGCTTCTCACGTGTGTTTGCTTTGCTGGTTCCAGAGATGGCTTTGAAAGAAGTGTTGTGGCGAGGAGGGCAGAGCTGCTGAGCTGCGAGATGAGCTGCTGCTGTCATTCCCAGCGCAGCGAGGAGGGGAGGGTAGGTGGTGCCGGCTGGAGAAGGGCTGGGAGGGGCTGTAGCTCCATCTGATGAGCCCTTCTCTTGGCCTGCTCAGTCCTGTCATCTGGGCAACGTTGCTTGAAATTCAGCTTGCTTGTTTCTGGAAAGGCTGCTTTGTTTCTGCACTGAGTTTTTTATTTTAGTAAATGCAGGTCCAGATATTAATGTGGATTTTGCTGATCCTTTACAAGTAGTAAATATTAGCATTCCTGTAGAGACACAGCAGCGATGTTTGTGAACACTGAAGGGCTGCTGTGCCACATCCCTCACCCTGGCACCGCTGTAGGGTGTTTTGCAGTTGTCCTCTGCTCCTGCTGGGTTGGCATGAATTTACTGCGTGTCTCCTGATGGTGCTTCTCTGGAAGCTCCAGCACTGGGTTACGTCACCGTCAGCTGTTACTGTTATTTAAAAGAATAAAATAATAAAACCGTATGCATGCATACATACATACACGTGGGGTGGGAGGAGGAACTGAGATGTGGTTCCAGATTAAAGTATTGGAATCGTAGAAGCTGCAAGAGATGTGTTAGGAGTGGACTTGTGACAGAGCAGCAACCTCCGGCACTGGAAGTACTTGTGCATTTGCTGAAATAACTTCTCTTACATGAGCTGTTGCATAACGCTCTCATGTCAGTTAATTCAGTTGAAAAATATTGCAGGGAAAGTATTTAATACATTGTGAACATCAGTGCAATGCAGCAGCAGTTTAAAAAAAAAGAGTAAGAAGAGCAGAGAGCAGCACACAGACTGCTTCCTGCAGGCACTCAGCACAGGGCTCAACCTACAGGTAGAGGATTTGGCACTCTTGGTGGTTTTATCATCTCCTGTGATCTTGATTTATTTTTGCTGCTTTAAATGATGGCTTAACTAGGAAGGGGGGACAGGAGCAAGGTGAAGAACAAAAGCAGGGTGGGAGGGCACGGCAGATATGTTTAATCATGTTTTTTTGACAACATAAGCAAGGATTGCCTTTGCCACCTTTTGCAGTTGTGGCTGGTACCCGCCGACTCCTCCCTGAACCCTGTGATTGTGAGTAAATTGTGAACTGATAATGCTGTCGTGGTCTTGACTGTGAGCCAAATTGTGCAAAATCCAGTAGCACATCTGTGTGTCTAAAGAAAAAAAGTCAGAAAGGGCTGGTAGTGCTGCCAGCTGCTGCTATTTGCTGAAGTGGTGGTTTGTGGTCCGTGATCTCTAGGTGAGTAAGTCACTAAATTGTACTCAGAGATGATATGTGGCATAGCTGGAGTACTGCAGCATCATTTCTTTGCGTAAGGTGAAAGAGCAAAAATCCAGGGCTGTATTGTTTGTTTATTTTTAATTTATGTGCTTCGTGTTTTGAATTACGTCCTTTTGCCAGTAGATGTTTGCAAATAGAAGTCAAGACCCAGATGCATGGGGAACATAAATTTTGTTTCATGTATAAATGCATGTATGCATACGCACACATAGCAGATGCCAGAATTGCTGACGTATTTGTGTTTGTTCAAGTGTACAGGATGTGTGATTGACACAGCTGAAACAGGGAGAGGGGACAGTGCGGTGAGTTATTGCCTTTGGTCCCTAACCTGCTATTTCTTGCTGGATCCTGAAAGAGCCTTCGTGCTAATGATGCTGAGCAATAAATAACACAGGGAAGATTAATAGCTGCCTATGGTTGCAAATTATAGTTGATTTATTGCTCATAATATATACAGGTGCAGCTAATTTAATTAAACACAAGACCTCTTTAATGCTGTAAAGACATCCCTCTCTCTAGAAGTGAAACAGCAGCATGATACTGTAATAAGGCCTTAAGTCAAATAAGCAGCATTACAAGCAAAGCTCTGCTTGGTCTGATCAGTCTCCTGTGTAGCGGGGGAGGGAGTATTTTTCCATAACCATTAATGCCACTTTAAGTCAACTTATGCCGTAACAAAGTCCAATTCAATATCCTGATGCAAGTTATCCCGTCTCTGCCTCATCATCCAGCAGCAGCTTTCCATAACGCAGCACACACAGCTCGTTGCTTTCTCAGCTCACTTACTGGCCCTGTGCAGGAGGGCTGGGAGTGGACTCTCACCTGGGGATGTGAGTAAACAGTGAGTACCAGCTCGCTTTTCCCTGGAGTATCTCCAATTGCTCTTGGGCTGTCTTCTGCTCCCTCACCTGAGCCTGAAAAAGGGCACTGTGTGAAAAGAACCTCTCAGAGGCCATACATACGTAGGGCTGTGTTGGTGATGCCCTGGTCAGCTCACTGACTTTTTCTAATCCTCTTTTGCTCCTTTCAAACTAAACTAAGAAATTAAAAAAAACCAAACCAAAAGACTTTGAAGTTGGCATCTGTGCACGTGTATAACACGTCAGCTTTGGCCCAGCTGTGCTGCTGCTCTGCTCCCTGCTGCTGTGATTGCCACGTGCACAGGGCTGTGAGCCTGCCCTGCACCGCAGCCTTTCTCAGCTCATCACGCAGGGACGATGCTCTGCGATACTTTGCCACCATCACTTGATTATTTGCGAAAGCGGAAAAAGGCTCAAGTAGCTGATTGATTAATTTTTATCCAAGTTTTTCTTCCCTCCATTGCCTTCATTTGAAACATGTAATCAGCAAAGGAAAATGCATTAGGAATAGATGGGGCATGTGTAGGAATGCTTAATTTCATCTAATTCAGGTATTTGGCACACGCATCCCATGCACACCTCCTGCGGGCCAGGACTGTGTGTATGGCCAGGTCCTGCAGAGCCTGTCTGCTGGAGCAGAGTGCTGGTGCCCTTTGTGGTCCTGGTGCTGCGCAGAGGCCTGAGAGCTGCTCCTCATAGGCGTCCTGGTGAGCTCTCTTTGCTCCAGCTGCATTGGCTGTCAGAACTCGGTGTTGGCGGATGGTGAGAACCGGTGATGGGGTGTTGTGAAAGCAGCTGCTGTGCTGGTGCTGTGTCTGTGTGGAGGAACCTGCCTGCATGTTGGTTATTTGTTATTCTGGTTCTATTTATTTTGCTGTGTTTCCATTCTAATTCTGTCTCCTTGTGTTTGCTGAATGAAGAACTCGGTGCCTCAGTTTCTTATCTGTTTAATGGATAGTGTAACAATTGAACTCGGTTCTCAAAGATTCTGTTGTGAAGTGCTTTCAAGAAGTCCAGGCCGTAATGCTGTGTTTGATAAGGCTGCTAGAGAGCTCCCATGAAAACTAATGCAAATAATGTTTGGAGATAAAACTTTGCAAAATCTATTGCTTCCCCCATCTTGTGCTGTTCTCTGTGTTCACTTTGTGTGTCAGGAACTGGGAATCCGGAGACAAATGGAGTGCTTTTTACTTTTTGAAACCTGTGTTATCTGTGTTAACTGGGAGAGATGGGAAATGACCTGAAAATCGCTGAGAGTAGAAGTAATGCCTTGTTGTACTTGAATTTCCCATAGAAGATGCAACTTTGTTTTCTACCTGGTCCCATATTTCCCTCCCGTGCTGTGCCAGTTCTCCTAGTGCTGTCACTCCAGTTGTGTTCCCTCAGATGGTGCTTCAGGAAACGTTCTCCTCCTGGAGCATATCTGGTGACTCAGACGTGCATCTCCAGAGCATCTGGTGAGCATAATTGTTGTTATTAATCTGCCCTGTGCCAGCCTGTCTTCGGAGTGCTGGTGGGAGGACGGGGTGCTGCGTGCTGCACTCTGGCAGTGTGACTTCAGAGGAGGTGGAGCGAATGTGGGCACAGTGGTGGCCCTCAGTCCATCAGTGCCTGTGGTGCAGTCAGTGCTGGTGCTGCAGCAGGGAGCACTGGTGCCTGTTATCCCATTGGAAGCTGCATGAGGTTTGCCAGACCTCCTGGGCTTCCCCAGAAGCTGCTTTGCTCCTGTCCCCACATGTCTGTTGGCTGCAGCACACTGTGGGTAGCAGCCCCTGCTCAGCCCCTTGTGGCTTTCGTGGCTCTGGTTGAATTGTTAAAGCCAAACGAACACGAGTGCTGCCCGCCTTCAGATGGCGTTAGCCAGAGTGAGTGTGTCCTGATTACGTAATGCTTCTATTTTCGATGCTGTGGGTGACTGTGTTGTAAGTTAATACCGTGCTTTAGAGTTCAGAATTAGAGATTCTTTGGAACCAGATACAACTTGGTGTTATCTCCAGAGCCTTGTGCATTTTCATTTTTAACTCAGTTGAATGAAACCTCCCACAGTTACTTTCATTCTTCTCCCTCTGTTTCGTGTCAGGGTTCCGCTTCTCGGGGTGCTGTCTGCCATGTGGGCAGTCTGCTGCTTCTGAAGGTGGTTTTCTTCCTAAGGCCGATATCCCAGGCAGGGCCTGCCCTGAGGGGAAGGCTTCACACGCTCTCTTCCCTCTCTCTGCAGTGCCGCCGCTCCTGGCCCAGCGCATCACTGCTGGCTTTTCCTTCGGTGTTGTTCATCACTCTCACCTCGCTGCTTAATGCCTTCCTGCCTTGTTTCTGACATGGTGATTTTCTCATCGCTTTGTAACAGCGATTTGTTGCTTCAGAGTAAATTGGGGGAATGAGCAGTGAGGGATTGAGATTTTTATTTAAAAAAGAAGTCCAACAAGAAATATATATTTTTTTATTTCTATTAAAAACTCCTTTTTTGTCAGTCCTTTTGTTTTGAGCAAAGGACATATTCTACTTTTAACAATTTTATCCCATGTGTGCTGTTGTAATTTACATAAATGAATTTTAAATACAGTTATGAGCTGTGGGAAGAAGTTACTGTCTCTGTGCAATGGATGCGGGGCTTTGTGCTGTGCTACGTTTGCACTCAGTGTTTGCTCCCCTGTCTGTGCTCTGATGCTCTGATCTTTACGTAGGTGCTTCTCTAGCACCAAACACAAACCAGCTCCAGCTTCACTGGGGTGTGTTGGTACGGAAGTCGAGCACTTGAGCTGTTCCAGTGAAGTCAATCCCAACCATGCACTCTAACTTCTGTTGCTTTGATGGATTGGGACCTCCATCACAGGAATTTTCTGCTGTGCTTTTCTGTCATCTGTCCAAAGCTGTCAGTGACAGAAGCCGGCCCAGCCCCTGCCAGGATTGCTGTGGGCCCCAGCTGCCCTGCTCACGGCCTGAAACCCAAGCAGTGTTCCCACGGTGCTGTGGGGCCTTGCCTGGAGCTGCTGGGGTTGTGCTCACCTGTGTTGGGGCCAGACCTCGAGCCCCAGCATGAGTGCGCTCTGCATGCAGGGAGGAGCTGACAGCAGAGCCTAAGCTGAGTTACAGCTGTGGGCACGGGGAGTTTGCCCCATCCCTGGGTGGAAGGGTGGCACAAGATGCTCATTCTTCTCCCACGCTTTCCAAATCTGCTTTATCTTTGAGGGGAAACCAGCCTGCTAAATGACTGTTTACAGATTCTGACAGTTCTTTTTCATGATGCTGTGATGATGACGTTCTGGTAATAGAGCATATGGTGAAGTTTTTTGCTGAAGTTCTGGGTTTGGGCAGGTTGGCCACGTGCACTGTAATGAGAGAGAACCTTTCCAAACATGTCCAGAGAGGAAAGCTAACGAAGTGCAGCGAAGCTGCTTTGCTGATGTGCCAAATACCAGCCTCCAGTAAGTGCTCTTGCGGGGGTAGTTAGGGGGAGAGCAATTGGACTTGGGGCTGGTGATTATTCCGTAGCAGAGGTTGAATTTCTTTCAACTGTAGTGGTGGTTTGAGTTCTGGGGATAATTACCATCTCTTTTAGATGTCTTTTTATTTCCAGAGCTTAAAAATGGTCATTTGGGGCAGATCCACTTGAAAAGCGTGGCTTGCTTTCAAGGCTACTTCAACTCCCAGCTTATCAAGACCCAAGTTGTGGTATTACTTGACCCAGTCTGGGGGTCTGTTCCTCAGAGGTTGGGGATTGGGCTGTGGCTGCGTGCACTGATAAGCACAGGAGTGTAAAGGAAAGGTGTGATGATGTTTTCTATGCATAGAGGGATAGATTATTATTCTTAATTTATAATCTGCACTAGTTTCCTTCTGGTTACTTAAAGCAGACTTCCTTGGAGAGCTTTTCAATTAATCTAAATCTTTGTCAGGGTGTTGTCTGGGGAAGGGGTGTCTTTTTTGCTGGGCCAGGTAGGTGAAGCTGGTCAGTCTGTTGGGTGGTGGGCAAGGGGCTCACCGGCTGTCCTAGCGCATGGATGGTACAGGGCTGTCACTGCCCATGGGCTGTCACCTGCCTGCAGGGCTGCACGGGGGCTGCCCCCCAACTGAGCCACCAGCACAGACAGGGAGGAGGCTGAGTCTGTGGCAGTTCTTGTCCTGTAGCCCGTGGTGTGGGCGTGTTTGGCTGCCATAAGTAGCAGTGGGGGTTTTTAGCATTGGAGCGCTTGGGCACCTGCCAGCTGGAGTCTCTTCCCGTTCCAGCTGAGATCAATATACTTACCATAAGTGTTTCCTCTTAAAAACTAAAGCAAGAAAAGCAAGGAAAGTGCAGAGTCTGATCGCCCTCATGGACCGGTGCAGTGGGACAGCAGGATGGCAGCCAGCTCTGTCGATGGCGACATCAGGGCTCTGCCTTCATGCCTGCTTTGGGCTTTGTGTTTTTGAAGGGCGTGTGGCAGAGATGTGTAATGAATAGCGCTCTGTTCTTCACTACCTGATGCAGGATCCCCAGGGAAGCATTGCTGGCTCCACTCAGTGAGGGAAAAGCATTATGCAAAGCCATGGTTTGAATTTTTTCAGCTGATTTGGAAGGGTAGGAGACAAGAGAGGGGAAGAGTGCAGTTGAAAAAGGGGAAAAAAAAAATTGCAAATAGTCTGCATATTTTTGTTCTTGTTGTTTCTCTGTATAAAAAGGGAGTTAGTTCTTGTAGCGCTAAGTGCTGTGAATGGTTCAGTGAGGTTTGTTCTACTTGTGGCTCAGCTCTGCAGTGACTTGGGTGAGAGCTCTGTGCCGTGGGCTCACTCTTTTCAGCTGCCCTCAGCACTGCCCAGACATGGAGCGCTGTGCTGTGCTTTCCTGCTTCTGGGCTGCTTAGAGCTTTCCGGGGAGGGGATGAATACAGCTTATTGTTAGGTAAATAAAGCTGCCATGTGGCTTTGCCATGGCAACATGCTCACCTGGAGCTGGATTCAGACCTCTTGAGGTCACCTGCGGGATCTGGTAAATGAGTCTGTGGGAGCAGTCCTGCCAGGGAGCAGGCGCGGTGCCCGGCCTCGGCTGCAGCTTGGCGGAAGGCAGGAGGTGCTGAGTGGGCTGTGTGGGTGTGCTGCTGGCACGTGGCTGTCAGGGAGGCTGGTGGTCTGTGTGGCAGCAGCCTTTGGTGAGGTGCTGTGGGCACTGCAGTGGCCTGCAGGAGCTGCCTGCCCTGAGCGTGGCCATTTGCCACGGTGGCTTTGTGCTGGGCTGGGCAGCACGGCAGGGGTTGCAGTCCCTGGGGTGCTGCCTTGTGCTCCTGAGAGCGTGAGAGGAGGACTGTAGGGAGATGTGAGCTTTGTGCCACACAGCTGCGGTTCTGCCGGCTTCACCCACAGCTGCAGCCCAGCAGTGAGGTGTTTGGGAGCCCCTGTTGTCTCAGCTCTGTAGCTGTGTGACAGTGGGAAGGTGCTCTGAAGTTCAGGAGTATCAAGTGGAGCCAAAGAGCCCTCGCTGCCTGAGGAAGAGCACCGCGGCTGAGTGCAAACAAACCGCCTCCGCTCCTCCCCCTCACGTTCAATTTTATGTTCTGTGACAACACTTGCTAAAAACTCAACACAAGCAGTCGGAGCTGAAATGTGCCAATCTGTGGCAAAAAGCGGGATCTTTATTTGTTTATTTAGCTATAATGGATTGTATGGGAACTGTTGAGTCATGGCCTGAATCACTGATTGAGCACCTGGGAAAGGACTGGTCAGCCCTGGAAGCACAGGTGAAGGCAGTTCAGCTGCATGACAGGAAGGGGTGGAGGTGGAGCTTGGCTGCACCTCTCTTAGACCTGATGTAAGGGCTGATTGCCATGGGGAAGGATCTCTTTCTGCAGATCTTCTATGGTGGAGCTTTCCCCTGTGAACCTGGAGTCTTTTCCTTTGTAGCACCTTTCTATCATGCCAATCCTTCATCATTACACCTAGTGAAACACCTTTTCCCATTGTTTTTATCTATCCAGTTGCTACATGGATCAGTGTGCATCACGTAGGTGCAGAACGTGAAACTGTTGTTGCATGTTTTTTGAGGCAGTGTGTTTTGATCAGGGTGTGAAAGCCAGAAGCAAAGGGCAGGTGTTGGTGTACTAAGAGCGTGCTGTGGCCCTCTGCCTGTTCTCTGCTCTTGCGGAACTGCAGGAATGACTGGTGTGCTCCCTGACACCTGACGGTCAGCTCTTCTCTTGTGTTCCTTTTCACATTTCCACTGGGTCAGAAATCATTGAGATCTCCTGTGTACAGGACGCAGTGTGATGGCAGTTGTGGAAGTGAATTCCTTGAAATCCATAGGTCTGCTGTGGGTCCCACGTGTACCAGTTGGGCTGGGAATCTGGAAGGGAGTTTTCTCTCATGTCCTGTGCTGCAGTGCTGGCAAGGAGCTGCTCTTACAGGCTGCTGGGGGAAGAATGTGTGCAGATGTGAAAAATGGTCTCTGGTTCCAGAAACCCAGGTAGAGATGGGCTGGTGTCCCCAGCAGAGCTTGCTTCATTGTCCCGCTTGCTATCTGAGGGGATGGCCGAGTCCTGCAGCTAACACAGAAATCTTGTTTTGCAAACTATTTTGTCTTTGGTGCATTTGAGGATTCCAGCTGGTGTTCCTAGCCGGCCTCACCCATCCCTTGGGAAAAAACATGAGGTCATTGAGGTTCCATTGGCGAGGGCACTGAGCAGGGTAGAAGGCAGTGCATATTTTGTCTCAATTGACCAAGGTGAGTTTTTAGACATTAAAGCATATTTTTTGTTCAGCTGCCAGCTATCCTCAGTTGTTGAGATTCAAGATTTTTCAGATAGTTTGTATGCAAGTTGCTGTCGAAGAAGAAAAGAATGGAAAAGGAAATATGTTTGTGCAATTGGGTGTTTGTGGTGAGTATTTTGAAGTTCATGGGGAAACTTGGCCATGATATCTGTGTGAGGTAATACAGTAACACTGACGTGGTTTGGTCTGTGCTGCAATTTTCTGATAGTGAAAGAAACACTGCTGTGTCTGTCCACCTCGTCTGCTCCCTGCGCTTCCTGCAGTTGGGAGTCTTGCCATCTGTGTGTGCTGTCAGGCTGTTGCAGGGCCCTCATCTTCTCGTGTGGCGTGGTACGATGTGGTGAGAACAGTGACTGTGAAAGTGACCTTAAATGCCTTTTGATTTGCCTGCAACTCCAATTCCACTCCTGCCAAAGGAAAATACTGTAGGCAATTTAATGCATAATGCAGGGAAAGGCTGGGGATTCTAAGAGGGTCTGCAGTGAAGAGCTGCTGGTTCCATGTATGTGGGAAGGTTAGGGTGAAAGAGTGCTAAGTAGTTTGATTCCCATTCTTTTTTGTTCATCTGAGGTCACCTGCTGATGTCATTCAGGCTTAGAGAAGCCTTACTGATCCAGGAGTGGAAGCTAAAGAAGGGTAGAGATGGGGATGTTTGCAATTAGCTACTTATGTGATAAACATATATATCATCGTGACTGATCTATCTATCATAATACAGTTTCCATCACTTTGATATATTTGGGCGATGGTGAGGGGAGAGGAAGCTTTCTTTCCCTGAAAAATGAATCTGAAGCACATATTAATGTTGTTCTCTGTCCTTGCAGTCTCCTCCCCAGCAGAGTATAAACTTTGTGGAGCGCTGTTGTTTTTAATGCCATCACTGTCATGCCTTTGCATCTTTCAGTGAGCTCATGAGCTCACACGAGGCAAGGCCTGCACTGCCACTGAGATTTGCTGTTTCGTGTGTATGACGATAAGCACAGAACTCCTCTTCTGCTTGCTCTTCTTTATGGCTTTTTCCTTGTTTAAGAGTGGTTGCCTGT
This sequence comes from Excalfactoria chinensis, assembly GCF_039878825.1. Classification (NCBI taxonomy): domain Eukaryota; kingdom Metazoa; phylum Chordata; class Aves; order Galliformes; family Phasianidae; genus Excalfactoria; species Excalfactoria chinensis. The sequence goes on along the minus strand of NC_092843.1, from coordinate 7,840,653 downwards.
ATTACTTCTGTACTGTATTCCTGGTTTGATGAGGGATCTGAATAGTTGCCAGATACAAACATCAATGTCACTGGGCTTTGGAGCCCTTAGTTAAGGAGCCAGGAAGGAGTGCAGTGGGCGAGCACTGTTGGAGCTCTCGGTGATGTGAGCCTCAGGATCCTGCCTGACGCCAAAAGGATGCTCCTTGGGGTGCAGTGTGTCGCCCGAAAGAGGAGAAGTGTGCTTCTTGGATCAGGAGAGGGATATTGTTAAACATGCAGCAGCATAAAAGTCTTCTCCTTTTAATGAAATTTGAAGGGAAGTTCTTACTGAAGGGAATCTCTTGAGCTCCTTTTAATGAACTGTGCAGAGCAAGTTTAACACATCCTTTGAATAGGATAGTGAGTGAAAATGCAGGAGACTGGTGGCAGGGCCACAGGAAACTCACGTCTAAGCTTTAATGCAGTTGTCTCAGGTGCGATGTGCTCTCCTTGCTGCAGCATTGCATGGCACTGCTCTGGGGAACAGCTCATGTGCTGCCGGCGGATTGCTTATGGCACATGCTTGTTGGTGAAGTGAGGTTCCAGTCTAACCAACATGAAATGGAAGATATTGAAGCCAACCCTCCTACCCAGCCAATAGAGCTAGCATTTTCTATCATGAGAAACTGGATGGTGTCCCTCTTTTGCCGTTGTCTCCTTCCCTTCCCCAGATAGAGCCTTTGTTTGTCGCTGTGATGTGGAGCAGAGAGCCTCCGCTGCAGTGGGCTGCTGCCATCAGAACTGATCGATAGTGGCTGTTCTTTTAAATGTTTCTTGTTTCAGTGATTAAATATTGTACTAGGCGTTATGATTCGAGGTCACTTTAACCTCCTACCTCTGGGCTGAGACAGCTCATCTGCCTCTCATTTTTCAGGCTTTGTTACATAAGTATTTGAAGTCATATGTAGAATAATAAAAGCTTGGAGCTCTCTTATGGCAGCAGTTTAAAAGGGAGGGAGAAGTGTAAGAGCCATGGGCTGTGTGGCAGTGAATACTCCCCTGACTTCTGATCAGAATTCAAAGTAGGTTCAAACCATTTGCCTTCCATCTTACTTCACTGTGCTAGTGGTTAACCTCAGCAGGATGCTTCCCAAAGAAAATGAGGTTCAAATTGTATTGGGCAAATTAAAAATACATTAATAAATAGAAGTTAAAGCCAGAAGGGGAATCCCTTCTGAATGGGGCACTTGTAGGGAAAGGAGGGGAAGTGATTTGTGAAGAAGTAAGAGAATAGATGTTTCTTCCTGTAGCCAACTGAGACTGGCAGGCAGTGAGCCTGAAAGGCTGTGCTGATGGTCCTCCTCCTGTCCATCTTGGGATGGCATCAGCCATAAGGGATAAGCAAAGGGCATTTGCTCTGGTGCCACTCAAGTGCAAGGTTAAGGTGAAAGCTGCCAGCCTGTTTGGGATCCCTGGTACTTGAAATGACAGAGGCCTGAGTTTTGCTTCTTCAATTAAATAATCTGCCTGCCTGCCATCCCTCCTCCCTGCTATTTTTCTTTGTTTCTGGTTGTTTGGTTTATCGTGAAAGCAGCCGTTGTTTTGCTCTGGAGATGATTGTGTAGATCTGATCGTGCTGCAGCAGATAAGTCTAACCACTTTGGAAAGAAACTGGAATCCTTTGGGGGAAAAGCAGCTGCATGAGCAGTTAGTTGGGTTTTTTTCTGTGCATGTGTGTATTTCCATATGCTTTTCTAGCAAGTGCTTACGTGATGGTTCCACGCTTGAAGGGATGTTGTACAGAGGAGGCTGGTGTTGGGAATTGTTTTTGGTGGTAGGAAACAGCAGAAGAGGTGATTTGCAGTGTTGCTTCTCTTCCCCTAAAGGAACATTGTCGAGTATTGCAGGAGGAGATGAGGCACTTAGTCTTGCTCTCCTAATCTGAATAGTTCTCTGAAATTCTAATTTTAACGCGTGTGCTCCTGAACCAAATTTGTTGTTCTCCACTGGCAGTCAGTTTTGAAAGTCTTTCTGTAATAGATGCGCAGGATGGTGAGGGGGAGTCATCTTAACCTCTGCCAAGAGGAAAACACAACAGTTGGGAGAGGCACAACGTAGCAATAAATATTTTATTGACATGTTCCAAACATATTGGATGTAAACGTACACACTATCTGAGATTCGTCAGGTTTCCTTGTGAATTGTTATGTTCCTGTAAGGCCTGGCTCGCTAATTGGCTGCAGGGTGATGAGTGTTGGCAGCGCTGGGACTGCGGCTCTGGGGACACCTCATCTCACCTAGCCTTGGTGAGACCTGAAGGCAGAGTTGTGCGATTCAGGAGCCGGAGCGTTCATCCGCAAAGCAAAGAGTGGGAAAAACTTGATTAAATCTGCAATTTGGTGCAAGTGTTGCAGGTAAATGGAATTTTACAGAAATGTGTCCTCCTGACTTTTATCAGCATCCTTATAATTTGAAGGTTTTCCATTAGATGTGCAATAAAAGTTGTGGCGTTCTGAAGATGTGCCCTACTTCCTGTGCTTACTTTCCAGTTGATGATCTCTAAAAAGAAAAAGTACATCCAATTTTGAGTGTACAGTGTGAGTCCAAAAGGTTATATAACATTTATTCTGATGCCTTTCTTCTAAAGCTCCTTTGCTGGAGTATTTTGTGGCTTTCGTGATGTTTATTCTAATTGGATTTCTGGGGCGTAAGACTCGGCTGCCTTCCAGGTGCACAGCCCACCTGCCCCCTGCACCAGGGCCACCAGCTTGGGCTCACTGCGTCAGGAGAGCACATCATTGGATGGGCAACAAAGCTGGAGAGGGGTCTGGAGCACAGGGCTTATGAGGAGAGGCTGAAGCAGCTGGGAATGTTCAGCCTGGAGAAGTGGAGGCTCAGGGGAGACCTCATTGCTCTCTATAACTTCCTGAAGGGAGGTTGTAGTGAGCTGGGGTCGGCCTCTTCTCTCATGTCATTAGTGACAGGACCAGAGGGAATGGTTTCAAGCTGTGACAGGGGAGATTCAGGCTGGACATTAGGAAGTATTACTTCTCAGAAAGGGTGGCCAGGCACTGGAATGGACTGCCCAGGGAGGAGGTGGAGTCACTGACCCCTGGGGGTGTTCAAGGAAAGACTGGATGTTGTGTTGAGAGACATGGTTTAGTGGGAACTGTTGGTAATAGGTGAACGGTTGGACTGGATGATCTTTTAGGTCTTTGCCAACCCTGGTGATTCTATAAAGAGCTGAGGCTTCGGTGGGGCTTTCAGGAGCTGTTTCCAGGCTGGAGCACCTGTTCAGTTTAAAATTAAGATTCTGGTTTGTTAAATGTAAATTTTCTCATGCGTACTGAATTGTCACAGGAGGCAGACAGGAAATCTGTATAAACATGTTGCTTATCCTTCATTTAGTAGCACGTCATGCATTACGGGTACCCAGTGATAATCACGTTGCACAAAACTGTTCTGGAACCTTTCTGGAGAGATGCTCTGTGGACTTCCCTGTCCCGTTTCCCTTGCACTGCTGAGCTGTGCTCCAGCACCACGCTGCAAACACTGCAGCATGTCCTGCTGCCTCCTTGTTGCCTGAAGTGAAGCTGAGCTGTGTGAACAACAGCAATGGGGGAACAGAAAGCGCTGCACTGGGGGCTGTTCTGCCAGTGAGTGCCGATGACAGGAATATTGTCAGAGCCCCACGCTGTCGTCTTTTTTTCCATTACCTTGCATCAGATAGGCTGTTGGATTAGATGTTAGTGATTGCAGTCTCCATCTCTGCCTTTTGAAAAGACCTTCTGGGTTATCAGGGAAGAACAAAACAAACTTGCCAATCGCCATAGGAAATGTTTGAAGAAGCAGGAAATGCAAGGCACCTATTGCTCTTTTTTATCTACAGCCTTGATCAGAAGCTCTGTACATCATACGGCGCCTTCCTGTACCGTGCCCACCTGGGATCTCAGTCTGCAGTGAGAGCTGTGGCTCACCAAAGAAAATCACTTAAATTCTGTCTGGGAGGGTAAAGGGAAAGGCCAAAGGGAGCGAACTTTTGTCATCTCCTAGCAAGCAAAACTCTCTCCTCAGGTGTCAGTTGTGGAAATGTGCCTTTGTTGTGGAGACAAACAGTTCTCCTGGCACTGTGTCTAATCTTCACATGAGCTGAGCCTAGGAAGTCTTCATAGCTGTGGACTTTCTCCTCCTGCCTCTGCTTTTCCCTTCCCTTGGCTCACCTGGCTGGAGCCCGTCCCTGTGGTATGTGTGGATGTGATAGGACTTGAAAAGAGAGTTGCTAGATGAGCTGAGCAATGCTTTTTTTCCATTTTGCCGTTTTAATCTTGGTTAAACCTCTTAGTCAGAGGGTGATTTCCATTTCATCTTGAGTTACGCTGGGCTTCCATGGCTTATTTCAAGCTAGAGCTTGCCTCCTTAAACTTCTGATGTAAGCCCTATTACTGCATTACCCCAGTGGCTGCAAGGAGCCATTCTGACTCCTGGGCATATAAATACTTTGTTCTGTGCCTTTGTTTGTCAGACATTCGGGTTTGGTATGAGCACGAACAGAAAAGTTTATTCTTGTTTCGGGGAAAGGCAACGAATGTTTATCTGAATGATCAAAGTAGAATTTATGGGGAAACACAATGGAAACTATTCCTGGCTGTTTAGAAGCTGACATACAGGAGTAAGCCAGGAGCAGAAGTGAGTGTATTTGCTTTTCCTGGGTCCAAAACTGCAGTGCTTCCGCTGAGTTAAATGCTTTGTCTTTGCACATGTCTAAAACTGACTAGGGGTTTTTGAGGAGCAACAAAGAGTTGAGAAAAGCAGCAGCCCTATTCCTTCAGTGGAGCCACAGAGGGTGAGGTTTTTATTCTAAGTTAGTAACTGGTATTGCTCCTTTGAGCTTTCCTTCCACCTGCTCCTCACCTGACACACAGTTTATACCAGCACTGGTGTGAAGAGACTGTTTCCCTGCTCCTCCCAAGGAGGTTGGTGGCTGCTCCACTGTGTCCTCCTGGGTTAATGAGCCCACTCTTGGGTTTGGGGTGTTCCCACTGTCTCTCCTCCAAAGCTCGCTCAGATGAAGACAGCCTGCCCAGCCCACTGCCCACACTGCTGTCATTGCAGTGGCTGCTGACCCTGCTGGGTTAGCTCTGATGAGGTGCGATGGGGCTCCAGGCCGCTGCAGGCAGCAGGGGCTCAGGTGTGTGTGTTGCATTGCTTTATGAGGTGTATTTTGCATTCTAGTCTTCTACTGACATGAAGATGCAGTAAGTCTGCTGGTGCTGCAAAACCCCATTCTTTCAAATAGGTGAATTGTGTGCTGTGTTTTCTTCCACTCTGTGTGCTAAGAGAACTGTAGGAACACAGTAGGAAGCTGTAAGCAAAATGTGTGCAGCCCCAGGAGCAGTGGGTCTGTCTGACCCTTCCTGAGCCAGGTGCTCAGAATGACTTGGAGCCATAGAATAGCTTGGGTTGGAAGGGGCCTCAGAGGTCATCTGGTTTGAAGGTGTTGTTTGGGACATCACTCGTGCAGGACCTGGTGACCAGGTTCCCTGCTTGTGGTAGTCTGTGGCCATTCTCTCAGAGGTTCTGCTTGGCTCCTTCATTGATCTTGCCTGTTCCTGAGGAAAGCAAAGCCTTTCTTAGACTTATCTGGTAACAAAGGCAGTGAAGTCTTTCTGCTGTTTGTTTTACAACAGAATGCATTAACACTGGAGCTTTCTTTTGTCTTTGTGCATATGTGCCTCCGGGCCTAGGGGTGTCAGACCCTGTGCCACCGTGTGTTTCTCTGTTTTCTGGCAGACTTTTCCTACCTAGTCTTGATTTTGTTCCACCAGTTGATACTGGGTGCACCTCTGCTTGTCCTAGACTGGGGCAGTTAGGGTTCCTTGATGTTCCCTTTATACAGAGGCTGTTTGTGGGCTTCGTTCTTCAGATGGAAATCAGTGTAGTTAAGTTCGTGCTAGCTCAGGCTGTGCCATATTTCAAGGACTGTATGTTGAAAAATTAAGAAAGCTGCAGAGTTCAGAGACTCCTCTTGCTTTCTTCGAATGTTTAGTGATGGATCCTGCAGAGCGGTGTTCCTGTTGTGGAGCTCATGTAGGCCATTCCTAGAAGGGTAGTGCTTGCAACATGCATGACTTGTTTACAGAGTGGGAAGAGTATCTACTGTTGTCTTATATGTAATGCTTTCATTGTATCCTGCTAACCTTGATGTGTGCCCATGGGTAGTATCTCTTCTAGCACTGCCCACGGGCACAGCGCAGTGCAGCAGTCCGTGTGTGCCCGCAGAGCCAAGGGTTAGCTGCAGCCTTTGCAAATCCATGGCCGCACCTCTTCCTTCCCACACTTAGCATTTGGAACAGCAGCATCCAATTATGGCCATGAGACACTGCAAGAGCTTCACAGAAGGGTCATTATTTTGTCACCTAGGTGACAGTTTGTTACCCTGCCAGTTGTCTGCTGCAGTAAGCCTCTTCATGCACAGCTGACACGGACACTTGTGACAAAGTGGGTAGCTGCATCCTTAGTCTTTGTATCTCTGAAAAAATCAGTTTTCAACTGTTGCTTCTGTGATGAGGCTGCTCTGAATTGGTGAATTCAGCTGTTGTCCTGTGCTTTGCCTCTTTCTGATGCAGGTGACACAAAGGGTTGTCCTGATTTAGGAGTGCTGTTAGAAATGTGACTGTTCAGAAGCACCAGGAGACGTGCAGGTGCTGTTTCTGTTTGCTGATAGGTGCACGGAGTGGTGCTGGGACTTGTGCCAGGCTGCCAGCAGCCATCACAGGGCAGCCTCTGAGGCTGCTGTGTGTAAATTAACACACGTTAACCATGCCTTCTTCTGAGAGGGTTTTCAAGGCTTTCCACTATGAATTTATACTGCAAGGCAGGAGTGCTAAAACTGGACGGTTTCTCTCTGGAGATGTCAGCTATAGCTTCGGTGTTTTAAGTCGTTTTGTCTTTGTCTTTTGTTTTTGTCTTTGATTTTCACAGTGCACTTCAGTAAGTAATCGTGGTATCAATCAGCTCAAAGACATGGAGGCATGCAGGTGCTAATGCCGGGCCCCTCCTGCAGCACCCATCCTTGTGCAGTCAGTGGGATGGCTCTAACCACAGGAGGCCACCGGGAGCAGCAGGAGCCAAAGAAACTTGCTGCCCAACTTCTGCTGGTGGTCTGCCCTTTACCTCCTCTTGAGGAATTGTTTGTTAACAAAGGTACTCTCAGCTTGGGGAGTGCACTGTAATCCTTCCAAGCCATTTAAAGCAGTGTAGGCAGTTAAAGATTAATTTTGCATGCAGTGACCTCTTTATTTTTTTAACTGCTTTGCCTCCTGCATCCTTAGAAATAACAAACAAATGCTCCAAACACACCAACCCCCTTGGAAGACAACGATTTCATTGTGGCTGTGAGCATGACATACACTGCGTAAATATTGGTGCTTACATGCCTGCTGATTCTTTGTCCTTGGATGCTGAGTCTTCCAGCCCTGCTGATTCTGTTTTGTAAGAGCTTGGGAGGAAACAAATCAACTATGAGAGCCACTGAAGTTAGTGATTGCTCAGGACAACCTTTCCAGCTTGAACTGTTTAGCAAGGTGGATTTTCTTGACTAATGTGATTAGACCGGTGTATTTGTGACTTCAGTTCAGCGGCCACCACTGCTGTTGCACGTTTATGCTTTGTAGATATCTTTATGTTGGTTGTTGCAGCGTGCAGAAGGGTTTCACAAACACAGCTATAGCCCTGTGTCATCTCTGGAAGAAGCAGAGCACGAAGGCCGGGGAGTGATGCGCAAAGGAATTGTCCTTCTAACTAGCTCGGGATGTGTTGCATTATGCCCCTTTTTCCCACATGGCTTCTGCACACAGACAGCAGCATGCTCCTGCTGCAGTATAGTCACGCTGCTCTTTTAGCTCATGTTGTAAGGTATTGAGTTAAGGAGCTGGAAGTCCCAGTTTGCAAACCCTGCTGATGTCTAGTGGAGGAGATAGGTTTAATTTCCTGATGGCTGCATATGACCCCAGTGGAGCTAAGAGTTGTTCTCTGCTTGTTTCTGTAGCTAGGCTGTACTTCCTTGCGGAGAATGAAATGTAAATCTCTATGTGATCCAACAGTTGTTTCCTAAAATATGAACAAAATCAAAGAATGAAGGATGTGTGTGGTTCAGAGCTGCTTGAGAAGCTGAAATATTGACTGAAGTAGCTGAGAGGGGAAACGAGAATAGGATTTTGTATGGGGTTTTTCCTAGCTTGTTTAATGCACTGTATTCATCTTTGCTAGCCAAGCCTTTTAAATATGTCAGAGTAATTGTGTGTGGGTGCTCCTGTAATTGTTAGGTTGCTGCGGAAATACAGACACAGAGAGGGTAATTTTTGGTGCAGGATCTCACTTTTTGGATCAAAGACTTTTATAAAACTTACAGGCGAGTGTAAGAAAGGGTTGAAATGGGACCTGCCAACCAACTTGGGCTGGGGCGCTGCCTGGTGGACTTGTGTAACCTTTGAGTGCCTCCTGGCTCTATAGCCCTTGGATACTGCTACTTCATGGAAAAAGTTCTAAATATAGTGCTCGTTTGGAGAGTGGACGCTACAGCTTCCAGCTCTTTGCACAGCAGGAGCAGCGTAGGAGCTGTGTGCTGTAAATGAGACCCTTGATGCATATCCTCTCCTGTAAGATTGCTGAGAACCAACATAATTCACTGGGTTACTTATTTGCAGAATATTCTGTTGGAAGCCTTCCTGACATGGAACGCTCCCTAAGTTGAGATCTGAGGCCCCTTTTTGCCCCACGGAGATGCTGTCTTTTCCTTCCTGTTTGGCCTGGTGTGTCCCAGCTGCCAGCTGTGGGACTGCTGCCCAGATGAGCGCTGATAGCGCTGGGGGGATCTTGAAGGCAAATGGAATTGGCAGAAATGTTTTGGGAAGGAGTCAGGCTGGGGGAGGGAGAGGTGGAACCTGGGGGGAAGGTGCAGAAGTTAGCCAGAGGTTGTGCAGAGGATGTGCTGAAGGGCCTGAATCCTGCTTCCCCAAACCCCCTCCTTTAACCCAGGGCTGTTAACTCAGCTGCCATCCTTTGCTGGAAGTTCAGAAAGCCCACGTGGTTTTGGCCACCCACAGAGTGAATCTGCCTCCTTGATTGCTCTGCTCTCCCAGAGCTTTGCCTTACAGGACCTTGCTGTCTTGAGCAGTTGCCCTGTGCAGTGCCTGCTTCGTTGCTAGTTCTTCCCCCTAACTTTTGCTTGAAAGTCAGATGCTTCCCTGTGTTTTCTTTTTACTTCCTTGTGCAGCTCTTCCTTGTTTCTGCTGCTCGTTAAATCCTGCAGCTGTGTTATTTAACATCATAAAGCCTTTAGAGATTCCATCCTTATACAAAGATGCAAAATGGATGTGCATTGTAATTCTAGTCTCGAGGTGGCAAGCTTCTTCCTTGTGGAACTTCCGTGGCTTTGTAAACCCTTTTACTTATTTTTTTATTCAGTTAGATTATTTTAGTGCTTTTCTGATTCGTAATGGTTTGTGTCAGTAAATATATTTCTAATGCAGTTATTCAGTAATAATCTGTGTAATTGTGTACATAGAATTAACACAGGTGTGAGTTTGTATGTGAGAACGTGTGTGAGAACATGCATCTTTTTCTGTCATTCAGCAGCAGGGTTGGATTGCCACATCTTGGCACAGCTACAGATACCTGCCTCACATGGACCGAGGGTTCCCATCCTGCCGCAAATCAGCACAGCTAAACCACGCGTGGCGTTGGGCCTCCATGGCTTGTGGTTGGAATTGAGCTGGCTCTCCACCATGGGGCTGTGTTTTAAAGCAGGTTACTTGATGTGTGTTCAGCAGGGCTTTCTCTTCTGAGGGTGGAGGTCATGGGCCGACAGGAGCAGGGAGCGGCACGACTGGTGCCAGTAACTCCTAGAAGCTGGGTGATAGGATCAGCTCCGTCTGTGTGTGGTTTACAGGATGTTGCATGAGTGTTTTTGAACGAGTGCTCATTTCAGAGCCTGCTCCCGCTGTTCTTCCTGTGCTCGGGGCCTCTCGGGGTTCCTTCTGCATGGTCCACGTGCCCAGGCTCATGCATGCCTTCAGGGGAAGGGGCTGCTGCAGAGCTGGGTGCTGTGGGTGCAGGTATGGTGCTCCGTGCTCATGGGGCGTGTGCTCACTTGTGCTTCCATGCAGCTGATCCTGCCTGATAGTGGATCCCCCTTCAGCTGGGGGTGTGGAAGGCGACTCTTCTCAGGCTCAGCCTATGTGTGTATGGGAGTGAAGACAGGATGCCTGCAGGACTGGCCCTGTGTCTTGCAGGATGTCCTGGCAGTGCCCGGTGACATACACACCTCAAATAATCATTAAAGCAGTTTCTCTCTCTTTCCCTCCCTTCCCCCTCTCCAAATTACCCTGGCCAAAGCAAATAGGATGAAGAATTAGAGCAAGCTGAGACTGGTATAATATATAACATACTTAACTGTGACTCCAGCAGCAATTATTGCAAAGGAATGAACATTTTACAGCACCCTGCAGTTATCCTTAGCTCTAAGTGGTGAACTGAAGATAGCCTGATATCTGTGTGCTCACCAGGCTAACTGCCACTATTACTGCTTGTTTCCTTCTCCATTTTCAGGCTTCTCTCAGGCTGCCGTCCATCCCCTTTTGTACTGACCCAAAAGAGTATTACTGTTAGTGCAATTGATTTGACCCTGAGCTGAGTGCTGATACTGGAACGTGGTATGCAGTGCTCAGCATTCAACGTGGTGTGGCCAGGACTGGCAGTAACTCAGGGTGCCCGTTCCCTTGGAAAAGGAGAAGGTGCAGTTTGGAGAGACTTCTCTGACTGAGAAGCGTTCAGGTGCTTTGCTTTAAGCCCAGAATAGTCCTGCCCACCCTGGAGCTGCTCGTGTGTGTGGTCATCCTTCGGAAAGGTAGGGGAGCTCTGAAAGTGCACAGCTTTGGGCTGGCATAATAATCTTCGGTAAGAAACTTTCTGTGCTGGTGAGAAATACAAACTAATGCCTGTCTGCTTCCTTTCTCGTTGAAAAGGTACTGCTTGTACCCCTTTGCTCTGCCATGCCTTGTTTCACAGTAAGGTTGGTGTAGGAACTGCACAAAGAATAGCAGCACGCTGTGGAGCTTAGTTTGGTCGTGGCAGCCATGGAACAGATTGGAGAGCTGGTAATGTGTCCCATGTTAAGGTGGCTGCGTCCTCCTGAGCTTCTACTGCACGGTGATGTGGAGAGGACCTGAGCCTCAGCCACTGCTGTGTGTGTGCAGTGCTGCTGTATGGAGAAGTTGAGTGGAAACGGGAGGGAAATGCACTCTTCAGGCAAGAAAAAAGGAATATATAATGTAAGGAAACACTGTCACTTAATGTGTTTTTTTTTGCTTGGAAGCTATAGTCAACACGTGCTGTAATACTGCTCTCTTGTGTGATACAGTAGCAGCACGACATTTCAGATTTATTACTTTTGGGTTTTCTTTAAAGAAGCACTGAATCAGGAATCAGAAGAATGCTTGTTTCCTCTTCAGCGACAGGAGGGGAAAAAAACCTCAAAATGACATAAATCAAAAACTGTATCAAAGGCCAGCAGAGCAGATGAAAACTGTTTTGGAAGATTGTCTATAATGTTTGGCAGAAGAGACTAATACGCTGTGTTTTTTGGCTGAATTTGTAAATGAGAAATACTCTGGGGTCTGTCTCTTCGAAGTGATCTGGTTTTGTATATTTCATGTGTATATATACTTAAAAAAACAGCAGGGGTGATTTCTGTGTATAGAATGCATGTATTGAAGCACGTGTAATTAATATTTATTTACATGAACTGCATCATAAACATTCAAGTACAACTTTATACGGACTATTCAGGCTTTTTCTCTAATAGCTGTACTCACACCCCTGCAGCTGTACATTAGTGCCCCATGGCACTGCAGGGAGCTGAGAGAAGGGAGCTGCCCTGCCTGCGTCTGGCAGCCTTGGTGTGGAAGTGAGCAGGCCAAGCGGAGCCGAGTGAGTTGGCTTGGTGTCTGTTTGCTCTTCAGTAAACTTCTTATGACGCGTTCCTTCCCCTTCTAATGCATTTTTAGTTGTGTGGTTGTGTTCTGTGTGACTGAGTCACACCACAGAGGGTGTAGTGTGGGATGAGCAGTTCAAGCTGCTCCTTCCTCCTGTGATGCTTTGCCCTTCTGCCTCCAATTTCTAGGATGCTTCTGACACTCAGAGTGGGGGGAGTTACCTTTAGACTCCTGATGCTACTCTACTTTTGATCTGGGAGGTTTCTGTACCCCCTTTCCAGGCTGGGAATCCGCTGTGATCTCTGCCCTGCACACTGTTCTGTGCAGTGCATGCAATGAATACCCTTTTTTCCCTTTTCTCCCTGAACAGAGATTAGAATGCTTTGCAGGGGAAGAAATGTGACCCTTGTGCCTCTTGTCACTGCGGTTCCACTGTCTGGTACTGTTTGTGCTCCTGAACTCAGCTGCAAACTTAGGGCTCAGGTCATCTCACAAAGATTGTGAATTTCCATGTAAAAAGGGCTTTCCATGTAGAGATGCACATGTGTCTGTGTGTATAACAGCTCTGAATTGCTACCGACTCTGCTCAAAGCGTTCACAAAGAGAGCAGCACTTACAAGCTCCCTCTTAGAAATGACTCCAGCAGGGACAAAGCATGTGAAAGCAGCAGTGGGTTTGGGTTCCCAAGCATGTCTCCAGGTTGACCCTTTGGGCACAGTGTTGGGTTTGGGAGGCGATGCAGCCAGCAGAAGCTCTGGGGTACTGGCACTGCACTCCTGACTGCTGAAACCAACGAGTGTGGTAGATGAAGATCCAGAGCTGCTGAGACTTACCCCAGAACGTGTCCGTGTGAGAGCATCCTGGGGCAGCCCTGTGGAGCTCCGCCTGTCCCAAAGTGAGCCCGAAGCACTACATGTAAACTGCTTTGTCGGCCACTTTTACTTTCCTTGCTTATATTGTACACCTTAAATGTGCTGTTTCTTTTGGCATAATGGCAAAATTGCTGCTTATGGGAACTGCATACAAAAAGCTCATTGAAAAGAGCTTTATCAGAGTACAAAGTACTTGGAATTGAAAACCCCTAGAGGGTTGCTTTATTTTCCCCCTTCATTCAAACTTGTAGTGGTGCAGGATCGAGATACATCGTGCCCTATTTTCAGCTGATTTGCATGTTAGAGAGAACGGAGTAATTGGTGTTTAACCAGAACAAAAGAGGATCTGTTTGCTAAAAGAAAAAGAATTCTTGAAGTAGACCCTAATACATATACTGCCTTTGTCTCTTCTCTCATTAAGAACTGAATAGGATGGCCTAGTAATTAGAACGTGGAAGGCATTGCTTTGGTGTTGATGCTTTTTGAGCTAATTGGTTTGAAAATTATATTTGATGTAGCTCTGAGGGATGTTGGCACAACACCTTCTTGGGACATGGGCGTCCCATACTCCCCGCTAACTGCGGCTGCAGGCGCTTGGAGGCAGGGATTGGGTTCAGGGGCTGCTGGGTGGTTTTTTCGTGTGTGTGTTTTTGGGTTTTGTTTTAAAAAGTCGTATTTACCTTCCCAACCGAGTACACAGGATACATCCGGTGTGTGTAAATCATCTTCTGTTGGTACGGAAAACTTGAAATAACCTTGGGAAGAGATTAGCCCCTCATTTTCCCAAATAAATACCTGGCTCAGGCCTTGGTAACGCACAGATTTAAGCTGAATTGGGTTTGGATTTCTGCCTTTCTGCATTCTTGGAAAGGGTTGGTTTTTGTCTTTTGTTTTGACAAGAAGATTAAAGCAAATGTAGAGATTGAGCAGGTTGGAATACAAGACAGGACTAGAAACATCCTGGAGGCTTCCTTTGGTTTGTGCTGATGGAGGATCATTCACCACCTTCACTTCCTTTAGTCCTTTCTGCGGTGCGGAAGGGCTCGGGGAGGTGCTGGCTGCTGGGAGGGTCCTTGCCCTGGGTTCCAGAGCTAGGCTGCTTTCATCTGAAGGCTTCAGAACTTGGGGAACTTTGCTGGGACTCTGTTGAATCAATAAGGAAACCTTTGCTTCAGACAGGCCCCTGCACAGCACTCTCGTACCACGTGCACAGACAGTGGGATGTGGAGATACAGGAGATTCCATGGAGATAGATCTCTATTTTAGACTTAGAGATAAGTGTCACAAAGCAGTAAAGATTCAGCTACAGAGAAGTGGAGCGTGTTTTATTTGGTAGTGCTGCTGTTTAGCAGTAGAAATGTCTCAGACCTGCTGTTGGTTCTCTGCAGAGCTCTGTTTGATCATATTAATAAAGTTTTACAGCTTGGTACAGTTATTTTATGAGGATGAAGTGAACTTCTAAAATCTCCCCAAAGGTTTCAGTGATAAAAAGAACACTTGTTTTTAATGGCTTCAGGTTCTGGGGAGTGTGTGTTTAGCAACATATTTGTTATTTAAATGGTTTTGGTCTTGCAGAGAACTAAAGTCTGCTTTTATTTACTTTTCGAGTATGTCTCTTCCCCTTCTCTGTGTTCTCAGCATTCTTATGAGGCTCCTTACAGTGGAATGCATGACAGTGATACTGCCTGAAGATCTGCTTGTGTTTCCTCCAAGACAGCTTTAGTGCCCTTTGGTATCTTAGGGCTTTATCTTTAGACATTGTGGGTATCTAAATGCCTTACCTCTCCTATCTAGAGCCAGGATGGCTGTCAGCGAGCTGTGCTGCAGGCCTTGATAGTGGACTGGGACTGAGTGCCCGTGTCCCATTCAGGTCCATTGCGGGGCATTGCTCGGGGCAGTGCTTTGCTGGTGTTCACTGAACCTCCGTGCTGCTCTAGGGATGTCCCTGGGCACACCGTTCCCTGCCAGCTGAGGTCTGGGCATCCCTGCACGAAGCACCTGCTGTTGGGCATCATTCAGCACTGCTGTGTGTGTCTGCAGCCTCAAGAAGTGCTGCTGGGAGAGGTGGGCTGTGGGGAGGGGGGCAGGAAGCTGGGAGGACACAGACTGGAGGGACACAGAGCTGATGGGTTTTGAAAACAAGCCCCCAGTTCTTCTCTTGTGGGTCCTCCTTATTGAAGATTAGGTCTGAAAGACAAAAGGTTAGGGAGGGGTTAAACAAACTGGGGAAAAATGCAATGTATTTCCATTTGGAGTTAAAACAAGATGTTGAGGATTGACTTGAAAAAAGATTTTCCCCTTTTTAAGATTTGCAAACAAACTGCAAACATGTTTGTTTAATCATGAGCAAATTTATCCTCCTGCTTTTTGGTCCTGTCTTGTTTTCAGTTTAGTCAGCAAGTTGGAGAACGGGGCTGTTGTGGCAGAGCTCCCAGACAGGGCAGCTCAGCGCCGCTCCTGGAGCCGGCAGAGCCTGCTCAGGGTAAATGATACATCGGAGTTCATCGGGAACTGCTTTGGTTTAAACCACTTGTATGTTCTGATGGCAGCCAGTCCCCTTAAGATGTGTCTTTAATGACCGGTTTTTTTCACCTGAGGTCATTAATGCTCTAAAGATGGCCATTAGCTGCACCAAGGTTATATTTTTTTCCCAAGGAGGAATTCCAGTGTGCAACGCATTCAGTGTGTTTCATTTCTGCCTCTCTTTCTGAGTATGCCAGCTTCAGGTTTAGTTGGAACCACTTGCATTTGTTTCCTGTCTGCTGGTGGGCAGAGGGAGCACGTGCAGGGCTGTGCCACCTGCGGTGCCCCCAGCCCCAGAGACCACGGGGGGATTAAAACTTGAGGCAGAGGGCTGTGGTGATTCTGCAGCCTCCTTCTGCACAATTTTTGTGCTGATTTAATGCTCCGCTGTGTTCCTGATTCTGTCACCTAAATGCAAATGCACTGGCAGCCTGCTTTATGGGTAACACTTAGAAAATAATGGTCCGGTAATGAATGGTGAATTGCAGTGGAGATCTTGCTGAAGTGCTTGCAATATCCACATTAATTTCAAATGAATTAATTGCAGTTAATAGTATTGTATTTAAAGCCTGTCAGAAGCCATAATGATGATTATGGTGCCAGCGTAAAATGTTATTTCAGAGCAGCATCAACTTGTTTTTAAATTGCGGTATGTGATAGTAAAGTGTGCCTGACCCTAATGGCCATCGTGGTGGGCTTTGGTGCGAAGCTCAACTAGAGCCGATGACTCAGAAGTACCCAGCAGAGAGAAAGAGGACCAGTATGCCTGTTGTTTTTGCCCAGTCCAAACCCCAGAGCAGGAGCAGGACAGCCTTTGCCTCCCGCTGCTTTCTGGCTACTGCTCTGCTGCTGAACTGCAGCTGCTGCCCTCACTCCCAGCTCCGGCTGCATCGATCCCAAGCATTTATTGGTGCAGCATCAGGCAGTCCTTGGAGGTGGGCAGTTTGGGCAGTTGAGGTCATAAAAACAAAAAGGCTTCTGAGGGGAGGCAGGTGTGCCTGCAGCTTACTTTAGTGCTGTGTAAGTGCAGCAGAGGTGTGACCCAAGGACGTGGCAGTGCTTTCAAAAGATCTCCGCTCAGCTGCAGTTCAGCAGCAGCAGGAGGGGCAGAGGGCTCCAGCCATGATGCATGACAGCCCTGCTCTCCTTGTGGGCTCCCACCATCTCCCAGGTCCCCACACCCGGTGTGCACAAACAGGCACAGAACTCTTTTCAGTTTAACCACTTGTATTTCTGTTTTAGATCTCGGTGTCTGGCCTTGAAGAGCGCTGCACCTGCAGGCTGCGTCCTGATAGTGGGACATGCAGAGTGTAACCAAACAGATGAAGACAGCTGCGTTTTGTTCATCTCGAGCACGAGTTGTGTTGGGCGAGTTGTAAACTTAGTTTCCATTCGCTACAAAGGCAGGGACTAATTCTGGCACGTGTGGGACTGATGGGATTTCAGGCCGGATCTCTCTTTAAAGAAACAAGCAAACAAAAATAAGCGACCAAAACCCCACCCTGCGTCATTACATAGTTCAGTCAGTTTCCAGGTTCCTTAATTAGATCTGTACTGGCTAATTTAGCTGGATTATGTCAATACACAAATGATGTGTAAAGGAGAAAAAAAAGTATGTGCTAATTTCCAGTGAATGGTATGCTGTGCAGGAGTTGCTTTGCTCTGTTTCTGTATGCATCCAGTGGCATTCAGTCTTTTCTTTGATGAGGAAATTAATGTCATTTTTTAAAAGGAATTCTGGGACTCCACTGTTGTGTTGTTAACAGCTCTTTATTGATGCAGAAATGTATGCATGTGTACATTTACACGGAAATGTCATTATTTAGTGATGGTTTGCAGCCAGTTGAGGCTCTGCCTTTCTGTTGCATGTGTTACTAGTCATTTGCAAATTCGTTTTGGGGTAGGTCAGAAATTATGGGTACCGTTACGTTTAATGCACAAAGTGTTCCATATTCACCGTTTCCTTGGACAGACCTTCTGCTGCAGACTTGATCTGATTTCTTTCCCAAGCAGCAGAGTTCATCATAATCTCTCCTGTTCCTAATCCATCCCTACATCCTTTGGTAACCACTTCCTGATGAAGAAATCTGGGCTACAGAGCCTATTGAAACCATGGATAACGGTCTGTTTAACCAATTGCGTGGTGGTGGAAGTGTTGGAATTTCATTGGCACTTGGAGCTGAGGGCACTGAGAGCACCTCGCGGTGCTGCTGGTGCCACACAGCCCTGGGCTGGGGATGCTGCAGCTCCCTGCTCTTAACAGCTGCTTCCCCTGCTCCCTTCTGCAGCAGCCAGGCAGCTGCTGGACGCGGGCCTCACTGTGCTCCTGGAGTGAGTGGAACAGCTCAGCTTTTCTCTGCTTCCCCTTCTCTGTAGTTAGAACAGAATTCAGGACCTGAGGGCATCCTGGCTCCTCTTGTAATTGCATCATTCCCACTATTAACTGAGGGGAGCAGTGTTGGGTTTGTTCCTTGATATATATATATATTTTTCCTTTATTTAAAGTCTTCCTTGTATAAATTCTGAAGAGTTGCTGTAGTTTGCAGCTACTCAAATCAGAATGCATCCAGACACCAAATCCTTCCGTTTCCTTCATGTCCCTAAACTCTCTTCTGGGTAATTTGCATCTCAGTGCTGCTCAGTTGCACTTTGCTTAATGCAAGGGAAGGAAGTCCATGTGGTGTGGGTTGTGTTGATTTGAATGTGTACTTTATAAACCTGATGTGGATACTTTGCTTGCTTCAGGCAACCAAACCAGGATGTTTTTGTTGTCGTATCCTGTTGGTTTAAGGTGAGAGGTAGATTGGTGCTTGCTTTGCTTGGTTTACAATTGGAATCTCAGTTTGAGGTTTGGTGGTAAAGATCTGAGGCACTTGGGGAACTGCATGAAAAAATGGTGAGCGGAAGGGTATTGCTTTAAGAGTTGTTGAGAAAACTTAGGACAATAAAGTTTGTGGTTCACTAAATGAAAATAATGAAGAAGGGAAGAAGCACCACGGGGCTGTGAAGAGCAGTGTGATGTGTGAGTTGATGCTGTAGGCCTTAGTGATCACTGCGACGTCTCCAGAAGGCATTGCCATGCAGGCAGCACCCACAGCAGCCGGCTGCAAGGGTTTGTCATCACATCCCAGGGCTCTGTGTGGCTCCCAGTAGGTTGAGCTCCCGGCTGCCAGAGCACAGCAAGTCGTCTGCTTTTAACAACGTCAAGATTTGGAGGAGCAATGGTATTTGGGAAGGTGAGGAGGGGCAGGTCGGTGAATTCTCATCTGATTCTCAGCTACTGGCTGGGGACTGCGAGGTCCTGTCTGCGCTTGGGGGATTTCTTTTCATTTCGTAACAGAGCTGCACTAATAGAACCCTGTTGTGTCACAGATCGGTGTGTGCAGGAAGTGTGTGTGTGGCGGGGAGCCCCCAGGGCAGTGCCAGGCAGCTGCTTGCCATGCACTGGCTCATCACCTTCCTGCAGCATTTGCTGTTTGGTCTTCATGCAGTTTGTGGGGGGAGAGGTCTCCTCTTCTGCCCCGTGTTTGCATTAGGTGCAGATGTTTCTGAAACCTCCACTGACAAAAGGAGCTCGGGTTCATCCTTGAGTTTGAGCTTTCCCTTCCAGAGATGGCGGTGTCTCTGGTTGCTGTCGTTCATATGCTTTGTAGCTGCACCGTGGCTTAATGGCAGAACGGGACCTCGTGGTGGAGCAAGGCAGGTCTGAGCAGTCCCAGCACAGCGCTGCGTGCTGCCCTCTGCATCTTTCCCAGTGCTTTTGGTGGCTTTTTCACGGCTGTGCTCTAACTTTAGTAACTGCAAATGCGCTGTTTGTGTTTTCAAACTTAATTTGTGCTGTCAGGAAACGGACACAAACCTGGACTGCACAGAGATGTGGGACTGAATTCTGACTGCAGGAGGGATGTGCAGAGCTGCAGCAGGACTGTCCCTGCGCTCATCTCTGAGCAGCTGGGATTGTGAAATGAATGTGTTGTATGAGCTCAGGGAGTGCTGGTGAGAGGGAGGCCAGCTCTGGCCGCTCATCCACGAGGAGCAGCTCTCCTACCCGTGGCTGTGAGGAGCAACAGGCCCAGCCCTCACCCTGGGCCCGGGGGGCTCTTACAGTGCTGGGTTTGGTTTCCTGCTCCCTTGGCTTTGGGCCGTGCTTCCACATCTTGTTTGTGGTCAGCATCTGAAGGCCATTGGCCAGAGCTGCTCCCTTCTGGGGATAACACGCTGGCAGCACAGTGGGTACGGCAGCAGGGACTGCCAGGCTGACAGTTGCCATTTAGCCCAACTAACCAACAGGACGCAGTGCTGCCCAGGTTGGGATGTGGGATCATCACAGCAGCAAAAAGGCTTTTGTGTGCTCTGAGTCACAGAGCTGATTCTGAAGAAAAAACGCAGGTTTTATAATCCTATTTTCCTTCCGTTTCTCCTGACTTTGATGAAAACACTTGAAACACCTTTTTAACTCTACATTTAAAATGCTTTTTTATAGCCATGAAATACACTCTTGCGTGGTTTTTAGCTCTATTTAATTTTTAAAAGCCCTCCTTACTGCTGCTGCATAAGGAGAAATTTTTAGATTACGAGAAGCAAATGTGACATTCTGTTCCGTATTAAAAGTTAATTTAGGGCAGGACTGAAGACAAAGAGAAGTGTCTCTTCCTGTCCTGTACCTCTGAGTAATTTCATGGCCCCCAGTCTGCACTCTTAGCCTTGGAAGCTGCGCTGGGTGGGCCTGATGTGGGCTCTGTGCTGCTCCAGCTGCGCTCCGGTGCTGAGCCACTGCATGGCCTTCATCTGCAGGAGTGGCTGGAGGGTTGGTGCTGAGCCTTAGTTGTGCAGTTGTCATCTTCTATGAGATGCATCATAAAATCTATTTGTGTGTTGGCTTAAGAGTTCCTCCATCCTGTCCAGTTGTAGAATACACGCTTTACCAAATTGCCTAAATCTGTACTTTTCTTGCAGCGTTGCCAGTCAGCCCCACAGGTTGCTAATAAATATTTCATAACCTTCTATGAAAGTTTATTAAAGTAATTTAAATATCTAAACGACTGGCTCTGCATGGCCTGAGCAAAGCTCAGAAGCAGACTTGGGGTCATCATCATGACCTCACTTGGTGTTCTGCTGCACTGCCCTGAATTACAGACCCAATGTAAGTGCCAACTTATTCCCATCAACTTTGAATTTCCTCTATCATTAAATCTGACTTTTTTCTAGCACTGGGTGAGATGTATCATTGTAGTTCCACGGCGTTTACAGTAAGGATTTAAAGATGTCTAGCGTGCATCAATATAGTATGAGCTCCTTCATGTGAGCAGAGGAAATGCTTTTCTCATTTCAACTATCAGAAGGGTGGGAGGAGAACCAAAGTTCCTACCTACCTTGATCCTTGTGATGCGTTTGATGAAGCAAGCAAGAAGTTAGAAGGGAGACGGACACAGCAATCCTCATAGCTGAGGAAATGTCCAAATCCGTTTCCTCCTGTTTTTTTCTCCAGCAGAGTGAGCCTATGCCAGCACTGTGCATGCAGCTGGTTGTCTTCTGGTACAGAAGCTCAGGTGCAGCAGTGGGTGCTCCCTGGGCTGCGTGCTGCTTGCTGTGGGCTCGGGGTCACTGCCCGCAGCCAGGTGGGTTCTGCTCTTGGCAGGCTTCTGGAGCCCCTTGTGCTGCTTGTTGGCTGTTACTGAAGTTTTCTTTCCCAAAGCTTCGAGTTGAGGGGAGACTGACATCTTGATTCTTATTTCTGCGTGCAATATTTATGTATGTAAATTGCTGGGATGTTTGCCTTTATCTCTGGATACAAATACAAGAGGTGTATACAAATATAATGAGGAGGCACAGGAAGCTCACTTTGTTTAAGCAAAGCGCAGCACATTAAGCCATCATGTCCTGACACTTGTTTCATAGTTAGAAACGAAAAGGGAAGAGTCTGATGTGTGTTGGGTGATGTAAAAATCTCTACTTCTCTACATGCTGGTTATTGTGGCTTTGGCGTGCTGAACCTTGTGCTCTTTATTATTGCTTTCCATTTTGTGAGGAGAAAGACAAAGACTAAAAATAAGAAACATAATTTTTGATAGAAGTGTGGAAACCCGGTTAGTTCTAACACAGCAGGTGGCTGAGGGACTCCGTCGGCAGAAAGCAGCAGCGCTTTCAGTGCAATCAAAGTTAAGTGCAGAAATTTAATTAAATGGTAGCAAGGCTGGCAGAAACTTTGTAGAGCAGCAGTGCATTGTCAAATTCAACAATTACTTCAAGGAACACAACCCGCAGATGGTGTCTAATTGATAAATTAAGGCTCTGGTGCCTGATTCCGCTTACATTTTAAGGTTCTCTTTTCTTAAACAACCTTAACGTTTTAAGGCAGCATCACTGTTAGGAAAGCGTTTGTAGAGAAGGGGCTGTATTAGTTGGATGCCTGCATCCTGCCGCTGCCCTCGGCCATCTGCCTGCGTTTGGCCATGGCAGCACGCACCCATCCCTGCAGGCTGCTCCGCACACAGTGCTGGCCGCTCAGCCTGGGACGCAGCACGAAGGACGGTGCTGTTGGGTGGTGTCTGTAGGGCTCGGGGCTGGTTCTGTTTGCTGGCTTCCTTGGGAAGCGTGTGGGCGCCTGGGGCAGAGCAGAGACTGTGGGTGCCCAGAGAGTTCAGTTATGAGAAACCCAGCAGACCCACTCTGCTTCTCCCCATCTAAACTGGAGATGTACCACTGATGCTCTGTGGGGGCTTGATTTACATGTGTAAATACAGCTCGTTTTCCAGGATTTATCTTAGTACTTAGAAGTGGGCAGAAAAAATTGAATCCTGCTCTTCAATTCGCTTTGTGTGCTGTCCTTTCATCCTGGAGAGGGTCCTTTCCCTCAGCTAGTGGCACTTGGCATCTTTTGCTGAACGAGGAGTGCAATTGAATGGGTATGTGATATACTTGATATACTCCCCTCATACGGTATTTGTTCAGTCCCTGCTTTAAAAATGATAATTAAAAAAAGACATTTGAATTTCACGCTTTCTTCTCTATTTAGGACATTTCGGAAGATGCTTACAGGAGGGAAATGGTGATTCCACAGATGCGTATTCCCTCGATGTGTGTTTCCTAATCGCTTTTCTGAGTGCGTTGTGTCGTTTTTGGCACTGCCCTCGTGGTAGTAAATTCTCCATTAGTCGGATTCTACACGATAGAGCTGAGTCCGTTCTGAGCAGCGCCGCTGAACCAGTGCTTGTTATTTTTGGTTACTAGCAGTAACCAAAGTACTAGCGCTTGAATTCAGCAACTCAGCTGCTCCCTCCCCCCCCTCTGCTCCTGTGCCTAAATATATCCACCCAGTCAATCAGTGCTGGCAGGCATCAGTGCTGTGGCTGTCAGATCGAGTTAGCTCTGGGTAGCCCAAACTACTGCCTTGTTTTTTGGGGGCTTGGAAATGTGTTTGAATAGTGGCGTTGTAATTTGACTTGCAAATAAGTACAGTCTGGTAATGGGCCTCTTACATAGAAAGAATGATGCAGCACTTCAGACAAATGTATGTCTCCTTCCCATGAAGCTGATTAGAAATAATACGATACGTGCTGATGTTTATGGCTACATGCTTAGAGAACAGAAACATTTTTGGATTTTCATTAATTGTGGATTTTATAGTTTTTAATGGAACAAAGGGAAGGGCTGGAAATGAAAGAGATGCTAATGTCTTACTGGGGAACTTGAAAAACATGTGGTTTAGAGGCAAATCTGCTCTGGTTGTTGTGCTCTCTCTAATTTTTTCCCCCTTATCTAAGCTTTTTGGCTGTTGGTTTGTTTAAGAGCATCGCTTAAGTGAACGCATTATCTTTGTTGCTGCTTATTCCCAAGCTGAAGGAGCTGCCCTTTGCCTGTGACGGCATAGCTATTTCCACAGCAACCAGGCAGGATGTCACAGATTCAGAAGTGTGATTTTACATGCAGAACGGCGGCAGGAGCAGATGGATATTGGAAACAAAACCCCCACCCCCTCCCTTCGCCTGCTTACACTTCTTCAAAAGGAAATAAAAGCACTTCTGACAGTGCCTCTCTCTGCACATCTCCCAGACGCTGCCTAACTCGGTGGATTGTTGCTGTTTGCAGTAGGAATGCAGCTAAGCTGGGGCAGGGCCTGCTCGCTGTGCATGCAGCAGCGCTGCATTAGCACTCTTGGAGCTGGAGCACGGCGTGGCAGGAGTGCCGTGACTTTGTCGGTGCAGGACTGATGTAGGAAGAACAAACCTTCCTGGGGATGGGGGATCACATTCAGCCCACAGGTTGTTTCGTTAGCTTCGGAACTGGCCCAATTCTGTTCATCCTGAACTGAACACTTGAAGTGGAAAAGAAACCCCTCCACTGTAGATATTTAGATACTTTTGGTACCCGTCTTGTATAATGTTTGTTGTAACACCTGCCCACTGTGTGGGTAGAAGCCTCGAGAGCATATGCTCAGTCTGTTTTCTCAAAGAAGATGATATTGCACTTCATGTTGGGGGTCGGAGCCCGTGGTTGGAAAACCACAGAGCTGGGCTGAGTCCTGGCTGAAGCCGCTGCAGGTAGCAGGCACAGGGGACAGACCTGCTGTGAGTGGAGCTGGATGGACCTGCTGTGAGTGGAGCTGCCGCTGCGTGCTGCTGGGTCCATGTGCTCAGCTCAGGGCAGCTCAGGCCCTGCAGCGATGCTCACAGTTGAAGCTCAGCAGCAGTGAGGTGTCCAGCCCGCCCTGGGGGGAGTTTGGTGTAGCTGGGTGTCTATTTTGGTCTCACCACAGCAGAGCTGGAGCCCGAGATCCCCTCATATTTGTATTTTGTTGCTTGACTTTGAAAACACCAGCTGTGATCCTCCGTACTATTATTGGTATGGATCACATGAAATTTTAATTAGCTCGCGTTGAAGTGAAGTTCTGGTAATTGATTTAATATACAAATGCCCCTCTGCCTCCTTTGGTTTATGTGCTGGAAAGATTGTATTAGAAATTTTCTATTATAAGGGAGATGAAAATGTGTTTTTAGGCTTTTCTTGAAATTAAAAAAATTAAGTGCCTCTAAACTATTTAGTTGCAAAGTACTATTGATATATTCACTAATCCAGATAAATACAGAAATCATTCCTGTTATCATTACTATTATTGCTCTACTGGAAGCAGTCGCTGCAGTCTGAGGTAGCTCAGGGCAGCCTCACACTGAGCCTCAGCCCATTGCAGAGCACAGGCCCCATGCCCTGATGGTCACTGCACACGTTTTGTTACACAAGGCTATGAGGTGTTTCCACCTCCTGTGTGCGGAGCTGTAAAAGCCCTGAGCTGATGGAATGACTGCTGGAAAGTGGGTGAAGCCAGGAGCTGTGCTGTCAGTGCTGCTGGACACTGAGGTGCATCTGAAAGCTCAGAGTGCCGCTCTGGGGCTGTGTGCTGCTGGCTGGTTTTGCTGGTGCTCGATACCTTCACTGGGGGTTTCACTCTCCTGCAGTGCCTGGCAATTCCCTTCTGGGGTTGGGAGATGTTTCTTGTGGTGCTCTGTGAGGTCCAGCCTGTGTTCTGGCAGCTTTGGCAGGCTGTGGCTGTCGTGTTCTTCTGTTGGGACCTGTCAGATACAAGGGGCTATTTTGGGAAATAAGCCTTCACCTCTCCCCATTTGAGGCCTGTCTGCCATTCCCCTGCAGTCCCACACCTTTGGCTATCATTTCAGTCTTCCCTCCAGCTAATTGACTCAGGAGATCATGCTAATTCCTCTTGACTGGAGCTGCCACCTTTGCTTTCTCCTGATGTAACATGTGCGTCTTCTCTGCTCACCTCCCTTTTGGATCCAGAAGGTCTGGAGGCCGATTCCTGGTGCTTCCCGGCAAGAAGCAGCTGGGCACGTGGCAGCCACAACAAGTGGCCGTGCCTCTGTGGGCTCAGTCTGCACTGCAGGCTGGGCTTTGGCCCGCAGAGCAGAGCTGGCAGCAGTGGGGCTGCAGCGTTTTCCTGTTCGGAGCTGTCTGCCTTCTGCTTCTGTTCCACCTGCATTTAATTTCCGTTTCTCTTCTCTGCATTCTTTGATGCTTTTGGAAGAAAAACGATGGAAGATTAAGAAGCCCCCAAACTGGTAGCAGCATAAGAGGAACGGCGGTGGTGATATTAATACCTGTTCTGTCTGGGAGATGCTGTTAGCGCTGGGAATGATCTCTATTCTCCCCCAGTATTTTACAGATGAGCGCTGAAAAGCATCTTTATTCAGTTTGACTGTTGCTATTATGTGGCGAGGCATTCAATAAAAGTTGTGATTTATGAGATGTGTGTGGCCGTTGTTGTTTTTTGCTCTGTCATCTATCAGGGAGGGAAAAGCCAGGCCTGATAATTCCTGGCATATAGCTTTTTTCAGTTAAGAATGTCAGCTGTCAGGCTGTCAGGAGAAGTTATTTCTCTGTTTTGTTGTTGTTGTTGTTGTTGTATTTAAATAGGCAGAGATCCCGCTTCTTACTGCAGTGCGTTGATAAGGAGCTCTTTCTGTATTGCTGAGGAAGCGTGTCCCAGGGTAAGGTCCTTGGTGAATGCCCACTTAAACTTGCAGCGCTTTGTGTTTTCAACGTGTGACAGCGCTTGATTGCTCAATATAAAATGCGTTCCGTTTCTTTTTGGCCGCCTTTGTGTTCCGTTCCTTTCTCACTTGCTGAATGGAATGAATGCTTTTTTTTCTTTGTGATGAGGTATTTTAAAAGCGCCCTTTTGCAAAATATGTGCACATTAGATAATCTGGTGTTGCATAAAAGCGCTCGTATTTTGGGGGCTTCGTGCATACATAAAGTAGACCTAATTGAAGGCAGAAGCGGTTTGTCACAAATGTGAATATAAGGATGGGGGACGGAGGGGAAGAATTATGTTAAATGCCAGGGTGATGGGTTTTTTTCCGTATTAGTTATTTGCAGAAATGTATCAAAAAGTCATTTTGATGCAGAGTACAATAGTATCACAAACTTGTGCTTTGCATCCTAAGTGCCTGGTTAGAGCACAGTTAGAAGCTGAAATCATTCCTCGATTAGTCCCCGGGGACCTATACAAGTCTTTAACTCTCAGTATGTGGTCTGCGATTTAACAATGGATGACGGATTGCTGAACTTAAACTGAATGAATAACCTGGAATTTTCAAACCTTCAGCCCCTCTGCTTTCTCCTCTCCCCTTCTTCCCAGAGAATATCCATCAAAGCCTTGCCGCAGCTGGCTGCGTTTTGCCTCGAGGGCAGAGCTTTGGAGCTAGAAAGACTGGCACGGTGCAGTTTGTGGAGCGGGGAAGCAAATCAGCACTGCGAAGGCTGGGAAGCGTGTCTGGCTGCCAGACAGTTCCTGGGCATTGCGTGGGGGCTGCTTGTCCTCTTGGAGCCTGGGAGGGGGTTGGTCCCAGCGTGCTGCCAGCGTGGTGTGGCTGCTGCAACGGCTGTGATCACCTCCTCGTTATTTTGGTGCAGTTAGCCTTTGCTTAAAAGGAAGGCATCTTCCGTGTGTTAATTCAGTCTGGGCAGCTCATTTACATATTTTATATCACTTCAAAGAAATGGGATTGGAGAAGTGAGGTGTAAGCCTCAGCAAAGATGATGTCGGTCTGCACGGACTGCTGTGATGTATGGGGCCATGTGTGTCTGAACGGTGTTCATGTGGTTCCTGGTTTATCTCCTGTTAATACAGGAGCGATCTTTAGCCCCCTGTGTGTCTATGCAAAGCAAGGCACGGAGCTCCCAGCCTTAAGTTGGAGTCTTCAGGGCGTCTTCAGATCATAAAGTTCCAACTCCCAGCCTGGCAGCGGTGCTCCAGTTCAGTACGGTGTGGGATTTCAGACTGAGGTGATTCCTGCTGTGCCAGCAGCCCCTCTGCCTCCTGATGGGTGATCTGCTGGCAGAACAGCTGCAGCTTTCCCCTGGCACTGCATCCATGGTACTCTTCTCCTGCAGTAGAACTGAGGTTCAAATTGCAGCTTTATCAGACAGGAGGCAGATGTAAATGGTGTTTGGATTTGTCTTGAGTCAAACTACACAAGTAGCTGTTCATGAATGCTGTCCCAGCTTTTCATGTCCTGCCAGACCTGGAAATCCAGCCATCTCAGTGACTAGGCCTGTCTGTGTGAGATTCTTGGCAGTGTTCTAATGGTCTAGGTGCTTTCAAGTTTTGAGTGTATGGAGCTGTGATAGGCCTTGACACTGGGCAGAGTTCCCCTATGGGGAAGACAGGGAAGGAGCGTAATTCTGGCTGGTTGCTTATTTTCAGTACTGTAATAATTAGAGACCTGTTGGTATTATGAATCAGGTAACAAGGAGTCCCTTCGTTGTGACAGCTGCTGCTTAGGGAGCCAGCAAGTCGTGCATACAGCACGGCACTGTGCTCGTCTGCCTGGGGAAGGAGGAAACCAGAACCCCCTCTTCTTATCTCACAGCAGGTAGGAGGCTAAGCTGGTGACCAAAATACCACAATTCAGTGGTTTCTTTGAGCTCTGCAGGTCTAGCAGCCCAAGGGAGGAGAAGAAACTACGGGACTGTCAACATGACAACAGTTTTCTTCTAATGCGCTTTCAGCGCCACATTCTGCGAGTGCTGGAACAAGGAGAGTCGGCGTTTGAGAACAGGGAGAGGCACCAGGCACAGTCCCTGTGGCTTTGGTGTTGTTTGCAGAGAATTCATTTGTGCAGACCTTGCAGTGAGGTGGGTGAGTGTCTCTGAAGGAGCGCTGGGGCTGATGCCTGGCGAGGGGCTGGTGGCTGCGTTTGGCCAAGATGGAGCTGGGAGTTGGTGAGCTCCAGCATAACGTGCTGGCTTTCCAACTCTTATCCTGGAGCCTCCGCTTCTTTGCTGTGCATTTCATCTTCTCAAGTCCATGCTCAGGCCAGGGAGCTGTGGTGGGGCTGTCCCGAGGGTCCGTTCTGCCCTGGTTGCAGCCTGGTCAGCAGTGGGATCTGGGCAGCGTTCTGTGAAAGGGAGCTGGAGCCCCATCCTCTGGAGGTGACAGCCTGCCTTTTGGGTTTGTTTCTTGGAGGAAGGCTGGAGGATTGTGCTGTGAACGGTGTCGCTGGGCTTTCACCACGTGGGAAGGAGGCTGGCACCTTTCTGTGGCCTGAAGTCCTGAGCCGTTGGCTGGCATCCTGCTGGAGATGGCCGCGTCAGAGCCGGGTGCTGAGTCACGCCGCGTGTTCTGCCATCCAAATGCTGAAGTATAAACACATCCTTTTTTGCAGAATCTCTTGCCAAGTACTTGGATTTACAATGTTAACAACTTTAAATAAATTCTTCCTGGAGATAACTGATTTATTAGGCTCCCATCCTCCTGAAAGTGAAGCTAGTTGCAATTAGCAAACAAAGCAGCATGAGACAGTTATCATTCTGGTAATAAATCTCTCAGTGTTGAGTACCACTTGCTAATGGGCTTTGCAAGTACAGCCATACGTCAGTCAGTGTGCCGTCAGCCTGGGCAGCAGCATATGCACAGCGTGGTGGCTGTCAGCACAGCGTGCTGGTGGCTGCCGTTTGCACAGCCAGGGCGTGCTGCAGGTGGGTGCTGCTTGGTCCTGGGCAGGAGGTGTGTGTGCTGCAGCCATGGGCATGGCTGCAGGGCTGCTGTTGGTGTGTGCTCCTGGAACACATGTGCTGTATGTGCCTCCGCAGGTAGGAAGTGGTTCTGTGTTGTTTCTGCACACCTCATGCCTTTCTAATGGCAAGACCAATGGTCTGCTTCTTCCCGGTTGTTTCTGCTGGTAGCCCAGCCCTGCTCCTTCCCCACTTTCCCTCCTGCTTACCCCTTCCCAGCCCCGTGCTGTAAGACCGCCTGCTCTGCCAGCCTCCCACCTCCTCTTGGCTCAGGCTTCTGGGCTGCAGCTGGTACATGAGCCCTCCGAGTGCTGGTCAGGAGGCATTGCTGATCCCTGGCTGCAGCTTTGGGTAAGCAGTCGGTCCAAGACCTGTTAGCGTGGTTTCCAGCGCTGGGGAGAAACTTCTTGCTGGGTTTGTAAAAATGATCTAAATGGATCCGACATCCTGGCTATAAAACATCTGTAACATTACACGTTTAGTTATGTTACTAGAGACTTGAGTTCATTTTGATGGGTAGTATTTTATCTGCTACTTCTCCCCTTCTGAAAGCAGAGCTTTCTACAGAGGAGGATTTATAGGAATATCTAGCACCAAAAAATAATAAAATCATGCACATTGAGATGTTGGAGTAAGGGAGAAATGATGTCTTTTTTTGGAGACCCTGGCTGATTTATCTCTTGCTTAGTAGTTTGCTATGACCTCCCTAGCTAGGAATAATATTTTTTATTCCTCCTTTAATAGCAGTAATGTCAGTAACAATGTCTTGCGCTCTTCCAGCATCTTCAGATCAGACTTTCGGCAGGTTAGATGTTTAATGAGTGAAGCCTCACAGGCTCCGGTGAGCTGTGGGGATACTTTTTTGTTCTTATCGTGGAAACCAAAGCACACAGCGCTTGATTGTGCAGCATACTCAGCCTAATGAGGCTTCTACAAGCTCTGCAAGTTAAAATGTATGCTTAAATGCTGAGCCTTGCAGACTGCGGCAGAGTTTCTCCCAGGACTCTGATATATCAGCCCTATGGAGACTGAGATGACTTGTCCCCCGGTCAGTAAGTGAGTAAACATCACACGAGGGAGGCAGGCTCTTGTAGCTGCAAGGTGCTGCCTTCTTTGGAAAAAAAGCAGAATGTTTTCTCTCCTCTTGCTTCCACTCCTCATTCTCAGTGCCACTCCTTGGGGGCCCTTTTGTTCCTAGTCAAGGGTTATTTGATCTGCTTTAGAGCGACAACTCTGTTGCTTTTATAATGGCTGGTGAGTTTCCTCCCTGGCAAGGGAAGCATCTTTCTTTTGTGAGAGGAAGGTGGGAGCGGGGTAATTCTTGCAATTCACAAACCCGTTTGTGTGGGGAGGAAAGAGAATGAAAGGAAAGGTGGTGTTTCATAGGGTTGTGGAAGTATCTCAACGGCAGTAATGAGCAGATCTGGGCATGCTGCAAGATTTCAGTGGTCTCACGACAGGAAAAGATCACCCTTGTGAAAAAACCAGGCGGTGCGTTGCATAGACATGAGCTTGACTCAGAATGTGAAGTAAAACTTGCTCATCAGTACCTGATTGCCATGTGCATCTATATTATGTAGATGAAATTAATCAAGGCGAAGGGTTAAAGTTTCCCATTTGTTCTTTTCAGAGAAATCATCTGGAGTGTGTTGGGAGGTAAATTGCTCTACAAGTTTCTTTCTGCTTCTTGTGGGTTTTTCTGTTTTAGCAGAGCGATATCTAGAATGTGAGCAGAGAGCTCTTAGCACTGATTTGTCAGGGCTATCGCGAGAAATTAGTTGGTGCTAAGTTAGAAGTATTTAAGTGACGCCTGCTTTCTGTGCTGTAGAGGCATTAAGGCTTTCTGCTTTTTTTTTGGGGTGACCTCACTGTTTGCAGCTGGAAGAGTTATAGAGCTTACAGAATGTGCACTTCTCTTAGTCCCCACGTCGGGTTGTGCTATTGGCTCTTGTTAAGCGCTATGTTAGGCCTCCAAATGCATTTCTTCCTTCTCCTTTTCACAAGTGCATTCTGAAAGGTCCATTGGCAGCACTGTAAGAGCTGCGTTAGCCACAGAACCGTGTGCTTTTGGGTGTACTGACACAGCTAACTGCTCGGCACACCAGAAGGTGCGGCTGGGTGAAGGTGTAACTGCCTGTGTGTGCTCTCTTAGCTTCAGATGTAAGTGTGGAGCAGTGAAGGAGGGAAAAGTGATAGATTTTGCCCATAGGATGAGAGCACATCAGCTGCCAATGGGCTGGCTCTGCCCTGCATGGTTTGACCAGCAGTGATGTCTTTGGCTGAGTAGACCTGTGCAGGTTGTGCATTTGGAGCTGGCCGTGACTCCGTGGGCTTTTGCCTGGGCAGGGGCTGTGGGGCAGCCTGGGAATGTCCCCTGGTGCCTGCAGTGCCCGGCAGCCCATGACAGCTGTAGCTGTAGGCAAGCATGACAGCAAATCAAAGGCACTCAGCTTTGCCGACTGTTTTTGCTCTAACACATGTATAGATTTTAATGGGGTCATTATGATTCAAATCACAAAAATATTGGGAAGACTCTTGGCTGGGGGTTTTGTGTCGATGGGAGCTGGGCTTCCCACTCTGACCTACTTTGGTGCAGCCTGGCAGAGAGGCTGCTTTGCTGAGAGCCCTGCTGCACATCAGCTGTGAACGTGCCCTTGTAAAGGTGTTCTCTTACCGCTGGGTGTCCTGGTGGAGGACAGAGCTTTCTAGTTGCTTTTTGGGTCTGGCACATACTGTTTCCTTCCAGAGAATGGTAAAATATGAATAGTGATAGATAGATAGATGAACCTTGTAATGGTCAGCTCTGCTGTGTTCCCACCAAGCACTACTGCCCTGCCTTTGTGTGGAGGGCCCTGGGCAGAACGCCATCCCTGCCTTCCTGCAGTACAAGGTGAAGTTCTACAGGAGGACTCTGCTCCAAAGTCTATAGGCTAAATTGCTTCCCTCTGGGACCTTTGTCCCCGCATTACATGGATATTGCAAAAATCCTGCCTCTGGTACATCTTCATATTGAACAGTGGTTTCCATTTGTGGACCTGAGATGTCTTCCTGTAACAATAATTGCCTTCATTTAACGTATCAATGCAGTTTTGAAGCACTGCTGAGCAGTAATCAGGCTGGTGTGGCGGGTGAGTTGTGTGTACTCAGTGAATATTTAGTTACCTTTCTTCCCATACCGTGTGTGAGGAGCTGACACGACTGGGGGATTTAAATAGATCTGCTCTGTTCTCTTCTTCCTGCCTCCAGACCTCGCTTCCCCAACGCATAAAAGAGTAACCTGGAGCGGAGGAGGAGGGAGCAGCCCTGCGGGATTCAGAGCAAGTAGTTGTATCAGGGCTGAGGGGCTGTGATCTATTCCTGTTCTCTGGAGGGTGTGAAGTCTGGCTCTGGTGAATTTCACTTTATCTTTTGATTTGAAACTTGAAGCCACGTTTTGCTCGAAGAAATGCTGAGCTCTCCCAGCTGGGGCTAATTTTCAGGAGTGCGGGCAGCTGATGGTGGCTGTGTGTGTGTGGGGGGGGGGGGGGGCTGCATTGCCCCGGCTGTGCTGCTGCTCCCAGGAGCTGTGTGCAGGCTGACTGCAGCCAGGACAGCACTGGGGAGGGGTGCAGCCCTGCAGATGGCTCTGGCTGGTGCTGCTCTGCTGCATAAAGACCACGTTGCTTGTTCTGCCTCCTGCCAATACCACGGACATCTTGCAGGGGGCAAAACTAACAAACAGCCAGCCAAAAACCCGCTCTCTCAAACTTAACATCGAAACCAAAGACAGATGAAAACTAGGAAGACAGCAGGGCCTAAGTTGGTTTTGTTGATGAATGGCTTTGGAGAATACAATTTGTCCGTATTTTCCACAGAAATCAAGGGAACTGAGTGACCCCACCAGGAATCTGTGCCGCTTGGTGGAATTAAAGAGCCCTTTCATTGCTGCGTCCCTTCTGTAGCTGGCGTTGGTTCTCACAGGATGACATTAGCTTACGCAGGGGTCAGGCACGAGGTATTTGCACTGGCTAAGTCTTGCTGAAATCCTATTTTGAATACTTAAGCATGTTGTACGTGGCACGTAAAGCCGTGCTGCCTTTGCACAGGATTGAGTTTCTCTTGCTCTTGGGGAGCTTTGAGTGCCTAGTGTTTGCTAACTGAAGGTATGGAGTACTATACAGGAAATACGTCCGTCATTTCTCAACCGTACAGTGGTTCTGGGTGAGAGGATGGCTACTGGGGTCTGGGCTCACTTTGTGAATGGAGAAAAGTTGGCAGCTTTTAGTAGATGTTCTTTTTTTTTTGTCGTGGGCTTTGCACTGTGTTCTGGTTTGTTTCTTAATAGCTTTTTGGAAGTTGCTGTGAGGATCCTGGAGGCAAAAGTAAACAACTGCAGAATTCTTGCTTATGGTTTGTGTTCTGCCAAAGAAGCCTAGCAATTTAGTTAACAAGATCACTTCCCCTATTACATGAGTTATTGTTGTTTTTAATTAGAGGTAATGCTGTAGTTTGGATGTACAACACAATGGGGTATAAAATGCAGTTCAGCATATATACCAGAGATGATTTTTCCAATTATAAACCTATTTAGAAGGCGGATGCATTAGAAATGATGAAATGTCAAACTGCAGATGAGGTGAGCGAGCTGGAGTACACATGCACCCACACACACGCTCAGTAGCACAAGAGGAAAGTGCTCTGGAAAACAGTTATATATGCATAATTAGTTTAATCTGAAATTAATGCTAATTTCAGCAATTTGCGATGCAGATTCATTATTAGTACTGTAGTCCACTTCCACCATTCTGAGATGTTGAGAATGGGAAGGAAATGATTCTTACAGCCCTTGTCCTGAAGTCAGATGTGTAATTCCTGCGTTGCACGTGAGCTGGGCCTCAGCACTCTGCAGGTGTGCCAGGCTTTGGTGCCTGAGAATCTGAAGTTCTTTGAATTCCAGAAATTCTTTCATAAATCCCCTTTACCCGTTTTAATAATTGTGACAACCAGACAGATAGGATGGAGGAAGAACAAAGAAGCGTAAGAACGGAATTGGTGTGTGTGGACACCGGTGGATGCTGAGCTGGAGGCACCACCTCTGCAGAGCGGTGTGTTCCTTCCTGTCACAGCCTGGGTTGAGCTCTTGTGGGACTCCGGTGGGACGGGGTCTTCATTTCCAGATACAGTCCTCAGTCTGTTGTTCAGGGATGATTTACGTGATATGCCGTGAGTGGATCTCATTACAACCTTAGCCGAGCAATAAATGGCATCAAACCAGAAGAGCTGTCTTGCTCGGTGTTTTTCTTCCTGCTTCTGCACCAGCCGAAGTGTTTGCAGAACACAGAGGCAGATGTATTTCTGAAGAGCCAAGCCAAGAGAGAGATTGTAACCTTGAGTGACTCTTCGCAGTTGTAGTCACATGTCGTGTTTTGATTAACTGCAACACCAACACAGTGTACAAACAAAGCAATTCTGCAGGTACTCACAATTAGCGGACTTCATAACCACCATTAGATCTCCCTCTCCCCTGTCGATTCCCGCTACAGCAGGGAGAGACACCGTCAGCATACAAAGACTCCAAAGCCACATAAAATCTACACCTTGTGCAGTCCTTCCGATGTCCATCGACAGCTCTGCTTTGCTGCACGTTGCCGAGGTGTGGAGCTGGCAGTGGGTGCCTGCTGGCTGACCTGGTGCTGCTCAGAGGGGTTGTGGTGGGTCGGCTCTGATGCTTCCTGTCACTGCCTGCTGGCACCGCGCTGCGAGGGCACGAAAGTGGCTGCGAGTGAGTGTGGATGGACGGCACAGCAGGTTGTTCTTTGGTGTGCCATAGGCTCATAGAACATCCCAAATTGGGAGGGACCCATAAGGATCAGCAAGCCCAACTCCTGCATTCACTTATATGCATAAGTGTTCGTGTAGAGTTGTTGGGTATTTTGGTTAGAGATGTGCAGGTGTGTTTTCACAGCCAAATGAGACACAGAGCATAGGGAGTTCTGCACAAATGTGCACAAGAACTTCTTTACGGTGAGGGTGACGGAGCACTGGAACAGGCTGCACAGGGGGTTGTGGAGTCTCCTTCTCTGGAGATATTCAAGACTCGCCTGAACACTGAGTTGTGCGACCTGGTGTAGAGAACCTGCTCTGGCAGGGGGTTGGACTCGATGAGCTCTGGAGGTCCCTTCCAGCCCCTACAATTCTGTGATTCTGATGTTAAAATCCTTTTGTTTTGAATACAAACTCCTTGCTTGGCTCAGCTCTACGTGCTTGGTGCCTTCCCTGTGCTGAGCACTGCCTGCTGCCACCGGGCTGAGTTCTTGGCACGCCGAGTGCTGGAGCCGTCTGTGGGACAGCAGGGATTGTGAGGGCAGCCTTCACTTTGGCCTTCACTTCTGTACCCAGAAGCTGATTTCTGAAACCGTTTCCCATCCCGCAGCACACCTGTCGGCATCGCTGTGTTGTGAATTTGCTTGTCATTACCTGTATTTTCTTTGACTGAAGCTACTGAAACAAAATAGTCTTTTTTTTTTTTTTTTTTTTTTTTTAAACCTTCAATCTTCTTTCTGCAAGAAGCGTTTCTCTGTTCTTTTTCTTTTTTCTTTCTTGGTCAAATATAAAAATGAAGATAATTTCAAATATTGCTTTAGAATAATTGCTTTCCTGCTTCTTTTGTACGACAACAGGAGCTTGGCCTGATCTCCATCAGATGCCGGCAGGCAGAGGGCTCCTGGCAGCCCTGCAAAATCCTTTAGTTACAAGTCGGCTTTAGCCAATTCTTTATTTGTAAATCACAATTTTATACAGGAAAATATGTGCCTGGGCTTCAATTTCAGAATCTTAGATTGCAGTCGGGAAAAAATAATTGAATTTTTACACTGTGTTTTTTTTTTTTTTCTACTTATCTTAAAAAAAGAGTGCAGCTCTGCAAAGCACGGGAGGTACTGGTGGAGGGAAGTGCAACTGGGGTTGATTTGAATGGCAGCAGAGATGGGAGCGATGTTTAATTGTGGGCATTGTTGGCCTGGGTCTGTGCTGCTGTGACTCCGGTGCTGGCCATGCAGTGATGCTGGCTGCCCTGCTGCTGCTCCTGAGGGCTCTGGCCCTTGGGCCGAGTCCTGTGCATCTGAGTGTTGTGAGGCACCTGAGCTATGGGTAATGGGTCACCTGAAAGTATGTGATGCACAGGGAGTCCAGCACGGCTCCTTTGCTTTGTATGGACCAGCCTGGGCTGTGGGGTCTGACCTGATGAATTCTGAAGTAACTGTGAAAGTTCCTTTTAAAGCCACCCATGGAAACGTAACACAGCAGTTCAGTTGGATGGAATTGCCTTTTGTCTGCCAAAGAGCGTGCTTTGTCTTTAGGAAGGAAGGGGGGGAAAAGCCATGCCTTTCTGAGATGAGGAATCCTTTTTCCCTTATATTTGCATTAAGAAGCACAATAAAAATCATTTATTAAAAAAAAATATCCGGGGGCTAGAGTTGTTATTGAGTGCCTTTACTCAGCCATTTCTCAAATAAAAACAAAACAAGACAAAGAGAAAAGAAGTATCTAATCAAATAAAATCTGAATTGCTTTTGTAGAGAAAGATTCTCATTAACTGGGCTAGGGATGGCATCTCAAGAATATATTTTTGTTCCACGTGCTGTTTGAAATAATCTGGTTAAACCATATGCTTGTCTTGTAATTTCTTGCAGATGGTCACAAGAACAAAGAAAATATTTGTAGGTGGATTATCGGCTAATACGGTAGTGGAAGACGTAAAGCAATACTTTGAACAGTTTGGCAAGGTAAGTTCCTGCCTGAGTGAGTGCTGCGTTCTTTGAATTCTTCCCTTTTTTCCCCCCCTTCTTTTTAATATGTGTTTTGAAAAGCAGAAGTGCTGTGAGGCTGTTTCTGCTCGAAGGAGAGCCACTTCTTATGCTTTGCAGTGTAAGTTTTCGAAGCCCATTTAAAATTTGTTTCGTGGTTCCTATTGTTTGTTGCATTTGCATGTGTACAGCGTTGCCCAGCACTGCCAACACTGCTTACCTTAAAAATCAAAACAACACCAAAAAATCACTGGGAGTTGAATTTATGTTTGTTCAGGAATGATTACATAGTTGTCTGCTCCATAACATCAGCCTCCTGTGAGCCCCAATTCCAGCAGCCAAAGGAGCTATAGAGGTGTCTAAGAGAGCTTGTGAAGTTGTGAAATGCCTTTAGGAACCATGCAAATAGCGAGAAGGGCATGGAAGTCACCAGGTTATTCTTCTGTTTCTTACTAAAAGATCTTAAGCAAGATCCTTGTGAAGCATACATAGAATTCTGAATCATTAAAAACAAAGCAGAGTTAGCAGAAGGAGTCGGTGCTGTGTGAGGGGAGCCTGAACCTTGCTGGAATGTTCTCTCCTGCCCCCCATTGTGGGCTCCAGCTGCAGCTGCCGGCTGTGGGTGAGCTGATGTGGCTGGGCAGGGTGGGCAGGCCCTGAACCCCACTGCTCCCGATGGGCACTGAACCTTCGGTGCTCCGTGCAGCTTGGTTTCTGCCTTTTGGATTGCATCAACTGATGATTTAGATGCTTGATTGCCTGAAGACACAGTGGGATATCCCAAAGCAAAGCAGCTCCCATTCCTTGTAGTTAGTTTATGTTTCTTTTATCTGGCTCTGAAATGCCTTGGCCAGGCAATATTTTGTTGAGAGCTGAGGAGGGGAGTTTATAAACTGTTCCCGTGCTGGATTGATAGTTGTTTTTCAAGCCATTCATTTTATTTTCAATAATAATCTTCGATTCCGGCAGGATGTTTACAGCCTGCTGAGCCTTTTATTAAAGGATTACACAAGCTTTTGGATGTTTCTTCTGTAGTTACTTCTAATTGCAGAACTCCTCTAACCTGTATTTTTGAAGTTAATAATAGTTTCAATACAAGTGCTTTGCATATTGGCTGGCTGTTCTCTTAATCTAGTCTTTTTAATTTCACCATCTGGTAGTTTCACGTTTGCAGTTTTACAGTCCTGGAGAATGCAGACAACCGGGCTGTGTTTTTTCAGTAGTGACTTGTGGTTCGGGATGCTTCGGTTCCTGCTTTTGTGCTCTGCCTTTCTTGAATTTAAAGAAGGGTTTTCAAAAAGCAACACTTTGGGAGAATCAGATACGTTTTCAGGTGTTGTCAGTTGGAAGCTGAAAAATGAAGGAGCTGGAAATAATTGTGCAAGTCGTGACCAAGGCTGAAACCCTTTCCTCTGGCAGCAGAGCTGGGGTATGTCTTGCTGAGGCTGGCAGTCTTTGGGGCTCGGCAGCTGTGGGACTCCAGGCCTGCCCTGGTGCTTCCCAGTGGCATTTTCCAGGTACATCCCTGTCTTGTGCTGCTCAGTGCTACACTGTGATCAGGAAGAGAATCTGAAGGCAGTGGCGTTGTGGAGGCGCTCAGTGCTCTCTACTGCACTTTGTTTTTTGTCAGCCGGCAGTTTGGTTTGGGGGGTGTCTGAGCTGATACTCGCCGTGGCTCCAGTTGTGAGAAGGAGCAGAGGTAATTACCGGCCCTGGGAATGGTGGACTTGTGATCCAGCTGATTGACGTGGCTCTGCAGAGTTGCTTTGTTCAGGTACAGGGGGGACTGTCCCCATGGGACCTGTAGGAGCTGCTTCCTTCTCTTCCATGCCCCTCCCTTTCCCAGCCTTTCTTTCACTTGCTGCTTTAGGTTGCAGGCTTGTGGTGGCAGTGACCGATGTCATGTTTGTGTCCTGCTCAGCGCACCCTTCTCCCATCAAGCCATTGCACTACAAACAGGACTGATGGCAAGGTTTGCGTTTGCTTAGCACTTTCTTAAAATAAAAAGCAGTTGCGTTACATAATTAGAGAGTAGCAGAGCTGCCCATGTTTGATAAGAACATCTCAGGTGACTTTCTCTTTGAAATGCTGAGCTTTCTTATTGGTGTGGATAAAACTGCTTAACGGCTGCTGTGCTTCTTGAGATCCTGTCTGTACTTGCTGCAGAAAAGAGCTTTGCAACCAGGGGCGGTTGTTTTGGTAACTGGAGGTTGCTCTCAGTGCAGTCTGTGGTTACGGCCATGCAGCTCCGGGCTGAGCTGGCGCGGTAATTTAACGGGAGTTGGCACAAAGGGCCCTGAAGTGTTGAATTTGAAACAGCTTCTTTTTGAAAAGTAAATGTCAGAACCTTTCTCAGCAGTAGAAAGAAAACTGCATTTAATAAACCTTCTTCCCTGACTTCACCAGTGGAAATGCCTGCCAGCAAGCACACCAACAGATGTAGTAATGATAACTCCTGAGACTTTTATTGTGAAGCTTCTGATATGATAGTTATTTCTTTCAGTAAAGCTGAAGATCCGTGGGAATCCCAGCCATCATTCAGAGGAAGATGGGGAAAAATGACCTGCATAAAACCAAAAACCTTAAAAGAAGGAGTGCAGAGCAGTGTAATTAAGGCCCCGTGGCTGGCCGGTGCTGCGGAGGCTGTTGGGTGCATGACCTGCTGCAGGAGCTCCCAGGGCTCAGGGCCTCTTGGGGTGCTCAGTGCTTCCAGAAGCAGTCTGGGAGCAGAGCACAGCTACGCTGCACCTCACCCAGGGCCGTGGCAGCGGAGAGGTCCTCCTCTGTCTGCACTTCTGTTGGGGCAGGAGCGTCCTGCACGACTCCAGCTGCAAGCAAAGGCAGTGAGGGACCCCCGCGGGTCCGGCTGTGCTGGGTAACGCTCCCTTCGTTCAGCTCCTGTGAAAGTAATGTAGTCCTTATTTTGTGACTTGCAATTACACTTCACATGGCGAACTGTGTAATTAGTTTGGAAGACTTATGCCTAGTCATTGGTTTATCCTAATCGGCTTTGGCTTTTCCCAACAACAAAGTGAGCTTATTTTCCTAAGCTGAAACAACTCTGCTCCCTTTGTTCCTGTCTTTTATTGTCTCATTCCTTTCATTCTGTTTTACTGCCAAAGTTTTGTTTCATTAGGCCTACAAGTCATTTCCAATCCAGTGGGCTGCTACAATAAGGCCTTTATAGCTGGCTGCCCTGGTTCCCATGTCCCTCCTGGTCGGCCGCCAGCGCCTGCGGTCTGGCACTGCCTTAACCCCATCGCTGCCTGCTCTGCACCCCGGGGTGAGCCAGGCCCGCAGCACAGGCTGGGCCCACCTGGGCTGGGAGTGCACTGTGGTGCCACGGGAACTCACTGGGGCGCTGATGGGGCTGGGCACCTCTGGACTGTTGGTGCAGTTCTGTTCAGCAAAGTCCTTCATGCAGGGCTGTAGATAGTGTTGAGGGGAGCAGCCTATTGAATGGAACTGGGTATTTCCAGCCCATGTTTCCAGATTGCTGGGAACAGTTTTGTTGAAGGTACGTTTTGGCTGTTGTCAGCTATGGTAACTATCAGTCCGGATATGGCTGTGCTGGAAGAAAAGTCATATTTTTTGTGAGGGAGAGGAAACATTACATTTATATTAAAAAAAAAAAAAAAAAAATTTTTTTTTTAAAGGTGAAGTCTGAAATATTTTTGTGGGCTGCTTTGCATGCAGTTATTTTAAGCTGCTGGCAGAGCAGTGCTGGTGACTCCAGCTGTTCTTGCTTTCACCATCTCAAAGCAGGAGCGTTTGCTGTTTTGTCTTTCACAGCAATCCTGAATTGGCTTTTGGGGATGGGTGCTGGAGCATTTGGTTTTTATTTGAAAGTTTCACATGAAATCAGAACAAAGATGCATGCATTAATTCTGCTTTCTGTTGGGGCTTGCCACCAGGTCCCTCAGACAAATTGCAGGCGTGCTTCAGCTTTGCCCGGAATACATTGTTTCCTTAAGGATGGCTTTTAAGATTTGGAAAATTTGAAAGAAGAGAAGATTTCTGAGTTACCTCTCTGGATCTGAAACGTTTTGTACAGTCGCTTGTTATTTCCTGTGAGACGCGGAACAGACCAGCGGAATAATAATTTCTGGTTTCTGATGTTGGTTTGGGATTTTTTTTTTCCCCCCGCAAAACTGTTGTGCTTTTGAAAGATTACATTCTTCTGATCTCTCCCTGCTGTAGCCATGGCTTCCTGTCTCGTTACTGTTAACAAATAAGAGAGTGCTCCTAAACCTTCCCTGCTGCCAGCAGGGCTGGGGGTGCAAGGCGAGCGGAGCTGCGCACGGCGGTGCTGCAAGGAGCAGGGATGAGAATTTGCTCCTTTCCTTGTATGCCGCCGTGTGTTGTATCAAAGACAGCAGTGCAAATAATGACTAGTTTAACCTTTAAAAAAGTAATCTCCTTCCAGTAACAGATAAAAAGTCCCTCTACTTTCTGCATGTAACTGCAATGGGAGAGGAGGGGGAAGGTGTGATCCATGGAGGATTTTAGCCTAATCAGGTGGTTTACATAACGTGCTTCCTACATGCTTTTCTCTCTGACAGCTGTGAAAATAGAAATCAAGAAAGCGTGATAGAAAATTCCTCCTTGTTTGGCAGGGCTGTCCGGGTGTGAAGGAGTTAACCGCCATTGGAATATTAAGCACTCCACTGGTTTACTTTTCCTGAGACCTTGAGTGTGGCCTCTGAAGCTGTTATTGCAATGGAGTTGTTAGCATGAGAAAAGGTGGTTTGCTCCTGGGTGCTGTGATGTGGGGATTGGGAGTCTGCTGGAGCTGTGGCTGAGGCCAGAGCCTGGAGGTGTGGGGAGTTCTGCTGGCATGAAAGCGAAAGCAGAGTTGATTTTGGCTTGGTATGCAGTCTGAATTGCGTGGTTACATCTCTTGGACATCGATGTGTAGAGTTAATGGTTAATGGGGTACGTGGATGGTCATTCTCAGGGTATTTCCTTTGTAGAAAAATCATTTTTGATACGACACGCTGTGAACTTTCCACGTGTTTCAGTACTGTATTTTCAGGTTCAGTATTTGGGAAGTGGCGACACTGTATGAAACTGAGGGACAGATTTGGACTCTTATTTATGTTCTCGCCTGTAATATCCCAAGTTCCTGAAATATTTTGTAAACATAAAACAGGATGTGTTGGCTTTATTTTTTGCCTAGCCTGCTGCTAATGTCACCATTCAGAGCAATGCTGAGCTCTCGCCCGGTGTTAAATAGCATTTAGCCCCTTACGCTCTTCTTCCTAAGTTACCTAGGAGTGCTTTGGGAGAAGCTGCTTCATTTGATTCATTTCAGCGCCTTCGATTGAGCCCCAGATGAGCGCGTTGTTGTTTGCAGCCTGCGATGAGCTGGGAGCAATGCTACAGGCTGCCGGTGCCGTGCTGCAGGGCTGCCCCTGCCCTTCCCAGAGGCGTTAACATCCCGATAATTCCGGATTTCCTGCTCTGGATGCTGTGTCTGTGCTACTCTAAAGGATAACCAATATGCCTTTAGATTTTTGCTTGGCATGTGACAAAGGGATCTGGGATGTAGTGGTCCCTCATGGCCTGGAGCACTTGTATTATTTCTGCTCACTCCCACACGTGCTCTTTCTATTCTCTAATAAAGCAAGGAACTTGATCGTTGCTGTAAAAAAGTCACTGTTTTCATTCTCTCAGTGAGAGGTTGTACACAGGATGTCAGTTTTTAGGTGGTCGGTAACAGGACACGTGCTTGGTGGAAGTGGTTTTGTTATAAATTAGAGGTTGGTTTCTACCTGGATTTTATGAAAAGAGGAAATGTTAAGGCAGGATTTGTGGGCAAGGCGGCTGTATCAGAGCTCAGCAGAAGTTTAAAGCACGATTTTATTTCCTTTCTTGCTCTGCTTAAATGAAATGGCAAGGCAGCTTTTGTGCTGTAACCCGTGTGAGATGAGGTAATTGTGGTGGAGAGCCGGGGCCTCGAACATCTGTCTTCTGTTTCCCACTGTGCCACCCACTTGCTGTCTGACTTTGGGCAAGCTGTTTTATCTTGCCTTACGTTTCCTTGCCTTTCTTACTTAGTGAGCTCTGAAGGGCATGGGAAATATAAATATGCCAACACTCCTGTCACTCACGGCCTTCAGCTGCCTGGACTCAGTGCAGGCTGAGCACACCAAGCTGGTAGCGATGTGAACGGGCTGGGGCTGAGCTCCATGCAGCAGTTCTGGGCTGGGTCAGGGTCCGTCCTGCACTGCCAACTGGTGAGAGCGAGTGCTGCAGCTCCACCAGATTGCGGCTCAAACAGCCGGCTGGGAGCTGCTGGGCAGCGCCTGCATCCTTGGTTTAAAATGGGGCTTTTAAAGACAGCTTCGGGTTGTTTTTTTTTCCCTTGTGAAGTCCCGGCTGGTGCTCTGTGTGCTCTGTGTTCATCTCGGAGCAGTTCTTGCTCCTAAGCTTGCAGGGCATGGCACACCACAGGTGACCCTGAGGCACATCAGGAGCCCAGATGGAATCAGTGGTTGGCCGGGGGCTGCATTTGGAGGAAAGAAGTTAGAGGAAATCATTCACGTTAACTTTTCCAGCATGCATGTGAATGCTTGCTTGCAGCATGTAGCAATTTTGCAACAGGGCCAAAAGCATAAAAGTTACCTGTATCTTTTCTGAGACCACATGAAACCTGATTTCTCATTCTCTCCGTTTCTGTCCTATAAAAACACGATGTAATGTACCTACAACTTCAGCTAATCATGTTTGCTACCACCTTCAGATTATCCCTGCAGTGCTCTTGGCTTCATCCCGGTGTGGATGGGCGGGCTGAGGATTCAGGATTGCTCTGGATGGGGACATTTGTGTTGCACTCTGATCGCGGCTTTGAGTCCTGGTGCTTTTAAAAGTATCCGTGTGTGGAAGGAGCACACGTTGTTCTAATAGTACTTTTCCACCTGGAAATGGACAGCATGGCTCATTCAGCAGCTGGCTGCAGGGATGGGGCACAGCAGCCCTCTGCCCCCAGCACTGCAGCCCTGCTGCAGAACGTCAAGGAAATGCCAGGTTTGAGCTGTGTACCCATTTTAAGAAACTGCTGTTTCTCTAGTGGAAAAATAGATTGTTGGTGTTTCAGGGTGGAGGGCCGCCTAGTTCTTGTGTTCTTGTTCTTCATACGTATTTCTGTGCTATTCCATCAGGGCGGTGAGAACCAACAAGATGATTTTTTGGTCTGTCCTAGAGGTGAAGTAACAGAGCTTTGTTCACATACACAATACTGAGCCATGACCGGTTTAATTAAACTTATGCTAATTTTACAGAGGTAGAAGATGAAATTCATTTGACATCCATCTTACACGTGTACACCTCTGCTAAGGGAATTCACTGTTTGTTTTTGCAGAGAAGAACACACCTGGGCGTATTTGAGTGGCAGTGGAGTAGAAGCCAAGGGCAGCAGGCTGGTTAGTGTGAGTCCCATCGGTAACCCTGCGGCATGGGGCTCTGTGCTCGTCCAGAGAGACTGCATATTTATACTGTGTGATGCAGACTGTGCATTTATAAATACATCTTTGGAAATGGGGACAAGGGCAAAGTAGCTCAAATGAAGAGCCAATTAAGATAATCTAAGCAGAATGAGGATTAACTGCCTCTTAATCTGAAGGATACCTAAATGCGTGTGGCCAGTTTAGATCAAGCAAACATTTGTCTCTGACAGGGACGTTCACAGGAGGTTTGGGGTGAATAGCAGTAATGGTGGTGCTGTCTGTTTATTGTCCAGGGTAAAATGCTTTTGAAACAGTGATCCAAGGACCTGCTGGATGCTGCTGGCAGTGTGAGATGTGGGCTGTGCTGCAGTGTCCTCATTTGCAGGGCTTTGAGGAGGTGAGGGAGCAAAGGTGCACCATAATGAAATGATAGCTCTTACAGATCAAGTCCACACTGTGCAGTTCTTCTTTTGCAGAAGTTTGAAAATCTAGTAAGTCTGCTGGAAAAGAAGCTGACATGCATTTTGTGTTTAAAGTGGATTTTAGTGCCCATCCTGACCTTTGCTGACAGTCCTGACCCCATGGGAGGGATCTGAAGCAAGGCAGTGGCGCATCCCCATGCCACCCGGTGGTCCTGGCAGTGAGGTTGCAGAGGTCTGAGCATG
The DNA here is from genome assembly GCF_039878825.1 of Excalfactoria chinensis. Lineage (NCBI taxonomy): Eukaryota > Metazoa > Chordata > Aves > Galliformes > Phasianidae > Excalfactoria > Excalfactoria chinensis. Next base: position 7,795,878 of record NC_092843.1, on the reverse strand, counting down.
CTCAGGATCCCACTAGGGCGCTGTTTGTTTTAACACAGGTGTTTATAAGCCGTGGTCCTCTGATGGGTTGTTGTGCCTGCAGTGTGTGCTCATGGTGCTGTGTGTGCTCGTGGTGCTGGTGGGGACTCCTTGGCAGAAGGTTCCTGTGCTGCTCCAGGACTCCAGGAGTGGTTTAGCGGGTTCAGATGGGTTCCTTGTTAATTGTCAGGACCGGGAGGATGGGAGCAGATTTCACCAGGGGCAATGGAAGGGATCCAATGAATTTCCACTCTGTTTCCCTGCTTGGCAAACCAGCACTTACTGTCACTTTGCATAAATAGGTTTATTTCAGAGGGTCAGCCGTCACCACTCCCCCTCTTCCCCTCCTGGCCCACCCTCCCCTGAAGGATAGGAGGCCGACGAGCATTTAATTTCCCCAACAGCAGGTGCTTGTCATCCATCTGAAGATAGCTGCCAACATCTGGTGCAATTGCCTCAGCAAACGCAGTAACAAGGCGGCCTGCAGTTCAAACGCAGGGAGAGCATTGCCTCTTTAATGATAACAAGCTGTTGGCTTCCCCTCTGAGATGAATTCATCTCACAGATGTTTGTCTAGTTTTGGCAATCTTATCACTATAGCTTTGGTGATTATGCTCAACTGGAGACTATTACTATAAAAGAAGTTTGAACTTGTTCCATTTTTGCATTATTATTTTTTTATCTATTTATTTCTTTGCTTTCTGGATGTAATTTGTACCAACATTTGTACTGTTGGTCCCATGACCCGCGTCCCCTCACTTTCTCGTTGGAACTGCTGAACAGTAGCTCACTATTTGACATTCACCACTATGAGTGTCTTTCAGCCACGCTGACATATTTAACATTCCCCATCAACTGCTTTGTGGTTTGAACCCTCTATTTAACACCACATTTTCTGGGATTACTTGGCGCGCGTTCTGTCTGCTCTCTCTAATAACTGCAATATAGTTACTATTCCTACAAAGCACGAGTCGCCAGGAATATTCTGGATACTCGCTTTTGGACGGTAGGGCTCTGGTGACCTTGGCAGGGGTTTGTAATGAGAACATGCAATCATCTTCATTTTTACATCTTAAATGCTTCCAGTCACAGTGTGCTCATACCAAATGTGAGGACCTGCAGGCGGAAGGCTTCGGTGCTTGTTTGCTACTGTTTGCTTTTCCAGCGTGCCTTTCTTCTGTTGTTTTGTTTTTAAGGAGACATTTTTCTCCTGAGCGTGTGGAATTTAATTCTGGTAAATAGGGTTTATTTTTGGAAACATGCTTATGAATAGGTGACTCATGCCTGAATGAAGATTTGTCACTGTTGGTGGGGACACCACATATATAATTTCTTAGTCTATAAATAGATGTCCGTCCAAGCATTGGTGACACGGCGATGCTGTGCACTGACTCTTAGCTGCTGAGGAGAGTGTCCAGTGTCAGTCTCTCCTGCTGGAGCAGTAATTTCTGCTGATGCTTAAGGAATAGACATCAGTAGCTTCAAAAAAATACTCTCAAGTACTCTAATAAGCACAGCAGAGATTGGGCTTTAGATATATTCTCCAGGCACGATCACAGTGTTGGTTTGTTGCTTCTTTCCATTTTATGGGTGGAGCAGCTGATCTGGGAGTTTGGAAGCCTGTCAGAAGCTGCTGGGTGTCACCCATAGGTTCCTGATATTTTGGAACTCGTGTTTGGTCGCTTAATGCATGCACTCATCTCTCATTGCAGGAGATTTTAAAGCTAAGCCATCAGCATTATGGTCACTGTGATTTTCACATACTGGAGATAGGAGTTCCTTCTTCCCGTCCTCACTAATCCTAGGCTGGTTCCATGTTGTCGATGTTTGCTCAACACCATTTACCCACCAACACGGCACATATGGTTTATTATTACAGCTTTTTTCTGCTCCTGCTGTAGTTACAGTATTATTAAAAATCCATTAAAATTTAATGTACATCATAAAGTATGTGCTCCTGTGAATGTGAGCACAGATAATTATTTCTGATGAATAAACCAAAAGGACAAGTATGTAAGAAGTTCATCCTGCAGCTTTCAATTTTCATTATATACATCTCCTGCAGGGGCAATCGTTGTGATGTTGCAGCTGGTTGTTTCTGTGGCCTGGCTCTCCCTTGAGATGGATGATGACAATGCAAACTTGAACTAGCAGAAGTGCCAGTGTTTTTGCAGGCCTATTTCCAGATAAATGGCCTACCAGGGGAAGTAACCCTGTGGACAGCAGAGGACGTGAAGAGCACCGCAGCACTGAGCAGCTTGGAGAGTTTCTGTGCACATATTGGCTTTGCGGAATCTTGGATAGTAACCCAATTATTTCTCATTAAAATAACCTAGAAGTCTAGCAACAAGCAAGGTATCGGTGCTAACACACCACCAGGAAACTAGTGAAGCTCTTCTGGTTTCCAGCACCCAAAGCAGGCAAGGGAATCATTAAAAATAATGCATTACAGTGTCTATAAAGTTTCATGCAGTATGGAGTAGTCCACAGGGGCCTCACCTAGTTTTCCACATATGATACATACATAATGGTTACAGCTCCACGTTAAGCTTCCCATAATACTGAGTATACATCTCTTTAACACCCCCTTCAGGCTTTGTGTTATTTGCCAAGAGTTTCCTAATAAGTGGGAACTCAAATATTTATCATGCTTGCCTCCTGTCCCCACCAGGCTGAAGTCCTTGTCGCCCTCACCTCTCTCTTTAGCTTCCTGTTCTTGAATGCTCTGCAGAGAACCCACTGGTTCAAAAGGACTTTTCCGGGACTCTCCCGTGTCTCTGCTGTTCCAAATAAGAAAGCAGGACTGTCCCAAGAAGTCGTGGAGATCCCACAGAATCCCACGTACGTTGGTTTTTCGCGTGTGTTTAAAGCTGCTCGAGTCCTGACAGATCCGATGGGATCACTTGGTTGTTTTTTGGCCTGGAAAATGCCTTTCAGTGCCTTGCACTGCTGGCAGTACGAGGTGCAGATAAGTTCGTTCCAGGAAAAGATAATATCTCGAGCAGGCATGGGCTGTGATGAGTATGGGAGGGAAGAGCAGGAAGGGTACGATTGTGCTGGGACCAGGGCTTGGGAGGTTTGCTTTGCAGACGTGGCACTGATTTGCTGTGTTATTTTAATCTCACTCAGATCCTCACCCACAGTCTGGGACTAATGGTGTGACTTCCCTGGTGCTGCTGTGGCTGCAGGCATCTCCAATGTCTGCGTGCAGCACCTTGCCCTGACCTTGGTCAAAGTCACTGTGCTGCTGTGATACCAAATAACGACAAATAAATGCACCTCTGCAGAGTTTAGTCTAGCAGGCTTTGTTCTCTCGTGCCCAGCCCTCCCTGTGAAGAATTTTGTTTACTTTTCCTGAAATGGATGAGGCCCTGTTGCGTGGTCCTCTTTCAAAAATAAACCTTTAAAAAGGAAAATAAAAGAGAGAGAACAGAAATCAGACCTTGTCTGATAAAAGCACAGATACTGATCTTGAGTTCAAGGCAGCGTGAACCAGAGGTTTGTTTAAGCACGGCACAAATTCTGCCATTTGTGGATGGTGTGAAGCCTTCCTCCTGTCCATCCCATGCTTGCTGAAAGCAAACAAAAAAGGAATGGCTCTAAAATTCTAGAACTAGCTATATTGATTTTTTTTTTCTTTTGTCATCAGCTTCAATTAGATTTATGGTCCGAAGTTCACAAAGTCAGTCAGGTGCTTTGGAACTGTATAAACTGTATTTCATTTGACCTTCTGACTGTATTTTGACTTGAAGGAAGTAAAAATACCTTGTAAAGATGGGGTTGCTTTACTTACAAGCCAGCAACAGATTCTTGATGTAGGGAAGGAAAAAGATAGGGAAGGAGGATCTCTCCTGCTGTGTGAAGGGCTGTGTGAGGAGTCGCCGTTGTGCCGCCCGCATGCTGTGCTGCTGTCCCACACACAGGCTGTGCAGCTCAGCTCATCAAGCTTTCCTTGCTTCTATTTTACTTAGTGCTCTCTTGAAACTTCTTACTCCTGCTTGAAGCTCTGAGAGCCGTTCTGTCAGAATGGGAAGTGAGCTATCAATAGTCAGCAGCGCGGGAGTGAGCTGCTCTGGCTGCTGGTGAAATCTGGCTTCATTTGCTTGATGGACTCCGTAGGCTGCGATGACTCCAGAGGAGCCCATCGTGTCGAAAGAGAAGAGCTGCAGAGATTAAATACCCAGCGATGGCAAAAGCCAGTGAATCGACACAAACCCCGCTCCGCCTTCACGCTCTGCCGCCCTGGAATGTGACCTTGCTTTGATGCTGCGGGCTCACAGCAGCATGCAGAGCGGGCGCTGCCGGAGCCGCTGCCTCGCGCCCTGCTGCTGCCGTGACCTTGCAGAACTGGCCCGGCCCAGGAGCCTGCGGGTCTGCGAGAGGGAAGGGGCTGCAGCTCCCTCAGCGAACGGTTTGCTGCGCTTTTCCTGCAGGATTCTGGTGGATGCTGATTACTGTAGTCCAGCTCGGCCATCTGGGTGTAATCTGAAGGATACGTGTCCTTTCGGCTGCTGCCAAGTGATGTTTCAAAGCACACCACGTAGCATCCCTCAGTTCCCTTTGGTAAATCGGGGAGCCTGACAGTGCCTTACCAGAGCAGGCTGAGTCCTGATAACCTCAGCATTTCGTTGCTGAAAATGGAGATTGAGGCGGGCTCGTGAGAGGCTGTGATGTGATGGACAAGCTGGGCTGTGTCCGGCAGCGCACAGATTGCTCTGGGTTTCTTCATGCTCCAACGCTGCAGCTGCTGCCTGTTGCAAGGCATGAGGCTTCGTGGCTTGCGTCAGTGGGACAGTGGGTCTGGGTGCTGCTGTCAGCAGGCCCTGCCATGCGGTGCAGTGACCTTCCTGAAGTGGTGAATGTTGGCTGTTCCCTGCTTCTGAGGTAGCTGAGTAGGACAAATGGAAGCATCTGTAATGACTCATCTTGTTCGTTGGTAATTAAGAGTTCCTAGTGAAAAGTACCCTTTTTGCTTTGGTGACTTAAGGGCCGAACTTCTTGTCCCCATTTTCCTGTTTTAGTGGATAGATTTGTGTACTGACCTAAAAATTTGCTCCATAAAACATACAGAAGGTGTGAAAGTCTGATGGAATGTATCTTTTGGGACCAGAGGGTTGCTTTTGACCTCTGTTTACATGGTGTAAATCAAGCTGGAGCGGAGCTGTGAAAATGGGACAGACTCACACTTGTATCAGGGACTCTTTGGCCTTATCACAATAATAACGCTGTGTAAAATGATAATATGCAGTAGGATTTTGTCGTGGCCGTTGATGATGAGGAGGGTACTCCAAAGAAGGAAGAATTAGAGGTAATAGGTTTTGGCCAGTTGTTAACTGGCAAAACCCCTTGAGATGAGGGGGACAGCGCACCATGTGTGACCGAATGTGATCCAGCTGTCGGCAGTGCCAACGCTTTGTGCTGAATGGGGCACAGAGTGAAAACTGCTCCCGTCCAAGGGAAGTGCTGCCCACTCTCCTTGAGTCTTCTCTACTTTTGTGGTCTCTGAGTAGAAACTCATAGTGCAGCGTGGCTGTGCAGCAGCCTGTGCTGCGTCTGGGTGCATGTGCTCATCTGCTGGCAGCGCGGGAAGAAATCTGTTCATTTGCTTATAGTGCCATTGAAATATTAATGCAGAACAAATTGTCCAGGTTAAACTGAACATCAGAGCGAGAGAGAAGTGGTGTGTGATGGTATCAGTGGTTTGTAAAGGAAAGTGCTTGCCTGCTCTGTGATTGAAACTATTGGCTGTGTGTTGAGTGGGCAGAATAGAATCATAGAATTGCTCAGGTTGGAAAAGAAGGATCCTCGGTAGCCAGAGCAGGGCAGTGGCTGAGGTCTTGGTCTGTAACCCTCTCTGGGTTGCTAGGAACTCAGGTGGAATGGGAGAAAGAGCTTTTATCTGTCTTGCATCATCTGTGACTGATTGGGAGGATATATGGAAAACATTCACTGCTTTTGGGACTTCTTCAAACAGACTGTTTAAAGTCGTAATTTTACCCAGATGGTAAATATAGGAGACATCCTCAGCAGTCTGCTAGTAATAATAATACTAATATGGCCCTTTATACTTTCAAGCTGCTGTCCAAGTAGCTGCTGATCTGTCTTGTCCTCTACAGCAATGTGGAGTTCAACTTGAAGGATATTGGCCTGAATTTGTAGCCGTTTATCAGTCGTGTCTGTGAATGAGCTCCTCTCTGCTGTTGGTACTGTGGAAGTAAACAGATTTTTCCTGGGTATCTTGACTTTGATTTTGGTCTCTAATCGTGGTCATGAAAAAGATGATCTTTAAGCTGAATGGGGAAGAGATGACTTTCTGTCTATTGCACTACAAAAAGATGAGCACAGCCTCACAGACAAATGATTCTTCTTTCTCCAGCCTATGGAGTCTAAAAGAACATAGATGTGAAAAGGAGCTTGCTTTTTTCTGTGAGATGACCTTGCTTACTACAGCTGTGTATGGGCTCAGTGTCTGTGCTCTGCATGCTTTGGTGTGACCGCAGCATTTGGGGTTTCCCATTGGTTTGGGTGACAGTCCCCTGTCCTGCCAGCTGGGCTTCTGGATCTGTGGGATGTCATCACTTGGAATGTGGGCTCTGTCAGCCACACTTCCCTCTGTGTTTCTTCTGTAGTGGGATGCGACAGGCAGGAGAGGAGATGCCAGTGTTTGGTGGGGTGTGGGGGTTTGCTGTCAGGTCTGGGCTGCACAGGGAGGTTTGCAGGAGAGCAGTGGTGAGGAGTTGCCCTGCCGTGCCCTGACAGCCTGTCCCTCTGCAGCACGGTTCGCTGTGTCTCCTCTTTGTAATCTTTCCAAGAATTTTATTTTTTGCCTTTAAGGGTATTTCCAAAGAGCATTAGGTGCAGGCAAAGGGAATGGGTTTGCGCACCTGCCTGCAATTAAGTAGTTTGCTTTATGTTCCTTAATCTCTTATGGCAGTCGCAAGGACAGTACACGTAATGCGAAGCTGTCATTGAGCCAAACGTGTGATGCTCAGGGATGAGGGCTCTGCACCCAGCATCTGCCTGCGTGCTCTGCGTCTGGGGTGGGTGCAAGCCCAGGGAGCGGAGTGTGGAGCCCCAGGGGTGGCAGTGGCTGCTGGGAGGGGTGGGGGGGAAGCTGAGGGCATCCTTAGCAGAGGGGACTGCGGGGGAGAGAGCCGAGTTCTTAGAAAGAGGAGCCAGCAGAGAATGTGCAGATGACGTGAAAAAGTAATTAAAAGGAAAACTCTAATAGTACATTAGGGGAAGATGCAACTGGAACTTGAATAAGCAAACGTAAAGAGGGAATTAAGTTCTAAGCTTTCCTCCAAGGAACTGAGGAGGAAAATATGTCAACAACTTCTGCTGATGCAAATCAGCGCTGAATCTGCTACTGGGGAACTGCAGCTCGTGCGGCTGCTTCGCCGTGTGCTTGTTGGTCTGAAGCCTTGGGAACCACAGGGAGAGGATGTGGCGTTGTGCAGAGGTGATACGAAGGACGTTCGATTCTGAAGCAAAACACATACAGGCTTGGAATGAAGGGAAACCGTTGGCAGCGTGGTTTGCCTGGGGCAAAACGGTAGTTTGTTATAAGTAATATTAATTTCAGTGTATAATGCTTCGAATTATCTCAATAACTTAATGTATGTGGGTTTTTAAAAAGCAATTTACCGACTCTGATCTTGGGGAGAAACAAAACAAGAAAGGAAAAAAAAAACTGGAAGTAATATCAGCACTTCTGTTTTACTCTGGAGAGTAATCTGCAGCAGAGACGTTTATTTTTAGATGTGAACAATTTGCATGTGTGTTTCCAGATGTATTCTTAGACTTTGTACTGCTTAAAATTCAGCTACCGCGGTAAGCAGATCTGAATTCTCCTCGGTAACATTTTGTCTCTGCCACCGTGGATTATTTCTTTTCTTTTCTTTTTTGTTTTGTCTTTTTTTTCCCCCCAGCAGAGGTTTGGGGCGCTGGGGCCGAGGGGAGGCCTGTAAGTCTCTGAGCTTCCTCTGAAATTTCCTCCATGTGCAAGGAATGGCCTATTTAGATGAGGCCCTTTGATGCGGTGCGGAGGTCAGGTGAGGTCAGGGCTGTGGCCGTGCCAGAAATCCCACAGATGCAGGAAGCGAAGAACTTCTGGAGGATGCGGCTGAACAGGCAGTTATTTCAGTGTGTTCTTTCTCTGTGCTCACATTTGTTCTCACTACATTCCAGAAACAGAAAGGTCCGGATCCTCTGCAGAGCAGAGAACAGCCGTAACTCCTCCATTGCGTCCCTGTGGGCAGCATGCAGAGCAAGGGAGGCACGGAGGGGCTGCACAGAGAGCGGCAGCGGGGCTGGATTCCTTCTTGCTTTGATGTGCTCTGTGAAGCGCCCAGCACTTGTACAGCTGGATACTTTGCTTCCCTACCTCCTTCACAGCCCTCGGGGTCTGTCCCTGTCTCTGCAGCTTGCTGTCTGAAGAAGGGGGCTCTGTAGATGTGTTAAATTCTGCAGCCTTTGTTAATTTTCCTGATTGCCATGTGGAAGAAAGAGGAGGAGGGAAAGTGCTTCTCGGCTTGGATGTCCCAAAGTAAAATCCCAGCTGAACAGCTTAAAATAGATGGTCAGCTGGTCGTTAGGGCTGGAGCCAGCTGGGAAAGTGTGGCATCTGTCCCCCAGGAATGCTGCCTGGTCGCCAGACTGGATAAATTAGGACTAGTGCTGGGATAGCCTGAGGTTGGGGAGCTGCCCTAAAAGCCAGCACCCAGCCCTCTGACATCGGTCTGGAGTCGGTGGTCGTGGATGTGGCAGGTCTGAGGTGTGGGTGTACCGATGCTCTGGGGGTGCTGCTGCTCATAGCTCCTAACAGTACATCTCAGAGCAGATCCAGCTTAAAGGGGGAAGGGAAAAGATAATGTCTGTGATATTCCCACAGCAGCCATGTCTGCGTTTTACCTTCTGTGCCTTTCTTCCGCTTGCTGCCTCCTCCCTCCCTCCGAGGCAGGGGGCTGGATCCAATGGCAGCGCTGCTTGTTCTCGGATGCAGCACAAAACAGATTTTTCTAGTGGCTGAATTTAATCACTTAGATGCAGAACACTGATAGACTGAATCAATTTAATTCCTATTGCTCGTGACTGGGAGGGGGAGGGGAGAGGAGGAAGGTCATAACAAGCAACAAAAAATGAAACCAATAGGTCAGGCTTTGAGGGAGATCTTCTAAACCTGCCCACACCAGTAAGTATGGCAGCTCTAGGAAGTGGAGCGAGTTGTGCTCTGCAGGGTGAGGAAGGTTATTTATTGGTGAGAACCAGAAGTTGGGAAGTTTTCAACTGAGCTGCAGGAAAGGGCCTGTTTGTCACCAGGCTGTAAGCACATGGAGTGGCCTGTGTGGTGCCTGTGTGTTTTGGGGTCTTTCATGCTTACCTCAGAGCATCTCCACCAAGGCAGCAAATGCTGAGCCACAGAGCTCTTGGATGGCTTGGATGGCTCCAGATCTCTTTGGAGGCTTTGGTTATCTGGTTATCTGCTGTGCTGCGGTCTTGCTGAGAGAAGGGAAAGATTTCATTGGAAATGGAGAAGTCCATGAGTCTCCTTTTGAAGCAGATGCTGCTTTTCCTAGCATTTGTTAGAATGACAGCATACCTGTTCCACACAAACTCTGAAGATAAGGGCTTGGTGGCTGCACTTTGCTGTGCCTTTCTGAGGGCCCTCGCTCTAGGCATGGGTGGTATAGGGGTATGGCCTTCTCTGTGTTCGTTTCTGGTCACAAGAGATGAAACTGTTCCCAGGACTCACCCAGGTAAATGCTGACATCAGTCTCATGCTTCATAAGCATCCAGTTTCCCCAGGAGAAACCATAGGCTCTCCATGCTGTGGAGCAGATCCCCAGCAGTGTTTCAGTAGGACCATCAGCAAGTCTTGCATGGTGTTTGCATGGTGAGTGACACTTCAGATGCTGCCCTGCTCCCTGCAGGGCACGGTGTTGCAGAGCAGAGGCCTTCCCTCCAGCTGCCCGCAGTCACCCAGCTGACAGCAGCATTCTTCCTTGCATGGGGCACATGTCAGGAGCAAAGTGATAACAGCAGACTTGGCTAGCTAACAGCAAACTTGGTAGCCTGCCACAGCCATCGGCCCATATGCACCGTGGTAAATAAAAGCTGCGGTTGAATTTCTTTCAAGTTGTATTTACCATTTGTTACAGTATGTAAGGAAAGGGGGAATCCCTCTGAGCACTTCTACCAAAAAGATGAGTCGGAGCCTCCTGTTGTGCGAGGTGGGTGTGCAGCAGGGACACACAGCAGCAATAGAGGCCGTGTCCAGGCAGCAGTGTGTGTCTGTGTGCCTGGCAGTGGGGCTGGGAGCTGCGCAGGGGCTGTGTGAGCAGAAGGGGAGGAAGTTTGGCTGTGCTAAGTGATGGTCAACTTAAAAATAGAGCCGTCTATTTATAGCTTTGGCAGGAGGCTGCTGCCCGCCAGTTGGTGGTACTGTCTGTCTAATGATGCCCTTCACATCCATGAGCGTGGGGTGGAGGCAGTGCTGTGTGTGCCGTCTGTCCTGTGGGAGCACCTCTGTGGGGACAGCATGGCCCCGTGGCTCTGCCCTGACCCCTTCCTTGTTCCTCAAGCACAGCCAGTGCCTACTTCCACTGCCAGGCCTGCACAGCACAGAGCCCTGCAGGGCCCTCGGTGCCTCAGGCTGCGTGTTGCCCTTGCAGGGCCATCACTGGGCCCTCGTGAGGCTGTGGCCCCGCTCCCCCCGGCAGTTCAGTGCATTCTGTGTGCAGCGAGGTGCCCAGCCAGCACGTGGGCGGCCTCCTGCTCTGTTGTTGCCGCTAAGAGGGAGGTGTAATGTAAACACTTTTTAATTGCCACATGTCGATTGCTGACGAGGCTTTCACTGTGCAGACAGACAGCACAGTTCAGTCGCAATGAACGTGCCTTGGGAAGGAGGGAGAGCAGGAAGGGGAGCTGTGCAGCGCATGCAGCAGCACAGATTGCTTTGCTGCGGTGATGTTGACAGAGCTGTACCAGGAGATGTTCTGCCTGGTGGCAGCTCGGCCTGGAGGGAGAAGCTGGGGTTCTGTGTGCTGTTGTCTCCACCTGGGACTGCTGGGCCCAGGGCTCACTTGCTGCTGAGTGTGCCTGGTTCCCTCTGCACTGTGCAGCTTGAGTGGGCAATGAATGCTGATACGCTTCTGTGGCACTGAGGTGCCACATTGCACAGGGTCACTCAGGAGCACCAGCCAGCTGTGAGCAGCTGCCGTGGTACACTACCCTTGTCCTACCCTGGCCCTGCCTTGCTTGGGTCTGTGTGCAGTTCTCCCTCCATCCATTCTGTTTCTAAACAGGTGCTTCTGTTATCCTTGGCATTTCCTGGGCTGACTTTGTTTCTTGGAACATAAGTGGAAAATAGAGAAAATTTTGGCCTCGTTGGGCACCATGAGTGTTGAAGATAGCAGATCTGCGAGGAGAGCCCAGTGGATGGCTTGTGCTGGCAGGAGCAGCGGGCAGCCCACAGCTCGGGGTTGGAGCAACACTTTGCTTTGGCTCCCGAGCACCATGTTGACATGCACATTTTGCCATTTGTCCTTCTCTGTGATGTGGGCTCCTGCTGCTGCCTGTCCCTGTGGCACTTGAGTCCCCTGTGTGGGGACAGTACTGTGTACCTGCTGGCAGACCTGCAGCACAGGCTGCTCGGCTTCAATGGCAGCCATTCTGAGGTCTGGCGACCAGGAAGCTGCTGGCCCAGCAAGTGGCAGAGGAGACGGCCAGTGGCCTGGCACAGCTTCTCTGCTTTGGAGGGCAAGGAAAATCCATCAGCGAGCCATGGACCTGCTGCCAGTGCAAGTGTCTGGTGCAGGGGTCACTAACTGCTGGGCTGCTGACCTGTAGTGGCAGGGAGAACCAGCTCACAGCTTTGTAGCATGAATGTAGAGCAGGGTGGGTGGTTGTTGGGTTGCACACACAGTCTGCTCTTGACTGTGGGGGGCTTTTACCCAGCGTGTTTTCACATTCCCATCCCAAATTAGAGGGTATTGGGGAAAGTTTATTCTCATGAACTTCTGCGCCTCTGGTTGTAAAGATATCTGCTGCTAGTTGAAGCTTAATCTTGCTAAATCTTAATTACATGGGGTCTCAGGACAAGGTTGTGTTTTCTTATGTATGCTTTCCAAACAAACAAAAAACCATGCATATAGGGTCTGTTTTCCTTGTGATTCGGTCCAGATGGAGCAGAGTTGTTCATAAGGGCAGTTGTGAGTCCCTTTTGTTGTAGGGTTTGTTGATGTTTGTTTGTTGGTTTTGTTATAACGGCACCATGGTTTTCTATTAACGTTTCAACTGTTTGAGCTTTGGGCTGCCAGTTCCAGGCTGAAGGCTGGGGTTGCTGTTTAACTCACTGCTATACACTTAGAGGTAGAATTTCTGCCATAGTTTCTGATCTCTCAAGCTTTTGCCATTTTTTTTAATGACAGCATTGTGTGTTATTTAACCACTTCTTTATTTAATCAGTTATTGTTTTGAGCGGATTTACTTGTATGAAGGTTATCACACATAAGAGGCATCTATTATTAGAATGGGGTTTGATGCTGTTAGTTTTTTAGCAAAGAAAACTGTGGTGTTCATAAACTGTTTGGAGAACAGAGGCAACACGTATTAACACTCAACAGGAGTCATCCTCTGTCCTGACAGCGGCTCTTGCTGACTACTATGAGTGCTTGGGCAGCTCTAACACTTCCTCTACAAGTGCGGTGCTCTGCCTGCTTGCATCTCTCTTTCTCTCCTCAGCAGTTTTGTCTCTGCTGTATAGAAATGCCTTGGAGCTGACCTGGAGGTCTGTGTGTTAAGGAAGATTTACCCCCATGAAATGAAACAGCAGGCATGGTGCAGTGCTGACTGCTTTCGGAGTCTTGCTCCTCTTTGGTGGAAGGCTTCCAAGCCTCTCACTCTTTGCTCTTGTGGAATTTTTGAAATAGAATAAAACATGAGAGCTTTGGTTTGCAGTTCTCTTTCATGGGAATAGTGAACAAATTCAAAATGACTTTTCACTTTTCCCAGAAAGCGAGAGCTACTTATATGGCAAACATTAATTGACAATTGTCTATTGGTTGGGCTTTAAAAGCCTGGGGAGAGATTTGGCTTTTTTCAGCCCCCCGTGTCCCTCTTGAGATGTATAGAGAATATTTTTCCAATGAAGAAGATCTTTGAAACTGGCAAGAGTGGGTTTTTCTGTATTTATTGCATGCAGACTGCATTGTGGCTTTCATTTGTAGATCATAAGAGTTTGCATCTCTGTGGTCCTCTCATGTTGCTACTGGCTTCTGTGCAAAGAGGATGTAAAATATTACCCTTCTGTTTTGCAAAGACATTGTTTGGGTTTTTCTACTTTGAAACAGTGAAGTGAATCCGGAGCTGGGCTCTATTCCTTCCCATGGATTCCTGCCCTCCTGGCCCTCATTGCAGCACAGTGGCTCTGTTCCCATGCCAATAGCCAAAGCTGCCTGGGTGCTGGCACCCAGCCCTGTGCCTGCAGCATCACTGGCACTGCTAGGCTGGCCCTGGGTCTGGGTTAGTACAAAAGATTTCTTCCTGTCTGAAGAGTTAGGATGGGGAACTCCTGTTTGTGTTGATTATCAGAGAGAGAATCCAAACTGGTAGACATGGAAAGGATCTCAGGATGTCTCCAAGGATGGAGACTTGCCAGCCTCTCTGGGCAGCCTGTTATTTGATAGTCTGGTATTTAATAGCTGCCAGGGCTTGGTGCCTATCACTTCTGGTCCCACCTCTGCCACCACTGAGAACAGCCTGGTCCTCTCTTCATTCCTCACCATCTCTTATTTCTACATACAGACGAGCTGCTTTTGAGCCTTCTCTCCCTGCAGTGGGGCAGTCCCTCCCCACCTTTCCTCTGAGGAGCGATGCCCCAATCCATCGTGGTTCTCTTGGCCTTGTGCTGCTCTCCAGGAGCTCCATCTGGTACTGCAGGTCCTGGACTGGTCCCAGGCTCCAGGTGCCACTTTGCACTGCTGGCTCTCCTTGCCACAAGGGAGCACCGCTGGGTCATGGCCAGTTGATGGCCACCAGGACCACAGAGCTGCTTGGCTCCAGCAGGCACTGGTTGGTGCCTGGCCAAGAAGAGCTGGAGAGATCTTCCCACCGACGTGATGTGCTCGGGTCTGGTGGGTTCTCGGCCAACTCCAACCCAGCTGCTCCACCACCTCTGGAAGCTGCTGGGCCTGAGAGCTCCTGTGCAGAGCAGCCCCTCACTGCATCCCCTTGGCAGGGCCCACCACTGGTGTCAGTGTGGCTGTCACTAACAGATGTGCCATTGGGTAGCACTGTGGTTTCAGGAGGCTGTGATGAGCACAAGGTGGTTTCACACCTCCTAGGCTCCTTCCAAACCAAGTGCTGGGCCAACTCTCTTGAAAGAAAGTGTCACCACCGGTCGTTTGCTCTGGAGTCCGGGTAGGTGCATGTGGGTGCAGAAGTACAAAAACCATGCAAAGCCGTTGTGATGTTTCGTATGCAGGTTGGTAATGTATCAGGAACAATTACTTTGCAGATCACTCGTGTGCTGAAATGAGCAGAAGATGGTGTGCGCTGTAGCTTGGCAGCCTGCCTGCAGCACGCGTATTGTTAGAATTTCTTCCTCCTCCATCTCCTCCCTCTCCCCATTGAAATGACATGACACCAGGGGACCATTGATTTCTGCTCTCCACGTTAATGAAAAATTCCTTGTTGGCTCCTACTTTTCTAAATCCTTTGAGACGGCTGCGACAGTTTAGATACTTCAGAAGCAAACATGCCAGTCAGGGTGATGTATGGTTTGTGAACTTTCAGGGGACAAAAGGGTAGGCTTCTGCTGGCCGTGAAACCAAGAGAGCTCTTACCCTTGTGATTATTACATTTTCTGTAGCTAGTTTACTGAACGTGTTTTGGTAACTCAGTACACAGCCTCCATCTCAGATGGCGTACAAGATTTATTGTGTTTCTTAATGCTTAATAATTTTATTTTGGAGTTTAGATCCAGCCAAATAAGAGCCATAAGTCTTAATAGTGCTACATACGGCCTTCTCATGCATTTGATAGGACTCGAAACACAGTCCTCATTTTCTTCTCTGCCATGTATCTCTCTGCCAAGTGAAAGCCATTAATTTAGAGAGAAGGTAAGTATTATTTTAGATCACCTTGTAATGCTTTGCTGCCACATTTTATGTTCCTGGACAGCATGGTAGTGGAATGCTCCTCATTTATGAAGTGCAGGGTACAGATGGCAACTCATTAAAACTTTAGTGATAATCACCCTTCCTATGGAATTACCACTTAAATCTAGTTAGTGGAGGAGCAGGAGGAGTGCCACATAAACATGCTTCTTCTGGGTGATTTAAAAGCATATGGGATTGAGTGTTTTATGTGTGCCCCCTTGTCAGGAGTCCTCGGAGCAGACTGGCGGAATTGTAGAGCAGTTAGAGTTTAATGGAGGTGGAGGAGCTTTTGCTCGTGATCCCCTTGACAGTTCAGCTGTCGTCTCCAAGTGTATTTTTTTCTTAAAATAAAATAAAAAATCTTTTAAATACAGCTTTTCTGCAGAATAAATGGAGGCAAGAAGAAGTATGTGAGACAGCCTGCAAGGAGCTGTTTGGTCATTTCAAGGTTGGGAAGCATTCTTTGGGGAGTAATGCATCATTGTTAGATGGCCTCAAAGAAAAAAAGGTGCTTGCTTGTTTGTCCTCGCTGGCGCAGATGGTGTAAGAGGAATAGTCCCAGGGGCTCCCTGAGAGCTTGCAAGGTAGGAAAAATATTTGGATTCAAGTCTCAGCCCCATTACAGATTTTCTTTGGGACTCTGAGTGAGTCACTTATTTGTTCTCTGCCTCGGTTTCCTATCTGTAAAATTTCTGTGCATTAGGCTGTGAGAAGAGGCTCTGTGCCCCATGGTAAGCTGCTTCCCACCGGGAGGAGCGGATGAGTGAAACTTCCTGGCTTGCCCTGTGCTTTCCTGTCCTTTCTCAAGGGCAGAATCTTCACAGGTGACTTGTGCTTAGAAAAGCAGAGCTGAAAAGACTGGCTCAGCACACCTCTGCACAGGTGCTATCGTGTTACAGCGCCGTTAGCAGTTCAGCCCAACTTGAAGGGGATCCACAAATTATCCCTTGCAGTAATGAAAGTGGATCTGCCTTGCCTGGGTGATGTGGGTACATGAAGGGTGTTAGCCTCTTTTTCCTTTCCCAAGGACTAGTGCTGCCAAGTGCCTGTGCCCCAGTCTGCGGGGCTCTGCAGTGCTGTCCTGTCATGGATCTTGCTGGAGGGCAGCCAGAGGTGGGCAGGCTGCTCTGCTGCTGGCTGCAGGTTTGCTGGTGGGCTTGGGATGAGCCCCCAGCCAAAACTGGGCTACTGTTTCCTACATCTGTCTGGACTTCCTAAAGCAAGTAGTAAAGCTTTCCTGCTTTTGGCACTGCAAAGCCAAGGGCTGTGCTCAGCTCTGCTTCCCTGTGGCTGCCATGGTCAAACCTGTGCCCGGTTGTAGTGAGAGCCAAGAGCTCGTGTTCTTTGTGCCAGGGAAATGGCTCACGCTCGGAAGAAAGAATAAAAATGTTTGGGACAGTATCATACTTAGAATCAAATTTTACATTGGAGAACCATGATGCAGGCTGGGACAGTGAGGTCTTTTAAATGCAGACCTTTCTCCTCATTAAGCTGCATTTGATAGGATCATCGTCTGGTTGGTGTACACGAGTGAATTCCCAATTCTGTCCCTGCATTGAGCAGCCTGGTTGCAGTTCAGTCTCAGCCCTATGCTGTGTTGTCACTCAGCTGGTTGCCAGAGACTGGATTTAAGTGCCTGTAGGTGCTTTTTGCTTATCTTGTAGCTTGAGTTTTTCTTCATTCATCAACAGTCAGAGCTTTGCTGCAGCCTGAGCCCTTTCTGACAGCACTGACATGACTGAGAGGCAGCAGAGTTGGCTGGGGCTGTAGCTCTCTGTCTCAGGCCATTAGTGCCCCTAACCTGGTTTTGGAGGGATGTTGGTCATGTCCTGAGCTCCCCTCTGGGGTGAGCGCTGGTGTGGAGCTGGGGTGCCGCATGCAGTGCAGAGCTCTCCTCGCTGCCGTGGGAGCAGCACTTGGGATCCCAGCTCAGATCAGCCTGGCTCAGAGTTTTGCTGCTCCTTTGTCAAAGACCAAGAACTTTGCTGTCTCTCCTCTCCCTTGCGAATGCTTGTAGCTATGCCTGCTGCAGCAATGCCTGGCCCCTTGGGCTGCACCTCAAGGTGGATAGCCTGCAAACTGCCAAGGGTATGGTATGAGGCTGCACACAGGGACGGTGCTGTCCAGGCCAGTCAGATGTCCAGGGTTTGGTTCCAGCATGTGGAGGGGGAATAACTGATATCTCTTTGGCATGCTTGAGTAGAAATAAGGAGTTGTAGCAAAGGAAAAAGTAGCAAAGAGCTGGGAGTACAATTTGTGCTGGGCGTCTGCTTTTCTATGGTTCTAAAATGTAGATGCATGTTGTTGTATCTGCAAGATCCAGAGGGATGCCAGGTCTGTAGATAGCGGTGCTGTGTGTTGGGCGCTCTGTCACGCACAGAAGCTGCAGGTGTGTGTGCTGCTTCTTGCTTTGGTATGAGAAATTGGGTCAACAAAGTGCATACAGGTTTGTTTTCCCCCTGTGCATTTGTATGCTGGACAGCAAAGAATAGAAGAATCCACTTTCCTGGAAGGATTTAATCTTTTAAACAAGAAGCATTTGAAAAAGCACAATAACATTTGCATGTATTTGTTCCAGTATAAACACACACACTCATCGATGGCAGATGTGGAGGCTGCAGATCTGAAGCAGCACACACATGTGCAGATAGGGCAGAGCAGAGCTGCTGTTGTGTGCGCATGTTGGAGGGACTCGGCTCTGCTTTTTTACCACCCTTTGCCCCCAAAAAGAAGGAAAAATAGAAAGCATCTGTTAATGCTCCATATAAACAATAAACAAGCAAAGCAAGGAAAGGGAATCCCACCTGTTTCGCTGCCGTTGCACTCCGTAAGTTCACAGAAGGGCTCTCAGCTGCTCTGTTCTTGGGCTCTGAGAGCACTCGTGGTCACACTGTGACAGAGGTGTGTGGCCCCGTGTGCGGCAGCTTACATGGAGCTACAAATTGTATATGATGATAGCAAATGCATATTAATGTTTAATACGTTACAGCTCGTGCTGCTGGGATGTGGTGTCTCTGACAATTGCTGCTTTTGGTGGAAGCAAACCCTGAGGCCTTTTCAGTGCTGCTGCATGTTTATAAACATTGCTGTCTGCAGAGGAGGAAATGTGCTTTTCAGCATCTCAGAGCAGTAATTCTTCTCTCTTATTTAAGGGGAAAACTTCAAAGCTGACTGTTTGAATTGCAGCGATTATGTGTTAAGTTCCTGGTTGGTTTTTGCATCTTTTACATGCATTTAGCTGCTAAGTATGCAGATACCAGGGTATGGAAATAATCTGAACACAGAACTCCCCTGGTTCTTGCATGCTTGCTCGAGCAGTAGTTGTTCTGTGAAACAGCAGTCTTGGAATGCACATAGGACTGCACTTTAAATGGGCTCTCAGAAGGCAGTCCAACTTACCTGTTACTGCTCTGTGTGCGTTTCCAGCAGGTGCCATTTCTATTTTCATTGGTTGCATCCCTTTCTGGAAAGGCTGGTGGCAGTGAGTGATGCGAGGAGTGCTGGCCTCAACAAGCAGCTCTGGGGCGGCTGTAGTCCTGCTGCCGGCAGTGGTTTGGAGTGGGTCTGCCCTCAGTATGCGCATAGGAGGGTCTTCTGATAGAACAGAATGTGTGTAGACCTTCATTTGTGAGTGTAGGCGCAGCTGGAGCTGGGCACAGAGCTTGTTGGTGAGGGCCCATCCAGCACTCACAGCACTCCTGGGTCAGCCCCGACTGGCTGAGGCAAAACCACGCAGCACCTGAGTCTTTCGCTTTGTTTTGCCCATTTGTTCCCTTTGCCTGAAGATGAGAATTTCTGCTCGTTGTTTTTCTAGGAATTGTTTTTTCCCTCCTTCCTGAAAGTCAGCCCAGAAGCTGCTGGAGGCCGCTATCTCCAGAGGACTTGTGCTGCTACCAGACACTTCAGTCACTGCAGCTGCCATCTCAGGAGCTCTTCAGTTTCTGCTGGGTCATCCGCCCAGGCCTGGGTATTATTTTTACCCTTATGAAATGCTGCTGGATTTCGCAGGGCTGGGAGCTGTGGTGTCACCTCCTGCTGCCACAGGATCCGCTGCTCTCCCAGAATTTCTGGGGAGCAGGGCTGGCACCCCAGCCTGCATTGTACGTGGTGCTGGTGAAGGTGACGCCTGCAAGTACCCGAATGCATGTAGCTGTGGCTGTCGTTTTTAGACTATCGAGAGGGTTTGATTTCCCAAATAACCCCCTGAATTATTCTGTGTAATTAACTCACGAACTCATTTAAAATGATAACAGAGTGGGGAGGAAGAGAGGAACTGTTGTGGATCTTAGAAAACTGATAGTATTGCATCACTTCTCCCCACTGATCACAAGGTCGTCTCCAACAGCTGTTCAGGCGCAATTAGCCAACCCAGACTTCATGATCTGAACAATTGAAAAATTACAGGGGTCAGTGGCTCGGTGTCTTAAATTTTAATAAGTACATAAAACCAAAGTGCTGAGTTATTAAAAATTAATCCTGCTAAGCGGTTGTTTAGGCTTTGTGGAGATGGAAAGCCTCAGCGTGTCCATTTGTCCACTGGGGCTGGAGAAGCGCGGGCCGTTATCTCTGCGGCCTGTGCTGCTCTTCAGCAGCAGTTCAATGGGAACGCTAAGTTTGATTATTAATTTAATCAAGGTCATACTTTGTTTATGCAGAAGTAGAATGAACTGTGGCCCATAGTAATCCTTTCTCTCCTTGCTTGCTCAGCCTTTGTAATTCCTGTAAGCTGCTCATATGAGCAGAGTTGGGATATTCACACAGTCAAGTGGATATTGTGCCAGTGTTGATGATAGCGTGGCGCGGGCCGTCCCTAAGTACTGAGCAGTTCTATTAAATCTGTCAGCATTAACATTATAAGCCTGAATCCCTCCATCCCCCCCTTTGAGACTTCAGATCCCAGTTATAAAACTTGGTTGAGTGCTGTGAGCGTGCTTTCTGCTCAGTGCATTCTTCAGGAAGCATTCGACTGTGTCATTTATACAAGAACAAATTTGGGAACTTCTGGCTGTGCTGCTTCTGCAGCTTTGTGCTGTAAAGCCATGAGAACATAGAGAGGAAGGGAAAGCCCTTCCCTGACCAACCTGGCCTTGTTTGCAGAGGCAGCTGTGCACAAGTGGAATGCAAAGGGGGGAGCAGAGGTTGAGCCCAGGTGTGGGTTTTGGAATGAGACATCTATTTCCTTAAGTTTGTGTGCAGGAGTTGTTAAAGGAATCCGATAAGAATATTTGCTTTTATGTAAACATAAAAGGTATTGGGAAGATGCGTGCTATGGAGTTGCTCCAGGGGTTGCTAGAGCAATCACAAAGTGTTAGACACACACTCTGAACTCTCAGCAAACCAGAGGTGTGCTGCTGGGCCTTCTTCCTCCATCCTGAACAGAGGATTGAGAGTTCAGCTGGTGTTGATGCTCTGTAGCCCAAGTAATGGGACTTTTTAATGCAGTGCTTCTAACAAAGCAGCAGCCCCAGGGAAAGCTCTGGGCCTTCTGGCTCAACTGCCCCTCAAAGAAGGCAGGGAGGGGACATCCCATGGCTGGCACCATGTGTGTGCAGCCGCAGTCTGCTGACCGCGGGGTGGGCTGTGGGCAGCACAGTGCTGAACTCTGCCAGTTCCAAAGGGTCGGGCTGATGGTCATTGCCATTTCTGTCAGTTGTGGGGCTGTAGCTTATGGTCCCTGCCCAGGGCCTCCCTGTGCTGGGGCTGACAGACTTGGAGCTGGAGGATTGAAGCCTCCCCTTGAGGCTGGGGCTGCCCACTCTGTGGGTCCAGCACCCTTCCAACTGCCCGCGGGCCCTGAAAAGAGCAGGAGCCTCAGGAGGTGTTTGTAGGTAACGTTTGCTAAGTTGTGAGCTGACAAAAGACCTTCAGGCTTGATTAGGCAGCCGCTGCTGCTGAATCATAAGGCTGATGTGAAGAATCGGCACCTAAAGGTTTACAGCTAGAGTAAATTTCCAGGAACTGGACCACAGAGAGAAACTTCTTTTAGTGTGTGAATGTGCTCACAGCCATCCCTGGGAAGGGGCCTCCTGTCACTTCCATCAGCACCCCGGATTTCTTCCTTCTAATTAGGAGTGGTGGTGAGCTCAGATCAGCGTCCATTCATCTCTGTTGTGACAAAGCCGTTTGATGGCGAAGGCTGCGCGGGGGACTCTCAGCACTGCAGCCTTTTTCCTCCTTCCTCCTCCTGCCAGGGTTTGTAAAGGCCAAAGCCTGAGAATTCCTGAAAAATTAATGGGGCCTCAATGGGTGCTTTCCATCTGCTGCTAACCTCCCTCTCCCGAGCCCACCGCGGGTCACAATTGAAAGGCTGACAGCACAATGGCTGCACAGCAGCTGCTCTTTTGTATGCAGATGGAAGCCGGGCTGCGGGCCCTTGTGCTGGGACAGCCGGGGGTGGGGGGAGGGAGGCACGCACTCCTCCGACCCCACAAATGGCACTGCGAGTTGGTCCCTGTCCTGGGCACAGCTCCGTGCTGCGCTCTGCGTTGCTGCTGCCGGGGCTCCTGGGCAGGGTGCAGGGCTGGGGAAAGGTCTCTGCCTGTAGAAAGCACCACCGCCTCCCCCCTCACTGCAGTGCCTGAAATATTCTGAAGCATCTTAAAGCGCTCTGAGCTCTTAAATGTTTGCTTTTTTCCCATCATAGAGAAGTCCTCCTGGCTTTCCTTACTGTTCCTGTTACTGTTATTTCCAGTGAGCTGGTGCTTGTTTCTCAACCTGGCTTTAAAACAAGTGGTCGGGACTGTGGCTTGGCAGCAGCCTTGCAGGTTGCTCAGTGCAGCTGCAGGCCATTTCCTTACAGCTGCTGGGAGCTGCACATTACCCTGAGCCACGGTTCCTCTCCCTGCCTCAGTTTCCCATCCTGTGCACAGCAGTGAGCTGGGGCTCCGTCCCTGCAGCTCTGCTCCTCTGCCACCATGTTCTGCCACCCTGATGTTCTGCAGCAGCAGGCAGGTCACATCTCAGGCCTTGCTCTCTCTGGGTCTCTCTGGGGTTGGTTTTATACCCTGTGTTAATGTAACAGCCCCCACCAAAGGCAAAAACAAAAGGTGAGGAGTCTCCTCCATTTGGCAGTGTGTAAAGGCTTTTTAAAACTAAACAAGAAAACCAATTATTTTTCTAACTGCTTTACTCCTTCAAATCTTTCACTGTAATGGAGATTTAGAATCCATCACTGTTTAGCTATTATTTCTGTGTAAACAGAGTCATGCCCTATTGCACCAAGCAAACAGTCAATTTTTTCCATTATACTTAGCTGCAAATAACAAGGGTACAGAATGGATGACCCATTTTGAAGCATATTTTCCTCCATGCGATGCTCTGTGTGCCCATGTCCCCGGAGGAGGGGTGAGAAGGGTTAAGGCAGTGGCAATGTGGGGCCCTGCTGTGGGGCTGGGCATTGTGCTCCTATGGGCTGGTGTTGCTCCAGCCGGGGGCAGTGGGGCAGGCAGGGTCCCACGAGTTTTATTCCATTGCAGCCTTGCAGGCAATCCGTTTGTTGTGTGGAAGCACAGTGCAGGGGTGCAGCCAGCAGCTGTTTTTAAAATTAAACAGACCCTTGAGGTTAAAAAATCCACAAGTTCAGTCTTCACTTTCTTCTGTGTTACTATGTTTGGATTACTTCCAAAGCCTTGATAATTTTGTTCTATGGCATTGAGTCTGTTTGTTTACAGTTTGCATTTTCTTTCGCATTGCACTATTAGATTTTGCTCTATGGCTCCAAGACCTCACTGCTGGGTTAGGTCCCACTGTGCTGCAGATCACAGCTCTGCTGGTGCTCAGGCTGTGAGCCTTCCCATCTCTATTTGATGGAAGTTCCAAACCCCAGCACTGCAGGGATCCCTTCAGGACGCTGCACTGACCCCACTGCAGGGCACCTCAGCCGCAGAGCATCCAGCATCCCACAGCGCCCTGAGATGCAGCAGGGAGGACTGAAATAGCAAAGGGTGATAAATTAAAGGGATAAAACACCGTAAGGTTGTTTGAAAAAATAGCTTTAGGTAAGAAGTGTGTGAGGGCTGGGGTGTGGAGGGGAACTGGCTCTACCAGGTGCCCAGGCGAAGAAAGGGGAGCACCAATGCCTCTTTTGGAAGACCTCAACCTGATCTCCCCCCATTAAGAGAAGTGGATCCTATTGAGGAAGTTGTAGCACACGCTGTTGAGCTGACTGGGGGAGAGATAAGCAGAGGAGCTGCTGGGAACTGAGGTGCACGCAGGAGCTGGGGGACTGAGGAACAGTGTCCAGGGAACAGTGAGCTGAAGTCAGGGCAGTGAGCTGAACAGAGGGAGCCTGGCCATGGAAATGAGGTTCCAAATGGTAAGTGAAAGGGGTAACTGCTGTTGTGTCAGACAGTGGCAAAGGGACACGGGATGTCCCTTCTCATGCTGCACTGCCATGGCTTTCGCTCTTGAATTTCATCCCTCCTTTGTAGTGTCTTACTTGCACGGATAAGAAAGGGCTGCTTTGTTTTTCTTTTGAAAATACCTTATGTATAGACTGTTCCCAGCTGAGGCTTTTGCTTGGGAAAACCAGTTCTTCGGGTTAGCTTGTGTGGGGTATGTCCAGCTGTAAACCACTGCCACAAGGACATGCACTGACAGCAAAAGAAATGAAAACAAACATTTCTGAGGTGGGGCACTCTCCTCCAAGGGCTGGTTCTTACTGTCTTCTTTAAATATATGTGTAAGTGTATACGGTATAGCTGCAGTATATAAATGAATACACACTCCCAGCTGAGTGCTCAGCACTTGCAGCCCTGCATCCCAGTGTTAACCAACAGGGCCTTCTGTCCCCATTCCTCACCTCACTCCTTTTTTACCTTTCCCTTTGTAGTTGCAGAACAGCATGTTGAGGGTTTTGATTTGGTTTTGTTGTTGCTTTTCTTTTTTCAAAGCCACGAATGTGCTTTAGACAAATATAATGAAACAATAAAAAAAACAAAAAATAAACGGAATGGAAATAACTTCATGAGAAGTAACAGAAAAAACCCCATCAGCATCATCAGCTGTGCTCATACCAAGGCATGTGCTGCTGCAGTGCATCAGAGGCACTGCTGTTTGCTTCGTTAGAGGGTCCCTGTGCGCTGCACTGCATCCATTGCTGCTGTTCTGAAAGGGGCTGTGATGGTCCAGAACCACTGTTCACTTCGTTTTTTTTTTCCTGAAGATTGTTGTGTATCTGTTGGGCTTTTCATCCAGCATCTCACACACTGAGCTGTGTGGAAAGGAGTATTGAGAAACTATAGGTCTCCTACCTGGCTTTAGGGAGGAGTTTTCCCTTCAGTGGGTGGCTGGAGGCGGTGGGCTTCAAATGTTGCTCTGGCTCCCAGCCTGCACCCACCTGAACAGGGAGCGGAGCTGCCTGCTCTGCTGGGAGATGTTAGGGAACATCTGGGCCCTGGGGAGGAGGATCGCCTCCTGTGCTGCCTGGAGAAGCAGCCGTCTGCTGTCACGTTGCTGTCTGGGTGTATTGGTGACACCACAACGTCAAGCTGCAAGAATCCTTAGCAAGGTGTTTATGTTATCTTAAAAAGGGAAGCGAAATTGTTTCTTCCCTTTTTTATTAAGCGGTTGTGTGGGTTCAGACTCTGTTCTGGTGAGCCTCTAATTGGCACAAAAGGGCAGTTTAGCTGCACCTTCAGGAGCAGTTGTCAAACAAGCTGGAATTGTTTGCCACTCAGAAACATATAGTAGAGCCATCTACTATGATTTGCATCTTGTTTTCAGCCATTACATAGTGCAGCAAGTTATTTCATTGACATAAAGAGAACAGCTAATGAGTATGCTTCTCCATCTCTGCTGCTGTTGCTCCAAGAAATGCTGTTATTAACAGCAGCCCTGCTAATAACTGTGGCAGCAAGGGGCTGCTGGGGGTCATCCTGCCCCAGAGGAAGGAGTGTGTGCCTGGGGAGCTGCGGAGTGCAGCAGGGCTGTGTCAGCCCCGGGCTGGGGGTGCTGCACATGTCTGCTCAGCTCAGCCCGAAGTGTTCAGTGCAAATGTTGGCCAACGCCTGTTGGGAAGCAGGGCAGTTGTCCCAGCCGAGTTGTTAGTTTAACCTTTTGTTCTGATCCTTTTTGTTGAGCTGATGATTTAGTAAAAGCTGGGAAGAGTGGGCAGTGCTGTTATTCTTCGCAGGTCGGGACCGGGATCAGCATTGCACTGTCTGAGCAGGAGGGAAGAGCCAAGGATATAGGGAGGGCAGGAAGTGTGCAGCGGGATCATGGCTGCGTGGTGTCCTGGCAGCCTGAATGCAGGACTTTGCTCAGCAGTGTTGGCTCCTGCCTGACCCTCTGCTCCTTTCTGCTTTGGTCAGTGAAGCGCAAGGTGTGCTGCACACTGGGCTGTGGGATCCTCGTTAGAGCAGGACTGTGTGCTTGGCTCCTTAGCACTGCACAGGACGTGGGCTGCCCCACTGGTGCCTATCTGACCTTCTGCAGGCACTGCATCTTCATGTCCCCACACGTGTCCCCTGCATGGTGCACATTGCTGGCAGGAGCAGTGCACCCTGAGCAGTGGCCATTTACCGCCAGCAGTGCGGCAGCACAGCTTAACCTTTAGGTTGGCTGTAATGCAGAGATCTGTCCTTTTGCTTTCATTGAAGTGTGCAGCAGCCTTTTAACAGCAGAGGAGCCACAGCAGCTCTTCCAGCGCAGGTGTCTGAATGCTGCTTATTGATCCAGGGGGAAGGAGGCACCCACTGTGTGCTCAGCTCCCCCTGGTTTGGAGAGTATAATGAAAACTTCCCGGCAGAGCTGTGCAGGGCTCTCCCTGGGCCCTCCACTGCTGTGCTGGCAGTTCGAGCTCTCCCTGCTGTCCCTGTATCTCCAGGAAGGGCTGCTGAGCTGCCATGCTTCTGACCAGCTTTCTGCTGCCGAAAGCAGGCTTAAACAGAGCTCAGCAGCCGTAGGCACTCATCTTTAAAGAAGGCAGATGCTGTAGTGCCAAGGGTCGGGAATTTTGCTTGAAAACCCCTCAGGGAAGCAATCTTGCACCACTCCTGCACAGTTGTGCCACTCAGGGACTGGAACGGAGCGAGGGGTTTACCCAACTGGGCACAGCCTTGAAGGCTCGGGTTGCATTCTGTTGTTGTTTTTCACATTTCTCTTCAGATCCATCTGTGCTCCCAGTATCCTTTTATGTTGCTATTGTGAGTGTGGTCAGGTCAAACTCCTCACTTTTATCTCCACTCTTTGGTAGGTGATGGGCATTTGGGGAATAAAACGCTAAGAGCGGGGCTTAACGGGGCTTTGTGTGCTATTGTCCAGCTGTGCTTGAGAATGCAACAATAAACAGCGAAAGGAAGTAGAGCTTTTAAACAGACCTGTTTCTTGTCTTCCTATTCCTGTGTTCCTGGAATATGACAAATTCTGCTTTTTACTCCAACTGTGTGAGTAAAAACAACAAGGGGAGGTGAGTTCAGTACAGCTCAAAGAGTCTGGCTGTCACGTAGTGGTTTTTACGTGTGCACCTCTGTCTCTGCGCGTACATTCATGTCAGTATCTGTTTTGGAAGTGCCATGTATTCATGGCAGTTTTATCCCCACTTGGTGCACCCACAGCTCTGTGGAAGCTGAGCACCTTCTGGCAGAGGTGGCTTTGGAAATCTTACATTGAAGTCATGCAGCAAATGCCAAAGTCTTTGCTCCTTTCTGCTTGCTTCTGGTTGTTGTGCTTGAAGCTGCCGGTGTGAAGGGTTTGTGTGCTGGGCACAGCACCACGGGCTGCAGCATCCTGCAAACCCATCCCTGCTGCGAGTACAGAGGATGGAGATATCCATTCTGCTGAGAAGCAGATAAGAAAAATAATCTAACCTATTCCACCCAAATAAATAAGGCTGAAAATAAATCTCTCCCGGTATTGTCTTTGCAAATATCTTTTAAATTGAGTCTGAGTGACAAGATGTGGTTGAGTCACTATAAGATCATCTCTGATAGCACTCGAGAACCCTTTCCACGTGTGTTTTATATGCCGGTTGTCAGTGCAGCTGTACTGATCTCAGCAGTGCCCTCCGCTCGATGCCGATGTTGGAGTGATGATGGGAAGTGGGGACGGGGATACGTCCAGAGCACTGCAGGTGCCCTGGGCTGGGCCTGCAGAGCCGGAGGGACTGCACCTCCTGTCCATGTGCAGGGGGATATGGGGCCAAGGGGACCACGGTGCTGTGAGCGCACAGCCTGCATGTGCCCAGTGGGATTTCAGATGTTGTTTAGCTTGATTGCAGCCTCCTTACAAAAGGAGTTAAGATGTGGCTCGAGAAGATAATAGAACTATAAATTGCGAGGCAAGTTCTTACAAAATCAGTAAATTATTCATTTACCAGTTCCGTGCGTGTTAATTTCATGTTGCTATGGCATCTCAAAATGGAGGAGGGAGGTCAGCCTGTGAGCGCAGGGTGAGCACAGAGCACGCGGCTCTCGGCGGAAGGCAGATAACGCACTGCACACAGCCTTCAGCCGATGATGAATTGCCTCTTTATCTGGTGCTGTCCAGGGAGATCCGAGGCAGACAACTGAAAGAGATGTCTCATGCTAGCTAACGTTTTTTGGAATTAGACCAAAACTCGCACATTACAGTCTTGAAATCTGTTTAAGGATGCATTGTCTTAGTGGCATCTCTTGTGGGTCTGCCTCTGGAGATAGACAAATCGCAGCAGGCTGAGAGCAAACTCATGGGGCTGCATCAGCACACGTTGCTGCTCGCTCTGCTCTCACCGCTGGCCAGTAAAGCTGCTTACAGGAAATGAATTTTTCTCTAAGTTCTGTTTTCAGGAAGGGGACGTTCTTTTCTGTTGGTGCAGCGGGTATTTAGCTGTAATTTATTAACGGACAGAAGAACTGCTGTATTGCTGCTGATCCAGAGCTGGTGGTGTGCCTTGCTCTGTGGCCTTGGCCGTGCCCTGCAGTGCCGTCACTAACGCGGAGCTTCCTGCTGTGCTCAGCTCGCAGGCAGAGCTGCAGGGCTGGAGTGTGTGTATAGACTGACAGCAGGGAGAGATCTCTTCTGATGTTGATTGTATCTTATGTTCTGCAGCTGCTGCTTAAGCACTGAGAACACTTGCCCTCAGAAGACATGGTCAGGGGGTGGCCAATGGCCAGTGTGTTGGTTGGGCTGTGCATGGGGCTGGTGAGGGCAAAGCAAATGCTTGAAGATGGAATGCAGGTTCTACTTCATAGCAAACATTGTGGGTTTGAAAGTGGGAGTCTTCGAGTTGTTTTAGGTACAGCAGCCAGACAAAACGAGTTATATATTGTCTCTGTCTTAACCAAACTATGGAGCGTCTCCTGGATAAATGGGGCAGAAAATTCCTTGGGGTCAGAGAATCCAGTTGTATTCTTGCAGCAAGGGAGAACTTGGAGCAGCTTCTCTTCTCCTGGCTGCCTCCGTGCTGTGTTGGTCCCAGCCATCTTCAAGACAAAGATGGGTACTCCATACAAATAGCCGGGAGCACATAGAGCTGTGTTACCCAGAGGGAAACAGCAACTCCACATCAGCGGTGTTTTCATCTGTGGTGCTTGGTTAATTGAGCCCACTGTGGATGATCAGGAGTAGGGGTACCTATTTTTTCCCCAAGACACTAAATGTGGAGAATATCTTTGTGCATATGGGGAAGTGTTTGTGGTCTTTAACACTGAGTAGTCTTAAGCTTTCCTGCTGGCACACGTGCTCACCGCTGCTGCACTTCAGGTAAGAAGATAATGATCACATCATTAAGACACTACTGAAGCTGGCATTACTTGTTAGGTCAACATATCGATCTTGACATTACGCTGCAAGATTTTTGTAGATAATGCCTATCCGTCCTGCCTCTTGCTCTAGGAAAAGTGAGAGAAAAAACACAGAATTAAAACTCAACACAAGCAACTTCACACAGATCTCTTCCCCAAAATAAAAGCCCTTTTCTTCTTAAAGGATCTGTTCTGCAGAAGCTCCTGCCTCGTTGCTGTTGATGAGATTATGGGCAGATTTTCCTTAAGTCAGTGAAAATCCCAAGGGAATTGCTGGGTATGTGGGCAGATAGTTTGGCCACGGGTTGCACCTGAAGAGCCGGGTAGCCTGTCTGTAACTCTCTAGCTATCCTTTAAAGCCTGCTGTCTGTTTGCGTCACACCTTTATTCTGAGCACATTAGGAACCATGGAAATGCATCTTATTTACCATAGAAAAACCTTCACTTTTCAATAAATTTCTGGTTTTTTGGTTATCTCTTCTGTATTGAAGCTGTCCAAGCCAGCTTTCCTGATTTCTCTGGGCTCTCCTTATGATACGCTACTTCCATAAAGGCTTTTTGGAAGAATAGCTCTGATTTAAGTAATATATATTTTATGAATGTATATATATATATATATATATATAACATATATATAATGCATGGTTTACATTACCAATCTGGCATTTTAATCAAAGCTCACGGACTACAGTGTAACAGACCCTAAAGCTGAAAGCGATGGTTCCAGAAATGTGTGATGTTTTCCTGCCTGGCTTCTAGAGGAGCAGTGTTTGCCCCTATGCTCAGCTGCTTTAATGTCCCTTGCTGCATATATTTCATTAAGAGAGGTCCATATGGTGTGTCAGGGAGAAGGGGAGTGCGGAGCAGAACCCATGTCTGCCAAAGAAAACTGTTTTACTCTAATGTTCTGCGTAGTACAACTTTTGGGGAAAAAAAAACAAACAGTGTCAGATGGGTGCTGCCAAATTTCACAATTTACTGAGAAATTCAGGCTGTTCAGTGGCCTTTTTTCCTTCGGAGCACCCCCGTTTCTGGAGCCTTGTGATTTACACAAGGCTGTTCATTTTCCTTTGGAAAATCTGTTGTTGAAAAAGAATGTGGAACCGAAGGGCTGTCGTGTCAGTGAGCTGTAAAAGCCTCAACCGAAGGGTATCTAAAGCATCGTAGCTTTGCTGTGCAACTCCAGGTGGTGGGATGGGGAGGAGCAGCACTGGGGAGCTGGGTGTCCTCGGAGCACCCCGTGCTGTCTCACGGCTGCCTTTGGTCTCTGCTGAGCTCCTCGTTGTTTTTGACTCATGCACTGAAGCTCTCCAGGTTCGCTTGGGGTTAGTTCACACCGATAAACAAAACCTGTCGCGGAAACGTACACCACTTTGTACCTCTTGGGCTCACTCCAGGAGCCGCTTGGAAGATGCCACCTAATTAGAGCCTGGGGAGCTTAAGGAGCTGATTCTGAATTTCTGGCACTCAAGACAGATATGGGTTTTATCCTTCGGATCTCGCAGGGGCCCGGTGTGCAGATCTGGAGAGCTGCAGGGCTGATCCTGGTGGGGGTACAGCACTGAGCACAGACCTGCACGGCCTCAGCCCGGCTGTCAGCAGCTGCTGTGAAATACGGGCTGTGTTTTACAACATTGCAGAGTGACACTTTATGGCAGGTAGGTGTTATAAATCATCAGCGAGTAAATAACATAACGTGTTTGTTTGCATTAGCTGCATTCTCCTGGTGCGGAAGTGCTGGCAAAGCCCTCAGTGGCCACAGCACGTGTAGAGGAAAACCTCTGTGTTTTCTCCAGTTGTGGCAGCGTTTGGGCTAACTGTTACTGAAGTTCCTCTGAAGAGATCTCCCAGGCTGTTACAAACCTGTGCTAGGGAAGGGAGCAAAGCAGCAATGAGCACGGCAGGCAGGAGCAGTGCTGGGCCTCGTGCTGGTTGCAGGCAGGCTCCCTGCCTGGTGCAGAAAGCTTCGCAGCTGCCCCTGAGTTCCTGGCTGCTCTTTGTGACTGTTTCCTCCTGCTGGGTCAGCTTGAAATTCACTGTGCTGAAACTCAGTTTTGCAAGAATAAAGCAGAGAAGATTTTGCTAAGAAATCACGAGAATGTGAGAATAAGGAGAGTCAGAAGGGCCAGTGTCCTACAGCACCAGCAGCAAGGTTAAAACCTGGCCACTTGCAGTCTGCTGCGGATTGAGTTGCGAGATCAGCACTGTGGCCCTATGTAGGGAAGGGTTATAAATCTCCTTCCTCATGACACTTAAAACTGGGTTAGCAAAAGCACAAGCAGAGCACAGCAGAGAGCACTGCCGCCTCAGCCCCTTGGGGATGGGACAGATCCTTTCGCTTTTTCTAAAAACATTTTCCATCTTGCAGCTGGCATTTGAAAATAAGCTATTAATAAATGTTTCTTTCTTTTTTACTGTTCTTTCACTTTGCCCACTTGAAGCGTTGGTTACAAAATGAATGCTCTGCTCGCTGCCGTCTTTTATCACGCAGCGTTTCCAGCAGACGCTGGAGAATTCAGTATGTACAATTTCCACAGTGCTGGTTTTCCCTGTTCAAGTGCTATAAGTGCTATTTCTGTCCCTTTGTATCGCTCTCAGCCTGGGTTTCCCTCTGTGCCAGGGATGCAGTCTGCCCCGCGTCACACGTCAGCAGTGGGTGCTGGGATGGGATGGGGCTGCAGCCACCACCTCTGACACCTTCTGCTTTTGCAGACCAAAACACGAAGCACAATTAGAATACAGTTATATATCCTCGTAGTTATTAAAGCTTGGATTAACATGACATAAAGTTTTGTCTGGGGAGCCCTTTGCTGTGGCTCAGGGAGCGTTTTTGTGTGACAGTAATAGGCTACAGTTAATATACTTGAATGATACCAGAATCTGTGTAATAAGACAGAACAAAGGGGGTTTATTTGAGGCTGAGTTACAAAGGTGGAATTATCACTGTAACAATCCACTGAGATGGGAGCTTAGTTACTGTGTCTTGACTTATTGCAGCATCAGGCGCTGTAGCCAGTGAGGCAGAGTTTAAAAATACATAGACGTGTCTCCGAAGGACACCTTGTCAGTCACCTGGGATTGATGTGTGGACCTGTCACCTTGTTCTTAGCGCCAGAATCCTCGCTTTGCCCATTTTTGCACTTTGCTTGATTTACAGAGCCTGTTTGCCGTGATTCAAGAGCCTCTTGTAGCGCTTGGAGGAGAGATTCATCACTGGGACATAATCCATTCAAATGGCTTTTGGGCAAGAAGTAAAAAATGTGTGGAATGCAGGGGCTCAAACCAGAACATCCCCTGGGAGAGCAGCGGTGTCCACGGTTGGGCTGCCAGTAACAGGGCGGGCTGTGCCAGCTCTGCAGCCATTGTTTCATGCCATGGTTTGAGTTGGAAGGGACCCCTAAAGACCCTCTGTGGGGCTGTGCTCTGGGGTGCAGCCCAGCACTGTGAGCCAGGTGTGCACTGCAGTTGGCAGAGCACAGCACCGTGTGTGCCCACCCTGCTTGCTGCCCTGGAGCTGCTGCAGCACTCTTCTGCAGATTAAAAGTCCCCAAATGCAGAAATGTGAGCTGTGTTTGATGGGGGTCGAGGGACGCGGGAGGAGAAGCTCTGCTTAGCAGAAATGGCCCCAGCAAAGCATTCTTTAATATGCAAGTCAGTATATGAAAAGAACAATAAAAGGAAAAGGGGTCTAGCAGGAAATAAAATGAAACTTTTTTTCATTACAGTCAAGGAAAACTTAGATGAGTTTTTCTTTGCTAATAAACTGCACTGTTTCATTTTGCAGCTGAGCCTTTTTCTGAAGCTGACTGTGGCAATTGTTCAGACTTCTTTTTTTCACTCTGGGCAATAAAAAAGCCCTTCATGCATCAGGAAACATAGTAATGCAATCCTTGTCTTATCTTCACACTTATTCAGCAGGTAGTTACGGAAGGGCAGGGGACGCCCTTTGAGCTCTCGGGTTCTGCTGCCCACGATGTCTGTCCATCAGATCCACTCAGCTGTGTCTGCCCGGTGCTGCGGTTCTGCTCCAAAGCACCCTGACTGCAGAGCTGGGTGTCATCACCGAGTGGGGGGAGAACCCGTGCTGTAACACCCTTGGCACTCTCACACGTAGCAGAGGGGTATGTGAGCAGTTTGTTCCTCTGTGGCTCTGTAGCTGGGTGTAGGGGAACTGCTTGGAGTGATGCGATAGTGCAGCACAGAGCCCCATTGCCACCACACGAGTCACGGTGTGCTGCCCCTACGTCTCGATCCCGGAAAGTACTCATTTGTTCTGTACCCATATTGTGAAAATGAAATTGTCATCTTCAAATAACACATCTTGGAAGGGCTTAGTTGGGCTTAACTGTATGCTGCAAGTTGAGCTGCGCTCAGCAGCAGCTTCCATGTGTTAGGGACTGCTCCCGAAATAGTTGGTGCCAGACACAGAGTGCAGGGCATTCGGAGGAATGGCTCTGATGCTCTCTCTGGCACGAGGCTTTTGAAGATTTTACTGCAGCTCATTACTGGGCATGTTTGTTTGTAGTAAACAGAACAGCTGCTTGTGTTTCAGTGTTGCATTGATGGGAAACGTGTTGGGTTTGGAAAGAGAAGGCTTTGCGCTGTCACATACTTCTCCAAAATTACTGCTCCACAAATATTTGAAGCTCTTTTCTCTCACTGGGTTTGTCCTGGGCTCTCCCCATCCAACCATCCATCCATCCATCCATCCATCCATCCATCCATCCATCCATCCATCCATCCATCCATCCATCCATCCATCATCCCAAAAGGAGCCAGAGGTAGCGTGAACTGGATCAAAATTTGGATGGTTTGTGGCTGCCCAGCGCTGTCCTTTGCATCATTTTGATGAGTGTCACTGCTCAGTGTTACAGAGATGCTCGTACCTTCTTTCTACTCCCTTTGTTGTGGAGCAGACTGGATGGGATGCTGACCGCAGTATCTGCCCAGAACCCCTCCGGTGTGAGCGCGGTGGGAGCTGCCCCCAGAGCCTGCACTGTGCAGACAGCACCACTTAGGTGTTGTTTGGAAAAGAAAACAGATTGCAACTTTGCAGCGCTAATATGCAAACGAGCACTGTGAAGGGAGGAAGAATTATTTCTGCTGACGGCAGCTAATGTGCCGTGAAAGTAAAATCGCAAACTGCCTCGCACCTGGCTCACCGAAATGCTGAAGGAGCACTGTTCTGCCAGGAGCCCACAGTGCAGAGCAGTGAGGGCAGCCCCATCCCTGCCCAGCAGCACCTGTGGGTGCTGGGATGGATGGAGTGCTGGGGGATGTGGGACCTGGGCTGGGGCACACCGCTGAGTGCTGAGCCGTGCTGCAGCTGCGCCTTCACCTTCACAGCATTCGGTGTATATGAGCCTCAGTCTGGAGGGAGGTGGGTTTGTGGAGTGCTCAGAACTGCACAATGGCTCCGCTGCTCCTTTGGGAACGCAGTGCTGAAACCTCTTTCCCTGCCTGGTGAAGCATGCCCAGGGGATGGCTGACCTTTATGGTGGCAGGAATCATTGTGGGCAGTCAGACCTGGCTGCAGGACCTGATTGTGGAGCAGACCAGGCTGGGCCCACATCTGGCTTGGCTGTTTTGTCTCCATAAAAGCACAACAAACACACACATGGTCTTCAGCAGAGGAGGGATAACGCTGCTATGGCCTCACTGCTCCTCATGTGACCAGCTGCCTTTCTTTAATCATCACCTCCTGATATTAACGAATTGTTACAAAGGACTTCATAAGGAATTGCATGTTAAGTCCATTCGGTTTGTCCTGCTGCACAAAGCTGCGTTTCCAGGAGAGCGGTGGCCATTCCTGCATCTCCACTGGGAGAGCACATTGAGCAGCTCTGGGGCCTCGTGTGGGAGGGCAGGAGTGCACAGCACCTGCCGGGCGGGTGGGAGCTCCTCACTGTGCCCTGGCTGGGGGCGAGCCCTGGGATTGCCGTGATTGATTGGCTGTTTTAATTTCAGCCCTGATGGAGCAAAATTAGTTTCAATGATATGTGTGTGTTGAATGAAATTGTAGTTTTATTAGCTGTAATTGCCAAATAAGACTTTTTAAAGACTTGACTGCTGGGGGGAAAGATTGCTAGCAGTGGAATTTGCTCTGGCGCAGTATGGCATTGATTGTTACCGCGGTGCACAGCACGTGAGCCGTGGGTCGCTGAGACGTCACCGCGGGACGTCGGGACGCTCAGTGAGGAACCGCACCGCGTGTGCCCGGCCCCCGGGTGTGTGCAAATGTGCCGATGTGCTGCGGGTGGCATTCTGCTGCCATGCAGCCACGGCTGCCGGGAACGTGGTCGTGGTCACAGCTTTCAGGCCTGTAGTGGGGGCACCATTGTTTCTGGCTGTGGCGTGCGGTACGGATCTGTCTCAGTTTGTGCAGAGGGAGGCTGTACATCAGCAGGAGCGCATTGCTGGCACTCAGATTTCACATGCACATTTAAAATAATCGCACCTGACAGTTTACTAGCAGCTAAGAGGCTTTTCTGCTTCTGGAAGCAAAATATTGTAGGAGTTGTGCAGTACGTGTAAATAATTCGAGGAATTGGACAAGAACGTCCGGCACTCTTTCTCAGAAGAGCTGAAGATGACAGACCCGTACAGTTTGCAGACCCGGGGCAGAAGGGTAGGAACGCAGCACAACACGTGTCGCTGAGTGTCATCCTTGTGTAGCTCCTGCTCTCCCAGGGCCTCATCCGAATGGGCACAGCGCTACATTGCAGTGTGTTGCTTCATTTCTCTGCCCCAAAATGTTTCCCTGCGGGGCTGCAGAGCTCAGAGCAGCCCCAGCCCAGCCCTGCCCAGCCCTGCTGTGCTTCCTGGGAGTGGGGGGATCCCCACCTGCACAGGATATGTCAGGAGCTCAGCTTTTGGATCAGAACAGACTTGCCAGGACTGGATGAGGAGATGTGAGGAATAAAGGCTGCTGTGTGTTGGTTGGAGCTGTGAAAGTCAGTGGTTTCTCCGTGGAGGTTTCACTGAATGAGCAAACTTGATTCAAAGGGAAAAGAAAGAACTTGGGAACATGAAATAGGGGCTGTTGTCACCCCTGTGCCTGCATGCAGATGCCCTGCAAATAACAGCAGCCACAGTGTCTGCGTTTATTCCCGCTGCCCCCTGGGTCTGCGGGGCCGTGCGGGTGCAGAGTGCAGGGCTGTGTGGGTCACCCAGAGCCTTCCTAAACAGGGTGGTCCTGGGCTGTCCCAGGATGGTCTCTGTGGGAACCGGTGACCAGCTCTGGTTTGAGTGCAGCTGATGTGGTCCAGCGCCCAAGTCCAGGTTGCAGAAATAAAAGACCAGATATGAAGTTTTCCAGAAAATCCCCAGTCTGAGTCATTGCCGCTTTCTGGCTGAGTATTCACTGATTTTGCGGCAGGTTCAGCTGCCTGCGGTGACTGATTGAAACTGCTGTCCTCGGGCAACGCACGGAATTGCCTCTCATCTGCAGAGAGGATTCAGCCTTCTCACTCATTAGGGCGCGAGCGGCGATGGGCTGCGCCGGGTTTGATCATCTCTGACCGCTCAGGACGGCCCCGTGCAAAGGAGAGGAGTTGAAAATCCTTTAGAGGAAAGTGGGAGGAATGAATGGAGAAAAGCGTGTCTTCCAGTTCTGGCTGGATCCGTTGCATTAAATTCAGAGCTTTTCTGACTACAATTAATAGTCATCTTATTTAGGTCATCCTGGTTTTGTTGCTTTAGATGTATGTCGCCATTAAAGTGGAACAAAATCAAATAGATTTATCTCTGCGGATCCCTTTGTGAACTAGTTGGGCATATTTTAAATAAGCCTGGAGCCGTTAGGATTATTAAAGCCTTTGGCTCCTCCATTTTTTTTCTCTTTTCTCCTCTTATTCCCCATTCCTCCTTCCAGGCGGTGATTAAAGCGGTGCTGTGGCCCTTCCTGTTCTCAGAGCCCCAAGTAGGTTGGAAAAAAGAGGTTAAACAAAAACCCATTACCTGGGCTTCGTGTAAGAAGCTGGGTCTAAATTGGGTGTAGGGATGGGGTGTGCTGTGCTGGGGAGAAGTCCTTCACATCCACACAGTGTCCATTTGCTCCTGGCATTGGGCGTCAGTAAGTGCAAAGACTCTGTTCGTTCTGTAACACTCTCATTTGTTGCTCATCATTAGGCTCCTTTCAGCCACTGCGCTGAGCACTGTAATGCAGGCGTTCACATGGCTTCCACAGCTCTGTGCACTGGTCAGGGCTGCCTTGGATCACTGCCCAGGCCCCATGGCCCCGTGCTATGGGGCAGATGGCCCTGCAGCACTCCAGGCTGCAGACAGCCAGGCCTGGAGGGGCAGGATGGGTCTGGGGGAGGATGGGTGTGAGAGTTGCTGGGCCTGAAAGAAAGATTCCTGCAGGACAGAGTGAGGCTTCGGGCTTTGGGCTGAGACCAGGAGAGCTCCCTGTAGAGCAGCTTCTGAGCACTGGGCAGTGCAGGAGCCACGTTGCAGAGGGGTTAACTGCAGGAGGGTCACCGCTGCCTGGTGCCTTGAGTTTCATCTACAGGCTTCGTGTTTTTTCTCCCCTTGCAGCAGGGATCAATTTGCTTACTACGGGATTTCCTGCCGGTTACCTTGACTGTGTCCCTTATTTCTCCTTGGTGAAGACTCGAACAAGCCGCTTGTGTTAGACACACAGAGAACCGTGAGAAACGGGCAGTGTGAGCGGCAGTGTGGTTTTCTCATTCTATTCAGCCCTTTGTATATTCAAATTCTTCCAGTTTCAGCTCTTGCTGTTCTGCCAGATTTCCATACCATTGATGGGTTTTCTGCATTAATAAGTTTCTTTCTCCTCCTCCCTCCCGTACCCTCACCACCTTTTTGCAACCGGTGAAAAGTTTCTCTAAGCACTGCCCTCTGCGTATTGATTTCCCTCTCCTGCTTGTCTAACCGGCTCTTAGATGTTTTATTTTGCAGAGTGTTAATAGAATTTTTCTCTGGCCGTTGCACTCTGTCTATTCAGGAGGTTTCAAGAAGTCTCATTGTGTCACCGGACTATAAAGGAAAGAGCCTATTCTTCTGCTACAATGGCTGCCCTACAAAATAACACAGGGTGGGGTAAACTCCAGAAGGGCAGAGACGGAGATAAAATGTTCTGACCTTAGGAAGCAGAAAAGATAACCAATTAGACATTGTTAGAAGGGCACCAGCTGGCTCCAAGAACACCCCCCTGATTATTGCTTGTTACTGGTGTGCTCCATCCAAACCTGACACCAGCTGCAGGAGCTGCTTCCCCTGCCCAGGGTTCTGGGCTCCAGCCTGAGGGTCCCAGCCACAATCAGGGGTCTCTGTGTCTCCAGAACTGGCACTGAGTGCAAGAGGTCATTCTTGCTGCCAGTGAGGCCAAGAGCTGTGAGAATGACAAGTCAGAACTGCTGTCTAGACGTAACGGTGGTGCAGAGATAAGTGATTGCGGTGGGTGAAGGGGAGCGCCGTCCTTATCAGCATCCCAGTATTGCTCAGACCTGTGCATTTTCTTCCTCCAAGTGATGAAAGGCAGCAGGACAAGTGGCTCTGCGCTTAGTGTGGTTTGGATTTCCATTGCATCAGCATCGTTAGGTCTCAGTGACGGTGGGCATTAGGGAGGCATGCTGTTCTCTGTCTCCAGCTGTCGCTAACACGCTTTGCAAAGCACTTTGCAGAAGTTAAGAGCAAGTTAACTGGAGACAGGTTTCTAAATGCACCCTGGTATAGCAAAAGGTTTTGCTGCACTGTGTTTTTGCTGAATCCTGGAGTGTGTTTTAATGCAGCAGTTAAGAGAGGCTCAAGCTGTGTTTTGCCACCTGCACAGAGCAGGCAGGGGCTGCTGGGATGGGAGGAGGAGCCCATGGGGGCATCGCACAAGCGAGGGGAGAGTGTAAGGATGTTGTGAGCCCTTCTGAGCTGCATGGTTTATAGAAATCCTGAATGCATGAAAATCTCATAGAAATCAGTGGGGAAAAAAAAAGGAAGAAAGATACCTTAAAAAGATAACCATCCCTGATGTACTGTGCAATTCAGCAGTGGTGCAGGTCTTCATCAGCCCTTGGTTTCAAACAAGGAGCAAAAAGCCTGGAAGTCTTTTCAGAGAGGTTGCAGGACCTTTCCTGCAGCGTGTGGGACTGACCTGCAGCCCCTGATCACCAGTTCAAAACGTGATGAGAAATCCCAGCCCAACAACCTTCTAAAATAAGTGTGAAATGTTAGGTGTGGCTGCACAGATTAAATGGAGGTGGAATAAATCATGCAAATAGTAATGAAAGTTGAAAGCAATTTGGTTGCACTTCAGTACGTTTCATCAGTCATCTCTCTTCTGAAGTGGAAATGCCAAGCCTGATGCGAATTAAACTTTCTCCCCCTTCCCTCTGCCCCCTCCTCCAGCTTTTCAAAGGGCCCTTTGAAACCCTCTGAATACCTTTCTTGGCTGACCAGATTTTGCCCTGCTCCCGCTCCTTGAAACCTCCCAGTTCTCAGCCAAGGCAGCAACTCTGATTTGGAGAAGTCACAAGCGTGATTTGCATCCATGATTCCTCCCTTGGCCTTCCTTTATCTCTACAAAAGGGAATGAGGCCCAGGTGGGGCATGGCAGCCTGGACGTTGGGCTTTGCAGGGTGTCAGAACTGCTAACGTTCACTTTTCTGCTTTAGGATCAGATATCAGCGAGCACACAGGTTGGAAGCAGCAGGTTTCCAAGGGGCAATGCTGACTCTGAGCCAGAGGAAGGAGATGTGATGCACCTGCACCGCCTGAGCCGAGGCCTCCACCATCCCGCTGTGTTTGTGTGCCTCTGCCAACCCAGCCGGGTGTGTTAAGCACGCCTCTCCCTTGTGTCTTGCAGGTAGAGGACGCCATGCTTATGTTTGACAAGACGACCAACAGGCATAGAGGTAAGAGAGCGGCAGCTCAGCCGTCACCTTTGTGGCAGTGTCGGTGTGCTGAGCACAGCCAAAAGCAGTGACCACGTGGCTAAACTTTGTGGAGCTAAATCAGCAGAGCTCCTCGTGCTTGGCACAGCTCCCTGCATCATGCATGTGTACGGAGGAAGGGCTGTGTGGCATGTAATGCCACATCCCATATGGGTTTTCATATTGGAGGTGCCTTTTGTGGTCAGCTGGCTGGCTTACCTTCGGGAGGATCACTGTCGGGCTCTGCACTGTCCCCAAAGGTGGTGAAGCCCAGTGCCAACATGTGGCACAGGGAAGGGAGCTGCATCAGAACAAGGGAGTCTCTGTGTCCGCACTGTTGGCCCCATGGGATACGCATCCAAGCAGGATCAGCCCCAGCCCTGCTGGGAGAACTGCTTACAGTCCTGTCCCCTGCACACTCAGCATCCCTGCAGTGCTGGTCTCTGTGCTACCCGCCTGCCCTGTTTGCAGTGTTCTCAGGAGAGCCATACTCACAGCTTGGGGTGCTGCAGGGCTGCTGGGTGCACACCAGGCATTGCCATGTGGCACAAAGGAGCTGGAATCCAGACATGCTGGTGGCACTGGGGGGTATTGGCTGCGGGCTGTTTTTCAGGGAACCTGTAGTGACATTCCCTGGCCCAGAGTAGAGCCTGGCTGTTGGCTCAGCTGGAATCATATACATATGGTTGTAGGAGAGGTCACCATATAGGAATACAAAGCATGAAGACCACAGCTGCGCTTCCTGGATCTGCCTGTGTGACAGAATGCACAGAGGCTGTAGCTGGGCAGTGGGTGTTGGGGTGGGCTGGGTGTAAAGTAGTAGGTTGAGACCAGGACATCAGGGTGCCGAGCCCTTCGCTGGGGTTGTGAAGCTCCAGGCTGCTCATCATGTGTCAATTACAGACTGAGCAAGATCTCCAGAAGAGGAATCCCATCCACATATTTCATTGTACAGATAAGGTTTCATCATTGCTTGTACAGCTCTGAAAATGAGCTGAGGATTGTTGCAGCGTTATGGCCATTCCTTTCAGCAGAAATAAATGATGCTGCGGTCCGGGTGAGTGCCTCATGCTGAGGAGCAGAGCTCCAGCAGAGCCCTGGCAGCTGGGGAGCCCCAGGGGCACAAGGAGCACTGTGCCACCATTCCCTCCCAGCAGGACTGATGGGTGCTGCCTCCTCCTGCTCTCACAAAGCATGTTTGGAGGCAGTGCAGCTTGTGGCTTCTGCAGGGATGCTCAGCTGGAGGGCTGCCCTCTGCCCCTCACACTTCGGCCATGTCATTGTCCACGCAGCAGCTCTCGGAGGGGCGCTCTCAATTGACAGAGCTGTTGTCTCAGCCACGGCTGCTTCAGCTTCCTGGTCAGCAGTGGTGAATAGTGAGTCAGTGGGTCTTTGTCACTCAAGGGCAGCCCTGCTGGGATCAGCCCAAATTCTTGCGGGAAGGAGCCAGCCCTGCACCAGGGGGACAGCACGGCTGAGCTCTGACCTTCACCTCTGCCATGGAGCAGGGGAAGGAAGAAGCAAGCATGACAACTCGGGAGGCGCAGCCGTCTTTGGCTGAGCTCAGCCCATCTCCCCAGACATTTTCTCCTTCCCCGTGCAGGTAGCTGCCACTAATCAGGCTAATGAGCTGCCGGGCAGGCTGTCATCGTGGAGCGGGTTCTGTGGCATCGATCGTTTATAAAATCACCCCGGATTTTACAAATTGTGACATTCTGATTGTGTTGGAAACACATTTAAAATGCAGTAGCATGTGAGCAGCAGCGTTAATAGCAATTCTTAAAACCACTTGTGGGTTGCAATCTGTATCGTCAAATTAGCCAAGGGAAAGAGAAATGGCAGATAAAATATCCACTGTGGTTTACTGTAGTTAGTGTATGCCTAGAATGATCAACGTGGGCAAGGAGAAGTATTAGAATTCACTCTGCTGCTGGAAGGGAGATGCATTTCCTTGCAAGCAAATGGAGAATGTTTGTTGGTTTAAGGCTGTCCCATGTGTGCTGTCCGTGCGCTCTGCTCGCAGTTGGTGTGGCCGTGCTACTGTGTAACCCCCACAGATGGAGGCAATCCCAGAGCTGCTCAGTGCTGAGCAGTGTTAGTAATGCCTTGAGAGACATGGAGGGCCCCCCCAAAGAAAAGGTTGACCTCACCGATGGAGCACAGAACTTTTATACCCTTTAAAATGTTATCAAGCAAACCACTTTGTTTCCTCTGTGATGTCCTTTTGTTTTCTGATACCCAGTCATTCCTTCATGGCCTGTGAAGGAAGTGAGAGTCAGAGCTGCTGCATCTCCTGCTTGTCTGCCTCACCACACTGATGGGCAGCTGTCAGTTCTGTGCACATGGCATGGGAGCAGCGCTCACTGCTTGGAGCTCTGTTGGTAAAGCAGTCTGCCCTGCTGGGAGCAGTGTCCTGCTGCAAAGCCTCTCCTCATGGCGTGCTCGCTGTTCTTAACAGTGAGATGCAAAGGGTGGATGTGTAGAAGGCCACTGTCCACATCCCCTTTTGTACGATCCCAGTTGGTTTTGGGCAGTGTTGGTAATGTGGAATTTCTGCACCCTGCTCTGTACTTCTGCAAGGAGAAAAAACACCGGAGTTCTGTAAGCGCTGTGGAAGATCACTTTCATCACTTTCTTTGCTGCCTAAAATTTCACAGAGCTGAAAATTACTGGGTCAGTCTTGAAAGGATTCAGTAATTGGAAAGAAGAACCGAGGGTGGTGTTATTTCGTTACCCTTGCAAAGAGCAGATAAAATCTTGAGTTCAGCATTAGTTATTGATCTTTGGGGTTGGAGGGAACCTTGCAAGTTGATGATGCCCTTCTGCCTTCGCTGCGCAGACAGCTGTGGGGTGCATCCCTGGGGTGCCCTGCACGGAGCTTCTGGCTGCTGAGCGAGGGCTGTGGGAGCAGGCTCATCTCCTCCTGGCCCTCGGTTCTTAGCAGAAAGGAAGGCAGAGTGCAGTGTCTCCTTATGGATGAATTTGCTTAGGAACCCATTCCTCTGCTTTCTCTCTGCAGCCATTAAGCATGTAGGTAGACAGGTGTCAGGAGAAGGTGATGGGGTGAGGGCAGTGCCCATACCCTGTGCTGCCTGCCGGGCTGTGTGCTGTGCTGCAGCAGTCCCACAGCTTCAGTGTGCGGAAAGGAAAATCTGAGAAAGATTTGACTGATTGAATCCCCCAAGTCGTAATTGCTGGTATTAAATGTAATGCTATATGTTTTCCAAAGCCGTGCAGCCCCCAGAGTTATTTTCATATCAATTAACTCTCACGTGGTTAAGAATGGCAGGGGAGAGAGGAGGGAAGTGACAGCATGTGATTTGGGCTTCTTTAATCTTAAAGCTAAACAAAATTAAAGAAAGACAGGCTGTCTGCATGACGCGAGCTGCATCCGGTACGTGGGTGCTCAGAGCAGCTCCCCAGTGTAGCGTGGGGCTCCATGGCCGTGCTGCGTGGCTGTGCTGTGTGGCCGTGCTGTGTGGCCGTGCTGTGTGGCTGTGCTGCGTAGCTGTGCTGCTGCCCAGGCGCAGTCCCTGTGCTCACTGCAGGAACAACTGATGCTGCCAGCGGGACACTGCCGGGCTCTGCCAAGGAGGGTGCTTTTCTCAGGAGAAAAACTGCCTTTTGCGTTGTCCGACTGCCAGAAGCTCAGTTCTGCCGTTGACCTCTGAAGTTCTAATCGACGTTTTTCTAGATGAGGTATAATTAAGAGTCACGGCAATTATTTGTTTATTGCTGTCTCTCTCAAGCAGAGCAAGGTCACGTGCGTTTAAAAAGACGTCGCTAAGCGGTTTTGAGGAGGGTGTTTAAAACATATAGAAGTGATCGCCTGCTTTGGTCCTCCAGAACACAGCTGTGCTGGCAGC
This sequence comes from Excalfactoria chinensis, assembly GCF_039878825.1. NCBI lineage: Eukaryota > Metazoa > Chordata > Aves > Galliformes > Phasianidae > Excalfactoria > Excalfactoria chinensis. The sequence continues at coordinate 7,752,223 of NC_092843.1, read as the reverse complement.
AGCGTCCCGGCTGCACCGCGCCAAGGGGGCTGGGATGGAGCGTGCAGCCTTCAGAAGGAGGGGGCTGCAGGGATTGCTCCTTCTGGCTCGGACCTGGGGCCTTTGGAAAAGCATCCGCACCGGGGCTGGTATTTGTTCAGTGCAATGAGTGCTTTAAGAGCTTTGGATGAAAGGCATGACATAAGATATAAATGGAGGCGGCATTATTGTTAGCGCTTTGCTGGATGAGGATGGCTTTTATTCCCTTGTCACTTCTATCGCTTCGTAAATGAGCCTCTGGAGAGCTCGGCTGTTTGGAGCGCGGCGTTCCCGGCGGCGGAGCCCATCCCAAAGCGGCGCTGAGAGGAGCAGCAGCTCCGTGTCGGTCTGCTGCCCACACAGCGGGCTGGGGAGAGGAGCTGCACACGGTTTGTAAGCAAATATTTGCTTCAAAATTTCCAAGGAGGGCTGTGAAGATCAATTAGTTCATATTATTTACCATTTACAGACCTATCAGTGGAAGTGGTGATGGCTGAGCTGCATTGCCATCATTCACACCTATCTGTTGGGTTTGCAGTTATGACATGTGCCATATTAATATTTCATGTGTGTACGCTTTTAATATTACATCCTGACTTATAAATATTCATGCCATAAACCATATTAATGACAGCAAGGCTGAAGCAGAGCACTCCCAGCTCTCTGCCTCCCATCCTGAGGTCCGTCCCACGCTGGGTGGGATGCAGGAGCTGGGCTGTAGCCCATGGGTTTGGAATGACCCACATGGCCCTGCAGCCCACCCATGTTCTGCTCCATCCCCAGCACATGCCATGGGTCTGTGTGCTGTATCCCAGCCCTGCCTCCCGCACGGTGCTCCCAGCACTGCTCACTTCTTCTGTTCCAGCAGCTGCAAAGCAAGCAGAAGGGGCCACCAAGCCTTGTGTCCCTCAGTCCTGTGCTCTGCTTTCCTGACCGGCACCCATTGCTGCTGCATCGGAGCACCTTGCACGAAGTGCAGAAATAAATGCACTTAAGCCAGCATGAGCCCTGCATCCTGGGAGGTTCCGCTTCAGAGCAGCAGATAGGTGCAGGCCACGCTTCTCCAGGTGATTATGGGATGTCCCAGGTGGCTGCTGCCGCTCTGTGCCAGCCCCACACTGGGCAGCACCACCTGAGGCTCAGAGCAGTGGCCCAGCTGGGTCCTGCTTCTGTTCCTCCTTGCTCCATTCTGCACCAGTGATGGAAACTGCATCCGGAGGTTCAGAAAGAACCTACAGCTGCACTGGCCGGGACACACGGAAGGCACAGATGGTGCGAGTGCTTCTTCTGAAGGAGGGAGAGCTCAGCTTGCTGGTGGCACTCAGGGGATGACATGACATTTTTATTTTCTCATTTTACAAACAAATGCGGTAATAAAATGGGGAAAAAAAAAGAAGTCCCAGCAACCTGCAGTAAAGGTTGCAAACCCAATGCAGCAGTTAGCTGGGAAGTCTCCAGCTGCACAGTCAGACTCTAAGGTAGAGAACAACTTAGAACATTGCGAAGGACGGGATCTGTAACGCCCGTCCCAGAGGAGGTGTTGGTGGAGCTCTGGGCTGGGAGCCTCCAGAGGAACAGGGGCATTTCCATCCCATAGAGCCTCAGTTCACAGTCCCTGCCTCGAGGAGCTCCCATTCACTCAGTGCTGAGCAGTGTCAATGGCTTAATGTAATTAGGCTGCGGTAGCATTGGAGTGTGCAAAGTAAATCAGTGGAGCCTTTCTCATCTCTGGAAGGTTCTTCAGGAGCCTTAAAGTGAGGATTGTTCAAACATTTAAAACAGTTTTTGAATTATAATGGTTCTGTTACATGTCAGCACGCTGGAGCTGGGCTGGGATGAGTGCTTGCAGCAGGAGCAGCCAGAGACATCCTCGCAGCACTGAGAAGGCAGCGAGGTCATTTAATAGGACTGCAGTCCTGCTGTCTCCTTCCTCACCACTTCTGGGCAGCCAGTGTGAGCCCAGAGACGTTAGCAGAGGTGCCGATAATCTGCACATGGAAGGGAGCCCGCGCCGCGCTGACTGCTCGCTGGTGGGACCAGAAGCCTTCTGCCTGCATGGAGCAGCAGGACGAGATCAGCAGGTAGTGCTGCGGTCTTGTGGGACTGTTGGAAAATGTTAATTGCGGAACCAGGCCAGAAGCAGGAGGAGAACAAAATGCAGCATTTACATAGATGGGCAGTCTTATAACAGCGAGCAGAATTAAAATCAGCAGAGTGACCTTGAGAAAGCAGCAGCTATTGCAAAATGTGCGGTGGGAACACGGGGCACCCCGCAGTGCTCCGTCCTGCTACATTCTGTTCTGCTCCCAGTGCAGTGCTGGAAGCATCGTGGTGCAGCCTCTCAGTCCACACTGTGGGTGCAGATTTCTGATTCCTAACATCCATGCTCTGTAGCTGCTGGCTGTGATGATAAAGGTTTCAGAGCGTTCTGAATGCAGTGGGGACATTCCCAGCAGTGTGGGGGTACAAGCACTGCTCCACATCCCTCCCATTCTCTCCTGCTGCCGGCTGGTGCTGTGTGCTGCCATTGCCTTTCCTTGCAGAACAGCACAGCCGTGCTCAGAGCTCACAGTGATCTGCTCGAACAGCTAACATCTCCCCAGCCCCTGGAATCCAGCAGTTATGGTGACACAGTGCTGCTGTCCAGGCAGTTGTTGCCCTACAGTGAACAGAGTGCAGTTCCTGTGCGGGTACATTCCACCTTGACATTGCTCCTCTGTTAGCACCTTAGGGGCTGTTACATCACTGCCGTGGGTGCTGGGATGCTGGGCTGTCACTGACAGAGCTGGTGTGCTTTGCTCCACTGCACATCGGTTCTCTCTTACCTGTGCTCCAAAGTATCCTTCCCAGAACAACAGGTTTTAACTCAAGATTTCTTTAATTAGGCTGATAAATACATTCTGGCAAGGAGGGATTGTGCTTATTCTGTGTGTTGTGTTTTTTTACCTATGGCTGAGGTATGAACATCTGGTGCTTTTTTTTGCTGGGTCTGATAGAATAAAGAAGTTGAAGAACAGCTCCTTGCAAAAGGCTGCAGGTCAGCGGATTTGTTGGGGTTTCTGCTTTTTTTTCTTTTTTTTTTTGCTTCTAATTTATATAGTGGGTTTTGGACCAGAAGGAGCACCTTAAACAAACATGTTCATTTGGAGATTGTTCTGTTTAGAAACACCTCTGGATGCTCACAGCACTCAGCGGAGCAGCCAACAGGGGCACTGCCAGGGATGGGGCACCACAGCTCTGGGCAGCAGTGCCAGGGAAACCTTCCCCCATTCCCAGGTACAGCTCTGACCCATCCCCACACATCCCCAGGGAGAAGCCCGGCGAGGGGCTGTTCTGTGTGAGGGGCTGTTCTGTGTGAGGGGCTGTTCTGTGTGACTGCAGCAGCAGCTTCAGGGCAGCTGTTGGGTACCCCACAGGGCAGCAGCCTGCTTGTATCCCCGCGGTCAGGGCTTGGAGGCATCGGCTGCGGCGCAGGGTGGGCAGCACAGGGCAGGAGCAGCTGCAGAGCGCAGAGGGGAGCAGCTGCAGTAGGAAATTAGTCATTGGGTGAAGAAATGGATTTGATAAATAATAAAACAGTGGCATTAACAACAGATGCTTTCCAGGTCAGGTGACTTTGGTAGAAGAACCCAACCACTGTGGGCAGCGGTATGAAAAATAGGTGTCTGTATTTACTCATGGGTCCGTACGAAGAGGTATGTGACTGAGCCCACAGGGCGTGTGCCCCAGGTGGGTGCATGCAGTGCTTTGTCCCTGCATTGGGTGCCTGTGAGTGTCAGCTCTTTGCAGCCCAGCACCGATCTCTCCCTGAGAAAGCCCTGCTTGTTTTTATATTCCTACCTTTTCATTTTATTGACTGTTTTGATTTGTGAAATACCACGTCCTATACAATGGTTCCTTCATGGTGATTTAGTACGCTCCTCTTATCTTTCACCTCAAGTCTTTGATAAGAGTATTTTAAAAATGAAATTGCTACCTGTCACCATTATCAGCTCTCAGCTGCCTTCCGAGGGGAGGGGGTTACTGAGGGCACAGGCTTCCAGAGCCAGGGCTGATGGCACATGGGCTGCCTGTGGGGATGGGGCACAGGGCTGTTAGCGGGGCTCAGCATGGCGATGGGGCACGGTGACCAGGAACACCACAAGGGTTGGCACGGCTGCTCCTTGCCCTGTGGGCAAGCAGCACTGCTGTGTCTGGGTGCTGCCCTGGCGCAGTGGTGGTGTTTGGGTGTGGGGTTGCTCCGTTTGCCCCCAAAGCCATAAATGCCCACCTGGGGCTCAGGTTGTTGTTACCGACATCGCGACGCTGCTGCGAGACTCCTGTGTGTTCAGGTAATTGAAATGTTTGTGATGACCGTGCGCTGTGCCTGCCGAATGTCATTTATCAGTGGGAAGGCATCAGCAGTGGGAATATCAGTAAATAGAACTGTCTGACATGGCAGGTCATTTTTATTTTAATGTAGTAGATTTAATGAACTCTTGTCTTTATAATTCATGGTACTTGCAGAATGCATCCATTTCCTCTCCTTAATGACGTTCGTTACAGATCTGTCCTTTGTTAGAGGGCTTTATTACGGCTGTAGAGCTCAGCTCTCCCCGAGTCGCCGTGATACGCTCCCGAAGCACGGAGGGCCATGTAATGGATTGTTGCCCTTTACATTCAGAACTATTAGTGATAAACATGGCCTCAAACTTCCCCGAGTAGTTCATGCATTATTAATGGTCATTACGACAGAGTCTCTCTGCAGGTCGCTCACCAGCCCTGCCATGTGTGCGAGGGACACCACCGTGGGCCCTTGTGTGGTTGGGTCACAGCAGTAGAAGTCCCCATATCTGCCATCGAGTGATTTAATAGCATTTGTGTCCAGCCTAACCCAATCTGCCTCACCTTGCAGAGAAGGAAAAAAATAATCCTGCATCAAAATTACTGCTTTTGGAACTGTCTTGTCTCTTTTGAGTAGGAACTGGAGACAACTAGACAAGCTTCAATGAAAGCGAATAAAGAAACATTACTTTCTGAACACAATCTTCTGTTACCAGTCACTTTTCAACAGACATTCAATCAAAATGCTAATAGCAAAGGCAACAAGGGAGCGAGGTTATTGTAATACTAATTGATAGGCTGTGGGGATGGGTTGTGATAAGTGCTGCTGAAGATGTATTTTAGAAATATGATTCTCTTTAATTACAACGATACTAATAAAAAGGAACAAATGATTTAATGATAGTTTTCTAGGTAATGGCTTAAAGATTTTGTTCAAGTTATTTTGTAGTCTTTAAAAAAAACAAAAAAAAAACAACAGAAACGATGAAATCACCTTAAAAATAAAGCTGTCGTGGAAGGTAGTGACTTCATCCGGACTTGTGTGGCTATTTTGCATCAGAATTAACTCTGTCAAATATGAAGCTCTTGAATAAGAAATCCAATCATTTATTTATACAATAGACTTTGCTGGAAGCCCACAGTGGAAGGCACGTTGCACGTAGGAATGCATTTACTATCTAATGCATAGAATAATTAGGATCAATTATGCGGGGGGTTTAGGATGTCTTGCAGGAGGGGCAGGCTGTGCTGCGGGGTGCAGGTCTGGCTGTGGTGTGGGGTTTCTGCCTGCTGTGTCCTGTGGGAGCTGAGAGGAAGGGCAGCTCGGATTCAGCTAATTGTCGATGGATTAATTGATAGTGAAACAAAGGCGGCTTATCCGAGTGGAGAGGTGTTTTGCTTTTGTTGATATGGGTGGGGGCTTTTCTGGGGCAGGAAGGATGAGCTCTCCTGCCTTTCAATTTGTCAGGCTCTCTCTCACAGATCTGCCACAGAAGAAAGGGTAATTAATAGGCTTGAAGTCATTTCCGATGTGTCAGTATTTCTGCCTTGCTTCCAAGTGATAATGTTCGCTGGCTCGAGGCCTCCAGGGAGCCTTCCATCTTATTAACTTGTCTGGGAGAAGCAGTGAGTGGGGACAGCTTGGGCCAGTGGGTGACATGAAATAAGGATTTGTGGTGTAGTGAGCTGTAAACACTGCAACCGATTGAGTAAAAAGTGGGAAGGAGAAAAAATAAAAGAGAAGGGGAGAACGGTACTAAAAAGGCACTCGTCACCGGTCCAGCAGCACCTGGCAGGGGATGATGTGCGTTGTTTGGGCTGCCCTGCAGCAGTGACCCCAGTACTGCACACTTCCCAGTGCCCACATTAGGAGCTGGAGTTGTGGCCCTGCATCCAACCCCCCCGATGTGTGCCGATGGTCTTCAGCCCCTTGTTGGCTGCTGTGCCCTGCTGCGTGCACAACATCACCAGACCAAGACTGGGAGGGGAAGGAGCAGCCCTACTGTGATGCCAAAATGTGTACTGAGGGTTTTGGTGACTGTTCCTGCTGCACAGCTGTGCTTGGTCCTGCTGGGTGTGAGCAGAGCTCTGGGGCAGCACCCAGGTGTGGTTAATCCTGCAGATGAGAAGTCAGGTGGCTGCAGGTGGGCTCAGCTTTCTGGGTGTGCTGAGCTGCTCTGTGGCTTCAGCAGAAGGTGTGGGATGCTGCAGGGAGAGGTAGAGGAGTCTGTGCCCTCGCTGGGGCAGAGCAGGAGGAGATGCCCTGGAGTGGTGTTCTGTGCCTCTGAGCTGCTGTGTCTCGTGTAGTGCCGCTCGTTGCTGCTGTTGGAGCTCTGACCTCTGGACAGATGCGGGTAAATGGAAGGGTAAGCTCATATCCACGTGTTTAGTCTTTTGGGGTTGGTGTTTTAAGTTTTCCTTCATAGCAGAAGTGTGAGGGTGGTTTCGTTGTCTGTTAAAGACAGACCCAGTGGAGGCAGCGCCGGTCTCAGCCACGTACAAACTGTTCCTTGGAGATGTTCCCCTTTTAGTTTTTAAAGCAGCAGACCTTGGTGTTCGGGGTCACCGGGAAGGAACAGGATGTCTTGTCACATATTGACAGATTTGTTTCCCTCTCTCCCCCACTCCTGTTTGTCAGGCTCAGTTCTCATTTTCTGGAGAAATGATTGTGACTAAATGCCTCTGACAGCCTCTTTGCAAAGTGTGAGGTGGGCACGATGGGGAAAGCAGCCTCCTCAGATCAGTGCTGTGATGAGCTGCTCCCTGGGACAGCTGGGCTCCTCCACTGCTGTGCCTGTTCCTGCACAGCAGAGTTCCCCTTGTAAGCACTTACTGGGAAGGCACCGCTATAATCTAATTAAAATTTGTTTTAATATTCTGTGAAAATTAAAACCGAATCCTTCCTGCTTGAAAGAATGACCGTGCATGTATTAGTCCTGTGTGTTGTTGTTGTTGTTGGCTTGCTCAAATATTAACGCTGCCTGCATGCTCAGAATGGTGGTTTGTGTCCATTAGCAGAGCTTAATTCTCAAATTAAATGGTGAGCGATACAGAGGAGGTGGAAGCTGGTTGCTGGATTATTATTTTAATGCTAATGGTACATCCTGGAGGAAAATAAGGGAAGGGGGTGCAGTGCGATGTTATTGCTGTGAAATGAAAATAAAGCCTCGTTATTTGAGGATGGGATTTAGTGGCTGAGGGTTTGCTCTTCATCTGAATGCTCCCAGTTAATTGCCTGCTGAGAGATGGGCATTGCTAATGCTGCCAGGAGTGTCCCAGGCTGGGGATGGCGGCCGTGTCAGCCCTGCTGGAGTTGAGGGGTGCTCATCTGCTCATCTTCCCAAGAGCCGGGAGTTCTTTCCAGCTGAAGGACCCAGATAAGCACTGCATGTAGCTCTGGTACGGGGGTGGAAAAGAGGGGAACGCTGCCTTTCAGGTGGTGGGTGGGAAGGCTGCTACCTTCAGGATTGGTCCCGTGAGAGGGAAAAGCTTTTGGGAAGTAAAAAAATACAGAACTTAAAGCTGCAATTTATTTTTGAGAGTTCTTTTAGCCTTGTGCTGACCGTGGAGAAAGGACCTCTGGTTGCTGAAACCTCTGTGTGCAGCTCTGCACAGCTGCCCTTCCGCACGGGCTGGAAGCACGCTGCAGATATCTCTGCTCCCGATCTATTGGATGCTTTCATGACTGACTGGTGGAAAGTCTGCTTTTGTGCGTGTGTTGCTTGTGGACAGAAGATAAACCGGGTGCTGCTGGGGTTATCTCCAGTGCATAGTGTGGTCAGAACGCAGGGGAGCAGCGGCCCTGGGCTGGCTGTGAGGGATGGAGTTCAGTGCCCAGACAGGGAAAGCCACTGCAAAGCATCACTGCAGCAGTGTGGGGCTCAAGGCTGGTCTGGGGCTGTGGGCAGAGCAGAGGGGATTGGCAGCACTGGGCCTGGCTGCTGCCCTCGTGGGAGCCGGGTGCTAATAAAGCTGTACCAGGCTGAAAGGACGTGGAAACACCGCTTTGTAGCTATGGCAACTCTGGAAACAAGGGCTGTGTGGAGTAGTTTGAAGGAGAGCCCTTATTATCAAGAGTTTAAAGGGAAGGTTCTTAGAAACACAGGAGGCTTGGCAGGGTAATTAGACTGGCTGCTCTTGGAGGAAATGTGGGCTCTGGTGGAGCATTACTGGAGCATCTGGCCTTGATGAGAAGCCCAGCATCAGCGGTGTTCTGCCACCCAGCTCCTCTCTGTGCTCTTGTTCTGCCTGTCCCTGTGCTCAGGGCAGCTGAAGTCAGAATGCTCCTGGTTAATGGGTGCCACCCATGGTCTCGCTCACCTCTGTTGTGCTGCCCTGCAGCAGGGGACATGGCAAGGTTAGCTGTGTTCAGCCTTGCTGCAGGTTCTCTGTGTGCTGTTGGCAGCATCCCAGCTCTGTACCTGGGTTTGTCCATTGCTGCCAGGTGGTGGATAGCAATGTACTTGCCTTTTGTCCACTGCCTTGAGCTTGCTAAATGGCTTTAATGTTCTGCAGGTGACAGGCTTGATAGAGGAGAGGCAGTGTGATGCTTAGTTGAGAGTGATGATTTCCATCCAAAGCAAGAGACCCATTGCCTCTGCCTTTCATCTCCCAGAATAGTGTGGTGCAGTTGGTGCAGGAAGCCACAGCTGAGAGACCAAAGGGCTTCTTGTCCTTGCAGTGAGGCAGGTCCTGCAGCTGTGTCTGGCCCTCACCGCACCCTCCCCTGCTGCCTCCAGCTCCATCCTTCGTCGAGCTTCACAGTTCCTTCTGGTTCAGTTCAGTGTGTGATGCCCATTTAAAGCCCAGATTGTAGGGCAGGGGGAATCAGCTGGGCTCAGCAGATGTTGAAGCAGTCTGATAGATGACTCACTTTATGCTGGCTCCCATGGCTGTACAGTCCATCGAGGGAAATGATTTTAGCTGCTGACCTGTACTGTGCCCTCCTGAGGCGTAACCTTGCAAACAGGGCTGCGATGTTTGTGTGTCCTGGTGAAGGAACGCACCGAGCAGTTGATGGAAGCCTGCTGTCAGGTGGGTGTCAGTCCTGCCAGACTGAGATGACAATGGCATCATGCAGTGGATCAAAACATTAAGTCTTTAAAACCATATGTTCGATGTGTCATATCACAGGAGCTTTATATTCTTGGTGATAATGATCAGCAGTGCGTTATCTGTGGTTCCACGGCTGTACGTTTCTTACAGGCTGATAAACTTTGAGCTGGATGGAATCAATCGGGCCTTGTCCTTACTGCTTCGATCAGCCTCAGAGGCGTGCAGCCAGGGGTGCTAACGGTGGAGCCGGCACCTCCATGTAGTTGGGTCTGTGGTGTGACCCCTCAGTACAGAGGAATGCCCACCCCAAAGGGCAGCAGGCCGGGTGGGGAGGCCTGGGGAATGGAGGAAACAGCTTGGGCACGAAGGAGGTGGCTGTGCTGCCCACCAGCCCGGCCCTCCAGCTCGATGCTCCACAGCAATATGTGTTGTTGGTGCTTGGGAAGAATGCTTCACTTGCTTGGCATCTTCCAGCAGTAGGTTGGAATCAGTAGGTTTTTTTTTTTCTTCTTTTTTTTTTTGGAGTGTGGTGATTTATTTTGTTAAAAACCAAGGCATTATTCCTAATTATGCAGCTTTATGAGGGTATGCATAGCGGCATTCTTCCCGCGGTAGGCTGTGGGAGCTGGCATAATATTTAAATAGGAGCCCTGGGGAAAGGACACGCTTGCATTCAGAGGAGGCTCCGCACAGTTGCGGGCTCAGCCTATTGAACTAGCGTATAATTACCTCTATTCAGCACTGCCGCTCCAGTTATCAGCCGGCCGTCAGGGGAAGGCCAGCACTTTAAAATGACATAGATTGTTAGAGAACATCAAACTTTTTTTAATACAGTTAATGATCCTCAGCTATAAATAGTCTGTTCCCATTGACTGGCAATAAGGCTTTTGTGCTGCGCCTCGCGGAGCTGCAAGGCTTTTCTTGGTTTGTTTTTTCCTCTTTCTCTCGATGTACCATAAGGCCTTTCATCCTGATTGCTTTACAAACAGCAGCCCTCCCTTTCTGCATCAGAAGATGTAGTTCCTACAGAGCAGGATTTTGCCCAAGGTCGCAGAGAGGTGAGAGGTGATGGGTGAGGGAGGCGTGGGCCTGTCGGCTCTGTCCCCATGTTGTTTGACTCTGCACCTCCCATGGGGATGGGAGCAGACTCAACATCCCTGCACCTCTCCAGTGCCACCCGCTGGTCCTCTGGGAATGGCTGTCCCTGCCTCGTTAGTAAGACAGACGGCTTTTGTGTGTGCTGTGCCCCAGGGGGTTGCTCATTATCTTTCAAGTTGGACTAGGGGTGTAGGTTAGTGAAGTTCGGGCCTTAGCTGGGGCTGCCAGCTCTGTGTTCCCCTGCTGCCGGGGTGTGTGATGGAGACCTGTGTGCTGATGGAGGAAATCCTGCAGCAAGAGAGCATGCAGAGAGGCGGGGGAGCAGTGTGCTTTGCCCTCGGTAGTTGCATCTGGTGACTGTAATTTGATTTGTACCTAAGGTGAGCCCCAGCAACTGCTTGAAAACTCAGCATGTGATGACCACAGCTCATTGCAGCTCTCTGCAGACAGGGCTGCTTTTACACACTGCAGCCAACGATCCCATTTTTGCAGCTGTCAATGATGGCATTTTCCTCGAAAACAGTACAAAAGACCATTGACTTCATTTCTTCTGTCTCTGGCTTCATTGCTCCTGTGACGGCTGGGCTTAAACCCAGAACTGAAGATTGAGGTGGAGCAATGTCAACAAGAAACCCCAAGCTCTGCTTTCCCAGCAGCGATCAAATGGCTGCACCCTGACTTGCCCAGAAGTCGCAGTGAGATCTGCCACAGCTTTGTTCTGTGGACACAACAGGAAAAGGTCACCGCATAAACACCTCTTCCCCAAGGCAATCTCTTTGTCCGATTTGAAGGCCAGGAAGCAAAGGGTGCTCTCACTTGAACCTTGCTGCCGGTGTGGCAGGATCAGGCCGTGTCTCAGTGGCTGTTCATGCTCCATCCCCTGGGCTGGGGCTGCTGTGGATGTGAGCAGTGCGTGGCAGGTGGGAGCTGGGGGTCTGGGCCGGTGGAGATCGGAGATGGTGCAGAGACATCCAGCAGTGGATGGGGAAAGGATGGGTACCCCAGGCAGAGCTCGGTAGAGAGCACCTTGCTTTGCTGTCCCTGTCGGTGTGCTCTTGAAAGGCAGCTGCCAGGGAAGCAAAGCTTCCCATCATATCTGGGGAGTGTTAGAAAGCACACTGGAATTTTAGATGTGATTTAGCAGGGGGGCTGGGTTCTGTGCCTGTGCTGTGCCCATCTCAGAGCTGTGTTTTCCTTTTGTTACCAGCAGATCCGTGTCATAAAGCTGCTCGCTGCTGTGTGGTCCCTATTAAAAGTTTTCTTTCCCAGGGTGATTCTGCTCCTTTGTTGCATCCGGTTCTCAAACACTTTATACTATCAAACAGCAAAACTGCTTTTATTGATGCAGCAAAGAACAATGGGATCTCTCCAGCCGTGCTCCCAAAATACACTCTTGGCTTTCTTTATGCCTGGCTTCCCATGGTGGAAAAAATGATTGTGATACGTTAGGTTTACTGCGGTCACTTCAAGAGGAGATTGGTAATACCAGCAAATGGTTCCAGCAAGTAGATGAGCTCCTCTTCCTTCAGCGAGGCTGAAGCGTTGCGTGTTTGCCCTGCTTGCTCCTCCTGCAAGGCAGAGAGCTGAAAAAGCAGAACGTGGCCCTGATTTAACGGTGCACATGGGGTTGGGCAGGGATGATGGCATCGGGTGTGTGTCAGGTCACGGCTGCAGTGATGTGCATGGAGCTGCTCACGGTTTCTGTGCCTGCCATGCCCAGAGCTCACTGCCCCGTGGGGAGAATCCTGCCCGTGTGGAGATGGGAGCAGAGATGACAGGAGGTGGGCAGAGCACTCAGTGCAGTGGTGCTTTGTATGAGCTTCAGTTTTCTGACTTTAGGGACTGGCTTTGAATTTCACGTGTGAGCAGATGGCAGGGCATGTATGTCTGGTGTATTAGGGACACGCATGCTGTGTTACAGATGTGTTTTAGTGGGCATGGTGGGGATGGGTTGGTGGTTGGACTTGGTGATCTTGGTGGTCTTTTCCAACCCTACTGATTCTGCGATGAAAAACATGTATATATTATGCCTTACCAGTGAGCCTTTGCCTGATGTGATCCAACCTCTCCTGGCTCCCTGGAGCTGTTGGTATAACAGCTCTGTTTTCAGAGACAAGGTCTGTTCAGGCTGTTTCAGTTGTCAGAAAAGGTCTTTAAGCCTGAGGGAACTTAAAGGGTTTTAATTCTGGGAGTGCCCATGCTACGTAATGTCTGTATTTATTTGTCCATTCTTCTGGAGCACTTCATTGCATGGCCTTCATTCTCCTTCAGACACGAGGTGCTTGTTGCAGTCCATTGCACCCTGCCTTCCTCTTCTCACCTGCATTGCTACAGCAGTTTCCATCTGGCTGGAAAAGGGCCTGTGAGCAGTGAATGAAGAGTACATACAGCACCTCAGCATGGTGCCATTGCAGTGAAGGTGCTGCAAACTGACCATGAGTCTTTCGGAACAATCGGTCTCCTTTAAATACAGATGTAGCTGGGGGACATGTGAAGGCACAAACAGGGTAGCCTATGCTTGCAGGAGTAAACAGGTGAGCGTTGGAATGGGAGTTCCCCAAAGCCCACAGACCCACTCAGAATCATGTTTGCTTGTGTGCGCAGCTCCCAGCAGATCCCTGCCCCACAGAGGTGCTGGTGCCTTTGGTGCAGTGATGGACACTGCTGGGGTGCTGCTGGGCAATGCTGTGCCATGTGCTTCAGTGGCACCGAGCTGCCATTGGGGCAGGTCCCCATCAGCCACATCCACAGATGGTCCTTGTTGTGAAGGGAAAGCTGGTCTGAATTTCTAGCTGATGTTAATGTCTTTGATGAGGGCTTTTCCTCATGTATAGGAATTCTAAATGTATATGTAAGGAAGTGATTATCTTAATGTTATTCATCATTTACTTGAAGTGTGTGCTCAACCTGAACCTGTTTGCTCTGATGAGCATTTATGTTGTGAAGGAATTGAAGTTATCATAGTATCATAGTATTGTGCGAGTTGGAAGGGACCTTAGAGATCATCGAGTCCAACTCCCGGGATTCGAGCCCTCTGTGTAGCAGAGCGGCACTTCTACCCCCTGCTCCACAGGGGGGGATTCGAACCCGGGCCCCCTGGTGTTGCAAACGGGAATTCTACCGCTGCGCCACCGGAGGCACACATAAGTTATCTCTCTTTGCCTGCAGTCTTGAGCAAAAAAGCTCAGCCTTTGAGCTTATGAACAAGAGGGATTTCCCCCCACCCCATTCCTTCTGTTGGGATGGTGACACAGGGGCTGAGCGGGTGCTGGGTCCACTCCACACAGGGAGGCTGCAGTGTTGCTGGGCTGTGCTGTGCCCCTGCCTGGCTGAGCAGCATTGGACCAGGCTTCCAGGAATAGCTCAGCAGAGTTTGCTCTTTACATGTGTATCCAGAGGAACAAATGGTGCGTGTATTCAGAGCATCTGTCATAGCCAGGCACTTTCTCACAGTAGCATGCATTCTTTGCTCAGGCAAATACCAACACAGTGGATGAGCAGCGGGATGGGGCCTTGGCTGAGAGTTTAATGCCGTCCAGGAATGTTATGTGTTGCCTGGAGCTGTAGCCCGAGGGGTCATACTGCACTACTCAGAGGTATTGCTTTAACCTGAGGCCAAGCTTCTCATTTCTGCTGGTATTTCCCATTGACCCTCCTCAGCATTTATCTCAATTCCTAGAATAGTTCATGTTGTTCCCTGCCTGGTTCTATTTCTTTGTGTACTGGTGTGCAGGCAGCAGGGCAGGCTCCGGCCCTGTTGGTGTGGGAGCAGCCTGGGATGGGTTATTGAGTCCACGTGGAATGCCAGCCTGTCTGTGGGTGCTGCTGGGTGTTCTGTCAGGCTGGGCACACTGCAGTACCTGAGCAGGTCAGGGCTGTGCCTGGTGGTGTACAGGGTGCACCTGTAGTTCTGTGCACTTGCATTGGTGATGGACAGCAGCTGGCTGTCATCAATGGGCATCAATAAACTAAAAACTTCAGATTCCCCTGGTCAACCTCAGTGGCTTCCTGGAATGGAGTGAGGTGCTCTGGTTTCTGTTGCAGAATGGAGTGAGATGCTCTGGTTTCTGTGTTGCAGAATGGAGTGAGGTGCTGTGGTTTCTTTGCTGCAGAAGATAGGGATCTCCGAAAGCCAACTTTAAAAAAAAAAAATACATTCTATAATTGAAAGATTTCAGATTTCTTTTGTAAGAGCAAGTGTGTGCTTAAGCTCAGAGACATACAGCCAATAATATGTACTTGAAACGTAATGCAAGTTAATTCATTTTGGCACAGCCCCAGATATGCTGATGAAATGCCCTGTGAAGTGCTACAATATCTTGATAATGTACCTTCTCCGTTTGATTATATAATCAATTATGTTGTACCTAATAAAACTTAAAATTAGAGGGAGAAGCTCAGAATAGATTGTGTTGGGTATGGAGTGGGTCTCGGGCAGCTTGAATGCAGACTCACACTTCATCACTGCTGCAGACACAGGGCTGCCCCACAGTGCTGCCCCACAGCCCTTCATGGCACCACGTGCTGTAAGTGGTCTGGCACTGAATTCTCATTCCTTTACAGAAAAGTTGGTGGTTTCTGGGTGGCTGTAATGGGGCTGGGGGAGGATTTGACCTGGGTGTTCTGGCCCTCCTGTACAATGAGGTTGATGGGAAACAAATGCGTTACGGCCCTGACAAGCTGCTGCTCCATTTTTGTTTCCATTTTAAAACAGCGCTATCAACCAGTTGGAATATGGGCCTGGAGTATCGCAGGGAGTAATCTAATTAGTATGAAGTCAATTCACTAGTTCCTTTTGTATCTCGTGATTAAATAAGTGGGAAAATGGCTTGAAAATTAGGTGCTAGAACGACCCAATTACATTTCTGTAGCTTTTTGTATTCAATTTCATAAACAATTTTGCTCTTCGCTGGTTAATCAGTGAATGCCTTTTTCCAGTTTGAAAAGCACTTTTGAAATTATAATGCAATTAAATTGTGTGTGGATGTTCTGGCATAGCGAGTGTGAAAGCTGGGGGCCTGGCAGACAGCCATGTTGTACCTTGACAGTAATGAGTTCCTGAGCTGGCAGCTTGCTTGTGTCATTCATAATATTGTCCGTGCTGGGTTACCCGGAGGTGCAGCTGCCTTTACTCCCTCCTGGTTGGGTTGCTGGTGGCCGTGTGCCATATCTGTGCTGTGTGTGGGCATCGCTGTCCCCAGGCTGTGCTGTGGTGCTGGGCTCAGGGCTGCTCGGTGGGCTCCTCTGCCATCACGCTTTTGGTAACGGCGTTGTGCAGCTCCATGCTTGCTCTGCTCTGTTTTTTCCTTAAGTGAGCATCTGTAAGACTGCAGGATGGGGGAGGAGGAGGATGTAGGGGATCAATGACTGATTTCCAGGAGGACATAACGGGATGATGAGGAGGAAGTGGCCTGGAGGAGTCCTTGTTGGATCAGAATGCAGAATTGCTGCTTTGAGTCAAGGATCAAATCCCTGCTGAAGAGCGGCAGAGCTGAGCTGGTGTGGAAGCACATACAGCCTTCGCTCCCATCCTCCTTGGGTTGAGCAGCTGAGGTGCTGCCCGGGATTTACAGCCAAGCAGCGCAAAGAGAAAGGTAGAAAGCTGTGTTAAGAGGAAAAGAAATAACGTTAGAAATAATGACTTGCTTGGCAAGCTTTAACAAGTTCAGTAATGGTATTAGGTGCCCTTGGCTCAAGATTGTAACCTCCTCTTAAATGATCATTACCTGACTAATAAAGACCTCAGAGCAGGTCATTGCGGCTTAATTTAGACATAGCGTCCTGTTTGGTTTGAACAGCATTGCCATCTCTCAGGCTGAAGCTGGTGCTGGGAGCTGGGCTTTGCCTGGGCTGCTCTCCCAGCACCGCAGGGCACCAGGTGTGTGCTCTGAGCATCCCTGCTCTGGGTGACTTCCCAGCATGTCGCCTCATCTCCGCTTGTGGTTGGTTCAAGGATGGGATGGAGGGAATGATAGGAATGGGGCTGTGGAGGTGTGAGCACACATAGGAACGTGGGTGTCAGGAGGTGCTCGTTGTCAGCCATGGAGTCAGCATGGCTGTTGTGCTGGGTTGTGATTGTCATAGGAAGGCTATAAAAGCTCATTGCTTCTTGTTAGTTGTACTTTGTGCCCCCATTGTTCCCTCTCAGAGTACATCAGAAACAGCGTTTCTTCTCATCCCAGTGTTCACGATAGAGCTGTGTGAGTCAGGACTGGCATGAAAGAGCCACTCAGATGCTTGTCCTTCCCATGCATGTGGCACCAAGCGGAGCCTCCAGGCCGTGGGTTCGGCACAAACTCTTTTTTTCTCTATAAGACACAAACTGGAGCTCACTGCCACAGGCACTGCAGAGATAAGGGGCTGGGAGGCAGCAGGAGCCGCTGCTGCACTGAGCACAGTGGGCAGCTCCTCAGCACCATGTGGCTGCATTTCAGCTCTGCCCGGTGCCTGCTGTCTTGAAGGGATTTTAGGTCTTTTTCCATTGAAAGGAGTTAATTGGGTATGATATTGCCATGTCACTCACTCGGAATGGCTGCATGCTGTGGGATGCTGTATCTGTGCAGTCTTTTTATTGCAGTGGGATGATGCCGGGTGGCAGTGGCTCTGCATCTCCTTGCAGACCGACACATGAGTACACAATGTGTGCACACGTTGCTGCTTCCCATCTCGGCAGCAAACCTGCTTTAAATGGAAGGGATGCTGTGATAAAGAGTGTCTGAGGGCAACTGTTGCATCCTTCCCATAGAGGAGGACCTGTCAGGCCACCAGCCTGGTGTGTCCCATTGCCTGTGTCCTTTGGCCAAGCCTAGATGGGGCTGATGGAGCAGAGCTTGTGCAGGAGTGAGGACACCACAGCCCACACCATGCTTGAGCATGAGCTGTCATATTTCCCTAACTCCGTTAGCAGCAAGCTTCAAATGCAAGTAATTATAATCACCATCCCCTACCAGTTATTAATATTTTGAGGACGTCTCTTTGATAAGCCCATCTTTTCAGCTAATTTCTTACTCAACCAAAAGCAAAACAACTTTCCTCCCGGTGTCGTGAATGTGTTGTTAAAATGAAGAAAAGGAAATGGGAAAGGAAAAAAAGAAAAGATCCCCCAGTGACAGAACGTTTGTGCCGGGCTCAGCACTGCGTCGCCTTTGTTAGGCCCAGATAGAATTATGCATCACAAATACAAACTGCTGTCAACATGCATTGGTTTCAAAACATTAGAGCATATGGTATGTGATTATCTGTATTGTCAAATGCAATAAAGTGAGTTTGGATATAATAAAAAACGTAATATTTTAGAAATTTGGTAATAAACTGTGGGAGAATTGACAGGCAGAGAGTACGTGAGGCCAACGGGCTGCAGGATGCGGGGCAGCACCCATGGGGCAGCCTGCTGGCATCGTCCTCTGGCTCCTCTCCCCACCCCCATCCTTGCCCCATGCAGCACTTGGGGGTCCTCCCGTGTGGGAAACTCAGACACAATACAGATGGAAGTGTATCACATACGTGCAGTTTTCTTAGGTCAACTTTAATGCGTCTAAATGATCTGTGAATGCATTAATGGCTTCTGTTAATTAACAGTATGATAAAGCTGGCATTTAGTAAGTTGCAGTGTAGTGTGCGTTTAAGTCATTATGTACTCAGTGCTTTGGTTTGATTTCTGAATGTTAATAGAATAAAATTTTAATGAAGAACTTGTTGTTATGAAAAATGTATTAGAGCGGGTGAGGTGCTGCTGGCGTTGGTGGGGCTGTGACACGTGGCTGGGGGGAGCGGGATACCCCAGCCCTGCAGGCCTGGTGCTGTCACAGCAGGTCCCTGCGGTGATGGATGTGCCCTCGGTGTCCCCTGTGGGGTGATCACTCCCGGGCAGTGATTCTGCCCATGGCGGCAGCACGGCTGCTGTGTGCTGCTCTGCCTTCTTGTTCTCCATGCCCGCTTCTTTTTGCTTTGGCTCTGTGTTGTGTTTGAATGATGCTCCCTCTGGATGCTCAGGAGCCACGAGAGGACAGTGAGGAACCTGAGTACTGCAGCTGCTTAGAGTAAAGGCTGAGTGGACTATAGTGCCCATTATCCTGCTGCATGCTGCCCTGCACTCCTGCTGCACTGACACACCAGCACCTTGTGCTGTCCCCATGTGCAGGCAGTGCGGTGAAGCAGTTTCTCATCACTTGTGAGCCCCAATGTGCAGGTGAGGTGTGTGCCAACCAAAGGGCATAGCCTGCCCGCCTGGGAGTTACTTCCCCAGCAGACAGAAACATCTCCTTTCTGTGCGTGCCTCTCAGGAAACAGGAATAATGAGGAATAACAAATGAGAATTGACAGCTTTTGTCTCAAACAGCTCTGAGCTGTAACGAGCCAAGTTGTGGTTGTCAGATGGAGACTACGCAGAAGGAACTGGAAAGTGGGGAAGAGGCAGCACTGGGACCTGGAGTACCGGGGGAGCTCCATGCTTTGTGCAGACAGCGTGGGGATGGGGCTGAGCTTTGTGAGTCCTGCGGGGCTCTGGTATGACCAAAGCAGCAGCTGTCCCATTGATCCCTGCTCCCATGGACCTCTGCACAGCACTGGGTTAGGCCCGGACCCTTCCTGGTTCTCCATCTGAGCAATGGAGGTGCCCTGACCTCTCTGCTCAGTGGCAGCAGACCCCGTCGTGTTGGTCCCCTGTCTCCCACGCAGCTCTGTTACTGCTGCAGGTGGGCTGGCGGGTGTGAGATCGCTTACTAAGGAACTTCTTCCCTTCTGATTACGAGGGATGTGTGAATAAAACAGAACTGTATTGATTCACACCAATCTATGCATCGACTGTGTGGGAGCCACTTGCAATTCCCAGCAGCACTGGAAAGCTTTGCAACTGGGAGAAATATGACCAGGCAAGTTGAGCAAATAAATTAAACCAGTGTCAACTTTTCTTGTTTCTTCCCTCATTATTAATGGATGGAATGGGGCTCGTTTATCAAGAGGGGGAAAAATTAATTGACACGGGCCTTAATATTATTATGCCTGGCTTGTCTGGTCACATTCCTTTATTTATTTATTATTTATTTTGCTTTTCAAAATGCATTTTATTACGGTTTACAGCTCTGGCTGCCAAAAACTGTTGGTATAAACAAGAAAGCAGGTGCATAAATAATGCCATGGTAGGACTGGACATTGCTGTGCTTCACTGCTTAAGTAACTTAAGTATGAGGTGAGAAAGAGAGGCGTAAAACAAATACAGATTAGATCATCAGGTACCAAGACGTAACACAAAAAGGGAACGCAGCCTGAGCTGATGCTCCCTCATTCCAGTGCTGTAGTGCTGTGGTTGTTGGGGGCTGTTGTGTATCTGTGTCCCTCAGCACAGCACTGTGAGCTCCGGGCTGCACTGCACTGCCAGGCTGGGGAGGATGGAGCTGTGCTGCCCTGTGCTGTGTGGATGTCCATCAGGTCTTCCTGCCTAGCAGCAGGAGTGAGAGTTGAGCGTTGCCAGTTGGTGTGATGTGGGCTGTGTATATCTTCACTTCTTCTCTCCCCTGGTCTTGTGAGAGACCATCTTTTGCTGTAGGAGATGGTTCTAGCTAGCAAAGTCTGTGTGATCCAAGTAGACAGCACAGACCTAACATGGGTGAAAGGGAGTGCTGCAGGTGAGGTGAAGTGACCTCCTCCATGTCATGGAGCCTCCTCTGGTGCTTGCTGCCCTGATGCCACCCCCAGAACTCTTCCCTGTGGTTGGGAAGCAGAGGAGTCCTTGGCCTTTGGGATGATGCTGGGCCAGCAGATGATAATGGTGCAGATGTTGGGCTGGGCTGACTGCTGGGAGGTGGTGGTATCCCCAGTACAGGACAGGGCATGCCATGGTCAGTGTTCTGCTCTGTCCATCACAGCCTCTGCAGCCAACACCAGCATTCTCCTTGTTGGTGCAGGCTTGAATGAGCAAGGCCTTCCGTGTGTAAGCTGCCTTCACATAACTCTGCTGCTGAGTGATGTTCTGGGTGTACCTAAACACAGCTGTAATACATTGCAGTGCACTCAGCACCCTGGCTGAGGAAGGCAGCTGCCAACTCGCAAGAGAAAGCAGATATATTTCATAGCGATGGTGTCGTCATCTCAGCTATATTTTACTGAGGTTGACAGAAAACTTCTCGAGTGACGACAAAGGTGTGAAATATGGTTGATTCAAGTGTGAAAAAAACAAAGTGCAGCACACGGGAGCGCTGACACTTGGTATCTTCAGCACAGCTTCTCCATGTGATTTATTGCGCCCACTGATTTAAGCTGTTTTAATCTTTCTGTGGTATTATTTGGTTTCTCAGTGCAGCGTTCCCCTCATTTCTGGAGTGCAGAGCTGGTGCTGCCCTGGGGGATGATGTGTGATGGGGGCACGGCATGCCGGGCACTGAGTGTCTGGGCAGTGATTTCGGGCATATCAGGGATGCTTCTAGGGGAGCTCAGGCTGATGTATGTGCACAAGGCAATGCGTTTCCCCAGGCTTACCCTCCCCATGAGCCGTTCCCTCGGATGTGTTTCCCCATCAGACAGCCCCTGCCTGGCTGCCAGCACTGCCAATGAATGGGCTGTGCTCTCACAGGTGTCTGTGCTGCTGCCCGGGTGGTGAGTAGAGCCCTCTGCTGAGCCATAGCACAGCCTCCACCTGCAGGCCGGGCTGCCGTCTCCCTTCCTGAAGGGCTGCTCTGGGCCCTGAGCTGCTCACTTGGACTCTGTTTGCCTCTTGTTTTATTTTCTCCCTCTTCATTGTCTTGTCTCCTCCAGAAAAGATTATTCAAATGAATATTCAGTTTTATTCATTTGAATTAAAAATAAAAATAAAAAAATAAAAAAGTAAAAACCATTTGACTCCGTTAAATGCTTATCTCTTAAATAGAGCTTGTTAGCTTCCAATAATAGCTTCATTCAGAAGGATGCCGTATAATTTCATTTTAAAACGTGCACTCCTTGACAACCGGCATCCTATTTCTGTCACCGTTTCAAACAGCCGCCTTTGTTTTGTGTTAATCTTTTTCATGCACTTTCCAAGGAGCGCTTTTTGTTGACTCTCAGTACCTCTCATAAGAAGTAATTGTCTGTTTCGTCCAGGAAGGTTTCTGAGAGCTTTGGTAATTCAGAAATGGGCCCGTATTCATTACGCTAACTAATAAGGCATGCATACGGGAATGGTTTTTTATACATGCGATTATTGAAAGTCACAATCCAGTATTTTATAAGTGAAACAAAGGAGGGCCCATTGCTGCTCCGTGTTAGCAGTTCCTTAGCTGCATGTCAGGAGTTCTTTAGCTGCAGGGCAGTGATCTCCTGCAGTTGTTTAAGGAGCAGTAGGATGCTGTGGACGAGCTTTGAGAGCAGTGGGAGCAGCGGCGGTGCAGCCTCCAGTGCTGAGCAGCCTCCAGTGCTGAGTGTTGCTCTCCTCCTCTTCTCCCCCAGGGAGGAATGAGGCAAAGCTGGCTCTGGGTTTTCCTGCGGACCCACTCGTGTCTTTTTTTGCCTTCATGGGGTGGCCTAGATCTCTAAAAACCTGCAAGTGAGTGGTGACACCTGTGGATTGTTGTTTTATTCTTGTTATAAAGCCTCTAAACAGAGAAAGCTGGTTTAATTGGAGGAGTAATTTCTGGGTAAAGCTGTGTTTAATCCATGCAGAGTGTGATGAGAAGGGGAGACTTGTTTCCTGGTCAGAACGCATCCTGCCTGCAGCGGGCTGTCGCGCTGCACTGCGTATTAACGCTAATCTCCTCTAAATTCCCCTTCCTGGCTCCAGCCTGGCAGCGAGACCTGACAGGAGCCCAATGAGAAATCCTCAGCTGCAGCACTCACTAATGAGTTACTAATGAGGAGGAGGTGGTGGTGATGGCCCCAGCACTGCCAGGGCACTCTGGGATGCTGCACCCAGGTGGTTAACCACAAACGTTCCAGTTGTGACTACGGGTCTGTTGAAGGTGGATTTAGATGGAGCTGTTTGGAAGGCAAAGAGAGGAGCTGGGTTAAGCACAATGAAGCTGTACTGACATGCAGAGC
The DNA here is from genome assembly GCF_039878825.1 of Excalfactoria chinensis. Classification (NCBI taxonomy): domain Eukaryota; kingdom Metazoa; phylum Chordata; class Aves; order Galliformes; family Phasianidae; genus Excalfactoria; species Excalfactoria chinensis. The sequence continues at coordinate 7,729,723 of NC_092843.1, read as the reverse complement.
TGTGCTCTGAGCACTGTGTTTGGGTGCAGTGCACTGTGTTTGGGTGCAGTGCACTGCTGGACGCAGCAATGCAGAGGACAGGAGCGATTAGATCAGAGCCTTCCAACCAACGGCTTCTGAGAGGCCTCAGGATGTCCTGATGAGGCATTAGAGGAAGTCATTCAGGAAGAGGGGACAAACGAGCACCTCCGGAGCTTGGCCAGCCCTGGTGTCTTGCTGAAGTTGTCAGCTTTGGCTTGGTGTGAGGGGAGGGCAGCAACCAGCTGCTGTCTGCATGGGTTCTTGGTTGTTTTCTTTTGTCCTGCAATGAGTCAGCCCTAATGGAGAAGTCCCTTGGAATTAAACAGGAGATAAAATCAATATGCTTCCATAGACATATAATTGGGTTTTGTAGAGATTGCTCTTAAAAACCTATAAGGTGTAAAAGAAAATATAGCCTGGTTGTAGTTTCTGAGCCGTCGTGTAACCAGGGTGTAACTATCCATTAAATTCTTTGGATGGATCAAAAAATCCATAAGGAGGTTTTAATTCTCCATTAAATCCTATGGAAGAGCTGTAACAGAACCCTATTAATTTCCTCCGAGGTGATGCTTCTTCCCTCCATTAGGCTGTAATGAGTTCCGCAGCGCTGTGTAGGGCAGGTGTGTTTACATGGGCATATTCCTGTGAAAGCATTCCAAAGTCCAAATGGCAAATAACGCCTTGCTAGAAGGAAAGCTGTTTGACCTCACTAATGTTTTCTTTTCCCCCCCTTCCTTTTTTATTCCTCTATTGAACAGGATTCGGTTTCGTTACTTTTGAAAATGAAGATGTGGTGGAAAAAGTCTGCGAAATTCACTTCCATGAAATCAATAATAAAATGGTAAGTGTGTGTTCTGCCCGGTGCTGGGATGTGGGGTCTGGGCTGTGGCTGCTGCCAGCCCTGTGTCCATGGGGCCGAGGCGGTGCTGCAGCATGTCGATATTGCCTGGCTCCAGGGAAAGTTTCTCCTGGGTGACATGAAGCCCTGGTCAGTGAAGCCACCATGAGAGATGGAAAGGGGTGTTTTGTCTTCCGATCAATGCGAAAACTTTGATATTTTAGCTGAAATTCTCTTTTTCCCTTTGTCAAAACATCCTTCGCTTCTCAAATGTGTATTCAGATATGCATTGTATATTGGTCTGATATGTGTTCACAGACTTTAAATTCAATAATGGAGCTTTTAGTGTGGATAAGATCAAAGCAATCTCCTTGGCATATGCTGGAGGCCTGATTCAATATTTGACTTGCTAATTTTTCCCAGGGCACTGAAATAATATTCTTCATATTGTTCCTGACTGCAATGTGCATCTGAAATAAAAGTGGCCGTCCCTCTGGCAGGCACAGCGCTGGGGTCCCAGGGCAGGAATGGGGCAGCTCGCCCTGCCTGGCCCTGCTGCTCTCTGTTTTGCTCCCAGAGTTTCCTTCTGCTGCTGGTGATGCTTTGCGTGAGATGAATGTGGGTTGTGGTTCCATTCCCCATGTAGTCAGTAAATGCTGATCTGTCTGCCTTAAAACTGAATGAGAGCTAACACCCTACGCTCCTGCCTCCAGGAGCAGCAGACTTGCATCAAATTAGGAATGCTTTAAATTTGAGTAAGTCTCTTACAGTGGGGAAGGAAGAATGGGATTTTCCTGATGCTTAATGCAAGTGAGTGCCCATCACGAAGCACTCCGTGGGTTTTCTTACTTCACACTGTGTACTTTTCTCCAGAGCTCAGCTCAGCCCTCAGCTGTGTCAGTCACAGTGGGGAGGTGCAGGAGGTGGCCGGGCACTGACAGCAGCCCAAAGCAGCACAGGGCACAGAGTGTGGGGCAGAACCTTTGCACAAGGGGCAGACGCAGCCCCCCTAGCAGGAAGAGCAGCCTCCAGCTGAGCTGTGTGCCCACGGGGGGAGGGGTCCGTGGTTGTTGCTCTTCCTTTGCCCCAAACCTCAGGTTGGGTTTTGCTCTGCTATCAGAATTTGCCCCTCTGTTAGAGCTCCTCCTTCAGAAGGGCTGCACAGGGCTGTGGGCAGGCGGCCCGAGCAGGGCACAGGGCAGAAGTGCTTGAGGAGCAGCAGAAAGCGAGTGGGTGTTCTGCTGCGGTGAATAATTGAAGTACATTCTTCCCAGTGCGTGATCCGGGTGCCTTGAGCACTCTCTGCTTGTCACTCCCGCAGCACTAATTTTAAAAGCAGCCCACAAGGGAGGAGATGAGACATGATCCTGTCTTGGGACTGACTCATCGTGCTGCTGATGTGCCTGCAGATTAATTACCAAACCCATGCAGGAGCAGCAGAGCCTGCGCTCGCATGTGTGACAGTGTGCCGGGTTGGGGCTGACAGCGGACAGCCTTCCTGTGTGCCCCTGGCCCTGTGCCTTGGTTTGCTGTGCTCCCTGGCGTTGTGCTATAGGGGTGCTGGCAGCCCCTTGTGCTCCATAGCACTGCCTTGGCAGCTGCCCCACGTGGGCTTCCATCGGCGTCTGCTCCCCGGCCTGGCTGCAGCCTGCCTTCCCATGCGGGTTATTTTTATCCCTCCCATTCTGCCTGTTGCCATCCATAAAGCTTAGAATGTCAAGTGTAATATTAAACGAGCGGCGTGCAAGTGAAAGGAAAATGCCAGAGAGGTATTTAATAAATGGAAGCCGGAATTGATGTGGGAGGCCACGGGTTCTCTCCAAACTCTGAGGAGATATGGATAGATAAAACCAAAACGAGATGTCCCCAGAATATTGTTGTTCTTGCCAAAAGAAGTCTGGTTTTCTGGGGGGTACAAAAGTGGCTGGAAAAAATGCGATGGGGTCATTTGCTTTGAGATCTGTGCTGTTGTGGAGTTGTTCACATCCCAGGGTGATGTGGGTAGCTGGGGCCGGACCTCTCTGTAGCTGTTGTGAGTGGGCTCCCATGGTGCAGGGCTGTCGCTCTGCTCCTCGCCCCATGGTGGGACCCACTGCTGGTTGTGTTGTTCTGGATGCATCAGCACTGCTCTGGCCCTCCCAGGGCCAACGGCCTTCGAGCTGTGGTTGCAGCATGCATTACGCTGCGTGCTTTGGGTTTCCATCCCAGAGCCATGCCCAGCTGCGGATGTGCTTGCCAGCCATTGCGGGGCAGCGCTGCTCATGGCTGCAGCTCTCACTGGTGCTCACGTTGAGGGGCAGCAGGGCGGCCCAGCCCTGGCTAACCACAAGGCATGCTTGGCCAGCCAGACAAAGTCGCCTTGTCTTTGGGTGGTGAAGCAGGTTTTTGTGCGCTGTGGATCCGGGAGCGCTCGGCTTTCCCTGGAAATCTGTTGGCCGTGTTTTTGTGAGCCGTGGTGGTGCTGCGAGCTGACAGCACGAACGTTGTGCTGGGTGTGAGAGGCTTTTCACTCCTCATCTCAGCCATCCTGGGCTCTGGTGGCTCTGGCTGCTCATCTGACCCAGGAGCAACCCGGCGCGACGTTAATTCTGCCAACCAGACTAAACAAAAATAGTGACTTTTAGTTTCCCTGCTGTTTTTTTTTCTTTTTTTTTAATTTAAATTTCTTTCAGCCTTAAACCGTTCTTTGTTAGGCTGCTGAGACTGGAGCACAACCCTCATACAGGGGAGGCGGAAAAAATCTGGATATTATTAAGGATGTGCAGAAACACTGAACTAAAAGCTTGTATGTGCCCACATCGGGCCGGCTCCAGGGCAGCACAGCTGGGCAGTGTCTGTGCCATCAGCAGATGCAGAGCTTGGCCGTGTGTCCCACGGGGCAGCCTGCCCTGGTGTCCCCATGCTGCACTGGGGCTGTGCTGTCCCCAGCCTGAGCAGCCCTGCCCTGCACATCCTGGTTCTGTGTGTTTCCCAACCCACACAGGAGTCATCTCTGCTGGGCAGTAAGAAGCGTTTCTGCCCTTGGGATGGGGTGTGTTTGTTTACGAGGCTCAGAAATTATTTTCCTACTGGTGACTCTTTCTTCCCCTTTAAATCCAAGCTAAAACTTATTTGCAGCTCAGTACCATTCCCTTTATATCCTCATGTGCTGTGAAAATCATAAATTAAGCCAGTCTTTCAGGGAGCAGCAGTAGGCTGTTTTGTGGTTGCAAAAGCTAATTACTGGGTTATTGTTTCTAACGGTGCTAATCCAAACTTCATTTTCCTGTTAATTGTCCGTCGAGCCAGGCTAGATTGTTTTCATCATTCTGAATATTTGCAGCGAGAGCAGCTGTGAGGTGTAACCAATGCCTTCATGGCACTGTGAGTGGTGGTGAACCCAAAGGGTGTGCTGGGAAATGGGATGGTACACCTCTGCCATGCTGCAGTTTGGCCAGAGAAATTAGATAGGCCTGCTCCTGTGTAATGACTGTGATTAGCAGTGCACCAAGGAGTCGGCAGCTTTGGCTGCATTTGGGCCCTGTGCACCTCCTCTAGGCAGTCATGGCATGTTGCTGCTGCAGGGCCTGCTGTATTCCCTGACAGGTTTTCTCTTCCTTCTCTCTTTACCTTAATACTAAGGCCCCCAGTGAGTGCTGTGGTGCTTTCCATCGCACAGTGTGTTGCTGTGGGGCTTTCCTGCGTTGCCCCATCCCTCCCAGCCCTTCCCCACAGCTGTTTTAAGGACCGCGGTGCTTGTTGGCAGGAATGTGGCAAAGGAGAGCTCAAGAGGAATTTCAGTCCAGCCTTCCCTGGGTTCGGGCAGTTTGCTTGTTAGAAGTGCTCCTTCTGACGGCGCTGGCAGAATCTGAGCGCTGTAGCACTGGGGCGTGTTGCAAGCAAGCAACGTAAATATGATCTGCATGAGATTTGCAGCAGAAAGGGGAGGAGTAGGTGGTTTTGTTTAAAATACTGCCATTACAGTCAGTTAACCTTCATGTTACCTAAATGAAAATTGTATAAACCTGAAATTTTCGCTGATCAGGTTGCCTAGAAACAGGCGGTCGGTTTTCATAAGACAATGAACACACAGCCACTGATAAGGCTATTAGGAATGGAGATGTTCAGCCATGTTATCCAGCAGCCCCGGGCCCATCTGCTGCCATCGCTGCTCACCCACTGCTGCCAGAGGGGTTGGGGACACAGGGTGGCCACAGCCTGTCCCCAAGGAAGAGTGAAGTGGCACCCATAGGTGCCCAGCACGCTGCAAGCCATTCCCTGCAGTGGGCTGGCACTGGGAGTGCTATAGGGGATCGGGAGGAGCGAGCAGAGGTGATTGCTGTGGCATGGAGCGACTTGGAGGTGGTTGGGAGTAACTTGAAGTGAAAGAATGCAGATCATTTATTAATGGGGTTTACAGAAATGTTTCTGCTGGGCAGGAATATTGATTCCTTATTCCTGTTTTAAAAGGAGCTTTTTGTAATGATCACCGAGAGCCGTTCTGTGCTATCGATTGTCATAGAGCTGTGCGGTGCTGAGGCCTTTCCTCCATCCATTCCACACCTGCAAAGTGTCACTGAAAGGAAACACAGCGCGGGTTTTCCTTCCAGGACGGCAACAACTTCTTCAGTCAGCGTTTCTGTTGTCCTCACGGCGCTGGCTGTGCTGGAAGGAGCACATGTGTGCTCTTCTAAATCCGTTCTTACTGTTGGGAAAGTTCATCTTCGAGGGGGAGGCGGTGGGGGCAGGAAAAGGCTAAAAATAAATCTTCCCCCCCCCCCTTAAGTAGATCAGTTCTGCATTTGACATTTACATGGAATTCATTTGCATCTCATTTGTACATGTTTCTGCTCAATAGGTAGAATGTAAGAAAGCACAACCTAAAGAAGTGATGTTTCCACCAGGGACGAGAGGAAGGGCGCGCGGATTGCCGTACACCATGGACGCTTTTATGCTGGGGATGGGAATGCTGGGTAAGTGTGTCTCCAAGAGGCTGCCAGGGCTCCCCCCATTCCTCAGCACCTGTGTGGGTGCGAGCCTCAAACTTCAGCAGGGCTGGGGTGGGGGCGAATAATCCTGTCGGTGGGAAATGATTAACTCCCCCCCCCCCCCCTTCCTGGAATATAACAATTTGCATTTAAATGGATGTTTTAAATAGGCTGTTTTACTCTTCCTCGCAAAAATAGAATGATGAAAGATGCAGTGTGTTCATTCTGACTAAAAATGATCTCTTCCCCCTTTTTTAGAGGAATTGAGTCACACATTATTCCCCCTCTTTTAAAGGTACCTTTGACAGTTTGGCATAGATAATTGAAAATCTTGCTGGCTCTTAAATGGCGTGCAAGGTGGAGAAAGCAGGGGGACGCGTAACAGCGTAGGTCACAACAATAATTACGAGTTTCAAGGAGATGGAATGGTGTTTTAGTCCAGAGTATTGTGTCCAGAAAATACTAATTAAATGGGATAAATGATATTTAATGGCAAAATTCTATTTGTGCACGGGGTCTATTTAGTTATAATTGGTTCTCATTTGTTTCTGCCTGGATGGTTCTTCTTTCTGTATAGTCTGACAACCCCTTGATATTCCGTCCTCAGATTTGCTAAGCCAGAATGCCGCTAATCCATTGCCAGTGTCCTTTTGTAAAACCCACACATTGCCAGCCCTCTGCTCCCTTTCTGTTGCTGCACCTTCCCTTGTCACACACTGAGGCCTTAAGTCACAAGGGGAGCAGCTGCCGGTGTCCTTGGGCAGAAGTGTCCCGTCTCAGCCCACAGTCCCTCTCCATGGCCCTCCATGGGTGCTCTCTGGCTTCTGCCTGGGGTGGCAGAGCTGCTGGGGAAGGGCAGGAGGAGGGTGCTCACCCATCCCCTCCAGCACCGTTCTGCTGAAGGCACCCAGCAGCCGGAGCAGGGCCTATCCACTGAGCTGCTGTCAGGGCAGAGGGTTTGGTTCCTGTGACAACTGGGCTGTTCTGCAGAGATGTCTGACCTCAGGCACTGCTTGATTGGATGGGGAGGAATTTCCCTGCCGTGTTTGTGTTACCTCTGAATTTAATGGCACTTCTCTGTGTGGCCAGAATGATCCATTGCTGGCGTGTGTAATTCAGTCATTTCTACCCAACATCTGTTTTTCTGTCCCCATGCTCCGCTGCCACCATGCCCCAAGGTGTCTGGAGATTGCGTTCTGTGGTTAAAACATTTATCTTATTCAAGTCAGTCTCTTCTGTGTGGTGCTGCTGGTGTCCGGGACGCATGGGTGGCTGCTCCTTGCTGGGCTGGCACAACCTGATGGGGGGACCGGGGCAGTGGTCACTCTACCAGGTGAGGGGGAGATGCTGGGAGGAGTTCTGCAGCTGGGCTCCGTGTCAGGACCTGAACAGAAAGCTCAGCCCTGGGGTGCGGTGGGAGCAGTGGCTGCCTCCTGGGGAAGAAGATGGCTTCAGGCTTGAGGAAGCCACAGAGGAGTTCTCAGCGTGTGGATCATCTTCTGTGGAGAACTTTCATCCAGGTTGTGTATTGTGGTCACCTGCTGCACGGGGATGGCCAGCCAACACTCTTCGCAAGGCAGCCCTCGGTGTGCTGATTAGATTTCAAGCCAGAGTGGCTTGCTCAGAATTAGTGATTGATTTATGTTGAAGACCAGATGCTTCATTATCTGCTCACGCTGTTGTCTTTTATCTTCTGCTTGCTGCCGTGCACCATGTTAACTAAAGACATGCAGAGCTGCAGCCTGTGATGGAGGTGGCCATTCTGAGCCCCAGGGCTCACTTTGAGGATGGGAGGGGACACCTGATGGGGAGCCCCATCCCAGCGTGGGGAGGGCATAATTAACCCATCACACAGCGGAGCACCTGGCACAGTGGGCTGCCAGGACAGTGTGAAGCAGCGGAGTGCTTTGCTAAGATCCTACAAGGCTGGAGACAGACTTACTCCCCACCTTACTTCAGTTGTTTGACTGGGCTGAGGCAGAGTGGATGGGAGCTGCTCTTAGAACGCTGTTGTACCTGCTTTCAGGAGCCCTTGTCCAAGGTCACCTTCTCCAGATGCCGTTCGCAGGCAGAGCAGGAAATCAGAGGAGCGAGCGCACGAGACAACCCAAAGGAAAGAGTGGAGAGTGACTCCCTCCAAAGCTATTAAGGAAGTTGGTCTTTTTCATTAATCATAGCCTCCCTGAGGAGCCTGCAGCAGCCGGGGTCTAAAGGTGCACCAGGCAGCCGCTTCTGTGATGATTTGGTTGATTGGAACAAAATTAAAGTGTTCTTCTGAAAGGATTTTTTGACTGTGAGAGTGCAGGCAGGCTGAGCCTTCTGCCAGGACTGCTCCTGGGCTGTCTCAGTCGCTGTCTGCTGATGGGAAGCACACGTCCTCAGGGGAGGCCGGGAACATTAATTAGCCACTCTGCATAAAGAGCAGGCTGGAGCAGGTTCAGTTCCGTGATCTCCTCTCCCTGCCTGCCCACCCGGCCACAGCATGGCAGCTCATATGCCACGGTGAGCAGCGCTGTGCCCCTTGGTGGGCAGCACACGTGTGGCCGCCTGGACTAGAGCTAGTGGGGCCTGAAAGCTCACACTGCACCCAGGAGCTGCTGCCTGTCTGCTGGTCCTGGTGCAGACTCACCCCCCCCGGGGCCACAAAGGTGCTGCTGAGTTACTCTTTGCCTTCTGCTCTCAGAGGAAAACAAAAAACACAAGAAAAGTAAAGAGGGAAAAAGAAGAGAGCAGGTGGGCTCCATTTCTCCTCCCTCCCCCTGGCAGCAGCTCTGTGTCTGGGGTGAAGTGCTGCCACATGCTTCTGATGGGACACCAGGCACTGAGGGTGATTGCTGAACTGCATTATTTGAGCTGGGGTCCACAGCATCAGCTTGGTTTGGTAATGGGTACCCGGGGCTTGCTGGTGTTTAATATGAAAGTAACCCCTCCAGAGATAAGAGTGCAGCCCATAAGGTCTGTACTCTGAGACTGCTTATATCATTGCACCAGGCAGACCGGGGCTCTGCATTACTGCACACGTTCAGGTGAGGTAGGCTGAACTCATGCATAAAAGAAGCTTGTGCCCTTCAAAGAAAGTCATTCCTTTTTTCCATCAGACTGTCTGATGGAGCAGCAGCTGCCTGTGAGCAGACTGGGGAAGGGAGCCCTGTATTGGACACAAGCTTCCTGCAGGACCTCTGGAGCTGCCGGCCTTCTGCTGCCCTTGCTCTGGGACAGATCTGCTTTTTGGGACTATGGGAGCAACTCTCACGTGGGGAGATGATAACTTTCTTGCACTGACTGAGTTCTTGAATTAAGTGTGAAAGTAGAAATCTCCAGGCTCCAAAGCGCTCACTCTGTGCATCCATGCGTTAGCTGTGAGGTTTGTCCATCCCGGATCACAACATCTAAACATGGCAGACTTCTGTGTATCGGTTCAGCAGTTGTGGACACTTCTCCTGCAGAGCTGCTTCCCCCCAGGAGCTGTGTGGGGGCTGCACAGAGCCGAGGCCCTGGCTTGGTGTCCCACAGCCCCGGTGACCGCATGCCAGGAGCTCAGCATCCAGGGCCACTGATTCCTGTGGGCCCAATGGAGGGCAGGGCACTCTGCTCCATTTCCTCTTCTGTGATGTGTCTGTAGTGACTGGCCTTTATTGGGCTTTAATACTAGTGGTGTTGTGGAGCCCTCACATAAACTGTAAGTGAAAAGGTCAACACTGATCTGTTTGCAGCTATTCTTGTACTGGAAGCTTTCCTCCAGGAGACCTTCCCCCTGCCAGGACACCAACAGCACGCTGTGGCAGCGGTGGTGCTGGGTGTTCCTTCCAGCAAGAGCATCAACTTGACCACTGGTGGTCAGCACAGTGCCCGCAGCCATTGCTGTCACCTTGCATAGGGCAGCTGGTGTGCTCAGCCCACCACCTCTGGAGTGGCACTGTGGGGTCAAGGAGTTGGGCCTGGTCAGCGTGCTTTGGGGTCTTGGTGGGAGCAGACCCCAGGGTCTTGCTTGAGAGGAGGCAACCTGGGCAAACCTTGGATTCTTGGGTAGCAACGAGGGATAATAAGAGAGTTGGGTCATTCACTAGGAGTACTGAGGCAAATAAACTGTTCACTGCCCAGCACAGGATGACTATGGCATCTAATAGAAGTGGTGGATAGGTCAGCATGGCTGTGATTTGGCTTGATGAAGCAGCCACATGGGCCTGGTGCTAATGCGCTATTGATATTCAGCCAGCCCACTTCCCCTGCACGGATCGGGCTTCGACTCGTTAGAGCAGAGCGGGGCACTGCAGCAGTAAATGAAGAGGAAAATTGAAGTAATGTTGTATTGTAAATTTATGATTCCATCTGTCTGACCGAGAGAGCACTGAGCACCACGGATACAGCTGAGACCCCCCCTGGGCAGCCTCAGAGGGAGAGCAGTGCTGTGGCAGGGCAGTTGCGGAGCTCACGGTGCTCGTAGTGGTGTTACTCACCTGGTGAACAATCCGTTTGTCAGTACGGTGGTAGTGGGGGTTTTTTGGGAAGGGGCAACAAGTTTTGTAAAGTGTAACTCTGAAAGATCTGATTTAGTGACAGAAGTGATTAATTTCTAAGGGAATCCAGCTGCTGAGCTGTGAACCAAATACTCAGCTGAGCAGAGAGGATGTACCTTGGAAAGCCAGAGTGCTGTCCTGCAGCCGCGGGCTGCTTTCCCCTGGCACTGCCTAATCCCCTCATCAGAATTCATCCAAGCACTTTTATCTTCCAGTTTTAGGTGATGATTAATAGTACGTTATATGTATGTATAAATCGAATCAGAGGGACTTACCCTGGCAGAAGAATTGCTGTGAGATGTGGTACGCACAAGGGGAAGCGGCCACGGGGATGCCAGGCCTCCTGCACTGCCCTTACTGCAGGATGCCTTTGGCTTGGAATGGAGCAACACCAAACGTCTGCAGGTGGTCCTCGGTCCAGAGGGGCCTTTCCTGAAGGCTGGAGGAGCCTCAGTAGACCAATTGATGCTGGTGGACGCAGGGAACGTGTAGTGCTTAGTGTGCTGGAATTGCAAAAGAGAATCACTGTTGGTAAGCGCTGAGCAGGGGATGCTGAGGATGAGCAGCGAGGCGGCCATTTCAGACCCTTCTTGCAGCAGGGGGCTGCGGGTGCAGGGCAGTCCTGTCCTGCTCGGCACAGTGCCTGAAGCGAGGCCACTGCCGTGCCACGGCCCTGCCCATGGCTGCATCCTTTGTGCTCTTGCTCTGGTATTTTTATTAGCAAAATGGCCTCTAATGGTATTTTTCTGATAATATGACTTCAAAAGCTGCCTGAGGTTGGGCGTGTGGGTCTGGGCAATCCCTTTAGGAAGCAGTTCTCATCTCTGGGTTTTACTTTCCTGAAAAATTAAAGGCCTTTGACTCCAGCTCGTTGCCGTGGCTCCTCCAACTCTTTGATGTGTTAACTGTTGTCCTTCACACTCCTGGGATAAAGAATTACTACTACCTTAATCTCCAACTGTCAATAGCTCTGAAGCAAAGTACATTCATTGTAAGCTCTCCAAATGTCAGGGCAAACCTGTGTTATGTGTTTAGCCTTAGCATTTGGCATTTACTCTTTCAGCTAACAAGTATGCACAGTCCTTGGGCTTCAGGCCCCAAAGTGCATGTTAATTACGGGAGTGACAGCGCTCGTGCGAGGAAGGTGATCAGCAGCCCTCCCTCTCTGGATGGTTCTATTCCAGATGATAATGAAACCTTTCCTGCATTTTGCATGAGCAGAATAAATCTCATTTCTGCATATTCCCTGTAAAATCGAGTTTTGCCCATGCTCAGTGTTACTTTGTATTACGTGTATAATCAAAAAGCCTTTATTAATCTTAAAACATTTTCTCTCTCTTTTTACTCGTTTATTTATTCTTGTGTTTCTGTGATCAAGGTTACCCCAATTTTGTCGCGACTTACGGCCGAGGATATCCTGGATTTGCCCCAAGTTACAGCTATCAGTTTCCAGGTATGTACATTTCACTGGCAGATTCACTTCTTTTTCCCTTCTTTCCTTCTTTAGTTTTTTCCTTTCTTTCTTTCTTTTTTGTTTTTTTTTTTTGTTCTTTTCCAATCCGTGGCTGCAGGTTGAGGCAGGCAAGTCTGCAGGGAGCATCTCACATAACGTTGTTTTTCGTGATTAAGATATATCCGTACTGATACATCTACTTAATACATCTTTATTAACGTGTAAATTGGTACTGGTTATTTGAAAACAAAATTTAAGTTAAAATGCAAAGTGACAGAACTGATTTCAGAGCTGTTAGCTCCCTCCGATGGGTTCTTCCGTCTGTATTCCTCAGCCCTGTGCCTGGGCACACACACGTGGGCACACACACAGCCTTGCACACGCGCCTGCTGCGATACATTCGCATCCAGCAGGAGGGCAGCTCTGCACTCCAATGTTGCTGTCTCCTCCAGTGCCCGCTGTGTCCTTCCCAGCATCCTGTGCTGTGCTCACTCCCCTCTCCAGGCTCCAGCTGTGTGCTGTGCTCCAGGTCTGCGGGTGCTGCTGGCAGGGCCGAGAGCCCTTTTTCCTTCACCTTAGTGCTCCTCAGGGACATCAGCTAGGCTGAGCTGTGGCTGCTGTGGTCAGTGCTGTGTGCTGAGTTACAGCCGTTGTGTCGGTGCCTGCTAGGAGCTAACCTCCCTGGATGCTGCAGCAGATTAAATTCTCAAGCGCTCCTCAGGTTGGTCCTGGGTGGGACAGAGGACAAGGAGCGGGGCTTGGCTGTGCGTTGGGCACACAGGGTGCAGCTATGGCTGTGGCATCAGTCGGATGGAATGTTGCACAGAATGGATATGTGTTATATCCATAGGATGAATGACGTCCTTACACTGCAGAGCTGGTGTCTGCAGGATGAGTAGCATCAAGGGAAGCTGGTGTTAGATTTTTTTCTCTATTGGTAGGCTTTGCAGATGCAGCAGCTCTGAGTTACTCTCACCTGCCCATTCCCCACCTGTGCTGCCGCCCTTTGCACGGCAGTGAACAGAGCATGCTGCTGGGATGGGTGGCAGTGCTGGTGCCCTGTGTGCCCCACAGCAGCAGGACAGACTCATGGGGTTTCTGTGGTGACTGACTGTGCGAGAGCAGAGTTGAGAGACAGCCTCAATAGGTTACATGGTAAAAGACAGTGCAGCTCAGGTTGCTTTAATTATAAACATAACTGAAATGAGTGTGTCTGGCTGTTGAACATGGAGGTGTGTTGGGCTTCAGCCGTCCTGACATACACCGTCCTGAAGGTTTGGGTTTTTCCTAGCAGATTTTCCCATGATTTGCTGGTTATGTTCAGTCTCTTGCAGAGATTGTGGCACGGGAGAGAATCAAAAGGAAACGTTACCTCCAGGAAGCGCTGCACTCAGCTGCCAGCCTGGCTGTACCGCCTGCACCAGGGGCAGCTCAAAAACAGGGAAGGATGGGGAGGGGAGGCAGGCAGCTCCTGGCCAGGGCTGGCCCTGGGAGCACTGCTGCTCATGGCAGTGCAGGGACTGCTGCTGTGCTGGGGGGTCGGGTGTTGTGCGCTGCATGGAGCCGGGAGAGCGCCTGGGGCAGTGAGTGCTGCGGTGTTGGGGATGGGGGGTTACGGGGCATTAGGAGAGGACATGGGGTATTAGGAGGGGACATGGGGTGTTAGGAGGGGACATGGGGTGTTAGGAGGGGACATGGGGTGTTGGGTGAACATGGGCAGCCCGCTCGGAGGCTCTGACACCTGCTCTGCCTGCTGGGCCACGCAGTGCGGCACACACAGGCACTTGGGTGACTGTTCTAGCTTCTCCCATCGTTTTTTTCCTCTAGGCCTTTATAACTCAGCACGTAGCCTCTTTTTATGTATTTATTTTTTTACAATCACTCTCTTTCTGTCTCTTTTTTTTTTTTTTTTTTTAAATTTCTGGGACTTATCTTTTCAGTTTAATCTATTAATTTCTGTTCTTATTTCACTTTGCAGACTATTTGCCGATTTCACAAGACATAATTTTTATCAACTAGTTCTTAAAGATGCATAACAAATTAATCGGGGTTTACTACAGTGCTAATGAGAGAGAGAGAGAGAGACAGACAAAGCCTGGGTGGTCCATGTTAATATCAATGTCCACTGAGAAATTGCTGCTCTTGCTGGCTGGTTTGATTGAATGGACTTTTTACTTGGTTTTTATTTTTTTAAAGGCTCCATATCCTCACTGCTTTGAGTTTGCTTTTTGATTATCTTTTTTTTTTTTTAATTTTTTGTTATTTTTTCCCTCTGCTTTGTTATGAGTTTTTAATGCCCACTTGGAATGTAACTCACAGGGATGGGGAGAGGGGCATTACCAAGGCATGACTTCTCACAAACTTCTTAGGCATAATTCTGTCCAGGGAGCAAAAATGATGGCTGGGCCTCACAACCGGCCCCAGAAAGATGCTGGCTCATTGTGCAGCAGCACAAATCATAGCTGGAGCGGAGTGAGGCCGCTGTCTCATCTTGCTGGGATTGCAATGAATCGGGGTTGAATTAACCCCAGTGGGTGCTTCTCTGCAGCACCCGCCCATGTCCCATGCTGTGGCTGTGCTCAGGACTGCTCTGCTTGGGGCAGCTGCTGCTGCGGGGTTGGGGTCGGCGGCCTCTGCATGGCCACTGCTGAACCACGCTGTCCCACCCCACCCGATGCCACCCCCCAGTGCCACCCCCTTCCCTCCCACCTCCTGCAGCAGGCGATGCTTCCACCTCCTCCTGCAGTCGCTTTTACTTGCAGACTTTGCAAATGGCTTAAATTTGGGCAGGAGGGGCTTTCACTGTGCTGCCTTCAGCTGCGCTGCACCTCTCAATCTCCATCCGAATGCCTGAATTACGAATCTGTGATCTGCTGCTGTCCATTGACTCTGCTTTAACAAGACCAGATTCTGCTGGTTTGGGTAGCAAACACACATGGTATCTTTTTATAAGCCTTTCTACCCACCTTGTAAGTTTGTGAGAAGTAAATTGCATGCTTACAGTAGAACTGTAATGCATTTTAATGTTTGTTAATCCACTTGTTTAAAATGTTGGTGTCAAAGGCTCTGCGATACACGGCTGTGCTGTTCATTTCATTAAAGATGCTTGATGTAACGATTGGTTAGTTTCCTGTTTACTTTCCTGCAGGCAATGGCTTTTTTAATCTGTATGGCTTCTTATTATTTTCTTTGGGGTTTTTTCTTTTTTGGTTGGTTTTTTTTTTGCTATGAATTGCTTTGCTTTTGTGACCTTGTCTTAGTGTGCATGAATTGCAAACATTTCGGCTATTGTGAATTTCCTCATTTTTTGTAAATAGTCCATCTGTGCTTTTCTTTTCTTTTCTATTTTTTTCTTACTTTTTTTTTTCTTTTTTTTTTTTTTTAATGACTTTTTTCCTGTAAGTAACCGAGGTAGAAAAACAAGAATAATAAATGGTTTACAACGGATGTGCTGTGTTGCTGCTCTCTTAGCTTGCAGATTTAATGTTTTGGTTTGGATGCACCAAATAACCAGTACCAATGACAGCTTAATAAAAGAATGACACCACCACCACTCCCAGCACGTGAGCCACTGTTGGAAGAGCCTGCAGACGAATGGTTACGTATGAGGTGTGTTGACAGCAAAACTAAAACCAAAGCAGTGACACTCCTAGCTGGGGGGAGAGCGGTGTCTGCCCTTAAAGTTGCAGCGTTCCCAGCAGTGACCCAGGTGGGTTTGAGCACCAAACCGTAGGTGTGATGAAAACCCGTGCTGCAAACCCTCCAGCACTGGTGAGCAGGAGTCCCTTTCTGCTGTTTGGAAATGGAAGGGACGATGGGGGGACTTTGTTGCTTTAGGGCAGTGTCGTGGCAGAAGGTCCCACACTGGGATGGCAGCGCTGGCCCCGAGCAGTGGACCAGTGCTGCAGAATGCAGAGCTGCCATTGCTGTGGGTGTCACTGTGACCCTTTCTGCTGTCGCTACCTGGGTGCTGGGGGATGTCAGAGTAGCTTAGAAGCCTTCAGCTCAAGAATTTGAATTTCTTTTTAATTAAGGGTTTGTTTGCTTGTGTGCCTGTTAATTCTTATTAAAGCCTTTGCGTGTGGGAAGAGGTGGGAGATCCAGATATTATCACAAACTTTCCTGAGCTCCTAGAAGCACGCTTGCTCATTAACACTGCATAGTCTGCAAAGCCCGGAGCCTGGTTCTGGGTTGTGCTCCTGCTGGAAACACACAGTGTGAGGGAGCTGAATCTGAACGGGGACTTTTCATTATTGTGGGAATATTAAAACCAAACCAACTTTCTGCTAATATGCTGGGTTTAATTTAGCAACTGATAGCAGTTATGCACTGCTCACTTGTCAGCAATTGACTCTGAGTAGGATGGTGTCCTTCCCTGAAAGTTATTTGTGATGCTCACCTGGTAGGTATGGTAGATGCTTTCTGGGTCAAGAAAAGGAGCTGGTACCTGAGGCAAAGGTAATAATTATGGTAATGACATGCTTAAGGTTTCTTTTGGATTGTGTTTGAAAGATAGGGCAACTTCCTTCCCTCTTTCTGGTGCTTAGGATGTTTAGCTGTGCTACAAAGCTGTGAGCTGGCTTTGCTCCTGCAGGTCTCTTGGTTCCCCACTCCTTTGTAAGTAATCTAAGAGAAATGCAGTGGGACTGGGAGGAAACGACTGCCCATAGCTTCACCTGGTGCAGTGCTGGGTACGGCTGGGCTGGGAGCGGGGTGATGGCTCAGCAGAGATGCAGAGCAGCTGCTCTCCAGGAACTGAGCTGTGGTTCTGCACTGGCTGAGCTCCATCTCCCAGCACAGCACACGTGGTGCTGTGGGGATCCCAAGCTCCCTTCCCTGTGCCTCAGGACCCAGCTCTCTGCTCAGGTGATAGGGAAGTTCTGAAAGCAGAGATACTGCCTGCATGTGCTTTCCTTGCCAGCAAGGAGTGATGAACTTAGTACTAAAGGAGTCTGCTCTCTAACGCACTCTTGTAAAGCGCTGTTACACAAGTTCTAGACTTGTGTAACATTTAATAATGGGAGCGTGTTTGTCTAGACATGATAATTCAGTGATCAAACTTAACGTTAAGAAAGACAGAAGTTACTGACAGCTGCAGAATAGGAGGGGATGCAATATACACTTGGGGTTGTCTGTTCAGTTAGTGAAGCCTTGCAACAGTGAGAGATGCTGAATGAAGCTGGAACTGCTCTTACTCCTTTGTCTAACCTTTTCTTAACAGCTTAAAGTCTGCTGCCATCGCCCCTGTGCTGCGTGCTTTTGTTCACCAAAAAAACACATTTCTGCATCTGCGTGGCATCAAATGGTTCACAGAGTATGTTTGAAATCTGCTGGAATCACCTTAATTATCACTCTTCAGAACTCTCAGTTCTGTCTCCATCAATGAAAACAAAGGCCACGGACTTGACCTGGTCTGAAAATTAAGAGTTTGGGTTTCATGGCGGAGGACAAGCTGGGGAGTTCTTGGTGCAGCTGCATGGCAGCAGTGAGGAGCAGCTGAAAGAGCAGCTGACAAACAGAAATGAATGTAGCAAAACTCATGCATTCCCAGCCAGAAGGTACTGCTTCAAGTTGTACTGAGATGATAAGAGTTTTGTTTCAATTAAGTAAAAAATGCTGCCTAGAGCTGTTGTCTGAGCCCAAGCAGAGCTTTGGTAGCTTTGTCTTTTAGGTATCTTTGGTTTATCAGTTGTATTTTTTTGTGTTGCACAGAAGTGCTCTGTAGAAATTTGCACCTCCTGTGTCCTCTGCCCTTTCAAATAATATCCTGGTGTTGAGTTGGAGGGGAGGCCTTCAGGAGGATCCACTGATTCCGGTCTGTGGTCCAGCTGCCAGCAGGGCATGAAGAGGGCTCTGTGCTGCGTGCGGCTGCTGGTAAGGCTTCCCCAAAGAGCTCATCTGAAGGACCAAAGCATGCCCTGTCCTTCCTTAGGCTTTTCCGTACCCAGTGCCTGAGCAGGAGGGGCACCCTGACTGCTGACCCTGGGAGCCTCTGCCCGTTCCCAGCTGCTCACCGACCTGTGCAAGAGCTGAGCTGTAAATATCCACTGCCATTGCCCTGGGAAAGAGGGGTCCTAAGGGGACGAGGAGGACAGGAAGGAGCAAACATCGCAACCTGCTGCTCCTGTGTGACTGCGTGGTGAGCAGCAACTGGGAAATGTAATGGGAATTATTCACAACAGCTGAGAGTTGTAACTCAGGCAGAATATGTGGGACAAAGCAGAGATCGGCCCATGGAGAGAATGATGTGATCTGGAAATGCTGTTCTGCTGTGAGGAGTTCTGTGTGCCCTGCATGGAGCATGGCAGCTCACCTGCACAGACCTGCAGGATTGAGAAAGAACTCGTAGAGATGATTTTCCATAAAGCAAGAAAACGTTTCAGTGTGAATGCTTTTTGGTGGCTTTTAGTGATGGCTCCCACACTTGTACTGAAGTGTTCAGTCACCTCCAGGTGCTCTTCCTCCCCAAAACGCTGCACTGTCAGCACTGCATCACTGCTCTGAGGGCTTCAGGCTGAGCCTCACCATCCTCTGCTCAGCCCATTTGCATAACATGAGTCCTAAGCTGCACAGCAGCAGTTCCTCCAGCCCAGAGCTGCAGGGCTGCATTGGCCACAAGGCTGTGGTGAGACATCAGGAGCAGATTTTGCTCCTGGGACCCCACACAGGGTGCAGAGCTGCCAGCCCTCTGCTGGCCTTGTCCTCTGCTTAATCATCTCCCTGCTGGAGCTACCTCCTTTCTTTGCTGTTTCTTCCAGCTCCAGCTTCCAGGCGTGGGTTCTTCTTATGTGTTTGTTCATAGCCCGGGATCTGTTTTTTAATAATACTTACCCAGATAGTTTAGATCATTCATAAAAATTTAAGCTAGCTGTTTGAACAGAATAGCTCATTTACCATACCATCGAAGCACTCAAATGAGGCTTTAAGCGAATCAGCGCCGCTTTGCTGAACTTCAAATACATGCCATGATGCTCTTCCCTCCACCCTGCCCTGTTCATTAGCAGCAGGTGACGATTCAGCACTGCTGGGCTGGGGCATGGGGAGCCTGCAGGCATTCCCCCCCACTGCCAGCATTCCTCTTCCATAGACCTTGTTTATTAGACATCGATGGTGAGCGTTAGGCTCTGGGCTTTAGAATGAGAAATGCTTTCAGTGAGGCAATCAGCTTAGTACTAAATTACTTCTAGGAAGCACTTGAGTTGAGATTCTCTTTCATGCACATCAGCTACTTTCACCTGAAGCTCATAATTCCCCGTGTTTTACCTGATAGGAAATTAGGGAGGATTACGTACCGAGCTAAAGCGTTGGGTGGTGAGAGGTGCAGTGTTTGTAGTGCACAGTTGAGGAGCAGAGTGGATGCCTTGAGAAGAATAGAGTAAGGAAGGCAGCCACTGGCCCTTGCTTTGGTTTTGGGGGTTTCCTCTTTTTGCGTTTCAGTTTTGCTGTTGTTTTTTTATAAACACTTTACTGAGAATGAGCCATTTGCCTTTGAGAACTTTCCCGCTTTTCTGCACGGTGAAATAACTGCAGAAGGGTTATTAGACTCAAAATGACACAGAGCGATAATTTGGAGACAAACAAGGCTTTGTCTCAGTGATGCATAAAGTAATTACTGGGCAAAAGTGCATCATTCTCGCTTTAAAAACCGTGGCCTGAGAGTGGTAAACAGCTGAAAAATGGGTCGTTCACTGTACATAAAGTGCGAGTGCCAAATTTGGAATTAACTATATTTGGATTTTATTGTTTTGTTGAAATTCCAGAGCAGAAATATTTGCTCATAAGAACACCCATCTGCGAGCACACATCCGGGGCGCCGAGCGTTGCGTGTCTGACGTGGAGCGTTTCCCCACCAAGTCTTGCAACGCGTCGTACATCTCAAACAGCAGACGACTGTGCCTTGAATACCAGTGGGCTGCTAATGAGGCTTCCATTATGCATGATGTGCTGAATCTGAAGTTCGCTAATTTTCTGACCTGCTGAAATAGATTTTAATAAGCTTGATGTACCACAGCATATAAAGACAAAGGGAAGCACTTAATGGGGCTGTCAGGATAACTCTGGTCGGGCCTGGGGATGCTTAAAGTGTTAGTGGAGTTGATGGGAAGCTGGGGCAGCAGACTGCATGCCCATGAGTGCTGCCCGGTGCCGTGCTGCCCAGTGCCATGCTTCTGCAGGTGGTGGGAGAGCTTTGTGGGGTCTGCAGTCAAATCCAGGAGAGTTAATTGCTCCTAAAGCACGACAGCAGGTTGTGAGTGGTCAGGTGCTATCCTGATCTTTCAGTGAGCCCAGACAGAGTTTGATTTCTTTGGGTATGCTCCTGCAACAGTGAGCAGCTGGCTCTTCATTTAGAGCTTGACATGGCAGCTGTGTTTTCTTTCTCATTTTTGTTCCTTGTAGAAATTTGGGGGGGTGGGGAGATGGAGGACTGAAAGATGAAAATTTTGGGCATAAAGGGATTGTTTTGGGATGGAGCTTTCCCTCGTGTGTGTTCACCGTTAAAGGCTGCATTTGTGTCCGGTAAATTGGACCCATGCCTGCCTGCCTCCCAAAAAAAGCAGCAGGTTCTTCTGCTTCGTGGTTGCGAGTCTGATACTTTTGAAATGAAGCCTAAAGATCCGACAAAGAGGATAAAGTGCCTAATGGAAAGAATAATGCGGGTGAGAGCCCATCTGAAATGACAGCTGTGAGCCTCACGCTGCTCTCCTGCGCTGATCAAAGCCGCTGGTAACGCTGTGTGAAAGGAGGGCATTGGTTTCCCCTCTCCTGCTCCACCTGCAGACACTTCTGCATTGGCAACTCGATGCTTTATTTCATGGGAGATCAGTGGAGCTCCCAGCACACATCCCAGGGTCCATTGTGACAGGCCAAAGGGCCAAACTACAAGAGGGGAGATTCCAGTTGGATGTAAGGAAGAAGTTCCTTGCAGTAGGAGTGGCACAGGCTGCCCAGAGAGGTGGGGCTGCTCGGTCCCTGCAGGCAGCCAGGGTCAGGAGAGGGGGCCCTGAGCACTGATGGAGCTGTGGGTGTCCCTGTGCGTTGCTGGGCAGTGGGACCTGATGGCCTTTAGAGGTCTTTTCCAACTCCAGCCGTAGAGTAGAGCTTTGGAAACAGACGTGTCCGTGCCCCATCGCATGGGGCTGCTTTGGCATTTATAGGGAAACTGTTGGTGCGGGAAGCGGAAAAATGTATCTGTGAAAAATTGAAGTCCAAACACTGGCTTTAGCTCATTCTGAGCAATAAGAGAGCATGAAATTGCTGTGAATCCTCAGGGCTTTCCTGGTCAGTGTGCAAGCCCATGGAAAACATTTATTGTAAAATACCTTCTAATTGCAGTGCCTGAAGTGGGCACTTCGGGCCTTTTGAACAGCTTTGCTATCTTGTCTTCTGTAGGCAATTATACGCAGAGGACTCACAAAGGAGGGCAGGGATCTTTTCTGCAAGACCTGGAGTCCCTCACACAAACGTGATAATGAGATCTCTCCTTCCACCCCTTCCCATTCCCCATGGAGCTTCGGAGCTGCCAGGGAGCAGCATGTGGGGAGGTGTCTGGGTACTCGTGATGGGCCAAACTCAGGCCCAGGGGAAGGGGCTGTGATTGCTGGGAATGGGAGGACATCCTCAACCCCAAGGTGCTGGTGGGACCTGGGGGAGGCTCTGCAACAGCACGGGTCCTTTGGGGGCACAGAAACCAGCACGGTGGTTCCCTCTCCCAAGGACAAAGAGCTCCATAAGAACAAGAAGTGTGTTGGCTCCATTCTTAGGCAGCACGCAGCATTCATGTGCTCAGCAGTATGATGAGTGGGAAATTTGTTTTCGGCTGAAGGAGCTGATTAATGCAGTGCCTGGCAAATGTAGTTTCAATGTGTGGGACTGATTACATTCAGCATGTTGGATTGATGTAAAGATCCTCCAGTGATGAAGCCCATCTGTGTGTGTTGGCAAGTGGGTTTTTGCCAATAAGGATCATCGGTCTCTGCTCCCATCTCCCACCTGTGCATCCCCACGCAGCCATCCCGGCCAGCGCAAGCAGCCCCCATCGCATGGAGCTTTGCAGTGCCTCTGGTGCAGAGGCTTTCATCTCACAGTCAGGAGGACAGCTTTCTTTCAGGGTGGAGGGATTAATTTTTCACACATCTGTCTGCATTGAGCTCTGGATCGCAATAATAGATGCTTTGTTGAGGCTCTTTCTGTGGAGAGCCTTCTCCACCCTTGTTATTTCATTCTCCTTTTGCATGGCAAAACTTTTTGTCCTGCATTTCAAATAGATACTGAGAGTCCCTGGCAGCTGAACAAGAGAAACAAACTTTGCAGTCCTGTTCTTTATGCTGCTTCTGGGAGATGCGTAATGATTTGAAGGGTATTAGATTGGTTTTGGCAGAGGCATTTGATTCCCTGGGAAATCTGCAGCTCCTCTGATCCCTTACGGACAGTTTACAGCCTCCAGAGCCCCCAAGTGATGGGTTTGCTGGTGGGCAGCTGGTCCCGAGCATGACATGGGGGTGCGGTGGGCGCTGCTAGGGGTGAGGTAGCAAGACATGCTCTGTGGCAGGCTGGGGGGGAGGCTGTGAGCACTGCTCTGCCCCATGTGCTCCCAGCTCAGCGTTCAGCCTGAGCATGGCTCTGCACAATGCACTTGTCCTGCAGGCATGTTCCCTGTTGGCTAATGCTAGTTTGACTCCCTAACACCAAAGTCTTTTTGCTCCAGGCTACTGCGACTCTGTTACCGTGTGCTGGGGGGAGCTGAGTGGGGTTCCCCAACAGGAATGAATTCAGCACCCTGGTGTTTGGTTATAGCATCCCCTAATGTGAACGTGCTTCCCCCTGAATCCTGCTCTTCAGAGATCATAGCAGTTCATCAGTGTAGTGAACAGATCAGGGTTTGCTGTGCTGTGCATGGGCTCTGTGCACAAGGAGCAGCTGCCCGGGATACCTCTGCATATACATTTACCTAGACTTTCTCTTTTCCCCCAACAGCCCTATTACCATATTTAAATGCAAGTACGTCTGTTTTTTAATCGATGTTTTAAGTAGCCTTAAGTGACCTTAGCTTAGCTGCTCTCTGCTCATGCCCTTGGTAGATTCCCCGTAGCTAGGATGGTAGTGCTAGCAGGCTCATAGTCAGCAGATTTCTCTGGCTCTCGTTCTCTCTACCTCTCAGCTTGCTGTTCTCTGTTGTCTCAGTTGTTTTTCTGTGGTTCTTCAGCACAGCAAAGCAGCTGTGGTCCCAAGTCCCAGAGCTGCTGAGGGCAGTGCTGAGGCAGGGGCTGGCCCAGCGGCTGTCCTGGCTGACAGCAGCAGCTCCCAGGGACCGGGAGCGCTCCGAGTGCTTTGCTGACGTGGCAGCACGGGGTATTGGGGGTTCTTGTTGATTGCCCGGACCTTGCCATTGCCCTCTTAAAATACATATTGAATGTCAAAGCCTCTGGCAGATCTTTTAATATTAATTAAGTAAAGAAACCGAATCTGAAATCTCGCTAGCAGCGTTTCATTCATCTGCAGCCCCCTGTAGCAGGGTGTGTGTCTTCAAGCTCCTTGATCTACGGCTGTTTTGCTTTCAAAAGCTTTTTTCTTTCTTTCTTTTTTAAATTACATTCCAGTTGAGTTTTTTTCTGCTTGATCCCAGCAAATCTGTGATCTTGACACCAGACCCTTCTCCCGTTTTCCATTACTGCTCTGTCTGTAGATCGGCACGTTATTATCACTTGCAAATAAGCAAGGAGCGAAACGCAGCCGTCGCTGTGCGCACGGGCCGACCCTGCCTGCTGGAGGGGACGTTGGTTGTGGGCTGCAGGTGGCCCTGCGAGGTCAGCCCCGGCACCTCACCTCCCGCAGCGCCCAGGAACCATGTGCCAGCAACTGCCCTGCGAGAGGCCCGGCAGAGACGCGCGGTGCCGCCGGCTTCTTTCTTTACCCTTCTCCTTTTCTCCACGGCCAGGTTTTCCGGCAGCGGCCTACGGACCAGTAGCAGCGGCAGCCGTGGCGGCAGCAAGAGGATCAGGTAGGGGGGCCCGTGGAAGAGCAAACCCTCAGAGTGCAGGGTCAGGTAAAAGCTCTGTCGGTATTCTGTGTGGCTGCAGCTCTCCATCATTTCTCTGATTTTCCTCACGCTTATCCTGGGGATCTGAGACCAATCGATAAAAAGCAAAAAAATTAATAAATCCCAACCCCAAACTACAAGCAGAGGCCACGGGCCTGGAGCACCTTGCAGGAGATTGGCGTCAGAACTGCCAAAGCCAGGGTAGATATTCCAATTTGCTGCTTTATTTATTCCTTTATTACGTTGGTTTCTTTGGTTTAAATTCAAGATTATGAAGGACACCAAAAAAAAAAAAAAAAAAAAAAAAGAAAGAAAAGAAAAAAGAAAAAGTGGTTTTACGAAAGAAAGTTTTCGTTTCTCATGGAAGATGAGCGCTGGGGCTGTGCAGCAGTGCAGGCTCTGCTCCCCCAGCGCCGTGGGTCGGTCCCACACCAATGGCCGTGTGCCATTCCCTGCAGCACACCGGCCGCTTCTCATGGAAACACCAAAGCTTTTCTTCCTGTCCTTCCGAACACTTCTGTTTCTTTCCCCTTAAGGGAAATAAATCAATCATTGCCAATTACCGTTATTACTTTGGGCTTTAAATTCAGATAAACATGCGAATTAGCGCTTTGCTGAGGTCATGGAGCGTTCAGTGCATTCATGAGTGAGCTGCCAGTTGGGCAGCCCGGCCCCGAGCCTATCCCCATCCCATGGGGGCCATGGGGTGCACAAGGCTGCAGGGCCGGGCGGGGGGCAGCGCTGGGCAGGGTCTCCCTGACATAGGGCCTGCTTTGGGGGCCGCTTGGTGCTGTGCCTTTCGGAGGCCGCAGCGTTGGAGGTGCTCCCGGCTCACCCATGATGCAGTCTTGACGTGGGGGTTTCTCGGTGACTTTCCTGGCAGTGCTGGTGGGTGAACCGAGCTCTTCCAGGAAAGGACCGACCAAACCACTATGTACTGGGTCAGGAGGAGGGCACAGGCCCTGATGTGTGAGCCTGATGCCATGAAGGCCAAAGCAAGACACCAGGAGAACTCCGTTCCATGCAAACTGGCACTGCTTGCAGGCTACAAAGGATTATCTGTACCAGTTCCATTTTGTGGCATGTAGAGAGCGCCTAAGGGGTGACTTGCCAGACTGGTTGTGGGAATCCCAATTTCCCTGCTCCTCCCACTGCCCCTTAACTGAGGGAAACAAAAGTTTAAAAAATAAAAATAAATAAAAAAGAAAAAAAAGAAGAAGAAAAGAAAAAGGAAAAAAAGGGAATGATTTTGCATTTATGATTTCAGGAAAACAGACTTCATTGTTTCTGCCTTTTCCTCATGTTTTGCCCCTCAGGTTTTGTTTTACGTACAAACAGACCTGGTGAGTTGCCCCTTAGCAAGGCACAGAGGGTTTGGCTGGATTAACGTTGCTTCCCTGATGATTACTATTTTTTTAATCGGAGTGCTTTTGGTGCCCATTACAACTGAACTGAGCATTGATCAATTCTGTGCCTGAAAATCATTTGTCTTCAATTTGAGTGTTTTTTGGTTTTTCTTCTGTTGGGTTTTCTGTTTTGTTTTGTTTTTTCGTTTTTTATTTGAACTTGCAATACAAAACTAAATCTAACCCAAAATTAACAACACCCTTCCTGGCAAGTTTAAAGAGCAGTATGGTGTTTGGAAGTGTCTTTCAAGCCTCAAAATTGCCCGTGTGCACAAAAATGGCAAAACCCCAAAACCAAATCACAAGAGCCACCCCAACCCTGAGACCTGCAGGAGGGAGGTGGGTCTGTCACAGCCGTGGGGCACAGCCAGCACGGCGTGTGTCACATAGTCATCTCCATCCAAAGACAGCGTTCGGAAGGGACATCCTCACTTCCATCCAGCCATGGTAGTGAATTGTATCCAGGAGCAGTAGGGTGATCTTGTGGTACAGTGTATAAGCCCGATTCGTTACAAGAAAAATGGTTGGGCTTTTTCTTCTTTTTGGTTGTTTTTTTTTACCCTTTGCAAATTTGCACAGCCCTGTTTCACTCATGCTCTAGCCCCAAGCCCAGAGTACAATGCTGCTGCCCTGCCCCATGGCTGTTGCCCCTCCATGGGCAATGCGGCACTGTATCCCCCCCACAGCAGCCCTGGCCAGACACCCTGGCTCAGACTCGTGGTCTCCTAAGGAGACTGCAGCCTTCTCATTTCCAATCCCCTTTGGCTCTGGTGTGCAGACACTGCTGACCTCACTGCTCCTGGCTGGCAACCCTTCATCCTCGGAGGCACCCTGTGCGTTGTTGGGCAGCAGGGCAGTAACCTGTGCAGGAGCTTTCCACTCTTCACTTCCCTCTCCCCTTCTTTTTCTTTTGTGAGGATGCAGCCACCAGTTTGCCTTGCTAGGTCAAACGGGTTCTCTTTTCTGTCACAGCAGCTATCTCCTACACTCAGCAAAAAGGGATATTTCCCTCTGCTCCTGTTCAGTGTCAGCCCTAAACCCGTTCTTGACCCAGCTGCATCCACACACAGAG
Source organism: Excalfactoria chinensis (assembly GCF_039878825.1). NCBI lineage: Eukaryota > Metazoa > Chordata > Aves > Galliformes > Phasianidae > Excalfactoria > Excalfactoria chinensis. The sequence goes on along the minus strand of NC_092843.1, from coordinate 7,703,412 downwards.
GTGACAGCCGAGGGCTCTCAGTCTCTGTTCCCCTTGGCAGGGCTGTGCCGGATCCCTCAGCTGCTTTTGAGGACCTCGTCCATTCTTTTTTTTATTATTTATTTTTCTAATTGGGACTTGAACTGGGGCCTGAACCATGGAAAATGAGCAAACATAAAAGTCTGAGTGCTACGAACTCCTCCTAGACAACTTCACTATCAATGTCACGTTTCTTTTAAATCCACCCGACATTTTTTGCGTGTAAAACATTTTTGTCTTGTAAACACATTTTTTAAAGTAAAACCATCGGGGGGGACATTTTTATCTTACATTTGACATGGGGGGGGGGGGGAGGGAATTAATTTGGAAGGACAGCCAGTGAAAAATTGTCAGGAGAGGGTTTTAGTGCCTTCCCTTTTGGTTCATTGACAAGTCTGAGATTTTTCCAGTTTCCAACCCGTTGCCACCAGCCCTTCCTCCCTGCTGACCGGAGACCAAAGCGCTAAGGCCGTAAGCTCAGCCCAGCTGTCCCAGGTGAGCCGTGGCGCTCCGCCGGCAGCAGGACGGCTCCCAGCATGGCTGGACCTCGGGTGCCTCTCCCGGCTTTGAGCCCCGCACCCCGACAACCCCTTACTGTACTTTATACTTGCCAGTATAACGAATCTAGTAACGCAAGCTACTGACCTTGATGGTGAGTGTGAGCAGTTATGTTTTGTTGTTTTCTCTCTTGCTTGGTTGGGGCTGCTGTGAGAGAGGGTGTCTCTGAGGCATACTTTCCGGCCTCTCTTACACTCGGACGTGCACACCTCCTCTCAAACACTCTTCTGAGCGCTCTCAGCGGGAAGGTTTGTCCACACCTATTAATCCTCTCTCAGTGTCCAGCTTCTTGTTAGTAGCAGCTGGTTGCATGTTTTTTGCTTGTTCAGATGAAACGGTTCAAGAAACGACTCATATCAACTCTTGAGAAATGTCTCTATTTTTTTGTACACTTTCTTTCTTTTGATGTTTTTATTAATTTCCCTTACTTAAAAAACAAAACACCTGTCGTCCCGTAAAACATTTCACATCTCCCCTTGCCTGTTCTTAGAGTGTATGTATCTGTGGGACTGAACTAAATGCATGCACTGTAGTAGTCGTACTGGTAGCAGTAGATGTAGTTGTAGAACATGCATTGTTGAGTTGATATTATAGGTGCCATCAATGTGAAATAGCGTGGCAGTTAAAAGCATAGCCTTGGTCTGAGAGCGTAGGGCTATTAATAAAGCAGAGAACTGCTAAAGGCTTGGATCCATAGTACTGCATTTGTTAAATCCCATTATCTGGAAGTTTAAATTGAACACAGCTGTAGGCAACCTACACCCTTCTGTACAAGAACCCGCACATGCTGTTATGATGATAGTAAATTTGCCATATTTTTTCAAATTAACCCCCCTAGGAATTTAAATGCTGAGCATAACAGTATTCTCTAATTTTTATTTTATATTAAAAAGATATTTTAAAAATCATTTTACAATCATGGTTTCTCCATCAGCCTGTTACTCGTCCATATTAGCCCATAGAATCATTCGTTAGCAGTTGTAGACCAGATGTGCTGAATGCAAATCACTCCATTTGGGTGTCTAAATAATACCATGTGTGCGAAGCAGCTTCCCGCAGACTGTCCCAAGACATAAAGCAATTGTTTTTAGGTCATAAACCCTAAATCTTGTTATGCAACAGAGACTGTGAGCTAGCGGTGGTTTGTATTCATTGCCATGTCACTGAGCTTAAGGGAGCATTTGTAAATGAAGAACGTTGCATGAATATTGGCATCAGGAGCTCGAGACGAGTTCATCATCTTTGCCATTGAGCCATCGGGCGACGTGCTTCTGGTGTGTGCTGGGCTTTGGGAGGTCTTTCCCAAACCTAGTTGTAGTCCGTGGGATTAGCAGGCAGCAGGTGAGATCCCAGCACAGACTTTGTTTCTCTGTTTTGTTGGTTGGCTGTCAGAGAACACCCTGCTGGGAGCTGCTGGGATTTGCAAGGCGCAGGCGCATGCTCTGTGCTTCCTCCTCCTCTTCCTCATCCTGCGAAGGAGCTGTGCTGAGCGCCACAGGCCTGCTCTGCTGGGGGCTCTGGGTTCAGCAGTGCTGCCAGGGGGAATAAGGCTTTCCAAGTGGACTTTCAAAACGTAGTTAAGAATTTGTATCTGCTTCTTACCTCTAACAGCATAAAGTAAATCAGCCAAACAGCAGCTTGGATGGAGCTGACCCAGTGGCAGCCTGTGCAGGGCAGTCGGAGCCGCCCGTATCGCTTACCTGATTGCTGCCAAGGAGCTGACCTACTTGTGTATCAAGAGGGAGAATTATGTCCCCTTTTGATCTCGATCTGCCAAGGAGATGGGGGACCCATTGTTTAATGCGCAAGGTGTATGATGTAGTGAGGAGTGTATCTGAAAGTTAGCAGAGCGACAAATTGCGTGGGGCTTAGGAATCCTTGTCTTACACTTAAGGAAGGTGCTCTAAAAATGAAATCTCGCCATTAGGTGCCCATAGTGTTGGCAAATTGCAGCCATAAAGAGCAGGACCACGGCTGGGCTGTGCGGGGGGAGTGACACCGGCACGTGGCTGAGCAGGGATGTGCTGCGCAGATGTGGCAGTGAGGGATTTATGCGGCCTGCAGAGAAGGCTCCCTGCGGCACGGCCGCTCAGATGGAACCGCTCCCCTCCTTTTATTTTGCTATATGAAAGTACATAAAATTTAATCCAAGCTCTGTAATCTCAGAAGCCAGAACCTAACAAGTGGACCACTTGGGAGCAGCGAGCAGGCTGAAATTTCTCACTCCACTGGAACAGCCCGTAATTATGAGACAGAGGCTGGCAACTGGAGCTCTGCGCGGCTGGAGCTTCAAAAAATTAATGGCTGCATCAGATGTTATCTTCTGCTTATCTTCCTAGCAGAGGCAGGCAGTGCTGGAGAGCAGTGCAGGCGGTCAGCAGGGAGGGGTGGGATGGAGAACCTCACACCTCCTCATGCACTTGTAGTGGGGGAACACATAGGCCAGTGTCTGAAAGGAGGTTGTACAGAGCTTGGGGTCAGACTCTGTTGCAGGTAATGGGTAGGACGAGATGTGATGGCCTCACATTGTGCCAGGGAGGGTCAGGCTGGGGTATGAAGAGCAAATTCTTCTCCAAAAGGATAGTCAGGTGCTGGCACAGAGTGGGGGGGTCACCGTCCCTCCAGGTGTTCCAGATCCATGGGGATGTGGAGCTGAGGGACATGGTCAGTGTTCAGTGGGATGGGTGGGGGTCAGACAGTGATCTTGGAGGTCTTCTCCAAACTGTGGTGATTCTGTGGTTCTGTGAATCTGTTTTGTGTCAGCTGGGAGATCCTGTGCTGATCCAGGTTGGTTCCAGCTCCAGAGGGGTTCTCTCCTATGGCTACACATGAGCCCTGCTCCTCAGCTTTTCCTCTTGGGCTGAGCTCCCTCCAGGGCCGTATAGGAAGTTTGGCAGATTTAAAGCCATTCGGTGCTGCTGTGACTAGGCCTCGACCACAGCAGCGGTTGCTCTGCACAGGGCTCCTGGCTGAGGTCTGTTGTGGTTTAAATACATCAGCCTTAATCAATAATTTTGTAACAGAAAACCTTGTGCACTTGATAAATCGTCTCCTGTGCAATTAGTGACCACTGCTGAAGTGCAGACTTAAGTATAGTGTGAGTTAATCTTTCATGAGTTTAGCAGCTGGCTTTTAACAGTCTTTGCAATCAGGAGAATTATTTTCAGTGGGGAAATGACTCCCAGCAGAGCCCCCACCGCCTCCAGGCACACAGAGCTGGTGCCCCCACTGCCATGGGACGGGCCTCTCACCACCTCCAGGTACGTCAGGTCTCCACCAAGCACAGCAAGCTGTGCCCCGTTAGTGGCACAACTCTGAGTGTGACACAGCACACGTTTTACAGACCCGCTGCTGTATTTGAGTGCTGACTCTCAGCCTAAATGCTTTAGAAGTAAACATGTAATTACAGTGTTGCTGGGTAGGTTTGGGGGTTTTATCTGCTTTTGGAGAAAGAAAAGTGAAAAAGAAGCAGTGACGTTTTTCTTTGCAGCGAGTGCTTGCATGCATCTGGCTCAGGATTAGCACGAGGAGCATGGAGGATTAGGAATTGCAGGAGAATGCAGAATTGGTCTTTGGTGCTTAAAGCTGAGCTCTTTAAAACCGATCTGTTCATTCAGCTGGGGCTGTTCAAAGGTGTCTCCCGGCCATCGTAGCCAGGCACTGTGTGCAGGGAGGGCCCCCAGGTGCCCTCAGGTAGGTGGATGCTCTGGGCTGTGGGACGGGGTCCCCGCACATGGTGGTTCCGTACAGCCCCAGGGTTGTGATTTTCGTCCTGTGCTCTGTTATTGTACAAAAGGCTTCGATTTAAAATTAACAGGAGTGATAGCCAGTTAATGCGTTACAGTGGGAGGCCAGAGTTTCTGTTGCTATGGCAATGGAGTTCGGCTCATTTGTTTTGTAGATGAGTAATTACTACGCAATTAGAGTGGGCTAAAAATAAAGGGGCCTTTTGTTCTCTGTTACTCATTAATATTAATAAAAGACCTGTCCAGGCTGTGGTAAACAATTAATGCAGATGTGGTTGCCCATGGTAAAAGTAGCAGTAGATTTCACGTTACCAGCGAGAGGTGCAAGTAGCGGCTCTGCTTAGTTTGGCTCTTGTTCATATAGAATGACTGGGAGGCCTGCTCTGCACAGAGTCACACAGCACAGCCTGCTGCTGGCCTGGCTGAGAGCTGCAGCCTCACATGTGCACAGGGCAGTGCTGGCTGACCCCGTCATGCTGCCATGTGGGAGCCCCTCAGCCGGCCTGGCCCTGGGCAGTGCAGGCACTGCTGCTGGAATGGCAGCCTGCTGTGCCCAGAACCAAAAGAGATGAAGAGGAGATGGTCCCAAGCGCTTGGTGTGTAGCATGCATGCTGCTAGAACACACCAGATTTCACATTGGCCATAACACCAGCTGAATGGACAGGGAAGGCTGCTCGTCAGGTATTGGCACAGGCTGCCCAGTGAGCAGGTGGGTCCTCATCTTTGGAGATGTTCCAGAACCACAGCAGTGTGGCACTTGGGGATGTGCCTAGTGGGCACAGCGGGGTTGGCCTTGGGAATCTTGGAGGTCTTCTCTAACCTTAATGACTGTGAGTGGACTCGATGGGTAAGCAGTTGGACTAGATGATCTTCTCCAGCCTTATTGCTTCTATGACTCTGTTTCACTGAAGGTGGCAGACAGGACAGCCGTTACCTCTCAGATTTACTTGCTTGTCTCTGTGTAGGTGGAAGGACACAGGGCAGCCCCTGGTGCTCAGCACCCACAGCGCTGTGTGGAAACACCACGAGTGAGAGGCAGCAGCACTGCCCAAAATGCCAGAGTGGTGGCTGGGGGATAGCAGAAAAATGGAAGCCGCCTCCCTCCCAAAGTGTTTAACTAATGGAGGGAAACGTAGCACAGCCTTTGTAAGGTCGACATTTGTTTGTTGTTAAGGATCTAATTAGAAACATGAGAGGGAGCTGAATGGCTGCTTGCTCGGCTAATTAGCGACATGCACGAAGACCACTTTGAACTTCAAGGACACAAAGCTATTAGCGCTTACATCAAAAATGGATTAAACTTCTGTGCTTTTATAATGATTAAAGATGAGCCGCTCGAGAGGAAATCCTTTTGTGGGGCTGTGACAAGCGCTGGCTCCCTGATTGCAGCTCCTACAAGTGGAGCTTTGTGTGGCCTCCGCATCGTGCTCGGTGCGTGGAGCACCGCCAGCTTGCAGGACAGGGAATGTGATGAAGCAGTAAATAGTGATGGCTCGCAAAAAAAGTGCAGGACTTGGAAAAGCTGCACCTGAGTAGATGGGATGTTGTGCTGTTGTATTTTTATTTTGTTTGGGTTTTTTTTTTGGCAAGTCAGTGCAGAGCTTCCAGGTGTGGCTGATGTTTTGAGGGAGCCAAGTGCAGCCTTCAGCAGGAACAGGTGCTGCTCGCATGCTTGCAGGGTGCACCAAAGGACAGGGGTTGGTTTTTAAGCTGCACTTGAATTTCTGGTGCACGCAACTCTGTGTAACTGCAGGAGAGCGCTGGAACGGAGGCAGGAGCAGTTCCATAGGATCACAATTGTCATCATCACCCTGGCACGTCCGGCGTGGTGCATAACAGCTAGATTGCTGCTAGGTGCAGGCCTGGAGGTGTGAATAAGGAGGGGTCAGGTGCTGCCCCATCCCTGTTCAGTTCCAGCTGTAATTGCTGTGCTCAGGAACCTGTGCACCCCCCGCTGCTTTCTGTCAGTATCCTGGAGATAGTTCGATGTGCGAAGCCATTTCCGAAAGGGCTGCAGAGACGGAACAAGCTTTTAAAGTGTGACTGCAGATAGAAAATACGGTACAAATAGTGTCTTGTTAAGGCAGAGGGCAGCTCACGGCTTCTCCTGGCCCTATAACCGCCAATTTGCTGATGAACGCCACAGTTGTTCTGTGGTTTGTCCCTGTGGTTGGGGGGGGCTGCCCGGCCCTCCCAGGGCTGCGCTGGGTCTCTGCAGGCAGCACCGACCTGGTTCTCGCAGGAAGAATGCCTCCAGCTGTCAGCACTGACAGAGGATCTGCCTGCCCTGGGGCTTACCAAGAGGGCTTTGCTTTTCAGGTCTGCTTGAAAGGAGCAGAAATGAAGCACAGCTCGGCAGAGCTCTGTGCTGAACAGTGCCTCTAATTGCAGAGCTGGGTTCTCTGCTTTTCTGTCTGTCTCTCACTTTCGTGCTCAGCTAGTTGGGAGCTGTTTGTACGTTGCTGTTCTCTAGGATGTCTGTGTGTTTCCAGCTCATTATTTTGGAGACATTTTCTAGTTCAAGCATTGATCTGAACTGTAGGTGTGCTATGTGCCATTTCTCTAAGACATAAAATAAAGCTGCATGTAAAAGGACAGGTAGAGGAAAGTGATGCCTCTGATAGCTTGGCCTGACCACAAACAGATGTGTTTGTGCCTCCAGCAGGAGCTGTGTGCAGTGGCTGGGATATAATAAAAGAGCCTGGATGCAAACATTGAATTCTTAATGCTGTGTCTGTGCGCTTCTGCAATCTGAATGGCAAGCAAGAACCAGGAGCACTGACGTCTTATTTCACACTGGCATTAATTTGTACATCCGTGGCTGAGTAAATCACATCTGGGCAGTTAGCATCTCAGAACAGCGAGGTGCGAGCTTTCTTCAGCTGCAGCAGTGAGTGCTCAAGGAATGAATGCTGGCCCAGCACTCCATGAGGTGGGTGCAGCGCTGACTGCTGGTAGGGTACTTGTGAGGCTCTAAGCACTAATGACTGGGCCTTGCATGCGGTGCTGGAGTTTCTCTGCGCCCCATCCCGTGGCTGGTTATTTAAAGTATCAGCATCACACTGTGCCTGCTGGTCCATTAGTCATGCATAAAGATGTGGTCATTGGTGCTCATGCTTCAGGACACATGGGATGCCTGAGAAATCAGGAGGGAAGCAATCTGTGCTGCACCAGTAGCCCTGGTTTCAGTGATGTCCTCTGCAGCATTCGTACTTGGTTCATTCAATGTCAGTGCAGCAGGTTTGAATGCTTGGGTGCCTCCTGGGGAAATTCCCAACTCCCGGGTACTGCAGCAAGAGGTGTAAGGGAATCACTAAAAGCATCCTTTGCTCCACATGGCTGCCGGTAGTCACAGTAATATCTCATGGAATGAGATCAAATTACTCTTTAGTTACAGGTGATGTTCTGAAAAAATCCAGGCAGCTCCTCTTAAATCACGAGAATCAAATTAAATCCCAGGAGAGCTGAATCAGATACCCCAAACATGGTGTTGCTGCTGTCCCAGTTGAACTCTCTGGCCCATTCGCCACCCCGATCCATACCTGTCCCTAAATGTTACCCTGTTTCCTCCTTCAAGCTGGAAGCTGATGTTTGCAACACCTTGTATAAATTTTTCATAAAGATAAAAACAGCCTAATCTGGAGAGCTTTGAGTCCTGGTAGTGGGTAATGGCTTTGATTTAAAGCATTTTGTCTTAATGATAGTTATATTGAAAATTTCCTGCTGCTTTCAAGCACATGGAGTTATTATCATAAACATTGGTGGTAGAAATGCCTGCCAAATTGTGCGTGGCTGTTTATGGCAGATGAGAGAGTCATCCAGAAATTAGAGCTCTGGATCAACAAGTTGTTGAGAAGCGCGTTGGTACGGAAGGGCTCCGTTGGGTGTGAGGAGCAGCGTGCTGTGGCACTGCGCCGGGCGCAGGGAGAACTGCGGGGCAGGAGCTGAACGGGCGCTTCCACTTGGCTTGCTTCTTGATGTTATTCCTTGTACAGAGCCTCTTGTGTTTGCTTCTCTTGAAAAAATGAGCAGATGTGTGCTTTGTAAATGAGGATGTGTTTCTAGGGGAGTATTTCACCCTTCTGTTTTTGTTTTACACGTGTTGCTCTGCTCTCTGTGCTGTTCTGCAGCATCACCCGCTCTGAGCAGCACCTCCGCCAGCGCCTGTGGCCGAACTCTGCTTCCAGCAATGCCAGAAGCAGATTAGCTCAGCCGCACCGATTGTGGCCCAGGGATTGTGAGCCCTCCCCGGGCGGTAATTGATTGTCGTTAGGCAGTTCTCTAGAGCGCTGCCTTAGTGCTTGCGGGCAGCCGTGTCTGCAGGAGAGGACGGCTGTGGGCAAGGAGCGGCTGCAGGCGGTGCTCAGCTGCTCCCTCCATGAGGAGATGCGTTTCTGGCTGCGATAACAGGGTGCTGTACTTCATCCTGAAGTATTCTGCCTCTTCTCGAGGAGGAAACAAAGTAAATCATGGGGTGTTTTCTTGCGAAGGTGAGGTTTTTCCTTGTGCCTATGCAGTGGAGGGGAATGCAGCCACAGGTTGTGCGCTGTTCTTCACATTGCTTTTCTTTCAACTCTTGAAATCTTTGGAGAACAGTTTTAAACAAGCACAGCAGTGGTTACTGATCCCCTTTCCCTCTTCCTTTACCTTCACTGACTTCAGTTTATTCGGGTGGGATTTCAGCATCCAGCTTGCTGTGCTTTACCCATCTGTTTCCCTCTTCCCTCCCAGAGAGGCATCTGAATCCTCGTTAGTGCAATGCATAGCTTGCTAAGGCAAATGTCATAATGAATCCTGACTTAGAAATTTCTCAAGAGTTCATCAGAAAAGAGTTTATCTTTCAGTGGTGACCTTTCTTGCTGCACGCAGATTAATGTACGAGCCGGGTCTGTGCTAACACAGCAGTTTGCAGGAGCGGGCACTCGGTAAGTGCACTCCCAGAGCTCCTCCTGCTCCCTGCAGGGTGTGCAGTTCTGAGCCCACAGCCTCAGCCGGGGCTGCCAGCTCTGCTCTGTGCCCCTCATGCAGCTCTATGCTGCAGCAGTGCGTTGAGAAGTGCCTCACACGCATTCAGTGTGTGCAGAGGGCTCTGCAGAAAGATGCCAAGGTGAGTTAGTAATAAAAGAACCTTGCTCAATGCAGTGCTGCCTGGAGATTACAGATGCATTTTAAAATTAGCTCCAAATTGACATTTATTTTAGCAGAAGACTCAGTAGGTTCTCTGCTCAGACAGAGCAGTGCGCAGGGAGTGAGTGCAGTGAGTGTGCAGGGATCAGGGTCTTCTCTGTTAGGAAAAGCACAGCAAATTCAAAGGGAAGCAAACACTGCAGGAAGTGTCCTTGTTCTCAGCTGCTGTCTCTTGATTTCCTTAGGTGCAGGAAGAGCTTCCCCAGCCCAGAAGATGGAGATATAGGCTGGTTAGCTATGACTTACTGACACATCTAATCTTTTTCGCATCCCTCCCACCTTGATCTATTGCAGAGCTTTGTGGTGACGCCTGGGGCTGAAAGTCATGTATAGAGGAAGCCTTATGTTGGAGGCACAAAGTCATGGTTTCAGGGCTGTGAAAACATCCAGTGCAGGATGCTTCCCTGTGCAATCAGTTGATAAATTGGGGCTGAATTCCAGTCTTGTTGGAAACAGGTATGGTGGCTGCCACGGCTTCCTCAGTACTTGAGATGGGAGGGCATCGCCAGTGGGTAGCTTGCTGCTCTCCCCCAAGACAGCACAGTCCCTGCCAGTTTGCCAGCAGCGCACTTCCCAGCACCCACCCTTGGTTGTTCCCAGCTCTGTCCACAGGATGTCTGACCAGGGGAATGTCTGGGATGCATTAATCTCAGTGCTCTGTGCCTCTGCACCCAACAGCACCCACAGCTCTTGGACAGCTTCTGCTGAGAGCTGACAGCTTTGTCCTACAGATCTGCATCTCCGCAGAGTCTTCATTTTTCTTTGAGGACTAAAATGGCATCCAGAGTCAGGAGAGTTTTCCGTGTTGTTTTCTGCTTCATTTTAGTCTCAGGTTACTCGCAGGTTTGTGTACGACAGATTTCTTTTCAGGCATTTCTTACCCAAACGCGCTGCATTTTGCGTGTTGGGAAAGTCATTCAAGGTCCCTTTGCTGTTGTTTCAAAGCGATCGTAAAACTGCCTCCAGCTCTAGGTGCGCTTCAGTGCAGCTATTGTAAGAAGACAAATATTTAGCAACTCACCATGGCTGAGTGAATCGTTAAAATACGGCTTTCTGAGGACTGTTTAGTCTCCTGGTAATTATGAGAGCTTTTCTATTTCATTTATCGGGTCTGGAGCAAAGTGTCAGCTCTGTAAAAGCTTCCAGCCCTTTCTGTGAAGTTCTGCAAACAGCTGTTAGCAGGCAGTGCACAAAGTGCTGCCTGGGCACCCCGCGCCCCACGGAGCCGTGCGAGCGGAGCGGTGGGCGTGCTTCTGTGTCACACGTTTGTCTGCAGCCACTTCTGTGATCATCAGGATGTAGTACCAAATTGATGCTCAGGAGATAGAAAATTGCCTTTTTCTAACATTACATACCTACAATCAGAAGGACGTTGAATAAACAGCTGCCAACTCCTTCCGCACATATGCAGGCTGGTATTCCTGAATAACTCAGAGCTGTAAATGGCTGGGGCTGGGCTGCTTTTTGGGATGGAGCGTCTCGCTCTGGCTCCTTGCTGCTCATTTTGCTCTCTGACAGGTTCAGGACAGGCTGAGCACATCTCCTTATCATCTGTGCAGGGCCACAGAGGTGTTCATTTGTAGAACATTCAACTTGCAGCTCCCTGGCAGCCTTACCCCATATATCTCACTGGGGCCAGCTGCAATACTTGCTGTGGTGCAAAGTGAAGGGCAGCCCTTATGTCACACAGCTGTTGCAGGGTGCCCTGCTGCCAGCCCAGCCTCAGCTCAATACCATTTTGAAATGCTGTAATATTTGATCACTGTATCTCCAAATTAAATCCTGAGGCATTCTACAGGCATGTTCGTGCCAGCCCCAGTACACCATTCCCATCAGAGGTAAATATGGCCTTGCAACCCAACTTTGATTTTTAATTGAATCTTCCATGCACCTCTCGATGAGAGCTGTGTGATTTGGGGACCACGGTTTCTTGCAAGCCATGTGCTGTGTGAAGGCAGCCCTGCAAGGCACAGGGCCACATTGCAGGGCTGTGGGCTGGGAGCTGCACGTGGGCTCCATGCAGAGCCCTGCTCACCCCTTGTGCCTTACACCATGGCTGTCTGCAGCTGTACTCATCCTCTACACTTTGGCACCCTCCATTTCTAAAGACCGTGTCCCTGTGTCCCCACCAGGTGCAGGGCATGGCCTGCCCGCAGAGCGGTGCACGGGGCTGGAACGCCCACATCTATTTTGTTCAACCAGAAGGAAGAAAAGTAGAGGAAAAAAGCACGAGCTTATAGTAATAAAGGGCTTTTGAACATCTCAGCTGGATATTTTTCTTCATGAGTGAGAAGGCCAAATGTTATCTTGACATTTAATCTTTAATAATAAAAAAGGTACTTTGTTTGCCAGTAAATTCCAAAATAATCTGTTTACTCTCTCATGCCTTATTACTCTTAACTTGCCAGCTTAGATGACCTACTTATTTTCCCTTGCTACCACTTTACAGCCACATAAAACCATTTACTTTGCAACATTTACTTCCCTGTCATTGCAGAGCCAACAGTTGCCGTGTTTTTGACTGGTTAATCCATTGGGTTGAGGAACGCGTGCCGTCAGCACAGTGGGGACGGGCAGGGAACTGCAGCAGCACAGCAAGATGCCGCAGTTTCTCATTGGTGTGTGTGCTGCTGCTGTTGGTAGGGTCGGTCTGCTGCCCGGTTTGCCTCTTGGGAGCCTTGGCCACTCCTGCAGGGCAGGCGGGACTTGCCCTGCAATACTGTTTGTCCCCAATAAACCCTGCTCTGTGTTGACCCATGGGCTGGTGGCAGGGCTTATTGCACTCTGTCAAACTCCATAAACACTTCAGGTGCATGGCGGATGTGGGCAGGGAGCTGCAGCTGGAGGAGGAGGCCAAGTGAACTGCGGCGCAGGCTGAGCACAGAGGTGCTGTAAGCTGCCAGTTGTGCCCATGGGCACTGCTCTAGGGAGACTGTGGTGATGCTGTGGCCATGTGGACATGGTGGCTGGTCAGAGCCTGCATTCAGGGCATCCTTAGGGGCCACTTTGGTGTCCAGGGCTGGGCTGTGAGAGTGTGGCCAGTCAGGCCACAGTACCAGGTTGGAAGCACCAGGTTGGCAGTGATGTGTCAGCAGTGCCATGTCAACAGCATCAGGTCAGCAGCGTCACATTGGCAACACTAGGTCAGCAGAGCCAGCTCAGTAGTGCCGTGTTGGCAGGGCTGTATTGGTAGTGCTATGTTGGCAGGCCATGTTGGCAGGGCCGTGTTGGCAGGGCCATGTTGGCAGGCCTCTCCCGCTTCCAGCGCCATCCCCATCCGCTCTCCCCGCCGCTGACTTTTCTTTCACATTGAATCCTCTTACTCATAAACTTCATATCCAAGAACTACAGTGAGGAATGGCAGAAGCCTGATCATCTAACATGCTTTAATATCTAAATCTGTTCTTCAGTATCATTCTTGTTTACATCGTTTTTCTGTCTCAAAAATAATAATAATAATATATATATATATATGTAAAGGGAGGAAAAAAACAAAATTTTCTTTTACTTCCACATTAGGAGGTGAGTTGCCATACACCCTCTGCAATTCTTTCTTTTCCTTTGGATCTTTATTTATTTGTTTAATTTTGGTTGATGTCCCCCCAGCATGGTTTTGGAGATGAAGGTAGGTCTTCGATCTCCAAATGTAAAGAAAGGCAAATTAAATAAAACAATATTCTTCTTGGTCATACCTGAAAAATAAACCCAAACTGTTCCATTCCTTACCATTAAAAAAAAAAATACTATTGAGCAATTTCTACATCTTACCAATTTAAAAGGGCAGGTTTTTTTTTCCAAAGTATCAAATGGATCCAAAACAATTTTACTAGATGTGATTGAAGTTATTTGCTGTCAACATTTTAATATCAATATTACCACAATGTGTAGTCTCAAACTAGTTCCTTTGTAGTTTGCATGGGATGTGAATGCTGTCTCGGCGTGCCCAGACCTAGAGAACTTGTTACTACTGCATGAGCATCAAGTCAGATGTTGAAAAATATCTATTATATTTTGTGATAATTTGGTAAAAATGAGCACCTACAGTCTCTGGTTGCAGTAGTGTGTTGAATGATTGTTCTTTTTTTTTTATATATATTCATATATATATTTTGGAGCTCTAAGCTTCGTAGTAGTACGGGCTGACTATTATTCAGTACTCGCTCTCCTATCGCATGGCCTTGGTTAAGTGTTAGAAGTTGGGCCTAGGCTGTTTATTCTGGTGTTTGGCTTTGTAATAACGGTGCATGCCCGGCGTCTGGCCTCATACCCAGCTTTATTCTCTGCACACCAGTCTTGAATAGCTACAGTGCTCAACCGAATTTTGGCGCACCCGCTTCCCCGGCAGGCTCCAACCCAGCCCGGCCCGGAGGCTTCCCTGGGGCCAACAGCCCTGGGCCCGTCGCAGACCTCTACGGCACGGCCAGCCAGGACTCCGGCGTCGGCAACTACATAAGTGCTGCCAGCCCACAGCCGGGCTCCGGCTTCAGCCACGGGATCGCCGTGAGTACTGCGTGCCGGGAGGGGCGTTATTTAGTGACACGATGGGGTTTGGTGCTTTTTTTATTGCTGTCTGATGAGCGGGTCGTGCACAGCTCCCGTAGCCCCTAGCACTGTGCGTGACCCTCTGTAGTTGCTGAGGTTTCTTGCCACGCTGCAGTCTGCTGCCCCAGAGCTGCTGGAGTTGCGATGCAGACTGGAAACACTTTTCTGAGCCTTATGCTGCACAGACGTGGCGTGTTTTGAAAGGCCCTATTTAACAAATACAAGCTTCTGCTTGTCTAGATGCTCTTCCCATTAGTGGAGCAGCTCATTGAGGCTGGTGTGCTGCTTGCAGGCAGTGTGCCTGGCCTCTCCTCCCACCCAGAGGAGGAGAAGGGTTCCCTGAGACACCAGGCCTGCCCATGTCCCAGCAGTGGCGCGGTGCCATCTTGGAGCTTCCAGCCTCTGCCCTAATGGCATCAGTGTGCAGTGGAGGACGTGGGCATGGGAGGTGGGAGCTGCCTCACACGGGTGCCTTGAGGCGGCTTAGGGGATTGTTAACGGTCCTTAAAGTGTGCAGGTCACAAGTAAGTCACTTCTGTCGTGTTGTCAAGTCATTGGAAACGTATTTCTGTCATGCTGCATGGTTCTGCAGGCTCACTAATTACGGGCGATGGAAATTTGCTTAACAAAGCTGCATGCTGTTTTTCAGATTGCACTGTTTTACCTGTGTGTGTTAGCATGAATGTGGTTAAACCGCTTTAGTGGCTGTCAGTCTCCAAAACAGAAAACCAGCAACCTACACTGTTTTCCCTTTCTCTGTAAAATGCTGAGAAATCCTTTCCTCTCATAAAATAACCATGTCAAAGTACAGAGGACTCCCCTGATATTCTCCAAGCTAAAACGACAGTTCTGTGCTTTGACCACATTGGGTGAGCTGGGGGAGTGAGAGCATAGTGCAGACAGAGCTCCTGAAATGGTGTTTTTACTGCACAAACAACCAGTACCCAAAGAGACAGAGCAGCTGCTGCCCTCCACGAGAGCCCGCTGCATTCCGCTCTGGCCCCGCTGAGCACGCGGCCGCACAGAGGACATGGCAGCCTCTTCGGATCAGTTTGAGTGCAGAACACGGAATATGATTATTCTGCCAAGAGGGAGCTGCACCGATTCAGAGTACCCCTTCTGAGACCCCTATTTCCACTTTCCACCTGAAGACTTTCTTGTTTTGGAAAATTTGGGTGGTTTAACCTGGGTGACATCCCAACCTTTCAGGTAATGAGATGCACGATACAGGCCGTGCTGTTGCAATTTGTCTGCACTAAGACTTCTTCAAAGGCTGATTAGTATTGGATTTTCAGATTGGCAGCCTCTTAATTAATGGGGTACCTTTCATACTGGGTATACACCAGTAACAGCAAAGGCTCTTTTTACCTATATATTTATTTTACACACTCCATTTACTAACCTAGTTTAAAAACAAAAAAGGGAAAACACAGTTTATTTTTCTAACAGGGGGAATGAGAATGTGATGGTCTTGGAAAGGTCCCTGTAGAGCTCAGCACACAGAGTCACTGGTGACCAGAACAGCTTTTGGAAATACACATTCCATATTCATGCTGACAACACAGTCTTTCAAGTCCTTTGATAATTTCTTGCCAAAAATTAATAATCATCTGTTCCCATGTATAGAGCACTGATGAACTTAACAATTGTACAATTTTAGGGACCTTTGATTGCAACGGCTTTTACAAATGGATACCATTGAAACGTTACACATGGTTGGTTGCCATCTCACTTGGAGGTATTACAGTATATACCATTTGTACTTCGTGCTAAACTGCCATTTCCCTTATATTTACTTTAAGTAAACAATATATATCTTTTTTTTTCATCTTCATTCTGTCTTTCCTTGGCCTTTAATCATTCCTTTCTGTGATTTATTTTGTTTAAATCAATTTCCTGGGTTGGAAACTGGAAGGCAGGTCATTAGCTCAAACCCAGTGCGCTTAGCACGGCAATCTGGAGACTTCAAAACCCTGTGAAAATAAACGGTGATCCCCAAACCCCTTTTGGGGAACAGCCAAGTGCCACCATCATCATCGGGGGTAGTGGTTCACTATAAACACACCCAGCTAAAAACAGATGAATTCCACTGCTTTGTTACAGGGAAACCGTCATACTTAATCAAGGGCTGTACCAAATATCACAGCTAGGAGATAACGTTGTAACTAGTAACCATGGAGCAATTATCAAGATTAAAAAAAAATTAAAGCTAAGCAAATTGAATTAATGACATTACCTAAGTAATGCATCCTTGGATCGCTGCCAGTTTCCTACCCTTTGAACTAAGATCAAGTTAATTAAATGTTTAATTTTTTTTGTTGTTTTTTTGGCCTTTGGCGTATCCATCTTCGCAAACAAATATTCTTACACTGAGAGTAGCATAGATTAGAAAAGTCGGTCAGTGAAAACTGAAAGGTGCACCCATTGAGTGCATGGATTCACCGTTAGAGCTCATGATCCAGGCACTCAGATGCGATGTGACATCTTTCATTTCTCCCTTAGCCTGTAGCCCAGCGCTGTGTGATCACAGTGTGCCATCAGGGCTGTAGGCAGTCCAGGGGATGAGACCTGTGAAACACATTCAGGGGCTTTAAATTGCATGAGGAGAGATGTTTAGGTAACTGCTGGTGAATAAAGGGGTTTACTATTTATTCTTCACCTCCCTGTACACGCAAGATCATCTGAAATTCTGTAATGGATCGATTTGGTCCACCACATGCTATCATTGTGGGAAAGGTGCCCACGCACTCCTGCTTCAATCCCCATTACTGTCTGCACGTATCCGTGTGCATTCTCGGGTTGATTTGTCAGAATCCATCGTGTTCTGTGGGCCGCCAGCCTGGGCACGCGGGAGGTTTGAGCAGAACATTGTAATTCAAACTAATAATGCTGCAGTGAGGGCAGTGCTCATCAGATTAATATATCGTAATCATTTTACACTTACCGCAGCACATCAAACTATAACCATCATTTACCGGCCAGTATTAAAACTCAAGCCATTAATGACTTAAAAACAGAAAGTGCTTTTACTGTTGCTCGTTACTAATGAAAATAGATTTCGAGAGGAGGAAATGAGGCTTGTTATTAACTCTTCCAGGACCACAGGGTCTGAAGATCCTGGGGCGTGCATCCCTCCTGCCGTGCAGCACTTGGAGCAGTGGGGGTGGCCCAGGGCTGCCTGCAGGCCCCGCTGCTCACCTCCATGCTGGCTGCACACAGCGCTCAATGCAGGCAGCAGCCACAGCACCAGGCATTGCAGCTCCCCTTAGAACATAACTGCGGAACGCAGCAGTGTGCCCAGGTGGACGTTGTCCCCTTGGGGAAAACAGAGCCATCTCATGTTGCTGAAGTCGCGATCTGCTTCCACAGCCCCCGCTGACCCTCCCCCCATCCTGTGTGCTCCTCTCCTCAGAGTCTCTCTGGATGTCCGGGCAAAACAGGGCGAAGTTTCTGAGCGGTCCCACGGTGAGGTGACATCGTCAGACTTCAGCACTACATCTTCACCAACAGCAAACGAACTGGAGGTGGCACACGACGGACTTGGGCTGTTTAAAAAATCTCTCTCATCATCTCATGAATCTGCTGTACTATAAAAACAACAGCTTTTAAAAGTATGTATATAAAATCCACTTCTCGTTCGTTTTATTTTCTCGATGGGTTTCCCCCCCTTTTTAAACCTACTCAACCCACATTTTTTGGTAGCATTTTGACATACTCTCGTAGACATGTAGACCTAATTCTTTGTGTATCTCGTAGGAGCCTAACCATAGCCTAGCTGTTTATATTAAGGTTTTCTTTTGTTTCCCCCCTTCTCCGCGCCCCCCTGGTCTCTGTAGTCGCTGTTATTGCAGGAGGTGGGGGTGCGGCTCCGCAGCACACGGGTCGTCCCCCCTCCTTCTGTTCGTGCCGTCTTCGTTCACCCGCTCCTATTTTTGGCAATAAGGCGAGGACGACAGACTTTTGGGCGTCCTTTTTCTATAAGTGCTTTTTTTTGTTGTTGTTGAAAGAGGTGATATAAGGTTTTTTGAAATCATGAATTCTGAAAAAAACAAATACAAAAAAAAGAAAAAAAAAAAAGAAAAAAAAAAAAAAAAAGAAAGCCAAACACTGTAAATACAATTCCATTAAGTACATAGAAACTATTAAGAAAGAGAAATACAAACTATTTTTGTGATGGAGTCAGTCTAAGGCAGTTTCTCTATTAAAACAGAAGACACAAGCGCAGGTCTGACCTTGAGACCAGCTGCCCAGTCGGCCCCGCCGCGCCACACGGCTCTGCTCCCATCGGCGCGGCGCACCCCGCGCTCTGGCTGTTATTCATACGTGCACAGCTTCCCCTGACCGTCTCGTTGTCTTTTTAATGTAAAAACTGCTTTTCCCGAGACTGAAAAAGAAGCTCCGGTTTTCCTATTTATCGCATTTAAGGTTCGAAGCACACAGCTGCTCCGCGTTGCTGCTCCCGGCACGGGCGGAGTGGCACAGAGCTCGCATGGGTACCTTTGTTATCCATCACTTTCTGTGTTATTAACGAGTTAGCAAAGCGACTTTGGTTTGTCTGGTTGTGTTTTGGTTTTGGTTGGGTTTTGTTTTTTTTTTTTTTGGGAATACCTCAGTGCTACAAGTTTCACCCTAGGAGCAACGGAAGGTTTTAATTTATTGTAGTTGTAAACAGAATTAAAACAAAAAAGGAAAAAAAAAAAAAAAATGAAAAAAAATGAAAAAAAAAAAAAAGAGAAAAAAAATAAAGTATAAAACATCATTGCACTGTGACTGGTAGGGGAAAAACTGACAGTTTCCTATTTGCACATGTTTAATATTTGGCTGTTATATATATGGTCCTCTGTTGGGGGAGGAAACTTATGAAGGATATTTTTTAATTTAATTTTTTTAATATTGGTAAATAGGCCTGCAACAGCAACCTGACGTACAGCGCGGTAGGTGGCATTAAGAACATGCTGTAGCGTGGATATATTTCTTCTTTTTTTAACATAATATTGACGAGTTTTATTAATATTTTTTTAAATTGTTACGTTTATAAATTTGGTACTTTAGGTACAGCCAGTACAAGACACTGAATGCGACATTTGTTAAAAGAGCTGCTGCACTCCTATTTTTGTAAATTTTACTAACCAGTAGAAATACCGTAGCCGTTCAGTAGACGAGGCAGGGAAGGCGTCTGCGACGGGAGCGAGGCACCGTACTGCTAAGCAGGAGAAGCAAAGCTTGGCTTTCCTCTTACTTCTGAGAACAGAATCATGCTTTTCTGTGTAACGCTTTTGGTTGGTTTTCCTTCTTATTTCCGAACAACCAGGT
This sequence comes from Excalfactoria chinensis, assembly GCF_039878825.1. Taxonomy (NCBI): domain Eukaryota; kingdom Metazoa; phylum Chordata; class Aves; order Galliformes; family Phasianidae; genus Excalfactoria; species Excalfactoria chinensis. The sequence continues at coordinate 7,684,047 of NC_092843.1, read as the reverse complement.
TTAAGCAAAATGCTGGACGCTTTTTAAATACTGAGACTTTGATGGAGTGATAACAGGAAACGAAACCATTCTTTAAAAGGCAAAAACGGGAGAAAAAGAGAAAGAAAACAAAAAGCAACAAACCAAATTCCCTGAGGTTCGGTGTGCCATCAGGGGATTTTTTATGGCTCTTCTGTCCATGTTGATGATGTACTGTACTACCGGTTGGTTCTCCTCTCCATCCCCTGTCACCTCATAGAATATTCTTTGTTATCATTGTTGTATGTTAATAGTGTATAAAATGGCTATCTTGTAAGAGTGCTGTCCTGATGCTAGTGTAGTGAATCTTCCCCTCCTCTCTTCCCCTTCTAGTACATATTGGTAGGTGTATCGTAATTAAGGTTAACAATTTAGATGTAGTTATTCAGATTTAGGACCAGTAAGGATAGAACTTTCTCTTATTTAAGGAAAAAAAAAAAAAAAGAAAAAAAAAAAAGAAAAAAAAAAAGGCTAATAATTTTGGGAAGGTTTTCCTCGTTTGTTTTTGCTTTTTTTCCTTCCTTTCCTCTGTTGTTTTTCTTTCCGTTGTTGTTGTTCTTTTCTTTTGCTGATCTGATGCGGTTCCAACTAACCAAAGGTCTCACGGCGTTAAAAATGCTGGCGAACTCTTATGGCATTTTGTAGATCCCCGCCCTGTGGAAGGGGATGTGCCATACTACCTTAAATGCTAACGCTAGATATGCAAAACTGGATTTTTTTAATTTATTTTTTAAAAGAGGGAGGCACGGTATAATAAAACGATTTTACTAAGAGAAAAACAAAAAGCAAAAAAAAAAAAAAAAAAAAAAACATATTTTTTTAAGAATGCTCAGAAGAAATTGCTAATCTGTGTGAATATGTTTTAGATGTTTATATACCTTTTGCGAAGTCCCAGTGGCCCATAGCACAAATGTCGTGGAACCCGGTACGTCTCGATGTGGCTACCTATGCTGAGGGTCCGTCAGTGCCCCGCTCATCTCGGACTCCATTCCTGAGGGGTTTTGTTCCTTCGTTCCCTCACTCGGGGGTTCTGTGTACCTTTGTGGCATGGCGGCTCAGCACGCTTTGCTTTCAGTCCAGCACAGCGACTGACGGCCACCGGCTGTTTCCAGCTTCCACAGAGCAGCTTTGGGCCAGGGCTGAGCCCACCGGGAGCTGCAGAACCCAAGGAGTTCAGCTCCCCTCCCCAACCAAAACACAAAAAGTCGTTTGTGATGGGCTCCATTAAAACGAAGCCTGACCTGTCCCTTTTTTCATTTCTTACACTCATCCGTGTTCATTCTGAGTCGAATTTGTAGCTTGGACTTTAAGGTAGCATGGCTCTCTTGCTGTATTTTCTTTTTCCATTGTACAGCAGCATTCATTCAGCTGGTGAATGTCACACATCTCGCTAGAGTAGTCAACCATTGGGTAGCTGTCAGTATATGACCTGAAAGGTGTTCGCGTTTCTTTTCCCCCTCCCCGCTCCGAAACCTCCGACGCTGTTTCCATCGTGGGTGTGAATGAGGGCTCGTGCTGCACCACCGCCGCTCTGCCACTCAGCGCAGCCTAACCCAGAACCAAGCAATATCGTTTCCTCCATTTCTCTGCAGGCCAGCCATGGTTATGTATGATATTGCATACGAAACTGTTTACAAACAAAAAACAAAACACTAACTCGTAGCTGTCTTTTACGCTATGGAAATGTCTCTTGGGTGGAATCTTTTGAATTCTGTTCGTTGTTATTAATTTTATTTTTTTTTTTTAATTTTATTTTATTTTTATGGTGTTTGTTTTGGTTTGGTTTTTAAGCAAAATAGTTCCAACAGAAAACTGAGGGTCGTTCAGTGTAAGACGGGATGCATCGAAGACACACCGCGGGCCCGGGGTCTGCGCGTACACTGTAGAGTTTCATACATACAGAATCGAAGTCAAACCCATTTCTGTGTGTGAACACTACGTGAGGAGATTCTGTAAGCTAAGCAATACTTTAATACTGTAATAAAATTACCAAAAATAATAATAATAATAATAAAAATAAGTAGTTTGAGAAGAGTAAATGCGTGTGCCGCGGGTGGGGGCGGCGCTGCCCCGGGCTCAGCTGTAACACCCAGCGGCGCCGGGCCTGCGTGTGTCGCTGCGTGGTGGGTAGCAAACTGACGTCGTTCTGTGTCGTGCGAGGTCCGAACTCCATCAGTGCTAGAGTGCAAGTCGAAGCATTTCAGGTGGTCATAAATGTACCTAAATATACTATGGCACAGTGGCGAGCCTAGCCCTTCCTTTTATACTTTAGTATGAACTGATGAGAACTTTGGTAGTGACTTTTTTTTTATATATATACATATATATATGTATCTATATATATCAAGCATCTTTCAGGTCTCTGTGTATGGCTTTCTGAAGCCCTGTTGTAAAATACTACGTGGATGGGGGTCTCTCACATCACAGATGTGGAAAGTATAATTTTATATTTGTATTTTCAAATAAATAAGTTTGTGAAAGGTTTCCATCCTCTACTGTGGTCCAGAAATCAACGTGTTTGTCTGACAAAAAAAAATACAATAAACTGTTTTGAACAGATCTCCTTGTCCCTGTCATTTGGGGCTGGCAGTGGGGGCATGGAGCGCTCAGACCTCGGCCGGGAGCAAAGCAGTGCGGGGCTGCAGTGTGCTGGGGGGGAAGGGGAGGATGGGAAGAGCAGACACATCACCCATCGTGCAGCAAACACCGCTGAGTGAGGGGTGCATGGTAGGGGTGCTCTACACGGAGCTCCACACCTTCCGCACTGCGGGGTCAGTGGGGTCTGTGTGGAAATGTCAGTTTTGATACCAGTGACAACATAAGCTTTTGTGTTTGCCTCCCAGCTACTGAAATAAAGTCACAGCTAAAAGCAGAGTTGTAAAATAAGCAAAATTTTCCCTTCTCTGTAAAATTAGTGCCCTGATAAAGAGAACAAGGGACATAAACATGATTTGCGTCCCTCTCCTCCTGGCATAAAACGTTTATGGCTGAGCCTCGCTGCAGGGTCTGTGAGTCAGCCGGGCTCTGGGTTCTCAGTGCCCCCATCCCCCACTGCTGGATGGGATCCTCGAGTCGGGACCCTGGAGCTGGAACTCCCTGGAGATGGGATCCTGGATTTGGGACCCCCGCCACCATCAGTCCCTGCAGGCTGCAGCTCAGCAGCAGAAGCCAATCCAATGCTTATTAATTATGAGCTTAAGCACTTCCCTTCATGGCTATTTACAAGGGCCGCCTCGTTATTAATAAGGAATAACACAATGGGGTGGCTGTAAAGCCCATTTGTTCCGCAGGGCACCCGGGCGTACTGCAGCAGAGCCCCAGGAGGGCTGTGACTTTGCTTCCATGGACAAACCCCCCGGCATCCCTCACTGAGCTGCTTCACATACTGTAAGACACGAGCCGTAAACTGTGAGTGTGCCGGGGTTGGACCTGAGCTGGTAAATGGAGGAACCAACATCAAGAAGCCGGAGTGGGGGCTGGCAGCGACCATCCTGTGTCCCATCGTCACCGGGCACTAATTGCTGTGACATATTGCCTGGCACTCGCCTGGGGAGCGGGTGAGAGAAGCCTGCGTGTCGCTCCTGCTCAATAATAATTACTGATTAAAAACGAGTTAAAAAGGCAATGAAGATGGAGACGTGCATTAACCGAGCGACCCCAGCCTCGAGCCGGCTGTGGGGAGATGGCGTTAAGGAGCCATCACTTAAGGCATCACACAAAGGGTGGCTCAGATCCCCCCCAGATGTGCAGTGCAGCGCTGCCATGGCTCCCCGAGCTCCCACAGCCCCGTCCCTGGGAGCAGAGCAGCACTGGGTGGGACTGGAGAACTGTTCTGCTCAGGAGCAGCGTGGTGAGGGCTCTGTTTTCCAAAAGAAGTCTGAATAAGAAGTGTTTTTCCTTTCCAGTTACTGCACTTCACTCGCAGCTCCTGACAGCTTTGAAAATGGCTCCAATTGAAATCATCATTTCATATTGATTTTGGGCTTTTTCTTCCCTCCTCCGACAGCGATGCACCGAAGGTGTTTTCGAGTGTTACTGAAATAGAAAGCTGCACTTTCCCCAGAGCTCCAGGCTCCCTCCCCGGCTGTTCTGGGTATCCCCATGCACAAGGGGCAGTGCCCAGGGACCAAAGCTGTTCCATGGGTTCCAGTCCCATTCCAACCCTTCTCTCCCAAACACAGAAGCTCCAGATATACAACATAAACAAACACCAGCAAGAATAACAAGCACAAGAAAGCATGTATCTGTCTTTTTGTGCCCGGGGTGCATTTGAGCCACTAACAGAAACACACAGGACTTGTACAGGGCTTTGCATCATCAAAGCCAGGCAGTGTTTTGTTCCTTCCTCCTCTGCCCTTTTCATCCGGAGATCCAAAGCACTCTCTCCCATTATCTCAGCACCTTTTATAGGTGAGGAATACCTCTTTCATCATGAAAGACCAAACCTGGATGGACCTGCAGGTGCACACCGGGGCTGTGGCTGCCCTGATCTGTCCCCTGCAGCCCCACTAACTTGGACCCCCAGCTTGGTCCCACTAACGCAGGGGCTCTGGGACTCCAGCACCTCCAGTAGTGACGATAGTGACACTACAACTGAGCCTTCTCCCCACTCAGCCACACCGACCTGTGCACGGCAGCACAGGGAATGTCTCGGGCAGAGGAAGGTCAGCAGCACTGCACCCATCTCTGCCCCTCCACACATCTCTGTGCGCTGCAGTTTGCATCAATCACAATAAAACGCGGTCCCAAATGCTGCCCTTGGGGAGCACGGAGATGAAGGCATTCCACTCGGAGCCTCTGGAGCCAGCACTAACAATGCTGAGCCATTAGCAATCAGCATATCGGCACGGCATTGCGGCCGCTTCATAGAAAATCAAGAGGCAAAATAATTGAGTCAATAGCGATACGCAAGGATTGCTCCTTCAGCCCCATTCTTCTGCTAACAATTCTTCAGCAGGGCTGAACATTCAAAAGCTCAGGGAATCAAAAAAGAATTGATTTGATTCAGAGCTGCAGCCAGGGCTGTATTTAACACATCATTTTTGCTTGCTCTACATAGAACAGAAGGGCTGCCTTATGGCAGAAAGGCAGCAAGGGCAGAGCCAGGACTGAGAGCGGTGGCAGCGGCGCCCATCGCACTCCGGGTCTGCCCCACTCAGCTGGAGGCACCGCTCCCATGCACTGGGGTGGAGGGCAGCAGTTAAGCATGATGCGTTCCTACAGCAGCTCAAAGGAAGGCAGGCTGAGAACATGAATACAGGAAGGGACACGCACTCAGCCCAGCCCAGCAAAGCACAACCCTCCATCCAGCACACAGCACTGCGTGCACCCACTGTCCCTCGGAGCTCCGGTGCCTTTAAGGCCATTGTGCTCCTAACGAGGTCCGTATGCTCCCTGCTGACACAGTGGGGACATTCAGACCCGCCACCGAGGCAGCTGATGGGACGTGTTGACGAGCAAGTCATGTTGCTATAATAAGAAGTGTTTATTTGAATAATAAGGTCAGGAGTTAAGTAGTTGGTATTCCACTCGTATGAAGCAGTTTGCACAGTGTCACTAATAATTAAAGGGGTTTTTGGACTAATCTAGCCGCTCTTCCTCAATGTACTCTACTCTGTTCAAGAAACTCATCAAAGCAGCGAAGTGATCTTCGAGGTTATTAATCTCCTTTGCTCCACAGCTGGAGCAAATTTATTTGCTTGAATTAGCATGTAATAAACTTATAATAATGCTGCCATATCCCTCACTTTAGAGATATAGTTTGTGTAATGAGTAGTTAAATCTAGGTAATGTAGCAATAGCTTTTAGGTTCAAAGATTAGGGGGGGGAAAAAAGCCCACAGTGCTGTCACCTCTGGGTGTTGGGACGTGGGCAATGGGAAATAACCAGCAGTGCACAATGGGCTGGCTCCTGCAGCGAGCATGAGGCCAAGGTCTGTGCACAGGGCTGGGCTCAGCACAGGGTGCCTAAGTGAGGGGAATTAATTCACTTCAGCTCACCAGGCTGAGCCTTTACCATTCGCAGCTTCTCTCCAACAATAAATCCTTGCCTCTTCTCTCTGCCTAACTGCACATCTCCCAGCAGGCCGGAGTGCTCCTTACAGACTGACGTGGGGTGAGTTCAGCGGCTGGGGGGGGCTCACCCCCCCCCCCTCCCTCCTCACAGCCCATTATTCACAGAGAGGGAGCAGTAAATAATTTTTCTCTCCCTGTTTCAGCTCTTTTCTGTTGCTTCTGAAGCCGCTCGGTGCTGCAGAAGGGCCTGGGCATTAGCCAGAGGTGTCAGAGGTGTTAGACAAGGTATTAAGGAGGTGTCAATGGTGAAATAGCTGGGATTACAGTAAAGTCTAAATAAGGTGTAAAATAAAACCAGAGGTGATAAAGTCATTGATAAGAAAAGCTGGAGAAAAATAGGAGTGCAATTATTTTTCATCCCAGTTGTTCACTCTCGCAGTGCATTATCCATGGCTTTGCAAAGCCTTAAGTGAGATCAGTTCTAGCTGCAGCTCCGCGCCCGCAGAGCGGCCAGCACAGCCTGCTGAGCACTGAGTCGGGGCTGCGGCTGCCCATCCAACAGGGGCTCTTCTATCCACAGCTATACAACAAAGCAGGGGTCCCGCAGCTGTCACAGGTATGTGACAGAAGCCCCAGAGCCCCCTCAGTGCCACACACCTCCAAAAGGGCACGTGCAGGATCTGACCCAACTCATGAGCACGGCCAAGGACCTGCACCCAGCTGCAATGTTGGCTCCACACAACGAACCCTGCCGTGCAATGCAAATTAGTGCAGAAAGGGGAAAGATGTCTTAAGAAGCGACATGCTGAGCAACTAAAATTATGCAGTTACTGCTCGCAAAGTGCAATTATGTCATTTCCATGCCAGCTCAGGGACCCAGCAGCCCCTGTCCCTCACTGCTGCATTCAGCACCGCAGTGCCCAACGTCCACAGAGCCCTATAATCATTAAAGACGACGACCGCTAAGATCATTAAGTCCAACCACTGGCCCATCACCATCATGCCAAGACTCAGCTGGTGCTGGAGGCCTGGAAACCTTTGGGCTCATGGGCACAAGACTTCTTCCTGGAGAACTCCAGAGGAGTTAAGGACAGGACAGGAAAACCAATACAAAAAACAACGACGACAACAAAAAGAGAAAGATCATCCGCAATTCTTTTGCTGCCATGAAGTGTTATTAACTGATTGGGTTTCATCATCTCTCTCTTTGCTGCTGCTCCAGCTGATTGCCCCTGATTTGCATTTCCCTCGGACCAACAGTGTGTGCCCACAGCAGGCAGTGCTCTGAGGGTGGGGGTCTGCATGTTTTGGGGTACAGCATGAGGCTGTGCTGCATCCCAACACACAGCTGTGCAGGTTCATCAAGGGATGAGGGGTGGCAGCCTCATGTGGTACAGGGGAGGGGCAGGTGGAGAACAGGAAGGAGTGGTCAGGGATTGGAACTGCCCAGGGAGTGGGGAGGGTCCCATCCCTGGAGGCATTCCAGACCCATGGGTATGCAGCACTGAGGGATGGGGTCAGTGGGCACAGTGGGATGGGTTGGGGATCTTGAAGGTCTTTTCCAAGCTAAACAATTTTGCAGTTCTCTGAAGTGGCACAGAGCTCCCAGGTGGGTGTTAGCAGTGAGGGTGCTTTGCAAAAGGAATGCATGCAGGCAGCAGATGGACACAGCCGAGTGCAGCCTGTGTGAGCACCAGGTACGTTAGCCTGGCGGCCATGCCCTGCTTCTAACGTTCATTAATAACATCATCACTGAAACTATTTCCAGCACTGCAGCTTCACAGAGCACACCACGTCCTACTTCTGTTTCAATCCTATGGAATAAGCAGTGAAATGAGTGAGGCATCCGAAGGCACAGAGGCGCACGGCCTGGCATTGCTTAGGGCAGGGGGCTGCAGCGTGCTTAGAGCCTGCAGCCATGGTACTGCTGGGTCCTCACCCCAACAGCGATGGTTTCAGTGCCACATTTTGACTTCATTTTAGTAAATATAAAAACATTCATATGTATGAACAGTTCTGTCAGTACCATATGTTGTGCTTCTCCTCCATACAGGAAACAAGCTGCTTTCAAGCTTTTTAATTACATAAAACTGAGGTAAGCCTTAGCAGAGCAATCAGATACAGGGGAGGTGGGGATGTGGTTTCTCCCTGTAACACAGTGTTGAGGGTCTCCTTCCCCCCCACAAGGCTGGGTCAGGAACACACCATCACACCGCTCCTGTTTGCATTTCGGAGTGCTGAATTGGTACAACCATAAGTACAACTACAGCAATAATGAGTTCCTCCCTGACTCCCCTGACATAAAGGCAACCGTGCCCCCCCTGCCCAGCGCTGCCTGCACCGCACTCCTCATCCCCACCAAGGAAGGAGAGCGGCAGCAGCAAGGACAGACCTTGTTCCTGTGATTAATTAAGGCCGACGCCAGACCTGAGGCACAGCACCAATACCTGCGTCGTTTCCAGAGGTGTCACAGCTGCAGCAGCCCCGTGACTTTCCCCGGTGTCATTTGTCACCGCCTGACACTGACAAAGTGCCACAGCCGCGCGGCTGCTGCCCCGACCATCCTGCTGCACCCACACACTGCACTGCTGCCCTACTTTCCTCCCGCAGCTCCCACTCCCTTCTGCTGCTGCACAAACCACGCAGCGCACACCTGCCCTGCAGCACCCGAGGGCTCACTCAGCTCCCACATCCCCATCTCGGTGAGCCGGAGAGGCATGGGGCAGCAGCCATCAGTGCTGGCAGGGGTTTGCCCAAGGGAAGTGATGGGGAAGGAATGACAGCCATTTTTACGTAGAGATGGTTTTTCTCCTTACGATGACGCTTTAACAAGAGCTTAATGAACAGCACTTTCTTGCCTTTGAGGGGTTCAGACAGACCAGAGTTAGCATTCGTTATCATCCCATCACCGCGCGATTCCCCAGCCATATGGTCAGTGCGATGCACTTCCAAAAGCAGAGACATCTACATGGACTTCATTGCCCCCAGCCACAGCATTTGGGCAGCCTGTGGCTTCAGGGAACAGCCCACCACAGAGAGATCTGGGTGCAGAGGAGCAGGACGTGGGCTGGAGGCACAGTGACACTGCACGGCTGTGTGCCACAACCCCACAACACAATTGGTCCCCACGGCCCAATTTGACGCCAACAAAGGAATGAAGTTGTTGGTAAATGGGGCTCCCAGCCGAGCAAACCCCACGTGACCCCATCTCCAAACACCCACAGCAGCAGGAAAACCCAGCACAGAGCCAGGGCTCAGCATCTCCAGCCAGGTCGGCAGGCCCCAGGCTGAGCTCCATAGCAAGCACATCGCTCCTTCCCTGATCCTGAGCTCCGGCTGCGATTCAGTAGGACACAGCAGGAGGGTCTGTGCTCCTTCTGCAGCAGCCGACCTGTGTCAGCATTTTATTCTGCAGCTCTGTAGGTTTTTTAGCTTAAAAAGGGGGGGAAAAAAAAAGAAATCAGAGGAGTTTTCAAAGCTTTAATGGCTTTGAAAACAACATAGAAAGCTCTCTTTACTGCAGGAGAGGTTAATGATCTCCCTCTGCTACAGAACTAAGCCGGACATCGTAATAAATAATCATAATAAGATGTAAAGTATCACCTGGAGTCACACAGCATAGAGAGCAGGTAGGAGTTACAACGCCTTACTCAGAGCAACTGCTGGGGTGTGATTTCTAAAGTGAAGGCAGTCAGTTAAGGAAGCAGAAGCCAGCAATTAAAATATTACTTAAACAGAAGCTGATCACATCTCATCTGGGCTGGGAGGGCTCCCAACTGTGGCACTGTGGGGTGGGCACCCCAGCACACACTGATGTCCCCAGGTAGGTGTACCAACAGCTGGGTGTCCCCAGGGCCAGGAGAGCCCTCACTGGGGGACCCCCTCAGTCCCAGCCCAGCTGCCTCTAGGCTGTGCCAAGCTCAACCTACAGCAGTGGAGCAGCAAAGCGCTCATTAAGAAACCGCATTAATAACCTTAATGACAGTTCCCAGCTCCCAGCAATACAGCAGCCTCAGCTACGTTTACACACACAGGTTTCATCTCCAGGCATTTGCAAGCACCAATGTGGGGTGGGAAGGAGGTCTGGGAACAGATACCACAGGGTCACCCCTGGGCTGTACAGACCAAAATCACTCCAGCCCTGCAGCCCCATGCTGGTTGCTCCGGGGCAGCACAGCACAGTGCAAGCACCAGCAACAAAACCTATCCACCATCACCCTCAGGAGCAGCACTGCTGTGAGCACAGGGCTTGGACACATCCAATACCTGCTGCTCCCACCCATCCATCCCATGCATCCATCCGAGCCCACCGACCCCCCCCACCTCCAGCAGACCAGATCACGACAGCTGCTGCAGAGCGGGGCCTTTCTTTGTGTGTTTATCCCCCCGTCTCTGAGATGAGCTGTTTCTTGTCTTGTCAAACCACATCCTTTTCTTTAAAGAATCGGCTTTAAGAATCCAATTTGTCAAGCTGGACAATCGTTTGAGAATCCATAAAAAGCCTCAGTGACTTTATCAAAAAAAATAAATCAGAAGGTTTTAAATGGTAACTGAAAGGGATTTGAAAATGGGTTGAGTGGCCTACATCAATTAATCTTCAGAGAGCCGGGGCTTTGTGAAGATGAAGTGGCACAGAAGTGTCAAAGGCCAGTTACCGGGCTTCAGCAGATGGAAGGTGTCGATATTTCTCAGTCCCTTCTTCTCGCTCTTCTCCTTTCCCCGTCCTGCACAATACAGGCGGGGAAGGAAAAGCCCTGCAATGAGCAGAGCGGGGCTGCACCCAGACACACAGCTCCAGTGGAACCGCAGAAGGGCAGGAGGATGGAGGTCAGAGCGCAACAGCAAGCGTGTAAATGAGGGGTCTGAACAGGCACAGCCACCTGAAATGGCAGCATGGGAGGCAGCAGCCTGCACTGCTCCTCACTGCCCAGCGCCAGCAGGACCGGGCACAGAGACACTGAGAGCTGCAAGGGCAGCTGGAAACTGGGAGTGTGGGGGTGCACAGGATGGAAGTTATGTGCTGGAGAGTTAAACAGCTAAAAGAGACCTCAGGAGCAACAGAGCAGCAACGCTGCAGCCCAGCAATCCCAACAGCAGCGCGAGGAGCTCCAGATGGCTTTTTGTTTTAGTGCAATGAGAAATGCAACCTGACAGGCAAGCATGGGGCTGGGTAATAATAATAACACCAATCATTTCCTTACAAAAATGAAAGCAGCCCATCAGCTCAAAGGTACCCCTGTTTGCAGCAAAGAACAGAGGCTCGCTGTTACTTACTGCAGCGGTGAGCGCAATCCTGAGCCTCCAAATGGCATTTTGTTACAGAAGTACAATATGAGGATGTTGGACTCACTTCCCAGTCTGGAGAAATAGATCTGACTTGGAAACGGGCCAGAAGCGCTGCAAGTTGGGGCTCTGAAGTGAAGGTGATAACTTTGCCAATTAAATATGGATGTGATTTTTTTCCTCTCCTTCCCCTGAATACTCCTGCACAGTCATTAGGTGATGATATAAAGACATAGGCCTCCTGGTGCAGCTTAATTGCTCATATATAGAAAAATGATGAGCTCCGTTACACCGCACAAGAACTGCCTGGATACACACTGCCTTATTAATAGGTGATACCAACCCGAGCTTTATTTTTCTGCCCAAGGAAAAACAGAGCCCCAGCACAGCCCCAGCTCAGAGCACACCACTGCACGTGCCAAACCACTTCACTAACAGCTACAGACATAAGAGCAGGCTTACGTTTAATCGCGCCATTAAAGCCTTTTGCTGAATTGGCACTTGGAGCACTATGGACTCTCACTGAAGTTTACTGTCATTTCCATCTATACATATCAAATAGGAAAATACAAGGTTCTCCCCCCTCCCAACACCCCCCCACCCCCAGGCCATCTGCAGGGGCTGAGCATGAAGTGGGGGCACAAACAAGGGAGATGCAGCACGATGGGATGCAACCGCCCTGGGAGCTGGGGTCAGAACGAGCAAAATGGGCAACCACCACCAGGATGAGGGGAAAGTGCTTCTGATGGCTCAGGGAAAAAGCAGCATTAACAATCATTGGAAGGGACAAGGCAATCTCACAGCACACAGATTGCTTGCGGCAGGGCGGTGGGAAGGGGCCAAGGGGAAGGGCTTGCATCAGTGTGTGCTCCTCCACCCCACTCAGCCCCACGGCTGATTTACTTCCCAGCACCACAGAAAAACCCACAGTTCACTCTTCCCTCTCATTCTCAGTTTCATTATTCCCTCCAGATAATTTCAGGCTTCTCAGCTGTGAGCGCAGCGTCTCAGCTCCCGGCATTTAAATCCTCAGCTCTGTTCTCATCACAGCTTCACAACCCCCCCATTTGTTTCCATACACAGGGGTTCCACAACCCCAAGCATTGGGTGCAGCACCCACAGAGCACCAACACCACCTCAGAACCAAACTGCTCTAAGATGCTTTCACTTTGGCAGCCACGTTCTGAAGGGCATTTCAAAGACACTCCAGGTGCTGCTGACGTTCAGGAGGATTTCAATGAGACAGAGACACTGGGGGTGAGGTGACATTAAGACACCACCTCTCATTGTAACACTGCGTGGAGATGCTCCTGGCTGCAACTTCGGGGCTCCTTTGATGAGAAAACCAGAGCTGTCTGCAGAGGGGCCACGGGTGACCTCATGACACCAAGAAATTGCAGCAATACATCCGTGCTTTAAAGCTGCTCTTTTGTTGGGCCCCACCAACAGCTGTGAAGGGGTGCCCTGGGAGGCAGCTCAGAGTGTGGGAGCTGGTGGGTTAACCCATGACCCGTCCTGGGGGTGCTCCAGACTCACCCCCTGCACCTTTCTAACTATTTCACCCGTCTGAGATTTCTGTTTCACATTTCAATTTCCTGCAGCACAGTACATTTATCTCTGCTGCCCAGCCAGGTTCTCCCCAGCTCTTCCCCTTATCTTTTCCCCTGTGCAACTGCAAACACCGCCGTTATCTTCATGTGATAAACCCAGCCACGATGCACTGCCTGCCACCGCGCTGTGCTGGCAGCGAGCAGACCTGTGCCCTCACACCAGCACAGCACAGGGAGGTCAAGCAGACACCGTGGGTTCCACTCTGGGCACCTCACATCTGATCAGTTAATGCTGGCCCTGGTGTAAGAGGCATCACAGCCACCTCCTGGATGCGCCCCACGTGTGCTGCCCAGGGACACTACCGGGGTCCCCCTGGGTGCCAAAGGGATGGAACAAGGTTCTGGGTGCCCCCAGCCGACCGCCAGAGCCCACCCCACTGCACAGAACCTCAAATATCCCATCAGCGAGCGGCAGAGCGAGCATCGGGCACTGCCGTGGGAAACGTCATCCCGATAACGGCTTCACCGTCCCAGGGAGAAATCGAATAAAACCAATAGCGACGCCCGGCCCAACAGGTAACAAAGTCACCTTGTTGCCATCTCCGCAGCGACGGCTGCAGCCCTGCTGTGAGCACGCAGCACCCCCTGCTGCCACCGCCGCTGTGCGGGGACATCGCTGGCAGTGCGGGCGGGCAGGGGACCGCGGGGTGGGGCTGGAGCAGGAGGCAGCAAACGGGCTGCTGGTCTTGTGAAGTCCTGCAGGGCTCAGGGAAGCTCTCGGTCCATTTCCTTCTCGCAGCCGCGCCCGCACCGCGCGGCAGCAGGACCCGGTTACGGACGCTATCGCCCTGCTCAGACCGGTTCCGCCTCCTCCTCCACCCACCCCAGGCCCCAGCTGCCCACCGTGCAGGCTGACACAGCCCAACCTTCAAAGCAAATTGCTTTGCAAGTGCCGATCCACTTCACTTTCCAACACCTCCAGTGAACGGTGCCTCGGTTTATAGATGGGGAAATCGAGGCAGGGAAAAACAAAGGGCTCAGCCAGCGCAGAGGACCAGGAACACAGCGCTCTACCTGTGCCTTAACTACAAAGTCACCTCTGCTCATTAGCAGCTAATTAGAACCACGGGAGGGGAAGAGACTACAGGCAGGGCGGAGAGAGGAGGAACTGGGAGAAATACAGACATCAAAACAGATCACATCTGTTTACTCATTCATTGCCATGCCTGAGGCTTCAAGTTCTCTCCTGTCTGCATTGGCCTTGTGCAATTTTGGATGCCCTCTCCCAGATCCACACAGCTAAGAGTTAAGAGTCCCACACTGTCTCAGGAAGGAGCAAATCTGCAACTTTGGGTTAGTCTTGGGAAATCTTATTACTCTGCCCACTAGATTAGAAGAACCCACTAATCTCCACTTGCCAGCCTGCTATCTCTATGGGAGCCCAGATAAGGTATCTGGAAGTTGCTTATTGAGAGCAGCCCTGCAAGCACCACACTGCATTGGGCAGTGGTGTCCAGGAGGGATCAGAGCCCCAGGACCCCCATGGGACACCACAGGGATTAGCCAGGCCCCAACACCCCCCAACAGCTCCAGCCTTGTGCATAGGACCACCACAGGGAACGTGCTTTTAAATAAGAGGAGGAAATGGTGCCTTTGTGTCAGACAAGTGGAAGAAATCCAGGACCAGGAGACTGCAGAGCCTTTCCACTTCAGACAGCAGGTGCTCTCCAAGATGTGGTTATGGCAACAAAATAAATGATGGATAATTGCTTTTGTGACAACTTGCCAATTAAATTAGACTCAGCAGAATAACATAATGACAATTTGTTATGCTCTGGTGGGCACTAACACACCAATCATAATTAAATGCTATGACTGAAATAGAATGCTGCTGTACACAGGAATATATAACCCCAATTCCCTCCCAGTGAAACATTATAGGTTCAGACTTGATTTCAATTTCTGCAGGATAATAGCATTAGCGCACATCAGAATGAGCTCACGGTATGCACACAGGCAGCAGCACTGAGACAGCAGCAAGGACAGCCCCAGTGGGACCCCGCAGACACCACATCCCCAGCAAGCAATGGGCAGGGGGTGACGAGCCCCCTCACAGCCCCGCTCCAGCATGCTCGGATGGGGCCCAATGTGTGTGCACACAAAGGTGGGAGAAGTGGCCACCGAGAGCCTCTGTCCATATATACTGCCCAGAACCGAAGCCATGGCAAGGCTGCCTTCATGTGGAAGGCTCCCAGCTCAAACTGTCACAACTGGAACTAACCAAGTCTCTAACAGCTTAACCAGAGCAGCACATTAACTGCCCTCACAAAGCCTGGCACTGGCACGCACAGGTCTCCAGTTCCCTGGCACAGCTGCAAATTGCTCTGGCGGCTCCCGGCACCAGGCCTGGCCCTTCTACACCCTTTGCTCCCTTACCCAGAGCAGGCAGTGGGGATAACCTGACAGCACGTAACCAGGGATGTGCTGACTGCAGAACACTGGGGAGCAGCTGAAGTGCTCGTCCATCAGCCAGGGCACTGTGGGGTCAGGCGGCGCCACCCACCTGCACCACTTCATCACTCTCCAGCAATCCCTCCGCAGAGCATCAGAGCAGGACACGCTTGCAAGAGGCCATTGCTCAACCAGTGCCCAGCCCAGCAGGAGTTCTGCAGAACACAGCCCTGATTTGAGGAGCACACAGCAGCAAGAGGGGCCTCCCCACAGCACAGCTCAGCTGGGTTCACTGCTGGCACTGCTGCAATGAGCCAACTACATGGGCAAGCACAAAGCTCTGAAAGAGAACTCCAGACCGCGGGTGGGGACCTGTGCTTCCTCACAATGCCAGGAGACACCCTCCTTTAGGAACTGACCTTGGCAGACCTTCATCCTGGCTGTCAGAGAGGTACAGAGGGCTCCTCCTCTCCCTCCTGCTTTCAATTCTCTCTCTTTTTTGATGCCTCGAGGAGCCCCGTAACCAATACTTCGGCATTTGCTGTCACTTAAAAAGAGCTCTGCAATCAGTAAGGGGAACTGCTGCACACACCGCTCATCTTTCAGGAGGAAAGAGGTCAGCACTCCGGCTCAGGAAAGGTCACTCACTGCTCTGTAATGGGGTGTAGGATTGCGAGATGGCAGAAGCTCGGCTCATTAGCGAGCGCTCCACCACCGGCAGACAGCTCTGCCCCGCACACGGACGTTCCTTGAACACACGATGCCCCACAAAGGCAAAGGGCAGCGATGAGGTCACAGCGCGGCTCCTGCACCGGGGGGGGGGCGTCCTCCTCGCCGAGCTCTTCGTTCTGTGCCTCGTGCGGAAAACTTGCGCTCCTTTCCTCGCTCGCCAACCCCGGCCGGCAATTCCATCACAGCCATTTCGCAGCCCGTCAGCGCTCCGGCAGGGCAGAAACACCGGAACGAACCCACAGCACAAACACGAGCACCATCCCCGGCCCCGCTCCGTGCGGCGGCGCTGCGCGGTCCCCCCCTGGCGGACACGGACGCGGCCCCGCAGGTGGCGGCCCGCAGCGAACCCCCCCCCCCCGCAAAGCCGCTGACCTTTGGCTAACGGCTGGAAGGCAAACACTTGATAAATAATAAATAGCTCACCCCAGGCTTTTTCTCAGAGCCTTTTAATTAAAATAGCAGTTACTCTAAGGTCACGGTGATTGGCGTTTCAATCCCAGCCCAGCAAACGCATCCATCAATCGCACGGGATCAAAAAACCACAACTCTGAATTGCTCTCTCCTAATTGCACCGAGTACTTCAGCTCACGTCCCCCCACAGCCGAGCCCCCGCCCCCCGTTACCTGCCACAGCCCGGCTCAGATGGAGGGCCGCAGCCCCCAGCCCACTCAGGACCCCAACAGCAGCCCCCGCCGGACACATCAGCTCACTGACAGACTCGGTTTTTCCAGGTAACCCGACCGCGTTTCAGAGCAGCAGCACGAGGGCTGCGGTACCCCCCCCCCCCCCCAGCCTCCCCCAACCCCAAGGCACAGCTGCACCACCAGGCACTAACTGTCCCGCACCACGGCACGCACAGGTGAGGAAACCAGGCAGGAACCAACAGCCCTCCACAGAATGGCTCCAGATGGGAGCACCCCACCCAGGAAATGCCTTCAAACGACTGCTCCCCACACAGAACAGAGCAGAAAAACATTCCTATTTTGTTAGCAGGAGCTCTGTATAGAAACTGGCTCATAGCAGACTGCAAGTCACTGCCCTCCTTGGCATCCTACATTTCTTTTTCCTCCATGTGGCAAACGATAACATACCCAAGCTCTCCAAAGATGCAAGATTGAAGCTGGTGATAGCAGAGGACAGAAGAGGTGCTTTCTGGCAGAAGCAACAACCAAGGAGGCCACCAAGTTGTGAGCAAAGTGAATAGGAAACTTCTCACATTATGGCACTCAGCTCCATAGCACAACTTGTCACTTTACCGTACTTCCAGGTACAACTTTGGGCAAGTTGGGTGCATCATCCACAGTAATAACGCAAAACTGGATGGTCAGTGCACTTACCTTAGATTGAAGAGGCACCAATGCAAAACCACTGAGCAGCTGTGAAGGAGATGTGGAACCTTCGGCCACCAAGAACCATTTGTCCCACACAACCAAACTGTGCACAAGAAGAGACATTTCACATCACAGCTCCCAGCACTTCAAATGGAGGCCAGCTGGTGGCCTTGGCCCCCATCAAGGCCAAAGAGCACTGACATTTAAAGACACCTGCACCCAAATACTTGAAGTGCACGTTTGACTTCTCTCAGCGTGTGCACCTCCTCTCCAGTTTTGTTTCAGACTGAATCCCATTTCTTTTGTCACCACATTACACTTACATTAGCCTCTCTCCCGCTGGGGTGGCTCCTAAACTTGTTCTGCTGGATCCTGGCACTGCAGCCACCTCTGCTCAGGGCTGCCACATGTGGCCTTGGATTCAGGCAGTAATTTACACTCCATATGGAAGCATCTCGCACAGCCAGGCACATGTGCCACCAACATCAGCTCTAGAATTACTGAGCAGGATTAGGAATACAGTCTGACCTTCTGAGGGTAACTGAATAACTCTACTGTACTGGCACTGCTGTCAAGAGGTAAATCGTGCCATGCAAAAATGAAAACAGAAAAGAGAAAGGAACATTTTTCAATCATCCCTTTTACCTCCATTCAGTACATATTCAAGTATTTGCTCGAATTACACACAGCATCCGGGTCACAAAATCACCTTGAGGAGAAAACGGGTCTTGGAAGGCAGGTACAAAAGCAAAAGGAAATCCTGACCTTCTCCTTTTCAGGGAAGAGTCAGTAGTGGGAAGAGAGATTTTGCTGACATGACTTAAAACAGGTTTTGTTGTTGTTTGCTTTTCCTTTAGCTTAAAACCAAAATTCTTAATAAAAACAAGGTGGGCGATTAAGTTTACAGACACAAGAACGGCATTATAATCAGCTCTGAACTGTGGTACAGTTATTATTTCCTTCTCTGTGCCAAAGTTTCAGTGACTTTCTGTAAAGAATTCAACTTTCTCTTCAGCAAAGAGTTGCAACGGTGCACGTTCCATATTGCCAAGGTCTCCAGTTTCATTAAGACTTGCTAAAAAACTTCAAAGATCCAAATTATCTGGTATAGTGCTTCATCGTCTTATGAATGTAAGCAAGTGACGAAGCAGAAAGAACATATTAGAACATTCATATAAATAGCAACTCTTCAGAATCAGCTATAAAAAGATGACACTTCTGACAGCTGTTACAATGCATCAAGTAAACAGCATCTGCCATTTCAACAGCAGGACTGTCACAACGCCTGTACCATCAGCACAAGACGGCGCTACTGCAAATAAGACACAGGTTCCCATTTTAAAGGAAATGTTTAATTTTCCATTCTATTTTCCATCTCAAAAGCTGAGACAACATAATCGAAAATGTCAAGAAAACGTTCCTCAAAAGAAGAGGATCATCTCCTACTTCCTAAGTGGGGAGATGGAAAGATAAGAATGTGCGTTACATTCATGATGGCACCACAGCCAGAAGACTGAGCCATACCCTCCTTCAGAATATTCCTTAGAACCGCCGGGCTGTGCAGATGGAAACGCTGGCTTCTGAGCAGGCGAGTATCACGGGCACACAATGCCAAGCTGCAGAATGTGCCAAGACAAGAGCACAGCTGTTAGGATGAAGGATTTTCATTCTGTGTTTCTCTCAGTTCTGGCGTCTGCTCCTCCTGACTTTCCTTCTTCTCCTGCAACTCTTCCAACACGGTCTGAAGTTGCAGACGTATAACAGAACCCCTGGCTTCTGCATCCTGATGATCCTGTTGTGCTACCTACAGTTAACAACAGACTATCAGCATTAAAAACAGACAAAATAAACAGGGCTGAAAAAGTTTGTCAAAGCACGACTGAAAGGAGCAACAGAAAGCAACTGCTGGTTTGCTTGCCCAGAAAAGCTGAGAGAGAAGTTCTGACTCATGCTTGGATTATTATAAAGGTACAACACAGTCTCAAGGCACAGCAAGAAACTCAAAATGAGGTCGCTGACCTCAAGGTAAAAGATAAAAGACAGGTGCTGATCTCATCTTCCTACGCGCTCATAGGACATCCACTTTAACTAGAACCAATTTCTGCTCCTTTTCAGCCTCTCTTATAGCAAAAGCACTGTGGATGCTTAGCCCAGGGATGGCTGGATAACAAGGAGCATGAAGAGCATATCACAAAAGAAAATAACAACCGAATGTGGCTTACTTTATCTGTTCCTCTTCTCTGCAGAGTTATCCCACTGGCTAAAAGGGCTTTTCCCGTTTCTTCAAACAGATTTTCCTCTTCGATTTTTCCTTCTTCTTTCAATTCATTGTATTTCTCAACAAACCTACATTTCAAGATGGTACTCTCACTGTTTTGGTTTGCTGACCCAAGGGGAGACAGGGACGAGTTCCAGAAACATTTTTAGCTTCATTTAAAGACTAAAACTCTTACCTTTGGCAAGTAGATTTGTAGTTCGGTTGTGACAGATCAAAAGGTTTGGGACCACTGCCATAAATCTTATAAAATTTCCTATTTCAAAACCAAAAACCAGCATTTAGAGCAATTACAAACAGACACGTTTGGAAGTCATTGAACACGACCAGAACCAGTCTACAAGAAGAGGCCTTCACCAAACTGTCGCTCCTTTTTCTATCGGCCTTTAGACCATGCACACTCCAGCACCGAGCTAACCGACAGCCCCGCAGTGCCGCAGGAGCACCGCAGCTTCTGCTCAGGGGCTTCGCTCGGGCCGCACTCAGCGCCTTAAGGCCGTTCCACCTTTCAGTTCAGCCCAGCCTCCACCAGCCCCGGCGCCCGGCCGCCTCTCGGCACACGCAGCACCGTGCGGTTCCCCCACGGCCAGGCCAGGCAGGAGCGGCCCCGCAGCGGCCGGGAGACAACAGCAGCAGCGGCGCTCCCGCAGCGCCCCGCAGCGGCACAGCCGGGCGCACACCGAAGGGCCGCGCGGACCCCACGCGGGCGCTGTCGGCCCGCAGGCGCGGACTCACGCTCGCACTTCGTCCTCGCGGTAGAAGATGTGCGGCACGCCGTCCCTCGCCTTGCCGTGGCGCGGCCGTGGCACGCGGTACAGCGGCTCGCGGAGCGGCGGGCAGGCGGCGTACACGTCGAACCACAGCGGCTTCTGGATGACGCCGATGCGCAGCAAATCGCGGGTCCTGCGGGCAGCGAGCACGGCTCAGGGCCCGCCCCCGCCTCAGCCCTCCTTCCCCGCGGCCTCCCGCCGCCCCCCGTACCGGCTAAACACGCTCCCGGTCTTCTGCATGCGACTCCCGGCCATGGCGGCGGACTAGGCCTCCCCTAGCGACGGCAGCGCCCTAGCAACCGGCTGCCCCCGCCACTCGGAAGCGGAAACGCTCTGCCGTCGCGCCGCCGACCAATCCGCTGCCGGGGCGTGCCCAGGGCGGAAGGAGCAGCGCAGGCAGAAGGAGCCGATAGCCGAGCTGCGGATCGGCCCCTCCGCCATTTAAAGGGCCAGCGCCGCCGTCCCGGAGCCGAAACTCAAAGTCCTGAAATGGGCCCTAGGAGCGGCTGTGACCCCGCTGCGCTCCCCGAACACGCGCAGGGAGGTGCTGTCCTGAAGCACGTCCGATATCACCGCGATCCTACCGCAGCTTTTAGCTCTGGGCTTGTCCCAGCCACCATTAAAACACAGCTCTGAAACAAAACTCCTGCTCACCGAGTGCAGGAAAAAGCGCCGCAGCTGTTCCAGGACAGGACAGGCCCCTCCCCGCCCTCACGTCTGCTTTCTCCCCCTGTAAAATAACAGCAGATAAAAGCAAAACGCCGCCGCGTTAAGAGTACAACGGGACTTTATTGTCTGAATTACTATTAAACATCTGTAAGAAAAATCACTTATGGAAATAAATTCTACAAGAGCGACACACACACACACACACACCACGGACCTCTTTGTTGTTGTTCTTTTTAAAACAGTTTTGTATAGAAGTGATAGAAACGTCACTGAGGATTGTACAGCTTTATACGAGAAATGCCTTTGGGCTCCCGAGCCGCTTGTAGGGGCCTTTCTGCTGTTAGACCTGATTTACTGTCATTTTAAAGGAGATAAAAGTAAACTCTCCTCACCGTCCATTGAAACGACGTTTTGTGCCTCCGAGATGTTTTAAGATGGCCGCAGTGACATCACTGAGGGCTGCGCAGCACGGGCTGGGACAGCTCAGGGCTCGTTGTTGGGAGCACATCCGCTGACCCCAAAGCAGCTCACAGCCCACAGCAGCCCCCGCTGCACCGCCTGCCTGTGCTTCCTGCACACATGGAAACTTCGCTGCCGGTTAAGCCCTTGGTAGCTCAGAAGGAACGTTTACAAGCTGATCCAATTCCAAGCTTGATTTTTTTCCAACTACGCAGCACTGCTTTGGGCTGGGAGGGAGCAGCGATGGCCTCCCGCTATTTCAGAGCCAGCCCCACGCTGGGAATAGCAGCCCCAGCTGCTCCAGCAGCGAAGCCACAGCTTCATGCCTCGCACCGTGCCATGTGGGACATGCACCTCTGCAGACCCTGACACGGCACAGGGCAGCAGTGCCTCCCCAGTACCTCCCTGCACCCCATTCCTGCCTTCTAACATCACCCTGGGGACAAGGCCAGTGCAGTGTGGCACTGCTGCACCCCCCATTTCAAAGGGAACACCACTGCCCCTTCCTTAAAAAGGAGCAGAACCAAAGTCAGGCTCTGACCTGAGGGCAGCTCCTTCAAGTTCCAACAGTGGTGCAAGGATCCCACAGCAGTGCCGATGGCACACGGCGTCCCTGCAGCACTCAGCCCTGTGGCAGCGCTCAACAGGTGCGATGTGGCTGTGGGGAAAAATGTTGGCATCCACTTCAAAGGGGACGCAGGGAGGTTTTGGGAGGAGCCCGCCGGGAGCCAGAGCAATGTGGGCTTTGTTAGCAATCCTGCAGGGAGGCAGGGACGGCAGTTGCGTGCGTGTCTGGTGGATGGTATTCTGCGTCTGCCGCCTTCACAGCACAAACCTTACAACATTTGTGCTGCTTCACAGGAGCCAGAAAGCAGAACAGGCATGTGTGCAGCCACCTCCTGATTAAGCAGTAAACAGATTACGCTGATAAAGAAGAAGAAAATGTGCTGGCGGGAGCGAATTCTGACTTAGTGCTCATCACTCGTTACTTACACAGGGAAGGAATTTGTTTACGCCATTATTTTTAGCCTGACAACATCTCAGGATGCTGCAGAGATCTGAGCGCTGCCTCCCGGCTGCCCCTGCACTCACTCTCCTGGAGAAACGGTCCCCAAGGCTGGCGGTGCTTCTCCTGCCCCGCTCCGGCTCATGAAATCACTGTGCCAGAAACATCTCTGCCAGCCCCAGCTGCAAACCCCAAATCTGCACCTTATCTATGGTGAGGGACGTCCCTGCCCGGCCCCAGGATCATTCCTGGAGCACTGCGCCCAGCGGGACGTGTCCTGGCCCAGCTGCTGCACCAGAGCAGATCCAGCCCTTGGTGCTGCCCCGCAGGGAGCAAGGCAGTGCGGGTCCAACTTCAAGGCAGTTTGAGCGATGCCAAAGGCAAAGGTTTAATGCAAAGGGAAATGCCTTGGAAAAGAAGGCCTTTCCTTTTATAAACAACTTATATTATTTGACTATTACCTGATCTGAATCTCTGCTTATTATTCCTAGCAATAGTAGACAAAGGTTTTTAGTTTCTTCCTTGTGTATTTTCTTCTCTTGCGTGCGCAGAGGAAAGTTACATCAGATCACCACAGATATGTGTAGGGAAGCTCCGCCAAGCAGCTCCCGCAGCCGGAGCATCCCCTTAGCACAGCCCATGTGCACTCTTCTGGCAGCACTGCATGGATCCCACGCGCAGGAAGGACGGCTCCTCCCTGAGTCCACCAGCCAGACCCACCAGCCTCTATGCCACAGCTCACACCAGCTGGTTCCTTTTCTTTCCTTTTTTTGGCTGATTTTCTAGATAGGAGAAGTTGTTTTCAAACCTCTGGTAAGAAAACTTTGTGCCTCACTTCAGTGTTTGTACATTAGAGGAGTACAACAGCAGCGGGGGAACAGCCAAAAAAATGGGTTATTTTTTGTTGGGTGGTTTCTGTGTTTTGTTTTTTTCCTTTTTTTTCCAGCCATCTTCTTATTAAGCCCTTTGCACATTCTGTGCCAGCAATAAACCCCAGCACTGGGACCTGGAGGGGAGGAGACCAGGAGGAGGGAGAACAGTGTGTGCTCAGCCTCAGCTGCACCATGGCCAGCACCGTCCCATCACGGCGCTGGAGCTGTCACCAGCCACAGCAACACAGCCCTCACCATTTATTGCCCTTCCTTAAGTGTCTCCTCTTCTGGGAGCTGCTGCCGCCGTGCCTGAAAATCTTCATCTGAAAGGCAGAGGCAGATGAGTCAGAGTTTGCAACTACCCCACATGTGATGCCAGTCCCACATCAGCAAGGTGGCACAGTGTGGCATGGCACAGCACAGAATGGCACAGCATGGCACAGCCTTTCTTACCGCACGAGTGTCCTTCGACATCATCAAGAAGATTTGCTGTGGACGCAGCTGTCCCCAGCCTGCAAGCTCTGCTAAGGAAAACCAGGACCTGGTCATAGCACCACAAACTGCTCCTCAGAGCCCACAGCTATGGGGGCACCTGGGGATGCTCCTCTCCAAACTGCAGCCTCACAGAGTCCCCAGGACCACCTGCATTCCCCCAGCAGTCCCAGCTACCGGAGCAAATGGCAACAAGCCCCTTTTAGGATACACCTGGTGCTTCAACAAGTGTTTTCTTTTTGACTTCCTCATCTTTGTCTTCTCAGAGAAGGCTCTGGCGAGTTCAAACAGCTTCTTGCGCGTCGCTAGAAGGAAGCAGCCCAGTGAGGGTCTCACCCCAAACTCCCCAAAAAGCTGCCAGGAGTGGTGGGGAGGAGATAGCTATGGACAAGAGCCAATGGTGCTGGAAGCAGCCACTGTGGTGCTGGGCACCGAGAGCCAGGTCCTGCCACCAGCAGAGATGCAAGTGGCCCCAGGCCAGAGGTGCTGGTGTTTGTACCCTTTCATTGGGATCTCTGTGGTATTCCCTACCCATGACTACCACAGGCCACCCCAGTGGGTCTTGGCCAGCTGCAGTCTGAGTCACGCAGCCCAAGGAACTTGTGTTTGTTTTGTAATGGGAGAAGCAAACTGCAACAGGCTTAAGAGGAAAGGGAGAGCTATAGCAAACTCCTCTGCTTCCTCTGCTGGGATTCCCATCACCACCTGCATCATCAACACACACCACAAAATATCCACGCACTCCTCTAGCCCATCATGGGTTTCCTGTTGCCAGACTGAAGCCTAGAAGCCAACTCACATTTTCCCATGTGTTTCAGTTTGTCTCTGAATAAGGCATCGTCAGACACAGCACTGCCAGCCTCGCTGGCTCCAGGAGTGGCTACATCACCTGAAAGGCAAACATTTGGGCACCATCAGCACGTCTGGTCACTGGCAGAGCTAAGTAACAGTGAGCAGGAAAAGAGCACAGCACTCCACACCTGGTTCTGGGTGACAAAACCCCTCCAAGATCTGGGGTGCAGAAACCCATCAGGCAGTGACACCAACTTACAGCTGAGTGGCTGCATCTCACCCACCCCAGCCCCAGTCGGGGACACAGACAGCTACCAGTGCTAATTCTGTCCCCAGGCAGCTGCATCGCTTCTGAGGTTAATCAGGATTACTTGGGTACAGTCATTACGTCTCCCAGGCACAATCCTCTGTTCCCATCAAGACAGCAGGCTTTGTCACCCCTGGGAACTGGGTCCAGGGGAGGAACAGAGGCAGGACATGGGAGTGGCTCGGTGGGAAGGGTACACAGCACCCAGCTCCATCACCTGTCTGCCCCACTGCCATGTACTTTTAGGAGCTCTGTGCAGCAGGGAGGAAACAGCTGGGTTCCTCCCCACACAGCCACATCACATGGCATGGCACAGCATGGCATGGCACAGCATGGCATGGCACAGCATGGCATGGCACACTGGGTGGAGCTTTGCAGCATCCTGTTGTGCATCTTGAAATTACCTGGTGTTATGGAGGAGAAACAGAAATCATTGCTGACAGCAGCACTGGCTGACTTGGATTTTTTTGACTCGTATTTCAGTCGATCTGAAAAACAAAAAGCCCTGGTCAGACTCTCGAGCTGGCACGCACAGCTTCATGCTCCTTGTCCATACATGCCCACTGCACTCAGTAGCAGCAAAGGAACAAGCTCTGCCACACCCCAGGGATGTCTAACATTTCCACAGCACAGCTGGGCGCAGTGGGAGCTGGCAGGCAGCTTCCCCCAGCACCATCACTGCTGCAGCGCAGCGACCGCAGGCACTCTGTGGGAGCCCACAGCAGAGGAAGCGAGCGCCCACCGAAACGCAGTGGTTTTCCAGCTGCAGCGGATGGGGAAGAGGTTGACACACCGCAGCAGGAGCAGCCTCCCAGAATGGGGCACGTGCCTGAAAAGCAGACAGAGGTCTCTAAAGGTGCTTCTCACCTCTCTCCAGGGCAAGGAGGAAATCCCGGTTCCTTTGCAGCTCCTTCATGAACTCCTCATTCTGCAGGAAGAGTGCAATCCGCTCGTCCTCCAGGTACTGCTTCCACCTCCTCTCCTGCTCCAGGGAGCCCTGGCCCCGTGGCACAGGCTGCCGGCATCCAGGGGAGCCCTGTGCAGAAGGAAGCATGGGCAGAGGTTGGTCCATGGCCACAGCACAAAGCTGCTGGATCCCACATCTGACACCAACACCAGGCAGAGCCAGGGGGACATTGCTGCATGGGAGCAGAGCCCTTGATGTGGGAACCATCTGGAAGAGCGCTTTTTCAGATCACATTTTTAATTTAAATACATAGGGTTGAAGCAAGATGTGAAAGTGAAGGAAAAAGGTCCTGCAGCCAGCATCACTGCTTTAATTTTGCCCAACTAAAAGGAGGAGACTGCAATTTCCTGCTGGCAGTGCCCCGGTGCTCGTGCTCTCTCTCACCCTCTGTCACGGGGTTCTCTCTAGAGCTCCCTCGTGACAAGGGAACAAACCCAGGGGAGCAGGAACAAAAGTACCTCTCTTCCCTAACAGCGCGGTGCGGCGCGGCACGGCGCGGCGCGGCCCGGCCACGTGCGCTCCGGGAGAGGGGACGGGTAGGGAGACCGCGAATGGGTCTGGGAGGAAAAAGAAGAAAAAAAAAAACGAAGAAAGGATGATCTGAGAACGAACGGGAGTTTAATAAACCCAGTAACACTAAACAACAACGAGAGAGTTTCAACAATGAGAAAACCAAATCCTAATCTCACCGACGGGCTGTGGGAGGCGGGAAACTCCGACCACGCTGTCTCCTCGCCGGGCGCCGGGGAGAGAGAGAGAGAGAGAGAGCCCGTCCCCTTCCCGACCTCCCCTCCGGTGCCGCTCCCCACATGCCCATTTAAGGCAGCCCACAGAAAAAAAACTTGTCCCCTTAACTCCCATTATCCTACATGATGTTTTGATGTGGAATACCAACACCAACCAAATTATAAAACCATAACATTCCACCCCTTATTCCACATCACTACATCATGCTTAATCAACATATAAACAGAACAGTAGTTAACATGCATTACATATGTACATACATAGATATATATACACACATGGAATCACAGGCTGCACTCCCCCAGCATCAGATTTTCCTGTGGCACACACTGAACATCCCCATCCTTCTGCATCACCCACCAAGTGCACCCAGGTCCCTGTGCAAAAACAGTTC
The DNA here is from genome assembly GCF_039878825.1 of Excalfactoria chinensis. Lineage (NCBI taxonomy): Eukaryota > Metazoa > Chordata > Aves > Galliformes > Phasianidae > Excalfactoria > Excalfactoria chinensis. The sequence goes on along the minus strand of NC_092843.1, from coordinate 7,656,918 downwards.
CGCGGAGGGGTCTCCCCTTTCCAGAGGCTGGGAGAACCCAAACCGCTTTTCCCAGTATACTCTTTACATGCACCACAGGGACCTTGTCTCCCTCCACGGTATGCAGGGAGTTGGACTGCGTAGGGCCGTCTCGGTTGGCTGATCCTCGGGTGTTCACCAGCCAGGTGGCTTCTGCTAGATGTTTCTCCCAGTTCTTAAATGTTCCACCACCCATCGCTTTCAGCGTGGTTTTCAGCAAACCATTGTGGCGCTCGATCTTACCAGCAGCCGGTGCATGGTAGGGGATGTGATAGATCCACTCTATGCCATGTTCTTTGGCCCAAGTGCTCACCAGTGAATTTTTGAAGTGAGACCCGTTGTCTGATTCGATCCTCTCTGGGGTGCCATGTCGCCACAGGATTTGTGTTTCCAGACCTAGTATGGTGTTTCTGGCAGTGGCATGGGGTACCGCATATGTCTCGAGCCACCCAGTGGTTACCTCCACCATGGTGAGTACATAATGCTTACCATTACGAGTCTTTGGCAGGGTGATGTAATCAATCTGCCATGCCTCCCCATATTTATACTTTTCCCATCACCCTTCCCCCCAGAGAGGTCTCATCCTCTTGGCCTGTTTGATCATGGCACAGGTGTCACAGTCATGGATAATGTGCGCAATAGCGTCCATAGTTATGTCCACCCCTCGGTCTCTAGCCCACTTATGTGTTGCATCTCTGCCTTGATGGCCTGAGGTTTCATGGGCCCACCGAGCTAGGAATAACTCTCCCTTATTCTGCCAGTCCAGGTCTATCTGGGCCACCTCAATTCTGGCAGCTCGATCTACTTGGTGGTTATTTTGTTGCTCCTCTGTCGCTCGACTCTTGGGCACATGGGCGTCTACATGACGCACCTTTAGGGCCATATTCTTTGTTCGGGCAGAGATGTCCTTCCATAGTTCAGCGGCCCAAACAGGTTTACCCTTCCGCTGCCAGTTGTTTTCTTCCCATTGCTGCAGCCATCCCCATAAGGCATTGGCCACCATCCATGAGTCAGTATAGAGGTAAAGCACTGGCCATTTCTCCCGCTCAGCAATGTCTAGGGCCAGCTGGACAGCCTTTACCTCTGCAAATTGGCTCGATTCTCCTCTTCCTTCCGTGGCCTCTGCAACTTGTCGTGTGGGGCTCCACACAGCAGCCTTCCATCTGCGATGTTTCCCAACAAGGCGGCACGATCCATCAGTGAAAAGGGCAAACTTCTTTTCATCTTCCGGAAGTTCGTTGTATGGTGGGGCTTCTTTGGCGCGTGACACCTCTTCTGCCAGTGGTGTTCCAAACTTTTTACCTTCAGGCCAGTCCATGATCACCTCTAGGATTCCTGGACGGCTGAGGTTTCCCATCCGGGCCCGCTGTGTGATTAATGCAACCCACTTACTCCATGTGGCATCTGTGGCATGGTGGGTGGAGGGAACCTGCCCTTTAAACATCCAATTCAGCACCGGCAGTCGAGGTGCCAGGAGAAGCTGTGTTTCGGTGCCAATTACCTCAGAGGCAGCCCGGACCCCTTCATATGCGGCTAAGATCTCCTTTTCAGTTGGAGTGTAGCTCTCTTCCGACCCCCTATATGCTCTACTCCAAAATCCCAGGGGTCGGCCTCGGGTCTCATCTGAGGTTCTCTGCCACAAACTCCAAGTGGGACCTTTCTCCCCAGCAGCAGTGTAAAGGATGTTCTTCACATCCTGTCCCATTCGTACTGGCCCTAGGGCCACAGCACGGGCTATCTCTTGCTTAATTTGCTCAAAGGCCTGCTGCTGTTCAGGACCCCACGCGAAGTTATTCTTCTTTCGGGTCACCTGATAGAGGGGGCTCACAATGAGGCTATAATTTGGGATGTGCATCCTCCAAAAGCCCACCACACCCAGAAAGGACTGTGTCTCTTTTTTGTCAGTGGGTGCAGACATAGCAGTAATTTTGTCAATCACATCTGTTGGGATGTGACGACGCCCATCTTGCCATTTCACCCCTAGAAACTGAATTTCTTGGGCAGGTCCTTTCACTTTGTCTCTCTTAATAGCGAAACCAGCAGACAGGAGGATTTGGATTATCCGCTCTCCTTTTTTAAAAACCTCCATTGCTGTATCACCCCACACAACGATATCATCAATATACTGCAGGTGCTCTGGAGCACCGCCCTGTTCCAACGTGGCTTGGATCAGCCCATGGCAAATGGTCGGGCTGTGTTTCCACCCCTGGGGCAAACGGTTCCAGGTGTACTGAACACCCCTCCAAGTAAAGGCAAACTGTGGCCTGCACTCTGTGGCCAAAGGGACAGAAAAGAACGCATTGGCAATATCAATGGTGGCGTACCATTTTGCCTCTTTCGATTCCAGTTCATACTGGAGTTCCAACATGTCTGGCACAGCAGCGCTCAATGGGGGTGTGACCTCATTAAGGCCACGATAGTCCACTGTCAACCTCCATTCTCCACTGGCTTTACGCACTGGCCATATGGGGCTGTTGAAGGGTGAATGGGTTTTACAAATTACTCCCTGACTTTCTAGTTGTTGAATTAGTCTATGGATGGGGAGCAAGGAATCCCTATTAGTACGGTACTGTCGTCTGTGTACCGTTCTCATGGCAATTGGTACCCTTTGTTCTTCCACCTGTAATAAGCCCACAGCAGATGGGTCCCCTGATAGGCCAGGCAAATCAGACAGCTGCTTAATGTTGTCTGTTTCTATAGCAGCTATTCCAAAAGCCCATCGGTATCCCTTGGGGTCCTTGAAATGTCCCCTTTTTAGGTAATCTATTCCAAGTATGCAGGGAGCCCCCTGGCCAGTCACTATACGATGCTTCTGCCAGTCTTTACCAGTGAGGCTTATCTCGGCCTCCAACACAGATAGTTCCTGCGAACCCCCAGTCACTCCATGTATATGTATCAGTTCTGTCCCTTTGTAGCCTGAGGGTATCAGAGTGCACTGTGCACCGGTATCCACCAGTGCCTTATATCTCTGTGGTTCGGATGTGCCAGGCCACCGAATCCACACAGTCCAATACACTCTATTATCCCTCTCCCCCCCCTGGCTGAGGGCAGGGCCCCTCTATTGGTTACCTGCAGCAGCAGAGGCAATTTCAGTATTGGCTGACCTCTTTTGTAATTCTTTCACTCGTGCTCGTAGTGCATAAGTGGGTTCGTCATGCCACTTCCTCATGTCCTCTCCATGCTCACGCAGGTAATTCCACAGGGCACCACGTGACATAGGCTCACTGCGGTCATTCACTCGAGCAGGTGGGCGTTTGCGTCTGATGGCTGAGACTGCCACAGGTTCACTATTATTCCTTGCCGCGGACCAGTTCTTCAGCAAGCCGTCTAGTATTCTCTCTACTTGGTCCAGTCTGTTCCCCACTTGGCAGATGGCTGCAATGGAGGCACGGGTTGGCGCTAGTGTGCTCTCCGTATTTTGGAGTGCAAGGATAAGCTCAAAGATTTGAGGTCTTCTATCCATTTCTTCATACCGGTTAGCGGCTGCTAAGAGTACACTGGCATATCTGTCCGGTGCTGACCGTATGAGCTTCTTCCATATTTCAGGAGTAGTGCTCACCTTCTCCGGGTCATGGCCATCATGTGGGTCCTCAGGGACAAACATGGGATCATACAGCATCTCTGCCACAGCCATTTCTCTCAAGCACTGAATGCCTTCCTCAGCCGTATTCCATTTTTTCAGTACAGGCTCCAAGTCACTTCTGAGAAGAAAAGTTGTCTTTACAGCTGATAGTATTCTGTCCCAGAGAGTGGCGACTCCATCCAGACATCTGCTGATCCCTCTATCAACAGATGGGTTTCGAGAGATGTTTCCTAATTGACGAGCCTCGTTGCAGCTTAGGGACACACTGCCGGCCCCACTGTCCCAACATCGAAGCAGCCAAGTGACGACGCTTTCACCTGGGACTCGGGTGAACTCCTTTCTCATGCCTTGGATTTCAGTAATTTTCATAGGTTTACGAGTAGAGGAAATGGTGACTTCCCCCTCATCATCACTATCCTCTCCATGTCTGTTAGTCTTCTGAGTTGCCTTCTTTGGTGGTTTTGGGGAGGGCCCCTCGCCGGGATCTTCCTCTACTTCCTCCTTCCGTTCCAGACGTGAAGATCCACGTTCCCATCTCTGGCCTTCCACTGGGGCGACTGACACTGATGCTGGTGCTTCCTGTGGTTTGCTGGGATTGACTTGGAGGTTTTCCTTTAGGGTTTGGATCTCATTTTTGAGACTCTCTATCTCCATCATAATCCGTTCGTTCTGAGATCCCCCTGAGCTACACCCTTTCTCAAGGTCCCTCTGGTGTTCAGGGGTAAGATTACCTGACACCGGGGGTCCTGATGCTTCTAGCCTTTTTCCTAAGTCTCTCACTACTGTTTGCCAGTCTCTCTGTGTTTTATAGGAAGATACTATATTTGTTATAATCAGAGAGACTAACAACACCATATCCCATTTGACACCCCAGTCATACTTAAGGAACTCAGAGCATTCATAAGCCAGTCCGAGCACAGTGTCTGTGATGTTTGTTAGGCTGAAAGGGAGCCAGTCAGGTATCCCTATCACTGGCTTCCATAGGTAGAATGATTGTACAACTAACCCCCACATCACTATGCTCTGAAGCCGGGACCACAGGAACATAAGGACCTGCAGTCCTACATACAGGGCTGCTGAAATAAGCAACTTCACTACTGCCCAAAACATTGCCCAGAACGCTGCCCGCATTCTCCACCAAAAATGTCACGGGGTTCTCTCTAGAGCTCCCTCGTGACAAGGGAACAAACCCAGGGGAGCAGGAACAAAAGTACCTCTCTTCCCTAACAGCGCGGTGCGGCGCGGCACGGCGCGGCGCGGCCCGGCCACGTGCGCTCCGGGAGAGGGGACGGGTAGGGAGACCGCGAATGGGTCTGGGAGGAAAAAGAAGAAAAAAAAAACGAAGAAAGGATGATCTGAGAACGAACGGGAGTTTAATAAACCCAGTAACACTAAACAACAACGAGAGAGTTTCAACAATGAGAAAACCAAATCCTAATCTCACCGACGGGCTGTGGGAGGCGGGAAACTCCGACCACGCTGTCTCCTCGCCGGGCGCCGGGGAGAGAGAGAGAGAGAGAGAGCCCGTCCCCTTCCCGACCTCCCCTCCGGTGCCGCTCCCCACATGCCCATTTAAGGCAGCCCACAGAAAAAAAACTTGTCCCCTTAACTCCCATTATCCTACATGATGTTTTGATGTGGAATACCAACACCAACCAAATTATAAAACCATAACACCCTCCCCAACTCCCACTGCATCCATACATATGGAAAAGCAGAGCCACACAGCGCAGGATCGATCTTTCCCTTGCCTACAGTATCTATCTACAATATCTACTGCTGCTCTCAAAGTGCCATAAAAAGCAAAGGCACACAATTACCAGGGAAGAGAAGGGCAGCTGCTCCTCTCTCCCCTGAGCCCCAGTGAAATGGTATGTTCCTATTCCCAGAAAGGTATTATAGCCTGAGAAGCTCAACTTTCAGGCAATTATATATGGCAATATAACAGGCTGCCTTCAGCACCAAAAAGGGTAGGGAAAAGCTGATGCATCTGCAGCTGTCCCCAGGCCCCTGGCATCCTGGGAGGGCACCAGCTCTGCTGCAGGGGTGCAAAGTGGCTATGGGATGCCCAGGGGATGAGGAGCAGCCAAAGCTGAGCTGGTGCCCACTGAGACTGTGTTCGGTCCCCACAGGGTGCTGTGGTGCCAGCCCCAGAACTGTGAAGGAGAGTATGAGTACCATGATTTCCCACAAGGACACTCCCTGGTTTGTACCAGATTTTGTACCTCACATACACAGTATCTGAGCATCAGGCCTCACTGCTTTGCCCAGGAGCACTGGCTGGTCCTAGCATTTCCCAGCAGAGCAACAGAACTGATTTTCAAACTGATCAGAAGCAACCCACGACTCTTGGTCGTGCCACAGGGGCTCGGAGCTGGTGCTCACCTGTGTACGGGCAGCTTGCTGGGGCAGGATGCGCAGGAAGTCCTCAGGGAGGTTGCCCAGCAGCGGTGGGTTCCAGTTCCTGTAGCGGCCAGGTCCCGGCACATCCGTCCTGCAGTGAGCACAGCCAGAGCCTTCAACCAGGGGGAACTCAAACACCACCAAATGGTTTTATACAGCAACCCGTGTCAGCAGCCTCCTGCTCAGCTCCCCGAGAGTATTCAGGGAAATCTCACTGTGCCTGACTATCTTACAAACCCACAGTCACAGCTGCCAGAGAAGAGCTGAACTCCAGGGCTCTGTCACAAACCTGGCTGCACTGGCCCTGCAGAGAACCCGCTGCCTTTCCCTGCCACAGGCATGAGGGCTCCTAGTACCAAGAGACAAAAGGCACCAAGCCCCAGCCTCACAGCACCTGGTGTTTTCCAGAGGCAGCAAGCACTCCCTGTGCCCAGGAGCTGATTTTTGCCATTCTACCCACTCCATGAGTAGCTCTCTCACCCCCTCAGCTGTTTATGTTTTAGGGCCATTTTTTACCCAGCTGTGAGCTTCCTGCATCCCCCTTGACTTCACACTAACGCACAGGCAGCAGACTCACCTGGGTGGGGGGGTGGGAGGTGCACGTGGACTGCCCAGCACCTGGCTCTCGTAGGCTGGGGGGGAGTACACTGGGGGAGGTTCCTCATCCGAGCTGTCTGGCTCCAGTGTGCGCTCAAGGATCTGGGGAGAGGAGGAGAGGGTGAGGATGAGCTGAGCAGTGCTGCGGGGAGGACGGGAGCCAACACGCACTGGGCAAGTTTGGGGCACTGTTCTGTAGGGAAGAAGCACAGCATTTTGGCACTGTGGGCAGGAGCCAAAGGCCTTCTATTGATTTTGGGGAAGAAAGGAGGGAGAAGAGTAGTTTGGCTCAAGCCTCAAGCATTGCCAGAGGCCAATCAGCTAGGCTGCATGCTACAAACCGGCCAAGTCAGCATTCAGATGGCTGTCAAGTGGTGCCATGAAGTGTGGCTGCAGGCCTGCAAGGACGCCAGCCCTGCTGTCCTTCCCTTACACCCAGTTGTGCAGGGGCCAGAAATAAGACAGAACGAGCCCAAGCCAGGCACAGCGGTACCTCGGGGGGAATGCTGTCCTCCGAGTCCGAGCTGTCCTCACAGCCACTGCCATCCAGGTTCATCTGGAGGAGCTGGTCGATAGTGGCATCCACAGCGCCGTTGTTGGCCCTCAAAACGCACTCGATGATGTCATAGTCCATACTGGGGAACATGGTCTTGAAGTCCTCCATGGCCTGGTTGAACTCCAGCCGGCGCACCTGCCTGGCGGGGCGGCTGTTGTTGAGCTCCTGTGCCGAGGAGCCTCCGCGTGAGCCGCCATTGCTGCTGCTGCGCCGAAAGAGGCTGGTCATGGCGGCGGGCCGGGTGAGGTGGGCACCTCGTCACGGGGCACAGCCCCGGCTGCTGGCCGGCAGCATGGGTGGGCAGCAGGGGCACTGCTCCCCACAGCCACAGCTCCGCACGTCAGCCCCCGGTGCGCTGCAGCATCCCAGCACCTGCGGGCACAGAGATGTCACAAAGTCACCGCCAGTGAGACACGGGACCCCAAGGACGGGGGCAGCTTTGAGCTCGCCAGAGCCAGGAGCAGCAGCCGGACTGAAGCACAAGGCACGTTTTTGGCAGCACCTTCGTATGAAGCCCACCTCAGAAATCCCCCTTCTGGTGTTTTCTGCTTCCTACTGGAGAAAGGACTGGGATTTATAACTTCCCTCTTTTGTGGTTCTACCCTATTTGCTCAGCCTCCGTGTGTGGCCAGGAAGCTGCAGGCAGGGGCTGCACGAGGGCACTGTCAGTGTGAAGAATGCACCCAGGGCACAGCAAGATCTCAGAGGGGGAAATTCAGTTAAACTCCAACTACTCAGCTGCACCCCCGTGTGTGCAGCACGTCCCCCAGGAGGGCATCCAGGAGCTCGGGTTGCCGTGCCAGGCGCCGCACAAAGCAAACACTGCAAGGGGAGAAGAATGGCACCACCTCCACTGCAGAGGGCCCCACAGATTGAACATCGCCAGGTTTGACGTTTGTTTATAAACATGGTGAAATCTCTCTTTAAAATAAAAGATGGAGTCATCTCAGTGCAGGGGGCTAAAGCATTTTGCAGCGCAGCAAATCGACCCTTGGGAAAAGCCACCAAATCCAAGATTAACATTCGCTTTAAAACCATAAACAGATTATATACAGCTACTGCCTCCCATTTGGAAATGCAGGGACAAATTCAGTTCTGGATTAACTCCGCCGTTTAAAAAGAATTACCCCAAGAACACTTTTGATCCGTAATATCATTTTCAAAGGCTTTTTCCCAAGTAGCAGGCGGAGAGTTCAAGATAACTGTCCCTACATTTGTATTTAATTGAGAAGAACATGCCAAGCACATTTCTTAGTAAAACACTGCATAATCAGATTGAAACCCATTAAGCAGAGCGGCAGCCTCTGAAGGTCACCCGGTGCCCCACACCCTGCGCAGAGCCACGCTGCACATGGGAGCCCAGCCTTGGGGATCACCAGGGAGCACCTCATCCCATCCCTGTCGGTCAGGCTTTGCTCTGGCATGCTGGGAGCAGTTATGAGGCTCTGGACAACTTGGTTCCATTGAGCCCACACCAGATAGCGTGACTGGGAGCAGCTGCCTGCGGAATAATTGAAAGCTTCTGGTACTAAGATGAAAAAAAAAGTGAGGGATGGGGACACGTGAACACCAAAAAGGCTCTGCTGCGCGTCTGGCTCTGAGCAACACCGAGGGACTGACTGCACTGTGAAGACATCCTGCTGATGATGTCGAGAAATGAAAAGCACTACATCATCATGAGCTAAAATCTGGAGAAAAGGAAGTCACCTATTGGCACAACTCAACAAAAAAGCTGAAAGTTCCATGCCCAGGATCCTCCTCTGTCCCTGTCCTCAGGGTGAGAAGCAAAATCTCCACTGTTGGCTGCTGCCTCGATGCCAGCAAGGGGCTGGGAGGGCGCCAGGAAAAGCAAAATCCTTTAGATTGCCCAAAAAGGAAGGAAGAAAGTTGGCGGCCGACCGTGACCCGAAGCGAGGGCACAGCCCAACCCTGTGCAGAATGGACCTGTGGCGTGGGCTGCTGCCTGCAGGCTCACCTCTGTAGGCTGCAGCTGCACCACACAGCAGGCCATGCCCATGGAGTGCCCACAGCCACGCTGTTCCAGGCACAGGGCCGGCACAGCCGGGTGATCCCAGTGGCCGGGCAGTCCGTAGATCCATGCTGGGAAGAGCAGTTGCTCAGCTCTGCTGAAAGCAGTCCTGGCAAAGGAGCCAACAGCTGTAACAGCAGCAGGACCGACTGCTCCCAGCCCTCACGGCTCAGCCTTGGCACCGATGTGAAGGGGAATGTTCTTTCCCAAAGTCTGCCGCAGCTCAGACAACAGATGGGGTTGTTTAAAGGCGGCTGAACAGGAACAGCCCCTTTTCCCCTGCTATTGCCATGCTGCGTTCGTAGGCTGTCCCTGCTCAGAGCTTGGGAGGGAAAACTCTGAGTAAGACTCAAACTGGAGGCATTAAGCCAAAACAGTGCTTCAGCCCCAGGGCTCTGCCTTCAGCCAGGCCCCTACAAAGGGACTACACTGCAATGGATCTTGGAGCTCCGGGACTGCTCAGTGTTGGAGGTGTTTGCCCAGCACCGACTGTATTAGGATTAAAACCAGGATGAAAAGGAAATGATTGGGAACAAAAATTAGTGTGTACCAGCACATTGAAATTCAGAGCACACCCCAGGGACTTGCAGGATATGGCTGCGTTAAGTCTCCAAAATCTCCTCTGCCACCTTTCTGTTCTCTCCAGCAGCCACACACACCTCCAGGTCTGTGCCCGCACTCTGATCCTTTCACACAGAGCCAGGCAGGCATACGAGGTGTGTTTGAGGGTCTGCCTATGGCACAGGCACATTGTGACAACCTTGCTGAGGACATGGGTGGGTTTGGACATGAGCACTCATCCGGCAGCTGTGGTGCCCTCCTTGAGGTGCCGGAGTCCCACACTGGGGTTTCCCTGTGGTTAATCCCAGATTTTATGTGCATTTGCCATGCCACAATTACAGCCCCCACCCTTCCAAATGAGGCTTGTATTAATGAGGTAGTGCCAGATCTTAATCAAAAGCCTGCCTGCCTGGTGAGGCCGCCTTGCACAGGATTCATTGGAGGTAATTTGATCTTGGTAGGACGACATTCCTGAAATAGTTGAGGGAATTCGAACATGAAATCAGGTTTCCAGGAAGGGATTAAAGAAAAATAGGTCAAGCAAGTGTGGACAATGAAAGTAACCCCGTATCCCTCCGTATGGGTTAAACGCATCTCTGTTCAAATCTGTCTGGTGTCAACGTGTCATAAATTAGAAGCAAGAGGCTGCCGAAAGCAGAGGGGCAGATAGAAGGTTATCCCGCAGGGTGGCTGAGCTGCTGTGACCTTTCCTCCTCCAGCTTTCACTGCTGACATCAAAATGCATTGGCCCCAGCTGGAGGACCGGCGTGTGCTGGGGCTGGGCTTAAAGGTGGCAGAGGGCAGGCGGCCGTGCAGGGACATGCCCTGGGTCAGCGCTGCCCTAAGCTGCATCGCTGGCTTGCTTTGCTGCACAAGCATTGGTGACCTCAGCTGCTCCTTTGCCGTCCAAGCACTGTGACCAGTGTCAGCATCCCCCTGGTTCACACCCATGCGGAGGTGCCAGAGCCAAACTCAAGCTCAGAGTCTCCTCTCAGTACTCTGCTTGCCTCAGTTTACCCATCTGCACACAGCCAAAGGTGCCAGCCAGCCCTGCAGCGCTCTGGGGCTGCTCACAGACACACTGCTGGTGCCAACACTGCACTGCAGGCAGTCCCGTCCTGCAGAGCCCTCACGCCATATGGCGCACAGCCCCGTCCTCAGCCACTTATCCCTCCCTTTGTGCTCCTGGCTCAGCACAAACCCTTGCACAAAAGCACTGGGGAGCTGCAGAAAGCAAAGAAAAGAAATTCTTGCAGAGACAAAGGTGCTCAGCTCTGGCAGTTTGGGAGCAGGTTTTGTCAGCCCTGCACCTCACTGCTTCCAAGCTTGCACAGGAGCTCAGCAGGAAGAGAAACAATGGTTTGGGGCAGGCAGGCACTCAGGGTCTGAGCAGTGCCAGCACCATGACACCGTGGTGCCGCAGGGCCTGCAGTCCCCAAGATCTAAGGGCCATCGCTCAATGCGCAAAGGAACAAAAATGGGTATTGATTCACCGAAGGCTGCGTGGAGCCGAATGAGCGCAGAAGTTTCTATGGAAACAAAATGAGTGGAGTGAAACTCTCACTCATGGGCATGGTAAATTATTTACCAGGACAGGCCCTTGTCCATTAGGATCTGGTAAAAAAGATTTAGAAGTGGTCATTATGTGGGCTGCGCAGAGCCGCCTCGGTCAGGTCGCCGAGATCACGGGCACCAAAGAAGGCAGACACAGGGTGGATGAAACCCATCGCTGCAACTCGAGGGCAGCTCAGAGCCCCATCCTAGAGTCAAGCACTGCAGACAGAAAGGATTAATTAAGCAGCAAACGGGAGTTCCTGGGTTTATGAGTCACTAAGCCATATGGCCAATGGAAGCCCTGTAAAAGCACCGAGCTGATAATCCAGGCATTGCCATGCCCTTGTTGTCCTGGGACACGGCATCACAGTGTAACCATGCTGTTCTTCTGTCTTCCCTCGAGCTGGGTGACATTGCTCAGCAGAGGAGAACGTGCCTGGAACACTACACCTCATCTGGGACTGACAGTTAACTGACAAGGCAGCCCTCCACTGCAGGAGCGCCAGGAAGGCTTCCCAAGGACCCTCCAGCACACTGTGGCTGCAGGAGGGGGAGATAAAAGCCCTTGAAAGCCACAAGATCACGTTCGCTGCGCTCCTTCTGCTCCAGCACAGCACATCAGGATTTGACATGGGAATGATACACATCCAAAAGCCAGGACAGTGCCTGGAGAAGTGTTCGGCCCTTCCCCGGGTCGCTTAGCTCCAGCTGCCAGTGGCACACAGGCCATGTGCCCCAGCATCACACTCTGCCCAGCCACCAAACTAGGGCGCACTCTTCCTCCAAGCCCACTCTCACTTTTACTTTGTTATTTTTAAGTTTGCATAATTAATTCACACGCAGCTCCGTCGCCGCACTGTCCCAGTTGCTTCGGGCTCATCTGACAGCTGCAATTATCAGCCAGGGAGGCTAAAAGTAGCGAGGATTTTATAAGCAGTGGTTTAGGACAAGCTAGAACGCTCCATCAGCACAAGAGGATTAACGTGGCACCGCAGCTGTGCTGTCCGTCTGTCTGCCCCCAGCAGGGCTGTGAGCCCTCACAGCACCCCAGTGCTCCACATCCCCTCTCCAACACCACTCTCATTCCTCCCCAAGAACAGGGAGCATGGAATTGTCCCCATGGGATGTCCCTGTGCCCCATCCCCACCAGTGAGCCCCAGCTCCAGTACCTTGTAGCACACCCGCCAAGCTCCGGACCTCCTGCGCACGCTGTCCTCGTGCCAGAGCTCCACTGCCACCTGGAAACAGGGAGGGAGAGAAAGAACAGTTAGAATGTACTCCATAAGTGAGTCAAACTCTGAGATCAGCTCGGGGCTGGAACGTCACAGTGAGTGAAACACAGGTGTGCCCTGCTCCACTTTCTGTAGACAGTCTGCCCTCTTTCCCCTACTACCGCCATACAGGTGAAGGTGAGGGCAGGGATGGACGAGATGTCAGCAGAAGGAAGAAATGCCACCCCTGGGATTTGGAGCTCATTTTCCAGCAACTCAATGGAACTGGGCTGGGAGGAAGCACAGGGTGCCAGAGAGACATGGGAGTGCAGTCAGGCGCCCATGGGGCATGGCACAGCACTGGGTGAACTCTTTCATGGCAAAGGAATCTGTTCCATTTATGTACCTCCAGATGCTGAGAAAATCCACCCGGTCTGGAGCCAGACAGGAGGGCAGCTGAATGCACTGTGGGGTTGTCACCAATGCCAATGAGGGCAAAAACCTCCATGGTGCTGCCCCAGCAGCTCCCAGCCCAGCAGCATGGCAGGGCCGTGGAGCAGCCCAGGTGTGAGCGGCAGCTCTGCACAGCACCCTTCCCTTGCACCCTGCCCACAGAGGGGACATGGCAGCATGGCACTTGGGAAGCCACCAGGGCTTCTCCCTTCCTGCTGGCTTGGATTTTAAGACACTTGTTTGTTTGTTTGTCGCTGGGCAACCAAGAGAGGATGGAAAAAAAAAATCAATATCACATTGTCACCTATGAGTCACTGCTCCCAGCTGGATGAAACACCCCATTCTTCCCCCAAGACATTAGGGAAGCCTTAGGGAAAGGGGAGAAGAGCCTGAGGCGCCCCACGGCCAGCAGCACTACCCCCAGACCTATGCCCCATCCTCCTCCTGGTGCCCACATGCAGGAACACCGGCTGGTGGCCCTGGGACGATTTTCCAGGGCCTTGAAGGCGGTGAAGGAATTTGCATTCAGATTTGCATTTCCTAATTGCGCCTCCGGGTTTCCTGGGACAGCGGCCGGGTTTGGTTTCCATGGCAGGTTTTGTGCGGGCTGGGAGAACCGAGGAGGGCACAAAGGGGCCACAATGGACCTGCCACTCACCAGCATCAAAGGCAGCACCGGGAAGGGGGCACCACCACATCCCCCCCAGCACTGCCAGCGCCAGACCACGGAGCCCCGGAGCGGGCAGTGCTTGGAGGACAGCGGTGGCTTTGGCACCACTCATGGCTGCTTGGGACGTCGGTTTCTGTTTATTTTAAAGGTTGATGGTTTCAAGGAAAGGCACTGCAGGGCCTCCTGGCACTTCTTAGCCTATTCCCAAAATGAGAAGTTAATCAAAAGCCTTGTTTTTTAACATTTTCCAGTTGAAAAGTCAGTGCGTTTTGGTGGTTAATACGTGCGTCAGGGACAGCTAACAGCACAGATGTTCAAAAGAAGCTTTAGAGAAAAAAAAGCAGTTTGAAATTTAAACAAAGTGTCTCAACTGACCAGATCCCAAGTTTCTCGAGTTACACCACACCAAATGAATGTCTGAATAAATAAATTGTCGGTTGACCTTCTGTCCTGACTGTACGTGGAACTCAGCCCAGCAGCAGCCGTCCTCACACCAGCAGCTGCTCAGGGCCTGCACCAGCAAAGCACCCGCGTGGAGCAGCAGGTGGGGTAGGGGCGAGGGGGATTTGCTCTGGTAGTGCTTGAGTGCTGCAGCCTCACAGATCACAGGGCTGAGCACGGCACAGCTCAGCACGGCTCGGCATGGCACAGCGGTCCCACTCCTGGTTCCATTGAGCAGCCAGAGGGAAAGGGCAGGAGCAGCCCCACTGCATGCTGTGGTTGACAGTCCCTCAGCAGAAAAACACAGGGCAAGGACTAGTTTGGAGCAGAGTTTGCTGATGCCTTTTTATTAAGTTCCCCATGAGAGTCGCCATTTGATCACTCTTCTCACACCCCTCGTGCCACGGGCACCAACAAAAGCTGCCACATCCCCGTCACAGCCAGATCACACCAGAACTTGACTTAAACCTAACCCGCAGATGCCTGAGATGACGGAATAGAAAGGCTCTGAGCTCCAAGTAACAGGCAAACCAGGACAGGCAAAACAGCCACCAAAAGCCACAGCATTGCCACTCATGCCCACGAGTACCCACTGATATCGACAGCTCACACAACCCAAGGCGGAAGGCAGCAGCACACAGCTCCTACCCTGAGACTTCATCCTCATGGCAACAAACTGAGCACAAACCACCTTCCAGCTCCCTTCCCGGCCTTCCTTGTCCAAACGGGGCTGTCCGCCACACACAGCATCCCTGTTATCTTTACTTGCACAACGTGCTTTGGTGAGAGCTGATAAGTGCTTGCTATCACTGGGGGACGCCACACACCACTGTACACCCCACCAGCCCCACGGTGCTCACACACCTGGAGCCCTGCAAAGGAAAACCCCACTCTGTGACGCTGCAGATCCCGCTGGGTGCTGGTGTCTGGGCGAGGGGCTGATCAAGGTGAGCGAGATGGAGGAGGCAAAGAGCAGAAGCCTTCCCTGGGTGCCACGTGCCCCTGGGCACTCCCACCAGGCATCCCTAAACCGAGGGTCAGTCCGGGACAGCAGGGTTTCCTCCTAGATATTGTCACCCCCACGTTTATTTTCAGTGGCAGCAGTGGGAGGAGGTGTGAGGAGGAGGAGGTGCGACTGCTGCTTTTTTCTGAATAATAAAAAGGAACCTTCCAAACTGCCTGAGGAGGCTGACAACACTGCAGTGCTGCTTTGAAGTGGTGATTTCCAGGGGCGAGGCAGCTCTCGCTGTTCTCTGTTGCCATTCACTAACGATAACAGAACGGGGAACCCCGGGCTCACACGGAGCCCTGAAACCTCCGTCCCCACCCGGAAGGGCAGCTCAGCACCCAGCCCGAGGGCCACAAACAGCTCCAAGACCACCGGCGCCTCGGTGCACGCGGGGCCTGACACACCTCCCGCGTTAAGCTCTTCCATCCATCCCCAAGAGCGACGTCCGGGGTTGAAGTGCATCGCGCTGTTAATGGGGAGCAGGGATACGGGACGGGGCCGCCAGAGCCCGCAGGAGAGCTCCGTGGCACGGCCCCAGGGCAGGCAGCCCACGCAGAAGCGGCGCCTCAGGCCACCCGGCCGCGATGGGCAGGGCCCGCCGTCCCGCGGACTGAGGCACTTCGCCGCGCTGCCCCGCACCCCAAAGGCTCTTCCCGCGGCGGGACGGCCCCGGCGGGAGATGCCCGAGGGGCGCAGCCCGGCAACGGGACGGCCGCTCCGGGCGGCGAGCAGGCGGGGCCCGGCCGCGGTGCCGGGCGCTGGAAGGAGGCTCTCCCCGGGGCCGGGCCGCCGCCGGAGCCACCCGCGGCTTCATCCCGCGCTGGGCCGTGCCCGCCGCTCTCCTCCCCGCGGCCCGGCTCCGGCCGGCTGCCCCGAGAAGCCGCGCCCGGGCCCCGCGGTCGCCGAACCGACGGCCCCGTCCCCCGCCCCCCCACCCCCCCCCGCGGGTTCGGCCGAGCCGGGGGCAGCGGGCGGGCCGTCCTCGGAGCCGCGGACCCTACCGCTCCCGCCCGGCCCCGCCGAGGCTCCGCGCCGCGGCCCGCACAGGCCGGGAGGCACCGCCCGCCCCGCTCGGCCCGACCGCGGCGCACAAAGAGCCGAGCCCGGCCCGGCCCGGCCCGCCCCCCTTACCGGCGCTGCGGGGGCGGCGGCAGGCACGAACCACGCCGGGAACCATGGAAAGGAGCCGGGACGGGAGACGGACGTGGCTGGCGGGCGGGCGGGGGCGGGGGCGTTCGCCGTGCCCGGCGGCTGGGGGCGGCGCGGCGGGGCCGGGGCCGGGGCGGCTCGGGGGGGGCGCGGGGCCTAGCGGCGGCCGGGTCGAAATGCAGCCGGGGCCGTCGGGACCCCTTTTCCCCCCGGGGGGCACAGGACCGCCCACCCCACCCCCCTCGTCGCGGAGCTTCGCGGCCCGTTCTGCCCGCCCGAGGCGTCGAGGGCGCAGCACCGCCCGATCCGCGCAGGCCTCGGGGTGGGCCTGGCCCCGGTGCGTTTCCCGCTGCGCCCGGCGGGACTGTCGCGGCTGCAGGAGCGGAGCCGCCGCCTGCCTGCGGGCTGCCAGCCCCGCCGCTGCTCCCGGGCTGTTGCATTCGCAGGGTGGCCCAGGTCCCGGCTTCCAGGCCGGAGTGCCCCCACGACGATGAGACGGCGTTCCTGTCCCGAGGGCTGCACATGAGATACGGATTATAACAAAGCATCACTTCAACCACAAATAGAAAGCAGCCGCCTCCGGGATCCATTGCTACAGCATCTGACAGCTTGCAGCCGTACCACATAACAGCTTAGGACAGGAAGCGATCTCCCCTTACAAATTACAGGAGTGAATTTACATAGGGCAAACGCTTCCCGTTTTGTAGAGACCAGAGCGAGACCGCGAACGGCAGCGGCTGAGCACCTCGCAGCTCCCCGAACCCTTCCCGACGTGCTGGCGTTTCCCAGCGGGAGGAAACCTGTGCCTCCCACGGCACCCGCCAGGGTCAGGGTCAGCCAGACCAGCAGGGAGCACGGCTGTGGTGCTGGACCCTTAGCACGCGTTTGGGATGGTCGAGGATCTCGCAGCTCAGCCCTCTGTGCAGAGGGTTTTTTCCCCACTCAGTCATTTCATCCACGTCTGGCAGCTCAGCAGTCCTTTGCCTGGGTAAAAATCTGCAAGGCTTTGACAGGGAACACAGACAGCAGTGAGAGCAAAAACATTAGAGGCACATCCTTGGCTTTCAGTGAGTACAAGTACATATGCCACAACATTTGCCTTCCCCAAGTTAAATACAGATCGGTGCATCCTCGGCGCCTTGCAGTGAGCTCTATGACTGAAATATCCTTTTCGAGTCCAGCCTCGCTTCAGAGGAAGCGGGCGATCAAATTTCTTTATGTCCTTTGATACGGATCCTTGCTGCAAATGACACCAGCAAGGAAGAAGAAATGGGAAAAGAAGTGCACAACTATTAAGAAATCAAATAGTGAGTTTAATTCAGCCAGTCCCAAATAAACTGGGAATCCCCTGGGGAAAACAAAACTGCCACGGAAAACACAGAACATACGTTTTTTCTTTGACAGTTGGCAATAACAACCACGTGAAAAGGTGAGTGCGACATTTCTGCCTCTTCTGAAGTACAAAAGGTTCCATGCGCTCTGAAAGGTTCTCAAAGTCCCCTTTGTCATTTTTACTGGCTGTGTAAGTTCTGGAGGTCGGGACAGCAGGTCTGTGCTCTCTGATGCGAGTTAGAGTCAGATGCCCGTGTTGAAATGTTTTACAGAAGCATCTGCAAAGAAAAACCCGGGGCTTCTTGGTATGGTTCAAATTAGCCCATAATCCTGAAGAACCCCCCCCCCCAAAAAAAGCCCACCCTATTATTTTGAAGAACACGAGCCCATCTTTCCCAGCAGCCTAACTCGGGCTTAAGGGAGAAGTAGAATCAATCCACTGAGAACTCTCGTCCAGCCGTGATGGGGGAGCTGGCTGGACAGCACGGCTGAGTTTTTCTTAGCACTGAAATACTTTTTCCAAAGCAATACCAAAAAAGGTTTGTTTCTAGGTCAAGACCTCAGCACTAAATTTTAACCAGGAGTTGACAGTCAAGCTTTAACGCAGCTGTAAAATGGATTCACGGTAGAAGCTCAGGCATTCTTTTTCTAATTAGGAAACAGTCCCCAAGCCTCGTGCATTTAAAGGTGAGAGCTATTTTTGACATAAAAGTTAGCACGTAGTTCCTGTGTCACCCTTCAGTTGCTGTTCTGGAAGCTGTGAGTGAGAGATCAAGGATAAGCATAGCAAGCATAAATATGATGCATTAAATAACACGTAGAAAGGGACTTAGTTCAAGTTTTCCTCTGCCTGCCAATAATGCGAGGGGATGATTTATTTTTACACTCAGTATTTATCCTAAGCAGCACTGGTTAGAAGATCCACATAAGCACAAAGAAAGAAACAGATCTGAAAGACATTTACAAATGTGAAGTGCTTTTAATAGCTGCCTTTCGAAATGCTGTTAAATCTGATTGTGGATGGATAGTCTAAGGCACCAAGGCAGCCTAAGGCACCAAGGAAGCAAGGCAGTTTGCAGGACTCTGTGCCAAACAACCATGGTCTGCTCTTCAAGAACTCGGCTCTCACGTGGGGATCCTGGGCAGGAGGGTCAGAAACAAACTGAGCACACGATGCTTTCAGAAACCTGCCCGTTCTTTAAATGCTCATTTTCCTTCTTTATTTGGTGAGAACCTGAACAGCTCTGGCTGTTCTCAGCAGTTCTCAAAATGTGTTTTTATTTTATTTCTAAAATAAAAGTCAGCGAAGAGTGAACAGAACCACAGAGGCTTATCGGCACTGTTAATGCCACGCGCTGATCCCCTGGAGGCCCTGCCCCTTTATGTAACACGGATTGTTTCAGCTAAAACAGCTTATTGCTCTTTGGTGTTTTTCTTTAAACACAGACATAGATACCTCCCTCCTCCTGACACTGAAACCCTTCTTCTGACCCTCATTGTAAGAGGGGAAAAATGCAATGGGAATCAAAATGCAACCTGTCCTAAGAGAATAACACAGACACGCTTTTCTCTCTTGCCTGTGATCTTCCTTTGAAGAAAAAACGCTCACCAATTTACATCTCTCAGGTGTAACTCCCCAATGGCAACAACACGCGAGGCCCACCCCTCATCTCTCAGTCCAAACACCCCCTGACAGTTGTGGACACTCCAAGCAAAGAAGAGAACAGCCTCGGGAAGGCCGCTGGCACGGCCTGACGGCGGCTTTGGCAGCCGTGCTGCAGTACTTACTTCCTGCTGGCCCACCTTCCCGGAAGCATCCAGCCAGCACCCAGGTGTCACCGCAGCTCTCCATGCACAGAGGTGAGTTTTCATGTCACTGCGCTGACCGCTCTGCCCTTCCGCAGCACAAATCCTTCCAAAGCAAAATTCGGTTTTGTGAAACTCCCGCTCAGTGCTAAGCTGTTGCCCTAACACTGAATGCTTATGAAAACGTCAGAAGAAAAAAAAAAAAAATCAGAACCTTTTTGAACCACTTGCAATCGGAGACCTGAACGGACTTGACGTGAAAACCAATTCAACCAACAGAAGCAATCTGCTTCCCTGGGCGTTGGATGAGATCCAGCTTAAAAGTTTCCGTGAAATAAACTAGGCTAAGCGCATCGGCTGCACAGAAACACTCGGTGTGAGGGGAGCCTCTGTTCTTCACATCTATGGATTGCCGACAGCCTTCACGTCCCACGGCCGAGGGGACACGAGTTGCCACACCAACCGCTGGCGCTGCTGTGGCCACGCGTGCCTCCCACCTGCGGCCGGCCTCGCTGCCGTCGGCGCTGCGGATGAGCCGTTCTCACAAGGCAGTGTGCACAGGGCACAAACTACTTGACCAGGCAGCTTCGGGTTGTCAGAAAACAGCTTAATGTATTTTGTATGATGGCGTTACAAGTGAAATTAATGTCTGCGTTGAGACAGCTGAGGAGCACACCTCGGAACCATTTATGCACAGTACAAAGCAAATGTTTACCCAAGTACGAATGAAACAGGTTGACAATTAGCTAATGCAGCTCTGTGGACATAAACCAGGTACATTTGAGCAGAACCAACATAAAATAAAAAGGAAACAGCCCTTTTCCTATCCAGTGCTAAGAGCAGCGCCGTGAGTGGTCGGGGAAGTGTCTGGGACATTGAAAAATTTCCGTGCCAGTGTTTAATGTGTTTATTCTACCGCTACTCTGCCGGGATAAAAATAACACCAGCAGGGCAGGCTGGCGGGACGATGGATCCCCTGTCAATACTGCAGTAATTGACAACATACAATTAAGTCTCACACCTGTTTATTGTAAGTAATTCATAGATAACCACTTCTCGTACACATTTTCACATTGGCTTTTAATGCTTTTGTTTTTTTTCAAGCTCAGGGACACCCAAACTTCATCTAAGGGTCATCTCTGCAGTTTACCCAGATCCAGAATGCCGTACCTACTACGTAAAACTGGTGCAAGTTGGTATCACTGCGGTGGGTAACAGAGATGGCTTGGAAACTACACAACCCAACATGCAACGCCCGTCAGCACGGGCTGCTCTACACTAAGGGAGGAAGGATTTTTGCTGGGGTGCATTCAACTCACATGCCTCATGTTGGCCGTACCAGCCTAAGTCATGCAGCTGTCTGCACGCAACGCTCTACACAGTGCAAAAACGAAGACGTCTATACATCTGGAGTAAGAACAGTGGTAACAAAGTCATAGCTACATATTCTTCTCTACATTTTTGTTTATTGAGACAAACTAATTAAAAGGCACAAACATAGGGCATATGTTTACATGGACATTATAACAAACATATACATTAAAAGTGTAGGAATGTGTTTCCTTTCTGCTAAACAGAAAGTTCCTAAGCTTTTATATATACAAAAGTTGTACAATTTGATGTCCTAAAGTACAAAAGATCATTTATAAAATTATTTTACACTAAGCTCTTTTTTTTTTTGTTGTTTTTGTTTTACTATGTAGTCCAAGCCCCTAGAACAGTTTCACGTAATGATGCGGATACCTGTCACCTGACCCAGCAGCCTGGCAATCACTGCTTGTACTGACACGGCAGGGTAGGAACGGAAGCGGTCCATTTTGACTAGTCAGTCCTGCTAGCACTCTGTGAAAATGCGCACACGCTAATCTCCATAGCTTTCAGCTTCATTAAAATAAAAACATCTCAACTCATTATTATTATTATTTCTTTTTTTTTTTTTTTCCTTTTTTTTTAATGTAGAGTCTTGGTTTTAGGGTGGGGTGGTTGGTTTGGGTTGGTTGGTTGTTTTTTTTTTTTTTGTTGTTTTTTTTTGCTGTTTTTTTTTTTAAACAAAGTTTTAAAAATGTGAATATGTGACATGATAGTCTAAAAAGTATATCTGTTTCCCTAGATTTTGCTTTCTACGTTATGTACAGATAAACAGGTTAAGAAATAAAAAGCACATGTAGCTTCAACATGTGTGACCATTTGTGGAGCAGTTCTGGGTCAGACAGTTCAGGCCATCGCCCCAGAACTCCCACAAACTGATAGAAATGTGTTAACACAATAGAAGAGTAACGTAAAAATGATGATGTTTGCAAATATTTACAAAGTTGAACAGATTTGCACAACACTTGATTAAGAAATAGGGGAGAAATTAAAAGACGCTCTCTGCTTGTCCTGAAGGGGCATCCTACCTAGTTAGTGGTTAGAATAAAAACTGTATACAATTTAATATAAGACAAAACTTCTAGTGAACAACTAACACGTCTGTCCCCTGCTGTCACACCAGCAGGTTCTGATTGGGAGGCAGAGGGCATAAAAATCACACCCAGTGCCTCCAGAATCTTCCAGCTTAAAGCAATGTTTCTTAAGTTTCAAAGCACTCCTTTTGCTCCTAGGTAAGAGTCCCATAGGGGTCTGACTGCTCAGAGACCATGTTTACATACATTTCGACTCCTCTTCTGTCAGCCACGGCTGTTTCTGGCCAAACAATAACAGTTTGATTTTTAAAAATGTTGACTACAATGCTATGTTCCCTTAGGGTAATATGTTGGGTAATATTTACATCTCCAAATATCAGGTCACAATCCCTATTATATGTCGAAGTTAGAATGATAAGTTATCATATGCTTTGCATATCAGAGCTGGTATCACCTTTCCCATAGGGAATGCTGCCTGAAATTATCATATTCCCAAAGGTAAAATGCATATTTCATCCAAAATGCATTTTTTTTTTTTTAATGACAACGTTGTAATTCATTTACTCATTAAAAAAATAAACAAAACCAAAACAAAACAAAACAAAGAAAAACCAAAACAAAACAAAAAAAAAACCATCAACACAGACAAAGATTCTATGCTAGCCCAAGAAAACGGACCTAAGGACTGGCAAGTTACAATTAGCCATCTGCCCTCTTACAGACACAAAGGGGGTCTTTGCTAGTGTTTAGATTAAAATAATTTGCTAAGTTATTCAGGGGGATAAAACATAAAACTGGTTTTTAACGACTTGCTTAAAGGTAAAAAAAAACAAACAAACAACAATACGAAACCTCTGGCAAATACGTATCTGCTCTAATTCGTCATCAGTCGGCTAAAAGGTAAAACTCACGTTAAATGAAGTGCTCCAGTGAAACTCAAGATTGAACCACACGAGCCAAATCAACAGGGGAAGATGCTACTACGCTCTCTGACGGTGCGTGCCCACGGTGCCTTAGATTGGATGTATGATTAACTTAAAACAAAAGGGGGGGGTGGAGGGGAAAAAGAAAAACAAAAAACAAACAAAACCAAAACAAAACAAGCAAACAAACCCCAAAAAAAGAACTGCTGGTAAGGATTCCATTTTAATCCTTTTAATACTGTTGAGAAATTCTTTACCAGGGAGGAGACGTGGGCAAGGCCTGGGGCAGGAAAGGCATGCTCTCTACTGGTCTCATTGCTATATTTAAGGGACCAGCTAACGTCATTGGTGTAGGGAGGTTCATGGGAGACGTGATAGTGACTGGGTGTGCTATATTCACTGGAGCGGTTACTGGGGTGGGAAGATTGACCGGTGTGGTGAGCGTTAATGGAGATGTCATGGATAATGGACTTGTTATAGTTACAGGATGCCCTAGGTTCATCGGACTGGATATATTAACTGCACTTGATACATTTACTGGACTTCTCATGCTCATTGCAGCTGCCACTGTGACTGGGTTTGTGATAGTCCCAGAAGCCACAGAGGACGTTATATTGAATGGAGTAGTAAGAGTCACAGGCGTAGTAGCAGCAGTGGAGGTTTGGCACAAGTTAGCAGCTTCTAAAAATGAGACATAAAAAGACAAAAAGTTTTTAACACATAAAAAACCATGGACGAGATCTAAAAACAAAAACAAAAACAAAAATCAAACAAGTACAAAGGTACAAATTCTGGAATCATCTTCCGTTAGGAATTATTATCAAGTTAAACCCGTTAACATTCTACAGCCTACAAGAAATACAAACTCTCATGCAGTTCATTTGAATTCAGTATTTTTTCCCCAGGAAATCAAACAAGGTTGTCTTATAAAAAGGGTTTCAACGTTCATAACAGCAGTAGCGTACAATCAAAAAATCCTCCCGAGAGGAACATTATAAATAGAGGAGAGAGTGTACATACCGAATGGTACGTACTCTATAGCCTTCTCAAAGGTGAACTGACATTCTGTGAAGGTTTTAAAAAGTCGTTATTAGGGACTGAGAAGCACAGCTCATTGCAATATTTACCCGCTTACTTCATTATTTCTACTAAGCTGTTCCACCGATCGCGGTGCTCCTACTGAGCCATTTCCAAGGCTCCCGAGTCCAGAGAGCCTCCAACCCCACCACCTCCTCAGCTCTCACACAAAGCTACCGCCCCGCACCAAGCTCTGCGTTACTCTGTTTTGCAGCAAGCAGGAATTAAGCACCACATAAGGAAGAGCCAGGAGGCCCGTGCCCGCTGCTGGGCACTGCCGGGCTGCAGCGTGGGGATCGCTGGGCATCAGCACCACCTGCCGGCTGCCCACACTACGAGGCTCCAAAAACAGAAGCAGGCTGATGACCGTGGGTGAAGGAAGGGGGTGGCTGCTAGAGAAACCGACTAAAATGTATTCTAGGTCAAGGTTACAGCACGTCTAAGTCGTGTCTTATTCCACATTTGTAGGGTAGGACACCAAGCTCAGTCTACACCCACGTGTCAGGTAAGCCAGGAGCAAAGAGTCCACTCTTGCCACTTGGGCAACACAAATGTACCAAGACAGAGTTAACTTTGAAAGCAACATTAGCCCCATTCAAGGGTTACTGTTGGTTCTTCAAAGTCCATATCTAGGAGGGGTGGGAGGGAAGGGAAAGAGTAAAAAAAAAAAAAAAATGAATAAAAAAAACTGTGAAAATAAAATAGCGTAAGACTAAAAAAAATCCCCCATATTGTAAAGCCAACACAACAGGTGGCACCAGCGCAGAACCAGCATGAGAAGAGCAGCACACAGGCATGACACTGGCTGGCCTAGCTTCGCCCTCCAAGCGCAGTCACACACCAACAGCCCACCCACATCCCTTCAGTTCAGTTAATTAAACAACTAACATCCATTCCATAGTATTTCTCCCCACTCCCCCCCCTCACCCACCAGTCCGTCCAAAAGCAGATTCTGTTACAGCGTACACATAATGGCAACAAGAAAGGGAGGGGAGAGGAAACAGGAACAGGCAGAAAAAGGTTACTTGGATTTTCTAAATCCAGCACCCCTTTGCTTTATCCACTTAGCGGCCTGATCATGTTTAACGTCTGCTACTGCTACGTTTTAACATGAACAAGTTGTTTCTAAACTGTCAAATCACAGGACTCAATTCAATTGGAATGACAGTGAAGGAGAAAGGAGCTAGCAGCCTCATACACAAATATGACCTAGAAAAGAGTGAAGAAACTGAAAGGAAGTTTAAGAGAAAAAGGGGAGAAAAAAGCAAGTTGAGAACATTTATTACTAAAAGCAGCCAGTGAAAAGCAGCAAGAGGTCACTAAGATTTCTTCTAAAACACGTAATCTACAAGAGTCAATGACAGGCATCAGAAGGCAAACTGCTGCAAAAAGAATAAGCCAGCAGTAGCAGGAAGCTTTAAACTGTTGTACACCAAACAAGACTCTGAGCTGAAGCAATCTATTCTCTACAAAGCTGACGCACTGACCAACAAAAGGAAGCTATTCAACTTTGGTGACAGTAGGACAGGGACGTGTAAGCTGGGTGCTAGCAGTGATGAAAAGCACTTTCAAGATGAGTTAATTTTGGAATTAAAAAAGAGATGGAAGAGTAAATTCCACAAGTTTCTGCAAACTTCATGCAATACAATCGAGTTATAGATAAAGTGAATGGAATAAGTAAGGAGAGAAAGGCTGGAAGGGACACAGAAAGCATTCACATGCAAGCTGATGATGACGTGAAGACAGAGGTGTTGTACGTGTGTACATATATACATAGAAATATATATATACACACAAGTTAACAACGGGTAAATATACATAAACACAGCTCAAAACCACATGCAAGTCGAAAAACACACTCTTGCCTTGGAGCAGATACAAACATCCTTTTATAATTGATGGCTGCTACATATGCTCTGAAGCACAGAGATCAGCGGGAAGTAAGCAACAGAGATCCTTTACGAGCTTAATTTTGGTGCTGATATCCTCCTGCTCATTTTTAGCTATGCCTTCTAACTTCTGAGAACGACATTTTCATCTACCACTCTTTTCTGACTCCTCAAACTCCCCATATAACCATAAACTCCATTATCTTATAAAACCAAGACAGTAAGTACTGATTCATTTTACCTTTCTTCCTTGCTTTGACGGCCTCTTCCCACAATCTCAAGGTCTCTACCTGCTTTCCAGGCCAACTTGTGACATGCTGCTGCTGCTGCTGTTGCTGCTGCTGCTGCTGCTGTTGCTGCTGCTGTTGTTGCTGCTGTTGCTGTTGTTGTTGCTGCTGCTGCTGCTGCTGTTGCTGCTGCTGCTTCTGATTGCTGGTCTCTTCACTCATGCATGCTATGCCAATTAAGTAAGAACACAAATTCACCTTGAAAATTTACTCCGTTTTCTGCTGAGATGACAAAGGTTTCTTCCAAAAAGAGTGTGGAATCTCGCAGGATTCCAGGAGCAAAAAATCACAGAGGTGCTTATAAACCATGCAATTAATTCTGCATTTTATACAACTACTTTTCCAATGTTTAAAACAAAATGCAAATCAGGAACATCTGCTTTCTCTGCCAAAAACGAACCCTCTTTCTTATTATTTTATTTGTATTTTAGGAAGACTGAAATAAAAGCCCACAGCGAGTCTCTACAACTCAAAAGTTGAGTTTTTCTTTTCAATCTCAGCTCCATTTCTTTCTTAAAAGCCTTTTTACTTTTTCTTCCAAGCATGACTTTAAATTTTCAGTTTACCCTGTCATACAGAACAGCACGTTACTTCCCCCTGGCCACATCGCAGCTCATCATTTCCACCTCTACCAACTGCTGTAGCTGCCTCGGATGAACTGGCTTAGCACCGCTGAATTGGCTTAGGAAGCTGGAGCTGAAACCCTACACCTCGAAAAATATCTCGCATCCAAATTTCCAAGCTCAACAATCAGGCATTTTCAACATCCCCAGCAGCACAGTCTAGCAGCAAACCAATTCCACATATGCCAATTTCTACAGAAGAACCTGTTATGAAATATCTATTTTTAATAGGTGCGAATACCCACAGAGATGGGTATGTTCTTGCATTTTAATGTAATCAAAGGCAATTCCCTTTGCAAACACATTGGTATTAGAAATGCTTTTAAAACGTTCACCTACTTTTATTGATGCCTTGTTTACAGGTATTACAGTTGATACTTTGGCTCTGCCCGTGTGTCTTTAAGTGGCTGGTGATATATGCTGCACTCAGAAGTTTACCACAGATATTACACGATACCTTTCCTTCATGGCGCACCATGTGTGTCCGCAGTCTGTCTTTGGTGGCAAAGGCAGCAGTGCACGTCTATATGAAGGACAACAGTTAGACTCAAAGTGCAGACAGTATCGTTACAGTATGAACTGCATGCCCACTGCAAACCTGTTCCACTTTCTAGGTGCAAAAGGTGTCTTAGGTGTGCTGACTACTTCAAGTTTTGCCTACATTTATAGAGAGACCAAAACCAAACAGCTGAGCAGAGCTCAGCATTACCCGGGAGCTTCATGGAAGTTGGCTTCAGAGATGACTAGGACAAAAAGAGCACCCTCGACTACCTGAGCTGTCCTAAAGCACTGGGTTGCCTTACCTAACAAAGCAAGAGGTGGCTTACAAAAACCCACCTACAACAGGCACCGTTGGTACCTGATACCATTTTACTATACAAAGCTGAAGTGTTCGATTACTTCTGCCTCCACCAAATCAGAAGAGGGAAACAAAACCTTTTCTTAAAGCCATTCTTTTTACACAAAACTTTCATATATACGATGAGTCACTAAAACACAGGTTAGAACACGCAGGTATATTCCAAGCAAAACAGTTAATTGTTCAAAAGTATTCAGGTTATTTCTCTTACTCTAAGTCATCGATTTATGGCAACATGCTTTCACGTTCTGGCAAAACAGCACATCCAGAATCAACTACTCCACTGCACTTCTAAGGGATATACTGAGAAACGCACTGCACACGTGGCTGTGCTGAGCTGAGGACACTGCTACAATCCTCCTGCTAAGTGTACCATGAAACAACTCCGTTGTTCTCCAGGAAAGCAAGAAGCCTCTCATCTTCCTGCGGGAGCAGCCCCTGCAGCCTTTCAAACAGATGCTAAGTGGTGCAGATGAGACCTTATTCCCAAACCCACATTCCACAGAAAAGTCCAAGAGCAAATGCGGTTCTGCAACCATTACTCCCCTGGGATTCTAACTATACAATGATATATTGTTCTTAATAAATAATGGTAGCCCTTACTTGGCATTTGAAGGGTCTCTCTGTTGAATGAACATGTTTAACGTGACAGCTTAAATGATCAGGCCTGCAGAAAAGAGAGAACAGGAAAGAAAAGGTGTACTGTTACAAATACGCAGCAATGACACCTGGGCTAACAGTGCCGAACAGCGCGCCCTGCAGCCCACACCCCCCTGCCCACACTGACTGCTGCCCGGGGTCATGCAGAGGAGCCACAGCCTGCAGTGTAAAACTTAGTTCTTACGCAGCTAGAAAGGGCAGCGCCTCATGTAGAGGTGACAGACCGACAGCCCTATGGCTCGCCTTGCTGAGGGGCAGGGCGACAGCCTGCTGTGCCCGATGGCCTCAAGTGGCTCTGCGAGCACCACCAGCAGCACGGATGTGTCCAAGGCAAGGAAACCATTTCACAACATTGTGGCTAAAGGCGACGGCTCGCTGCCCTCCTGGGCCCCGGAGCTGAGCACAGCTCTTATCCCCTCACCCCTTTCCCACCCCTCGCTGCAATAGCTTAACCCCTCTTGGTTATAAAAGCCAATACTTGAGCTCGCCTGGGATTTTCTACATGGTACCTCGAGAAGCCTTTTCCACAAACACCACAGGTGTACGGTTTCGTGATGCCACCCTCGTGAGACCTCACGTGGTAGGTCATGCGATCCTTTCTCTTGAAGCGCTGATTGCAAATCGGACATTCGAAGGGTTTTTCATCCGAGTGGGACAGCTTGTGCCGGTTGAGGTGGTACACGTCCCTGAAGGCCTTCCCGCACATCTCGCAGGCGTGGTTCTTCTTGACAGGTTTGCTGGGCTTCTTCACCGTCTGCGTCACTGCCATGGCCGTGGCACCGGCGCTGCTGCTGGGGTTGGTGGCGGAGGAAGACGTAGTGACTGTGGACAGGATGCCCGCGATGGTGGACACCAAGGAGCTCCGGCTGTTGTCACCGGCGATGGTGGAGATAAGGGGCACCATTGTGGTGGGAGTTTTCTTTGGCCGTGACACCAATTTTATCCCCGTGTGGCAGGACTCGTGGCGCCTCAAATGGTAGCTGTCCCTGAAAGCCTTACTGCAGTAAGTGCACACAAAGGAGGTTTTAGGTTTTTCCTTTTTAATCCCGACAATAGCATCCTTTAATGTTTCTGGTGCGGGCTGAGGTTTCTGCGTTATTGGTAAGGGCAGAATCGGCTTCTGATCGGGTGGCTCCACCGCAGAGCTCAGCAGAGGCAACAAGCTGTTCTGCGCTGCCTGCTGTTGGTGATGGGAGGCTTCGTGTGCCTAAAACCAAACAGTCACATTTCAGTCCCCGGGAGGGAAGCTCCCCTCGACGCGGTGAGAACATTTACACGCTTCAGGAAAGCAAATGTTAGAGCGAAGGCCATCGAAGTGCCAAGCGGGAGAGTTACGTAAGTTTGGTTTCAAACAGGGTAACTCAACGCGCGCTCCAAATGCGTACACGGCGCAGTCTGCGGTGAGTAAGTGCAGCCAGGCACACACCGTAGCAATCAAAGCATTATTAAGTTTCCGGAGGGCAACATTTCTCGTGGAAAACAACGAGGCGCCCGTCAGATCTTTTACGGCCGTATCGCTTGATCTTTACATAGCAGATAACTCGTTTTACTAACGATCCTATCAGCTGCCCCAGCAGGACTATCTTTGGAGCTTCTGAGCGCACCGTCAGAGTTGCAAAATCCCGCCCCACCTTCCCACTTACACCCGGCTTGTTGCGCGCCGCGGATTCAGCTGCAGCTGCCTGGAGCTGAGCTGCGATAACCCATCTTGTTCAAACAACGCGTTCATACCAGCGTGCGAGCACTGCAACCAGAGCAACCCAGCCCAGAGCTGCACCACTCGGCAGCACCCGCACGCTGCCCAACGCCCCGCACAGCCGGGAGCTATCAGGGACTGGAGACTGCACAGAGCAGGGCAGGGGAAGAGCTCGAGGCTGACCCGAAGCAGCGCCCAACAGCTGAGAGGGACAGAAGGGCTGGGAGGCGCTCTGGAAAGGCAGAGGGGCACCGGCACTGTGCCATGGCAGGCGGCCCTCAGCAGAACGGCAGCCCCTGGGCACGGAGTGCTGTTCATTTGAAGGCAGAAAACACAAACATCAAACCTCACCCATCAGACGGGGACAAAGCCTGGGCAGATACAAATTTAAAGTGGTTTAGAAACCACACAGAGCAATTCTGCCTAATGGAGCATTAAAATAAATCACTCCAGCACCTTAAGCCAGTTTAAGCGCATCTGTATTCATGATGCATCTCGGTCTCATCAGAGCAGTTTCAGATCAGCCTGGGCATTAGTGCAGTCTGCCCGGTGTGAAGACAAGCCTGTGGAACTCGCACTCAGTGCGAGCTCAGTGTGAGCTCAGTGCCACAGCCTGCCGGGGCTCCTTTCCTACAGCTTTCTTCCCAAAGCAACATGCGATGCTTTCAGGACTCAAAGCTGGGCACTGCAGCCCCCACGCATCTGCTTTTGTTTGGCTGCAGACGGACAGCTTTACAAAGCACAGCCTAGCTAATGCTCTCAGTACACAAACCAAACTCACAGCGCCCTCACAAGAAGGCAGTGCTCCTGGAAGCACGCTGTGCTTCTTGTGGGGAACCCCTCACAGACAGCGCTTCCCAGCAGCAGCCCTCAGCCCCGCACAGCCCCGCTCTGCTCCCTGCTCCGCTCACACCTCACAGCGCGGGGCCGACGGCCTTTGGATAAAAGCCATCAGTGGACACAAACACTGAGCCACGTGGGAAGGAATACGTGCTCTGTAACACTCCGAGCCTATCTGACAGGAAAACAGTTTGCGGGTTCGGTATGATAACAGGAGAGCAAACTTGCAGGAGCCGTCAGGAGCCTGCACAGCCCTGCGGCCATTAGGAGCGTGGGATGCACCGGGCGCCCGCATGTCACCGCTGCAGCACCGCAAACAGCCACGGCATGGCTGCGTGCAGAAGGGATCAGCACAGAGCAGAGCACAGGGCCGTCCTGCTGGCCACGCTGCCAAAGCAGCACCATACACCACCTCCTCACCACGCAGCTCTTGTCTGAGCCGGGCGGCAGCCGGGAACTTCCACCACGGCTGTGCAATGGGACACCTCCATTGCATTAAAAGATAGGAACAACACGCATCAAAAGCAGAGAATTAAGCAAGCTGTGTGCTCCAATACAGCTTAATTTGGAGAAGAAAAAGAACAAAACCACTGACACATTTTACAGCCAACTTTAAATAAGCATTCAACAATGTTGTTAACTGCGGCAGGAGACACTTAAGAGCACCTAAGGATAGCTCCCGAGATACGGTTTCAAAGGCAGAGCTAGCAGATCGGATAATAGGAGCCCAAATCCTTTGGACCGGGTTCAAATTCGCTCAGTTTATGGTTATTTTTAAGCCTTACAATATCATCAGCTCTCAGAGGCACCGAGGCACTCCTTCCCACCAAAGGGACACGGTGGCTGGCCACAGACCAATGTATATTCATAAGGCTGCGTGCTGCGGGGCTGCTGCTTACGTAAGGGCTGACGGCCGGGTGAGCAGCCGTGCTTCTTTCCATGCAACCCCTGGCACACAGCACTGCCCCACAGCACTGCACTGCCCCACAGCACTGCACTGACCCCCCACAGCACTGCACTGACCCCCTACAGCACTGACCCCCCCCTGGCACTGCCCCTTGCTTGCCCTTAGGGCCTTCCTAGAAGGAGCAGTTTGTACCCTGCTGCTCGGGACGCAGCACCTGCTGCACATAGTGGCCTCTCACAGGGCTGTGCTGAGATTCACTCTTCCTAACGTTAGCA
Source organism: Excalfactoria chinensis (assembly GCF_039878825.1). NCBI lineage: Eukaryota > Metazoa > Chordata > Aves > Galliformes > Phasianidae > Excalfactoria > Excalfactoria chinensis. The sequence goes on along the minus strand of NC_092843.1, from coordinate 7,625,108 downwards.
GCACATCAGCTGCTGTTCCGACCGCCTGGTGCAGCTCTCGGGGCTGTGCTACCAGGCAATCCTCCTTCCTGGGGGGACAGCAAGCAAACAGCCTGTGTGACAGAGGGCTGCAAGACGCGGCGCTGCGAACTTCCAGCGCCAGAGGCAAAGAGATTTTTGCGCTCCAGCCTTAATGTGAGAGCAACAAATTAGCGTGAGTCATATCCCGCATACCCTGTTGGATGGACAACTTTTGCTTCCCGGGCCGATACTCAGAGCGGGTTTCGAACTCACAGGGATGGCTCATTGCACACCATGAGCATCGCTTTGGGAGCCAAAGTCAGTGACGGCCACGCAGAGCAGCCACAGCTCAGAGCAGCCACAGCTCCACCTGGAAGAGCCGCCTGCCAGCACAGCCCCGCCGGCACATAGAAACCTCCTCGAGAAACACCTCGCTACAGGTCACAGCCAGACGCAATGGCCATCGCAGGACAAACCGCCCCTCGGGAGCCTGTAAGGCACCCGAATAAAAGCCCCCGGAGAAGAGCTGGCGGATGTTTGTCCCGTTGTGTCATTGAAGCCATGACGTACTTTTTTGTCACTCATTTGAGCCAACGTGTTGGGGAGAGCGGGGAGAAGGAAGGACAGAAAGAACGGAGCGCACAGAAGCACCTCGTGCCGCTCGGTTCTGCACGGCACTCACATCCCAAGTTCCCGCTTTTAACAAAACGACTCCAGACACGGCACTCCGTGTTTATTGCGGGGCTGGGAAGCTTTATTAGCCGGGGGGGAAAAAGAACGAAAAAAAAAGATAAATCGGAGTCGAACCGCCGGTCCGAAGCTGCCCGATGTCGCTTCCCGGCCCAACTACGGCGGCAAAACACTCCGCCGCACCGCAGCGCGTCCCCGCCGCTGGGGATCGCGGCGCCCGGACATCGCCGAGGTACCGCCGTGGTACCGCCCGGCTCTCCCGGCCCGGCCCGCACCGCCCCGCGCGGCTCTCCCGCACAACGGCGGCCCAGGGCGCAGCGCCGGGAGCGCTTTACCTCGAGGGCGACGATGCGCGGATTTATTCAACTCCCCTTTTTGCGACGCCGCAGCTCCGCGCCCGATCGCCGGCCGTGCTTACCGAGGAGCCACATAAAAAACAACGGCGGCGGGGCGTGCGGGAGAGCGGGGATGCGGCTGACAAAAGGCCGGAGGGAGCTTCGGGGCGAACGGCCGCCTCGGAGGCGGAACGCGGCCAGAGCCGGCGGGATTAACGGCCCCGCAGCGCCGGAGGCTGCGCCGTGAGCGTCCTTTTGGCGGGAGGGGGGGAGAAAAACTCGAATAAAGATGAAAGTAACAGCGGGAAAGGGGATAATCCTCGTGATAACGGCGGGGCTGCTCCTCCCGACAGCGCGCACGGGCAGCAGAAAAACACACAACAAGGGGGGGGGGGGGAGGAGAAAATAAAGACGGAGAAAAAGTAGCGGGGAGAGCAGAAAGGAGAGGGGAGCGGAGGAAGGAGGGAGGGAAGGAGGGAGGCCGGCGGGCCGCGCCGCGCCGCGGGGCCGGGGGAGGCGGGCGGGGGCCGGGCGGCGGCGCTGAGTGACAGCCGGGCCCTGGCGGAGCGCGGCGGCCGCGGGGAGGGAGGGAAGGGAGAGGAGGGGGGGGGGGGGGGGGGGGGGCGCGGGCGGCCGCGGCGGGGCCTCACCTGAAAGAGGAACGCGGTCCAGTTGGCCTCCATGGCGGGGGCGTCCCGGCCTCGGCGGGCGGCGGCGGCTCCGGCAGCGGCTCCGGCGGCGCGGCGCCCCCCTCCCTCCTTCCCCCGGGCCCCAGCTACATGGAGCCGACAACAAAGCGGCGGCGGCGGCGGCGGCTCAACATGGCAGCGCCGAGCGGCCGCTTCCGCTAACCTCCGGGCTGCACCACTGCGGCCCAGAGGGGGGAGGCGGCGGCGGCGCGGCCCGGCGGGGCGGTGCGGGCCCGGAGCTCCGCGGCGCCGCCCCCGCCGCTCCCTCGGCTCGGGGCGGGCGGAGGGGCCCGGGGCGGCTGCGGCGCGGCGGCGGGCGGGCGGCGGGGCCGGGGCGGCGCGGCGGGCGGGCCGCCCCCCCCCCGCGGGGCTGGCAATGGGCCGGTCCCGGGCTGGGGAAGCCGAGGCGAGAGCTGTGGCGAGAGAAGATGGAGGAGCGGGCGCGGTGTCCAGGGCCGCTGCCCCGCCGCCCGGCCCCGGGCGGGGGCCCGGCCGCGCCGCCCTCCGCTCCCCTCCCTCCCGCCTTCCTTCCCCGCTCTCCCCGCCCGCCGCCCCCGCCCGCGGCGCGGGGAGGGAGCCGGCAGGAGCCGCGGGGGCGGCGGCGGCGGGCGGGGGGCGGCTTCGCCCCGCGGGTGCGGGCGGAGGGGCGGGCGAGGGGCCGCCCCGGGGATCCCTCTGCGCTCCCGTGCCGCGCCCCGGCGCCCCCACCGCCCCGCGGGACGCCCCGAGCCGCACCGCCGCTCCGCCGCCCCCGGGCCTCCCCGCCGGGCCTCGGCTCGGCGCCCCCCGCGCCTCCCAGCAGCGGGCGGCCCGCGTTCGGCGGCAGCCGAGGCATCCTCCGTGCGGCACCCAATGCAAATCGAAGCCACAAACAATTAAGCGAAGCTTACCCTTAATTACGTGTTTACACACATCAAGCGCGGCCCCGAGAGCGGCGGCGTTGGGGCCGAGCCGCGCTCCGGGGGCAGCGCTGCCCCACGGCTCTGCCGGCAGCGCACACGTGTGCGTCCGACACGGCGCTGTGAGGGGCTCGGAGCCACGACGGGCCGGAGGGAAGGAGCTGAATGGGAGCCGGGGGACGCGAGGAACACGGGGCGAGGACGGCGCTTCCCCTTCCTGCCCGCAGCTGCTCTCAGCCTTTCCCAGGCCCAGCCCCGCATCACCGCGCTCAGCCCTCGGCCGTGGGAGCGTCTGCCCCGTCACTGTGTCGCAGACACAGTGTTTGTCACCATTGGGTTCCACAGAGCTCAGTGTGCAGGGCTCCATCTGCTTCACCTCAGCGATGCATCCCGTGCTACTTCCCCCCTCATTGAGGCGCTGGGCTCTTCCACCGTTGGGCGCTGGATGATCGATAACACTTGGGATGGTGCCGGCAGCACGCTGGGCAGGCTGGGTTTGCCGCTGCAGCGATGTGCTGGCTCAGGGGGGACACGGCAGGGCCCCAGTGCTGCATCCTGGTGTAAAGGACCCACTGTGTTTCTCCACCTCCCAACCCTGTTGCAGAACAGCAGCGCTTCTGCTAATGTCTGTGCTTGCAGCTGTTGGATGCACCTTCAGGTACCTGTTCCTCAAAACCCCGGTGTGGGAGATGAGTGATAATACCAACATCTGTTTGCAATCCAATAAGAGTTTTGCAGAGCTCTGCTATGACAGTACAGAGCACACAGACACACACACAGACCAAGGGGGAACACACCAAATACTGACCCTGGGCTGCAGGAGCCCTGAGCTGTGAGACAAGCGTACAAACAAATGGAGAGGACCGCAAGGGTTGGCAACATGAGTGTACCCACAGCCCACCCCACAGCTCCTGCTGTGCCCAAATGGGGCAGAGGGCAGCTGCCATCTCCTGCCCTGCACTCTTGTCTGCCACAGAGAGAGCTGGGAGAGGAACCCCAGCCTTACAGAGAGGGAAATCGCTGCTGCTGGCGGCACTTTCCTCCTGGCTGCTCGGTTATTTTTGTTAGAGCTTATTAATAGGGCTTTGCGAGAGGGTTCTTTGTGGAGGGCTCACACTCACTTCAATTAAAGGCGAAGAGAACCACCCGAGCGTAGCACTGAGTCATCGAAGAAATCCCAATCAGTAGGAGGCCAAACTCGATGTTTTGGTTCATTTTACAGTTAAACAACCAAAAGGGCATAAAGCACCTTCAGGAACAGAAGAACATGAGGAGAATGTTCGGCACATCCTTACTAAGCTGTAAGGGGAGAGGATGGGGAGCAACAGTGGGCTCCTCTCACATGAGTGTGGCTGGGCCCTGAGTGCAGGACGGGGAGCAGCCCCATGTGTCTGGGATGTCCCAGAGTCAGGAGAAGGCAGCAGGGAGCGGAGCAGAGCAGAGCAGGGAGCCCCAAGGGGAGCGTGAGCTGCAGGAGAGTGTTGGTAAAGGGCAAGCCCGTGCCAAGCCTGACAAACTTCCCTTTATGCAGAATTATAACTGGAAACATAAAAAGCCACAGTGTTTGAAAACACCTATTTACATTTTCTATGCCCCAAAGCACAATAAACAAAGGTTAGATTTGTAAACTCTCTGTCTTAATTAACGCAGCACTGCTTTGGACAAACCCACGCAGCAGGTGACTTGGCGCGGTGCGCTGTTTAACTTGTACCTTCCAGCTGCCTTAGTCACCGAGCTGGGACAGCGATAACATCAGCAGCCACCACTGCGCCCGGGCAGGCAGTGAATGTGCAGCAGGAATTTCTAGGGCAGAGAGATCCCCCCGGCCCGCTTAGCGCCCGACACGGCTTCTCCTGCCCTCAGAGCAAAGCCTTCCCCGTCTCCTCCCGCCCGGCACGAGGACAGGAGCTCTGCTGCCGCCCCGCTCTGCATCCCACGCCCGGTGCCGGCAGCCCAAACCCGCACACCGCCGCGGTGCCGCCGCCAGCCCCAGGGGCAGAGAGTGGGACAGCCCGCGGCCGAGAGCACCGCCTGTCCGCGGGGCTGGCGGCAGGAATAACCGCGGATAACTCACGGAACCACAGAGCCGAGCGGCTCCCTGCACCGTGGCAGCCAATAAGCAGTTAACGACGCGCACTGTGCGGGCGCCATTAGCTGTCCTGTCCTGTGCTGGTGCGCAGGGATGGTGGAAACGGGATGCTCCCCCCCCCCTCCCCGGGGCAGCAATTCCATGCCTTCCCCTTGCAGCACCCTGGGTGTCAGCACTCATCGAGGGCTGCGAGACACCAAAGCTGGATCAGTGTTTCCGCTCTCCGTGCCTCTCGCGCGGTTCCAAGAGCGCAGCACGGATTTGCGCCCAGCAGGACGACCCGCACCGTCCCCAGCCGCGCGCCGAAGCCGCAGCGCTTCCCCAGCCCGTGGCTGCCTGCTGACACGCAGCGCTCCGACCCCGTTCCGTGAGCGTGTGCTCGGATGGCTAAGAATAGAAAATGTTGTCAAATATTTCAGCTTTGGAGGAGCCCTGCTCTGTTTATGCTCTGCTCCTGGAGCGACGCGGCGTGCTTTGAATTTCACAGCTCTGCGCGGCTGAAGAGCCCTCGAGTGTGTCAATAAGCGGGGATGGCGTCACCGAGACCGCTGCCAGGGGCAGTTCCCTTTCGCTGCTTTCCTAACTTTGTGCCTTCTCTATTTGCTCTCCACGCAGCCTCGACTTCCTCTTCAAACAGATCCGGGCTGCTAAAAAGAGACGGCAAAATATGAAACTGGATGGTGGGGCAGCCGCTGGTTGCTGTGGGGCTGGTGGGTGGCTGTGAGGATGGCATCCCCAGCACAGCTCCAGGACACGGCAATGGGAGTCCTGGTGTCCCCCGAGGGAGCTCCCACTACATCACCTCTGCTGGAGCAGAGCCCAGGGAAGCTGCTGGGGCTGGTGGATGACCGTCACCATCACCACGACACCCCACTGCCATCTCCCACTGTGGTTCCTCTGCCATCTCATGCCCACCGGCAGTGCTGCTGCTGGCACTCTTCAGCCTCAGTGCTTGGCAGGGAGCTCCCAGTGCCATGCAGAGCATCCTCTGTGCCTGGCAATTAGTGCGTCTGAAAGATCACTCCACTTTTCAAAAGAGAAAAATAGGATGCCGGAAATCAGCAGCCAGCGAGGCTGAATCACCGCAGCCAGGCAGGCATTATGGCAGTCAATGGTGCAGCAGTAAGAATCTGCTCGGTGTGAAGGAGTTTCGTTTTGAGGCCTCAGCGGGGATCTCCACTCTCTTTTCATGTTATCAGCACCGAACTTCGAGGTGCCCATCCCCATCACAGACCATCATGGGCCGCCCTTGGGGCTCCCCCACTGCCAATCACTCCTATCTCTGCAGTTCCACTTACGCACATCCCTGCTGCCCCATGGATGACAGACGCTGACACAGCCCTCCAATGGCAGCTCGCTGCTCCCGCCCCGTGCCCGGCATGGCCCCGAGCAGCACTGCCGCTATGTTTAGCCCCGCGCTGGGGAAGCGGCGTTATCTCTTCCCACCTCCTTGTCCTCAGCTGAGCGTGCACTAATCTCCGCTCAGCACCTTGCGCTCGGGGCTGCCCCATGCTGGCAGTGCTGCACAGCCCTGCACTATTACGTTGCTTATTCCACCACAACCTTTCCCATCACGCTGCTGCTGCCATCTGCCACATTGCCATCCCATCCACGCTGCTTGGAACCGCCACATTGGCTGCCAGCCTCGCTGCCATCCTCGGGCACGCTTCATACCCCCATTCTGCCCCGGGGAAGGGCTGCAGCTCACGGACACCCAGCAGCACGGTGCCACCCACCCACACTTAGCATCAGATCTGCTGCCATGCCCCGGCTCCATGCATCCACATGATGCACAGCACCAGAATTCTTCGTCTCCTGCAGCTCAGACACCCCTGGCTGCACCCCGACCCCAACACACTGCCCTGGCAACACGTCTGCTGCAAAAGCTGTTTCCCAGCTCTGTGCTTGTGCTTTGAAACTTCATGTGGCAGCCAGAGAAGCAACTGCACAGCAGCGCTCCTCTGCTTCATCACCAGTGACCATTTTTAGTCATAATTCCTTTGGGGCTGAGGGCTGCACAGAAACATCCGCTCCTGCCCCGCTCCCTTCCCTCCATCTGCCAGGCCAGCAGTGCCATGCAGCCGTGCACATGGGGTCAGCGCTGCACAGAACAGTGCAGCCGTGAATGAGGGCAGCTGGGAAATCCCAGCACTAATCCCTGCTCCAACACCAGCAGCCCCGCAGCCGCTGCCTCCTGCCCACCCGCAGCCATGGAGCCGTCCGCGGGCAGCAGGCACAGCAGGCACAGCAGGCACAGCAGGCACAGCTCCTGCCCCACTCGTGCTGTGTGCCCGCGTTGTTTGTTCTTTGCTGTTTGCCTCGAGCAGGACCTGTGCCCGTGTGTGTGTGTGGGGGGGTTAATCTCATTTGGCAGTTATGGATTTTCTCAGTGTAATCAATGTTGGCACATTCGCCTGCTGTGCCGGGGAGGCTCTGCCGTGCAAAGCAGGGGCACAACCCCGTGCTGAGAGGTGGCTGCTGTGTGTGGGCACGGGATGGAGGCTGAGCTGTGCAGCAATGCTGGGTGTGCAAGGTCAGGGCACGCCGTGCCACCGCTGCCCCTGTGCCTGCAGCTCCTCCACCTGCAGCTCCTCCTGGGGGGACACCTGGAGCGCAGCACACTGCCAAGCTGCTGCACTCCATCCTTTTGAAACGTGTGCCCCCATGGGAACACAGCCGGCTCTCTCAGCTGTGTGGGGTCGCAGCCCCCAGCATCACCCACCCCCATAAGCAATGGGGACTTGTAAATTGTATTATACCCAAAGCACAAATCTTCAGCTGAGTCACACAAATATGAAACTCGCTTACAGGATGAATTAAAGCTATTAGAACACAGAGGTAATTACTCATGCGAACAATGGCCTTTTCAACTCTTTTAATGATCACACAAATTAGTGCATAAAATTATGTTAATAGCCCCATAACTGTTGCACACACACTCAGCCCTTCAGTACGCAGCGGGTTGAGCAGCACAGGATGGGCAAAGCCAACAGGACGGCGCCGTGCCCCCAGCCCTGCTCCTGCTGCATCCCAATGGAGCTCCAGCTCCGTGCCGGGCAATGGCCACGTGCTGCACAACAGCTGCACGAAGGCAGCACAAAGCAGACCCAGAGCAGCTGGAGGCACTGCAGCCTGAGCTCCTGCTGCCCTCATGCATATAGGAAAGACTTCAGGGAAGGGTCCTTACACTGGAACTGCTTGGAATCCCGTTTGTTCATTCAGCTTTCTACCTGAAATTGCTTTAATTGCAAATTAAGAGAAACTGCTCTTCCTCGCACAAAGGCAATGGGGAATACTTGGCGCTCGAGGGGGAAGTTGGACTCTCACCAAAGCTGCAGCTATTCCTGGCAGAACCAGGGATTGTTATGGCCGTGCTGTGGAAGGAGCAGCAAGCTGCCGCAGGTGGGGCAGAGCCCTGCAGCCCCGACTGCCGCTATGGGAGCGAGGGAGGCTCCGCTGCTCTAAAGCAGAAGTGTCTGTTAAAAAAAAACATGGCAAACAACCAACAAAAAACCCCAAACTGTGGTTTGTAGGAGAAACCACAAGCTTTCTACCCATTTCTATTTCAGTGCTAACGTGGGGTTTATTAAGTGCTCCGCTATCAGCGTTGTGCGCAGTTAAGGAGGACAGAGCCCTCCCTCCCCGCACAGCACACAATGGGCGCAGTATGGGTTCGCTGTGAGCTGCCAGCTGCGGGGCCCAGGGCAAAACAGAGCGGCCACACATCCCCGGGGCCAACAATTGCCCTCAGTGTACCAACAGAGCAGCGCTTCGGCATCACACGGCTGCCTGCAGAGCACACCAGCAGGCAGCTGCCTGCAGCAGTGGGACGCACAGGGCTGTACCCACCCGCGGTGCATGAGTGCTGCAGCCCTGAAGTGCTGCTGCTCCCACCCGTGGCTCGGCACACCAACACCAACACCGTCGTGCTCTCGCTGCCTCGGGAGCACCAGCCTTGCAGAGCCTTCCTACTGCTGTGAGCTGCTTGAGACCGTAGCAGCAAACGATCCCACACTCTTCCCCTGAGCAGTTTGCTCTTTCCAGCGCTCTCCAGTTCAAGCAAACCCTTCAAGTTTTCATTCTCTAGTAGTTTTGCTTCCTTTGCTTTACAACTCTTCCAGGCTCACCATTTCCTGAATGCAGGTGACAGAACGGATCAGATTCCCACGAGGTTTTGGGTCTGTGGCCAACCTTCCTGCACTGACAGCACTGTGCGCTCCCCTCCCTCACTTATGTATCTCAAAAGCAAAAGAGCACCTCACACACACACACACACACACACACACACAGCCAGCAGCACAGTATTTCTGCATGGATGCAACATCCTGTACCAGACTCACAGCAGCTGCCCAGCCCAAAGCTGCTCATCTCACCCTGAGCACGTATCTGCATTCCTGCCCGGCAGCACAGCAAGCCTCTGCCCTGCCCTGGATGCTCCACTCGCGGCTGTTCCTGCACACACACAGCAGCATCCTGCCTGAGCAGCAGCCCGACAGCCGCCACGGCAGCACTCAGACACTGGCAGACAACCGCACATCCTATGGAAAGTTTTTCTGCTCGCTCGGCGTCAACACTTGAATTGGTTGTAAACCAAACTCGGTCAGTTCACCGTTACCTCATCAGGAAACCGAAGGAACATCCACATCCTTCACACTGGATGTGGCTCCTGCACGGAGGCTCTCCAAGGCTGCCAGCACTGCAGAAGCCAGGTGTGGGGACACAGCCTGCAGTGTCTGAGCGGTCTGAGGGAGCAGAGGGGAACGCTGGGCTGATCTCACGCTTCTCTTGCACAAACAGGCTCCAGCTGTTATCGTTCCCAAAAGCGAGGAGCCTTTTGTCAGCGGTTCCAGCTCTTCCTTCTTTTCCCCTACCCAAGAAATCCCAGCCGTGTCCCACGGGCGCTGCTCCTTCACGCAGGAGCCCAAACGTCGGCGCTTCCTGTGGAACAGCAGATCCTTGTTGAACACAAGAGCCTTTTTGTGCGCTGAGCGAACAATGCTGCAGCTCCTGGTGGCCAGCAGGGATTTGGGAACCAACAAATGATGAAACGGGGCGGGATTTTGTAAAAATTTTATTTGTCAAAGGAAAAAAAAAATAATAAAGAAAAAAATAAAAGAAAAAAAAAAAATAAAGGCAGCAGCCAATTGAAAGCCTACGTCATCTTTAGCTCCAATTTCCGCCTTGGAATTTAGAGAAACAACTTTTGGTGTTGAAACAAACCCCCCTTTTCCCCATTCAACGTTTACCATCTACTCGTGCTGAATCCTTCCAAGGAGATCGCTCCAGCGTTACCTCTCCAGGTCCTCGCTTTGCTCCTTTTACCAAAAAATGACAAACTCCATCGTGCATCATAAGGGCTCCAATCGTCACAAATAGGAAAAGAAAAAGCTTTGGAATAGCCAATTGAGTTGAATAAAAAAATCCACACGAATGCGGTTTGGTTGGGGCAGGAATCCACTCCTACGTTCCTGGTAATCTGATCCCGCTCCATGAATCCTTGCCATTCAGCCTCCCTATCCTATCCACATTATGATTTGAATCCAATGATCCAGCTCCAAGGATTGGGATCCAGTGAGCCCTCTCCAATCCAAACCTTTATAACCAGCAAAACCAAAAAAGAGGAGGCAAAAAGTTAGATACCGCAATGAAAAAATAGGATTCTGGGGAATGATCAGTTATGTTTGCCATCAGTTAATACAGATGTACAGTAATAACTATCAATTCCCCAAAACAAGCTTCTGAATGGTGATGCTATATCTTTTTTTTTTTTCTCTTTAAGAAACGTTAATTATTTGGAGGAAACACTGCAATATTTACATATGCCAACTGAAAATGCCAACATACTCATTGCTCGTACGGTGGTGCTCTACAGCTTCTGTGGTTGCAAAAAATGTTTATGAAATTGGAAAGGTTTACTGCTAAAGCCGTCCGCCTACTGCGCCTCTCAGCTACGGCCAGCACCCCCGGCTGGAAGGTAGCGGAGTTAAGTAACTGCAGCTCTCAAGCATTACCGGTGAGTCAGTTCGGAATTAGGCTGGGGAAGGGCTGACAAACGATTCCCAACCAGGTTCTCTTAGTATTTGGGTTTTTTTTTTTGGTTTTGTTTTTTTTTTCCCCTTTCATTCTGATACTTTAAAAAAAAAGGAAATGAAATAGCAACGCTGTATCAGTCACACAGAGGACATGCAGATTTTAGCAGTATTGATATTATACTCCCATTTAAAGATACCCTTGATCCGCAAGCGTGGAAGTACTGCGGGATGTTAACGCTTGTAACCAAATGCCGCGGGACAAAGCAAACCAATGCTCCCACCCCTGTCCCGGTTTACTCCTTTAAAAAAAGACTAGAATGGAATAAGGAATTACACCAGCAAGTACTGAGCCACAATTGCCAAGAGGGTTTTAAAGAGCAGAGCAATTGTAGCCTGCAGTGACCGAGAGGTGCCTGAAGAAGTGACACGCAGGCGCACGTTCTCAATTCACCTGTCTCAGTATAAGGTCAATACTGCCAAGTTCATCTGTGACAATAGCACTTGGAGTCATACCATTGCCTCCATTATTGATCTGATCCTCCTCAATCCTCCTTTTGACAATCCTAAAATGATTGACATGTGCTCCACAATCCTTTAATCCAAAGCATTCTTAATCCATCTCTTCAGATATGTCTACAGAAAGACACACGAAAAGGCAAGATAAAATATAAGATCCCCCAGAAGAGACAAGTTAGCCACAAACATCCCAACATCCCCAGCTCGCATGAACCATAGCTGAACACTGAGACATTTACACAGCAATACCACAGTTTGAAGAGTGTTGGTATTTAACTAGAACTAAATTGAAACAATCCTGACTGACATCAATTAAAATACAGTTTACCAAAGACATGAGGGGGAATGTTGTTGTTACGGAGCAAATACTCACTAGGGATTTTACACAAGAATGCAATTCAACACTTCAGCCAATCTGAATAAAACAGCTTGAATTTAAAAAAAAAAATAAATTGAAAGACTGTACTGAGTAAAGGAAAACTGTGTACAACATGGGGTTCTACAAAAAGATCAGAGCTAGTGATCGTTTATGTACGAGATCGGGATCTGCTGTGGCGGGGAGAGTAGCGTGGAGATCCTCTGCTTCTTCTTGGGGAATAACTGCGGCTTCTGCTGTTGCTTCGACTACGGCTTCTGCTACGACTACGGCTGCGTGACCGAGATCTTCCATAGCTTGGACTTCTTGGACCATCAACTTTAACACGGATGTAGGCAGTTTCTCCCTATTGAATAGACAGAACTTTCGATTGAAAGGTCTAGGCTTCGGGGCCATCGTTTTAGGCATGCTGACAGACTGCAGATATCGTTTACTAAGGCACAGAAATAGACATCAAACTCTTAATAAAGTCTATTTCGTGACAAACTGACAGCAGACTCAGTTTAGCTGCTTTGTGTATTAACGCAGTGATCACCACACATTCCTTACCTTCACATCCTACTGTTAAGCCCTTTGTATCCAATTCTGGCCAAAAACAAGTAAGTGTGAAACCTACCTCATGAGATCTAAACTTAGTGTTATCCAGTTTTCGCACAGCGTAGGTCATATCTTCCTTCCGTACAAACTCCACGACACCAGTGCCATCTCGGAAAACATCAGCATAACATACATCACCTGCTTCACGCATGTGATCCTTTAAATCCTGCCAACTTCCACTTGGAGGCAGTCCTGGATAAAAAGCAATACCTGGCTTTAAAACCCGATCGGGTGAGCTTCTCCCGTAGGGAGGACAGCGTGAGGAGGGCAAGCATCATCCCGCAGCACACAAGGAAGCGAGCAGATCGCCCCGAGCACAGCCGTACTGTATCCGGCACCCCTCCCCCCTCCCGAGGCTTCGCAGGGAGGAGTCGAGCCGCGTCGCCCCCAGCAGCCTGAAGGACCCGGGGGAAGAGAGCCGCGACTCACCCGAGACGATCACTCTGTACTCCGATCGCCGGGACGGGGGGCCGTATCTGCCCCTCGGGGCTCCGCCCCCTCCGCCGCCGCCGCCTCCTCTGCCGGTGCCCCGGCCGCTGCGAGGGAACTCCACGCGGAGGCGATACCCATCGTAATCGTAGCCGTCCCGCCCGTAGACGGCGTCCTCGGCGTCCCTGCGGGTCGGGACGGGCGGTGAGCGCGGCCGCGCCCTGCCACGCGCCGCCCCCCGCAGCGCCTTTGTTCCCATTACCCGCGGCACCACCCCGCCCCCACCGGCACCACCACCGCCATCACCACAACCACCACCGCCATCACCGCCCCCACCGACACCATCACCGCCCCCACCGCCCCCCGCCGGACCCGGAGCGCAACGAGCGCAGCGCTGAGGGGGGAGGGGAAAAGAGTGCGCAGCGCCGGGCGGCCCCTGGCGTGTGGGGCGGAGGGAGCGGGATGGCCGCCCGGAGGAGCCGCTCCGCCCCGCGGCTGCTCACCTGGGGTCCTCGAACTCCACGAAGGCGAAGGGCGGCCCGCCGCGGCGGTTCTTCAGGTCGATGTCGCGGATGGCGCCGTACTTGTAGAACACGTCCTCGATGTCCTTGGTGCGGATGTCGGGGGGCAGGTTGCCCACGTAGATGCGGCAGTCGTTATTGCCGGCTGGGCCGCGGATCACGCCCCCTCCGGACATGCCGAGGTCGGCAATGGCTGCGGCGGTGCGGGGCCGGTGCGCGGAGCGCGAGCGGGCGGGCGGGCGCGGGGCCGGGCCGTGCAGACGGGAGCGCACACGCCGCCTCCCCCAACCGCCGCTTCAAAATGGCGACCGCGTCTACCCTCGCGCTCGCAGCGCGCACTGATCTCACCCCGCGGTGCGGCTCCCCCAGTGCCGCACTACGTCAATGCGCTCCGTGTCTCCCGCCGCGCTCTCGTCCTCGCGCATGCGCGGCAGCGCAGAAAAGTAGTCCTTCTCTTTTGCCTTTCGCCTCCGCGGCTCCGCCAAAGAGGCTGTGGCTGCGCGAGGGGCGCCGCTCCCGCCCGCGGGGACGGGATGAACTCGAACGTCCCCCGACGAGTCCCGCCGTCCGCAACGGGAGCGCCGCGCTTCTTCGCCGCCGCCGTTTCGGGGCGCCGGGGCGAGTGACGTCACATCCGGTGCGGCGCTCGCGCCAAGAAGGCCCGGCCGGGGCCGGGGGTGTCCCACAATGCATTGCGGCGGCGGGGGCTCTTGGCGCCAAGGCGCGGGGCGTGGCCCGGCCCACAATGCACGGCGGCGCGGGCCGTGCGCAGCGCTGGTCGGGATCGGCCCGTTACGTCGCTCCTTTTCCCGGCCGTTCCGTCCCGCTCCGTGTCCGCCCGAAGGGCTGCGGGCCGCCCGCTGCCGTGTGCGTGCCCGGGGGGCGGCGATGCGGCTCCTCAGTAGACTGCGTAGAGGCGGTTGGGACGGGCTCGGCGCAGAGGCAAAATGGCCGCCCCGAGGGCACGGAACGGGCACGGCGTCACCTCCCGCCTCCGGGTGCCGCTGCGGGGCGGGCAGGGCCGGCGGGCGGCCTGCAGACAGCGGGGCGGCCTCGGGAATCCAAGGAAGGGCAAAGCGGGCGGCAGCGCCTCCTGCTCGTGTCTGCGGCACTGAATGGAACCAAAGCGCCAACGAGTCGGGGGTGGGAAATGGAAGCGGGGTTGGGAGCGATGATGGGCGCTGTGCTGAGCGGTGCGAGCGGAGCCCAACCGCGGGGCATCATGCACGGCAGTCATGTCCTGCTCGGTTTGTTTTCTTGATGAGGCTGTAATCGATCCGAAGTCGCTGTAAAACGCCGGGATGTTCTCCCGGTTACTCACACATCCCTGACGTTTCTTCAGGCAGCAGGTGTAATTTGGAACGTATAAATTGCTTTGAGCTAATGGTGCAATTAGATGAGCCAAGCTTTGGTTTAAAAACAAGCATTCTTTTGGCCAGTAGCACTTCTGTGGTGAGACATAAACTCCAACATCCTCTTTTCTTTTTAATGCAGTATAAAGTCTTTGCCCAGCCCAGGAAGGCCGAGCAGTCCCTGCTCTGTTGGCCCCCACTTGGCTCCCTGCAGATCGTGCTTTGCTTTGCAGAGGTGGCAGTGCATTGTGAGGCCAGATGTGGCACTGGGGCGGACAGCGGTTTCCTGCTTGCAGCCTGGCTGGCTCTGCCAGCAGTACCGCTGAGCCCGCCTGGTGCTGGAGGGCTGAATCACAGCAACACCGGGATGGGGAAACAGCAGCTGAGCGTGGAGAAAAGCTGTTGTGCTTCTGAGTCGATGAAGGGACTTTGAGAAGGTGTCCAAGCGTTTAGCGGTGGCTGCTGTGCTTACTTTGTTGTCATTTGTTAATTAAAAGTGTGTATTCCTCCCACAAACAGTGACTTACAGTTAGAAAACTTTCCCATAGTGAAAACATTTTCACTACAAAGTTATAATGTGCTTGATTATTGTCAGTGCCTTTTATTATGTGCCTTTACAGTAACATCCTCTGCTCGAATGGTTTCTGACATGGGTGATATCTGTGCAGGATTGCTGGCGCTTTAAAGACTGCTGTCAATCACAGAAGATGTGATGAGCAAAGCCCGCCAGCAGAAGCGGTGCTTTACCCAAATACAGCTCCTGGCTCCTGGGGATTTCCTGCATCTTTAAGGAGCTTTCATGGTTTCCGGGGTCTCTTGAAACTGGAGTGTGAACTGGTTGCAAAGACCCCGAACAAACTCTCCCCATGTCTGGAGAAAGCTCCAGCCTATGCCTGGGGAATGACGCTTAGTAAACTGCTGGATGTTATTCTTAAAGGCATCATAAGATAATGGTGAATCTGCCTGGTTTGCTAAAACCCTGCTGCACAATTTCTTTTGTGTGTTAATAGTCCTTATAACTACTTTAAATGATTGCCTTAATTGCTTTAATGAAGTGTCTCTTCATAGAGTTATTGAATGCTTTCTTTATCATTCCCTTGTTTAGCTCCGTGTTATCAGTGGAGCACTTTAAAGCATTTGGATAAGCTGCAGAATGTTGGGTTGCTTTTTCAGAGCTGCTTTTGGCTTTCTGGGGAAAAAATGTGTATGTGGAGAATCATTAACCATTAATTACGTGGGAAATAAACTACGAGGTAAGAAATGGCCAATAGTCCGCAAAACAAAGCCAAACACCACCAAAAATGTCAACCAGCTGCTGTAAAATGACGGGCTTCCGTTCTCAGAATGGAGAACAGCGCTTGCCAGCAGAGAATCGATCAGCAAAGCAAACACGAACCGAGTCAGCCGGCTCCTCTGGGCGGAGCTGCGCCGCAGCACAGTGCCGTGATCCCGCTGTCTGCTCTCGGCTTCTCACATTGCAAACGAAGCCCAGCAGGTCTGGCTTGGCCCTCACTGGCGTCCTCACGGCTTTCCTTCTCCCCTCTTCTTTGTGGGACCTCTTCCCACGCTGTTAAGCAGACCTCGCTCTGCTCAGACAGCCGCGTGATGCCAGACGGCTCTTTGTGTGAAGACACTGCAGGGCTCTGCAGTCAGCTGTTATTCACTTTTACTGATGACGAAACAAAACGTTGCAGGAGCGGCGGCTTTCCCAGGGCTGGGGTGGGAGAACCTGCTCCTAAAGCGCTGCGGAATCAGGCAGGAATTAATCCTGACTAATCACACTGCGCTGCAAAATAACAGCCCCTAAAGCCCTGATTGTCTGGGAGAAAAGGGCCGTTTTCACACAGCGCTGTGAGCCGGAACAGTTACTGTAGAAACTTTCTGATCCCCGACAATGGTTCTGGGGAGCTGTGTTCGCTGGCAGCTCAGCGGTGACACAGAACTACACGGACTGTCTCCAGGGCTCCACGTGTTGAGCTGGAGGTGTCTCCATGCTTTCCATTTACTTGTGCAGGAAGGATACCAAACTGCAACTGGTGGTTTTTTCAGAGCAACTCAGTGTAGCAACAGGGCAATGAAAGCCTGCAAGGTAGGAAATGTTTCCCATAAAGGGCAGAGTGGCACAGCTCATTTCATTGATTTAGATTGATGCATAAGCAACACGATTCGGTGTGCGCATGCTGTGGCCTGTCCTGATGCACACCTTGGCTGTGCAAATTCTGCCTGGAAGCCAACCTGGGTGAAAAACACGGATGGAGGGCGGGGTGAGGAAAGCTGCTAGAAGAGCGGGCAGAGATGCAGCCCCTGTGCATTAGGAGGAGGGTCATCACAAAGACTTGAAAGGTGATGGAAGTTATTTGCTAAGAGTGAGGCTGAGTATACCTGCAGGGCACACAGTGCAAAGGGTCGCAGTGCTGCCATGGGGCGCTGCCCGTGCCCTGTTGCTGCTCTCACACGTGATGCCTGTAGCCAAGCTAGCAGCACAAGGATGATGTGTTGGGTGGGATGCTTGGGTTTTAGAAATCCTGGAACACCGATCACAATAACACTTACACCCCCAAAGCTATTAAACATGACTTACTCAGAAGAGCCGTGACTGTAACATCTCTGAAGCACTATTTGTCTTGCTAGCAACAATTAAAAGCTCATTAACAAAATGAGGTTTCGGTGGGATGTGTGCTGCCTTGTTGTCACGTTGCCATGACTTCAGGGTGAGGTTCCATTGGGTTCCTTGCTATGTGGGTGGACCTGAGCCCAGAGTTCCCAGCAAAACACCAGCTGCTGTGGCAGTTGCTGCCCCTGTGGTCCCCGCTGGGCACTCCCACTGTGCTGCCGGGTGCTCTGGAGAACGAGGAAAAGAAACACTGGTAGTGAACACAAAACACGAGCCCTCTCCTTCCTGCCAAGGAATGAGTAAACAAAAGGCACAGCCATCTCGTGGGTGCTCGTTTCAGTGTCTGTCCAAGCAGGCACACGAGGTCCATGTGGTACCAATATCCTCATGGTTGTGCTTCCCTCAGGAATGTGCGTAGATCCGAGGCTTTTTGCTCTCCAAAAATAGCCGCAATTTGCCAGGCCTCAGTGGTTTGTAAAGGAGGTTTTCCATTAGTGTTCAATCAGACTGCAGGCAGCAGCGATGTCTGTGCTGTGTTCTGCCTGGGGTGCTCAGGCAGGATGTGACCCTGCATGGATGTGATTCTGGTGATTTTTTTTATACAAGCTGCAGAAAATTGTATCCAGAGCACTACCCTACATAGCTGTTCCTTACCTTGTTTCCTGGGCAGTACGTTACCATTTTGTTCTCCACAATGCCAGATATGGGCAGACAGGAGAGGTACGAGGGGCTCCGGGACAGCTGAGCTGCAAAGGCATGGGGCCCAGCTTGCCAGGTCAGCAGTGTGGATTTGTTTCCTTTTGCACGGGGCTGTGCACCTCGCTGCAGTGCTGTTTTCCATTACAGACCCCGTGTCCGCAGCAAAAGGAATAAACCAGCCAATGCACACTGCTGGCCCTTGGGGGAAACATAAAGCAGCAGCTCGGTACACTTTTGTTTTCTTTGAGAGCATAAAAGACGTCAGAAAGTATTTGTTTTCCCCCAGGACTTTTTGTTTCTTTTTTCTTTTCTATTCCCCTTTTTCTTCTTCCTCTCCCCACTGAACAGAGAGCAGCCGTGCCCTGTGACCACTTGCTTGCCTGCTGGAAGCAAACACGAACCAAATGCTGTGCCGTACTAGTGCTGATGGGCAGAAACTCATGTCCTTTCCTTCCCATGAACCTCATCCCAGCACCTCCAAACCACAGCAGAGTGATGCTCTGTGGCCCAGGGAGCACAGCCAGACCCTGCCTGGGCATGGACACTGCATGAGCTGCATTGAGGGGAGAGGGTGGGAATGGACAGCATGGGATCCAGAAGCAGCAAATTACAAAGTCAAGTTTTCTTTCTGTCTCTTCAGCACTTCTATTAGTAGATAAAGCTGGCTCTTCTCTTGTTTGGACTAAAGTGCTGAAATGCTTCCAAAAGGTCCTCTGGGTTTTGGAGCTGGTTTTACTGGCTGCAGCAGGCAATGCTCAGGTGCCCTTCTTTCTTATGCAGGGTATTGCTGTCTGCACAAAGAGCCACATCACTGGTAGCAAAGCCCAAATGTCACCTGCATCCCACCAGAAGAGCTGCCTTGCTGGAGATGCAAGCAGGATTTCAGCCACCCGTTTCAAAATAAATCCCAGTTGCCATCAGGCGTGTTGGCACAGCCCAGGATGTGGGACTGCTCTTGCTGAGGCTGGGCTGGGGCAGTACGAGTGTCTCCCCCTGCACCTGGGCAAAGCAGCCTGGAGCATCTCTGTAACTGAAACAAAGTCCCTTGTGGGCTCTTGCATTCAGAGAGGTATTACAGGCTTAAGGGATGTATAAAATGTGTATTTATTGATTGGGTCAAGTATTGCATCTCCTTCTGCAGAGTGAAGTGAGAGCATCAGTACGATTGAGCAGGCTGTGGGAGGGCAGCTGTGTCAATATAGCATCAAGAATGGTGATTCCAGATTCCATTATTTTTCCTCTTTTTTTATCACTCAGGGAACTACTAGAACCTAAGGAAAGCACAGGAGCGCTGCTGACCTACATCACAGACCTGCATTTGGAATGCCATGCAACCTTATTATGCTGGAGGGGAGCAGCTCCATTCTGTGCCCCAAGAGCTCAGGGCTGAGGGGTTCCTGGCCAGGCCCTGGGTGCAGCATTGCTGATGGAAGCCTGCGGGGCATAAATTACAGGGTTGCTGCAATCCTGCATGAGCACCCAAATAGCTCACGCTGAGCACCCAGTTACTTTATTAATGAGTGTCCAATTAGCCAGGTGTGAGAGGCCAACAGTGCCTACATGAGCACCCAGTTCAGGCATAAGTGCCTGACCAATGCACACATGAGAGCCCCATTGGTGAATGCAGGGCACCCAGTTATTTCTGTGTGAGTACCCAGACTGTCTGTGCACTTGATTCATTCATGGGTAGGTGCTGGGAAGATGCATGAATGCTGAACAGGGCCAGTGTGAGCAGCCAGAGGGCTCCTGTTTGTGCACTTGGTGGACTTCAACAGTCACAACTGGCTCCTGCACGAGTGTAGGATCAGCCCATGTACGAATGCTTAGTTTCTGCGTGCATGAATGCCTGGTTACTGCCCAGATGAGCACCCAATCAATGCATGAATGAGCACCTAAGTATTTTGCACGAGTGCCCAGTTATTTTGCATATTGATGCCCATTTAGTGCATGCATGACTGCTAACTTATTTCATGCATGAGCATTTGACTGACATGTGAGCCCACTGTGTGTTCCCTGAGTGGGGACACCCCCAGGGGCTGTGACCATGGAAGGATGAGGAGAGAGCACTGTGTGGCACACGGCTCTGAAGCAACCTTTCCTTTGGTGTTTAAGGCCCTTCTAAGCCTGCCTTTCACCTCTGAGGAGAGCAGACCACAGGAGGTCCCAGCCTGTTTCTGGCCCAGGTTGCTGAAACTGCCCTCGTCCTGCTGCAGTGTACATGCGGGTGCTAATTGCATTCCTGTGCTAACGTGACCCTGCCCAGATTCCAGATAGATATTTTTGTTTATGGATCCTGCATGAATTGCACACCGCAAGTCACTTGCAAAAACTTGTAGCGAGCAGATGACCTGAATACATATTAATGAGGCTCACAAGCCATTTAGTATTAAAGAGTTTTCTGTCATGCTTGTGGGATTGCAGGCAACACAGTACCTTGTGGAAAGCAATGTTTAGACAAAAAGCCGTCTGTAGCTCATCACATTTTTAAGACCACTTACCTTGGAGATACGCCCGTACAGCCGTATGTCCTTTGCTGCAGGGCAGATGCGGGGGATGCAGGAGCGATGGCTCTGTCACTCTGCAGCCACGCAGGCACGTGTGGCTTTTGCAAGGCAACCCTGCGAGCCTCAGCAGAAACCAGATGTGGGGCATAAACTGCTCAGCAGCATTCCTGACACTAGCACTTTGTTTCTGTGCAGGTGCTTTGCAGCTTGTCCCTGTGAGGAGATCTGAGCTGCCGAGCCCTTTGCTTGAGGTACCGGCCCCAGAAGGGTGATTATCAGTCATTGCAGTGTCTCCAGACCAGGAAATCCATCACAGCAGCCCCACTGGGATATCTGTGCTCTGACCATAGCAGACAGCTCTTGGAGGGGCTTTGTGCTGGTACAACGAATGGCCAAATGTCCCTTGTATGCACCGCCACGGTGCCATCAGGGTGCCAGGGGTGTCACTGCCATGTCACATCCCCGAGCCGTGTAAGAGATGGGAGACGAGTTAAAAAGAGAAACTGCTCTTCTGCTGCTGCTCTTTTAATTGATGATTATTGGCAAACAGAGCAGCTGATGGCAGAGTGTGGAGATGAGCAGGTACAGGAGACACGATGAAGGAAGACAGAAGGAGTTGCTTCGGGAAGAGAAGACAAAGGCGGTGCTTGTACAGTCGTCTCTGCAGATGTGTGGTTTTATTGCAGATAGTTCCCTGGCTTCAGGACAGAGACCAGGCAGAAAGGCCATTCCTGAGAACAGAGGAGCAGAGCCACGGCTGGGGCTGGAAACGTGCCTGGTCAGGAAGTGCCTGGCCGCAGGGCAGAGCTGGGCTGGCGGATGTGCACAGCCTTAGATGGCAAGCAGCTCCACACAGCCAGGCCCTTTTCATCTCTCTGAAGTGCCTTATATAGCGCACCCAGGGCCATTTATAAATACATGCTTTTTGTCACGATTCAGGAACGCATCTCCCATTTGAATCACTTCCTCCTGTGCAGGCCATGCTCCTTCCTGTGCACAGAAGCACCCGGCCCACATAGCCAGTGCCGCACTGCTACTGGCCAGGCTGTGGTCAGCTCCTGCCCCTGGTTTGAGGTCCAGGGCTCCTGTTGTACAGGATGGGCCGTGGTTCAGCAGCCACGCACTGTTCAGTTTGCCTTAAGATCTGCTTAGCCCCCATCACTGTCCCTGCCTCGTTTCAGGATTAACATTATATTAAAGTGCAGCTACCTCGACTTTGTGTCTGTCATTTCCGCACACAAGGATTAAGCAGATATTCATGTCAGTAGGAGGGCTGGGAATGGAGAGCTGACTCTTACAGCTCAGAACGCTCCCTACTAACGAAGCACCTTCACTTAGCAAAGGGTGGTGCAGCAGTACAGACTGGGCAGCCCAGCTCTGTTGAGCCACAGCAGCAACACTGCAGGACTGGGCCAGGCGTGAGGTGAGCCTCTGAAACACGGCCTGGGAGCATCCAGCCCCACTGCTGAGGGATGGGAGCAGGTACGGGCTGCCCTGCAGCGTGGGGACGCCTTCCTGCCTGGCTTTCCCTCGGGCAGCTCCTCAGCACCTTTGTCTGCTGAGATGGAGCAATCAGGGCTGGCGGGCCACCACCCCGGTATATGGGCCACCCCGCGGACACCCGTAAGCCCGGAGCACGTTAATGGAGGGCACTTTCAGTCCTGTCACCAGAGGACACCCGCATCCTTCCCAGGGACACGCCGCAGAGGCCCATGGAGCCCCAGGCCGGCCCCGCCGCCGTGTGCCGGCTCCGTGTGCCCACGGAATCACAGAACGACCCGGCTTGGAGGGGATCTCAAGGATCACGGCTGTCCCGTGATCACGGCTCCCGTCACAGGCAGGGCCACCATCCTCCCCACGCCGTCCGTCCCGGGCTGATCGGGGCCCGCCGAGCAGGCGGTGAAGCCCCCACACGCCGGCAGCGCGGACAGCTCCGCCCTCACGCTGAGGGAAAGGCCTCGCCCCCCCCCCGGCCCCGCCCCCCGGCCCCGCCCCGCCCCGCGCGCGCCGCGCGGCATTGTGGGATGAAACAGGATGTAGGCAGAGCAGCGCGGGCGGACGGGCCGGGCCGGCGGGCAGCGCTGCAGCGCAGCCAATGAGGGCGCGGCGTGCTGCGAGGCGCAGCCAATGAGGGCGCGGCGGTCCGCGCGCCGCAGCGGGCGGGGCGGTATTTGAGCGCGGCGCGGCGGCGCGGCGCAGAGCGCTCGGCGCGGCGCAGGGAGCGGAGCGGAGCGAGCGGAGAGAGGCGAGCGGGTCCGGGCCTCCTCACACCTCCTCCTCGGTGCCGTGCCTCGCTCTCCCCGGTTGGCCCTGTCACTGTGAAGGTGAGCCACGTCCCCCTGGGCTGGGGACTGCGGGGAGCGCCGCGCCTCTCCCGGTACCGCCCGGTCCATGTGTGCGGCGGGGCGGGTCGCGGTTCCGGGCGGTACCGTCCGCTTATCCGAGCCCGCCCCGCCCCGGCGGCTCCCGCCGGCCTCACTCCTCGCAAGGTCATCGCCGACTCGGGGCTCCCCCCGGTGAAGGTCACGCGGTGCCTCGGCCTGCGCTCGGCTCCGGCTCCCGGCGGCCGTGGGGGCTCCTCTGGCTGAGGAAAGGGGCAGCGCCGCGCCCGTGGCTCCTTGTGCGGGGCTGGGGCCGGGCCTCATCCTGCTGCCCTGCCAGGAGTTCTTTGGGGGCTGACCCGGGCCTGATCCCCGTCCCAAAGCCTCATCCTGTGGGGGCTGCGGTCTGCCCTTCCCCTCACACCCCGTCCTGAAGGGGTGGCTCTCAGGGCTGTGTCGTTGCCCCTTCACGGGGCTCCAGGCGCCGGGCTTTGCGTTTCCTCACGAAGAGGGCTGGATGTGGCCTAAGTCGGAGGTGTGTCCTCGTGCTGCTGGGCTGCCGTGGAGGGAGCCTGTGTCACCCCCAGGCAGGGAGCTGAGGCCCGGGGCTTGCTCTGGGTGCTCCGGTGGGTGTGTGGAGGGGTCTGGCTGCCAGCCTTGACATGGCTGCCCTGGGGAGGCTGCTGTGCCTGGAGCAGTGATGCCTGCAGCTCTCCTGAAGGATAATGGTCTCTTATTCTGGTGTTGTTGGCCCTTGAAAGCCTGGTCCTGCACAGGTGTTCCTTTCCAGAACAGTGAAGAGAGAAGATGCTTTCTGCAGGTTATTTGATGTCTGCTTATGTAATAGCAGATGTCCTCCAAACTCTGTGTGCTGGAGACATGTGAAGGCCAGGTGTTCCTCAAAGAGGCTTTCCTGGGAAAGTGGCCACAAGTGAATTTCTATGTCAGTCTTTCTGGGGGCTGGACATGCAGAAGGCTCTTCTGAGGGGCTGCCAGTCCCCTGGATAATGAATCCACATCTGTAGGCTGTTAGCTTGGTTCTTCTGAGTCGTGTCTTGCCCTGTCAGGATTTCTAGGCCCTGTACTGGAACCTGGTGCCTCAAACTGCAACAGAGAGGGGAACAAACTGACTGCAAGTGGCTTTTCCAGGGCAGTGGTAGAGGTGTGTTTTCCAGGGCAGTGGTAGAGGTGTGTGCTCTGTTGCTGTCTGAGCTCAGTCCCTGTCATTCCACTTGGCACTCTTAGTGTATGTTAATAGCAGTGCTCTATTAAGCACCACATCTACATAGTATAAATTAAGGTTGCAATAGAAGACTTCAAGTGCAGACAGAGTAAAGAATTGAAGTATTGTAATTGTAGGGCTGCAATTATGTAACTGGATTCTCTTTCTTTCTGGGTAGCAGGCTCCTTTAATTGCTGTAACAAAGCTTCTCCTTCAGTTTTCTGGGACTGTTCCAGGAAGCGATCATTGCAGCAGATTTTCTTCACTCTCTAGTAAAGCTGTGAGTGTGTAGTTTCACCATTTCAAAACATCCTTGGTACTATTGTATGGACTCACAGCATTGTAGGGAGATCTAGTAAACTTAAGGGTGTTTTGCAGGCTTAATTGCAGGTGCTTCTTGTCAGTAAGAAGCTTGTTCCACAAAGTTTAAGTGTGGTAAGAGCTGCTGCTGAGGTGAGCAGCAGTGCTTCTCAGTATAGGCCTTTGCTTTATCAGCCCTGCAGGTAGTGCATGCTTCCTGATGGGGTGCTCCCTGGGATGGTGGCTTTGGTGTCCAGAGTGGGAGTTGGAGCGGGGCAGCCGGCAGTGCTGCACAGGGCTCCTTTCCTTGCTTCAAGAAAGGCTGTAGGGCTGGGATTGCTAAAATCCTGCTTTCTATGGTAATGTGAACTGCATCCAGGAGACTTCCCAATGCTTCCTCATAGGAAGCCTCATAGGCTGTGGTCAGTCTCCATGTCAATGGCTCAGTGTCTGGTACAAAACTCCTCCACTGGCTCACAGTGTTAAATGCTCAGCTCAAGTTACCACTTCCTGGTTTCGTAGAGGTAATGGGTAGTACTGGTGTGCTGGCCTCTTGCACCTGTGCTGTGATCTACAGGCAGGGGAAGGCAGGTATCTTTCCTTGGCCCTAGCAGTGGCTGTCTTCCCCCACCCTGTTTTCCTGTTAGGCTGTAGCATGGTGTTTCTGGTTTGTCAGACATGCTTTGTCCTGTGGGAGTAGCTGATGTCTGGGGTTTAGCAGCTGAAGTGATAGGCTGACTGTGGAACAATGTTCATTCCAAGTGGAACTAGTAACAGTAGCTGCTGATCAGGGCAAAATAAAAGCGCTATAAACTATTGTCATGCTTAGCAAGCTGCTGCTGGGTACAGGTGGTCTGGGGTCAGCTCCTGAGGCTCCAGGCTGGTGATGCTCCAAACCATCGGTGCACCTGGAAGGCAGACTTGGCTGTAGCCTATTGATGTATAGGAGGGCTCTGTCTCTGCAGATCTCGTCTCCTCCCACACAGCCTTTTTTTTTTTTTGCCTGTTTGATGCAGGTGATGATGGGCAATCTCTGATCTAACCTCCAGGCATTGCCAATGCTTCACTGTTCCAGCTGTGAAGTATCTTAGCCTGGGACTGCTATAGGCTCCCTGATAAACTCACACTGGGTGTAACGGAGTTCATAGCATTGGCCTGCGACGCAGCGTGTCATAAAGGACAACCTCTGATGCATGGGCAGCTGCTCCTTTCTTGGAAAGAGATTAAAGGAATCTATGTTCTGCCTTAGGTTCACGATGTCTGACAGAAAGGCTGTCATCAAGAATGCAGACATGTCTGAGGACATGCAGCAGGATGCTGTTGACTGTGCCACACAGGCAATGGAGAAGTACAACATAGAAAAGGACATTGCAGCATATATAAAGAAGGTAAATAAGGGATGAGGGGGGTGCTCTGCCTGAGACTTTCTGCAGCTCTTAATACGTGTGTATGTTGAGCCCGAGTGTCTGAGACTTCATACTTTGGTGTTGGGAAGGAGAAGATGTTTTCTTTGCTTCTTCACTGCTATTCCCAAGAGGATGGAGTGACTTTTCCAAGGTCAGAGGAAGACTGTGGCAGAGCAGGGCCTGGTGTGCTGCTGCTCTGAGCAAGCAGTTTGAGTGCTTCCCCTCTGAATCTGCTGGCCTTAAGAGCTGGCTGCAGCCTCTATTTAGGGCTTGCTCCACAGATGCTGCTGCTTTTGCTTGACTGCTTCTGCTTGACTGGCAGTACAGGTGCAGGATGGGATTACTCTGAAGCTTCACGCAGAAGTGGGCAGCCCTGCATGAGCAGTTCTGTTTGTAGTGTTCCAGACTCCAGGGTGGTGGGTGTGGGGGAGGATGCAGCCTTGTTCTGCCTGGCAGGAATGTACAAACAAGCTGCTTTAAAAGCAGGGCAGGCATTTTCCCTTGGCTCATGAAGATATGCTTCCCTGTTTGTGGGAACCCATTAACTTCTGTCTCTTGCTTGACAGCATCTTGGGAGCTGTCAGTTCCCTCTGTAGCTACTTCTGAGTGGCTAAAGTCATTTTGAGGGAGCAAAATGATTATATAGATAATATAGTCCTGGCACCAGGGTTAGCTTTTGGGCCTTACTTATAATCTAAGCTTGAATGGATTCAAAGGTGTCTCCTGACTTCTCAGATCACTTTGATCTGTTGAGGCAAGACCTATCTCAAAGTGCTTGAGGCAATGCAGTGTGCAAAGTGAGTGCGACAGAGAATCCAAGAAGTTGGCCTTTATTTCCTAAGAGTCTTGGGTAAAATTACTTGATGCATCCTCATGCCCTGGCAAGAAAGCTTTTACCTACTTCAAAGGTTACCCACAAGGAGCTGAGACTCTTGCTGCTGTTTGAGGTCTAATGCTTTAATCTTTAACTTTGTGCTCTTCTGGCTCTGTCTGGGGAGGGGTGTTCCTGGGTGTTATGTATTAAGAGGGAAGAAAATAGTCTTTAATGCTCTCTCACCTGCTAAACAGACTAAAAAAAATAATAGAGCAGTGTTCCTTTTGTGCACCTCTTACCTCAAAGGTCTTAGTTATGTTCTGTGAGTTTTTCTTGCTTATTTTCACTGGAATATTCTCCTTAATGAAGAAGTGTCCCAAACAGCAGAAACCAGACTTCTTCCTTTATTTAGGTGACCTTTAAGCTTGTGCCTTGCTAGAGCAGACATGCCAAAATCTGTTGTGTTGTTTTTCTTTCTTCTGAGGAATAGGCTTGGAATGGGAGAGTAGAAACATTCCCCTCAGCTAGCCTGCATGAAGGGCTCGTATAGTGCTGTACTGAGGAGAGCTTTTACATCTGCTCATTCTGCCCAAGGCTGATGTGTGTTCCACATCTCAGGAGATAATTTGCTTGTTGTATCCTTCAGACAAGCCAGTGCAGAGGCCTGGCCTTGTGTCAGTCACTACTTTACTTAATACGATGGTATCTTGCAGTGGGAAATCTAAAGATGCTGCAGGTGGGAGGAGTTAGTGTGAACAGAACCAGCTAAGAATTTGTGCTTAGAGCTATTTTCATGTGGGCTTTCTTGGCCTTAATGCCTCTCTTCTGTTTCTTCAGGAATTTGACAAGAAATACAACCCAACTTGGCACTGCATTGTTGGCAGAAACTTTGGCAGCTACGTAACACATGAGACAAAGCACTTCATCTATTTTTACTTGGGTCAGGTTGCAATTCTTCTCTTCAAGTCTGGATAGGAAGTAGGAGCAAGTGAAATCTGGACTGTAATGCACTGATGGCTGAAGCCACGACTCCCCTTAACATGGCTATGCCGCTGCATGGACTGTATACTATATTTAATGTGTATATGTTGCAGTAAAATTCTACTTCTGTTTAGTTGCCTGGGAAGAAGGCGGCATTTTTTGTTACTGCTTTTTTTTGGTTGTATTGCACTAGGAAACCTGTAAATGCTTAAACAATGGCCTTTACGTGGTAAGAAATAAAACTGTTCCACAACAGCTCCCTCAGTGGTAATTCCTTCTTTGAGGCTGGGAAAACTTCTTTGGGCAGGCCAAAAAGATCCTGACTTCCTTATGGAGTTTTACTAGACTGTTAATCTTGTAATGAGGAGCAAAGCCAGTGTGAGCCTCTTTACCCACCCTGCAGACTGTAGAGAGCTGGCTCTCCTAGTAACCTCAGCGCAGGTACTTAATCCACCTGAAAGTTGGTGGGGTGGCTCTTATTTATGTGGCTTTCGCACATGTTGAACTCCACCCTGGACTGTGATTAAAAACAGACTTGCAGCTGGCACGCTCAGTGTTCTTTCAGTACCCATCACTGTATTTTTTGGCTCTGCTGAAACGTTGACCTAGGCTTGTAAGCACTTCAGCCTGGTCTAGAAGACTTCAAGAAGCATCCCCTTGAGGTGCTGCTTCCTGCAGCAAGCAGCATCCTCTGGCTGAAGTCTTCAGACCTTGATTCTGAGATCTAAAGTTGGCCACATGGCCCATCCCTGAAATGGAGTAGATAGCAAATTGGTGACTACTGACAACAACCGATTTGGCATGTTTTTAGCCAGTTGTCTCAACACTGCCTTAACTTGATGCTCTCCTTTAAAAACAAGCTAGTCATGTGGAAGATTTGTAAGTGGCCACTGTCTCCTTTTTTATTTCTGTAGCTGATAAGCTATTTTGGAGGGCTGTCCTCCATGTTCTGATATCTGCTTTTGTTCTTAAAGCACAGTACCAAGAAGTTATATTTACATGTGATGTTTGTGTGAAGGAAACTCGTGACATCTGCTTCAATGGCAGAAAAATGTCTTGGTCTCCAATAGGTTCAGCAGTGATGTTGTCTTAGTATGTACTGACTCTTGGATTAAACTGCAGGAAGTGTTTTTTAATCTGGGTGGGAGAAATCCTTCTGAAGGACAGTGTGCTGGCAAGCAAACACTTAGTGCTTGTCATAATGTCTGTCCATTGGTTTGTTAGCTAATGCATAGGCAATATCACTGGGCTTGTGAGCCTAACTTGTGTCTCTAGGACAAATTTGGTGTTGGTAACAAGTCACTGCTGGGGTGGGAAGGCAGAGTGAAGGGAGCTATTCCTTGTGAAATGGCTGGGTGACCCAGGTTGATTACTTCCTGAAGTAAAAGTCTTTCTTGTCTCTGTGCAAAATCCAAAGTATGCCTAATTTTGTAATATGGATAGAACAATGTTGTAACTAGAAAGAATGTAGCTGTCATTACTTCATGTTGATGGAAATGTTTGCACTGGGGTAACGTGCCTTGGGCTGTCTGGGGCACTCTTGTGGTCTTGTCTGTTGAGAACTCCACTCTTGAAACTGAAAGAATGTTTTGGATTTGTTTTTTTCCAAGCATGAGTCTAATGTGAACCTGTTCACGGTCTCTTGTGGAGCAAGATACGTTCCCTTCATAACTGCAATGGCTCAAATACCATTTATTTTTTTCAAACATTAAAGGTGAATTGACACATTTAAACAGCCTCTGGTTTCTTCATTGCCAGCTGTCTGATGCAAAAACTGCTCTTGTCTGGAGAAGGTGAGTGACAAGTCCTCTGCCCTTGAAGATTCTGATAACCCAAAGGAGGCAACTCTGTGGAGGCAGCAAGCAACTTGGTCGGGGGAGCATATGTGGCCCATCTGTGTGCACACTGACCTCCAGTCTGGCTCAAACACTGAGACAGAAGGAGAGATGGAGGGGAGAGCATCCTGCTGCAGCCCTAAATGGGTGCTTCTGTGCCAAGTAACCTAGATATGAAGGCATTAGGTCTGACCTCTTAATGGTTTCAGGCTGAGTGGTGGTGGTGCGGCAGCTGGGGTCCTGGCTCCTGTTTGTACTCAGGTGTCTGCCCTGCTTTGCAGGGAAGTTGGGTTCCTCTCTGTGCTTCATAGCAAGGCAAAATCTGGAAGTGCTGCCAGCTGCCTGGAGCTGCCATGTTTAACTATCCCCTTGCCTCCCAACCCTCTTGCTTCCCTGGCTTGTTCCTGCCAACCTGAGTTTGTGTGTAGCCCCTCTGATATTTGGGCAAAGCTGTGGGCTCTTACCAGCTCCAACAGTGTAACAGTTATGCCTGCAGGACAGTAACACCAGCATGTAAAATGAGGGAAAGCTGAGCTGTAGACGAGTGTGAGGCTTATGTTAAGCAGCTACAAAATGAGCTGAAAGCAGAACCCCAAAGCAAGCAGCAGTATGTTTGTTACACTGTCTAACCTGCACCTGACAGTGCTGAAAAGCAGAGGAGGTTTCTATATTTGGGAGGAGCAGGGAGTACAGCTCCTCCCTCTGCTTTCCCAGTGAGCCTTTTAGCTGGAATTATAGTTTAAGCTAAACTGTGCTGAGGCTCTGCATTCCTGGGTTGATCCCAATTGGTGCATGGGGATCTTAATGGTTAAAAACTGACTCAGGAATGCCAGCTGCAGCACAGGAGGCTGCTGATCTGAACTCCTGATGAACTTTTCCAGGGCTGTTCTGTCAATGGGGAAGCCTGTTTCATTCCATGGTTGTGGTGCTGGTGTAAGCTGGTCCCTGGTGGGAAGTGGAATCCTGGAGGGATGCCATACCTTGGAGCTGACACATGCCAGAAGAAAATGAGTTTTTTGTTTCCTTAGATGTGTTATTGCAGCAGAAATCCCCCTTCAGGCTAAGAAATAGAAGCTCTAACTTGCACCTTTAGCAGGAAGGCACCAAGCCCTGCTCACCTGCACAGCTGAGGCTTTAACACAGCGCTCTGTGTCCCACTGCCTTTCCCTTGTTCTCCCCAGATGCTGTCTGACACAGCTTTTGGCTTTGAATTTTTCCATTGCTGTGCTCCACATTTGTCTCCAATTTCCACCATGTGCAGGTGGCCTGCATTATGCCTCGGAGTGTTAACTGTGTCTGTGCTGGAGAGGCCAGCAGCAAGCTGGGATGCCTGCTCAGTGTCAGCAAGAACACTGAGCTATTTGGAAACATCTGGATCCGGAGAAGTGAGTGGGGGATATGTGTCTGTGGGGGAAACATCTGGAGAAATAAACTACTTCCAGCTGTTTGGGGGAGAAAACAGCAAAAAAAAAAAAAAAAAAAAGAATACATTACTTAAATGTGAACTCAGTATATGTTACTGTTCTGCTCCGTGGGCATTCAGAAAATGTCTGATGGCAGCAGGGTCTGAGCTGCTGGCTGCTGCTGGTGGGCTCAGGCTGATGCCTGCAGCCGTGTGTGTGCATTTGCTGCAGGTAACTGTGGATCATGGCTGGGGAGAATGGCACATTATTTTTTGTTGCACAAACCAAATTTGCAAGTTCCTTGCATAGAGTATTTCTTCCAGATGTGGCCTTGCAAAAGCCATTTTGAGGCACTGAAGACTGCGCAGGCACTTTTTTGGTGGCTGTGTTCCATGCTATTAGTCATTACCTTGGATTTATTTCTATATGGAGGGAACTTGGAATAAAGCAGCTGGAGAAGGTGCAGGAGCCAGCCCTGCCTCCTTGCTGCATGGGCACAATATTCTCCTCTGTGTCCTCCTGTGCCTCTGGTAAGGGTCCCAGTGATGGTGAGATCCTCCTACCTCTGGGCACCCAGTCGGGGGCTGGGCACTGCAGCCTACTCCCATGGGATGCCAAGGGCTGTGTGTGTGTGATTTCCGTCCTTCCACCTCGCAAAGTCACTCTGCAGGCATTGCAGCGTTAGTCTTTCCTGAGCACATGGAGCAGAGCCTGTTGCTGATAAACGTGATACCCGAAGGACGTGTTCCTTTTTTTGCAGTGTTTCTGTGGGAGGTTTGAGATGAAGAGAGAAAAAACATGGAAATCATTTTTATCTCATGCTCAGTCCCTGCCTGGTAAATCCTGAAGAGCTGATGCCACTTGGTGCGGGAAGCAGGGCTGTGCCATTCCTGCCCACCCGAGGTTTCCCTGCTTTGTTCTATTTATTGAGCAGCATCTCCCACACCCTTTGCCAGACTGTGACTCATAGCAACAAAGCCTGTGCCGAAGCCATATGCCTCAATGCTGGATGGATATGGGAGCTGCAGGTTCCTCACAGGAGGATAAACTGTGTTTATTAAAAGACGATCAGATGCTTCTTCCCTTAAGGCAGCATCTAGCTGAGGCTAAGTAATAATAACTCATTACCGCTGAGACAAATAACTGCTTTTCCTCAGGTCAGCAACTTCTTCAGCCCCCCTGCAAGCTTCCCTGAGGGCTGTCCTACACCGAGGGCTGTCCTACACCGAGCGCCGGTGGCCTCACACCCAGCATGGGGGAAACAAGGGAGATGAGCCCCTGCCCAGCGCTGTGCCTGGGGAAGGGTGGGCTGGAACATCCCTGAGTTCTCCTGGCATTGTGCTGGGTGGGGAGCAGAGCAGGATGGGGATGGCTGTAAAGCAGGATGCAGCATCTGCGCTGGTTCAAAACATGTCAGGTCCTTGCTGACCTGTTCAGATTGCCTGTGCAGTCTCCAGATGGATTCCTCTTGGTTTTTAGTCTTGGGCTTTCTCTTTGTATCCAGCTGCTCCAGGCTGCAGGTTTGGGTTGCAGGGCCGTGCTCTGGCCCCATCCGTTCTGCAGGAGGCCTGGGGGCAGCCTGAGGCTCTGCTCTGTGCCCAGGGGCATTTGGCCCAGTGTTAAGCTCCAGGAGCAGCTCCATTTGGCCCTGGAGGGGCTTGTCTTACTTCCTGCAGAAGCTGTTTTAGTGATTGGTGAGTAGAAAAGAGTCTGTGAGAGAGCTGCTGCAATCCCCCTACACTTCAACACGTGCATGGCCTTTCCTTTCACCTCCTCCCAGCCTGGTGTGAATTGAGTACTTTCAGGGGGAGGAGGCTGCTGGGAGCTCTTCTCTCCCGTTGCATTGGTTACAGCCCATAAAAACATCCCAGGAATTTGCCACAGCAGTCCCGTGCATCATGAAGGCAGCCTTTGTTCGCAGAGTCACAGCAGCACCTCTGAGCAGCATGTGTGGGCTGGGGGCTGCAGAGCGGGCTGGGGGCTGCTGTGGGTACAAGGACCCAAACCACAACTGGGAAAAGCGTTTCCCAGTGTCTTGTCACGACAGGATTTAGCCCTGTGCTGCTTAATCTGAGTCAGAGAAATGGATATCCTATCTTACACAGACATCTTTCCATGAGCAAGAGGTTACATGTTCCATTCCAGGCTCAGGATCTCATGCTGGTGGTTTTGGGGTCTAGGTGCAGGTGGGATGTGGCCCCACTGCCACCTGAATGCAGCAATAGCTTGCACCCAGCCCACAGCACGGAACTGGGAAGAAAGAAGTGTGTTTTGTTTTTGAGGAAAGCCCAAAGCTTTGATGGGGACAAAACCTCTTTTGTCAATTCGGTTCTAAAAGTCTTTCTTGAAGGGATCACGCTGACCTGGCAGAGAGCAACAGACCCGGACCATCAGCCAGTTTGGAAGGGTCAATCTAGGCCTGTGCTGCTGAGGATCCCCTGAAATGCTGGGGCTGAGGGCAGGTACAGCCTGGCCCTTTCCATTGAGGTCCCTGGGTGCTGAGTCCCTGGTGCTCAGTGGCTCACGCAGCGCAGGGCTGGGTGTGACTCAGCAAGCACTGGTGCCAGGCCTGGGCTTTGTGTTGTGACTGTCCCCAGCAACGCTGACACCTGCAGTTCCGGCAGAGCTGGGCCGGTTCAAGACATCATGGTGCTTAAATACTTCACAGAAAATCATTAAGCAATTTAACTGGCAACTCTCACACTATATGAAAAGCAGGCTGTAGTCTGTGGAGTAAACAGGGCAATGCTTTCTGTTCTTCCTGGGTGTCTTCTTGGAGTCCAATCCTTGCTTCAGAATAACTATAATTATCCCTAATTGCCATTATTGTCTAACACTTTTAGCATTTTCAAGTGCAAACTGTTAGTTTTTCATAAAGATACAATCAGCAGCCAGGGTTCACAATGAAAGCAATTAAAATCCTGTGATTGTTTCAAGCCTGCTTGTCTATACAACGGTTTCAACCTGCATCACTTGCCAAGACATAGACCAGGAGCTCAAGAGAAATGCAGCATTTATTTGGTAACCCAGCAAAGCTACAACCCCTCGCTGTCTCCAATGATTTGTATCTATGACACTTTTTGGAAGGACAAGAGGGGAGGGGAAAGCAAGCATTTTCTAGAATACATCCCTGGAGAAAATACAGCGAAGATAAAATTATGCACATGAATTATGCAGATGAATTATGATTTCACTCCTATTTTGGTTGGGATTAGCTCATGGTTGGTGTGCATCCCTGGCAGCCAGCGCAGCTCTCTCCCAGCCCCAGCTGTTTGCTGCATTTTGGATCCCACATTCTCCTCCCAGCAGACACGAGCGATCTGAGCTGCTCCTCAGAGTTCCTTTATGGCACTTCTAAGCACCTGCAGAGGTGGCTTTAGATGTCTCAGCCTCTGCCAGATCCAGGGAAGACAAAGCCCGGGCAGCAGGAGCACAGGCTGGATCACAGCTGATCAGTATCTGTTGCGCCCCTGAATCACTGCACTGGATCTCAGCAGTAGCTCCCAGCACAGCCTATTTATGCCATGTTAAATAAGTCTGGTAGTCCTTCCCAGAAATAGCTTTGGAAACCTGAGCCCAAGTTCTCAGGAGGGCTGGGTGACCTCAGAGTGCAGCACTTCCATTTAGAAGGAGGTATAATGCCCTCACTGGAGGGAAGGAATTATCCTGATGAACCAATTAGGGAGACGAGTAGGGGATCCTGATGGGACAGCAGGGCCCCAGCAGTGTGGGTGGTCTCCCTCCTGCTTCCCTTGGGTGCTGGGGCTTCTCTGGCCATCCCACATGCTGTCCCACAGAGCAACATCCCTGACAGCGCCAGCAGTTGCTTGCATGAGAAAATGAGATTAGGAAAATATTTCAAGTATCTGTGTCTGTCCTTCAGGGGCAAACACGCCTGGAGCCAGCACTGTTTGTCCGTCAGCTGGCCTGGGAAAACAGCCAGAAAGCAGTGGGAGACACCTTTGGCAGCAGCGGAGATAAAGCTAAGTGCTGCACTGAATCTGCACGTGCCTTTGGAGAACTGCAGCGCCTTGCTGGTGGGGCACTCACTGCATCTCCATAGCCGAACATCCCAGGGAGGAGAATCTGCATTTTGTGTTTGCTTCCCCGGGCAGGAAGATTTTCCTTGATTCACATTTCATCTGCTCTGAAATCCTGCTGCTAAGAAGTGAAATGTCAGCATGTTTGGAGGCAGGACGGACCTGGAGGGCCTGGCAAAGAAACTCCCTGAAATAATGATGAGAGTTACAGGCCGGTTGTTCTGCAGGCCGGTTATTCTCTGCTGGGCAGCTGGGGCAGGGCAGGTGGGACCCAGACAGAACCGACTCCGGGGCTGCTGCTGTGTGGGGAGGACACCTCTCCATGATTGTAAGCCTATCACAACTCCTGAGATCAATAGGGTAAGAGCCTGCATCCCGGAGAGCCATGTTCCATTCTTCTCTGGGAACTTCAAAGGAGCTGAGCAATCCAGTTCCACGGATTCACTTTGAAAACACCAATGTCAAATCCTAATTGTAGCACACAGAATTCCAGGGGGAGAAATTTCAGCCACA
The DNA here is from genome assembly GCF_039878825.1 of Excalfactoria chinensis. Lineage (NCBI taxonomy): Eukaryota > Metazoa > Chordata > Aves > Galliformes > Phasianidae > Excalfactoria > Excalfactoria chinensis. Next base: position 7,589,931 of record NC_092843.1, on the reverse strand, counting down.
TTTCAGCCGCTCTGTCTTCCTACCAGAGAGCATTCACGATTTATCAAACGTCAGTTAACACTGGAAGACACCCGTACAGTTACTGACAACCTCACAGACTTACTGCAGGGCCAGCAGGGCCAGCACTGCCCCCTGCCGCCATGGCCGCCCGGCCCGTGCCCCCCCCGGCCGCCGTAGCCGCCCCGGAAGCGTTCCGCGTTGTCATAGCGACAGTGCCGGAAGGGCGGAAGATGGCGGCGGTGGCGGTCCCGGCGCGGGAAGCGGGGCCGGGCGGCTCGTTCCGCCGCTACCTGGTGCGGTTGGGCGCGTTGCGGGCACAGCCCGGCGCGGAGCGTTCCGCCGGCGGTCGCCGCACCGAGCTGCACCTGCTGTTCGACCAGCTCATCTCCGAGAACTGCGGGCCCGCGCCGGCTGCGGGGCCCAGCGCGCAGGTACCGGGCGCCGCCTCGTGCCGGGGGCTCGCGGCCGGCTGGGGCCCGGCCCGTGTCGGGTCTCGAGCGCTGCTGCAGCCGGAGCGACTCCGTGAGAGCCGGGGACTCCGGGCAGGGCCTGGCAGCGCTCGAGCTGTGCAGCCTCTCGATGACCGTCCGATGCTTTCTTCCCCAGGATGTCTGTGTCCTGCTCGCCCAGGCCTGCCAGCTGGTTCACTTCGACCAGGAGCATCTCGTCAGCAAAGTCTGTCAGCTCATCCATCACCTGCTTAACAGGTTCCAGGTAGGAGAAACTGGCTGTGCCTTATAACCTCGCTGTGCTATCTCCCTGGTCCCCCATTGAGCCAGAGGGACCTTTTGCCACTTCTGTGGGGCTGTGGAACTGACCTCGTGCCGAGTTCCTTGGATTTTCAGTGCAGTGTCCTTTACTCTTTGCCAAGGTTCTGACCTGTGGCTCTAGTGTGACTGGGGGCTTCCTCGTGTAAAGGCTGCTCTCGGGGAGTACTCGTGGCTATAGGATGCTCATGTGCACCTCTCTGTTTCTTAAGTGTAAATTTCTAATTTTGTGATGATGTGTAATTTTAACAGCTGGATTACCCAAATCTGTAGCAGTGGGGGTATCAGCACACTGATCAGTGCAGGATAATGCTGCTTTCTTGACCATAATCCTTCTCTGTTATGACAGGTGGTAGTCGATGAACAGAACTTGAATTTTCTTCTCTCTTACTGCATCTCTGCTCTTAAGCAATGCAGCTCTTGGACACACGTTGAAATTCTGCAAGCCTTAGCAGCTGTTGTTTACAATAATGGACCTAAATGTCAGAAGGTGTGTTTACAAACTAAGAGAAAGTAAGCAAGAAAGGTTTTCATCCTTTACTGTTTCATCTTTTTTTTTTCCTCTTCAGATAAAAATGTGTCTTGTTCTCAAATCACCATTCCTTTTTGGTTAAGATTAGATCCCAATATAATCATGCATAGTATTTGTGCAAAAGTTGAATTGCAGGTGTGTTAGGTGTGTATTTTAATAATCAGTAAATAGCAAGATTTTTCCTATGCTCACTGATGGTGTACCTGCATGCAACACTGGTAGGGTCCATCCAGGATCTGGCTTGAGGCATACAACAGAAGAGGGGCGCCAGGCTCAGTCTGCAGACTAAACGCTTTGATCTGTCCATGTGACAACCAGAAGGAATGTGGGGAGCTTCAAATTGCAAGGCACTGTGCAATCTCTATTGAGGATCCCGAAATTTATCCTGCAGCCTGATCTGGTCTTTGCTGTGCAGTGGTCTCAAAGCTATTTTGAAGCAGTAGTTGTCCGGTGTCATAGCCAAAGTTTGCACAAAGCTTCTTTTTGCTGCAGTGTAACTGGTAGTGTTTGATTTGATGAATTCTCTTGCTCTCCCCAGCTCTTGGCAGTTTGCATTGCAGTTTCTGCAGTTTGGCTGAAGCACAAGGTAGTGATGTTAGCAGTGTTGGAGCTGCCAGCTTGCGTGGGTTTGTAGCCTAGAAAACTGCAGAAGCTTGGTACAGCAGTTGTCATTAACTTAGAATTATGTCTGGGAAGATGGCATACATTGTGACTCAGTCTGAACTATGCTCACACTTAGTACTTTTTAAAATACAAAACAGGAGAACTTTGGAGATAGTAATCTCATCGTTTCAGTAAACACAATCTGTCCGTGGAATTTGAAGATGCAGCTGATGAATCTTTTCTTGTAGCATAAATATGATATGTTTATTTACCAAACAGAGCCAGCAGGCTGAGGGAAGAGCATTGACCCTTAATGACTTTGGCTGATTTGTTTTAGTACCTGCAGGATTTGCTGGGCAAGATGGGACTCCTGGTACAGTTCAGCGATCCTGCTCAGCCCGACGTGGAAGTCAGGAGGGCAGCAGTACACAGCATGGCAAACCTGTGTCTCAGGTGCATACAGACTCTTACAGGTGGGGGAGTGGGTGCTTTAGATGACGTACATTGACAACACAGGCAGGTCTGCTCTGTGCTAGGAGCAGTGAATGCAGGACCTGTAAGCTGCATATGTGTGAATTTGAAACGTAAGTCTTTAGTGCTCTGAGCTATTGATTGTATCATTTATGGATAGAAACTGTAAAGTCTCAGACTTCCAGAAGCAGTGCTATCGTGGAAATATTTAGAGAAGGAAATAAAAAGTTTTGTCTGGTCCTGTAACGACTGCTGGGAGGAATGTCTGTGCTTGGAGATTCAGAATCTGAATGGACACGGTGCTGTGCAACCTGCTCTGCCTGGCTGTGCTTAAAGCAAGGAGGTTGGACTAGACGGTCCCTTCCAACCTCAGCTATTCTGTGATTCTTATTTCAGGAAAATCACTTGTAATACTAGAATTGTCCTTTGAGTATTACCAAACATGCAGTAATGGCTTGAAGTAATTAAATGTGCTGGAAACAGATGCTTAGGAATCCATTAAAAAGATTTTATTTAATGACAAAAGCTACTGCAGCCTTGTCCAGCTTTTACTGTATGGTACTTAAGACAGCAGAGATTAAAGTGACACAGTTGCCCTCTCTTTGTACATTAAATCAAGTAGACATTAGAATGTTCAGCACACTAAAATTGAGAGATGTGGGAGCTAAGAACTGACGGAAGTCATACTAGGTCCCCTTAAATGCAAATTCTTGCCTTTCATCATTTGTAGGCGTGACAGCTTGTTGAGCTATGCCTGGAGATTCATAGTAATTGAAAAGGTAGCCACAGAAGCAGGGAGCTGTAAGGCATGCTAGAATTGTGGGAGCTCTTAGTGCAGGTTTCCCTTTGTTCTTTATAGTAGTAGAGCTGATCCTTTTCAAAGAGCTATCAGTCTGTCTGAGGCTCTGCTCCACAGCCTAGAGGAGGGTTTGCATCTGAGTCTGTGTAACTTTATAAAGCTGTGAAGCAATGATTTGTTTCTCACTTTTGTTTAGTGTGCCTGGACAGCCATGCTTGGATGAGCCCTACAGAAGTATCTGTTTTCAAACATTCCTAAGTGTTCTGCAGTCTTCAAAAGCCTCTAATGTAGATGACATTGTCTTTTGCATGGTAAGTGTCAGTCTGGAATACTCTAATTAGGAGATTGGCTGTTGGAATACTGGAGTTTGGAATGTAAGATATTTGGGCTACTTTCAGCTGAGATTTTGATTAAATATTTTTTTGTGTTTGTTTTAACCGGACAATGTAAATAACTGTCACAGCTACTTCGTTGAGTGAAGCTGTAACTGCTTAAAAAGTCATTTGAAATATGTGAAGTTTCAGTGTTCTGGGCAGGAAAAGAAAGTAATTCTGTTTTTGTTTTCAGTTGCTACAAAATGCACTGAAAGGTATCCAGTCACTTCTGAATGGTGGGAAGATGAAGATAATGCAAACTGACCAACTTGGATCTCTCCTTGCAGTATTAAAGGTAATTACTTAAATTGACACTGAAGACACGTGCTGAAAAGGAAAAATACACAAACGCTTTTGTTGTTGTTTCAGAAATGTATGTTTCATGGGCTGCCAGGGCTGAGCATAGAGATGCCTGCAGCCTTGTACCCAGCTCCATTACCTCAGTATGACAAAAGATCACCTGTCAAACAGGAGCAACCAGAGCCGGCTGCCTTTAAGCCCACAGGGGTAAGCTGAAGTAATACTCCTTTACTGAACTCATGTGTTTGTTGTGGTTGCATATTACCTGGTATGGCATTGGTGGCTAACAGGCTTTCTGTGTTCTGAGCGTGTGATACATTTTGTATTTTTTTTTTTTTTTGCTTTTATGGTATCAGTTGTATGTCTCTGAACTATTGAAATGCTTTGGTTTTGCCCCGAGTTTACAAATGACTGCAGAGATGGATTTACTTGACTTAAGCTGCGTGCGTCAGTTATTCTTCTGCAGCCAAGAATCCTTGGCCTGAAGGCACGGAATTGGTGCTTGCAGACGAGGCAGAGTTCCTTATTTTATAAATTGCATTTTGTCTCCTAGCACTTGGAAAATTATTTGACTGTTCCTGAGAGAAGTCAGGTTCATCTAGTGACTGATTTAAAAACATACATTATTTTTTAATTATTGTTATTTTGGTGGTTTTTTTCCCTCTTTTTCCTTGTTTCCTCGTCTGTTCTGCTTAATCCTTATACAGGTTGTTTTTTATGCACAGTGTTGTACATATTGCTTCTTAGTGCAGTCATATGTATTGTTGCACAGAAGATACTAAATAGTAGTGATAACTCTTCTGGGTAAATTAAATTTCATCTAGAAACAACTCTTGGAAACTAAAGCTGTTACATGTTAATGTCCTATACGGAGGGCATGATTTACTATATTGAACTCTGCTTTTCTTGTGGATTAAAAGTTGTTTTGTTTTCAGTTGGGATTTTATTTTTCCCTTGGTAAAGGATGTACCACTATAAAGCGATGGAACATCTTCCTGGATATATACATATATATAAAATCTAGCTTTCTTCATACAACAGAACCGAAGAAAGAAGTCCAAAGGAAAACAAAAGAAGGGAGAGTTTGCAGAAGAAGGAAAAGAAGATTTGTGTGATACAGGAAATGAATCGAACCACGGAGCAGATGTGGTGAAACTAAACTTGGAGAACAGTCGTTGTGTGGATCCTCGGGCTTGTGCATCAGATATTGTATGTGTGCCTGCTGGGAAGGATCCCTTACCTTCACATGGTACTAGCTGGAAAAGAATCAGCAGCAGTGAGTCAGAATATTCTGATGCTGAAGGCGGAATACAGAGCAAAATGAGGTTATTGTTCTTCATGTAAACGTAAAGCATAGTAGCATATAATACTAGGTTAAGTCCATTACTTTACACTTTTTGTTATTTTTTAAATGTTCTCGTTTATTATTATTTTTTAAGATCTTATCAAGCCAAAGTTCGTCAAGGGGCGCTAGCGTGTTTCCTCTCTGCTATAAAGTCAATAGAAAAAAGAATTCTTTATGGCTACTGGTCAGCATTTGTTCCTGATGCACCCGGCATTGGCAGCCCGCAGTCAGTGTCCTTGATGACTATTGCTTTAAAGGACCCTTCTCCTAAGGTGAGACAGTCCTGAATAGATGATGCATTGTATTTTCCATGTATTAATTGCAAGGGTTGTCTTCTCTGGCCTTTAGTCAGACTTCAGCTGTATTTGTGTTGCTTGCTCTCTGTACCACAAGAAATAAAAGGGGATGTAAGGAAACCAATTACAGTCATTACTCATTTCTGGTGTAATGGTTCCTGAAGTTATACTGCATAGTAAGAATGTGGTACAAATCATGTGCTTGAGATGAGTATTTAAGAGGGCCTAGGAGAAAATAGTGGATTCTTAAAAGATCTGCTGTAGCTAACAAAAATGTTTTATTGTTTCAGACACGTGCCTGTTCTCTTCAAGTTCTCTCAGCCATTCTGGAAGGTTCTAAGCAGTTTCTTTCTATTGCTGAAGATGCTAATGATCACAAGAGAGCTTTTACTCCCTTCTCTGTAACTATTGCTTCTAGCATCCGGGAGCTGCACCGCTGCCTGCTGCTAGCCCTGGTGGCAGAATCGTCTTCTCAAACACTAACTCAGATAATCAAGGTAAAACTTTCAAGTGCTGCACGAGAGCTGAAATTGGTCTCTAGACTTCTGAAGAAAGATTGCCTGAAAGTTCTTGTGGCTGTTAAGGAGCAGGGGTGAAGAAGAAGGGCAAATAGACTGAAGCCTTGTGATGTAGTGACAACAGTGACTGAGGCTTTCTGCGAAGTCCTAGGCTTTTTTTTTTTCAGTGCATTTTTCTTGTTCTGCATTTCTTTCTTTCTTTATTTATTGAGATAAGTGAACCTATGAAATGATTCTAGAGGCTCACCCTGGCTTTGAAACCTGAATCTGAACAGCCTTCTTGAAAAGCAAAAGTTGTTCATGCGCTGTTGAAATGACTTGATCTTTATGCCAGGTCACAGTAGGAGCCAAGCTTGCAACCAATTTTCAATAGCAGATAATTGGGCCATTTGTTTTAAGGTGTCCTCAGATAATTAGCTGTCAGAAATGACCTAAACTACTGTCATAAAATGCAATCTGCTGGAGGCCAGACACTGTAACCACCATGCCACATATGTTCTTTTATTTGTTTCAGTGCCTTGCAAATTTGGTTTCAAATGCACCGTACAGCCGTTTAAATCCTGGGTTGCTGACAAGAGTTTGGAACCAGATAAAGCCATACATTTGCCATAAAGGTTTGTGTTCTGTGTGAAGCCTCTTTTTACATGTTAGTCCTTAATTTAGCGTTGGTTAATATACAATATATACATAATTAGAGAGAGCACTACCAAATTGTATGTTATGATGTGTCTCATCTGAAAACAGATGAAGGAGACTGATGCAACAATGAGATGCTAATTGGCTTTCTCTTTCCCCTCCCTGTTCTTTCTTGCAGATGTTAATGTTCGAGTTTCTAGTCTCACACTATTAGGGGCTATCGTATCTGCCCAAGCACCTTTACCAGAGGTGCAGCTACTTTTACAGCAGCCCAGTTCTTCAGGGCTAAGCAACAGTGGTAGTGCAACCCCTCATCGTTTTAGTTTTTCTGAGCAGTGGAGAAAAGCACTCCCCTTGGAAGGGGAATCTCCAGAGAATCCATCAGGATGTTTGCCTCCAGAACCATGCTGGCTTATTCGTCTTTGTATTTCTGTCATTGTTCTGCCCAGAGAGGATTCCTGTTCTGACAGCGATGCTAACTTTCCATCTGGGAGTGTTTATGAACCATCTCCTGTTCGACTGGAATCCTTGCAGGTGAGAATGAGCAGTTAGCTTGTAAAGCAATCATCTTGCACAGTATCACATAGCCTCAGGCCTGCTGAGTCTCGTGGGTTGCCTTTGCTCCTAGCTCTTGCAGAGAGCTGTAGGCGAAAGCATTTGCTGGAGCAGCATTTCTGGTCTGTTGTGACTGAAAGAATGCTAACATTTTGATTCTGTGCTTGTGGCCACAGAAAAACCATCCCGTAGTAAAGCTGCAGCAATGAGTTCACCTGCCTGTCATTTTTGTGTCTTTGTTATGTTTAAATGTTTAGTTGTGTGTGCTGGCATCTGCTGGAGGCTGTGAGTCTCCCTCGTGCAAATTCCTCCATACAGAATCTATCTTGAAGTTTTGATAGAAAATGGGGGAAGAATTCTGCAATTGGTAAACAGAGTACAGAGAGCTGTGGGATGGTACTGGTGTGACTAAAGAAGTACTCGTGTATGTTAAGACTTGGCCATGTTTTTCTTCATGTAACCACAGAAAATGGTAATATTTTGTAATGTGCATCACAGAAAAACTCATACTTCTGGAATGGTGCATATTTGCAGAGCACAGCAGCAGTGTTGTAGGAGATGCAGAATGTATTGCTCTTACAGGCAATAGCTTTTTTCACTACAGGAGACTTCTCTTATAGTAAATAATTCATTGAGTTGCTACCTGATAGTGCTTTTGTGGCTCTTTTTTTGAACAGGATAATGGAATTGGAAGGGTTTCAATTAGCTCTACTATTCTAGACGTTGTGCTGTAAGGTGTACCTGTTACATTATACTTCAGTGTATGTCTGCTGTGTTGATTACCCTGTTAACTTGCTCTCTGTATTAGGGGTATTTTGGTTTAATAGAAGGAAAAAAAAATACTGAATTTATCTTTTGCTTGTGTTTAGGTGTTAGCTCTTCTTGTGAAAGGGTATTTCTCTATGGCTCAAAGCTATTTGCTAGAACTTGGAGAAGTGGCTTGCAAATGCATGGAAGAAATGGATCCATCCATTCAGCTTCATGGAGCCAAAGTAAGTGTGTGAGGAAAGGCCAGTATTGTTCTGTCAGGTCAATTTTGTCAATCAGTGTGCTTTGTGAATACAGATGAGTAATGGTGAATATTCAGAGAGTCTGCAAGTTTCATGTAGCAGCACTCTGTGATAAACTGGTGCTTTTCAAAGTGGCGGTGTGCTGCACTTGCAGAAATGCATTGTGACCTTCCAGTCTTGAACTTTGAGTAGAGGTTTGGTACCCTGCTGAGTTCACTGAGAAGTTTGGGAAACGCGTGTACTACAACACCGGCCCTTCCCTAATTTATCATCACTTGGTGCATGAACTGTGGTCTGTTACCCAATGAAAAACTCAGAGATTTTGTCTTTACTCAACTGTTTGTTATACTTCTTTAGCTGGAGTCTCCGTGTAAGAAAGGCTTTTCCTCTGGCTCCTTCACTAGTGTGGACAGGATAGAGAAAAAATTAATACTGGATCTTCTTTACCCAGAGAACAAAAATACAGCTATAGTCCTAGATAAAGATTTCTGTAGTTTGGTGATACTTGAGTCACCCTGATAAAGGCCTGGTTGCTTTCTGCTTCCTTGCAGCTTCTGGAGGAGCTGGGCACGGGTGTAGTACAGCAGCACAAACCCGACTCAGCTGTTGCTCCTGAGAAGAGAGTGCCAATCAGCATGGTGAGTGTGTGGGCTCCCGCTCAGATTCTGCTTATTTGAGCTTCCTTTCTTGAATTCCCTTCAAAGTTTCTGATGTGGAAACTGATAAATCAGTCACAGGAAAGCAGAAAGGAAGTAAGTACCCTGCAGCTTTATAGGTGCTGGTATGTACAATTTCTGCAGTTTTCTGCATTAATTTGGCATTCATTTTGGCTGGTAGGCAAGTAATCTTTTTACATGGCATTAACACTGCCTTTCTGCCTTTCCTTATCCATCTTTTTCCTGTCTGACGTAAGTCAGCAAGCTGGAAGACCAGTTCAGGCTTTGTGTGTGTCATTACTATCACATAAAAACATGTTTAGAGTTGTGGTGAGCTTGCACTGTTACAGGAGTCTGCTTACATGTGGAGTGAGGGTGGCCACAACCTTGTATGTGACTTCAGAAACATTCATTGCCTGAGGCTGTTGTTTAGATGGGTTTGCTGAAGCTGGGGAACTGGCATTGTAGTAGTAATGTAGACCTGTTTGTTTCTGTGAACACAGGGAAATGTTATAAAGTTCTTTAGATTAAGCTAAATTTTAAGCTTGTCACCAGTGACCCTTCCAGGCAGGAAATGTGTCCAGCAGCACCGGCTTTCTGTTACTTGATATGAATGTAAATTGTCAGGCAAATGAAAATACCCGTCTGTGTGATTTCAAAAATGGAATTGTTATTCTACCTAATGCAATCTAATCCAAGTGTGTGTGTGTGCCCTTGAGAAGGAACAACTCGGTGAACAAGTGCTTTGTAGCACTACTAAAATGTCTTGAAAACATTGTATTTTTGGTGCTAATTATTTTAGGGTTCCAAACAGCTGTAATCACTTTTCTGTGAGGTTATGCTGCCTGCTGTAAGTATGTCTTCTGGATGACAGTAGAAAAAGACAAATTATTATGGAACTTCAGCATAATTGCTGAGTTTAAATAGGTAAACTGCTGTGTCTGTAGGTTGTAACCTTCTGGACCATGATGTTGAATGGCCCTTTACCTGGTGCTCTCCAGAATTCTCAACATGCAACTCTTCAGACGAGTGCCTGTGATGCTCTGTCCTCCATCCTGCCAGAAGCTTTCAGCAGTCTGCAGGTAATAAAGCACTCCTATTAGCTCAGCATTCTTACCTATGGAGATATTTTCTTGACTACTGCATTACGGAAATATAAAACCCTTAACATTTACAGGGAGAAGGGAGAGAATGAGAGAATGTTTTTTTGCATTCAGAGTAAACTGTGACCATTGAAGACTGGAAAAGGCAATATTGGGAGTAATTAGTCTCACAAAACAATTAAACTGTGGGTCACAGAAGTTCTTTGGCCCTGCTGTGAATGCTCAGCCTTGACTATTGATGCATGGGAGGGCAGGAATTTCATTGCATGGGAAGGGTGAAGGGTTGCTATTTTGCTGGTTAAGCAGTTGAAGAGACAGCTGGCTTAACAGCCGTGGACTGTTCACCAATTCACATGCATGTTTTTTCTCTTGGCTAGTTTTTAAAACATTAAGCTGCAGTGTTTGCCCTGTCGGAAGCAAATGAATATGTTGGCCCTCCTCTCCTTTTGCAACATGAAATATGCTCTTAAACATGAAAGCCTTGGCAGTGTATCACCACTGCATTGTGCAGCTCCTTTTGTGTCACTGTGCCCTTCTTGATGGGGAGTACTTTGCCAGATCTCATTTGCCCAAGAATTGCCAGTGCAGCAATATCTCTGGAATTCTCAGCCTGGTTTCTCCCAAGTACAGCATGTGCTTCATCACTCTGTACTTTGATCTTGTACACTCTCTTGTCCCCGTGGCCATGTGGGGTCAAGTCAGTGCCCACCCTGACCCTTTGCTCTGATGAAACAAAGATCTTTGTTGCGGGCTGGTAAACTGACAATCTGTCCAGGATGAACTTAATCTACCTTGTTGTCCTTGTTCACAAAGTGGGAAGAGTGAAGTAAGACAGGAAAAGGAACCTATCCAGTTTGTTTTACTTCTGATGGGCCATTTACCTTCTGCGTTTGGATGACAGTTAATATTTAGTTTCCTTCACAGTATTATCTAACAGCAACAAGGTAACATTTTCTCTGGAAGCGTTCCAGTTTCCTGCGTGGCATCATCAAATGCCCATCAATTTACTTTGAAGAAAAGAGTACACTCTGAATAATAGTTTTCTATAGATGCCATGTATTAAGGCCTCTCAGAGTATTTGTTGGCTATTTTTCTTTGTGGGACGGTTTTGTTTTCTGTTTCCTCTCTTGTTGCCATAACTGTCTGTCATTTCAGAACGACCAGCAGATACTGTGCATCACTCTGCTGCTTGGCCTGAACCACAGCGAGACCCCACTGGTAAAAGCTGCTGCTGTACGTGCCCTTGGGGTCTACATCCTCTTCTCTTGCCTTCGTCAGGTCAGAACTAGTTAAACTTTTTCTTACTTTGAACCATTTTAGAATGAGTTTGATGAACCGTAAGATGGGGACATGAGTTCTTTCGCAATGAGCCTTCCTTCATTCTTTTGGTCTTTGGCATGTATCGTTTTTCTTTACTACCCCAATCTGTCCCTTGCCTGGTATGGGAACACAAATCAGTGCGGTTCTGTGTGAGATGAAGCAGAACCCAGAGTGCCTCATCAGGGAGCCCAAGAAGAGGAGAGGACCTTCACCAAGCTCTTGGAGACCAGAGTAGGAAAGGAACAGCAATAAAGTAATGCTGGGAAGAAGGGAGCAGCTGCACTCTGTTGAGTTTAACTAAAGATTTTGATGGGAAGGCTTCAGTTTTGCTTACAGCCATGAAGTGAAGCTTACATAGAGAAAAACACTGGTTTGCTTCCACAACAACATGATCTTAGCTCACTTAGAGTAGCAGACTCATTTTTGCAACGTGGCCTTAAATTTTAACTGAAAATGATGCAGTAGCTGATATTGAGAGTTCAGTCCAAATATATTGAAAGAAAAATTCTTTATCTTGGGCAAAGGAATGAAAATGAAATATATAGTGCCATAGAAGAGATGATAAAACAAGCAGCTCAGCAGGGAGTTTGGCAAAGCAATTACTTTCTTAATGGTGGGATTTAATGAGTGTAAGAATGGCAGTCCAGGTAATTATGTTAAAATCCAAAGTAACTGAAGCACCAATGAAATGAAATTATACAGTGAAACCTTTCAGCAACTGCTACCCAGGAGAGCGGTGAACTTGGTCACCATGGAGGCTTGGACTGTTAATTAAAGATCAAACAAAGCTGTGCAGGAAGCACAGTAAACATGTTAAAAGTTGTCGCCTAAAAAAACCATATGTTAATAGAGGCGGTCTCTGTGGAGATCCTGTTTTCCCTATCAAAGCTCGTGTGTCTGTCACTAAGGAAATCACCCATTTAAAAAAAGTAGCAATGACAAAACAAACAAACAAACAACTTTTTCTAATTGCAGATTTTTTTTCCTTTATAGGATGTGATGTTTGTAGCAGACACAGCAAATGCTATCCTGAACTCCCTCCATGACAAGTCTCCCAGTGTCCGTGCCAAAGCTGCCTGGTCCCTGGGCAACCTCACAGACACTCTGATTGTCAACATGTAAGTGGAAGCACAGCCCGTCTCGGTGCCTGTATTGCTGGAGGGCAGTTAGTATCTAAAAGACAAAATCTGTGGTTGCTGTGTCAAAACCGAGTGCTTCTTTGTAACCTCTCTTTAGCCAGCGTTTCTAGTTGTGTGCAGGGCAGTGTCAGCAGTTTCCCACTGCCCTTGGTGTTGGACTCAACTGCTTGGTTTTGGGTCTTTCTTGTCATTAGTTCCAGTGCGTACACCAAGCTTACTGTTCTGGTTTTTGTGTGTCACTTTGTGTAGCTGTGTGTTCCTTGGTAACTTTACTTTCAACGTAACCCAAAGGTAGGACTGATGAATATTTAACACTTCCTCAAGTCAAAGACTGAAGGATGTCCAACCAACTGTTACATTTTTAACAGAGAAATAGTTATCATATATTCCTGCTAATGAATTGCCTCTGAGCAATTCATTGCCCTCTGTCTTTTATTACAAACTTAATGCATTGCTAACAGGCTTTCTTGCATTGATAGCTTGGTTTTAAATTAATAAACATAGTGGTCACATGTAGTAAGGTCTGCCTTACATATTAGCCTTCTAAAGAGTGAAGGTTGTTCATACGACTTTATAAAGGATTGTATCACATCTTTGAGAGTGGATTTTCTGAGCCAGTCTTTCACAGTGTGATTCTTCTACTAGGGAAACAATGGGGCAAAGTTTCCAAGAGGAATTCTCTGATCTCCTACTGTTGAAGATGTTACGGTCTGCGACCGAAGCATCCAAGGACAAAGACAAGGTATGACTTAAAGAAAGAGGGTGGAGGATCGTGGTTGCATTTCTTTATTGAAAAGGGCACTAGCTGCATGCCTGTGGGATGTTCTGCCCCAACAAACAGGGAGCTGCAGGTCAGCATCCTCCTCTCCCAGTTGATGTTTTTGTTTTCCTCTCCAGGTAAAGAGCAATGCAGTCAGGGCCCTTGGCAATCTGCTTCACTTCCTGCAGCCGTGTCACGTAGCACACCCCAGGTTTAGGGAAGCCATTGAAGAGTCTCTCCAGGCCCTTGTTTCCACTGTTGAGAGTGAGGCCACTATGAAAGTGCGCTGGAATGCTTGTTACGCACTGGGCAATGTATTTAAGAACAGTGCCTTGCCTCTTGGTGAGTAGCCTTGTCCCCCTGGCTCAGTCTTTGTACAGCAGGTTGTGGGGCTGATAAGCTCTGTTAGAAATGTGTTGCAGAAGAGGGGAGAAAGCAAACGGAGCTGAATTGTGCCGTCATATCCAAAAGTGCATCTTTCTGGGAACTCTTATCAGTGAAGTAGGTTCAGATCCTGAAAACGCTAATATGGTCATAACTGTGCTACCTTCACTTGGATGCGTCATGTTAGAAAGGAATGGGATCATAGTTGTGGATTGAAAATGGGAAAGCAAAACATTTTTTCTCTCAGGAAAACGTCAGCAGGTTAACCTGCTTTAAAACTACTTTCATAGCTCCTTATTTGCACGGGTCTAATTAGACGATACAGAACACGTAAGCCATTAAATATTTAGGAGATACAGTCACCGTTTTCTTTGCTATTTTGAGTGCCCGAAATGGGTTTGTGGTTTTGCTTTTATCGTTAGTATTTATTTAATGACAGGAGAGGCTGCTTGGACCACACAGGCGTATGGGGCGCTTTCCTCCGTGGTGAAGTCATGCAAAAATTTCAAAGTCCGCATCAAATCGGCCATGGCCCTCTCCATCCCCAGCAGGAGGGAATGCTACGGACACACAGAGCAGTTCTGCCATGTCTGGAGTGCCTTGGTGGAAGCCCTGCAGAAGAGTGAGGACACCGAGGACTTCCTGGAATTCAAGTACAGCGCCAGCCTCAGGACCCAGATCTGCCAGGCTCTGCTCCATTTGTTGAGTCTGGCGACTAACACAGACCTGCCACTCATCTGGGAAACCATAAGAGCAAATGGTGATGCCATCAAATCCTATGTTGTGCAATATATGAAATCTGGAGTAGAAGACAACGAAGCAGGAACGCACACAGACTTGTGTGAGAGAGAGAGACTATTGAGAGGAGCTATTGAACATCTGCATGGGGTAGAGAAACAGCCAGAGTGCAAAACTCGAGGGAGGGTGTCCGTTTATCTAGAAGAGATCTTGACAAACCACGTTGGTGCCACTGAGTTAACAGAAGCCTGAAGAGGAGTGAGCAGGACTTGCACTTCGATGGTGCGAAGAGAGGAAATGCGCTGCTTTCATTTATGCAGAGCATCCAAAAGAATGGTTTCCTGTTGATGCTGTCAAGCAGTTGATTTCCAACTTCAATCACTCCTTGCACCTCATTAAACAGTTCTTTATGTTCTTGTTTTCCATGAACTCTAGAAGTTGTTCTCACTTGGTTTTGTTTGTAATTGTAACGGTGTTCCCCCTTGAAAAACAAATGCCTTTTCCTTCTTGGTATGTTTTATAAATGGAGCCTGTTGTGTGAGCTCCAAGAGTGTTTTGTTACTAATGCTGCTATATTCAAAATCACTTTTGTAAAAGAGGGTTGGGGCAGAATTTTGTTTTTTTAAGCACTGCCAGTTTTGCTGCTCTGCTGTTCCTGCACTAAACCCAAACGTGCCAATATTTGAATACCAGCTCAGAGCAAACATGCTTTGCCTCTAACTGTCTGTTCCTGGTACCTCACACCTGGATCGGCCTCCCCTCCCCGCTGCCTTCGCTCCCTGTCTCCCAAGAGCTCAGCTCAGCCAGTAACTGCCGCCTGCTGTGCTGAGTGGATGGCAGCTGCGGGTCTGACTTCAAACCGGTGCCATTGCCTTTTTGTGGGACACGCTGGGATGTTCTGCGCCTCGTGGCCGTGTGCCCAGTGCTCAGGGTTTGTCCCCTTCCCCTTCCTTCAGGCTCGCTTGTTTGGTTTGTGCTGATAAGCTGCAGGTCGGGACTCTGTGACGTTGCCAGGGGCTGATCCGTGCCTTCAGGAATGAGGCAGCCCGAGTGGCTCTTGGGGAGCTCCGTGCCCCTGCTGTCCTAACCTCTGTGGGATGTTTGAACAGAGTTCAGAGCAAGCCTTTGCTGTCATAAAAGCTCTGTGGCATACAGCATTTGTCCTCTGTTCTTCCCAGCCTTGCTCTTGCCACAGGTTTCAGTGGGCCTCAAGTATTTGAGAATCCGAAACCCGTTCAGCTCAGTGCGAGCCGCGGCCCGGAGCCTCTCACTGGAAGCGCCGAGGAGAGCGGCTGCAGGAGCGGAGATCCGCCGCAGGACGAGCAGAGCCGCCCTCGGGCTCAGCCGCTACGCAGCACCCCGGGCTGCAAAGAGCGCCGTGCGGTGCGCGCTGCTCCGCTCCGTGCGCGGCCAGGGGCTGCAGCGGGCAGTCAGGGCTGGGAGCTTTGCAGGGCTGGGGGCACGGGTTTGGTTTTAGGGCCCAGCTTGGCACGTGGGAGCGCTGTGCGTCTCCTGCCCGCTCCCGACGCGGCGTTTCGCTCAGTACCCGCGGGCGGTGCGGGGCGCTGCGCTCTCGCTGTGCTCACCACGCGGGCTCCGTCCTCGCACGATGCACGCGGCGCTCCGTGCGGCGCCTCCCACACCCACCGCAGCTTTGACGGCCCCGCCGCTTTATTGCCGCGCTCACCGGCCCGCAGCTTTATGAGTTTTCCTACGAGCAGTTTCAAGGAGAAGGCGATGACCTTATCACGTGCGCCGTGATTTATGGCCGAGGCGGCCGGGGCCGTTCGCTCCCCATGCGGGATCTGCTGGAAGGCGAGGGCCGCGTTTCCGTGGGGTCAGCGCGTGGCCGAACGCTGCGGGGCTGCAGAGCGGGGCCGTCCCGTGGCGGATCCCCCCGTGGGCTCCCGCCCGGCGGCTTCAAAGCTCGGGTGTCAGCTCGGGCTGCGAACCCTCTTGGTTTTATTATTATTACGAATTGCGTTACCCGGATAAGTCACCTCGCGGCTCCCCGCCCCGCGGCATCCTCACACCGCCCTGCAGCACCTCTCCTCCCCAGCGCCACGTCCCCGTTACTTCTGCACGGCGATGCTTCTCCCGTTACCGCCCCGCTGACGGAGTGCGAGCAGCTGCGCGGCTGCACGTGGGCAGAGCTCGGGGTGCGCGGGGAGCCCTGGCACGGAGCGGCGCCTCCGCGGGCAGCGCCCGTCCCGTCCCGTCCTGTCCCGTCCCGTCCCGTCCCGTCCCTTCTCCCAATTCCCTCCCGCGGCCCCTCGGGGATCCGAAGGATTTCATCGGCCCGAACGGAAAGGACCTTTTAATCGAATTCAGCGCCCTGGAGCTCGGGGAAGGCGCGGCCCTGCGCTCGGAGGAGTCCCCGCGGCCGCGAGGTGGCACCACGGCCACGGCCCGGCCCCAGCGAGGCCACCGAGCGCGGCTCCCGGTGCGGAGAGCGCGGCTGTGCGTGCGGGTCCCGTCGGCGCGGTGCACGGAGGGGATGCGCTCGTTCCCCTCTCGGTACGCACGGCTGCCCCCGGAGGAGCCCGTGGGTGTCCCACTGGGGACGCTGGTGCTCGCGGAGCCGCCCCGGGCAGTGCGATCCCGGTGGGGCCGGAGCGACAGCGCGGCTGTTCTCCCTCGTGCCGTCGCCCTTTTGCCCCCCGTGGGCACAGACCTCTCGCTGCGGTCCGGGCGTCCCGCGGGGCGGTAGGAAGGTGCCCAGTGCGGGGTCGCCGTGCGGATACCCCTTTGGAGACGCCGCGGAGATGCGCCCCGGGGACGCCGTGGGGACGATGCTCCCGGGGACGCGGTGCTCCACGAAGCTCCCGGTCTGCGGCAACCTGCGGCCTCGCCGCTCCCCTCCTCCCCACGCGAGGAGACGGGCACGGCCGTTGGCTGCTTGGCGATGGCGCGGCGGCAGCGCAGTGCCAAGCACCGCGGCTGAGCGATGGGCAGCAGGGCAGGGGTGGCTTCCAGTGGCGGGGTCGGAGGGGAGAAGCCAATCCTCAGCCCACGGCTGCTGTCTCCCCTGTAAAAAAATGGCTCGGCGCTGTCTCGCTCCCGACCCCCGCTAATTCGGTGATTTTTAACCTGTCCGCCTCCCTCCTCTCCCTCCTGCCCCGTGCGACCTCGGGCGCTCCTCCTCGGGGCAGCTCCGGGGTCACCGCTGACGGATGGACCCCGCACCCCACGTAGGGGCCGGGGGGAGCCGGGGAAACGCGGAGCCACGTCCCTCTGTGCCACCCACACGCCGTGGCCCGCACTGCCCTGGGGGCCCCGTGTTCCGAGCCCGATGCGTCCGCCTGGATGTACCGGCACGCCTCGGCCCCACGGGGCCCCTCGATGGCACCGGCTGTGCTGGCACAGGCAGAGGCTGTGGGAGGCCAGAGCGGGACAGAGGTGGTGAGGAGCCCTGCGCTTTCTCCTTCTGAGATGGGTTTGCAGCACAAAGGGGAGGGAAAGCTGTGTGAAATGTGACATTTGCCCATCAAACCGAGTTGGCTGGTGCACAACTTGCCGCATCTCGCCTGAGCATCTCCCCGTGCTGTGCAGGAGCTGCGTGCGGTGTCACCACCGATGGGCAGATGCCGGTGACTCGGGGCCACCGGGCAATGCCACCACCCCGATGCCACGTGAAACATCCCGGCCCAAAGCCTGGGACAAAGGCGGCTTTGAGGACCCGCGGGGCCGTGCTCGGGCGGCTGCTGAAATGTGTGAAACTCGGCTCCCGTCGGGCTTCTTCCTGAAGCGGAACTGTTCTCAGAGAAACATTCCCCTCCACCGGCCCTAATGGCTTTTCTCTGTGCGCCTGCATTAATGAAGGCGAGGCCCAGCCTCATCGGAGGGAAGCCATGCAAGTAATTGCCTGAATTTTAAATTCGGGGTTATGATAGGGGAATCAAAGTCACGCTGCAGCCGCCGCGGTTCCACACCATTGAGTGCTGCAATTTTCCTCCGCTTTTTGCCCTCCCCTCCGATGGACCCCACCGTGGGCTGAGGCTGCCCCATCCCGGGCTGAGGACGCCGCGGATGGGTCTGAGTGTGGGGTGAGGCCACATCTGGTGGTGTTTGCTGGCCCTGGAAAGTCCCCCTGCACCTATCTGTGCTGTCTGCGGGCTGCTGGGCTGCACTGTCCCTTTGCCATTGCAGCTGCGCTCATCCCCACCTTCCCAATGGAACGACCAGCGGTGTGTGCCGCCATCCACGTACTGGGGTTGGAGACTCACAGATGGGGCACGAGCCAGGGGATGGCACAGATGGGGGCTGCGGGTACCCGGCTGGGGCTCCTTGCACTGCACGGAAGACCCCGCAGCCCCTCCAGCATCCCTCTGGCACCGCTGCTTTTGTTTTCCCAGAAAACAATCCCGCCTCCCGAGCTGGTTCCAGCTCACTTCACCTCCTCTTCGTCTTAAAATTAATAAAAAGTCTGTGGACAGGGGGCTGCTCAACAACGCAGAATGGCATGTGCACAATGTGCGCCCCACGAGGGGGGACAGTGCTTTGGAAAGCAAAGGTGCCTCCCTGCCCCACTCAGGTCTTGGGAATCTGGTGCACTGGGGGTGGGAGGCTGTGCCAACAGGGTGAGGACAGCAGGGCTGTGCCGATGGGATGAGGGTGGTAGTGCCATAACAGAGGGATGGGGATGGTAATGCCATACGAATGGGATGGGATGGCAGTGCCAATGGGATGAGGCCAGGCCCCGCTGTGCATGGCCATGCATAGGGAGCAGCTCTGAGCCGGGGCTCCTGTTGGGGAGCCATTTGCACAGGCTCAGACTCATGACCCCATGTTTGGGGTTTGGGCCACTGTTGTGGTGTTCTTTGTGCTGTGATTCCTCTGCAGATAGCATTGTTTGCTGTGACACGTAAGCCTGGTGACAATATGAGCGCTCTGGCACTGATTTCATTTGCACTGCTCTGAGCTCTCCTAGCTTGCCCCGGTTTCAATGTCTTTTTATAGCCCAGCAGAACTTGTTTTCCTGTACCAGTGAACCATAACCTGAGTGTGGGCTGGGAGCTGCAGGGGACACAAGCAGGGTTTGGGATGGCTGCTCGGTCACGTTCGCACCCACCATCCTTCTGAGAGACCCCACTCCTGGGGGTGCTCGGACACAACACCCCTTCTGGCTCAGCCTGTGGGGAGCCCACAGGGAGCCCCTGCGCCCTGAACAGGGGGGTCCTGGCATGAGATTGGGGGCTGTGGGTGGATGTGGGGCTGTGTGTCCCTGTGGGCAGTATAGGGGGACCCACAGTGTGCTGCCCCCCCAGAGCCCTGCAGCTCAGCAAAGGACAGGCGAGCAAAGGCGGATTATGAAAGTGTTTCTTTGCTTTGCTTTTGAGAAAGGAGAACTTCAAAGGGGCCATTTATCACCAGACAAAGAGAGTGGCGAGTTATTTGCAAAGTGTATGGAGAAGCATTCATTACTGGAGTGCAGACCGGTGCTGCAGCCGGGTGTCTCCCTGCCCACCTTGCTGCGGCCTCGCAGTGTCCCCAGCCTGTGCCCTGTCACCTCTCCTTGTCACTCCTCCATTGCAGGAGGTGCAGTGGCAGCGGGTCCCTGGCTGTGTGGCTCAGCACCGTGCTGCAGCCGCTCCCCACAGTAGCACTTGGTGCTGGGGACCCTAAGCATGCAGCTGGGAACAGGGAACCCTGGGCCGAGCACCCACCCCTGCTTTGTGCATGGCCTCAGCAAGCACTGGGGGGCAGGGGCTGGGCAGCGGGTGCACGTGGTGCCCCAGCCTGGTGTCCCTGGGCGGGTGGCACGATGGTACATGTGGCATTTCCTGGTGGCTGCCACCCGCTCTGCACCCCGCCGGGTGTGCGGGCCGGCACACAGCGCGGCACAGCTCTGCCTTTCATGTCTGAGCCTCCCGAAACCACAGCTTCCCTTCGCTGCCGCGCGGGGATCAAACACGGGTCATATTTAATAAAGGTGGGGATGGGAGAAGGCTCCATAACATTACGTCACCTCGGTGCGGGGGAGGCGGGGGTAGGGAGGGAATGCAAAAATCTCGGCGTGAGTGGGGGCAGAGGAGAAAACATCTCAGCGCGGGGACTTAATGGCCCTGTGCCGGTGGGAACGCTGTTGCCCACTGCCCGCGGGGTCAGGGCGGTGTGTCTGCATGCGCTCAGCCGTTAAATGAAACTGTAAGAAAAAATGAGAGGCAGATACAAAATGCGTGAAGGCGTCCGTGGCAGAATTCCCCCCGCGCCGTGTGAGTCACGGCAGGGTGGCCTTTGGGAGAAATCCCCTCCTGGCAGCCCCGGGCACCGAGCTCAGACCCGCAAATGCAAATGGAGACGGGGGAGTGTGGCTGTGGTCCTTCTGCCCATCCCACTCGCATGGTGCTGGGAACAAAGTCCCCACTGCCACTACTGTGCCTGTGCCCGACCCCACCGTGCTCGGGGCCTGGGGCTCACGGCAGCGAGTAGAGTGTGTTCAGCTCACAGAAGCACAGAGCTGGTGTGGGGTGGGTTGGACACGGAGGGTCGTGGTTCCCCATTCCCAGCTGCGTGCTCTCCATGTGGGAGCTCAGACCGATGCTTGGACCACGCCAGCACCATCCTGCTGGGAAACTTTGTGCTCCCATCCCACGGGGCTCCCGCTGCCCCCCAGCCGTGGTGAGCGCGGCCTTCTGCTGAAGGGAGTTAATGAGCTGTGCCCGACAGCGGTGGGAACGGGCAGCAGTGGGGCTCCTGACAGCGCTCAGAGGAGCTGGGTGTGGAGGAAGGGGGAAGAGCAATAGGGTGAGAGAGATGGACCAGAAAACAATATCCACTTCATTAGCCAGGTGGCTCCGAATGTGTGGAAATAGGACAAAGTCTAGGTCACCCACTGTGACAGAACATTATTATCATGCGATGCCATGAAGCCGTGCAAAGACCAAGTCAAAGCTCACTGGCCCACTTGAAAGGGACAGGGGAGCTGCCCTGGCCCGAGCTGTTCCCAGGCTGCGGTCCCACGCACGGCCCTGTGGCCACGACCAGCAGCAGTGCGGGGTCAGCTGCGTCTGAGCCCATGTCCCAGTGATGGGAGTGCGGCTGTCAGGGACCCAGAAGGCAGATACGTGGGTCTGAGAGCAGGGCAGAGGGAGAGCTCTTGGCCAGGCTGCTGGGAGCAGGGCTGGGTCTTAGGTTGGAGCCCTGGGGGCTTTTCTGTCCTTTCTTCTGTACACTGTGCTCATGCAAAACCTGAACCATCACACACCTGTCTGCCGGATCCCTGCCAGGCATGCAGGGAGGTTTCCTGCTCCCTCAACACACTGCCCCACATTTTCCCGGTGGGCTCAGTGAGGGCAGAGAGCCCTGCCCCAAATGGGCTCCTAAAGGGCTCAGGGTCTGCCAGGCACTGGTGGCCGTTGGGACATTTTAGGACTCCTGGAGCCCTCGAGGTGGGCAGGCAGCGATGGCTCCAGGGATGCTGTGACAGTCTGAGCCTGGGCTGAGAGTGCTGGGCATGGAGTGGCCATCTCAGAAAGCACTGCCACCCATTGCCAGGGCACGGCTGCAGGGCACCGGGCTGTGCAGGTCGCTGGGATGGGAGGTGATGGGTGAAGGGTTCGGGTATTGTATTTCCCCACGTTGTGTTCAGTGATGTGCTGGTGCCTCTTGTATCTCTCCTGCTTTGGTTTGGGTCAATTTGCTGATCTTTTGTGACTCAGTGCGTTCGCAGCAGGAGGAGAAGCTCTTTTTGTTCAGGTCCCCGATGCCTTCCGCTGCCCCCACCCCCGCGGCTACCGGGGCTCGAAGGGCACTCCGCATTCCCGAGCGGCGCTACCCCGCAGAGTCCCATTCGCCACATTGCCGCGACTCCTCCGCGGAGCGGTGCCTGACCCCGCGACGGGACCCCTCCGGGACCCCGGCTGAGGACCCTGGGACCCGGCCCCGCGCAGCCCCACGGGGTTTGTACGGCGGGGCTCAGCCCCGAGGCAGCGCCCGGCTCCGCGCTGTGCCGCTCCGAGCGGCCCCCGACGGCACTCCGCGCTCCGCGCCGGGGCCGGGCCGCTCCCCCGGAGCACCGCACCGCTCGGGGCCGGGCCGGGCCGAACCGAACCCCGCTTCGCCGCTGCCCCGAACGCTCCGCGCCGCTCCTCGGGGCCTCACGGCGGCCGCGGGCAAAGTCCGTCCCAGCGCGGCCGATAAGGGCCGGGCGGGGGCCGGGCCGCGGCGGGCGGGGACGCGGGGTTCGCTCCCGGAGGAGAGGCCCTCCCGGAGCTGATTTGCATAAGGTATAATGCCTAATGGAGGCGGTCATGGCTAGGTAGAGGGCGGCCCGCGCCCCGCACAGCCTGCCAGCCGGGGCGGAGCGGCAGGTGCCGGAGGGAGGCGGGCCGGGCCGGGCCGAGCGCGGGGAGACCCGGGACCATGGTGTCCCAGCTGAGCGCCCTGCAGCGGGAGCTCCTGGGCGCCCTGCTCAGCTCCGGGGCCACCAAGGAGGGGCTGATCCGCGCCCTGGAGGACATGGTGCCCGCCGCCGGCTTCGGCGTCAAACTGGAGAGCCTGCCGCTGTCCCCCGGCGGGCCGCCCGACGGCAAGCCCGGCTTCGTGCCGCTGGCCAACGGGCACGGCAAGGGCAAGCTGTCCGGCGACGAGGGCTCGGAGGACGGCGACGACTTCGACACGCCGCAGATTCTCCGCGAGCTGCAGGCGCTCAACACCGAGGAGGCCGTGGAGCAGCGGGCAGAAGTGGACAGGATGATCAGGTAACCGGCGGAGCGCTGCGCTCCCGCGGCCCCGTGCGCCGCTCCGGGGTTCGCTCCCGAGGAGCCCGTCCCGGCAGGGCGCTGCCGCCGCCCCCTCTCTCACACCGAGAGCGGCGCGGTGCCGGGCAGTGCCGCCGCCCCGTCGGGTGTTCGTCGCCCGCCGCGGTGGAGGGGTCAGGGGCTCACGGGCTCGCGGCCGCCCGGGGCTCGGCTCCGTCCTCCCTCCGCGCCGGGAGATAAAACATAAACTGCAGCACGTGGAGCTCGGAGTGTTATTAATTTATTTCTATAAATCATCAACAGAAAGATACACAAAGAGCCGCGATTAGGGCGAGCGGAGAGGCGGGTTATTCATTGCCGGAGTTGTAAACCAGGCGGGGAGGGGGAACGAGGAAACCCCCAAACGCGGCGGTTCGGGTCCCGTTTCGTCGCGTCCCGGGGGATGCGGCTCCGCGCCCCGCTCTGGCCGAGCCCGTTCGCTCCGTGCCGTGCGGGGCCGCGCAGAGCCGGGCCGGACCGGGGCGGGCCGTCAGGGAGCGGCGGAGCAGCCCTGCGCTCGTCGGGGGCGATTCCCCGCAACTCCCGGTGCCGGCAGCGGGGCTCTGCTCCCAACACACGGAGGCGGATTCTGCGTGGGAGATCTCGCGTGTCCCCAGCGCCGTTCGTGTCCGTCTGTGCGGCCGGGCAGCCCAGCCCAGCCCAGCGGCGTCGGCGGCAGCGATTAGGGCTCGGATGGGACCCGCGGGAGCGGACACCGCAGCGGGCCGCCATCCGCTCGCCGGGCGCTGCTGCTGTCGCACTGCCCCGCTCCCTGCCGCTGCGGCCCCGGGGGTGCGGGAGGGCTCTGCCCGAGAAGCAGTTCTCCCACAGGTGTTTCTGTGCAAAGTTTGCCTTCGGTGCAAACAAGAGCAGGCACATGTCCCTGAGGAGCCTTCTGCAAAGAGCTTCTGTTTGCTCTAAGAGAGCCCTTTGTACTTGGAGAAAGGCGGCCGGGGCAGGAGCGTCGGGAGCCGTCGATCTCTGCCCCTCCGTGCTGCTGAGCCCGCTCTGCTACCATCCCGCGACCCCCGGCTCCGCTCCGAGGCTGCCCACGCGGCCGCAGAGGTGCACGGCCCCGACCTGTGCCGCGCTGCCCCGTGGGCACCTCCGTGGGCCCCAAAGGGCTCCGCGCTGGGGGAGCTCTGACCCGCGCTGTGCCCCGCTGTGTGCGCAGGGAGATGCAGATTAGATAGATCCCCGATGGAGGGAACCGGCTTTATAATCCATCTGTATAAATTCTTGGCATTTTTCTCGGAGGATGTGGAGCGTATTTACCTGTTTCCAAGGCTGACCCAGAGGGCGACCGGGTGTGGGCCTGGGGGACAGGGATGGGCTCTGCCCCCCTCCCCCCTTCCCCGGGCAGTGCTGCCCACACTCGGGCCGTGCTAACGCGGCGCTCAGCTCGGTGCCAGCGGCCGCACGGGGCGGAGGAGGGCCGCGGGGTGAGAGCTGTGAACTGGTTTGCAGTGCCGCCCAGCACACCTGGGGCATCGCTCCTTTAATTCTTCCTCCCGATGGAGGTTTGGGGACAGAACCCCCAGATTGGTTTGTGCCGAGTTGTTGAATGGAAATGTTTTCCTCTCTGGCTTTTCAGGTTCACCAAAAAGAGAGAGGAAAAAAAAAAAAATAAAAAAAATAGAAGAGGTGAACAAACACTCAAACGTTTCATTTTGGGTCAAGTCCAAACATTTTGTTTAACATGAAACAAAATGTTTGGGTTTGGTTTCAGGCTGTTTAACCCTTCTGAATACGGTCAAGTTGATTTGTAAAGAAAATCGTTGCTCAGAAATTCAGAGCTGAAGGGTTGTTTGCAAAGCACAGGAACGGAGCGCTTTGGAAATGCTGAAGTTAGAAATTATTCACGTATTAAGGTGAAGGGAAATGTGAGGACTTTTGGACTCATTCCCACTTTGTTTGTTTGTTTGTCTGTTTTTTTCCCCAGCCCAAATACTGGGAATAAAATTCCATTTCAATTCCGAAATCACAACAGTAACCCAAAGTCACTTGTTTTGCATTTTCATGGTGTGCACTGGAGTGTTGGCTCCGGGCTCCGGCAAAGCGATGCCCTTGTGTTAGCCAGGCTGCTGTCAGGACAAACTCTGTTCCACCAACTCGTTAGGACCCAGTAATTGGTGAGCAGGATGGAGCCCAGCTCCCGCAGCAATGCACTCCTCCCGCACGGGCTCGGGGCACACGGCTCCATCCCCGCAGTGGGTACCCCTGGCTGTGGGCGCTCCTTGGGACCTGAGCAATTTTGTTTCCTTGCTGCATTTGGGACAAAAAGTAAGAAACCTTTTTGTTGGGTTTTCCCCCCTTGACAGGATGAAGGATCCAAAATAATGAATGAACTGGAAAAGCGCTTGGATGGTTATTCCAAGCATTATTTGAGTGCACGACTGTGACCAGGTTCAGGTTCCACACCGATTTCTCAGTGTTGAACCATTTCCTTTCACTCCATGTTGGTGGGTGCTGTGGGATGAGCCGTGGGGCCGGGGCACACTGTGGGTGTGTTGGCCGCCCCGTCCACCGTTGCATCATGTCTCCATTGGGAAATGCGTGCCCTGTTTTGGTTTTGGCTGCAGTTTTGTTGGTTCCCCAAACTGGTGCCAGGCATCAGATGGGCAGCAAAGTAGTGTGGATTTAAGGATGAGACAATTTGCACCTGGATTGATTCTGATGGAGTTGAATTGGAGTGTTGAAAAATACCAAAGACTGTCTGAAAATGACGATGAGGGGCTCAGCTTGGGTTGGCGCACGGGGCAGGAATCTTTGCCAGAATAGTGGATCTCCATCAATAATCGTGGGGTTCCATCATGGGAAAAGGCAACCGTGGAGCAAAGTTAACCCTCATTTTCCTCCACCCTCAGTGAGGACCCGTGGCGGGCGGCGAAGATGATCAAGGGCTACATGCAGCAGCACAACATCCCGCAGCGCGAGGTGGTGGATGTCACCGGCCTCAACCAGTCGCACCTCTCTCAGCACCTCAACAAAGGCACCCCCATGAAGACACAGAAGCGGGCTGCCCTCTACACGTGGTACGTCCGCAAGCAGCGGGAGATCCTGCGGCGTAAGTACCGGGGAGCAGGACGGGCAGGGGCCACAGCTGTGGGTGGGGGCGGAACGCCAGCTCCCCTCCGGAGGGGTTTTGTGGGTCCAAGTGATTGAGGCTGTGGGAAGAGCGGGTGAGAGCCCCTCTGGATTGCAGCAGTGCCGTGCGAGCTGCCCCGAGCCCACCAGAATGGCTGAATCTGTGCGAAGGAGATTAAGGATTGCACACAATTAGATCCATCTCCCGGCTCTCCCCCCTTTTCTTCCCCCCTTTCTGAACACACTCACCTTCTCTGCAACTACTTCCAAAAAAAAAAAAAAAAAAAAAAGAAAGAAAAGAGAGGAAAGGAAAAAAATCCTAAATCTGTGGGAAGGTCTCATAAAGCCTGAATTATTGACAGTGTGGATGGTGCTGACTGCACACCCCGAGCTGTGCTGGTGCTGCGTGCCTGGGGAGCTGCACTGCAGGAATCCCCACGGCCTGGCTTGGAGCAGTGCTTGCGTGGGGCGGGTGCTGTGCTGAGCCCCCCGGCCCCCAGCCCCAAAGGATGCAAAATCCAAAGGCAGAAAAGGGCTCAGCCCCGAGTGCCGCTGCTTTGAAGGTGCACCTGGAGATGTTAAAGCAAACAGAGCTGCTCCAGCCGTGCCCCACGCCTTCCCCTGTTGTCACAAGGGGAAAAGCCATTATAAAAAGAGGGAGAATTCCCCTGCAAAATGGAGAATAATAAAAACTCCCATTAATCTCCCTTTATGGCTGTGGTGACAGGTGCCTGGCGGACATGGGAAGGTCACCCTGGTGTGGGGCCGGGCTCCTCTGGGAGTCCCTTTGGGCACAGGGTGGGCACAGGCAGGGGTCTGTGTACCCGCTGAGCTCCTTTTGGGGGCTGTGGCCCCATCCTCATGTGCAAAATTCCTCCTGGAACAAGTGCACGCCAGCAAAGCCCAGCCATGCGTGTGCATGTACTGCATGTGCCACCCAACAACCACCTGTGCCCACCTGCCTGCGGTGCCCAGCGGGGCCGTGGGTGGGAGGGGGCCGGGGTGGGGGCCGGGGTGGGGGCCGTCTCTGCGCGTGACGGTGACTCTGAGCTCTGAGCGGCGGCTACAGGCCGGGTCACGTCTGCTCCTTTCTCTTTCAGAGTTCAACCAGACAGTCCAGGGGTGTGAAAATAGGACAGACAAAAGCAGTCAGGATCAGCTGCTGTTTCTCTTTCCAGAGTTCAATCAGCAGAACCAGGGGGCTGGCCAGCTCGACGATGCCTGCACCGAAACCCCCAGCAAGAAGATGCGCCGCAACCGCTTCAAGTGGGGGCCGGCCTCCCAGCAAATCTTGTACCAAGCCTACGACCGCCAAAAGAACCCCAGCAAGGAGGAGCGCGAGGCGCTGGTGGAGGAGTGCAACAGGTAACAGCTGCCCTGTGCCATCCTGCAGAAGCTGCACGAGATGCTGGGCTCGTGGCATGCAGTCCCAGGTTTTGGAGTGGTTTTGCTGAGCCACCTGCTGGCTTTGGGCTTAGCTCTGGGCAGCATCCAGAGCAGAGCAAGCTCTGTGCTGTGTTTGGGATGTGGTGGGGGTGCAGTGAGGATACAGCAGAGATGCAATGGGGATGCAGCTGGGATATGATGGACATGGTGAGGGGATGCAGTGAAGGTGCAGCAGGGATGCAGCAAGAGTGAAGCAGAGATACACTGGAGATGTGGCAGAGATGCAGTGGACATGCAACAGGGATGCAGAAGGGATGCAGCAGTGGTGCTGCAGCAAACTCAGAGGGAGGTGGGATGACTTTTATGGGCCTGAGTAGTTGGAAAGAGCAGGTGGGTGTTCAGGAAGGGCTGAAAGCTCCAAACCCTGTGTTGGGAGCTCCCCATCAGCACTCTTGCTCCAACGTGTCCCTTTGCATGCACAGGGCCGAGTGCCTGCAGCGAGGGGTGTCACCATCCAAGGCACATGGACTTGGCTCCAACCTGGTGACGGAGGTGCGTGTCTACAACTGGTTTGCCAACCGGCGGAAGGAGGAAGCTTTCCGCCAGAAGTTGGCTATGGACGCCTACAGCTCAGGCCAGCCCCCGCACAGCATGAACCTGCTGCTGTCCCACGGCTCCCCACACCACAACCAGCCCAGCGCCTCACCGCCCAGCAAGATGCCAGGTGAGATGGGAACGGTGATGCTGGGCAGAGGCAGTGTTGGTCGTGTTTCCGATGAAAAAAGGCATTGTGAGCTCAAGGGTCCGTGCTGTTGAGTTGTTGACCCTGTTGATACTGTTGTTGACACCATTTATGCTGCAGAAAGAGGCACTCGAGGCAGTGCATGGCCATAGTGGTGATGGCCTTGGGGAAAAGATGGTCCATGTTGCCTGTGTTGGCCAAGGGACAGCAACAAGGTTCAGCCCTTGTTGCAATTTCCCCATTGGCTGTAGGATGGGACTCCTCTCAGCAATGGAGCTTGGAGACTCTCTGCTTCCTCTGCAGGCTTGATGGGTGTAGAGAGGTGTGGACGCTGTCCCCACAGTGCCAGCCACGTGGCAGGGGCTGGATTTCCATCCCATCAAGGACAGATTGCTGGGCTGGGCATGATTGTTGGTGCAGGCTGGGCTGAGCAGGGGCGTGGATATGGCTGCTCTGCCTGATGTGGGGAGTTAGGGGTGGGGGATGTGCTGCTGGGGAACTGAAGTTGGTGAAATGAGTGGCTGTGGGCAGAGGGCTGCGCTGAGCCCCACGGTTGGGCTCTGCTCTGCCTGCAATGTGCACTGCTGGGGGATTTGAGCAGGAGATAATGCTGAGAGCAGAGCAGGGACGGTAATCAGGGAGGGCCTGGCGGCATGGGGCAAGAGGCATTGTTGGGAGAACAATCCCCATTGTGCCGCTACCTGCAATCTGCACTCCAAAGCCGCCAGCCCCAGCAAACAGGAGCGAGCACT
The DNA here is from genome assembly GCF_039878825.1 of Excalfactoria chinensis. Classification (NCBI taxonomy): domain Eukaryota; kingdom Metazoa; phylum Chordata; class Aves; order Galliformes; family Phasianidae; genus Excalfactoria; species Excalfactoria chinensis. Next base: position 7,560,917 of record NC_092843.1, on the reverse strand, counting down.
TTGTGGCGGGCGGTGAGGGGTCAGCACGGGGCCGCAGGCTGCAGGCAGTGTGCCCTGACCATCCCGGTCCCCCCCTTGGGGATGACACCCCAATACCAGGACAGGGAGATACAAAGCAACTGCTTCCCAAAAATTCTCCTACCTGGCTCGTTGCAAGCCCCAGCCTCATTACAAAGGGGAATTAATAGAAGATGCCCAGGGAGTACCGTGGGGAGGGCTTGGAGATGGGGATGGAGCTGTCCTGGGCACCACAAACCCCATGGTGAGATGATGGGGTGGGAGGGCATGGAGATGCCGATGGACGTAAAGCATATCACCCAATGGTGTGGGGACACTGTGGGCACTGGGGACACTGGGGGCACTGGGGACAACAGGGCCGGCAGCCTGACTCATGGTGCAGCTCTCCCTGCAGGGCTGGCCCACAGTGACCAAAATGTGACCCTGCCCCAGGAATGCCCCACACAATGGCGGGGACGGGGTGGACGTTTGCCCTCCTGTCACCGGCTGATTGCTTACAAGGTGCCCTACAAGCACATTGTCAGCAAAATCAGCTGTTTTCTGTGTTGGCCGCCAGGCTTTACAATACCGCACCAGCATGCAGCCCCGCGTTGTCATGGCGTTGTCCCCACCGTGCATGCTTAATTGACAATTAAGCTGGGGCTTTGAACGAACCCCACTGCCTTTGATGTGGCCCCGTCTCTCCAGCGCACTTGCAGGCACCCCGCGAGAGCCTTTGTTTTCTTCTATTAGGGGACGGCAATTATTGGAACCGCAGGCATTTATCTCGAGGCTGTGGGGCCGTTAAGCCCCAACCTTTATTTTCCCGTTGGAGCATTGGCCAGCAGGAGCCAGCCGTGGCTATAGGGCCGCTGACAGCCCATTCGTGGGGGCTTTGAGCTGGGCAGGAGTGATGGCCACGGAGGGGTCAGGAGGGCTCAGCCACCGGAATTCTGTGCTGGTGTGCATCTCCTTACTGAGGAGCAGGAGATGGGCACAGTGAAGGCTGCGCGAGTGGCGAGGGGCTGGTTTAGGGCTGAGGGGCTGGGATGGAGCTCAGCCTGCATTGGGATCCATCAGATGCAGTGGTATTTTGGGACTGCAAGTCTTCAAAATGCCACCAGCTCCTCTGAGAGATGCTGACCCCATCCGTGCTGGGATTTGACCTGTCCTTGCACTGTGCGCGGCGGTGTCTGGAGCCCTCAATGCCTTTAAGAGCTTAATGATGGCGCTGGGACACTGCCCGCACCCTGCTGCCTGCACAGCCCCCCAGGGAAGGAAATTATGGAGCTGAGTATGGCTCAGAGCAGGCATCGCCCCTTGGTCGGGATGGGGACGGTGCTTGGTGAGAAGGCAAGATGATGGCTGGGGGCAGAGGGAGGGCTGTAAAACCGAGCATCCCAGGCGGCCCCTCAGTGCAGGGTTTTTAACTGTTTGGAGGTAAATACTCCAAGCCTTTCTATCTCGGAGGTGTCTCAGATTCCGGACTTTTCCCTTCCTATAGGGGATTATCAGAGATCTCGGTTCCCTGTTTGATTTGAAGGTCACTCGGGGCTTTATCTCATTCCTCGGTGCCATGCGGCAGACTCTGGCTTATGCCATTTTTATCTTCAAGAGCCTCGGGGACAATCAGTGCTGATGAGATTAGGGACGCGCCCCCCCCACCCCACCCCGCTCCCCGCATACAAAGGGCCCCGCAACGCCCCAGCCCCACTTGGACAGACAGCACTGCGAACACTGGAGTGACCCTTTGTGTGTGCACAGCCATAGGAGCATGCGGCATTTTGCACTATTTGTATGTATTTTAGATATCTCTACAGCCACACAGAAAAATATACAAACTCAGCTCCACGCCCCGAGATTCTCCCTAAACTGAAAGGGCAATTTGGGTGACTTTACTTTCTTCAAGAAGAGCCTGCTAATAACTCCCTGGTCCAGAGGTACGTCGCCTTCTATCTGGATCCTGCAGGCTGTTCTCTGATAGCTCGGGCTGTGCAGGTTCTGATTGCAGACCCGGTGCCAGCCGTTGTCAGATTTTACTGTTGCGCTCATTGTGCGGCTCTGTGGGTACAGTGTGCTGTTAGGAGCTTTTCCTGCTTTTATGGGGGGTAATTAGGACTTTATGGCAGCAGCAGAATGGGAGGGTCCAGTCCCAATAAACAGCTTTATAATGGACATAAACTCCGCACCTCGGTAACGTAGCAAGATTAACACTTTAGGGACAATTTGAGTGGCAGCCCCAAAAATGGCCTCAGGTGGGAGTGCAGCCAGGTGTGAGCACTGCAGCTGGCAGTGTCCTGGGATGCTCCATGGGATGCTCCGTGGCATGCACTGCTCTCAGGATGGGCTCCAGAAAGCCCAGGGTGCTGGCTGCAGGGCTGGGACACGGGGTTAAGGCTATGGCAGCCGGAGCCTGCAGCTTGTCTGGAGCCGTAGGGAAGCAGTAAAGCATTTCATGGGCTGTGCAGCTCGGGGACCAAACAATAGCCACGTCCCATAAACAGACTTTTATACTATGGCTGTAGCTCCAGTTGGAAACAAACTCTTTAAGGGCGCAGGCTCGGCGGACAGACTCATTGCTGGGGCTGGATGGGGAGAGGCCAAGGAGGAATAAATCTCGTGCTGGGACTGCGTCACGCTGTGGAAGCACAAGAGAGTGGCGGCAGAACAATCGTGCCTGGCTCTGCAAGGCTGCCTGCCCTGCTATGCCATAAAGCTGAGCTCGGGTGGCCACAGAGCCCCTGGGAGGGAACCACTGTGCCCAGGGTGGGCAGTGTGAGCCGGGAGGTGGGGAGAAGCCAGTCCTGGGGGCACGGCTGGCACAGGCAAGAAAATGGGGCCAGCGATGGCATCTCATGCCTGGAGGCTGTTCCAGCACTATGGCTGCAACTCTCCATCTCCCATGTGGGTGCTTTGATGGGGAGAGGGTGGGAGCTCAGTGGGGATGGGGTACAGGGCGGGATGGCACCTCCATCATGTGGGAGCACTGGTAGAAACGGCAGTAGCAACAGCATGAAGCTCTCACTGTTAACAATGCAATGTGCCATAATCCATGCCAAAATGGAAGGCAGATAATCCCACACACATCCTGATCCAGGAACAGAAAAAAAAGCCAAGGTAAAGAGGTTGAGGCTTCCCAAAGGCCCACAGGGCACATGGGGAAACCCTTTCCCTGCCCCGCAAATGGAAGTGGCCACAGCCCCATGTGTCACCGACCTACACCGGTCCCCTCCAACTCAAATGATTCTCTCACTGTATGACTCTATGATCACACCCACAGCTGTGCCTGGGAACCTCATGCCTTGGCCCCCAGGGTACCCGGACATGCCAGCCCTGGTTGTCTTTCTCAGATGGTTACAGCCTCGCTCTTAGGACTGCAGAGAAATGTGTGAAGATCAGCTTTTAACATCTGCTTCTTAAAGTCCAATTCGTAATGCTGGGAATCTTGGCTGAAATGGGTAGAGTGTGATCTGGGACTTAATTCTTTTTTTTTCTTACTGAAAGCCTCACAGAGTCCAAAAGAGAGTGAAGATTGCCCTGGTAGGTAGCAGACATTGGTGTCCGTCCCACTGAAACACCGCAGACTGTTGTTCTTAAGAGTAACATCTCATTTAGTCCCATGTTTTTCATAACCGCTTCCAGTTTCATAGCCAACCCGATCGCTGTTCCATGGGCTCAGGAACTGCTGTTTAATCTCCTGCCTGTGCTCCTCATCTGTCTTTAAGACCACTGAGAAGAAAGGGCTTTCTTTTTTAATCTCTGCTCCTACTGTTTGAATAGTGCTGCAGCGTCTCAGACCGGCAGCGGCTGAAGCACACTTTGCACGAGGCCGGGACCGCAGGGAAGAATGTGGTGACAGTGCCCTGGTTGAGTAATGTTTACCCGGCCGTCCACTCGTACCGGCAAATATCCACCTGCCAGAGGACATTCTTGTATTATCAGGGATAAAGGGGTTTGCTGGGAAATGATCAGGAACCAGACAGTGCGGGGAGATTCCTATCTGAGGGACATGTTTGGCCAGCTGATGTTTGGAAAATTTGGAGGTGATTAAAATGACTTTTGTGCTTTTGGTGGAGGCAGCGGGGAGCCTGCTGTACGTTCAGTCATTTTGGAGCAAAGCTTCCAGATCCGAGCTATGTCTTATTTTTTCTTTCTGGACTCAGGTTTTATGGCAGCCCTCAGAGCATCCTTGTGGAACTGGAGCTTGGGCAGCACTGGCACCTCCTGGCCAAGGCTCGGTGCAGGCTCAGGGCTCCAGTGGGACTCTTGGTGCCTGGAGCCCCAAAGACCCAGACCCCCAGCTCGGGTCATTCTGGGGAGGGCCCCAGCACATAGGTGATGCTCCCATGGGTTGTGTTCCCAGGAGGGATCTCAGGCCTCCACTTCGATCCCCGGGAGTTCAGTGACCCCAGTGCTGGCTGCCTGTAACAAATGGCTTCTTGCCGGGGCAGCCCTGTAAAAGGTGCTTTTGTTTCCAGTGGGTTTCCCTCGGTTAATTATTTGTGATCTGTAGATGCCTTTCCATGACACATGGCTGATCATATGGTTATCAGTATGGGGCTATTTAGCCAAATTAAATATATTTGTATTGAAGATCCGTGCTCAAGCCAGATTTCTCTCTTCACCTGGGTGGTGGCAGGCTGTGGTGTGGTTGAGCTTGGCCATCGTGCCTGCCATCACCGTGTCCTCCCACTGTGTTAATCACACGCGTGTCAGGAGTGGAGAGAGTGCCTGCAGGCTGTGTCCATTCCCACTGCGGTTTTCATAGAATCACAGAATCATTGAGGTTGGAAAAGACCTCTACGATCATCCAGTCCAACTGCCAGCCCATCCTCCCATGCCCACTGACCACATCGTGTTCTTCAGGGGTCCGGTACGGCCAGGGGGCGAGCAGCGAGGCGGCATCCTCCGGGGCCATCAGCCACCACGGCAGCGGTGCCATGGTCACCACCAGCCAGGCGGTCCTGCAGCAGGTCTCCCCAGCCAGCTTGGACCCGGGCCACGGTTTGCTCTCTCCCGACGGTAAAATGGTGAGTACACCTGGCCTATTGTGGCGGCGGCGCTGATAAGATAAGAGGGCCCAGCGGGCAAAGCAAACACGCTTTCCCCGGGTTTCACACGCGGCCCGTGCTGAACAATGGGGCATTGTGGGGGTGTGGGCGCTCGCCTGTCCCCACCGCCCGCCTCAAAGGCGGCCCCACAGCCCCGGCGTGTTCCCCAAGTGCGGCCCATAAACCTGACAGAGCCCGCTCCGCTTTTATTGATTGCATGCCTTGTGAATTGAATGCGCGCTGGGTGGATCACTGTTTGCTTTCCCCTGCCGATGACATGGGCATTGATAAAGCTCTCATTCATTGCTTTTTCTTAAGCCCTCCTCAGTTCTGAGCTTCTCTGGGAAGCACTTTGCTCCCAGCTCTGCCCCCAGTGTGCTGTGGCTGTGCTGGGTTATGCTGCCTGCAGTGCCCAAAGTGCTCCTGGCTGAGCATGGAGCAGAAATGTGCAGGAGGAGGACAGGATGGGATGGGGTGAGATGGGATGGAATGAGACGGGATGGAATGGAATGGGACGGGATGGGATGGAAGTGAGTATGGCACTCCATGAAGCAGCTGGCACAGCATCACCGTGTGGCTGGTCTGGCCACTCGGCAGCTCTTCCGGGAGGAGGTTTTCCTGCTGAAAGTGAAAGTCACACATGGCTCTTGGCACAGGTTTTCACTTCCATTTTCTTAGGACAATCCCTCAGGGCCAATAGCTGCAGGTCCCCACAAGCCTGGCAGCTGCACATGGGCAAGCTGCATGCTCCTTCCCACAGCTGGAGTGCTTTTGCCCCCCATTTCCCTGCTTTGCTTTCCCTTCTGCCTGCCTCTCACTCATGGGGTCTCCTTGTAGCCCCCTGATCTCAAGCATTGCTCCAGGATAGTTGAGTGTTCTCAGCCATGCAGGGGAGCCATCACAGAGCAACCCCAAGCCCCCTGGCACTCTCCCTCGCTGCACACCCTGCACGCACCCATTTCTCCCTCTGGGTGTGTTGAACCTGTAACCCTGAGCCTTGAAGTCATAAAATGAGTCACGAAGGAAGGCAGCAGCAGGCACAGACAGTGTGGGGCGGGGGACGGGAGGACAAAGCGCTGCCATGAGCTCAGCAGCACAGCAATCTCAGTGCACCCTTTGTGGTTCCTTTAATGGGCATAGGAGCCCCCAGGAAGGGGATGTTTTCAGTGCATGGCAGGGAGCTGCTCAGAGATGCAGAGGGTTAAAGCAGTGTGCTAAAGGCACCTGCAGGCTGCAGCAGCACTGCTGAGCTCTCCATTGCACAGCGCCGTCTGGGGCTGCTCTGCTCCAGCAGCACGCAGCTCTGCCAGCTTATCTCTGATCTTTAAGCAAGGCTAGCTAGTGCTTGCAAGTTATTTAATGAAAATATGCTGTAGGCTGTGGTTTCTAGTAGGTAAACATGTGCCTTTAATTCCCCACATGAAACCAAAAGCTGCCAAGGAAATTGCTGCATCTGAAGGCAATTGGTTTTTTGGGGGAGGAGGAGCGCTGTGGAGATGATGTTATACTCCGTGCTGCTGCTGTGCTGTTCCTGTAGTCCCAGATTGTTCGGTGCTTGGTGGGGTCTTTCCCAGTCCTGCTATTTCTGATTGATCCCATTTGGGAGCAGTGTTTTTGCCCAGTTCTCCCCAAAACGTGCCATGCCACAGGCGAGCAGCATGCGCTTGCCACGAGCTGCCTGCACCACACTGCACTGCGGCGTGGCCTGGCCTTGAAGAAACTTTCAAAGTGGAAAGTACTGGATAAGGAAACATGAGTCACTCCTGTGCTCTGGAATTTATTGATGCCTTTGTTTCGATTGCAATGAGGCTATCTCAGGCTCACATAGGCAGAATAAACAAGGACCGAGTGTCCAGAAGTGTCACACAGCCCAAAGGATGGCTTCAAAATCTGCTCAGTGCAGGAGGTGTCACAGAGGGGTGAGTGTGCAGCAGGTCAATAATGCAGAATTAACCAGGCACTGCCAGAGTCCTGCTACCCCCACGGCTGTCCCAGCACACCCCCAGTGCCTCTGCATGTGTCCAATGGTTGCACACCAGGAGCTGCCTTTGGCCACGTGCACCAGCCTCTACCAACACTGCCATCTGTGTGGTGCAGCTGCAGCCCCTCAACTGGAATTTGTTTCATAAAAGTGATGACTAAGATCACTCTGAGGCCTTTTTTTTTGAATCTGCTTTGCCTTCTTTTTTATGCTTTTCCAAGTTTGTATTTCTCACTTTCCCCTACATCTGTGACAGGTGGAAGTTAATAAGTGTGAGAGTCCTTGGTTGTCCCCAGCAGCAGGAATGCGGACCTGGGGAGCAAATGGCAACTGCGTGGGACACGTCCTGTCCCCGGCGCTGTGCTCTGCTGGAGCTCTGGCAGCTGCTTCCAGGAAGGCTTCACACTGCTGCAGCTTTGCTATTTATTAACATGATAGTGCTTCCAGCCAGGGTCTGCAGCCCACGGGTGCTCCACTGGAAGGTGCCAGTGTGGGTGCAGCTTGTCACCTCCTGGGGGACTTTTTCTGTTCCCTCTGTTGCTGGTTTTGGTGATGGTTGTGGCTGGGAGCCAGCGCCGTGTGCCTGATGGCTGCTGTCTGCTTTGCTCCCTGCAGATCTCTGTGTCAGGTGGTGGGCTGCCGCCGGTGAGCACCCTGACCAACATCCACAGCCTGTCCCACCACAACCCACAGCAGTCCCAGAACCTCATCATGACGCCGCTCTCAGGAGTCATGGCTATTGCACAGAGTAAGTGTGAAATGGGGGGCACATCCGGACCCCAATCTCTGGACCCATTCAGATCCCAGCCCCATTGCTGACACCCTGCTGCGCTCTCTCCCTTTTCCCAGGTCTGAACACCTCGCAGGCGCAGAGCGTCCCTGTCATCAACAGTGTGGCCGGCAGCTTGGCAGCCCTGCAGCCAGTGCAGTTCTCGCAGCAGCTGCACAGCCCACACCAGCAGCCACTCATGCAGCAGTCACCCAGCCACATGGCCCAGCAGCCCTTCATGGCCACGGTCACCCAGCTGCAGAACTCGCACAGTAAGGGGCCTAGCACTTGGGAAATTAACTCCTATGGGAAAGTGACTTCTGCTCTGCTGCCGTGCCACCCATGGTGCTCTCTGTCTGGCTTTGTGCAAGGATTTTTTTTTCCCTGTGGGTTATTATTGTCACATATTGCTTACTGCTCTTGCCTTGGCCACCACTGGCCCTAGTGGTCAGAAAAAGCAAGAGCTTCCCCTCCATGCCAGAGGCACATGGTGGTTTTCTTCCATTTCTTTTATTGTATTCCTGTCTGCACTATATCCATCCCCACACCTATGTGCGTAGCATACTGTCTGCCTGCCTTGCTCCTGCACAAAGGCTGTGGCTGACATTGTTTTTCTCTCCACAGTGTATGCACACAAGCAGGAGCCCCCCCAGTATTCCCACACCTCCCGCTTCCCCTCAGCGATGGTGGTGACAGACACCAGCAGCATCAGCACGCTCACCAACATGTCTTCCAGCAAGCAGGTAATGGCTGGGCACTGGCAGCAGGATTGAGGTGCGGTGGGGTAATTTGGGGTGTTTGCCCCATAGGTCCTGATAGGGACAAGCCCTTCAGCACTGGAAACCTAGCCCAGCCCCTCCATGGGTTCTGAAAAGCCTGTTCATGGATGGCAGCCACACTGGGAACTGGGCAGTGAGTGGCTGTGCTGGATGCTGAGTGTCGGGGTTTGGCCAAGCACTGTGCAGTGAGCAGCTCTGGTCCCTTCATGGATGGTGAGCAGTGCTGGGGCGGCTCTGCAGATGGTGTGGTGGCCTCGACCTCAACCTTTATCTGCCCCACGTCGGCGTAAGACATATCCCAGCTCGAATCAGGTGCACAAGGCCTTGCTCAGACAATAGCCCCTTTCTAAATGCCAGCTCTGGGGACTGTGGGAAATATGCGGCCCTTATTGATTGCTAGATAAATACGAGAGAGCCTTGAACTTGTATCCAGATAAACTCTCTTACCAACCTTAGACAGCAGAGGGGAAAAAAAATGTCTGCAATGACCACAGAGTAAATACGGCGCGGGATTGCTGTGGGACTTCCGCACGGATGCCTGGCACTGTGTTGCTGGGGGGCAAGGCAGGGGCTGGGGCTGGGTGGGAATGGCGGAGGCCCTGGGACTGAGCCATGGGGGAAGGCAAAGCATTCAGCTTGGCCCATCTCAGCTCATTTTGGGCTCCCTCTGCTCTGTGCCCGGCGGTGCGGGAGCGTTCAGGCGCAGCCGAGCTCTCAGGAGCGCCATTTCCTCCGCACAGCTTTATCGGCCCATCTGCTGTGCGCTCAGCCCGAACTGCTCCTGATTAATTGTGCTCTCCTGCCACGGGCTGGCTTTGATGCCGGCTTGCCAAAATGAGCCCGGCACACACAGGAAATGTCCCTCTTGTGGGAATAGCAGCCATCCCTGCCACGGGGCTGCAGCCTGCAGGCCCCACACTCGGCCTGCCCTGACATGGCGCTGCCCGGGGTGGGCAGTGCTCCCTTTCCTTCCCCCATTGTGCTTTAATTGAAGCAGAGAAGAAGGAGATGTGGCTGTTGGTTGGGGCTGGAAGGGGCATGCAGCTCTCGGTTCTTCTGACAATGCTTGAGGCCGAGCCACCATGTTTATTACGTTAGCAAACACCTGATAGCTGTGGCCCGTCCCTAATGACATGTCACGGGAGGCTCCTGGCGTCTCCTTATCTCTGTGTTACGATGTTTGCTGTGCGCTCCAGCCCACAAGGTCACCCCGGCTGCCAGCCCCCACCCCAGCGGTGATCAGGGGACCCTGGGGGGGGCTGGGGTTGGAGCTGTGGCAGCATTGATGGAGCCGCAGGGTCCAGCCTGTCCATCTTGGAGGTGGCAGCAGCACTGGGGACAGCCACTGCTGTCCAGCCAACCAGCACAAACTCATTGGAACAATCCCTGCAATAGGCCCTTTTTTATTAAAAAAAATAACAAATATCATTTTTGTAGGGTTGCAATATCTGGCTCAGAAAGTTCTTTCCTTCTGGCAGTGCAGAGGGCTTAGGACTTGGGGTGTGGGAGGAGATGACCTGGGGAGCCCCGGCCCACCCGGCCCACTGCTCACCACGCTGCTCTCTCCCTCCCCAGTGTCCCCTGCAAGCCTGGTGATGCTCCACACCTCGCTGCCTTTGCACATAGCAACGGGAACTTATTTTCCACAACATCCCGCTGGTGACCCGCACGTCGAGCTGGAGCGAAGCTCAGTGTCGCAGCGAGGAGCTCATTACCCCAACATGTGGCCGCAGCCTCGCAACCCCACGCCGGGGACCAGCCCGAACCCGAACCACGGGACCGCGCCTCTCCTCCCCTCCACGCAGTATTTCCGAGACGTGTCCTGAGGATTGTTTCTTTCCTAAGTATTTGCCTTCCAAGAGGCCATTGGCTCTCCCGAGGAAATAGGAACAAGCTGTACTGGGATGTGGCAGAAGATGGATCGTATTTAAGTTATACTCCTCCACCCGACGGACTGAGAGGGACCCGGGTCTGTTACTTGGCTTTTGGAAGGAGGAATCTCGTGCTGTTGAACTGAGCCAGTTAAGCTGTAAATATAGGTACAGTCTGCTCCACCTTCACCCATCCCCACTCCTATACATAGAGATTTATATAAAAGAAGTAATTTTTGTCCAATTGATGTAAACTATTGTAATTAAGTGCAATTCCCCCATCTGTATATATTGTTCCTGCATTTCTTCTCTCTCTCAGTCTTATTTTTTTTAATTTTTGGTAAAGGTCAGAGCTCTGCACGGTTTTGGTTTTGTATTTTCTTTCTTCCCTTAATGGAGCTAATTAACAAAGAAAACCCTGTGCCTACGCAGAGGCACCAGCACCACTCCCTGCCCCGCACAGGGACAGGCACCAAGCTGAGCCCCAGCAGCTGGGAGACACAAGGAGCTCAGAGGACTCTCCTGTGTTTGAGGACATAGAATAGGGCTGCCGTGGGGTGGACCACTCTGCAGCCAATATACGTCCCAGCCTGGCACCCACTGGGGACACTGCTGTGCACTGCCAGAGCCTTGCCCTGTCTGACTTCCCAAAGCTGTGAAAGGCATCGTCTCACCTGCCATGAGACATGAGCTCCTCCATACCCACATCCCTTTGGAAATGGATTTAATGCTCCTCAGCTGTTTAAATTTTTCTTAAACTTTGTCACGTGTGCCAAATGCTGAGAGTGCTTTAAAGAGGTGGAGAGCAGTGGAGGTGCCTGCCGACAGTCAGCCACTGCTCAGAACACTGGATGCTTTTTCTGGGGCAAGAAATGCTATTTTATGGTATATCTGTACAATAACCATTGTCAGGACTGATAGGAGCAACCCTGTGGGGAATAAGTCATCATGAATCAGAGACTGATATTCAAATTACATTTAATTTAATGTACACCTTAATTAAAAAACATTTTTTCAGACTCGTTGCTGCCATGTGATCTATGACTCCTGCTGCAGCTGAGAGCACTGTTGGGGCACAGCAGGGATGTGAGGCTCAGGGGGCTTCATCTGTTCCATGTGGATGCTGAGGGAAGGGCTTTCAGAGCATTGATCTGGTGTTCACATTTAGGGCCAGAGCAGGACACCCCAATCAAAGCCCTCCTATGTAGTTTCTGTGATTTTTTACTGCCCTAGACAAAAAGTGGAAGAGGATGGGAGGCATGAAGACTACTCCCTTCCCCGGAGACTCAGAAGCATCATGTTCTGTTAGCAAAGTCTGGGAGAAAAGATGCCTGCTTGAAGCAGAGAGATCCGCTGCCCCTCCCTGCTCAGCAATGCCCTTTCAGTGCAGCTCAGCCTTCTCAGTCAGCTCAGATTCTGCTCTCAGACACTGCTTGGGCTCAGTTCCCAGCAGGTCGGGGTGGGAACAGTTTGGATTGTCTTGCTATTTGCCTCCTGAGGTGCTCTCCCTCCCTCAAGGTGGAGGGGTGAATGTTCCCCAGCCGGTGCACATCCAGTGTCAGGCTGACTTTGTCCCACAGAAGAATGGGTAACCCAATGAGAAGGAAGGAGGGAAATAGGCACTACATAATCTGTAGTACCTGAGCTGATGCTCCATGAAGAGCAGTGTTGTTTTGAGTATCATTTCTGCATCCTCTTTGTGACTGACATGGAGTGAGAGGAATAGGGTTTGGGGTGCAAGAGTGATGTGTAAAGCATTGCTTGCGAAGTGGCACGTTATCAGCACTGCTCTCCAGAATGCCACACAAAGAAGGTGAGTGCAAACCCTGGGGAGGTTCAGCCCCATGGGAGAAGGTCTGGGAGGTCAGGGGAGGGCCTGAACCCAAGGGAAATGGACACAGGACACATCTGAACAAAGGCATGGATAGAGAAGGCAGCAAGCATGGAGCAAAGAGGGTGTGATAAAGAAGGCAGGGCAAAACTGATAATATGAACAGAACTAACAATTAAGAAGGGGAAGTGTTTACCCAAGAGGTGTGAATGCATGAAGCTGCCAAAAGGCTACTTGTGTACTGTCAGCTCTGGGTACCAGAGGAGGCCTGGAGGAAGAAAGTGCATCTGCTTGCTTCTTTTGCTAATGGGCATTTTGTGTCTGGTGATGCAGTTGTGATACAGCGGAGACACCTGGCAGGAACATGAGAAAGCCCGTTTATGACCAATACAGTTTTACAAGGCTGAGTGATAATTCCACAGTTCAAAGACATTTTGCAGGGGAATTCCTGCACATGAGGATCCATGGGCTGTCACGAGGCTTTAAAGGACCGCCTTTATATCTATAACAACTGCCATCTCTTTCTTGGCAAAGTCATATCACTGCATTTAACTTAGGGTGCAGAAGTGGGTACAAAGGAAACCTCCTGGATCCTAGCATTACCAAAATGGCCTCTGGATGGACAGTGGAATACAGACAAGCAATTTCAGCAGTGTCAGAGCTGCTGCTTGTTGCATGTGTAGTAGTAACACCAAGTTGCACAAGAATGCCCAGCTTCAAACATGCACTCTGGGTGGGTTTGGTTGGGCTGGAGCTTACTCAGCACACAGGTTTGTGCTGTGCTGAAGGGCTCAGCAGGGCTGGGGTGGAGTTCTGACCCAGGCAGTTATTTTTCCAGCCCAGGGGTCAAACTTACAAGTCAAAAACCTTGCACAGACACCACAGAGCTGTCCCAGCCTGGTGTTCATATTCATACAGAGATGTACAAATCACAAACCTCAGTTTTATCTTCTCATTCCAGGAACTTTGATTTTCCTCGTATATCCAGCAAAATTAATTCCCCTTTCTGTAATTAATATGCTGCTTCAAATGAGTTCTTAATTACAGATAAATCACGAATCCACACACTCAACTGTTATGCTTTTCAAGTAATAAAAGAGATCATTTGTCTTCCTCAGATGAACAGAGACCAACTAGCACACCATTTCCCCTTCTGTGAAGAATTCATTTGCCTTAGAAAGAAAGCCTTTAAAAAAAACATTGCAAGGATTTCTTGAATAGGGGATCAAAGCTCTCACACTGCTGGAAACCATTTTTGCTAAATAAGATGGGAGAAAAAAAAAAGTAAAAGTTTTTTGGTAGCGATTGGGATAACAGCACCCTCGGGAGGGACAAGGACGTGGGGTCAAGAAGTTGTGACCAGGTTAGCAACACAGGGAACAGAAGGAGGGGACAAAAGAACAGAAAGTGGAAATGGACAGATGAATGAGGAAGCGTGTTCCTTTGCCGAAAGAGAATAGATGTGACATCAATTCATACTGGGAGCTGGAGGACCAGGGCCTGTTAATGGATTGAGGGACACAGCAGGGATCAGAGGTCATGAGTGCGCTCAGCCAGGCTAATTGACTGTTATGTGCATATTAGTGATGATAATTTAGTAGGATAGTGGGATGTGGGGAGCAGATATGCAGAATTGCCACTGATGAATACGGTCCTGCTCTACATGGGCTAAAAAAGCATACTAAATTTAAAAAAACAAAAGATACTGGCTTTCCTTGGGAGGGGATCCCACAGCTATAGGTGAACATCCCTGCTCTGACTGTGCATGAACTAAATCCGTTCACTACATTTGCTTTGCAGTTGTGCAGGTTTTTACCTCAGCCCCACCTGTGGGATGTGGCCCTGACTAATGTTGAGGGGAAATGCCCAGCAGACCCATGGGGTCCCAGCTCAGCTCCCTGCCAGCAGCTTCAGGCTGCCTATGCTCCCATCCTACAGCAGCCTCATGCATGAGATGGACATGGGATCACTTTTGGGAGTCAGGTGCAGCTTTGAGCTGAGTTTTGTGGAACTAAGACCCAGCCCAGCAAGCTCCCCTAAGATAGGACTGCCTTGCTACATGAAGCTGTAGGAGTGCATAAACCCTCAAATCATTTCAGGGCTGAGCACCCCATGCACCCCACACATATCCTGTAAAACCTTCGCTGGTCATCCGCTGTCAGCACTGACTTGGAAATTAGTGTTGATAGAGAAGCATCAGGGAAGCAGAGCTAAACCTGATGCTTTCACAAGAGCAGTTTTGCTTTGCATTCATTCAGGTTGTTTCAATTTCACATTTTCAATTTCTCCTTTTCTGCACCAGCAGGAGGGAGCAAGCTCCAGTTCTGCTCCCTCTGACGTCCTACCTCAGAGCAGAGCTCCTTTGCCTGGCCACAAAGGCACTTCCCAGCCAATTGATGAAGAGAGTATTTCCCATTTCCTTGCTCTTGAATCTGCTGACAGCATCTCTTGGGGAGTGATGGATACTGGAGATGATTTATAGATCTTTGTTAAACAAATTCCTCCACATTCTTCCTTGTCCTCACACAGCAACCATCAGCCACCTCTCCCAGCAGAAAAGCAAGAGCTTCAGCCTGGGGTCAGCATGAAGGATGCTCCTTTGGGTCTCTCCTGCACTGCTTCACTCACTGTGAGCACAGCAGCAGCTGCAAGTGGGGATGGATGCCAAGGAGGGACCCAGTGGTGTGCTGTACCCACCCACTCATGGTTTCTGTGCAGCTGCTTTCATCCCTCTGCTGAGAAGTCAAAAGGTTGACCAAAAAAATAGTGTTATAAATCAGGCAGATACGGGCTGTGGGGAGGATCTTGCTAATGCAATTTTTCATCTCAAAGCTTGTAATTAAAGTAATGAATGTTACAGGAGGAACAACTATTGCCTGGATGTTCTGGGGTTCTCAGACTTCAGTGATGTAAATGTTTGGCCCTTGAGAATTTTATTATGTGAAATGGTTTTTGTAAAGCATTCTGTTGCTTAATGGTATTTGCTTGTTCTACCTCAAGCACAAAAGGAAAGATATCCGTATCATTTGATCTGATACAGAGTACAAGGAGACTTACCTTTACTGCTGTGTCTTGTGGCTTATCATAATGAAGAATTACATTAATTAGACAAGTTCTGATTTTTCTCTGATTGCCCTGAACAGCAAAGCCAGTTGCTCTGCTGCTCCTGTTTTGCTTCTAAAATAATTTCTCTAAGCACAGTTGCACATACATGACGTGGAACTACATCACTGTACATCAAAGATTAAACAAACTCTGTCTGTGCCTGACTTTGAGCTAGGTATCACTGGAACTGCTGCTCTGCTTCATGCCAAATGCATGTGGGAATGTAAGTCGGTGTGAGTCTTAAGACCAAGAGCACAGCACAATATTCCTGGCTGCAACGGATTTGACTCAGACCAAGAGAAAACATGCTCAGCCTTTCCCGCAGCAAGGCAGAGCCACTTGTTGCAGATCACAAAGGGCCTTCCTAGACAACTGATGAAGAGAATGTAAAACCAGAGATGATCCTGACAATGAGAAGATGAGAACTAATAAGCTGCCGGATTTCCTCCCCAGAAATACACAGGGCCCAAGTTTGCAGCTCTGAGAGCAGTGTTAGTGCCCAGCGGACCCATGATGTCTCTCTGTGATTGATAGAAGAGCAGTCTGCCCATCAGCCCTTTCAGTCCAGCTAATGATACTGTAAATCACGACGGCACAGACATGCGTGAACAAAAACTTCTTACAAAAGCCTTTGTCCCTTCATTTAAATGAGCTGCTCCTTTAAAATAGGTGCAGCAGTCGGCGTAATTAACTCACCACCAGAAATACACAAAAGGACAAAGTGCTGCGATGAGCCTATAAAGATGTACAACAGCTTTACAGCTCATACTGGAGATTTGATATTCCTGATTCATTTGGATCTCGTGCAGATGGCCTCAGCTTTGAGCAATGCTTCAGATTCGTTCAGGAACCAAACATAGCAATTCTCGCAGCTTTCCTGCTCTGCCCTCCCATCCACAGCTGTGTTCTGATTGCAAACGGACTGAAATTGCGCATACGGTTGGATCCCACCTTCCACTACACAGACGGACGCTTGCGGAGTGCTCTCCAGCTCCCCCCAACCTACGAAACGGAACGAGTGTCACGGAGCGGGGAGTAACAACCAGCACTGTGCTGCGGCTCGGCGCCATTCAGGGTCTCCAAGGACTCAGCTCGGAACGGCCCGCAGCCATACAGCGGCCCTGGCCCCGAGAAGCGCCATGCTGACAGAAGGCGGTGCGGCCTCACCAAACCTCCCCCCGCCGCCGCACTCCGCAGCGCGGTTGCCATGACAGCGGGGTGCCGCTCTAGCCTCGCCCCCGCGCTCCCGGAAATGCATTCTGCTTCCGGCGTTCTGCTTCCTGCGCGCGTTGGGTGCGCTGTGGAGGTGGCGGCAGCATGGAGGTGCAGGAGCTGTTCCGCCGTTTGGGCGCCGGGGCCCGCTTTGATGTTCGGCGCTTCGGGAGGGACGCGCGGCGTTTCGGGGTACGGAGCTACCGGGGGGAGGTTGGGCGGGGCCCGAGGTGGCTCTACGGGGCTCCAAGCTCGTTCTCGTCCGCTCGGTGGAGCCCCGCGGCCTTGTGGTGGCGCTCGGGGTCCTCACCGGGAGTCTCCGGTGTGTGACCGCGTTCTTCGCTGTCTCCCGCAGGTGATCCGGGGAAGCGGCGGCCCACCGGAGAACCTCGACTTCTTTGGGCGCAAGGAGGGAACCCCCCTGGGGTCCGCGGGGAAGCAGGAGGATGGAGTGGGGAGGAAGGAAGTGGAGGCGGCAGGGAAGAGAAAAAGGACGGCAGAAAGTGGGAAAAGGAAAAGGAAAAAGATGAAAGGTATTTATGTATGCAGGAACGTGATGGAGTACCCTCACAGCGTTCATTCTTGTTGCACTTTATGTTACATGTACAGATACTGTGAATTACTTGACTGGGAAAAAGGGGGTCTCTGACCTCCTTGGCTGCAAAGGTTTTGAGATGTCCTTTTTGAATGGATTTTACCAATGGAAGCTTTGCTTTTGTTTTGAAACTTCCAGAAACAGTGTCAGTGCCGGAGCTGTCAGAAAGCGATGGGATAATGTGGATGTCCTCTCTGAAAGCAAAAGTCAAAGATACAAAGGACAACAAAACACCTACTGCAGAGAAGCTTGAACGTTTGAGAAGGGAGAAGGTAGGACCACATCATTGTAGTGTAGCAACTGAGTGCTTGTTTTCTGCGGGTGCTGCATCCAACAGTTGTAGTTTCTCCTGGGAGGAGCGTGACTGAGTATGGGGAAAATAACCAGAAGGTGAATTCATATACATTTAGTTTTGTGACGGGGTTAAAAGACAAACTAAAAGCAGAGTGTATCTCTTGCCTTTTAGATAAACCGTTTCAGAAATCAACACAGGATTAATATTCAAGGAACAGATCTTCCTGACCCAATTGCCACGTTTGATCAACTTCAGAAGGAATATAAAGTCCACCCCAAAGTCATTGAGAATATTCAAGCTGCTGGCTTCCTGGTTCCAACGCCAATCCAGATGCAGGCCATTCCAGTCATGCTTCATGTAAGTCTTATAGAATCATATATTGTTATAGCATGTGCGGCAAAGTTTGGAGAGAGGTCTCTCTTTTTAGAGTCCTGTCAGTGGTCAGTTGTACAACTTTAGAAACGTATCAAAGGCATCACACTTCAGAATGCAGCTATGAAAGATTTTTGATCTGTGCTTTTATTAATGTGCTTGGGATTAGTTTTGTGTGGTTGTTGTTGTTTGTTTTTGTTTTGTCTTTGAGTAGAATATAATGTCCCTTTTTTGTTTCCTTTCAGGGTCGAGAACTTCTAGCTTGTGCTCCAACTGGCTCTGGAAAAACACTGGCATTTTGTATTCCTCTCTTAACACACCTGAAACAACCCATGAACAAAGGATTCAGAGCTCTGATCATATCACCTACCCGAGAACTTGCTAGCCAGGTGCGTGTTGTGGAGAAAGGAATTATTTTCAGATATATGTATTTGCTCATTTATTACTCTCTGTAGACTAGATAGCTTTCTCTCATGCTGAAGTCTGAACGCTGTTTGAAACTTTATTGAGGGATGCCTGCAGTTTTTCAGATTACAGAAGCTAATCATCTCGGTTTGAAAATTGAATCTGTGTTGCTATTGCTGCCTTTTCAGACACATCGGGAGTTGGAGAAATTGGCTGAGGGGACAGGCTTCAGAATCCATATGATCCAGAAGGCCTCTGAAGCAGCAAAGAAGCTTGGGCCCAAGTCCTCTAAGAAGTTTGGTAACTCTTTTCACTACCTTGAAAATGTCACTGACTTTACTCTTGAGTGGTTTTATGGAGATTGTTAACACCGCTCAAGTTATACATTCGATTTTTCAACACTAAAAAGGAGCTTGTGTGGAAGAAACAGGGAGTGAGCCTGACAGTGAACCTTTCTAAATTGTGGGCTTAATATAAGGTAAATATTACAGTAGATAGGGCTCCAAACGAGCAGAGTGGATTTGATTTTAGTATCTAAACTATTTTTACTGAATTTTAGCAGCCACACCTATAAAGTCTTGTGGTGATAAAAGGAATCCACAGCCTTTTTGCAATATCTTCTGCTGCTTAAATATTATCCTGTACGAATCGCAACAGTGAAGTGCCTTGTCCTAACCCCAAATCAGCAAATCTCTGTCTGATTGGGTAGGAACGTGTTTCTCAGTGCTCTGCTAAATGCTTTGCAAAAGTCTGTGTTGTCTCTTCTAACATTTTGGTTTTCTTTCCTTTTTGTTTGTTTGTTTGTCTGTTTTTGAAATAGATATACTTGTTACTACTCCGAACAGACTCATTTATTTACTGAAACAAGATCCTCCAGCAATAGACTTGACCAGGTACTGTATTAAATGTGGCTTTGCTGTCAGTTCTGCTGCTGGAAAGTGGCTGTATGTGTGGTCCCTCTGTCTGTAAGGTTCCTTAGAACTTTTGGCTTCTCTGCAAATGGCTTTTACGGAGAAGGAAACCTCTTTATTCCTAGTGTGGAGTGGCTGGTGGTGGATGAGTCAGACAAACTGTTTGAAGATGGAAAATCGGGATTCCGAGACCAATTGGCTTCCATCTTCCTGGCATGCACATCCCATGTGGTGAGAAGAGCCTTTTTCAGCGCAACCTTTGCACGTGATGTGGAAGAGTGGTGTAAACTCAACCTTGACAGTATTATTCTGGTGTCTGTTGGTGCAAGGTAGGTGTGCAGTTGTGTTCTGATTCTCTTTTTTCCCTTGCCTCTAATTTCATTGTCAAATGAGTATTAACTGTTGGAGCACGTACCGATGAAAGTTTGTCTTGCCATGCAGTGTATCTCAGCTACCATGTAATATTTATACATATTTGTTGGATTTCTGGTTTCAGAAACTCTGCAGCAGAGACGGTGGATCAAGAGCTAGTGTTTGTTGGATCTGAGACAGGAAAACTAACAGCAGTGAGAGAGCTTGTTAAGAAGGTATTTTGGACTGATTGAGCACATTCTGCTTCTGAACTAAGCCACATATTCTATCTCTCAGTTAGAGGTTTCTCTGTAGTACACGTTAAAGCATTGTCCAGACTGTACAAGAGGAATGTTACTCTCCATGTGAAATTTTAGAGGATTTTTCATTGTTAGTTGTTATGTTTTTGAGCCTTGCTTGGGAGTGGTCTGCATTAATCGTGTGTTTAATTTTAGTTGGCAGTGTGAAAGGGGCTGTTTGTGTTGAGTGGGGGAAAAATAAAGTTTCTATGTATTAAAATACAGCCTGATGATTAAGCGAAGAATGATTCCATCGAAGGTAGTGGAGTTGAACTTGCTTATGTCCCAAAGATTTTTGCTAGTTAAGGAAAGATAATCCTCTAAGAAGTAAATACTGCATTCATTTAAGTTGGTAGCAGCACAGTCTGCAGCCAGCAGCAGTAGGAAAAGGACTTGAACCTTATATAAGCTTTCTGTTTTGCAGGGTTTTGCTCCCCCAGTCCTTGTTTTTGTACAGTCTATTGAAAGGGCTAAAGAGCTTTTCCATGAACTTATTTATGAAGGCATCAATGTAGATGTCATCCATGCAGACAAAACTCAACAACAGGTAGGAGGTTATAACTTCTTTCCCAGTAATGCTTTACAATACTTGGTATTTCCTTTTTAAAACGTTACTTCAAGTAAGTTTAACAGTAATTTACTGCATGTTTTGGTTTAGAGATTTAGTTTTTTATTAACGTGACAACTTTCAGGAAACAAGTTTGCCTCAGCCTGCTAGTCAGGATGTTTCCAAGTACCTTTCTTTTTTTTCTAGAGAGATAATGTAGTACACAGTTTCAGAGCTGGGAAGATCTGGGTGCTCATTTGCACAGCTTTACTAGCTCGAGGGATTGACTTCAAAGGAGTAAATATGGTCATTAATTATGATTTGCCAACGAGTGCAGTGGAATACATCCACAGAATAGGTGCGTATTCTTTGCAAAGTATGTCCTTTTCCCATAGTTTGTAGATCTTTAATGGAAAAGCTCTTATGAATATGTGAAAATCCTGACAGCAAGACTCCTCTGTTGCTATAGCATTGACTCATTTGAGTCAATTTATACCTTGTTTCATCTTTCAGTAAAAAAGAGTTGCTTTTTGTCAAGCTTCTATGAACCTTGAACACTTAGACCTTTCAGACATACTTGTTTTCATGCAGTGGAAATGATCTTTGGGGATCAGCTGTGTGGTAGTGTGCTTAGTATGTTAACATACGTTGGGAGGCTGGGGCTGTGAAGAGGAGTAGAATAAAGATATTTGAAGAAAAACCTCTGCTCTGTTCAATTTGTGTTTGACAGGTCGTACTGGAAGAGCGGGACACACAGGGAAAGCAGTCACTTTCTTTACAGAAGATGATAAACCTTTATTACGAAGGTAAACTTAAAGCATGTTATACATGGAATGAAGTATATATTTGCTATAATGTCCTGCTGAGCTGCATGGTTCTGTCTGATGCCACATACCTTGTGAACATGGTGCTGCTGAGCTCTGGAAAACTCGCCCTGATATAAAATGCTCTTCAAGAATTCAGAATTCACATGGTGAAGCTGTAAGGTGTTAACAGCATAGGGAAAACCCCAAACATTTCAGTTTTAAGGTTTGTTTCGAATCTTTTCACTAATGCAGCAAGAGAGAAACTAGCTCTCTTTTGCTACCTTGTTATGCTGTAAATAATGGCAGTGTGAAGGCATACTTCATAGTGTTTCTGAGCAAAACTTGGTATTCTGACTTGAACCCTTCTTGGGGGCAGATTCAAGACTGTTCAGCTGGCTTTGCTCTTCTGGTTTTCCTGCAGTTACTGCCAGAGTTAATCCCTTTCCTCCTCTGCCTTTCAGCATAGCCAGTGTTATTCAGCGAGCTGGCTGTCCTGTGCCAGACTACATCAAGCACTTTCCCAAGCTTCAAAGGTATGTTCATTTGAGTATATTAACAGTTTGCCTTCCATTTTAACATCCTGCATGAGGTCTGGTTGGGGTGTGAGGGGCTGCAGAAGTTACTGTTGCAGTTCAGCTGCAAAAGGAATCTTTGACTGAGTTGTGAGAGTGTGTTTTGCCACACATACAAAAAGATGGGCACAGAATTCTGTAATAGAGAGAAGCAATTACTTCCTGGAGAACAGGGAGTTCCCTGATGTACTTGCCAGGCTTCCCAGGCCTGCACTCATGAATCAGACTTCCAGTGCATGAGAAAGTTCCCTTATAATGATGTGTGGGTGTATGTGTATAGATAGATTGGTAAGGAGTATTTCTTAAGGCTTTATTTTGACTGATAATTTTTAATAGTTTTCAAAGTTAATTTCAAATACTCTGTGTGTGTGTGTGTATTAACCATAAGGATTAAAATGAAGTTTGTTTGAATGCCATGGAATGAATGAATGTAGCTGAACTGATCTGGAATAAATGCTGAAAATACATTCAGACCCATAAATACCTCACGAACTAGTTCAGGTTTTCATTGTCCATTTTATTTATTTTGAATATTAATTTTTATCCTTGAAAATCACTTAATCTTTACTAAATATCGTTCTCAGCAAACAGAAGAAGAAATTCATTAAGAAGCCACTAACGAGAGAAGCAATTTGTTCCACTCCTCAGTGCTTCTTAAAGAAAGCCAGAAGAAAAAAGTAAGAGCGTGTGTGTGTGGTGGGTTTGTGGGTTTTTGTTCTTGTTTTTTTCTTTAATTTCAAAATGTCCTTTATCCAGAAAAGGCCCAGCAAGTTTCCTCCACTATAACTGACATCTTGTTTGGACACACCAAGTCATAACGCTTGTGTTATAGTGACAATGAAGTTTTAGTGTCAGTATCTGCTACTGGAAAGTGGATGAGTTCACCTGACATGGCTGCATGTGAGAAGGCAGCATTACAGGTAGCTCTGTAACAGGCTGTAAAGCTGAACTTCAGACTAGCATTCCTAGCAGAATAGCAGAACCCACTCCTGTTCTGGTAAAGAGCTTGCTTTGCTTTTGTCACATGAATCATATAATGGCTTGGGCTGGAAGGGACCTCAAGGATCATCAAGTTCCAACTTCCCTGCCACAGGCAGGATAGCCAAGTATTAATGCAAGAAATAAATCTTAAATTGCACTGTCTAGAGCTCACAAAATAAGGCTGGTTGTTGTGTAGCAATTTTGTGTGGTAGATCGTCATTGTTACATCTTCAGATGGTTTCTACTGAAGAATTTATATTTAGTTGCTCTACTATAATGCAAAGTGACTGATGTATATTATATTTCCATGTACTTTACTTTGTGGTGCTCAACTGTCTTGGTCTACACTGTCTTTTTTTTTGTAGGAGAACTGCAAAGGAAAATGTTAAGGAAAATGAGAAAGTTAAGGAAGTTAAAGGTACTGGTGACTTGACGACTGCTTCAAAAAGCTGAACAGTGGCAGATGGCTCTTGAGCTGGGCCTGACACCTGTACCTGTGCTGATGAGTGGAAGAATGAAGATGATGGTGGAGGGGAAGGAAGAAGAGTATTTCTTCCTCTTTCCTTCTGCACGAGGTGGGATGTTTACATGCAAGAAAGACTCTACTGATATAAGAGTAGAGGAATCCTGAATGCTTCTTACAGAAGCTGCAGAACGTGTTCTTGCAGTGAATGCTACTGAACGCTTCGTATCACTGAACAATTGTTCAGAAGTAGCATCTGTGTTACTGTCACTTTTCTATTACTGCTTGGAACTCCCATCACTTCAGTGTTCCCTAGTGCTGATCCCTAAAACACGTGTCAGACTCACAGTAAATACGGGTTGTGGGCAGAAAGATGGGGGTGGGAGGGTGGGAGGTACTGCTAGGCCTGGGAACTGCAGCTGTTAGATGTTTCCTTGAACATGGTTTTGTAAAAATGCAAAACAACATGAAAGTAAAACCTTCCTTCTGCTTTTGGAATAACGGGTCTTTTAGGTGTCTTTGAGTCTCAGTAATTTCGTGTTGTTTGAGCCTCTCAGCAGAATAAATAAGGATAAGGAAGGATTCTGGTGGAGCTGTGTCCGTTCCTGCAGTCCCGATGGAGCGGTCGGTGCTCTCGTTTTCTCGCACTGGATCCGTTGGGGCGGCGATCTCATCTCCGTTCCTCCCGCCCTCCCTCTGCCGGGCTCCTCCCCTCCCCGCCTCCCGGAGCCGGGCTGCACGCGGGGCGGTGCTGAGGCGGGCCGGGCCGCGCGAGGGTTGGGGCGGCGCTGAGGCGGGCGGTGCTCGGGCTCGGCCCCGGAAGCGCGGCGGCTCAGCTGACCGCCGGGCCGGAGCGGGAAGATGGCGCTGCGGGCCGGGCCCGGCGCGGCGGGCGGTGGAGGAGCGGCGGGCGGCGGCGGAGCCGGAGCGGCGGGAGGCGCGGGGGCGGCCAGGTCTGTGCAGCGGGGCCGGGCCGCGAGGGGGGAGCGGGGTCGGAGGGCCGCGGGGGCGCTGAACGACGGGCGGAGGCTGCCGGGCTCAGGCGCGGGGCTGAGGGGCCGCGAGGGCGGCGGGGGTCGGGGCCCGGAGACGGCCGGTCCGCCGTGCCGCCCTGTCGGGCTCTGTAGGCCGTGGCTGGGCCCGCCGGCGCCTGCTGCGCTCGATGCCAGCCGCCTGCCTGCTGCCTTCCCAACGCCTCTTTCTTCGGGCAGGCGGGTTTCTGCAGGGGCCCGCAGCTCCGCTGGGTGCCAGCGGGGACAGGCGTGGTGGTTCAGCAGAGCCGGGCACGGTGTGAGGTGGAGGAATGGAGTCGGGTGGAAGAAGGGCGTCAGGGCCCGCTCAGCTATCACCGCGCTCGAAGGGGAAGCTCGGGTGATGTTTTTGTTTAACGTGGGCTCTGGGGCGCTGTTTCCTGTTGCCCCGCTTTCAGGGCGGGTGGGTGAGTTGCTCCTTTGACAGAGAACTTGTGTGTGTTGAGCCGCTGCGCTCCGAGGGCTGGTTGTGCAGCGCGTGTGTCACTGTGTCGCTGTCTGTGTAACCCCGGGACGGCTGCCGTGCGAGGGGCTGCGAAACAGCGGCCTCAGAGCAGCGCTGCCTGCCAGCAAGGAGCGAGCATCTGTCAGCGAGCTGCAGGCTGGAACAGCGCTCACTGCAGAGCCTTTGTTCCCCATCAGCGTTGTCGTTTCTTTGGGAGTGAATCTGGCAGTAGAGATTCACGCTCTGCGCTGGGGGGGTTCGTTTCTGTGGATTTCTGTGTGGAAATTTGCCACTGGAAAATACTCCCGTGTATCCTGTAGTATGTTGGTGAACTGAGGCTTTACACGTTGGGAACGGGGGGGTTAAAAGTCTGCTTGTGGCTGTGAGTGCATTATGTGCAGATCGGAGCTCTTGAAGAAACACAGACACAGCGGAGGAGCTGCTCCTGCACTCTCATTGAGGCTGACTTTTGGTTTTGAAGCCTCCCATTTTAAGGTACTTATCCAATAAGAACGTACGGACTAATAGAACTCTTACAGTAGCAGTGCTGAAGGGTAATTGCTTCGCTTTCCCTATATTTGCTTTGTCTTGTGCAGGCTATGTGACACGTACAAGGCTTTCATACTGTGTCACATCAAGCATTGCATCTAGTTGCATCAGCCCCACTGGTGGGGGGGCATCTGATGTTGAGAACAACAGAAATCTCTGCAGCTGCTTTTAAACCCTTTGTGGAAGTAATGAGGAATAAAGAAAGCCTGTTGGAATGGCTTGATGGTAGTCGGCTGCTCTGAATAATCCAGATTGTGAGGGATTCTGTTCTCAGGAAAGTGCATTGGGGAGATTTGGAGTTTGCCACCAACTAGCTGCAGTAAACGCTCTTACAGCCTTCAAGAAGTGTATTGGTCCATAGAGATGTACTTCGTTGTGCCCCTTCTATTTTGTTTTTCAAAGGCTGCTTGTTCTTATTATCAGTTCTATTATTTTTGAGGTACCTGGAATTACAATGTCTTTTTTTCTTTCTTCAAAAATAAAGCTGCTCCTGATGTTGCTCCTATCAGCGTGGTTTGTCAGGTTCTGTGGTTTTCTGTCCTGCCTCCGCTTTATCTCAGCAGTGCCTGAGAGCTTAATTTCAGCATTGTGAATCAGCTGCTGTAGCTGGATGTGGCCATACCTTCTGCATCCCTGAAAAGCAGTGTGGAAATAAGGCTTCTGGTAGTTGCATTTAGAAACATGATAAGCATTGAGCGCCTGTGCTGGTGGTGGCTCCTGGCAGCGGCACAGCAGAACCATGGGGAGAGCTGTGCGAGGAGCTTGCTTTGCCTCTTCAGTGCAGCTTCCTTTCCCAGTGCCCTCTCATTAGTTCCAGGGTTTGTTTATTTATTTATCTTTCACCGAGACCTATAAATAAACCAGGAGCTCAGTGGAAAGGGATAAATATTTCATAGCCTGTCCTGTATTTGCTTCCAGCAGGAGGAGGTACCTTGCTACGCTTGTTCAGGTTACATTACGTTTGCTAATTTGGAAGAATGCTTTTTGACCAGATTCCCTGACAAGAAAGTGTAACATTAAGCTGTGGGCACTTTTTGATACTTGTGAGCTTTTCAAGATGAACTTTTAATATTTTATAATTCAAAAGAAATGATGGAATGGTGTATTTTTGAGATGCACGGAACTGCTTTGTATGCAGGAGCTGAAATTACATGTGGCTTCAGAGGATCTGTGGCTGAATTGGCCAGGACAAATGGGTTGTCCTGGTGTGTGTCACCTGTCACAACAACTAGCAGCAATTAAGTTTTGCATTCATCCACAAACCAGATTCCTTATTTTGTCTTAGAATTTATTTTGCTCAGCTCTTCTGTAAGCAGAAACGAGGTTGGCTTTGTGATCTCCTGCAGGGTGTGCAGAACTGCCTGCAGTCAGTTGCAGCGTCTTCTCCTCCTTCGCTCATAGGTGGTTTTAAGTCCACCTTTGTGTTGAGCATTTATGAGTGCATTTGTCTTTGTGTGGCACCTTGAGGGAATGGCTGGTTGGGACACTGATTCGAGTTCTGATTTTGTGACTTACTGCTCGTGTAAGTGAGTGAGGTTTCCCAACGAGGGCCTTTTGCACAGCATGCTCTCCGGTTTGGAAGCAAGACCTAGCATTTTCCATGATAATTTTGGTTGAATTTTCAGCAGTTCCTCCTCCAGGTGTGCCTGGTGGTTATTACTTGGATGAATAATTTTTTGCAAGCCAACTGTTTTCCTTGTACTTAGATATGATGGAGAAAACAGCTACTGCATTATTTTGTGATGCATGCCATTTTGGGGGTGGGGGGAGAGAGGAAGGCAGTGGGCTCTCATGGGCAGTGTTTTCCTTGTAGCAAATAGTTACCAAGGAGCCGAGGTCTGTTTTCTGGTGCGCTTCATGGTCTTGCTGAATCAGATGCTTCTGGCAGGAGATGCTTATTCATTCTGCAGTGAATGCCCAGCCCGAGCTCACAGACTGACCTGTTACCAACCTGTGCAGGTGCTGGAAGTTCTCCTGTGGGTGATGTGGATGAGTCAAAGCCATTTTCATTCTGTTACAGAGGCTGAGTTCTGTTCCTTCGTAGCTCTGCGGTGTGAGCTGTGAAGTTTTGGGCTATGTTTGGCAGGGGACTGTGTGTAATATTGCTGATGTCCCCTCTGAAATGCACAGCAGCATGCAGAAGTGCCGACTGTGGCTGGTGGGGTTGGTGCACTTTGGAGACTGCTTTCATCCACTGATGTTCACGTTCCCTTTTCTCCCTCCTCCTCCAGCTTCATGTTTCCTGTGGCAGGTGCTTTGGGCCCCCCTCAAGGTACGTATGAATGTAATGCTCTGAGCACTAAGTTCATTACCTATGGAGACATTAACCAGCTGCAGGTGATCTATGTTCAGTGCTGCTGCTCACAGTGTGATTAAGTGAACTCCTGAGCTGGTCATCCCCTTCAGCTCAGTGCTGCTCAGCTGACTCTCGCAGCTGTTTCTAAAGCTCTTTGTGCAATGCTGATGAAGCAAAGTGCTAGGTTAGAGACCCAGGAAAATGATACTTCTGGTGTGTTTGACCCTGAATTTGCCTTTAAGATTTTTATGTTATTTTGAATATGGCAGTTAACCTCTTTGTGCTCCTTCTGCCAGCTGTACATAGCAGTATTGTGTGGGTGCTGCAGTACCCAGTCAATATTTCTCAACCTGTGTGAAAGTGCTCAGACAGCAGGAGAGCCCCAGCTTTAAATTACCTTTGTTCTCATTACTGTTGCAGTGCTGTTTGTTTAATTAATGGAAAATACAGAGAGAACTTGAACAAGTTCAGTTTCCTTATAAAATGTGTTGGGAGTCAATTTGTGGCTTATTCCTGAGCGTGCTGCATCCCTCCTGGAGTGCCTTTGTGGGGTGCTGGTAGCAAGTGTGAGTT
The DNA here is from genome assembly GCF_039878825.1 of Excalfactoria chinensis. Classification (NCBI taxonomy): domain Eukaryota; kingdom Metazoa; phylum Chordata; class Aves; order Galliformes; family Phasianidae; genus Excalfactoria; species Excalfactoria chinensis. The sequence goes on along the minus strand of NC_092843.1, from coordinate 7,532,830 downwards.
TCTTCTTGGTGTCCGACTCCCAGGATAGCAAAACAAAGATCCCGAAGCAGTTTGGCTTCATTCTATGAATGATTATATTTCAGTTTGATTTGTCAATTTTGTATTCAAATGTAGTTTTGGCTGGCAAATATTTCTAACCGTTCTAATCTGTGTGCTGGGCTCAATGATCCAGTCACAAGTTATTCAGCCAGCTCAGAATGAGAGGTTGCTTTTTGAAAATGGTGCATGGGTTTCTTTCCTGAGGCTGATCTTGAAACGCTCCCAGTTTTAAAGTTTTCCCTTTCAAGAGTAATGGGCAATTAATTATCAGCAGCTGTCAACCTGGTTAATTAAATCTCATTAGCTGGAACTGACCCTATGAAGATTATATGGGAAGAAGCCCATAGCCAGTCCTTCAGGTGGTGGGAGGCTTCATCTGCTTGGCTGTGGGAAAGCCTGTAACATCTCTTCCCTTAGCCTGACCAGTAACTAACTTAAGCATATTCCACAGTGCCTGCCCTGCAGCCTGGTTTTCACTTCTGAAACGGTTCAGCAGGACTGATTAACTTTGTTCTTTACTTTGCTGTGGTGGTTTAGTTCAAATATTAAATAATTAAAACAAAAAGCTTTCAACAAGGTGAGCACTTTGTGTTAATGTTTTATTACAGGGATGATTCCCATGCAACAGCAAGGATTTCCAATGGTTCCCGTCATGCAGTCCAACATGCCAGGCATGATGGGAATGAATTATGGCTCTCAGATGCCTCCTGGACCCATGGCCATGCAGGTGTGTGCTGATGAGATGTGGCTTGAAATTCCTTTTGCTTTGGTTCTACATCCTTACTGCTGAGGTGGCACGTTGTGTAGTATTTCATGAGCCCCTTGTAAGCTGATACACACTGTGTTGGTGGCCAGTTCACTGAGTTCTTTCTCCCTAACTCAAATGCTGAAGTTAGTTAGTTAGTAGAACTGCATGTAAGTGCAAGTGGCAATTCATAAACTTTCTTTTCAAAAACCCTTGTTGCAGGGAGCAAGCAATTGAAGAGCAATGTGCTGCATTGCCTCACATGAGCGGTTTTCCCATTTGTCATACTTCCTCTGTAACACTGTTGGTTTTTCCTTGCTTAAAGCAACTTTGTCTTTATCTGTACTGTTGCTAATTGAGGGATAAGAACAAAGTATCAGTAGCCAGTACTATATTTTCTCTGCTCTTAATCATTTGTTTTCTGTTTAGTGCCATCTGTGCTGATGTACACATTTGCATTTTTGCTGAAGTTTTATGTGTTGCCAAAGCTTTATAACCAAATTGCCGTCTCAAATTGAATGTATGGTATCGTGCCTTATGCTCTCCTCTCACTTCCCACCCCCACCTGGGTGGGAATTAAATATAAATTATTAAATTAATTTCCTGAAATTTATAGCAGGAAGATGGTTTTATGAGAGCTAGTCTAAAAATAATAACATTTGTTCTCTTCCTATGTGTTCTGATAGCAAAAACAAAATGAATGATAATAGAAGTAATTTAATTTCTGGCTCCTTCTATATTAGGCAAGCTTTGCTACTGCTACCACACCAGAATATATTTATCATCAAATATTTCTCATTGCATGCAGTTCATTTGGCTAAGTCTCCTCTATGCTGTTGCTGTATATTCTCTATATTCTCTGCCCCCTTGGACACCCAAATAAGCTTTTGCTGTGAAGTAATCAGACCCAGTCTTGCCAGCACCTGCTGTTGGTTAGAAGCGTGCACCCCCAGCATGGAATTTAGAAGTATTCTGCATCACTTAGAGTAGGAAACTACATTAAAAAAATAAACAAACAAGGAAACCCAAGTGCATGGCTCTGGTTAGGATACCTGTAATGTTTTCACCTAGACTGTGTCGATTTTATCTCTTAATTTTTGCATTTGCCCAGAAAGCCATCGTGTTTCTAAAATCTTAAGAATTGTGGTTCATCATTGAGAGGGAAGAGTGCCACCTACTGAATGACCGCTGCCTTGTTCTGTAACAGCTTGTAACAGTAGTTGGTATGCTCTGAATTTTATGAGATCTACCTAGTCTGTCGTTTAGCAGGATGTAATTGTCAGTTGTTTGGCTTTGTTTGTGGAGGAAAAAAAACCTCGAAGCTATATTATTAATTTTGTTGTAGGGTGGCATGCCCTTAGGGCCAATGCCGGCAACTGGAATGCCTTACATGGGACAGGCTTCTTTCATAGGAATGCGGCCAGCAGCCCCGCAATATACCCCTGACATGCAGAAGCAGTTTGCAGAGGAACAACAGTAAGTGATGCTCCATTTGCTCTTGGGGTTGTTCTCCTTATTTATTTATGATTGCTTGTTCGTTTATTTATTTTAAGGGAGAGGCGGAAGTGTAGTCCACATAGCAAGAATATTAACCACTGTTTCTCTAGAAAAGTAGTTCATTTAGTATTGTGGAACATTTTTGAGATAGTTCCATTGCACTTGAGGGCAATCTATAAAATTAACAGTAGCTGCTAAACAATTCTGAGGGGAAGTAGATGTGTGCACTGAGCCAGCTGAATTTGAGTCAGAAGAAATGGAAGAGAATCTAGCGGAAGTTGGATGTGGAAATTGGAACAAAAAACTGGTTTTAGATTATTATTTTTTTAAATCATTTCAGAAAGAGGTTTGAGCACCAGCAGAAGTTTTTAGAAGAAGAACGAAAACGGCGCCAGTTTGAAGAGCAGAAGCAAAAGCTGAGGCTCTTAAGCAGTGTGAAACCTAAGGTGGGTCCTAAGCAGTAAGGGCAATGTTGGTGTCCTTGAGGCTGTTTCAATGGCATTTAATGGGGTGCTTCATTTTGGGAAGTGAGTGGGGAACTTGTGTGATACATCAGATCTTGGAAAGCATCTGCAATATTCAGTCATTTGCACGCACTTGTTGCAATGCAAACAAAGTCTGCAAATGAAAACCAACTTTTGTAAAATAAATTTAAACAAACCTGGAGTGTAGCATTGGGGAACAGGCAGAGATTTCTAGAAAAGAGAATGTTTGGTGGCTTGATTGTTAACTTTATCCAAAGTTTTGGGCCCTTCCAATGAGCTCTGAGGCTCAAATCTGTAAGACAAGTAACTGACTAAGGTTTATGTAGTATTTCTGTCTGTAAAGTGTCTGTCAGAAGACTGAGAGGTGCTGTTATTGTGTAGCCTGCAAAATGCATGCTTTCTAAATGTGGGGGTTACTGTTAATATCCTTCAGGTGTTGCTGGAGATAGAAGGGTTTACTTCAACAGCAGGCAGTGCTAAGTCTTGTACTGAACAAGTACAAGGTATTGGAAGGAAACTGAATTGTGCTGTGATTTTTTTTTTTTTTCTTTCCAAAACGTTTCAGACAGGTGAAAAAAGCAGAGATGATGCACTGGAAGCCATTAAAGGAAATCTGGATGGTTTTTCTAGGGATGCTAAAATGCATCCAACACCAGCATCGCATCCAAAAAAGCCAGGTTTGTCATTTTCCTCTCTTCCAACTGAAAATAAAACTAGTATTTGAAATCCTTGGCAGAAGGAACCAAATGAAAGAAGTGTTTTTATTTGACAATATGGAATATGAATGTATCAATGTTTTGTAAACTCGAGCATCATCCTAACAACTGTTCACTCACTTGGGGTGAAATATTAGATTTCAGCTTTCACTGGAAGAATTGATAATCTTTAAAAGAAAATGTAATGTGAAATGCTTACTGTGAAACATCATGGGAATTGATAATGGATGTTAAGCCCAGTGTTAATAACTTTCTTTATGCTTCCATTCTAACTCATATAATTGAGTTCTTTTCTAGTCAAAGCATTAATTAATGTTTTGCAGAGTGCTTTTGAAGTTGAGAAGTGCTATATAAGTGTTAAGAATGATCAAAACCTTGTGTAAAGACTTTGGAGTACTGTAATAGCTTTTCTTTTTCTTTTTTTTACCATTGCCTGGGCATGGTCAAATCAAAGCCTTTGGTATTCTCTCTTCTCAGTAATTACTATGTTTATTGCTAGAAATTTCTTTTGGGTTAAAACAGAGCTTGTTCTGTGTAGCCTAAATGAAGCTTATCTGGGCAAAAATTTTCACATGTAAAATCTTTCTCTGCTGTGGATTTGCTCTTTGATAATTTTCAGGTTCCAAGTGGTTTTCTAGCATTCTCCAATTGTTTGTTAAATTTCCCATCCTGCTGTGTTAAAATGGGTGACTAAGGAAAGGATCAAGCAGAAAGCTTTCTAAAGGAATATCATGTTTCTTTTGTATCTCATGATTTATTATTGAGTGTCTGAGGATAAAACACTTCTTTGAGGGGGAGCGTCTCCCCTGCCTTGGTCTCTACCCAACATGTCTAATTTGAAATGTTTTCTCTTAATTTGTTGTGACCCAATCTGTTTGAAACAAATTGAATGTTTCCATAGCTGGTTTTAAGAATCAAGATTCAATCAAAGTATTTACACCTGGGAGAGAAGATGCATGGTTGGAAGAGGCTGCTCAGCTTTACCTTATGTGTTTGCTGTGCTGACAGAAGTCACCATTCTCATCTCTGTCAAATAACATATCCATCGCTTTTTCTCTTCACTCATTTGCTATTTATGGCTATATTTGTCGTTTTCTCTACTTTTCCATCTAAAAACTTTCCTACTCACTTTGCACTGTGTTCATTCCATTTTACAGATCATCCCACATCATCATCCCATTCTGCTGTATCTGTTTCCCACTCTTCTTTTCTTGATGATGAAGAATTTAGTGACTTTATACAAGGGCCTACTGAAAGCCCCAAAGCGGTGCCTCAGCCCACCTCTCAGCCTTTTCAGCCTTTCCATTCTGCCACAGAGGCTGGACAACTGCTTTCAGAAAAGGCTGTGGTCCAACCTCTCCCTCCAGCCCAGACTCCAGTGTTATCCGTCCTGCATGGTCACGTTCCCTATTTTCCTACCTCTGCATCTTCACCCAATATCCATAAAACAGGTAACTCTGAAGTTTTATTTTATTTTTCATAACATCACTTTTTGTTGTAAAGCTACAGAGTCTCTTTACCTATTTGGTTGGTTGGTTGTTTTTTTTCCCTTCAGTCTGGCTGAAAGATATAGGCAATAAAGTAGAAGCCTGCTGATCTGTGGGGAAAGATGTCCCCTTCCTGCTTTCCTTAGAACTGCACTGTAAAAGCATGTTGTGCGGATTTAAGGATGCTAAATATGCATCTGGCTCTCTCAAGTGTATTAAGTTGTGTGTGCTAGCATTATATGAAGTCTGTGTGATAGAATAGTTGAAATGATGGTATAAGACGTAATTATTGTGCTGATGTGGAATGCTTGTGTGTTTCTTTTCTTGGAGGCTAAGCAGGTGTAGGTAAGATTAACATGAAGAACTTAGCATATATAAGCAGGTATCTGACCTGAGCCTTAATCATTCTTTTGCATGATCAAAGGTGATTATGCAATGGTGTCCCAAATACAGGAAATGGTTTCATGTATTCCCTATGTGTTTCTTTCTATTAGTTGAAGTTGTTGCGTATGCATAACAAGTGAAAAGCAGAATTGGGCCATGAAGGCATTTGAGCAGGGCGGTGCTACTGTTCTGAGATGGGATAGGTCCTTGTCTGATAATCTGTTGGTGGTGCCAGTAATACTTTTCAGGCGTGGAATTGTGATCTAGGTGGTTAATAACAAAATACAAATAATTCCTCCTGCTGTTCATTCAGGCTCTTCCTTGGAGGAGAAAGTCTTAGATAATGGCTCAAATGAATCTGAACAAGAGCAAACCAAACTTAAATCATCCGAAGTTGGGCACAAAGCCTCGGCTGCAGGCCAAGCTCATCCCAGTCTAGCCGTCAATGACTGGGCTCTTGTAGGTGGACATGAAAGTGGTACCACTGCTGCAGAGGTGCACAAGGCTTCAGAACAAAACATAGCAATTGAAGAGTGTGGTGAGCAAATGAAACATTTGACGGAATTTAATAAGATGCTGCTTGAATGCTAACACTCTGTACACTAATTCTAAGACCAATTCTGCATAATTTTGCTCTGAACGCCTGCTTGAATAATATACCAGGGCTTCCTGCTCCTTGCTAAAAGTAACAACTGTGATTTTGCTCTGGACTTTCCCCACATGAGTTTACTGCTGCAATCACATTTAACATGTTTGTTTAATCAGGTTTTCTGTTTTGTAATGTTCTGCCATCTTTCTTGGAGAAACAGATATGCTCTCTAAAATTATTTCCCAGACACTTGCCACTCATAGCATTATGTCTAAAACTGTTTCTATTTAAGAGATGATTTCAAAAGCTACGCCAGTTTTAGTTCCATTTCAGATTTTGTTAGAGATGACCACTGCTTGCTTAGTTGGTGAGAGTTAATGTAGTGGAGAAGAGAGTAACCAATTGACAGAGACAAAGTTGTGGCAGATCACGTGGAAGTCTGTAATAGTGAAGACAGCTATGGTTTCTTTTGAATCTGAGGTGTAGGAACAGTGAGGCAAAGGATACCTTTCTGTGAGCACAGGAAAAGAACTTGCTAAGATCCAGTTTGATGGGCTATTTGTGTGTTTCCCTGATAAGGATTTTCTGGTGGAATGTTGTGAGTGGTTCTTATGCCTCCCTTTGGATAAGCATGAATTTGTTTTTCCACCAGTAGCCGTCATAGTGATGGGAAGGCTCAGCTCACAGAACTGCTGTTGTGCAATTGTAAGAGGTTATGAGAGTCGAGTTCTGTGCAACTAGAAATTTGGCAAATAGGAGCTCCTTGTTTCTTTGTGTACATAGCAGTGCTCTTGCTGCTACCCCAAAACATTCTAGTCATTATGTTGAAATATATTATGCAGTAGCTGTTTTTCCTCTGAAAATTGTGCTTGAAGTGCTAAATGATGCTGACAAGCTAAGATCTAGTTTCAAAGACCTCTATACTCTGAATCTGAATGTCTTAATACAACTGTGTCTTTCTTTTTCATACTAAATGGAAAACTTTAGGCGTTGGAGTATTCCCTTCACAGGATCCAATTCAGCAAATGATGCCTCCCTGGATTTACAACGATAGCTTGGTTCCAGGTAAGCAAGGCATTATAACTAAGTGGGCAATGTAAAGTATGAATGTGTGTGCTTGCATAGCCTTTGTTTGTGATTGAAGCATTTTTTTTCAGTCATCAAATTAAATCCATATTTTTGCTGAGATACATATTTGTAATATTTATCTGCATTTGAAGAAAGGATTTTTTCAAGCATATTAAATGTTTAGAATTGTTATGAAAGCACATCATGCTAGTAGAGGTTGCTGCTGCTGCTAAGGTTGCTTTCATGGGTAGACTGCTTTTGGCATATCTTGTAATTAGGCTGGTTCACTTCTTAAGGCTATTTACCTTATACATGCAAATAGCATTGGAAACTGAATGAAATGCTGCAATCAGTATTGATTACACTGAAGTTTAAATACATGAAGCTGTTAGGACTATCTTTTAATGTGGATTATCCCATGATTTCATTACAGAAACATGTTTTGAAACAAAGCATTAACTGTATTTTGTATAAAATATTACTCTTGGTTGTTTAAACTTGTGCCTGAAGAGCTTCCACTAACATGTTTAGGTGAAAAGGGATGATAGTGTACAATGCCTGAATGCTGTTGCCTTACCTTAATTTTTCCATGTTACTAATTTGATTTAGGAATTTGATACTGAAAAGCAATATTAAATTTACTTGAGAAAAGCAATTTGCCTGACTAATACTGACTCCTTTGTAACAGAACTGTATAAGAAAATTTTAGAGACAACTTTGACTCCTGCTGGGATAGATACTGCTAAGCTGTATCCCATACTGATGTCATCTGGACTGCCCAGGGAGACTCTTGGACAAATATGGGCTCTAGCCAACAGAACCACCCCTGGGAAGCTTACAAAAGAAGAGCTCTATGCTGTCCTGGCAATGATAGCAGTAACTCAGGTATGACTAAGGCTCTGGGGATTAGTGTGCAAAGATTGGCTAATCCACCATTATTGCGTATCACCACAGGTGGGTCTTATACCACACCTGTAATAAAAATACTTTGCTACTTTGCTGAAATCCAGAGGAGAAGCTTCCCTCCTGGCTTTGAAAGGACTGTAATTACATCCCAGTACTTATATCCCAATTTCTCCTTTCTTTAATGTCAGTTGAAGATGGTTCTTAAATGTACCCACCACACAGCAGTGTGTGCATATTCCTGATGGAAAGCACTGAATGTTTTTCTTTTGTTGTTACACAGTTGATCTCAAACTGTACGGATTCTGTATCCCTTCAGTTTGTGGGCAACAAGTGTGTGAAAGTAAACTTGTTACTTTTCTCCTGATCCAGTGCAGTGTGAATTTGAGGCTTCTGTTGTTTGTCAGCATAGCATCATCTCTTACCAGTTTATTTCCAAATACCAGTCCTGTATGAAATCTAAGATAAAAGTATTTTGAGCAATAAGGGTCCAAGCTGATCTTATGGGGCTGGTGTGCATGGTACCCACCTGTTTCAGCATGGCTTTTCTTGCCATTGCACACTAGACTGATGTACTGAAGGCTGAACAAGAATGCTGTCAAATGCCTCTGCTCAGCCAGTAAGTTGTCATTACCCTCAGTGTAAACCCAGCAGCCAGGGTGTTGGGTAGGATTCATTCTTTTAGTATAGGATCTTGGTCACTTTTTGTTTGTTTTAAAAGATTTCATTGAAGCTGGAATGAAACCTTGCTCTTTCTTAGTTTCAGTAATACAAGCTCAAAACGACAGAGTCCAATGTACCTTTATGCTCATGTGTCCCATATGGTTGTCTTTTATTTTTCTGCCTTTGCAGAGAGGAATACCCGTAGCGAGTCCTGATATGTTAAACCAGTTTCCAGCTGCCCCCGTCCCTACTTTATCTGGGTTTCCACTGCCGCTGCCTTCTGCAGTGAGTCAGCAGCCCCTGCTGCCCACGGGGCCGCCCGTCTCCATGCCCCTGAGCATCGGGCCGCCTGTGCTGGGCATGGGAATCACGGCAGCTGCACCAGCGGGAGGAGCTGCAGCACCACCAGCGGGAACCTTCGCACCCTCCTACCCGCCCAGCCAGGTGAGAGCTCTGCATGGCTGCTATGGGCCTGCAGGGAGTATCAGCCTGTTTCAGAGCTGCGTGATGGCTTTAAATAAACCCCACGGTGCAGGTGAAGCGTAGATGCTGACTGTACTGAGTTGCTCACTAATGTTGAGAGGGTTGTGGATTTGATCATGTTATTCTGAGAGGGTTGTGGATTTGATCATGTTATTCTGAGCTATTTTTATGCTATGTGACAATTCAGAATGGCAACGGTGTATCAATTTTCATATTATTTGTAATGTAGGTAGTAAAACCAGAAGATGATGACTTCCAAGAGTTTCAGGATGCTTCAAAGTCTGGCTCCCTAGATGAATCTTTCACTGATTTCCAAGGGGATGGAACTGGCTCCTCCAAAGCAGCCACCTCACAGCACCGGAGCAGGTAGCAGATCTTTTGATTTCTACTTCTTCAGTATTTTAGAATTCTTTTAAGAAATTAAATGTTTTCTTCTTTTGTGGGTAACTTTCTACCGTGTAATTTTCTTCTGTCACCTGACTTCTCCTCTGATTATTTCTTTTCAAGATTGTTACAACTACTATTAGGCTTTCTAAATCCAGAATGACATTTGATGTGCCATAGGTGGTTGCCCATTTTTTACCATTCCAGCCACCATGCTGAGGTAAATTGCATACACAGAGCATGTGGATAGGTATTCAATTGTTTATATTATTGCACAGGCAATTGAAAGTTACTTCATACTGTGAATTCAGGCAAAAATCTATCATAAAGCTGTTCAGAAAGAATGCATGGGGGTGGAGGAGTTCTGCCTTTGGTGTTGTATTCTTCCATTAATAGTCTGACCCACTGTTTGGTGGAGTTGATAAAAACCATTTGCTGACACCAAGGCCTTTCTTCAGACCCTGAAGAAGGAACCCAGCATTCATGTCAAGAACATGACATTGTACTTTTAAATGAATGCGAACTCCAGTGGATGGGGTTTTTATTTCTGTGGTTCTCTGGCCAAGACATAAACTTCTGATGGCTGACTATAAATCTGGATCTCATTCAGCCTCCAACAATCTTGGCTCTTTGTTTGGGAGAGCGCCAAAATGTAATTCTGGATCAGGCAAATTGGGCACAATAAAATGTGCACTTACTGCCTTTGAGAGTTTAAAATTAATCTTTCAGAGTCCTGTGACAATAAAATTTGAAGGTGTTGTTTAATCCTACTGCACATAGCAAGATTTTACATAGCACCCAGGTACCTAACTGTAGAAATACTTGTTTTCTGTGTATTGAACTGTCTGTTCTTAGTTGCAGACAGAACTACTGTCTAGCTTTGCAGGTAAGCAGTGATTACTAGATGCTTCCTCAGCAGTGCTGTCGGCTGAGGATACTAAAACAGATCACTCAGTGATGCTGTGCCTAATGACATCCCATGGAAGAGATTTAATTTTGCTGATGTCAATCAATAGTGCCACGTGTATTTGAGGGGGCTCTAAGTTAAGCGTATGGCAGATATCATTTTGCAGTAACAGCTATTTGGTTAGTGAAAGTTTCAACAGAAACATTGTTTTTAAACCCCATGGTGGGAAGTAGGGGATCATAAGGAGAAAAAAATAGGTGTTTCTTCTTCATTGCAGCAATTCTTTTTGTTCAGTTGTAAAGTTGTAAAAGCATCCAATTTTGGGAAAAAAAAAGAAAAAGAAGAAAAGAAAAAGGTTATAATAAGCTAAATAAGCTATAATCTCATTGCTTATGGAGCTTTATTTAAAATTAAAAAAAAAAAAAGCCATCTGTGGAGTACAGATGAATAATGATTACATCTGCCAAGACTGCATGTCTGATAGGCTGTTTTGCAGTGATATGAACTTTAATTATTTTAACAGAAGCTATATTTTTTGACACTGCACTGTCTATCTGCAAGCATCATTGATTATCATTAGCACGTGTGTGCCAGTGCTAGGTTTGTGTGGTGCTGTTGGCTGCTGGTAAGGAGATTTAAATGGCTCTACAAAGATTATTGCTTCAGGCCAAAGAATGCCATAACAATTCATTCATGTTTTCAGTGTGCATAGTATTGAGTGACATATACTGGAGGTAAAATACATCATTCATATGTAAAGGATGTTGTTCTGTAGTGCTGCGTATGATAAGGAGACTTGTGTGGAGGGTAAGCGAGCATCTGCTGAATCTTTCAGCAATTGCTAATGTGATGTTAGGTCACAATGGCAGTTTTACTATATAAAGTAGTGTGTGTTTACGTGCAAAATGCAAAGAAGTACATAAAGTAACTGTGGAATAGGTGGCTATCTAAACTCACTGATCTACACTGGCAGAAATTCAGAGTTTTTAGGGAAGAAACTTAAGTTTAGTGATCCAAGCTGCAGTCAAAATAAGAGGCTCTTTTAAATGAAACCTGGAAGTGTAGATTTGTTATAGATAAATTAAGGATCTTTGCTTTTATCTCTTGCTTTTAGTGTTCCTTCTTTACTAATGCCGCTCCCGGGTAACAAGACACTCTCATCCACTGATAAGTATGCTGCGTTTAAAGGAATTGCAGCCGAGAAGCCTGAAAGTACAGCTACTTTTGGAGGTAAAAGGGAAAGTATGCAACTACTCTGGGCAGTTTATTACAGTATTTTCATATGTCTTGTTTCAACATTGATTTAAAAATTGATGTAAAAAATTGGAGTCATCGTGCCAATGTACAATTTATGTTATTAATTCATAACAGCTTTATGTAAATGTATTTCTTTTTCTCACATTTGCAAGATTGTGGAGACAAGTACAGTGCTTTCCGTGAATTGGAGCAGCCGTCAGAGAGCAAGTATGGAGGTAAGCAGGAAGGGGCTCTGGGGGTGGTTTTGAGGGTTTTTTTGGGCTTGTGTGTGTGTGTGTGGTTCTCCATGATCTGTAGAATTCCCATTGCTAGGTTTGCAGAATAACGGTCCCTCTGCTCCTCCAAACAATTTATCAGGAAACATCCTGGAAAGAATAGTGCAGTGACTCTTGGAACAATCTGCAGTCTGTGTTTCTGGGAGACAAGCATCTCTTCTGGATGCTTTTGAGGCTGGTTTTGAAACAAGAATGGTTACAGTTTGTCTGTTTCAAATCAGGATTTGTAGAAGGAAGAAGAATAAGGTGCTTCTGCACAAAATTGTTAGGGCTGAACTTAAACCTTCTGTGGCCTTTGTCCTAAAAACAAATGTAGTCACTCATTTTGAAATATGTTTGATTGATTTTTGTTGATTGGGAAAAGTAAAACCTAGATGGCATGTGAGATGTAATATCTCTGTGATTATACGAGCAGTCCCTCCCTAAAGCTTTCTCCAGATAAAGGTATAACTCATTTATGCAATGTCAATTAATGGTAAATTTTACTTTCTCTTAGGATCAGTAGACACTTGGAAAATAAATGTACTACCAATTTAATCGACTTCCACAAAGTTATGATTTGGCTAGAGTTTTGGTTTGTTGTTAGTAAACAATTATGTTGTGGGATAAGACTGCTTTCTGTAGTTCCTTCCTTCTCCATGCTTTTCAAAGACACTTTTTTTTTGAAGCTCTTGCCATCTTTTGTGCAGTTTCCATGTTCAGTACTTCCTTTTAGAGTCGAATACTTGCAATGCAATGAAAGATATATTTCTGCATATGTCCTAAAATATAGAAAATGACTGCACTTGCCTGCTATCCAGGTCTGACCGTTCTTAACCCTTTCACCAGCTTACCTTTCTAATGGAAAAGTTTGCAATTCATCAGTAAGTGTAATTTGCTGTGCTGTTCATGTTTTAGTAAGCAAATAGCAATTTCACAACTACTTGCACTATTGTTGGGCCAAGTGAATTGGTTTGGAGGGAAGGGAGCACGGAAGGATGTCAGGCCAGGTTTGGTTATGGTCCTCTACTCCCCTTTGAGGAGAGGAGTCTTTCAAATATTAATTTAAAGTATGGCACTGCGTGATGACTAAAGAATTAAAAGGTAATGGTATATTTCTCAAATAGAACAAAATCTGTTTATTGGACACCAGTAATAAAATGTCCTTGTACTGTGAAGTTACAGGTAATCTATGTAAATATATGCTGGTGAATGGGTTAAACAGCATTTGTTGTTTTTCACATTTAAAATAAATTGTTCATTAAAAAAAAAAAAAAAGGTGTATAAATAGGAAGGAAATTGCATACTACACCAAAACATTTACTGTCAATTCAGTGGAAACATAGCTAGTTAATATTTAAGTAGTTTTACGTTATTATTGCACTACCTCACAGTGAGTAAAAAGTTCAGCTGAGGGCTTCCACGTTTTATGATTAATCATTCTATGGTTAATCACTTTCACGTGGAAGTCCATCTCCAGGTTTCCTAGGAAGACTGTAATCAAGCACAGCAGAAGCAGGAAGGTGCCCGAGTTCTTGCGTTTACTGAGTCAGTTTGAAAGATATAAAGGTGTTTGTTTTTGTTTTCTGGAGTGACTATTAGAATTGCTGACCTTGTAACATTTGTAGTTCACAAAGTTGTTTGTGGTTCGGTGTGTATCCTGACATCTTCGTTTAAATAGTTTGCCTAAAATTTTCTGACGTGGCATGAAACAGATTGTTTGCTTGCATGGTGTGAGTGTGATGTATTTGTTGTCACCGCTGTATCTCAGTACTTTTTTATTGCTTCCCTGTCAGGAGATAACCTTGCAGAATTCAAGGCCGCAGGAACTGATGATGGCTTCACAGATTTTAAAACCGCTGACAGTATCTCGCCATTAGAGCCACCTACAAAAGACAAAACTTTCCCCACTTCCTTCCCTTCCTTACCTGCCCAGTCAAAACAGCAGACACAAGCTAAGACCTCTTTGAATCTAGCAGACTTGGACCTTTTTTCCTCTAGTGGAGAAAACAAGCAGCTGTCCTTTCCACCTGCATTTAATGCTTCAAAACCATCCCTTCCGCTGCCACCATCCACTGCTGCCCAGCCAGCACCTAACAAAAGCTCAAGCTTAGCTGATGAGTTTGGAGAGTTCAACCTTTTTGGGGAATTTTCTAATAGCGCATCAGCCAGTGGACAAGATGACTTTGCAGATTTCATGGCTTTCAACAATAGCAGTGGGTTTTCTGAACAAAAACCAGATGACAAATACAATGCGCTTAAGGCAGAGACCAGCCCTGTTCCTCAGCCTGGCTCATCTGCCAGCACAGGGAGGAGTGGGCAGAACTCGGCCACTGCCGCTACGCCCACCAAATATGACATCTTCAAGCAGCTCTCTCTGGAAGGCTCTGCAGCAGGCTTTGAGGAGACAAAGGACAGCACACTTTCCTCAGTGAAGAGTGATGATGATTTTGCTGATTTTCACTCAAACAAGTTTTCTTCCACGTGCAACAGCACAGATAAGTCCCTAGTGGACAAAGTTGCAGCTTTCAAGCAGGCCAAAGAAGACTCTGCTTCAGTGAAGTCTCTGGATCTCCCTTCTATTGGTGGCAGCAGTGTTGGCAAGGAGGATTCTGAAGATGCATTGTCTGTTCAGTTTGACATGAAACTGACTGATGTGGAAGGAGATCTTAAGCATGTCATGTCTGATAGCTCTTTGGATTTGCCAACAGTTAGTGGCCAGCATCCGCCAGCAGCAGGTGAGGAATTGGTTAGATTGCTCTGGTAACATAGGTGGTGGAGATACCAGTATTCTTCTGTGTGCTAAGTTACAGTATTATGCACTAGTCTTTCAACAGTGAAAGGCTTCTAAATCTGTGCACCTGCTAGCCAACAGCCCCTTAAATGGGCAGCATTTATTTCTTGTGTTAGGTGACTATAAGTAGATTGAGCAGTTTGAACTCAATTCCCGTTTATTTTTGAGATTTGCCAACATCATATTACTGGTACCCGTTAGCAACTGTCACTTAAGGAATTTGAGTGGAAAATTTTCTAATGCAAACAACATCATTCCATTTATATTAGCAAGACGAATGACAGAGAGTCCCACTTTAATCTCTCGGTTTCAACAAAGCATTCAGCTTGGGGTCTTAACCCACTCTGTGCTGCTGAAAGGGTAGGCAGACATTCACATGTGCTGTTAATGAAAAGCTGTGTAATCCAACACTAATATATCCCCGTTCTGGTGGGGCTTCATCACTGTAGCCAGTATTTTGCAGGACCGCAGGTATCGTGTGCACTTCTTAGAATTACAACCCTCATTGGAATAATAGTGCAGATGTCATGATTGATGGCTTTTGGGCCTCGATCTAAAACCACAGGACTTCTATTTTATCCTTAACAAGCTTTTACCTTCTTTAATTTCCCTTTTTGAAAGTACTCCTGAGAGAATGAATTAACCATCTCCAACCTGATTGCATACCATGACGTTTCCCAAGTGTCCTGCTTTTTCTTTTCACATGTACGTAAGAAGATAAGGTATAGTTGAATGTTCTGTGGCCTTCAATAACATGGGAACCATTACTGTGCTCTAGGAACAAGTATTACGCAGTCAGAGACGTTTCTGGACAGGGGGAAGCGTACAAACTGCAAATGTCAAAGCTGTTACTGCAAGAATTGGTAATTCTCAGATGAAATATTTATTCCATTTTTGCAGATATGGGTAGAGAAAATATACAGTACTGTAATTTTGCATTATATGCTATTTTTAAGTAGGGGAGAGAAAACTAAGTTGGCAACTTTGACATGGAAGATACTCTATAACAGGGTACAAAATATCAGGAATAACTTTATTAGCAAAGGCATTTAATTTTCATATTACAGCTTGGTAAAATTCCAAGCTGAGCGAGCTGTCAAAAACGTAGCACCTACAGTGTATTCTTGAATGTTTACTTTGGTTTTGAAAGCACTTTTTCGTAATATTTTTCTAGCCTCTTTTGGTGGTAGCTTGACTTATGTAGCTCTTCTACAGTACGTGAGCTTTTGCCCCAGAAATCAGTGATGAATAATTTGCTCTTTGTGGCAGGAGGGATGTTCTCGGTTTGTTTAAGGGGGTTATAGGCGATCATGTGCTCCTTGCTAAACATTTGGACTTTGAAGTATTAATTAGAAACTATTTTTATTAAACAAGTCTGTATTCTCTTATGGTGCCAAGCGAGGTGTTTTTTCCACGAGGAGAGTTTTACTCCATTATTTGATTCTGTTTGGCTCTCGTAGCAGAGTGTGCTCCGTGCTGTTACCAACTCCTGTGCTCACATGTTCCTTTGTGTATGTTGGATGCATCTCAAGCTATGAACTGCTGATGTTCGAGTCTTTTTTCTTTTTTTTTTCAGTTTACATAATTTAAAAAGCGGATTTTTTTTTCTTCCTCCACTACTTTTGACCTGTAAATCTAATGTCAAAAGGGACAGTATCCCTTTGCAGTGCTCACTGCTGAGAAGCGGCAGGCTGCCCACTGGGAGCCGTGCTGTTTGAAGCAATATGCGGCACCCTGAGCAACACAGAGCCAGGGCTGGGGGCTGCTGGAGGACAACTGGGCGTCCCTGATGTGCCAGTATGGAGCTCTTCTGCCTGCTGTGCTGTCGTGTGGCTGTGGGCTGGGCAGGTGGGTTGCTGATGCTGGGAACTGCAGGATGTTGGCCAGCTGCTCCCGGGCGGCTGTGCTGGAGCTCTGCAGGAAGCGAGGCTTACAGTTCTGCTCTCTGAAGGGGATACTGTCTCTTTAAACTTTGTTATAATTCTCTGTGTGGAAGGTAGATTATACTAATGTTGCTTGATTTCTCTTGCATATACTTCGTATAACCCTTTGAGCACTGCCTGCATGCTGTTAATTGAACCGGGCTGCTTCTTTTCAACTAAATTTATGTTCCACTTTTGGACTCAAGCATTTTTAATTAACGCCTCATCATTTCTATAAACCTAATTTGTTCTGCATCCTGCCGAACGCTGCAGTCGGAGCATACCTGCCTGGGGTATTCTCAAAGGGTTATCCACTTTGCTGCACTTACAAACCTGTAAAGTACCTTTTTCTTTGGCATTACTGGAGATCTCTGTATATTTTAATCAACTTCAGGTTTTTTGCTGCTTTTCTAATGTCTAATTTCAACTAAACATTTCCTGTGTGAATGTGCCTTCTCGGATCTGCTTTGATATCTCTCTTCTGCAAGTATCGACCTGCATGCTTTATTCTGATAACACCCTTCTGAGCTCCTGTGTATCACTATCTTTTGTGATCTGTAAGTCCTGCTGTGTTAATAAATATTATCTTGGCATATTTTGAAAATGTGGGGGCGTGTGATTTGTTTGCAATCCAGCAGCATTGCCTCTATTTTCTGGGGAAAAAAAAATAATCTGTATATGTATTACAAAGTTTAAAGTTATGGTATCCCCTTGAGCCAGCTTGTGTGTGGGTGAGCTGCTGCCCCACAGAGCTCTTGCACAGCAGGATGGGCAGCGAGAGCGGCTGGGGAGCGGTCTGCATAGCAGGGCTGCTTCTGTGCCATGCAAAAGTACCTCTGTCCTGTTGTCACTTCATCTGCACTTCCCCACTTCCAGCCAAGGCCACAACACCACTTTGTGATGGGGCCAATTGGAAACGCGTTGCAGTGGAGGCCTTTGCTGGTGAGAGACCTCTAAATAGTACGCTGATATTTATTTAGCTAATCGGGAGCGAGTCACTTGGTGCCCTGCAGTGTAGGGCCTGCTTCACTTTTCTGCTTTGAAAGTCCTGGCTTACTGAATACTGAAGTGCTTTCAAACACAAATGACAGCTGCCAATTTGTGTTGCTGAACTGTGTCACTTTGAATTCTTCCAAATCCTGGTCCACCAACCGCTTTGGATGATTGTCAAATTAGCAGACAAGGTAAAAAGCTAAGAATGGTTGAGCTGTGGGATAAAGTTCAAGCACCGTGCCTGAGCAAACTGGGTTTTCATTGCTCCTTGCCACAAGAGCAAAACACACCAGAGCCAGATTTTTCTTCGTTACACCCATCTTTAGCACTTTAAAACCTCTCTTGTTCTAGAGTAGCAGCACGTTATGTCTAGCCCTAAAGCTTTTTAAACCAAAGGATTGAACATAAAGCTGGGAGGCTGAATTCTGCAGTGCTTATGCTGTTAGTGTTTGTTCAGCTAATCATACCTGGAGGAGGGACAGTAATGTTTGTGACTCTGCTTTATTATGTTTTGTCCAGACTTGACTATGTTGCTCTCTCACAGTTGCTCTCAGTTAGCATAATTCTGCAAACAGAAGAGCTCTAAGAGCTTTACATGTCCCCACAGCTCCTGCCTGTGGGGTCCTGATGCCTCTCGGTGGGGTAGCATCCATTGTGGTAACGAAAGAAGTGAAGGTTTTATCTCCCAAAGGTTTGAAGGATTTTCTCCCCTTGTTCCTTCATTTTCAAGTATCTTCTGTTCAGCATTCTTGATGGCTCCATACAGGCAGTGCAGCTGTTCAGCAGATGTTTGTTGGGACAACTCATTGTTTGGAGCTATTCCAGACTTCACCAGCTGAGCAACAGGCTGAGGATCGTGTGTTGGTTACAATCACAAAGATACGTTAAAATCTTGAGAATTGTCTGTTTTTCCCTGTTTTTGGCAGCTAATGCTGCCAAGGGTTATCCTGAAGTGATCAAATGGTTGGCACTGAAGCCTGCAGGTTGTCATTGGCCTCCAGACATACCTTGATCCTTGGAAGCTGAAATACACTATTGTGGTTGGCTCCACTGAAGGATGTCAAGTTTTTCTGCAGATTAGATAACACTAGGAAACAGCGTATTAACCATGATTCTATAGATTAGATAACACTGAGAAACACTGTGCTTTAACTTCATCTGTGCAGTGTCAGTGCGCTCTGGTAGCGTGCACCTGCCTGCTTTCCTCCCCAAGGCAGCTCTTAAGAGCTTTGGGATTCCAGTCCATTGCGTTCAGCCCAAAGTGTGTTTGTGGGCCTGCCAAGCAGAGCTGGCTGTGCCAATTCCACGTGGTTTTATCTGTATTTGGAGTAATAGCATTTGGATTTCTGGAACAAATCTGAACTCAACATCTGGTGGGTTTATTATGATATGGTTCACTGAAATCTATTGATGCTTCCCTATTGGTAGACTTAAAGGTTTCTCAATACACAGTGGCTTTAATACACAGTAATTTGTCCTGCTTCTGTGGCACAGTCTCCAAAAAGTGCTAAGAAACCACTTCTCAGCTGAGAGAAAAGATTGTGTATCCTTGAAAGGAGGCGTTTCCTTGGAGTTTTGTATGGATTTAGTCTTTGGTTTTTGGTCTTTTTCCTAATAAAATCTGATGCTTATCAGTTCAGATCCTGCAGAACAAGTTTCCTGAAGGAGGAAATGTGGGAGCTCAGCAGCAGGTGTCTTTGCTAAATGCTATGCTTCATTACGATTAATTCACATTTTTTCCCACTGAATTGGGTCTTGCTTTGAAAAAAATATTACTGATGCAAATGCATCTCTTTAGATTTTGGATTGCTGTAACAGCAGAATTGAAGTCTGTGTTACATCAGCAGTTACAACTGCAGCATTTGAACTGGAGGTTTTTATTCATTAAATGCATCTGTGGCCTTTAAGAGAAGTAACAGTGCTTAGCAAAACAATCTGTGCCCATAATAGAGTACTGCATCGTGGAGAGTGCTCTGGGCTCAGCCGCACAGTGCTTTTCACACGTGAACTGCTGTGTGCTTATTAGTGCGATGGCGAGTTGCTCTGTTCCCCGCCGGGGGAAGCTCTTTCTGACCCAGGAGATGTGCTGGGAGCTGAGATAAGCCTTTAGTTTTGCTGTTGTTATGGCAAAGGTCATAATTTTCCTTCTATGCAAAATTCATGACCGATGCAGCACGTGGCCAAATGAAGCATAGCTTTCTTTTTTCTCCCCCAGTAGAATAGGATTTTTTTAATAAAAACAAATTAGCCTTGAATGATATACAGTGGCACATACATTCTCATCTCTGTGCTTTCTAATACATTATTGCATTAGGATTGCTTTGGCCGTATAATTTTTGTTTCTGAAACAGTATCATTCTGTAGAGCAAAACGCTTAGGAATGTTTACTCACTGGAGTAGTGCTTTGTAAGCAATGAAACCATCCGAATCATGGAAACATGTAGGGTTGAAGTGTTGCAGTGTTTCATCTCTGCTCTTAAACCTACACCGGTGGGCTCCATATCTGCATGAATTCACGTGGAGCAATGAACAGCTTCTGAATGGCACCGTTCACACGGGGCTGTGCTCATCTCTGTGATAGGATCTCACTCCTCCTTTTGTGTCTTGGTGAGCACTAGAACAATAGCAATGGTTCAGAGTCAAAAAGGAAAGGAGGGTGCTTGGTGCAGGGTGTTGCTGTTGAGATCTTAGGGTTAATAGTGGTTTGGAGGTTATCACAGCGCTTATTAACACTAGTGATAGTGAAACTCTCCTTTAACTTCTCTGAGCAAAGCCTTGTATTAATAAAGGATACAAGGTGTGGCTCCTTGGGATAAACTACTGAGCCCAGGTCAACCCCTTCCCAGCCAGGACTCCATTTCTGTCCAGCTCTGCCATGAGCAGATGCTCTGGTCTCTCTTTATTCCCCTGTGTACTGCTTGCTCTACAAATCCAATATTCAAATGGCGCTTTGGAATCTTACTGCATGTGTTCAAGGTGCTAATGTTAATTGCGGAGATGCTCCATGCTCAGCTGCTGTGTGAAGACTGTCCTTAGGAAAATCTGAGAGATGACACATTGCGTAGGGACGTTTTGCTTTGTTGTCATAGTTGTTAAACTATGTCATTTTGTCCTATATTTGTTGGTCTTTTTAATTAGCTGTATATGTGGCTCATGCCTGGGAGGTAGCCTAAAGCGTGGCATGCTTTCCTCTCTCAGTCAAATGAGTACAAAAGGCAGAAACGCGTTGTTCAAATGGCTTAATCCTCTGTTAATGACCAGAGGGCAGCTGGAGGCTCAGCCTGCTCCCTGCCTGGCTGCCCTGCCCCAGCTGTGCCTGCTGTGTGCAGTTAAAGCCATGCTGCTTTCAGCTCTGCCCAGGGAGTGCGGCGCTGGCTCTCACCCGCTCTGCCTTGGGACTGTTCAGCTGTAGGCACTGAGCAGCGGCTGAGGCTCTGATCCGCGCTGACAGTCATTAATGCAGGAGAACAACTGCCAAGTGCAGCGCGGAGGGGCTTTTCTAAAATGCTTTAATGACATCTCCCCGGCTCTGCATGCCTTCGCGATGGATCAATCTCAGTCTGAATGTGAAAGATAAGTTGGATGAGTGGTGGGTGCAGCCTGGCAGACCCCCATCTCCTCTGCTGGCTGCAGTGTAGGCAGCCAGACTGTGCCACACCTCCTAATGGCAGGGAGAAGAGCCTGTTGGCCCATGTAATTGCCAGGTGAGTATAAATGCTTGGAGCTTTCTGCAAAATAATTGGGTTTTCTTTGTACTTAGCTTTCACAAGCTATTTACTCTGTTAAGACAAGATCTTTGCCATGTTTGTGACGTTTCTGAGACTTGTAAGCCTGAGGAGTGAGGCACACAGCACTAAGTAACTGTGAGAAGCACAAATGCAACTTTATATCTTGTAACTTCTCCCAGGGCATTTCTATACCTTATTTGTATCAAAGCATGAATAAAGAACTTAAGTGTATTAACACTTTACTGGAGAGAATGTGGAAGCTGCTCTTGCTTTCTGTGCGGTTGCTTTTGATAAGATGAACTAAGGTGATGCTTGAGTTGCTCATGTTTATGTTTTGGTTGTAGATTATGTAGCCAGCATCAGGAAACTGAACTGGTGACCTGTACACTCTGTACTGTCTGGAAACGTTCCTTGTAGTGTTTCTTTGCAATCCATAGTGGCATGGTGACATCCAGCCTAAAGTATAAGACAACATTCAAAGGTTAAGGATTACATTTAGTACATGGAGAGTTTTTGTATTAAGTGCTTGGGTATCTTTCTGATGATTTTGTGCAACTCTAAGCCTCATCAAAACAGCGATTCACTGTATTTGCTTCTGCAGTTCAGTGAGTTGCTTTTACTTCTAGACAGTGTAGAGAGGCCAATGTTTGAACTTCAGCTTCTAATGGTAGGGTTTTGTTTCCTTTTCTCAGATATAGACGAATTAAAATGTGCCCCATTTGGAAGCTATAACAGCGGGTCTGCAGTCAGCAGCCTGGCAAGCTATGACTGGTCCGACAAAGACGACATTCAGCAGGGCAAGAAGTTCTCCTTCGCCCAGGCTTCAGGAAGTGGATCCTCTGCAGCTACTTCTGTTCTTCAGAAGAAGGAGACCTTGTTTGGCAGCTCAGAAAACATCACCATGACAACCGTTTCCAAAGTGACGACGTTTTCTAGTGAGGATGCTTTACAGGATGTTTCCTTTGCAGCCTTTGCAAACTTTAAAGACTCCGGACCAATATCCAGTGGTCCAAGTGATGATGACAATGGAGACTTTGGTGAGTTTGCAAGACCTTCGTCAGAAGCACGAGATGCAGCAGCTGACGCAAACCAAGAGGCAGAGTTCCTTGCTGGTGGGATCTCTTCTGAAACGCAGAGAGACTTCACAGATGACTTTGGAGAATTCCAAAGTGAGAAGCCAAAAATCAGCAAATTTGACTTCTTAGTGGCAACATCCCAAGGCAAGGTGAAATCCAGTGAAGAAATGATCAAGAGTGAGCTGGCAACCTTTGACCTGTCTGTTCAAGGTAAGCCTGCTCCATGGCAAAAGCTTGTAATGCGTACACTTACCGGAGGCTATTTGTTCTAGTCAAATGATAAATATGATGATGAGGAGTGTTCCAAAGACTGCTGGAAACAAGCTTCTACTGATTTCCATGGCGTTTGGAGTTAAGCTCTTTCTAGAAGTAGAAAATTTGTTGTGCCAAAAATTTGTGAGAGTTTAGGAACTGGTTTGCACCAGTCACTAAGTAAATGGAGGGCTTTGTTGTTGTGGATGAGCAGCACATCCCTTGGTACCACTCTGTTCATTTTTGGTAGTTGCTGCCTTTGAATAGAAGAATAGCTTTGTTTATATCCAAACTTTTTAGGGTCTCATAAAAGGAGCCTAAGCCTGGGTGACAGAGAAATAAGCCGCTCCTCACCTTTACCAGCTCTGGAACAGCCATTTAGGGATCGCTCCAATACTCTGAGTGAGAAACCTGCTCTGCCTGTCATCCGGGACAAATACAAAGACCTCACTGGGGAGGTTGAGGTAAGGACTTATCTGGAACACAAGTAAATCAGCAGTGACTTTCATCATTGTTCTGTATCCCAGCCCTCTGGGGCATTAGCTGCTTGAAATTAGGATCATACTAAGATGGAACCTCAGTAAGTTTTTTTGTTTCCATTTTGCTGTTCATAAAGGAAAGATTCTTTTCTTTGTTTCCTTCTTAGGAACAAGAAATGGTTAATAAAAGAAGTTTTATTTTTTCTGTCTGTAAAGCCTCATGGCATGGAAAAAAAATGCTGTTGTCTGAATCGTTTGACCTTGCAGTCTAAGCCTGTGACTGGAAATTGGTTGCAACTAAAATCTAATCCCAGTTTTGGCACTGAGACCATTGGCTTTAGGAAATGGCCTAACTTTTTTGGCTGTATAGTAGTTAGTTATTTCTCTTGCTCAGATTGGGAGCAAATGGTAAAAGGACTCATTAAATTCTGCTGATCCTCGTTTCTCTATGAGCAGACCTGCAACAGATTTGTTGGGAGTAGGTATGTATAATCCAAGCTTTTACCCATTTGTATACCTTCTTCCTTTTGAAACTAGTTCTGAGCCCCAGAAATCAAACTTTAGAGTTCAGACACAAAGAGGCTAATTAAAAAAATGAGGAAGAAAGGTAGGAAAAGGTATTTTATGAGTTTTCATGGATAACCTGCAAATAATCTCTTTAAATATACATCTATTGTGATAGGAGAAAAGAAGTTGTGTGTGGAAATGAGATTCCCACTGTCCTTCTCTTTCATATAGGAAAGTGAGAGGTACGCATATGAGTGGCAGAGGTGCCTGGAGAGTGCCCTGCAGGTAAGAGTGTAACCTCCTCTGCAGTCTTTTCCTCCTTAGTGTAGGACGTTTGTCATGAAAAGGGGAAAGGCCATTAATTTTCAGGTAATATGATACTTCACAGTCAGAGTAATTTAAAAATGTATATTTTTAACCATGTTATTCAACAAGATAGCACTGCACGCATGCACTTAAAACTGCTGTTTTAGTAGTGAGATTATTTGAGGGAATGCATTAAGTTTTTCAATGTTTATTCTGCATGACGGAGTACAGCAATTATTCAATTTGCCTCATTGTTTTGTTTAACAGTTTGTTAGTGGCCATCTTGTTTGTAGTAATTAACAGCACCATTTCATGAAACTCGCTTCCACCAGGTCATAAAGAAAGCAAACGATACCTTGAATGGAATAAGCAGCTCATCTGTTTGCACTGAGGTTATCCAGTCTGCTCAAGGCATGGAATATTTGCTAGGTATGTTTTAATTTACTGCATCTCTTACACTGAAAGTTCTTGTCTGTATTTGAGTTGCAGTTTCAGGAACCTGTGCTCGCAGTGAACTTGTCTGCATATCTTCCACTGTGTTTTATTCCAACAGGGGTTGTTGAAGTCTACAGAGTAACAAAGAGAGTTGAACTGGGAATCAAAGCAACTGCTGTTTGTAGTGAGAAACTCCAGCAGCTGCTGAAGGATATAGATAAAGTGTGGAACAACCTCATAAGCTTCATGTCGCTTGCTGCTTTAACGGTAAGACCAAAAACAAGCTGTCTCTTCACTAGAAGAAATGCTCTGATAAGGGAAAATTAGTACAATTTTAATGAGCCATTTTATGAAGCCAGAATAGCATGGACTTGTCTGTATAATATCCCTACAATGAGTTCTAATGCTCACAACACAGGAGCATGCAATGTAGCAACACACATAACAGAGCTGTTTTCTTTTCTCTCTGGGTTTGGAAGTGCCTCAGTTTGTTTTGGTTCCCACTGCAGACAAAATAGCTTTCCCTCCTCTGAACAGATCTGCCAGACAAGACTGGGCTGCTCTGAGACAGTCTGGTAGGAGCTTGGGAGTTTTCTGCATAGCTAAGCACAAATAGTGGAGGCAGATGGGTGTTTTGGTGACACTTTGTCAGAATATGGGACTGATCCTTTCAGTATCTTACTGCTCGGCAGGTGAAGTTGATAAATGAGGATTTATCTATTCAGAACCTGGCATTGTTGATGGTAACAAGTAGAACAGCCCTCTCTTGATTTGAACGAGCAGATCAAAATCTAGTTCTAAAGTGCCCTCCTTGGATGATGGCAGGGACCACCTGCAGGGGTAGAGCCTGGCTGTGTTCTCTGTGTCAGTGCAGCTACATGTTGAGCACGCTCTGAGCAATGACTTCTCAGGCAAAGTTATCTGATGGGCTCCTGGGACTCCCAATTCCTACAGTTCTCAGAATCATCATTTTTTGTTTCCCTTCTCCACGTGGAACTGTATGCAACCATACGTTCCCCTAGCACAGATCCCAAACAGCATGGAAGTGCCAATTAAGTGCTGAGAAGTATTCTAGCTCAGAGGCAGCTGCTTGGAAAGGTTAATTTTATCTTTTAAAGGATTTTGTTGCAAGGTAATGTTATGCTTGGCCTTGTGGTTTTTATTGCGAATTACAGGATGACCTTCTCATTTGCTTCACTTGCGTGTTTGGTAAACAAATATTACAGTACCTTTATTAATTTGATTGATCTACTTAAAGATTAAAGGACTTCAATTATTCTCCAGCCATTCTGCAGGGAGCGTGATCAGCATTCCAGACCCATGGAGAAGAGTGCACATGTTTTTATGGTCACGCTTTTCTTTTTTCTCCCTTTTTTTTTTTTTTTTTTTTTTTTTAAAGTTTTCAGCATTTCAAGTCATTATTTTTAATTGTGCCACTGCATTCAAGCAGTGCATCGTTTTATACCACCCATACAGAGGGTTTTCTGATGCCATTTAAAATGTCACTGAAATTCAGGTTTTGTGCCAGAGAAGTTACTCTGTTTCTTATTTGCAGGCTTCCTCTCTTCTGTCCTTTGTCTCTCTTGAACCTGAACTCGTGTCTGGCGTGAAATAGCCAATGGCCTTAATTCTTAGGTGCTTTGGTTTATCTTAATATTCAATTGTACATTGTGCCATATTCTAGAGAATAACCGCTGCCCTTTTTGAGCAGGCAGTGATACAGAACTCAGGACAATAAACACAGATACAGACACCACTTCAAACACTGGTGAAAGCGGTGCTGGCCACTGCCCTGTTTCCTTGCAGCTGCACAAACAGCTGCTGCATACCACTGTTTATCCTCATCCAGTTCTTAATATGCTGCAGTTGAAACGTAGCTGAGCCGCCTGGGCTCTTTCTTTAGAAGTTTCTTCTCCTTTTGATGTGGGAACACGGAACTGAAGAATTCTTTCCTTTGTAGTCTCACCCTTTTTCAAGAGCTGGAGTGTTATAAATCAATGTTGATGGAGATTGCATAGCAGGACTGCAAATATCTACGAGCGGCTTTGACTAAATCATGTATCAATTTATGAGGAAATGCACTCTGTCATCTCTTCCGCATGGCCTGTTGGGATACCACAGCTCTCTCTCACAACCAGATGGATTATTCTTATGATTCTTATTCTTATGATGTCTGAAACTCGTTGAAAATGCCTAAACTTTATTGTCTCATTTCTTCAGCCAGATGAAAACTCACTGGATTTCTCTTCTTGTATGCTGCGCCCAGGGATAAAAAACGCCCAAGACCTTGCCTGTGGAGTGTGCCTCCTAAATGTGGATTCCAGAAGTAAAGTAAGCATACGGCCTCTGCCCTTAAACTCCTTTTCAATTTGTAGTTTTGGCTTCCATTTAGGTCTGGGACATATTCATGAATTTTATATTTTAATTTGTAACTGGAAGTGGCAAAGGCAAAATCTGACCCATAAACAGATGGGACTCCCATAGCCTAGCATTCACTGGGCTCTGTGTGTAACAGACATGGAAAAAGGGCTGATGAGGTCAATGGTTCATCTCTGGGAAGGAACTGGGATACTGAGACTGAGGTGTATATATATTAAAAGTCTTTTACTAACTTTTCTTTATGCAATGTATCTCCAAGGATCACCAGGAGGGGACTATTGCAATTAGCAGAGCTGGGAGGGAATCCCAGGATGTGTACAGGGTAATTATGCCAACCAATTAATGTGTATTGGCAGTTTTGCTGACTTTTTGGTTTCAACGTTATTTCAGAAAGAAGAGAAACCTGTGGAAGAGCTTCCCAAAAAAGTATGAACGTGTAAAAAAACCCATTCTTTATAGAATCATTCCTAGTTGAGTGTGAAAGGCCGAACTGCTAGCTGGCCTTCAGCTGTCATTCTCAATTGTACCAATCATGAACCCTTTTCTTCCAGTCATTTTTTTTTTTGTCACTGTTAATACTTGATCCGATCAACTAACATGCTCTAGAGCCTCCCTTTTGTCTTGTCTGCATGCTCATACCTTGTGAATAGCTCTCTGGTTTTGTGCTCCTTCTGTCATGTGGTAGAAAAGTCCCTGCAGTGAGTTTCTGAGTTCATAGCTGCCTGCATGTCTGTTGCAGAAGAGGGGGGAGCTGTAGGGGTTTCTGCTACAAGAACTGACTTTTGTCTATATGCAGCAGGCAGTGGCATTTTTAGAAGTCTGTGCAGGAAATCCAGAATATTTTTTAAGTAGGTAGTTGTAAAGCACTGGAAATTCTGCTGAAGTAGGAACAGCTGCTAAATGTTCTCTTTCAGAACTGGGGGAAAAAAAAATCAACATTATTTCGCAAACAGTCTAGATTTATTTAAAAATAAAAATTCAGTTCCCCCTCACATTTAAGCAGTATCTCCTAGCAACATACGTGGAGATATTTTAAGCTTGTTTGTGGCTTCATGCACTCCAGTCATAAAGCAGATTCAGTTACCAGAAGAAAGTGGACCAAACTCAGCCTGGAGTATGGAAAGATAACATTAACATCAGAAGCAGAACCAGCCTCAGTCGCAGCAGGGTCTGACCCAGTGGAGGCAGCATGGCAGGTGGCTGCTGGCTGGCAGAACTAGCTTTGTTCTGAAAGGTGCATGGAACGCAGTGAGTGAGTTACAGGTGTCGGATGGGACACTACTGATGTGTGGTGTAACGACAGGTGTGCATCAGGTGTGAGGGCAGTATGTTTTGCCCACCTGCAGACATTTTGCAGTCAAAAGAAAGCATTAGTTTGGCTGCTGTGCTTCTGCAAGTGAAGATTGCTTATTCCACTTTGGAGAAAGAGGGTCCAAGCTCTGCCATGATTTACCATTCTGGGGTGATCGCCTGTGTTATGTCCATTTTCCACTCCAGTTTCTGGAGTGTGGAAGAGGTGAGACGGTCACGCTTGTTTCAATTCTTGTTACTCTAGGCCTTTAATTCGGAAACGGATAATTTTAAGCTGGCGTATGGAGGGCACCAGTACCACGCGAGCTGTGCAAACTTCTGGATCAACTGTGTGGAACCAAAGCCTCCAGGTCTCATTTTGCCAGACCTGCTCTGAAAGCGGTTGAGCCAAAGGTGGAGGATCAGGTGAAATGATAACGTGCAGTGCTTGGGTAAATTGTGCGATCGAGTGAGTGGAAAGGCTTCTTTGTTTGAAATGCTTCGTTTTGGCTTTTGTACAATCACGAGTTCAAGCCACTGTCACACATAGAAGTTCAGCATGAAGAATTCTCCCGGAAATGGCTGGGGTTTCAGAAATGGCTGGGAAAATTTGTCGAGTGGCAGAAAATATGGCATTTCAATCTTTATCAAGATGGATGTGGGCTGGCCTTTGTCAAACAAACAAGCTGTCTGCTAACCAAAGGCAGACCTCAGAGAGGACATCCTTTTTTTCCTAGGTGAACTGAAATGTTAGATTGATTTGCATAGAAATGACTGCTTCAGTACTCCAAGTTCATAGTTGCAAACAAATCTTTTCTTAATGTTTTTGGTGTCAGGACCATGATGTTTTTCTTTAAATATTTGCTGCTCTACTATTACATGCACATAGTGCACAAGTTGTGGTTACTTTCAAGGCAAAATGAATTACTGATATAGGAGGAAGTAGATGGCAGAGAGACGTTCTGTATTCATGCTTTCACCACTCTGAATTGTAAATTATATCATATCCAAACACATAAGTGGTTAGTACTGGAGGATAAGAACTTGGAAAAATTGTTTAAGATTTCCCCTTCATATCCAGGTTCTTTAGTGCAGACAGCTGGGTTTGGGAACTTGCAATCCATGCTGTTCTGCTGCAAATACTAGGTCATATCCTTTCTTGGACTTGTCGTAAACTACAAGTTGGGTTCATTTTGCCCAATGCTTTGGTGGTTGTGTGGCTGCATCTCTGTTGAAAATTGGACTCCACTTTTGCCACGTGTCTGCTCCTGTATATATTACCTTTTTGTATGTTAACATGCTTTCCTTGATGAGATGCTTGCATGTAACGTGTGCACTCCAATGCTGTCTGTAATAATGCATTTTCCTGACGCCCAGAAGTGGCAGCACAGGTGGGCCTCAGCTCCTGTTGGGGGCAGGTGTGATCTCACACTGGAAGCTGGCTCCTCAAGCAGGCTGTCTGCTGAAGCAGTCTGTTGTCAATCTGCTGTTCTGTTGCTTTCAGGAGGGGGACCTACCTAAACATGACGAAGTCTATAATAGACTATTGCAAAGTGTTACCCAGACATCTGAAGTACCTGACTCTTTCTTCCAATACAACATGCAGATGACAGTTCCATCAGCAGCTACTTATGGAATTTTAAACCCAGTGGAAGCTCTATGGCATTAAGAGCCTTACCTCTGTACAGTTCTGTTCAGTTTGCAGAGAATGCAGCATGGTGTGTATCCATCAGGTACAACTTGTAGCTTAGTTCTTTGACTCAAGTCAAAAGTCCCTTTTCTCCAAGGATATCAATAGCTTTTCCAGCTTTGCCTTGCCTCCATTGTGAGTAACTGACACTGACCCAAAGTTATTTGCTGAAATTGAAATTATAAAGAGGAAAATGTTGCCTCCTTGGTGGAAGAGGTCAGAGAACACTTCAGGATAGTGAGCAGTCACAAGTCAATGGGCCCCAATGGGATGCAGTGCTGAGGGAGCTGACCGATGTGATTGTGAGGCCCCTTTCTATCATCACTGCTCAATTGTGGCAAATGAGAGAAGCTGCCAAAGACTGGAGGTAAGCACGTGTTCCTCCTGTCTATAAAAGTAGGACCCAGGGAACCCTGCAGGTCAGTCGGCCTCGCCTCAGTCCCTGTGGGGTGATGGAACAGCTCGTCCTGGAAACCATTTCCAGGTACATGAGGGAGAAGGAAATATCAGGAGTAGGCAGTGTGGCTTCACAAGGGGAAGTCATGCCTGATGAGTTTCTGTGATGAAATCTGCAGCCTGATGGGGCTGGGGTTGGAGCAGGTGGGCCCTGAGGTCCCTTCAGCCCTAACCATTCTGTGGTTCTGTGATTGATTTATTTACTAATTCTTAACTATACTAAGCTATTAATTATGCCAAATGAAAGAATCTTGGCTAATAGGATTGTTAGATGTCTGGCCCCTTATTTACACAAATTAAAATCAACCTTCCTACTGCCTGAGATTAACTCATTCACGGAACAACTTGTGCCTCCAATTGCAAGCTCAAGCTCATCAAGTGGCAGATTTTTAATCATGTGACAGTGACTGCTTGCCTTCTGTCGCCAAGTAATTATATATTAAAAAAAAAAAAGACAGTCACTCTTTGCTTGCTGTTTGATTTATTAGGCATGAAATAGTGACAGCACCGTAGCTTCTGATCACAGAGACTGTTTTCCCTCCTAATGAAGGGCTGTGTGCATCACCAGGGTAAGTGTTCCCACTGATGTCTGGGGTCTGTGCGGCACACGCGGCAGCACTCAGTGTGCAGCTGAATGACTGGAGCACTTGGGCGTTGCTGCACTCCTTGCTGCGTGTGAGGGGACCTCTCCAGTGGTTTGGAGTGTCTGGCTGACGCAAAGGCTGCGCTTGTGGAAGTCCTATATTGGGAAAAGGGAGTTTATTGTTAGTGTGAGTTTCCATCGCGGTTCCTGAGCACTTACCTGGATAGGTTTGTTTGTCTTTAATTAGAGAATGCCATGAAGGAAACAGGCCACGACATGAAACTTAAAGCAAGCAATATTCCAAATACAGTATAAGCTATGCTGTCATAACAACGTGTTTTGGTGACGTTTCTCTTGTAATGTACTTGTTAAGCAGGGAAGTTTCCTATCTGAGATGGATCCGATGCGTCTCTGGCCATAAAAACAAGGAACTGGCGTTAACAGTTGCAGCGGAGCGCAGTGAGGTGCAGCACTGCCGTCAGTGCTGCCTGCAGAAGGGGAAGCAGCCAGCAGCATCACTGCGTTTGTAGCCAGCAAAAATGGTTTCTCTGAACACTTTGACATCATGGGAACACACCAAAAGCTTTCCATGCAGATGCCCTCAGTGCAGGCGTTGCACAGGAGGATCGTTTCCCTTGCACATCCTGCTCCTTACAATGACTCACTGTTGCATTCAGCTCCCTCAGATACGTCGCTGCTAGCCAATCTGTATCCAAGGTGATGGTATTTTCTATGGTGCATTGTAACAGACCGCGTTCCCCGCTTCCTTTGCATACAGGCTGATGGACGATGGCTGTGCTGAATTTTGTAAATCTGACTCCTTTTTCTGGACATTGACGAGGAGAGAAACTAAAAAACGTGGTTTTGTTTTTTCTAATGTCTGCGATCTCTGAACTGCCCTGGGAAAGTGATCTTCAGTGTTTGTGTGTATTTGGAGTTACAAGATTGTTCCCTGGGTTAATTTAATTTATGCATGGTTTTGCCCCATTGTGCTCCTGATGTGTCTGCCTATCTCAGTGTGCTTTGTCTCCATGGATGGAGTGCTGGAGAGCAAACCAGTGGCTCTGGCCTGTTTGTTTCCTTACTGCCCTGTTTCCTTATTGCCCTGTTTTGCTGCCATGCTCTGTGGGCTGGGAATGCTCAGCGCTTGGATGTTGGTGGTTTTCCATCTCCGGCAGCAGCTTCTCCTCTCCTGGGCATGCTTTGAGCATCTCCCCTTGAGAAGCACACAGTGCCACGAGGGGAAGCATGGCTGAGGGTTGGGAAGATGCTGTGACACCCCATGGAATGCAGTTCCCTTCTCAGCTTTGTGTCAGATTGATTGAATTTGAAACAAAGGCGGCCTTTTCAATAAAAGCTGGTATTGTACAGGCTGCTTCTTCTGGAAGATGTCTTTTTGATCTCTGGGCCTGTATTTAATTCCTGTTCTCAATACTGTGAAGAAAAGAGGTCAGAAAAAAATCTATATTGTGATTCCTTCTTGTCCCCTTTGGGTGAGCATTGTTTGTCTTCTAGAAGTGATTTCACCATTTGCAGTTGGAGCTGTTTCAGTCTGTGCTGTGCCAGAGTCACTGCAGAAGTCCCTGCATGGATCCTTGCAGGGCACAGCTGGGGCCACGTGCTGTGAATGCTCTGCGGATGCAGAATCTCTGTGGCCAACAACTGGAGGGTGTCTCACTGAGTGGCACCTACCGTGTTCTGCAAGCAAGGTGTGCACCCTTCTGGACTATGGGGGGGAGGAGGAATGGTGCTTCCCTCACATCCTGTTGCTGTGCTTCCAGCCTCCCGGAGTCACATCTTCTGCTTCTGTTGACCTCAAGGTGCACAAAAACTGTTCAGAGTAAGACGAGGCTCAGGTAAATATCTTCTCTTGGGATGAGGAACTTGTGTGGAGAGGTACCTCTGAGCGCTGGTATCCCTGCACTTCTCTGAAATCTCTCCTGGGTGTTCCAGGTGAGTTCTCTATTTCATGACGCGCCTTTGTGAGGCAATGGCATTTTTTATTGCTTCAAACTCACTCTGCTTTGGCTGCTGCGCTGTTGGTACCGCCCCTTCCCCCGACACTGCAGCGGTGTATGTGCAAAATATACATCTAACTGATCCAAACGGAGAAGTTTTCTAGTTTTTATGCAGAAAATACTGTTAAAAAATTTTAGGTGAAGTTTAATTTTGAAATATTGCATGTTTTTCTTAGTATTTTTTCCCTCTAAGTGACAATGCTTTCAGGATTTCTCCCAACTAATTCTTAGTCCTATCTTTAATCTGTACTTCCTTTCTTGCTTACCACTTTCCTGGTGATATTTAACTGCAAAGGGAAAAAAAAAGTGTATTTTCAAATGGACAGCGAGTCTGATCCGCCTGCTTGTTGTTTGTCACTGCAAACAGTGCCAAGACTCAACCACTGAAACCTGAACTGCTCACAGCGTGTGGCAAATCTCCCTTTTATCTCTGTGGGCTGAAACTTGATTCTTGCTCATCTGAAAAGAATTCCCTCTGGTGCTGCAGGGCTGCTCTGTTGTTCTCTATATGGAAGGGCTCTGAGATCCAGGTGCTGGGAGTTGGAAAACCTGGTGCTCCAGTGCTTGGGGTTTCCCGGCTGCAGTTTTTGTACCCCAGACACAAGGGAGTTTTGCAGGTGTAATGGGCTACAGATGCACACAGGAAACTTATTTAGGACTTCGAATGCCCTTCAACTATTGAGGAATTTGCAGCACTAACTGAACTGCCTGGCTGTTGTGACTGTCAGGACTGGGGGACACCTTGAAACTGCCTGGAACAGAGAATTACTTCTCCAGACCAAGCTCCAGACTTGCATAAAGTGCTGCTCAGGATTACACCATGTTCCCACTGCTACTTCAGATACATTAGCACAGTTCTGAACAGGAAGCCAACACATGTTCTAGTTTAATCTTTATTGATTTTTTTATTTTTTTTTTACAAGTATAGAATCTCATTTAAATCAGATCGCTATCTCAGCATCCAGCAATCTGCCTACTCATCCGTCGGGGATGCAGCAGAGGACAGGAAGGACTTGCTCCATCCACAGGGAGGGCAGCGGTGCCACAGGAAGGTTTCTCTCACTTCTCCAGTTGAAATCTTTCTCATCACGAACAGAACGAGGCAAAGCCTTCTCCGCACCGCCGTCCCTGTCCGGGAGGTCAAACAGATTGCCTTTTTGTGCAGAACAATTCTAGAATGCAACATAACCTTGAGGACATAATGAAGTGTTTTAGAAATGGGCTAAGGCAGATCATGACTGTATCTAGAGCAAAGTACTCAAATGGGTGTAACTTCTTCCAGTTCACTGGTTGTCTGAGCGTTAGGAAATGCAACTCAGCCCTTTAGGAAGGTGGCCACGCACACAGCGTTTCCTAAACATCCCCTTGGCTGTGCGGTGGGGGAAGGAAGGGTTAACCTCCCGCTGCTGGAGCCACATGTCCACGAATTGGGTTTACTTTCCACCCACAGAACACCACCAGTACTTTTCAGAAGTGTCAGTGTATTCCAGGACATGGGAATGAGTGAAGGAGGACTTTGTATTTCCTTGATTCCGATCATTCAGATTTTATTTTACTTGTGCCTGACATGGACTGACTTCATTCTTTTTGACTTCTAATACAGATTAAGAGCTGACTAAAGATCTCAAACACTATATACTGAGAGTCACTACAGATGTTAGAGAAAACACCAGCACTAGCAACACAACCCTGCACTGCCTCCTCCCTGCTCCTGGAAGCCGCACTGTTAAGAGCTGGACTTCCCTGTCTGGTGCTAGTGCTGCTCCCAAACCACTACAGGATTCTGCAAGGAAGCAAACAAGCTATTAAAGAAATATCCAGGCTACCGCATCACAAAGCGCACTTTGTTCATTAACTCCGCCAAACGCCTCGTAGGCCTTTCCTCATAGGATACTAATAAACTGACTAAAAAGAGAGGGAGGCTTTATGAAAGGAGTAAACTTAGAAGGAGATCTCATTCTGCTAAATCAGAGAAAAATGGGGTGGGGGAATCCCTGTAGAGAGAAATGCTTTGAAGGGAACCGTTGGCCTTGTGGGTTAGTGAGGTGAGAAGAATTAGTTGAGGTTCTGCTGTATGGTAAAGAACCAAAGTTGGCTGTAGAAAGAGAGAAGGGAACATCTCTGGTCGACTTGGAACAACATGTCCCTTCTGTTGTGCTTCCCATCTGCAGTCACATTAAATTCCCCAGTAAGGCATCAGGGGTCTCCTCTCTCTCTCATAGACATCTGGGATGATGCCATACGGTGTCTGTACCATTTTAACCGTAGTCTTCCCAAACAGCTTCCTCTCGTAGTCTATCAGTTGCCTCCAGAAGCCCACGTTGGGGCGTATAACAGGGCGCCTCGATTTGACCCAGTTGTATGCTTCAAAGAGGGTCACCTTATGGTACTTCATCAGGTAGGCGATGCACAGGGTGGCTGACCTGCTCACTCCGGCTGCGCAGTGGACTAAGGTGGCCCCGTGCTTCCGTGCCACGCTATTGATCTTGTCGGCAACGCTGTCGAAGTACAGGGAGATGGGGGCGTTGGGCATGTCAGCCAAAGGCACTTTGACGTACTCAAACTGGGGCCAATTGAAGTTGGGGATCTCGATGGTTGCGTTGATTATGCAGGTGATCCCTCGGGACAGGAGCAGGTGCCGGTTGGAGGCGACGCTGCCCCGACTCAGGTACAGCGAGGGGGTGATTTGGGCAATGCCCCCGAGGGCACCTTCAGAAAGCATTCGTGGAGCCATCAGAGTTCTCGGTAAGGAGTTGTGGCTTCTGGAGGTCATGGAGAATCTTGGCACTCACACCTCCATTATGGGAAGGGATCCAGTGGGATCTGCAGCCAAGGGAAGGATTGTCTGGCCCGGTAGTGCAAGGATAGCAAGAGCTTCCTCCGCTTAGTCACTGCAAAACACAAGCAACATCACGTGAGTGGAGCACCTGTCCGATGAGCCCAACTCTGTGCAAGAGTGAAGGAAAACCCAACTCACCCTGCTGTGGCCTGGACAATCTCCTACTGGCAAACCTCCACGGGGTAAGGTTGCCCTGGGTTTGTATGATGCTTATTACCATGGGGCCCCCAGGCACAGCCTGAGCAGATATTAACACAAAAATCTTGCAGCCAAATTAGCTCCAATTAGTCGTCAAGGGCTTAGGCAGCCTACCTGTGGGCCCGGACAGTGTT
This sequence comes from Excalfactoria chinensis, assembly GCF_039878825.1. NCBI lineage: Eukaryota > Metazoa > Chordata > Aves > Galliformes > Phasianidae > Excalfactoria > Excalfactoria chinensis. The sequence goes on along the minus strand of NC_092843.1, from coordinate 7,496,890 downwards.
TCATCCAGATTAGTGCATGGAAGATTAGTTACGCCTTTTTAATGTTCAAAAGCACCAACTTCACAACTGGCTGGAATCCAAGGGGAGGGTGAGAAACATCTCACTCAGGCTGGATACAGGTGCCAGCGATGCACCCTGCCCTCTCCCCATTGCCACCCTTCTCCTTTTTTAGGCACAAGAAAGTCTCTGCCAAAGCACATAAACATAGGAAAGTTGCTCATTAAAAAAGGCAGTGAGTCACGTCCATCTCGATCAGTAATCGGTTCCCAGTGAGGCTGGGGAAGTGTGGAAAGAGTGACCTGGTTATGTCAAACAGAGAGTAAAACTGAAGCAGAGGTAGGGACAAGGGAGGCTCTTTTCCTGCTGCTTTAATAACTGACTAATGTTTTGGAGAAAGACACGCTCCGCAGAGGCGTGGGTTTGCCTGTGTGAGCCATTTATTCCCGGCCACCTCCGCTGTGGACCCCAGGAAGGACACGATCTGGGCACTGCTGCTATTTTCAAAGGCCAGAGTGGAAAATAAAAGATCTGATTATATCTCCCCTACTCCTTTAGGACTTCTCCAAAGCCAGTGTAGAAGATGCAAGCAAGGGGATGAGCCACAAAGTGGTAATACCTTGCAAGTCATTTCCACCTCTGTGGCCTCCAGCTGGAGTTTGGTGTGGGAGAGGCCGAGGTGAAGGCAGAGGCCACCTGGGCCCCCTCGGAGGACTGAGACAGTGCCTGCAGCGTCCCCAGGCCCAACGCTGCCACGCAGTGGTCTGTCAGCATCCTGGGCTCCAGAAAGCGCTGGCAGGTCTCAGCAGCAGCTGGTAGCACTGCCAGCAGATTTTTGGCATGGGTTTGCAGTATGGTAACTTAATGAGCATAACACAGCCTCCTCTGTGGCTTGTTCCCTGCTGGCAGCTACTTGAGCAGCTCCTGAAGCCATGGGCCCAAAGTGCAGAAGTTCGTGCTCCAACAAGAAGACTTTTTGCTGCAGCTGTGAGCACTCAGCTTCCCACAGCAGGCACCCAGCTGGAGCAGCAGGGAACATCATGGCGTTTCAAAGGAATTGGGTTCTTAGAGCAGGGGAAGTCCCTATTCAAATATCTGCTGCTGGCAACACAAAGGATTTGGGCACTTACACTCCAGAACAAGCTGCTCCAAAGCACCACCTGGCACCTGGAGGTGGTGGGCTGCTGGAGCTGGGGTATCTCAGAACGTGTCCAACGCTGAGCTGGGAAGAGAAGAGAGCATGGGTTTGTTAGGCACCAGGTGGGACCGAGACAGGGTGCCAGGCAGCATCTGACTCTGAGGCTGTTTAGCCACCAAGTTGGGTAGTTCTCCAAGGACTGGAAAGGAGAATCACAGCTTCTCTGCATGGACACAGAGGCTGTAGAAAGGCAGCTGGGAGCCACAGCATCCTGCTCTTGGGAGCCACAGGACTGGGACCGCATCCCCTTCTAATTGTCCATCTAGACCAGAGATAGCACACGTCCTGAGAGCGGAAGGAACAGAACAGAGCGAGGTGCAATGGAGCAGTGAGAGCGGTGCTGGAGCCTGGCAGTCAGCGTGCCCACTGCAGGGCCGGCGGGCAGGGCGGGACGCGGCTCTGGCAGCACACAAATGCAAACAGGATTGTAACTCCACGCCGTCCTCCAGGATTGCTGGGGAGCATTAGTGGGGAGGTGACCTGCAAACACGCTGCAGCCGCAGGGCTGGGCAGGGCTGCTCCAGCGAGGGCTGTGCAGGAGGATCTGGCCTGTTTTGTCTAATAAATGCTGAATCCAGGGCCTTTGTTTGCTCGGTCTCAGCTCAGCTTTCATCGCAGGGAGTCAGCCAGCAAAATTGGCTGATCTCTGTTTCCGTGATGTCACCTGCCCTGCTGACCTGCTGCTGCCTGGGATGAGGAAGCTCAGTGCTGGGACCTGGGCAGCTCCAGGGGCTGCAGCAGAGCAGGGATCTGTCTCCTCCTGGCCACCAAATGCCGAGTTCCTTGCTTCAGAGAGACAGCTGAACAGAAACATTCCCCCAGTCCTCACAGTGGCATGAGTGGCAAACTGCAGGAGGGTTGAGGCTCAGGTCCCTTTGGGCTTTGGACTTGGCAAACGGGAGGGCAGTTGCTGGAGGTGAGATCTTCAGAGAACATCCTGAGATGGAAGGGACCCAACTCCCGGCTCCAAAAAATCTTCGATGCCAAAAGGCAGCAGAGAGGAAATGGGAACCCTTTGGTATGCAACATGAATAGGGACAAGCTGGATTTTCCCAGCAGTGAGAGCTAGGCTTGGTTTTGGCAGCATGACAGCCAGCGGCAGCCCCGTGCAGACCCAGCCCTGCAAGTGTGCTGCGGGGGCTCGGGGTGCTTTGGGAAGGGCTCCACTGCTTTCCATAAAGTGGTTCCTGTTTGCAGGCAGCGACTTATCCAGCCATTTGCATGCAACGAGCTGGGCTTGCTCTGCAAACTCCACAGCTCCAGGATGGCAGCAAACTGCCTGTGCACTGCATGCAGCTCACCCACAACACCGGCCAAGGACAGTCAGCTCTGTGCTAAGGGGACACTGCACGGCCGGGAAGAGAGCAGCAACTGAGCCCCAAATGGCTGATACCTGGCAGCGCTGCCTCTGTGTGAAACACAGCAGCCCTCGACTAGAAACAGTTAATGTCTCAGGGAGGATTTCGTTACATAAGCAACTGCCGAGGCTGCTGCCATGCTCTGAGCAAACTCAACATAACCAAGGGTGCTGCACAGCAGGGAGAACAGAGGGCTGGGGAAGGCAGGAGGATGCAGGGAACAGCACCTTCCCCAGCATCAGCCAGCTGGGATAGCTCCAGGTACAGCTGCTGCCTCTGCTGTGTGCCAGATCCATGGCGTGGTGTCGTGGTAGTCCTGGGTGATGACCAGAGCTAGCAGCAGGTGTGAGTCGTTACCTGCCCTCACAGCTGCCCCTTCCTAACACTCCTGCCTAGCCCCAGACAGCTTCTGCTTTCACTCCAATGAAACTCCATTTGCTGTTCTCCATATGCCCAATTTACTCTGCTTTGTCCCCTCTGCAACCCAACGCTGTTACTCTTTATGCAGTGGTTCCCATCATTATGCTGGGGCAGAGAGAGAGGAAGAGGCTGAAAAGGCTCATCTCAATTCCTGCTGTGTGCCAAAAAAACCAAACCAAACCCAAAAACCAACTGAGGATGGAATGGAGTGAGCAGTGAGCAGTAAGCAGCGAGCAGTGAGCCCCACGGAGCCAGCTGCTACCCATTGCTGCAGGGGGAGGCTCCAGGTGCTGGCAGGGTCGGTGTCTCCATCCTGGCTGCATGTGAACAGTCAGCCTGTGCAACTGAGCTTCAGGACACGGGCATGTCACAGAGGTGGCGTTGCCCCACATGTCCCCACTGTTGGGGTGCTCCTGTGCCATGTATTGAGCTCAGTGGGGGTCCTTGGTAATACAGCCCCCCTCCTGCCCCAGGTGGAAGCTGGTGAAGGAAGGGACTCACTAATTACAGCCTGGAGGTAAGCCCACCTCTAACGCCTCCAGGTGTGCACCAGCTGTCCTGGAAGGGGGGTGGGCTCATAGTGACCAGCTGGTCCTTCCCATCATTTTCTGCAGCAGGGATTTTGCTTCTGCCCAGTAACCAGCAATTCTCTCCTGATGGTTCCAGTGTGCTACAATGGCCGTGTTCCACTGAGCCTGGTGAGTCTGCGTTGGGCGCTGTGCGTGTTTCTGCTGTTGTGCTGTATGGTCAATCTGTGCTACCACCAGTGGTGCTTACAGCTCTCTTGTTCTAAGTCGTGCAGTAGTTGGTGTTTCCTCCTCTGGCTTTGGTTCCCAGAGACACAGATTTCCATTAATGAAAACTGAGATTCTATTAGGAAGGCGTTCTTGGTTCCTAGGTCTTCTGAGAAGGGTCTGGAAACACCTCTGAGAGCTCAGGAGACTGAGGCAGATGCAGGCAGGCGTCACAGTTCAGTGTGCTGTGGTCTCTGCAATACTGGAGGGCCTCGCTTGTTGGTCTCCCAGCGATGACGTGGCAGCTCTGAACTTCAAGGTTCTCGTTCTGGAGATGCTGGGTGGTTTTTTCTGTGGCTTTTTAGGGGGATTTGGAGGATTTTAAGAGCTCTTCTGGCTTGAGAGCAGAAGCGCCGACTTGTTCTGAAGGGGTGTGAGTCAGGGCTGCAGTAAGCAGTGTGTTATACATCAGTGCCGTGGTACCGTACCTGGCAGAGGTAAAGCACCGCTCTGGCTCTCCTCCCCCAGCACTGTGAGCCCTGGGCCCACAGGCTGGTGCCGAGGGCTGGCCCTGCTCTGCTGCTGCCTTCTGCTGATCCCCACCACAGCCCGAGGGCCGCGTGGCATTGGGGATGGTGGGAATGCACCAAGAGGGGCCTAGTGAGCTCAGGGCATGGGGAGGAGCAGGTTCAGAGGGAGCCTTGCTCCCAACAAAGCGAAGCAGCAGAAGCCCCCAGTTTCTTTCCCAGAGCATCATCTGGGATTTGAAGCAGGTCTGTGGGCTGGGTGTATGAGGTATCAGCACTGAGGCTGCTTCTCCCCCTCCCCAGGAGAGCTCAAGTTATTCATTTTAGAGATGACAAACGCTGCAGTAAAAAGAGTCAATACTGTCGGCGCTGAAATGAGTCTGCTTAGGGCCCTTCCTAGCTAGGCCAAACAGCAAATGGCTTTGGAAATGGTCTTGGAGAATGGCATTTAAAATACATTTCAGCAGGGAGCACAGAGTGCTGCTGGTATCAGGGTCACGGCTTGCTCGTGGCAGGTCTGAGGGAGCTCAAGGCCAGCGGGCAGCTCTGCCTCTGTGGGTACCACTGCAGCAAAGCTGGGAGGTACAGTGTGAGCTGCAGCCCCTGCCCTGATGGGGATGTGCTCCTGGAGCTGCCACTGGCTGCCGTCAGCCATCGGTGTGTCCTCGTGAGCAGAGAAATGAGCAGTTGGGTTTTGGATTGAGAAACAGCAGGGACATGGGGTGATGTGGGTGTGACGGAGGATGCCTCAGCTGTACCTTGCACCTGTGGCCAAGCCCTGCTCTGATTCCTGCCGGCTGCCTGCATTACCTTCTTAGGCAAGCACAGGATGGAAGCTGTCAGATGCGAACCCAAGATAACAATCTGTCTCCCAGAAGCTGTGAGCAGGCCTGGCTGCCTGCGCAGCACCCAGCACAACCGCAGCCCCCGCGCTCACAGGCACACACTGCTGGCAGTGCTGCGCTCAGACGCGGCTCCTCGCCGTGCAGGGGACACGCACGGTTTGGTCGTGAGAGGTGCTGGGCTGATGGCTGCTCGCTGACCCTGCATCCAGCACGTCTGGTTGGACAGTGAGGTTTTATCTCCCTGGTGTGGCACTGTCTCCTCCACGCAGCGGGAATCCGGGCTGCTCCCATGACCTGAACCTGATCTCCAGGTGCCCTGACCTCTGTGACGCTGGCTGCCAGCTGCCGCCACGGCTCTGCTCCCTGCCTGGGCTCTGGAGCTGCACGGCCTGCAGCATGCAGGTATTTGTGAACCCCTGTGCCGTGCAGGGCTGTGCTCTGGGGATGAGCTTCCCTCAGCAACTGGTTTCATCCATGAGAAGCAATCTGCTTTCTTTTTTTTAAAGCAGTACCTTCTATTCCGGAGCTCCTGATGTGCTCCAGCACTCCATGCGGCTGCTGCTCAGGCCCATAGTGCAGCCACCTGTGTCTTGCTTAAACTCAGGCTGTGTGCATCAAATGCTCTCCACAAAGCAGAACGAAGCCCTGAGGAGGTGTGAGCTGTGCGCAGCGTCAGGGCTGTGAGCTGGCTGAGCTCTGGGGGCTGTTCTCAATTCCACGTCTCTCAAAGCAAGAGGGGAGGGAGAGCGTCTGTTCCAAAGCTACGCTGCTTATTTTGGCACCAGCTGATGGCATCTGGGCTGCAGGCAGAGCTCAGAGAAGCTCCCCCACTCCCACACTGTGTGTGTGAGAGAGACCCTGGCTGCCCGGGCACCTGCATGGAGCAGAGCTGTGGGCAGGATGTGCCTCCTGCGGTGTGCGATGGAGCCTCCTTTCTCCCAGGGATGTGCCCAACTGACAAGAGAGATGCTTTCCCTTCCCCATCTGCTGCACAAAAATATCGGCTGCTCCAATGGCTGCGTGATGCTGCTGGGGAATGGGGCTGCGTGGTTTGCACCCAGGGATAAGAGGCTGCTGCTGCCAGAGGTTGTTGGCCTCTCATTGCTGGGCAGCACCTCTGTGCTCTGCCTCAGCCTGCACCAAAACCCATAAGATTGGAGGCAGCTGTGAATTCACTGCTGTGATTGCTGGAAATTGCACGGCACCTCCATGCGGATGCTCACCCAGACCTCTTTCAGAGGCTGTTCCAAGTAATGTGCATCTAAGTACAGCCCTCCTTCCCCGAGCGATCTCAGAGCACTGTGCTCTCAGTGCGCCCATGGTGAACCCCTGGGTGGGTGAGTGGGGCCTGGGGAGGTTCAGCACAGGGAAAGCTGAGCTGGAGGGGAAGCAGTGGAGCAGCTGCCTGGCCCTGCCGACCTCCTGCCTGCAGCAGCTGGAAGGAATGAGGTCGCTCTGAGCGCATTGATGGGGTTGCTTAGGGTAACAGGAATGGAGGCCAACTGTAATCAATTAGCTGGAAATCAAGTTTACATGCAGCGCTGAATGCTTCCCATGCAAACAGCACAGAGGCAGCACCCCTGGTCTCCGTGTGCTCCGGTTGGTATGGGCGGCCACACAGCACAAAGCACAGCGAATGCCAATTTGCCTCATGAATAGGGATTCCTGGCTCCAAGGAAACACAGCCCTGCTCGGTCTTGGGGGGGCTGCAGTCTTTATGGGGGGAACGTGAAGTCCCATCAGTGCTGTTCTGTCTCCAAACACTGGAGACACCGGCACCTGACCGGTGAGCTGTCCTGCAGGAAGCTGCCAGCTGTGGTGGTTTAATTTAACACAAGCTGCCTGGGGGCTGTTGCTGCCTTATTTAAAGGGGGAGAGGAGCTGGGAGGGATGAGCCCAGCAGCAGGGAGGGCCCCAGCTGCAGGGGCTGTGCTCCAGAGATCGCCAATCTATTTCCAGGCACCAGAGCCCTGGCTGGTTGTTGGTTTGGAGCTGGAGCTCAGTGTGTGTATATCTAGAGACAGAGGGGGTTGGGAGAAGCTCCCACAACCAATTTGAGGCATAAATGTTGCTTTCTATGGGAAACCAGCCTGGCAGGAGGGCTGTGAGCGGGGTGCACTGACAGAGCTGTGCCTCACTCCGAGGGGTTTCCTTCTTCCTCGCTCCCACCTGGGTCCCAGATGTGATGTTTCTGGCTCAGAGTCAGCACCGCCTTTCAAAGAGAGGCTCCTACAGGGCCCCTCCTGCACAGAGTTCTGCATTTTGTTCTCCTCTCCCATAATATCCCATGTAGAGCATCTCCTCCTTCCCCCCCCATCTATTGCTGAACACTAAAGCAGCCTCGGCTCGCCTCCCCAGTTCTGAGACTGAGTTGGGTTCAGCTGTTTGGTTAAACTGTGGCCACTTCCCACGTTGGCCAGATCAATGTGGAAGCTGGGCCAGAGCCGGGAGCTTGTGGAGTGGGAATGAAATCCCTGGGATTTCGCTTGTTCCCGGAGCAGTGTGGGCCGTGTACGTCCCGGGGCAGGAAGCACAACCAGCATCGTGCCGCTGCTGAGCACAAATGCTTCCAGTCTGTGCTGCTGCTGCTCACAGGGCTGCATTGCCCTGAGTGCTGCTGGCGTGTGCTCCCCAACCCGGGGCTGTTGTGCCTTTGCTGCCTGGGAGCTGGAGCTGTGCTAAAGGCCAGAGCCCAGGCACTGGGGACAGCAGCGTGCCTGGAGGTGGATGGAGAGGCCCAGGGAGAAGAGATCTGCTCCCTGCCCGGGCTGATGTGGCCTATCGTAAGGGAAAACAACGTTCTGCCATCGCTACTCCCTGCACCGTTCCTGCGGCGTTAGGAACAGACCGAACTCACGACGTGACGTTGGGGTACCCGGCGGCGGGCAGAGCCGCGCGGCACGGCGCTCGTTTGCCGTCCCGTCGAACAGGTTACGGCCGTCCCCGCACGCCGGGCTCCGATCCGCCATGAGCCGCGCTGCTGCCGGCGGCCGCCCCGGCGACGATTCGATGCGCGGCGGTTCCCCGTCCCGCCCGCGATGCCGCGGCTCAGCGCCCGGCGGGCGGGATGCGCTGCCCGGCGCCGCCGTCGGGCTTCCCCCGAGGAACCGGCCCCAACTTGGCCGTGCGCTCGCTGAGCCGCCGCGGCTCTTCCCCCGTCCTGCCGCGCGCTTCGCGCCCCGTCCGGCTCTCCGGGCCGTGCCGGTGCCGCCCCCCCCCCCCCGCAGCGGAGGCGGCGTGACCGCGGGGACGGCCGCGCACCGCCCGGAGGGACCGCGCCGACCCCCCGAGCCCCGCGGCGGCCGGTCCGGGTTGGGGGCAGCGCGGCGAGCGGCCGGGCCGGCACCGCCACCAGGACGGGGAGCGCGGCGGATGGAGCGGGGCGATCCGCGAGCGGCGCTACGGCACCGCGGAGAACCCGGAGAAGCCGGAGTCACCGCCGCCCCCGGAGGAGCCGGATCCCGGTGCGCACCGCGGGGCGGCCCCGGCCGAGGCCCGGCTCCCGGCTCCCACCCCCGCCTCCCCTCCCCCGGCGCGGTCCCGTCCCGCATCTTACCGCGGCTCCTCGGCGGCTCCGCTCTGCTGGCGGCCGTCCCGCGGCGGGCGGCACTTTTATCCGCCGGGCAGCGGCCGGGCTCGGCGCTGCCACCTGATCGCGGCGCTGCCGGGGCCGCCCTCTGCCCGCCCGCCGTGTGCGGTTGCCCGGCTACGGCGGGGCCCGGCCCGCCCGGCGCTGCCCCCGGGCGGAGGCAGCTGGCGCCCGGCCCGCGCTTAAAGGCGCAGCGCCGCCTCGGGGCCGAACCGCCGCCCGGGGGAGGAATGGAGGGGAGGGGGTGTGTGTTGGGGTACGGCGGGGCGCTGGGAACGCGGCCGGGCCCCGCGGGGACGGTACGGAGCGAGACGGGGAACGTGCGGGGATCGCCGTGCGGGGGGGTCCGTGTGCGGACGGGGACTGTCAGCCCGGCGGGGCGTGGGGACTGTCGGGGTCTCTGCGGGGACACGCGCGCGGAGGGGCCGCTCCGGGGGTGTCACAGCGGGATCCCCGCGGCGCGTGCGGACACGGCACCGTCCCGGTGGGGCTGGGACCGCGGGGACGTGGCTCGGTCCCCGCATGACGTGACGGGAGCACGATGGATGGAGACCCTGCGGGGCGATCCGCGGTGGCTGCGGGGACACACGGACGTCCCCGTGGGGCTCGGTGCGGCCGCGGCATGGCGGCCCCGCGGGGAGGAGGAGGAGGATGCGGATGCTGATGCTCCAGGAGCGCTGCTGGCAGCCGGGCCCGCTGCCCTCCGGCGGGGTGGGCTGCTGAGGGCGGCAGGCCTGGGAGCGGGCGGGGAGCTGAGCGGGGCCTGGCACAGGGAGGAGGAGGAGGAGGAGGCGGCAGTCTGCGCTTTAACCCCCCTCCTGCTGGAGCAGAGTGGCAGCCTCCGAGGCGCTGCCGGCCCGGCCCCGTTCTGCGCTTTCTGTTCCCGTCGTGGTGCGCTGGGACCAAAATAGCAGAATTCCCTACTAGGAAGCTTCCCTCACCTCCAGCCCGCTGCCTGTTATCGCACTTCAGTAGGTTCTGTGACTCAGCAGCCCAGATGGAGCCGTCCCTCGCGGCCCGCAGCACCAAATCTGTTTATTGCTCCAGAGGCTGTTTATTTCCCAGATCCTCTCTGCTTTGTAACATCAGTGTTCTCCCTTAAAGCGCTGCCTCTCCAGCCCAGCAGCACATCCAGCGCGGAGGTGGCAAGGAGCAAAAATAGGCAAATTAAAAACAATACAATAAAAAAGCTCTCAAAAGGCCCCAAAAAAAACCCAACAACGTGAGGATCTCGGCTGTGAGCTGGAGCTCTGCCTTGCCTCCGTGTTGCGTCAGATGTGCTCATTGCTCTGCTCTGCGGAGCAGCTCCGTGGGCTGCAGCTGGGGCTGATGCTCACTGTGGGGCCTGCAGTTGGCTGTGGTTTCTCCCCACTGATGCATCCCTCCAGGAGGCACGTTGGCTGTTCAGGGGACATTCGTTGCCCTTTGGGGTGGTTTGGGGCTGGCAGCCACCTGTAGTGCTCCTCCCAGCACCACGGAGCGCGTTCCTGGGCTGTGTGTTGGCCGGGGGGTTTCAGCACAGCCCGCTGCAGCTCCGTGTGGGTCAGGGCAGGCAAAGAGGGCAGCTGTGACCCCAGGGCACGGCATAGGAAGGTATAGGGGTTGAAGGAGGTACCTCTCCACCCAGCCTCTGCACAGGGCTCTGCTCTCGGGGGGGCGATGCGAGCTGTTGGGATGTGGCTGGTGAAGGAGGGTCCCTGAGCGCAGCTGGGCGCAGCGTCACCCTGCCTGGCGTGCTGTGCTGAGCGCGGGGCTGGGCGCGTTCCCAAAGGGTGAGTCCGGCCCTGGGTTCATCAGCTGCTCGTTTGGGCCATTAGCTTAATCATCACCGGGCTGTTTTCCTGCCGTGCCCTGTGATCAGCGGTGGCCACACGTGCCGGCTGAGGTTTCCGCACCAGGCCCAGCGCCGTGCAGCAGGAATCCAGCCCTGCCGCCATCCTCCCCAGTTTCCATGGTTACGCGGGAGTTTACCCTTCTCTGGAAGGGCTGCGGGGACCCCGCGTGATGAGAGCAGCCCTGGGACGTTGGGCCCTCCCATGTTACCCACACCAGCCACCATCACGGGGTGGTTAAAGCACATGGCATGGCGTCCTCCTGGTGCATGTGCCCACCGAGCGGCACCTCGGGGGCTGTGTGGGGTGTGTGGGCTGTGCGGGCTGTGCCGTGGTTCTGGGGCTGCTTTTCTGCTCTGTGCCCCGCAGTTTGTGAGTGAGACCAGCAGGGACCTGCGGGCAGGCAGTGAGTGCTCTGCTGTGGGTCGCTCTGGCCGAGGAGCCGTCGGCCGCCTCTGGTTAGATGCGAGGTGACAGCGCGGAGCAGAGGGAACCCTGAGCAGGCGTTCAGGCGGTGGCTTGTTAATGGGGGAAAACAAGACCTGAGATTGAGGTCACGGCTTATGATTTAAGCGGCCAAATATAGGTCACCAGAGGCCTCTCTGGGGAGGCAGGCGGATGGCAGCGCACAGGAGCAGTTTTGCTCGCTTTCAAGCAACGCAGGGAGCAGAGAGCATCATGTATGCAACCCGTGGGGTGGGTCCTCTGTGTGCTGGCAGGGCGACATCTCAGCTGTCGTGTTCCTGCATGCTGGGGTGTCTGCGGTGCTGCCCCGGCACCGGGCACCTGATTGAGCTGAGTGCAGGGGCTGCTGTGATTCATGGGGCCGGTGTGTGGAGCAGGAAGCGCGTCCACAGCTCAGGTGTGGGCACCCGGCCCCGTGCCAGGGCTGAGTCAGCGTGGGGCCAAACTCACACCTCACCCTGCATCCCTGCCCACTGCCAGGGCCAGTTTTCCCTCCCCTGGCTGTTGGTGGGCTCTATAGGGCCGTGGGAAGCAGCTCTGCTGTTTGCTGAGTTGATGGGTTGCTCGCTGGATGGGAAAGCAGAGAATGGTGAGCTCCATCCAGGTGTCTGCCTGCTGGGTCGTGGTGCCTCTGGCCCAGGCAGCAGGCGATGCTCTGCACCCCAGGGCTGTGTGCTGCGACTGGGGGCAAGCAAGGGCTCATGGGCTGACATGGCCCGGCTGCTCAGCCTCCAAAGGTGCTTGTTGGTCCTTGCACCTCTCCCACTGTGGCTCCATCCCACCCCATCTCAGCCTGCGCTGCCTCTGGGGCAGCTGAGCCGGGTCACTGCCTCACTGCAGGCACCTCCTGCTCGGGGGGGAAAAAAAAGAAGCAATTGCACAGAAAGCTCCGGGGATGCCAGATTGATTTCTGTGGTGCAAAAGGTGGTTTGTGCTCGGGGCCAGGAGGAATCCTGGGGCAGAGCAGGTGTTTCCTAACAGCTCCCGAGTGGTAAAAGGGCAGAGCACTGTGCCACCGCTGATGGCTGACTCCACATCCACGTTTATTGTGCCCTTTCCTCCTCCACCCAGTGCTTGCTGGGTTCCTGCACTGCTGTACCCAGTGCTGCAGTGATGTGCTGAGCTGTGCTGGGGGTGTGTGGTGCAGGATCCGGTGGCCGTGTGCGCTTTCTCTGTGCCAGCAGATCCGTGCTGTTTTTCCCCGGGAGGTTGTTGGTTGGACTCGCAGAGGAAGTTGCTGCGGGGCATCTCCGAGTGGGATTTTCTGTTTTTATTTCGAAGAAGCCGGGAGTTGCAGTTTTCCTTTAACTGTCGCTGAAGTGCTGCTGCTCCAGAGCAGCGATGTTTGAGACCAAAAGGTTTTGGTTTCACGGGCCCCACCCGATGGGAACCTGAGCAGGTGCTAAAGCTGCACTTCTTGTCACTCTGCTGTCAGCATCACCTGCTCCGCTGCAGCCTGGAGCTGCCAGGGGTGCCAGCCGGGAGGACCCCCTCTGTGCAGCCCTGAGCTGCTGGCCCTGTCACCAAGGGGCCGAGCGCATCGCTGCGGTGTGACTGCAGCGCTCAGACCTGCAATGAGACGGAAGCAGCAACGCCGTTAGTGGCGGGCAGATAACAGCCCTGAGGATCCATCCCGTGCACACCTCGTGTGATGGCCGTTGCGGGAGACCGCGGATGTGCTGGGATGGAGCAGCTGCAGCCTCCCCGTATCTCCTGAGCTCGGCTGTAATTAACGCTGCAGGTACCCAGATAGGCACGTTAGCCCGAGCTGGCTGCCTTCCATCCCTCCCCGGCCTTGTTCCATATTTAATCTTTCATGTACACCTGAGTCTCTAATTAAGCCAACTGTGATCCTTAGCCGTGTGCCCGCAGTGTGCTAACGAGGGCTGGCATTCTTGGAGTGCCGTGCAAGCAAGGCCCAGTGCAAACAAACCCATGGGCACCCTCTGCTCCTTTGTTTCTGTCTTTATGTTTCCCTGCCCTGCAGTAAGGCAGATCCTGAAGCGGGGTCTGGAATGGGGCCCCGTTAGCAGCAAAGTTCTCAAAAACAGTGCACGGGGATTGTGTTGTGTTACAAACAAACCTTCATCAACAGTTGGCTTGAGGGGTCTGAAAAGCCTCTTTCTGGGTCTCTCTTTATGGGTGGCTGCTGCCTGGGGAGCTGGGGGGTCTGGGGAAAGGCAGCACTGATGCCGTGATGCTGCAGCAGTGCTGGGTTATAAATAAAGCCCCGCGCCAGGGCTGTGAATGGGGCTCTGATTTCCTTTGGTTGCTGTGCGGGTCTGGGTGATGGGGAGAGATGCGTGTTGTAAATAGAACACCATATCCATGGCAACGCCAACTTTTCATTATTGTTAATTACTTGAACAGTGCCAGAGCCGCACATGGCGCTTCCCAGCGCAGATAAAGATAGATCCCATTTCATAACCCCTCCAATGCCACCGCTGCTGCTGTGAGCTCCTTGGGCTGGGCGGCACGGAGACATTTTGTGCAGCAGGAGAGGAGCAGGGATGCGAAGGAGGCGGCACTGGCACAGCAGCAGAGCGGCTGGCGGCTCAGGGTGGCTGTTGTCCCCACATCCCCCTCCCTGGAAGTGACTGAGGGCACCAGGGATGGGGATGCGCTTTGCCTGAGCACAGCCTGCGGAATGGAGGAGAGCGCGCCGCTCACCTGTCTGCTCCTTGTGTTATATTGCCTTGGAAGAGATCTGAAAGCTCCTGGGGTGGGAGGTCCCCTCTGCCTCCTGCTGTTGTTTGCTCAGGTCCCAGCTGGTGTTATGAGCGTTGATCTGCCATCGCGGTGTGACCGCTGCTCACCTGACCTCAGGCTGCGGCGTGGGCTGGCTGTGCCGTGGTGCTGCGTGCCCCATGTGGGCAGAGGTTTGGTAACCCCACAGCCTTTTCCCAGCACAGCTCCCTGCCCTTCATCCAACAGCACAGGAGTGTTGTGCTGGAGCCTGGAAATGAGACCAGGAGCGAGGAGGTGCTGAGTGTGGTGCAGGCTGGCAGCCTGCTCCCTTCACTGCTTACAAGGTGCCCTGCAAGAGGAGAAAAACCTGTTGCTTTTCTGCTTTGATGCTGTGAGGGAAACTTCCCTGCCCCGCTTCCCGTTGCCTCACCTCTCCTGCTTTCCCTGGAAGTGAACGCTGCTTTCTGGCTCCCTGCTATCCAGAGGATGCAGCTCCTCCCCTCTCATGGCAGCACTGAGCCGGATGGAGCAGAGGCAGCTCTGTGACCATCGCAGTCTCACTTTGGAGCCCAGGAATACCCAGAGATCATTTCAGATCCAATTGATTTTATTACAGACCAAAATACCACACATTCAGTGGCACCTCGGGTACCCAGGATAATTACATTTCTGGGGGGGAAGCAAAACATCTTAAATATACACCAACAGTTTGGCTTTGCAGCGTGAGAACCCAGACCTGAGGACACACAGAGTGAAGCAGAGACAGCGGGGCCTCGCATCCAGGAGGGCTGACAGTGCATGGCCTGTGTGTGCAGTGCTGCACTGCTCTCCTCTCTTTGGTGGGAGGGAATGATGGGGAATGGAGTGGCTGCTTGGTGATGTTCTGGAAGGCAGCTGGGGCTGTAACACACAGCCTTCCATCCACCGCACGGCCTTCCTATGGAGCCACAGCAGCCAAGCCAGACATTCTACCTAATGTGACCGTGGCAAATGAAGTGGCAGCAGATGAGGCTCACCGGTTGGTACAGCACTCTCATGCTGTGATATGTGCCAATATCACGTAAAAGTAACAACTGCTGAGGAGCTTCCCCACAATGTCCTTTCCCATCCTTTATCATAATTTACTTAAAAGGACTGGACTATTGCGAGCTCCTTCTTTGCACCCTCGGGCATGTGCTGTCTCCTCTGAAAGCTGACACTGTTTTAGGAAGGAGTACGAGGAGGGAGGGCGCTGCATTTCTGTACCTGTGCTCAGGCTGTCAGTGTGACTCTCATGTGCTGCCCTCCTGTCCTTTTCTCTGCACCGCCAGAATAAAAGTGCTGCGATTCTTTTACGCACGAGGTGTGGAAAAGGAACAGCCATTCATCTTACAGGTCGGCTTCCATGACACAGGATTCTTTGCAGTGCTACGTGGTGTGATTCAGACAACAGCACAGTTAAGCAGCATAGTCAAAAAGAGACCAGACAAAGAAATGTCGGCATTCGTACCATCTGACAAAGCCTCCTGCTTGTTTGTACCAAAAAAAAAGAGGCCCAAAAGATGTGAAACAATAGAAAATGTCCTTCATTGAACACTGTTAAAATCTTCCAGTGCTGTCAAAATGTCTTCAGAGCTTTTCCATGCCCGTGTGCTCCAAGCAGAGCCCCGTGTGCTCCAAGCAGAGCGCTGTGTCGCTCCTCAGGCCTTTGTGATGTACCCTTCCCTGATAAGGAAGTCATAGATTTTCCTTGTTTTGTTCACATCGATCTTGATGAGCGCTCTCGCCTGCGCGAGTCGCAGCCCTCCTTGTTTGTTGCACTCGTTCACTAAGGCAGCTTTGTATTCTAAATAGGCTCCGGGGACCAACCTCACCATCTGACAGAGCTGGAAGACAAAGGGGAAGTTAATAAGCGCTACCACTTGTCCTGCTCTCTCGTTCAGTGATCACTGCTGGGGGAGTCACGTTGTGGATGCGTTCCTGAGAACAGCTGTGCTGTGTTTGGTGGTGGGGGGGGGCAGGCGGTGACGGCAGTGCGGGCCTGGAGCCGCAGGTGGGCAGGGAGGAGCCCATGGTTGCTATATTTGAAAACACTCCAGAGAAACAAAGCAGGGGGATGAAGGCGAGCTGCGGGCTCACAGGAGCGTAGCTCTGAGCGCGTCCCGTGTGGGCGTTGTTCTCTACCAACCCGGGGATGTTCACATGCCAAAGAGACGCGCAAGCAGCAATTCAGCCTGCTGGGCGAGAGCCGCGGCGGGCACCCGCCTGTTAATCCCCGGCACACAAAGTCCTTAATGCCGTTCTACAAAAGCAGCTACGCACACATTCACCCCTTCTGGAAATCTGGGGTGGAAACCGTGCAGGGGAACTGCGTGCTGGGTTTGGAAGCTGGGCAGTGCTGGGCAGTGCTGTGGAGCTGCTGCCTGCGCTGCTGCAGTGCTCCCATCCACTGCCAACAGCAGCTGCTCCATGGTGCTGCGTCCAGAGGACACGTGGGCTGTCTCCTCCTTTTAATTAGGAAATGCTTAACGATTGTTTCTCATGGTAAGAAATGGCAGAATTCAGAGGAACTTTGTTCCCGCTGAGAAAGAAACAGGTGCCCCATACACACCACTGTCTGAGCCACAACTGTGCCGAATGCAGCCATGGTGCCACGTTCTGCAGTGAACCTCTGAGCTGGCTTTCAGCATTGCCATCCCCAGTGTCGGGGAAACCATCTCCAGACAGAGAAGTCTGAAATAGATCCATGTTTCACTGACACCAGAGTGTGCCCCGTGCACCAGCACAGCTGGCTGAGGGCTGAGGTTTGGCTCTGGGCTGTGTGGTGTTAGAGGAACCACACCGCTCAGGTTCAGCGAGGTGTCCAGGCAGCCCATAATGAAACCCTGTGCCAACCTGAAAACCAATGTTCAATAAGAAAATGCCACCCCTGTGCTCAGCCTGGTCTCCTGATGGAGAAGGATGGGATGCCATCTCTGAGTGTTGTAATGGCATGTAATGACCTTGGCTCTCTCCACCTTTCTTTGCTAAATAAGCTGATTTGCCACACACACTTTGTACACACACGGCACTAAATGAAATTAAGAAACCACCTAGATGGCCACTGTGAGCTGGAACAGGTAGCCAGGGCCTAAGCTGCTGTGTTATCCTCATACCTGGAGCAGATGGTGCGGGTACACCCCTGCAGTGAACACCATGCTTTGTACTGACTGCCTTTGCATTCACTTCCTCACCTCTTTCTCCTTCTCGTTCAGTTTCTCGGTCCCTGGCAGCCCGGTGAGGTTCAGTGGCGGGGCACTCCGTCTGCCTGCAGGGACAAGGAGGGAAACATTGACAAACTGCTGGGGCAGCCTGGAAGTGGCAGAGCCGGGTGTTACCGCAGCAATTAAATCGCGGTGATGTTAACCCTGTAGGATCCAAGGGCTCATACTCAGAGGTATTTAGGGCTTAACATAAAAATGGCATTATTTTGACAAAAGGTCTGGTTTTGCAACAGATGTAGTTAAGTGCTGTTCATGCACGCATGAGGGCTCTTACGCAGTGAATGATGCCTCACCGGTGTTAGGGAGGATCTGCAGGTGTAGGGCTGCCTGTTGGGTGGGTGCTGCCCCAGCCAGGCTGCACCTCCCAGAGCTGTGGGATGGGGAGCTGGGGGCTGCCCGTGGCACTGCAGTGTGGGATGCAGGGGTTGTTATTGCTGACATGGGCCACACTGGCAGCTTCTTGAAGCAGGGTTTTCTTTAAACGCCTTTGAATGTGATGCGGGTGTAGCCAACGAAATGCAGTTTGTGCATTTATTTCTGTTTGTGATGAGAAACGTTGCCGAAGGAAAGCATCTTTCACAAGGTGGTCTGACAGTTCTCAGGCTCACAGCTGGAGCTATAGTGGTGTGGCTCAGGCTGCCAGCAGGGCTGTCTGCCCCCAGCTTTGGGGGATTTTTTCCCCTCATGACTGTGGAGCAGAACGAAGGATATTTATTGGTGTTTGTAGTCTGTTGCCCCTGCGCTGCAGGCTGCATACCTGGCCCTGCCAAGGCAAGGTCTGTCCCAGGACAGCAATTTTGGCTAAGTGGGAGATCTTGGGAAATCTGCAGCCCTGCTTCCCCAAAGACTGGTGCAGGCCCTGCCCTGCCCTGCGCTGTGCTGGCGGCTCTGCTCAGTCAGCCTGCTTGGAGGGACAGGAGCCCAGCAACCAGGAGGAAAAGTGCAGCAGTGAGCAATGTGTGTGCATGGCGGGTGACTGCTGGTGCTGCTCCCCCTCTGAGGGATGTAAGCAATGCACCGTGATGGGACATGGCAGAATTTGGTTTTGAATTTCTAAGAAGGTGGGAAATGACACACACATGCAAACTGCATTAACAATAATACATTAAGGCTGCAAAGCCAAGATCGTAAAATCTAGAATTAAAGTTAAGCAACGATAATTTGCCCTCTTGTATATTCAGTATGATGCAGCCTTTAATTATAGACACGTGGCAGTTTTTCCACAGTATCCCTGCCTCATTCAGCATGCAGGATGTTCACTTAATTAGCAACTATTTGGTATTTTGTTTGGGCTTTGTTCAACATGAGATACTGGTTGTAAACACCGCATGCTATCTGAATTCTGCAGGCAAAACAGTTCATTTTCTCTTGGGCTTTTCTCCCTCACCGGCCACAAAATACCCCACAATTAACTTTGCTCTGCATAACAGCCCTTCAGCTGAGGGGACACCGTCCCCACCTGAGGGACCCTGGGTGCCAGCCCACACGGGATGCAGTGCTGCGTTCTCTCCAGGGCAGTTCATATTGCTGTGATGTGTACCATACCAGACTAGCTTATCTTTAAAAGATAATTTTGTTCTCGTGTGAAAATTATTCTTCTTTCCTGCCTCGTTAATGTGGATTCAAAATGGGTTTCCAGTCTGTAACTGGAACAAGCCAGAAATTCAGCAAAAGCGGTCGGTTTTGCATGTGGAATGAGCTTCAGAGAGAGGCAGCACTGAGGAAAGCAGGGCCTGTTATCACTGCCACCATCTGCCACTTACCTGAACTGGAAGGGATCGGTGCTGCAGGAGTCGGGCCGGAATCACTGGAAAGAAAGGAAATTTTCAATTGCTATTGCCTGCTGTAAGTGTAACTGTCTGTACAGCCCTGAGACTTCCTTGCAGCTCCTGGTGCTGATACAACACAGCTTGCATAACCAGACCCCAACCTGAGGTCAGCAGGATTTCTAAACATCTACCACTCCCCAGCTGAGGACCATGTCTGAAACCCAGTGTGTGGGGCTGGGGGGACAGAAGGAAATGCAGTGGGGACCTACTGGGGCACTGACAAATCACCTCCTCAGCCCCTGCAGCCCTTCTTTGCATTGCAGCCTGCTCCTGAAATCAAACTGCTTGTGACAACACGTTAATAATGCTGCTACAGCTAAAATCACATGGAACATTCCAAGTGTCATCTCCACTCTCATTAATATCCTGAAAGACCTCATTTCTCTCCATGCCTTCATTAATGGCAGTTAAGCTCCTGAAATACAAAATACAGAAAACGGAGATGCTGAGCCCACGTCAGGTTTCTTCCCTGAACTCCAGCAAGTTCTTTTGCTGTTAATCCCATCTCTCACCCTTCTGCATTCTGCAGACTGTTCTTACTGTAATAGACTGGGAATGTGTTTGTTATCAGACCGAAAAGTGTTTTGTCCCCTCTCAGAGCAAACAGGAGCTCACAGCACGGCCTTACTGCGCCCATACATGTCAGCTTGTCGGCTGAGCCACTGCTGGCAGGCGCTGCTGTCCTGGATGTACTGCAGCACTTCGGTCAGCATGGTGCGCTTCAGGCGCTCCTCGTCTCTCGTCTTCTTCAGGTGGTCATATGTTCTTGCACCTGTGGGTAACAGATACCACAATCTCTCACTCATTTTGCCGTGGTCAAAATGGTCAGACTGTTGTTGTTCTGCTCTGGGGAATAAGGGAATAATAAGGGAATAATCTGTTCTCTAGCTCTGGCCCAGACTCTGCTATTCTCCCTCATGACAACTACTTGGCATGAGAAGTTATTGGATTCCACTCCTTGCCCCTCCCCGCCATCAATTTCAGGCCAAAACTGAACTAACAAGGCTGCCCCGATCCAAAGGCAGGCATTTTATTTGTGGAGAGGCCGTAGCCTTCTCTCCAAGCAGCCCACTTGTGACAGGCAGTGACAGTGCCCCGGCGTGAGGCACAGGAGACCACTGTGCCACAATGTGTGTTTTTCTGGGGCTTCTGCAGGGCGGTGAGTGAAGCAGAGCTGAGTTGGGCAGCAGCTCTCCCAGCTGACAGCTCAGAGCAGCTCTCAGAGCACAGCCAGGCACACACAGCACTGCCAGAGCTGCGCTCAGTTCAAGTGATAGGAAAACACATTAAAAAATGCCTTTTCATTCAACACATCCTAAATATTGCAAACTCATCCTTCCACACCTTGATGAATGGGAGTGGGCTGAATAATGCATCAGGTACTCACTACAGAAATTGGTGATTCCTGCTGCTCTGTATTCTTGTAGGCGCTTTATTTCCCTTCGCAGCTCGAATTCCACTGTTGTATCCCAATGGGAAGCAGAGGGGAAACCCAAAAAGAGAAAAGTGGGTCAGTAGGGATGGTGCTGGGAACATGGCTCGTTCTTCTCTGCCTGCACAACGAAGCTGTTCAGTGTACACAACAGCAGCCAGGGCCAACCTCTCTGCACGAGCCTGTGTGAGCCCTCCCAACCCTCTGCCCGCACCGTAACACCCCTTGATGGCAGATGTAAGCTGTTTATGGCATTTTTGTGCTCAGGAGAATTACTTTTTCTTTATGCTTTGACAGTTCCTTTGCCACATCCTGACTGAAGCAAGCAACAACAGTACAGGATTTCTGGAAGGAACTTCACCAGGTCTGAAAAACGACTCCATCCTGGCTCCTTTATAGCATCCAGTGCTGACTTTAAACCACAGTTTTCATAACTGGACCTCTTGTGGAAAATTCTCCTTTTCTGCAATTGTTAAGATTAAACACCCGTGTTTCTTGTGCTCAGAACTATTTACTGTGTATAGCTTTTATGAGCTGGCTCCAAGACATTGCCCAGTTTTACAGTGAGCAAGTCCGCCGGTCTCAAAGTCATTTCCTCAGCTTCTCAGGGGATGTGCTCAATGCCTGCGTGTGGCTCACAGGTGAACTGGAGGGTTTGGCTGTCACTGCAGCAACAACACGAAGCTCGGGACAAAGGCACACATGTGGGACTCATGATCTGCAGGGTCATAGCTCTGGTATTTAACACTAGTGTCTCGAGAGCACAGTCACAACTGCTGAAATGCTTTGTTCTTTCTAATGAGCAATAATTTTCCCCATTTAAGTCACAGAATTAAGCAGGATGTAATGACTCGTGCTGGAATCTGACTGAATGCGTGCTATGATTATGCATAACGAACTCGAGATGATTCGGTGAGAGAACAATGCCTCTCCCTTTAAGGCAGGGAATGTAATGACAGCTGTACTATATAATTATGCACACATAGAATAGTTTAATGCATATCTTTCAAAGAATTTGCACTTTGCTGCCAGCTCCCCATCCCTCAATGCAGACTTAAGTTTTAGGGATTTTCTTCTCTCAGTGATACGCATTATCAGTAAATGAGCAGTGGGCTTCTGGTAAGAAAGTGCTGCTTCTTGCAGGTGAGCAGTTCTGGACAGCTGAGAAGTCAAAGAACTGGGACCCACTTTTGTGGGAAGAAACATCTATGGTACGTTTAATGCACCAACCCACAAACAAAGCTGTTTTTTCTGAGGTCAGGGGGAACACGTTCAGGAAAGGCTGTAGATGATGCAACCCCTTATTATGCCTATTGAAGGACATGCATGTTAGAACTCTGAAAATACCTACATGCGTGGCTTTCAATGAACTTATCGTGCTCTACTGGTCCCAGAATCCGTGCAAACCGCCGCATTGTCTCGTAGAGGTCTTGAACCTCCTTTGGGTATCGTCTTTCCAAAACTGGAGGGGGAAGAATGACACGCTTTGGTGAGATGATGTTGAAGAGAGAGAGGTGTTTTCATGGCAACTCTGAGTTTTATCATTAAGTTACATGTGATACTCACTCTGAAATTTTCTGAGGTTGATTAGGCCGTGGTCTCTTATAATTCTGTAATAAGGAGCAGAATGGTATTAATGAGAGGCATAAACTCGAGTATTACACATAAACACAGAGGCTTCAGAAGAATCTTTGACTTAAACCACGAGATGGGCCTAAAACCAAACGTGAAATCTGTATGGCCCTTGATCTGGAGAGCTGGGAAGTGTGATGCTGTGAGATTTTAATCAGGGAGGTTTTGGACAGTGCTGTGCACCAGTCCAACCCTGACATCACTATGCACAAAAGGAGCTACAGCTGCTTTAAAGGGTTGGGAATTTATTTTTTTTTAGGCTGAGATTTCACATCTACTGCATCTCACAACTTGTCTCTCCAAAATTGGAAGGACACCGAATGTGTCACGGAGCATGACTTGCAGCTCCAGGGAAAGGCCTTCTCTTGGAACAGGGGTGAGGGATAAAGGGCAAATGTTGCCACTGGGAACTGAATGGTGGTGTTTTTCCATGGCAGCTTGGATTTTACAGAGACAGTGGCTTAGGTTATGCATAACTTTGAGGTGTCCGTGACAGGATCAGGGAAATGAGCAGCGTAATAAGGCAGGTAAGATATGTACAAGTGCATGACAAATGCATCTGTCACAGCTTTCTGCCAACGCCATGTGGTCATGGCTGTGGCAACCTGATCAGCATCTGACTTCTGAAATGACAGGAGATTGGTGAGTCCTGACTCCTCTGGGTCAGCTTTGTTCTATCAAATCCATTCTATTTTCCTCAGCATGTATAAAAGAAGGGCCCTTTCCTAAACAGAGAAGACCTTCTAAGTGACCTCGGTGTTTTTATGTCATTTTCCTGATTCTGTTGTAGGAATGTTACAAAAACTGATGCCGATATGAGTGATGTAACTGAGCTTTATAGCACTTTCTTTTCATAAGACACAGTGTACCACAATGGAAATCATAGCACATAATTTTTCATTTATTAACAACAAAGAGCCAGGTCAATAAGTAGCAGCTCTGAACCTGTCCTCCAGCAGCACTATGCTGTATCATGAGAAAGAAAGGAGGAGTCTTACTGCAGATTACTCATTCTTCCAACAGGCAATAATGCAGCAAGATATAATTTAAATATTGAGGAAAGTATTTGAAATTATAATAAAATTGAATTTAATGAACAGATTGAGTCATTCGAAAAAGCTGTCAAATGAACTGAATTAATGACTCAAACTCATGTCGGCAGTACAGTTATCTTCATTACGTTATGAAAAACCAACTCATGGACCACTGGGAAGAAAAAATCCTGATGTAAGCAGTCCTGCGGAGAAAGTGGGGGCTCTGGCAAGCAGGCACACACAGGCAGCTTGTTTTTCCCTAAAGCAGGAAATAAACAACGTGTGGCCCATCAGTGCTATGTAGGGACAGGACAAACAGAGACTCGTCTCCTCTCCTGTTCCCAGTGCTGGCTCTGTGTTTCCCAGGCAGTATTTCAGTCTGCAGCTCTGCAGACCGGCTGTTTCTCACAGGCATGGTAGAAGCTTAGTTTGCTGAATATAGCTGAACTGGGGGTAGCAGTGTGGACAGCAGTGGGAACATGACTTTCCTGCAATAGGGAGTCCTGGGAAGCAGGTTTTAAAGCGAATGATTTGTTCTCTGAGCACTTAAGGGAGTGCAGATGTCCTTTGTCACCAATATGTCTGTATCGGTCTGTTAATGTGTTTTCTGGCATGGTACCATTGCTGAAGCCATGTGTTTGATGTGAATCTGTGCACAGAAAGAGAACTACACGTCCAGAATGAACCGTGCCATGCAAACCTCCCAGCAGCAGGTCTCCCTGCATGGCAGCAGTCTGAAAGGGTGCTGCAGGGCATCAGTTATGCTCAGTACTGCAGCAGTGCTGGGCGACAAAACGTGGTAATGAAGCAAAGAAACACAGTTACTGCTTTGTAGCTTGAAAACTCACTTTTTTCTTCGCTGTCTTTCCTTTAACCTGGAGTGGTAGATATCTACAACTGCAATCTTCAGAGCTGCAAAACAGAAGAAAGGATTACAAAATACGTGACGAATCACTGCGTTAATGCTAATTTTCAAGCCTTTATGTTCATGGCAGGCTGAAATTGTCACTTACTTTGATGTTTTAAAAATCCCATGGTAATTTTGCATGGGCATAAACCACCAGAAGCACACGCTAGCTGTAAATCCTGTCTCTCAGTTCCTCTTTTCAGAAGTGTTACTGCCTCTAAGTGTGAACTTGGACGAATCCCAAAAACTTCTTTCCTTTATACAACCTTGGAAAGTTTTACTATTAGCACGTATTTGTTCCTTTGTACATGCTGTACATCCTCCCCCTCTACTCTGCCCTGGTAAGAACTCATCTGGAGTCCTGTGTCCAGTTCTGGGCTCCCCAGTACAAAAAAGACAGGGATGTCTTGGAAAGAGTCTAGCAGAGGGCCATGAAGATGGTGAAGGGCCTGGAGCATCTCCCCTGTCAAGAAAGGCTAAGTGAACTGGGTCTGTTTAGCCTTGAGAAAAGAAGACTGAGAGGGGACCCGATCCAGGTCTATAAATATCTGAGGTGTGGGGGGCAAAGTGACGAGGTCAGACTCTTTTCAGCAGTGTGTGGAGACAGAACAAGAGGAAACGGCCCTTCCAACCCCTATGATTCTGTGACTCTGTTGTTAGACATCACTTCTCCTGATTTATCAGATGGAGGGTCTGAGGTTTCACCTCAAACAAGGCTTCTCTGCACATAATGAGGAACTCCAGAAAACAGAAAGGCCGAGTTCTGCATCGAGCAGATTCAAAGTAGCCTTTGCTACCATTCTTGAAAACATCGACAAGATTTCAGCTCATTAACTTCTAAATGCATCTATCTGCTGGAAGAACAAAGAGAATAGTTCAGAGCTCTGTGAGGTGGTGCAGGAAAATGCCACCCTCGTTAGGAACCACATCCTGTTCAGAAGGAATTCTGTCTGCAGTTCTGACTGAGCCCCTCAGAGATCCTTGGCTTCTCCTTCCTGTAACCACTGGGATAATAAACTCTTCTGGTACATTCTTACAAGCTGAGGGGATCTGCATCACTTCCCTCATTTTGTTAAATAACACTGAGATTCTCAGCCATTACTTGGCTGGGGTTGGCTGACTCCTTGGTCGGTTTGTTCCTTCAGTTAAGCATTTCCAGACACTCCTAGAAGGAATAAGCTTACAGCCTGACAGTGGGTTCGGTCTGCAGAGACAAGGTGTGACTGCAGCTAAGTGAAGCCATGGCCAGGACCTGCTCCTCTCTCTGCAGCCACAAGAAAAGAGCACAACCAATACGGGCAGTTCATCGATTGGACTCTCTGCTAAATAATGAATAGCGCAATTAAGAAAGGAGTGTGGTTATGTGGTTTCACGTCCGTTTAAGAATCTGTGTTGATGTGTAAACAGCAGGAAGCTCTGAGCCTGCAGCAATCAATCCGTGCAGCCCTGGGGGTAGCAACACTTCTTGCAAACAGGGACAGCTACAGCTGTGGGCTGTGCGGTGTGCTCCAGCTCCATCAGCATCACATTCCACTAGCTGGATCCTCTGCTAAGAGAAACTCCCTAATTTATACCAACTGATCTGCTGCTAATGCAGGAGCAGAAGATCACACATTGAGGTAGGAGGGTGGTACATCCTTACTTCTTTTCACTATTCCCTCACAAAAGCAGAGTGCTCAGGAGCCATCGTGTATTTTAATACGTGGTGCTTAAGTTCCCTAATTTAAGAACAAGCACAGCTGGGAAATTTTCCTTCGTGCTTAAATAGGAGGAGAAGAGAATGGGAAATGCCATAACAGAAACACGAAAAGAATATATCAGAAAGTTTTGGCACCAGCTTGTGGAAAATAGTGCATTATTTTTAAGCTCCACGCAGGCTCAGGCAGCACGTTATCTTCTGGGGTTTGTGTGGGCAGCACGTGTGGAAACTGCACCGGAGAACCTCTACCAGTATCACAAGTAATTGTGTATCAATAACTGCTGCATTTCAGTGCTTTCACCTGAGCACAAAACATTCTGAAAGAACTTCTGATTCACTGAGAGGGGGAAAAAAGGGTGCTTACAAGAACAGGTGAAGGGCAAAACCACAGCTTCTGGGCAAAGGAAAAATAAGCATTTGCTGCCATGTGTGCTTTTGGAGGGGCTTCTGTTTTTAATACCTTCATACTGAGACAACTGATTACAAGATCTGGAATGCATGATTAACTTGGACTACTACACTGTTACATGCTGCATTAAAATGAGAAAAAGAGATGCTTTACAAATGAAAATGACTGGCTTCTGCTTTTTCCCTTGAATTATACTAGGGAGGCAGCTGTTTGCCCTGGTAACCTGAGATAATCCAAGTTGACATCACGTTCAAAGTGCCTGCTTTGGGAAAGGAGAAGGGTTTATGAAATGCTCCCAAGGGTGCAGTGATAGGAAGAAATTCAAGGCTCCTTTCTGCATTCCAAAAAACCAAAATATTTTGGTCTCTCAAAGCAGCGTCCAAAACAATTTCTTTGCTTTTCATTCCTCTTCATTTAGTCTGCACAACCCTTCCAAACACCAAGTGAGACTTTTGTTTCATGCTAGCTAACCTTTGCTTGGCATGCAGGAGCCAAATAATGGCAGGAATGCAAAGCCATCGAATAGGCTGTGCCTTGTGTGGTGCAAACTTCATGGCCACAACCTGCATCTCCCCTCTGCAGAAGAAAGCAGGACTCTAAGCAAGCAGAGAACCAGTCTTCAGACTGTCAGGACCTAAGAGAATAAGCATCATGCAATATTAGGACATCAACTGTCCTGTATCTTATGAAATGTCACTACTGTACACCCAGAGTTGCAGTCTATTCCCAACACACTTCCAAACTTGCAGTCTCAGCAATTATTTCCTCGCGTTTGAAGTAAAAATCATTTACATGAGAGGGAGAAAGAGCCTGGGAAAAGACAAATGACTGATGTTATAATTCAGTCTGATGAAAACTTGTAATTCATGAAATATTCAAGCACTTTGGGCTGCATTCCATTTGTAACTCGTTGTTTCACTTGATCGGTCCATTACAGTTTTGTTTCACTGCAGTATTTATTTGCATGCGCTCACCAGGCTGTAAGCGCTGCAGGAAAACAAAGTTTGGGAAGTTAACTGAAATCTGGAGGATTTCATCCAATTTGTACCATATCTCTGAGACAGAGAGGTGATGCAGCGATGCCGGGGTGCTGGGAGCAGCGTAAAGCAGTGGGTACAGGTTTCTGTGCTCCTCACAAAGGAGGAGCTCGTATTAAACTGCATTCTTCTTTCTTGTGGAAATACTGAGAATGTGCTGAGTGATGCACAGAAGTGTAGCAGGTAAAACCCAGTGATATTACTGAGCAGAGATCAAGCAGTTTAGATGCAGAACTTTCTGTAGTTTTAAGAAAAGCAGAGTGATGGGAAGGAAGAAGGGGGAATTCTGTTTCAATGCAAGCACCAAAGATGTTCCTGCCTTATGAGCAACCCAGCCCCTGCAGCACAATCTATGGCCTGAGAAACCACAGAAGTTGTTCTGCTCACTGTGTCAAGGTCTAGCTTGAGTAACCTGCAGCAAATGGGAAATAAAAGTAGTTCAAAAAATCAGTCTTGGACTTGGCAAGGTGCTACACACAGCAGGAAAACAGACTGAGGGATTTTTCGCAAACCTGATGCTTAATTTATGCTGCCAGACCCTACCTGGGCTTCTCTGGGTGATTAATGCACTAAAACTCAGTACCTTAAAAGAAAATTTTACTGTTTGGCCAGCAAGCAAGGAGTTTATCTTGAGCAGATGTAGTGAAGGGCAGCAACAGTGCCGCTTTTCAAGGACGTCTCTGTGAGGTGCTGTGCAGGAACACTGCCAGGGATGGCTGGGGCAGAGCCGTGTGAGAGCACGGCCCCAGGGCTGCCTGCAGCCTCCTCTGCCCCTAACAGGAAAGTGCAAGGACTTCAGTCACCCAATCACCCGTCCCTTCCTTTAGATCTACATGTTAAGCCATTTTGTGCTAGCCTGGAGAAGAGAAAGATCTAATTCCGAAGATTCTCTTAGAAAATAATGATTTCCCTCACTAAGATGCCTCATGTTAGAGAAAAACAGCTGGCTAGGCCCCGGGACTTCATTTTTTCAGAAGCATTCTCTCTCCATGGGCAGATCTGGAACAGCTGTGGGAAAGCTGCTGCCAGGGCTAAGGGATTGAAAATGCAGTCAGTCATGCTCCATAGGCTCTGCCGAGCGGAGTTTTCACAAGGCAAATGCCTGACATTCTATACTAAATACTGGAGACAACTAAAGAATGGACTAAAGAACACCCAATGAAATTATCAGGCAAAAGATTGGGCCGACAGAAGGAAGTATTTTTTCATGCAACACGAAATGAAATTGTAGAACTCCTAACTCGATTGTGGAATTTGCTGCTACAGGATGTTAAGGGGAGAATCACAAATATATACAGCTGCTAAGTTCATGCAGGACAGGTACTGTGGTCAGTATGGTATCATCATGGTCTGTGGTTAACAACGGTACTAACATCTGGCTGCAGAAAACTTGGGAGATAAGCCAGGAAAAGCATCAGCTGGACTTCTCTTACATTATTCTTCTGTGCATCTGCTGTGGGACAACAGGGCACTGGGCAGACCTGTGGCCTGGCCCTGCAGAGCTGTGTGATGCTCCAAAGAGATGAGGAAAGGTGATTGTTTGCACTCAGACTGGAGGTTTAAGAGGGAGCTAAGAGGAGACATCTCACCTGGCTGACCTGTACAGCAGCAGGAAGAACATGTGTGAGGGGTATAGAAGAAAGTGCTGATAAACCGTTAAGCAATCAATTAATGCACAGAACTAGGAGACTGTTTTGCTTTTTCAGTTTGCCAGAACTCACTACAGGACACAGAAGAAAGTCTGTTTTAATAGTAATAAAAAGTAACAGTGGAGAAAGGGCAGGATGAATGTGTGACATGGCCACAGGCCAGTTCCTCTTCAATAGAAGTTAAAAGGGAAAAGAGACTGATATATGATTCTCATATTATTTTTTTTGAGCCAAGGGAGATTGCATTCCTTAGAACTCTGTGTGCACTGCTCAATTTCAAACTGATTTTTGTAAGTTTGGAAAGGCTGTCTGTACACAACAGGATCTGTCTGCCTGCAGAGGCTCCGAAGGCCTTAGCTGAGAGCTGCCTGACAGGAAGGGGAATTCTGAAACACAAACACAGTACTTTTAAACATCAGACTTTTCCCCGCATTTATAAGTAAATGTAATCTTTATTTGTCTATGGATTAAAGCTTAATTGTAACACTTCTTGATATTTGTATTATTAAGGCAGTGACATTCACGGATGCTCAGCAGTGGTAATTGAACCTGCACAACGACTCTCTTCTTCTTAATGAACCTCCTAAGGTACAGCTAATGTACTGTAACTCTGTGCATGTTTAACAACTGAAAAACGTGCACTTCAAGAGCGTAACTGTTCCAAAGTGTTGCATGCAGTCCTACCCTACACATCTCCTTGCTTCCTGTCTCAATCCTATCTTAGTAACAGATTTCCTAGAAAAGAGTGGTTAGAATAAGAGGCAAATCTTCAAAGAAATGAGGTATGGCAGCGGAGGGGAAGGTGTTCCTCCTCTTTCTGTATCAGAAGAAAAGCCATGCCTTGCTATGATGCTCATAAGCATTATGTGAGTAGAAAGTGTCCTTCAGGCAGGGAGGAGAGGTGCCATCAAAGCACTATACTTCTGGTTGTAATGGTTGTGTGGGTCTTTATTCAAACACTGATGTACTGCTGCCCATTTCCAGGCAAATTGCTAGCTGAGATAATTTACTTCTTGCATCAAGCATCACTTGTGTTGTTCCTATAGAGATGCCTATTACTGACAGAGACTGTTCCGTTTGGGTCATGTTATACTTTACAACTGATTACATTTTAGTAGCGAGTAAAGTGCATTAAGATATATATAAGTACCATTTGTACATCAATTAATTAAGAGCTTTTAAGAGATTTGAAACAGAAGACCACAGAAACGTTAGTTTAAGCCCCCGAGATCATTAAAAATGGATGTTCACTTTAGAATAAGTCTGTAGAGAAAAAGACCCACTGAAATACCATTCAAGCAGCGCATGAAAACAAGACTTACCATGCAAAATGTCTGAATCATCTTCTACAAAATCAATATCTCTCAAATCCCATTCAGCATAGTTGTCAAACTCCTATTCAGAGATAATTAATAAACTGTCACTTAACTAGCATTAAAGGATTGGTACTGAGTTTCAGGACACATGTAAACACTCAGAGGTATGTAAGACAACAGAGGCATTTCCTCATTCATGGCTGCACAAGATTCTGTCCGTGAGCAATGCACGTCACCAGGCTGCCTGAACAAAAGAATGGACAGTGTGCGCCTCCATGGCCATAACTGGGATAGGACATGCTGAGAGAACAGTTTAATCAGTGGGAGACTGTCTGTGACTCCTGTGTTGTGGTAGAAGTTCTGCTCCAATATGTAATAGCAGCAATCTGCATGCAGCTGAGTTCTTCACTCTGTGCACAGCAGCTTGCTTTGCAGCAGCACTCGGACCCTGAGCCCACAGCTAAAACACTGACATGACGCAGGTCTCCCAGGCAGTCTTTGGATCAGACTGCTGTCTGCTTCTCTGAGGCACATGGAACAGAAGCACACGGAATGTGAGCTCCTCTGAGTGCCCAGCCCACAGCTCTGTGTCCACTTACATAAGAGGTGCAGGTGCAGCCATGTCCCAGCACTGCCCAGCTGCACCACAGCTGTTACTCCTCACTGTGATCAGCCCATCCTGTCAGCACTGCTGTGGCTTTTATACCTTTCAGACCTGCAGGCAGGGATGTGCAGTTGTGTGTTTGCTGATCTTGCATTCAGTCGCAAATATACAATAATGGGAGAAGGAATTCTTACCTCAACAAAGTCAGCCCGCGCCGGCATGTACCCGGCCATGTCTCTGGAGAGCAGGGAGTCAAAAGTGGGGCGGGGGGGATCATCAGCAGCTGGGAAAATAAAGGCTCTCAGTCATTGTGTAGGGCACGGGGCTGCTTCTGATGCAAACTGCTTTGTACGTTGGTTTGTATTTATTTTGTGCAAAAGAAGTGGGGATAGGTGAAAAAAAAACTGACTGGGGGTTTATGCAGGGTTATGGTCAGGAAAAGCCTGAGTCCATCTGGAGAAAGAAGGCAGTAACCTGAGATCTGCACAGTATTCTCAAAAGTCAAACAAATCTGAGGTAATAAACAGACATGCTTTTTATAAAACATGAACTCCGGATTTCAGAACCCAGCATCCCCCCTAAACCTCTGCAGTTGTGCTCTCAGTGCACAGGTTCTTTTTGGTTAATAGCAACAGGGGCGTTCAATCTGTCATCTTCTGGGTGCCGTTTACAGAGCACTGCAATTAAAGCCTGACAACTGAATTTTTACAGTGCTTCCCAACCGAGGATCTCAGAATTTACAGACAATAATGGACTGAGGCATACAACACACTTGTGAAGGAGCTAAGAGTTGTAAATCCCGTGCTACAGATAAAGAAAGCTGGAGCTCAGAGAATTTTTCTTGGTGCAGGTCACATAAAAATCAATGCCAGCAACCAGGGATAGAAGCAAAATGGGCCAGTTTCTACTAAACACTTTCTCATGAAATCAAAACCTCCAGATAGCAAACCTTTTTGCCCAGCCATATTGAGAGCCTTGCATTGACAGACTGGGGGAATTCTAAAGATGTTAGATTGCACAAAACATGCCAGTTTTCCTCCAATTGCTGAAATTTAACATAGACATTTTAAAGACACTTTTAAATAGATTTGAAATCAGCACTGTTTAAAGAGAGTGGTTTTATGATAGATTACACCAACTGTTAGGCTGCCAGAAAATGGATCATCAGATGAAAAGTTGTAGAGGTAGAAACCCTGAGGTCTGGACAAGACAAACAGCCACCCCAGCACTGGGAGAATCGCTCATGTTGGTGTTTACAAGGAGCATGTGCTGTTATTTTGAGCCCCACGTGATGTAGCTTTGAGGTAGTTTGTCTTTTGAACAATTACGTACATCCAGGCTTTTGCTGTGGTGGTTTCTGAATGATCAATTTCACTGGCTGGGCAGAAACTTCAGGTTTTCAGCAGCTGATGGCGATATCAGACCACTCTGTTGCTTCCCTTCTCCCAGTGAATGTGTAGTCTGCTATATTTGATAACCCCATGATTTAATGCGGTGCACACAAAACCCTACACTGTTCAAGTCAGTCACGAGAACGACTTCTTCGTTTGGGAATGAAAAGCAACCGGTGTGTGTGTGGTGTGTGCCTTCCTCCACAGGCTGCTTGTTTCATTTCTGCAGAGACCGGTGTGTGTGTGCTGCTGGCTGGGGGTACTCACGGTGGAAAGGAATGGCTGTTTCATTGTGCTGTGCCTCCTCTGCCTGCTTCAGGTTCAGCAATGTAGATGCAAACAAGGGGTTGTTGATGAAGTGTTTCATGTAATGTTTCTCACACTCCTCCTTGGATTTTGTACACATCTGGTTGGCCACATCCTGCCTGAAGTGGGGAAAGAGGGATGCTTAATACAAAGAACATGGAAATGTTGAGGTTTTTTTTTCTATTCTGCAGTGGTAAATTTAATTATGAACAAGAGACTGACTGCACCGTGCGCAGAGAACTGCTCTGCTGTGACAGAGAAGGAACTTGAAGTGTACTGTCTTAGTAAAACGGCCGTGTAAGTTGAGGCCTTAAAAACAATATCAAAATACCAACAGCAATCTATTCTGTTACAGTATAAACTGGATGCAAAGGATTCCAGGAAGAAATGTCACTTTTCCCTTTATTCAGAATAAGCTGAAAAAAGCCAAATGCTTAAGGAAAAAGTTAAGATTACTTGTATTACTAAATAGGGTGAACTGCCACCAGGCAGAATAACTGCAACCAGTTTTCAGTGTTAATTACCAGTAAGCTATACATAAGGGCACACAGTTCTCTTTCTGTATAGTTTGGTGTTCTGTGCTTTTTATCATAACATGAAGGAGAAGAGAGAGAACTCATTACCACAGATCTCCTTTATTTACAGATGCATAAAAATCCTGTAGCAGCTACAAAAGTGAACAGAACATGTGAAAATATTAATATTTCCAATGCTTTATTCTAAACATGACAGAAAAGCAGGAAACCAGTAACAGTTCCTGGCTGGGCAACTGTAAAAAAGCTGAAACCACAAGATAAACATTACAGTTGATTTTTACATAGGAATAAACTGAGGCAAAGAAAATCTTGTGCAATAGTTGAGTTTCTTCCTAACCTGGTGACTTCAGTGTGAAATGAGGGAGCTCTGTCCTTCAGTAGAGGTGCCATTAAACGCACAAGGCCCTTACCAGCTTCCTAGTGTCTAATAGCAGAGATGAAAACAGAATCCATGTTCTGCTTTAGCTGCTAAATTTGTATCTCACCCACGATGAGTCACTGAGCATTCAGTGTGCTCTGATGCATTCAGCAGTAAGATCCAGTGTAATCAGAGGAAATCTCCCCCATCATTCACTGATGGTGGCTGAGCCCCTACGTTCTCACCAGTTTCCAAATCCGCAGTCCATCACAGCTTCCAGCAGTGCCATTTCCTCTTGAGCTGTCCAGTTAGGATCCAAGACAGGGAAATCTGAAGTCTGGAGGAAAAAAAGCAGCAGATCAAACTGCTATGAAATCATAATCCACCATATGAAGAAAGAAAGAAGCTGCAGACTACAGGGCAACACAGCACATAGAACTGGCTGTTTTTCAGTTTTACTGCATGTCATGAATCCTGGTAATTGCTGAATTACTGAAGTTATTGGGTCATCAATTACAGTAGATACTGGTTTGTCACTGCAGATCTCAGCATGCTGTTACATGTGCTGTCTACCACTTGTAATTCAACATTATGCCATGAAACAGTAACAATAACAAAAAACTTTTTAAGCAATTCATTTTTGGGGAAGGAAAAACAACAAGAGAGAAACAGAAGTTAATTTACATGGTTAAAGAATTGGAAAGTCTAGGGAGATGCATTGTGCAATCCAGACACAAGGAAAAACATATCTGAAGCATCTCCAATATTCCATTATATTTCAGATGGACATTTTTCTTTCCTCACAAGGAAGACTTCTTCATTTATTTAATAGTTGTAAACTTACGGATCCAAGAATTGTGTCAGTTACTGTTTTATGTGCTATTTGTAAGCATGGGTCTAACTGCTGGGGAGTAAGGGAGTAAGGATTGAGTAGGTGTAACCCAAAAGGAATATTTACCATTATCTCGTAAGTGTGATCACTTTGGTGTTTCTTGTACTCAAATCCTCGTGTGAAACACTGCAGAACAAAAGATGAGCATTAGGTTACTCTCTGCTACCCTGAAAACATAATGACTGGCTTTTTTTCTCCCCTTTCATTCTCTGACCACTGCTTATCCAAAAGTGACCGCCTGTTATGCTGAAAACAGTATCTGCTTTTTTTGATATGACAGATCAAAAGTTGTAATGGCAGAACAACTTGTGTTATAACTTTGGAGCTGTGTGGTATTCTGGTCTTGTACACCAAGACCCAACTTGTGTGCAGCTCCATGCTTTTTAGATAAGCAAGATAGGCAGGATAAGAAGCTTGGTGCTATGTTATGTGTCATTCCTGGAAGGGAGCACAGAGCATCCTGCAAGTATTGAAAGTGTGGTTTCCTTTTGGAGTTTTGACAAAGCTCCCTTTTTGGTATTAGAAGTTGTTGCCATTTTTTAGTCATAAATAATTAAAGCAATCCTTTCTGTGGTGACCCGATCACACGTACAATTTGTAAATAACTATTATCTGGTCAGAATTATTGTCTATATTGCAAATTTCCTGCTGATTTTCTTTTCCATTTGGGAGGTTAAAAGAAAAAAGAAAAGAAACCTGAAAAGGGACAGGGAGAGGGTGTTTCTTGATGGATTTTCTTTTCTGTGCCATAAAAGTGACAGAAACAATACCTCCGCAGACGTGCAGTGGCATGCTGTGTTACAGTCAGGCCTTTAGCAAGCTCTGGCTGCCTTCACAAAGACCTCGCTCAGCTGCTCGTGTCTCAGTTCTTCAGCCTCCCATGTTTTCTTTGTCATTTCCCTCTCCCTGAGCAAATAACTGTGTTGATATGAGTTTATGGAGACCTGTTATTAATGTGTTTATGGAGCAGCCTGGCACTGGACAGCCTTTGATGAGTTTCTCAGAGAAATGAATGTCTTTGCTTTCATCCTTGCACTCACCTGCAAGCACAGGAGGAAGGGAGGAGGCCCACACTCTGCACACTTCACGTAGGGCTCGGTGAGGTACGAAGAGCAACCTCTGCATGGAGGTTTATCAAAGGGGTCATCTGCAAAGCCAGATGTAAATCTCATGCAACACAAACGTGGCACTGCTTTTGCAATCACCCAAATTCACTCGTGTCCAGCAATTTAAAACAAACTCAGCTGCATGCAACCTATTCCCTACTGATAAAAGTTCATTCCTGAGCTGGAGTTGTAAGACAGATATTGGCATTTAAGCTTTGCTATGGACCTGGTCCATTGAGGGCAACTTGTATGATCACACTGGCATCAAGAAACAGCTCTGCAGCAGCTCAGCAGTGATGGCAGCTGTGTGACTTGACATAGTGCCCAGGGACCCAAGGCTTTATGGAGAACATTGCACAGACAGCAGCACTCTCCCATCCATCCTCCTTGTCTGACTCAAAAAGCATATTGCTGTGGTTGCAAAAGCATTGCCTCGATTGTTCTGTAACCTGTCCAAACCTCAGGCTGCTGAACAAGGAGTGAGACACTGCTCTGCAAGTTCTTATGTTGTTCACTGCAAAACAGTCTAAATACTGTCTTAAGTCATATTTGTCTTTAAATGCAATTTAAGTAGCGAAAAGCAGACAAACAAGATCTGAATGGCCTCCAAATCATTCCCATCCTCTGTTGCTGTCTCCCTCCCCGGTTCAGGCCATGGCGAACACCTCCCAGCAGCACTGTGGTACTCACTGCCGAAGGAGGCCAGGCGCTCCATCCTCTCCCTGGAACACGCGCTGCCCCGAACGCCGAGCTGTGTCCAAAGTGGTGCTCTGGGCTGGAGAGGAGCCGCGGCTGAAATCCTCACAGCATCTCTGAGCAGACAGCAGCTGTGAGCAGCCTGTCACAGGGACTGAGGTGGGGTCGGGCCTTGAGAGGTGCTGGCCTCTTGTGCTGTTAAGGTCTGTTTGGGCACGAGGAATAATTTCTTTATTAGAGCGGTCAGGTGCTGGCACAGGGAGTGTGTGTGTGGGGTCACCGTCCCTCCAGGTGCTCCGTGGGGATGTGGAGCTGAGGGACGCGGTCAGTGTGGGGGGGTGGGGGATCCTGGAGGTCTTTTGGGACTGAATGATTCTGTGATCCTGAAGGGGAGAAGCGATGGGGACACACCCCGAGGGCCCCAACAGACAGTGACAGAAGTGATGGCGGTACCGGGAACCTGGGGGCCGAGTGTTTGTGTCAGGCACATCTGGGCACTTTGCTATTGAGTCTGACGGGCGGCGCTCATTGCGGCCCCCACACGGCGCCCCCCGCCCCGCCGCCTGGAGGACCGTCCTTCCCTCACCGGAAGGCGGCGCCCTTCCCGCCCCCTCCCGTGGCCCCGCCCCCTCGCGAGGCCGTGAGGTGAGCGGTAGGAGCGCGCTGCCGCCCCCCCCGCCCGCTCCCTTTTCCTCTCCGCCGCGGTTTCCGTCTCCCCCGCCCCGGATCCGGCTCCTCCCCGCCGTGCTTCGCTCCCGACTTCCCCCTGGCCGCTGCCGGGCCGCGCCCCGCCGCCTCTCACCTCACGCCGGGGCAGTTCCCGCGCGTCACGGCCCTCGCGCGGCCGCGTCACGGCCGTGCGCGTGCGCTGAGGCGTTGTGCGTGCGCGGCCCCGTCCCGCTCCGCCCTTCGGCTGCGGGCAGTGCGCGCGCCCGGCGGAGGTTGCGGAGCCCCGATGTCGGGTTCCCCGTTTGGGCTCCTGGTGCCGGCAGGGCACGGCCGGGGCGTGCGGATGTGGCCCGCCCTGCCTGAGGGCGAGCGCGGCCTGGGGGCTGCAGAGGACCCGCTGAGCCTCGCGTGCAGCCTCAGGGCGCTGCTGCGGGTCGGTGTGCCTGCCGGGCGGCGGCGGCGTGCTGGGCCTGCAGCGCCCACCCAGCGATTGAGGACGTGTTATGAATTTCACTGTGCATCCTTCGGCGCTGCTCTTGCAGCCGAGGCTCTGCCTGCAGCCCTCTGTATGCTGGTCTCCCCCGGGGCTGTCACCTCGTCCCCATTCTGCTGCTGACGTCCCATTTTGGGTGCAGCGGGTGTCCCACCAGCTGTGTGATGGTGATTCAGATGACAGCAGTGCTGGGGAACGCGTTCTGTGGCTCACAGGTTGCTCCTGTTCAGCCATACAGATTCTGAAGTGTTTAATCCCTTGCATGGGAACTGAAGATGAGAGCTGCTCTCTAGCAGACAGATGCAGCCTTTGGCAGTTCATATCTGGAAGGTGAAGATGGCATGAGATACAGACGGGGAATAAAGTAGAGATTCAGTCTGTATGAGCACACGGGAACGTGCACCACCTCAGACCTGAAGCTCACAGTGAATATCAACGTTGTTCCTTTGAGGCTGGGGGAGGAGGAAGCCTGCTGTTGTAGGATGAGTTTGATACACGTATGCTCTGTCTGAGCAGTTTAAGAAGACCAAAAATATTGGAAGTGATTTATTTTTCCTTCTTCCCAGGCCTTAAATGAGTGTGTAAGAAATAAATAGTCGAGGGAGGCAGACTTTGGAATGTCAATGAAATATTTATTGCTTATGCCAACAGGTTTGTCTAGTATCTGGGAATTAAAACATGAATCCAGGTAGTTAATGGAAGGAATCAGCATGTGGGTGTCTTCACAGCGCCTCATTTCACAGTGAATTGATGCGATTGCTCCTAACCAGGTAAATGCTGCTTCTGATGTTAAGTCTGGTTTCAGTCTGCAGCGGTTAAAGCTGTGGTTATTTAAGCTGCTGATATTCAATCTGCTGTTCCCAGTAAGTGGTGAGGAAGAAGATGATGCATTTTTTTTTTAGCTAAAAACAGTGTTTCTCTAAAGCCTGCAGTTTTTCTGAAGTAGGTTTTGTAGATGACGATAATTTGGGGTTTTCTCATGTAAGGATCTGGCAAAGGAAGAAAAAATATCATGAGGAATACAAATGATCTCTCTTCCGAGGGAGTTACACCAGTGCTCGTGTTTTGTTTTTCAAATCAGTAATTAGTGGAGTGACATCTCCTGGCTGAACTAAAGGTAGCAGAGACATAAAAATCCTGTCCTGACTCTGAATGGTTTTCAGCTTAGGAGAGGCCAGAAAGTGTTACTACCTGATGGCTGTTCAATGGCGTGTGCGAAATGGCTCTTAAGGGTCCCAGTTTAATTTCCTAACCTCCCACTGTAGCACATTTCTCACAGCACTGGTAGACTCCAGGAAGGTCTAAGTGGATAATTTGTAACGAATAATGAGCTTGTGCTCTGCCTTTTCCTACTCAGAAGTTTTAACAAATGAAGTAATTTTCATTTCTCCCCTCGCTGTTTACTGACAGCTCCTGAGAGTTAACTGTTCTTCAGCACTTTGTTCTGTGTGTGCACAATCTGGAGAGTTTTTTGCATGCCAGCAGGGCTAAGCTCTCCATCCTCAGCAGGAGGCAGCAGATGGGGAAGGTGGCAGACACAGTGTGAGGCAGTAGAGTATAGCAGTTCTACCTCAGCAGTTTGCTTTCTGTGGTAGGAAGCATAGATTAAATCGTTATTTCTTCATGAAAAGGCACCTTAAGAGTTCATTTCCAGGACTGCAGGGATATTTAGGTTGTGGGTTTTTTTTAAGTGGAAGGAAGTTTTCAAACATCTTGTCTAGATGTCCCCAAACTGAGCTGTGAAGGACAGGCTGACCCCATACATCCTCCCAGTGCTGACAGGACCAACTTCCTTCTGTCCTCACCAGTGGCTGCAGAAGGAAAGTGCAAGGCTGAGTCCACCCAGCTTTCCTGGGGCCCAGATTTGGCTATCCATCTCCTTACTACCTAGTAGCTCATTTTCACTTTGAAATTTGCTTGCACTGAGGCCTGCTACCCCTCACTTAAAATTTGCTTGGCACTAGCTGGTAATACCTGTGGGAAGGGATTCTGAGAGTCAGGCAAAACATAGCACTGACTTCTCCTTTCCGTCCTTGGGTAGCTGGGCTGAGAGTGTTCCTGACTGGTGATTCGCTGGGACGGAGGCTGCAGGAGTGTATTTGCTTCTGCTCCATCTGCTGCCAATCCAGTCAGGGCACAAGCACTTAGGAAAGAAGCAGAATCAGAGTTCAGTAGGAGATGGTGGGGGATACCAACTTCTCGATACTCAGACAAGACCATCTCTGGTCGGGCCATGGTGAGCATTAGAGGATGTTTAGATATTCAAGTAATATGACTTCACAGAAGTAAATTGGTATATCAGCCCCAGTGTGTTTAGATCTCAGTGTCTCCTTCTTGCATGTATGTGCTCACCAATGTGCTAAAATAGTTCATACTACAGCTAGAGAATCTTACCTGTGCTCTTCTACTCCTAATCTGTCCTTCCTGTGACATCAGGGTACCTCTGGCACCACCAGCACAAGGTTGTTCTGGGCTACCTTCTACTGAACTGCCTCACACTGGCAGCAGCAATTTGGGTAGTAGCTGATTACAACCAAAAAGACATGCTGGCCATTAGCAGCAGCTGCTCATGTGCTACTCTGCTTTGCTGGGAAGGAGCAAGTTTTCCTCTAGGAGGAGCACTGTCCCAGCACATGAAGGGGTGTGTGAGATGGACACAGCATAGCATGGTGACTTCAGGACACGTGCACATCCCAGACCGTGTATTTTTCTTGTCCCTCTGGGCTGAGCAGGCAGGTTCTGTCCATACCTGTAAATACTGTTCTCCCTTCCTTAGAAGTCAGTAGCTGTATTTCAGCTAGTCAGTGTATGGGACTGGGGTGAGAAGCTGTTGTGTTCAAAAACTTACCACGTGGCTTATTTCGTGTATGAAAAATATGACATAGCATATCATGGGAGCTAACAGGATGCAAACGATGAACACTTTCATGAAGATAGTGATTTTTTGTCTGATCAGTGAAGCTTTGCCGCTTGCGGATGGAATTCTCTCTAAAATGAGATAACAAAAGAATATTTTAGATGTGTTTGCAAGTCTTTGATTGTTCAAGATCTTCATTTTGGTTAGGCTGGGCTGAGTACAGTGGGTTGAGCAGAACAACAGTGCAGGGTCTCCTATTGGCTTTTAGTGGAAGCTTTGCATCTCCCTGGAGTCTCAGAATCTTTTTATATCTTTATATTCCAGATATCTTTCAGTTGCTGAGAGGTCCCCACAAGCAGCTGGTATGTAAGTGCTGTACGGCACTGTGGAACATCCTGCTGAAGACCAGTGAGGTTTTTAAGGAAAGCTAGGAGCCCTTGTTTGGACATAGGTGAAACTCAGAACTTAAATACTGTTTTCTTATTACAGCTGTGGATTCACGAGGGTCCCAGGACAATCTATGTGGAGAGGGTCTGTGTAAGTGTAGAGAGTGTTTGTGCAGAGTGGCTTCGTGAGAAAGGACATGATGAGATTCCATTAGTTAAATTGTAAGAGAAGGTATGTGGCTAGTGGCAACAATGAAGAGATATCAGGATGTGAAAGACAGGGTATGTAGCTAAGGACAAAATATGTAGCGAGAAACAAGGACGGTCCAAAGGGAAAAACAAAATGTGTAGCAATGTGTAGGCATAGCTATGAAGAAAAGTAACCATAAGACTAACCATAAAGGTCAAATGAAGTAATGTATAACCCACCAATCTTGAGCTTTACTTTTGCAATATGTATGAGCTTATTACTGACTGTATAAACAAGATGCTGTTACACCTAATAAACTGAGGCCTGCTGACCATGATATATGAGGCACGTCTCCCGCGGTCATTTCCAACAAATCTACTTATTTGGGTCAGTGTAGTTGGTCAGAGAAATTACTGCTTGGGAGAACTCAGGCTGAGCTGTGTGTGAAAGGCACTACCCTCTGCCATCCTTACACCTACCGTCAGACTGCTTTTGTGGCTCAGCAGGGAGAGCTGGCACCTACCTTGGGAAGTCTGCTGCTCTGGCTGCACACGTGGGGTAGATGAGCCATTGGAAGAAACGTCCTGCTTGGGTGGTGTTGCTGTTGTGGTGTGATTCGAAATCACTGCCAGAAACACTGGAAATGACAAGTTGTAAAGGCTGAGATTTGTTGCTGTTTGAAGAACCTGAAGCAGTTTCTAGAATAACTGGCATGCTAAAGCAGTTGATGGGAAGTGCTGGAGCACCCAGCAGGTTGCAGTGCAGTACCAGAGACACGGGGCTTTCTTGCCGGTATGCCATGTCCCAGCATGCAGAATTGTCCTTCTGTATTAATATTGGAAACTATATTTGCAGAAATCTCCCGTCTCTCCCAAAAGAAGGGAAAAGAGCAGCATGGAATTATTCCCTAAGGTGGACCTTTCAGTAGTGTTAACTCTGCACCATTGCTCTCTCCTTAGCTTCGATTTTTTTGTTTTTAGTAAGAAGGTAGAAATAATTGTTCAAATAACCACTAACAACTATATGAAAATGAAGACTGCTGTCCTTTCACATACTTAGACAGACGTGTGCTACACAGGACTTGTTACCTTTGCTTCTGAAAATGAATCTTCTACGGAAGTGCCTCCTCGTGGCTGTCCGTAAGACACAGGTGTGGTTGGGTCCCCCGGCTGTGCTGGGGATGACCTGCAGGCTCTCCACAGCACATTCCTCTGCTGTCCACTCTGTCAGATCTCCGTGCATCTTCTCCAGGTGCAGCAGATTTACTTGCACAGAGCGTTGATGACTGACGCATTCCAGAAATGTGACTTTGTGATTTCTGCTTAATGTCCCTCCGATCTCAGCTATCCCAGGAGCTGGAAAAGGATAAGAGCGAAATGTTCGTAAAGGTTTCTCTTAGATTAGGGGAAGTTCCTCCCATGAGAGGTTCAAGCCAGCATTTAGCTGTGAGGGATGCACTGCTGTAGGGAAACTACAGAGACAGCTTGGTGTGTTACAGCAAGGAGAATTCAAGCAGATCCTCTGTTCTTATTTCCTTTGTTATTCTGTGCGTATGGTGGACCACCCCATGCTCAAGCATCATAACCTCTACACTCCCAAGGACAACACTGGCACCAGCTACCCTCACAGCAGCCTAACCTGCTGCAGGCAGCTCCCTGAATAGTGGCCATAGGCCAGCCTCCTGTTCGGGGTCCCTGTTGCTTTGGGGTCTCATACTTGGTAGGAGCTGAGGCCCTCAGCCCGGGCACTCGGGTGCCAGGAGCTGTGTGCAGATATCCGCTGTGATGAGGCAGGGGCAGCTCAATCCAGTCCAGCTTTGCAGTAAGTCCTGCAGTAACTTTGCTTTCTTTGCTGCAAGAGTTGGCTGAAAATTTCAGATGTTGCACATAACGATTGCAGGCAAGTGACACCAACCCATCTAAGGTTATTGGAACGGTCTCTTTGGTTTCTAGTGATACAGAGCTAGAATTCTGCATGGCCTCTGGAATCCTTTTTGGCCAGGTGGCTGAGGAAGAGCTGAGACAACAGGAAGGGTTGACCATACCACTGACAGCCGTGAGCTCTCGTCCTCATGGGTTCTCACCTTGCAGGAAGACATCCAGGTTTCGTATGCGGCCGGCTGCCCAGGCACTTCCCACATGGCATCTGTAGTCCCTGAGGTCTGCAGGGTGAAGTGAAGGATGAGTGCCTTTGAACTATGATGCAGTTAGGTCACTACTGCCCTCTTCTTGGTAACTACTTTTAAACATCAACGTTTTGCTGACAGCAAAAGTGCTACAATTTAGGGTGAATGTATATTCATTAGAGACTTTGTTGAGCATAGAGATTTAGTTCAGC
Source organism: Excalfactoria chinensis (assembly GCF_039878825.1). Classification (NCBI taxonomy): domain Eukaryota; kingdom Metazoa; phylum Chordata; class Aves; order Galliformes; family Phasianidae; genus Excalfactoria; species Excalfactoria chinensis. The sequence goes on along the minus strand of NC_092843.1, from coordinate 7,454,230 downwards.
ATACAGTGAGGAGAAAAAAATATGTAAAATTAGTAATAATTATTTTTATAAATTTCCTTCAAAGTCCATATTCAGTTAGAACCCGCAGCTATGTGAGCAACTCACCTTCTCTGATGAGACTCTTGTGCGCTATCACCAAGCTGAGTATTAATAGAATGACCATAATTGCACCTGCTCTTCACAGTCTTGAAGCCGTTTTTATCTTTACTGCTTTCCCTGAGCTGTTATACAGGTGTTTAAGCAGATACTGTGCTGATTAGCAGAGCTCCCGGAATGGCTCTGCAATCATAGATTCCTGCTGAAAACTCCTGTAATTTTACGATGGTTGACTCATGCAGGGCTTAAAGTGAATTCACCATAGACTGTACAAACTTCTAGTTCTGATCCAGTCCAGCAAAATGTGGACTTTGGTAAGAAATAGAGATGAAGGAAGACTTCTCTGTCAGCCAAACTCCTTTCTAATAGGTTTGTCCCAGATGAGGTGCGGTCCTGAGCACAAATCTCAGGGCTGCACGCTGCAGTGGGTGATGCTGGTGCGTGGAGCTGGGTGAGGGCCCTGGGCACTGGGGCTGCCGTGGAGACGCTGGCTGCTATGGGCTCAGCTGTTCTAGAAGCCAACAGAACCCTCGCCTCCACAAAGCCCTTTGTGGCTTCGGATGTCGATGCTGAGGGATGCAGATGCTTAGGAAAGGGTGGCAGCCTGTGCTTGCCTGCTGTCCCTGCAGAGTGAAACCCCACAGCTTATGGGGCAGAAAATCCTACAGCCAAAATGGGTGGGGAAACCTGGCCAGAGTGCAGCTGTAACCAGAGTCCTGGTGAGGTTGCTGTAGTTGCAGGGTGGATTGGTTTTGGACAACTGGCATTTTCTACAAGAGTCAAAAGGTGGCGATGGAAAGCATTTCTTTCTCCAGAGCTCCTGGCTTTTAAGTGCTGAATAACACAGCTTTCTGTCCCCACTCACAAGAGGAAAGGTAGACTGGTTTTGTTGAATCCAAAGTGACTGATACCCAGAGATGTGAGAAAACTGCTAAATATTCTCCTGAGGTGCCAAGTTTGTTCAACATCCAGTTACCGCAAGCTGAACCTACACCCATATAAGGAATGACTAGAGAATAAGCAAGTATGCCATTCACCATTGTCCAGTGTGGAAAAAAAGCAAGAATTTGAACCTCCCTGAGAGGTGCAAACCCCCCTCCCCAACCCTCCCACCCTGAGCACAGTATAAAGCATATGTAGTTGCAGATCCACATTTAATCAGCAGTCGATTTCCTCTTTTATTTTGGAAATAGTATATTCATGCAAACAAAATGCTCACTCACTGCTCTGCTTGTGAAATGCAGTGCGGAGATGTCTAAGGGAGATCTGTCAGGATCCTCTGCAGAGGAGGATTTCATCATCTTGTCAATGAGCATGTTCTCACTCGGTGCATGTGTCTGTAGTATCCATGGTGTGTGTTAGGGAGGGTTTCTTTATGATGTGAATAAGATCATTCAACGTTCTCAAGATTGAGCTCACCAGGAATCCCATGTTTTTCAGCCGTGCAAATAAAAACTCAAACATATAGAAAAGGGAAGTAAATGTTAAAGAATTCCAAACAACTATATGTACACTTTTAACATGGCCGCCTAATGCTGGTGCGAAGTGTTCCCATCCCAGCACGGCACTTGGTTTCACTTTGTGATTCTTTCTGCTGTTTCTTTGGGCTGGGGTGCTGGCACAAACCAACTCTGCAGATTAGCAGCACATCTTAGGACACTTCCTGAAGCGGTGAGGGAGCTTAGGGCCAAGAACAGCACACCTTGTGGACGGAGTGAGCGCTGGCAGCTCAGCCACCAGCCAGAGGCAGGGTCGTGGTTATCCTTGAGAACATGCAGCTGCTGTTGCGAGGGCTCGTATTTCATTTCTGATGTTTCACATCTTCTGCAAATAGCTAAAACATGATTTTGTTCTACAAATCAAATCTGACCTTCTTCTCTGCTCCTCTCCTGCCAGGACGCAAGCTGTGCCAGTGTGCATGGCGTCAGCACCCCCCTCACCTGGAATGATCTCTCTGGTGTTTGCAGTGGTGATGTTGTCAAAGCCTGGGGAAGAGCCATGGGACCCTGGTTTGGCCTCATGGGAGGTAGGAATGTTCTCCCTGTATTGTATTTGAGAATGATTTACTTGCATTATTAATGCTATGATTGCTTTTATTTGGGAACCTGAGGAGGAGGAGTTCCACGTGTAAACAGCACGTGCATTTGTATGCCATGCAAAGTAATGTGCTGTGTCGCATGTCTGAACATAGTGGGAGAAGGATGTGTGTTTAAACAACACCCCTTCCTCCCAAGAAGCAGAACTGTGCTTACAATTCCCTGCCACTGCAAAGTGTCTGAAATCTGCGCAGCACTCTGTTCATAGTATTGCTGCCTGCTATTTGAACACGTTTTAACCAGTTCTTTTGAACTATTTCAATCTAAAGCTATGGGAAACTTAGAATGCATTTCTGCTTCTATAGCAGTCCCAGAAATTTCACTGAATGGCCTAAAAGCGGGTTGCGATTCAGCATGGCAAATCCTCATTGCTGGGTGCTCCTTACCCTGCACTGTATTACCCCCAGATGGCATTTTCTTGTTAAAAGCCTTGCACCAATACTTGCTCACAGTAACGAGTGGTATTGCTGCCGGCTGTGAGATATAGCTTTTATTTGCCTCTGTACAGTTGACATAATGCACTGCTTTGGGAGGTGCTCTGTGCTGTGTGTCTGTAGGGGGCTGCTGGCAGCTGTCCTGGCGTGGGACGTGCATGGAGCTCCATCTGTGGACGTGTGTCTGTCAGAGGTGAATGCGCTGCTGCTGGGGGGGCAGCCGCGGGCTGTTATTCCTATCAAATTCCAACAGCACTTTCCAAATGTGTTTTTCACACGGATCTATTTCTTGCTGTTTTCTTGCATTCTTTTCTGTCTTTGCCCTTGAACCAGAGTTGCTACAGGATTTAATGACGTGTAGCAATCACTCCTCCAGCCTATTTGGGTAGCACTTATTAGCTGAGGGATGACATAGGTAGGGCAGAGCAGCGTGCAGGTTACGGCATGACTGTGCTCAGAGAGCCATGGTGAGCCAAGCACCTGTATTACCCGCGGTGGGTAACGCCGCGTGTAGCTGCTGTCAGTACTGCGGGCACTGCCCCGCGCCGCCATGGTGGGCCATCCCCATCCCCTGGTCTGCTCCAGGAACTCTCCAGGCCGACGCTTCCACGCGTGAGGACTCGCGGGTTGCGCAGCGCTGACCTCGCCCTGGGGGCGCCAGGCGCTGTGCGGGGAAGGGCCGCGCGGAGCCCCCGGGCCGCGCCAACGCACGGCGGGAGGGGGAGCGCTCCCCACAACCTTCTCCGCCAGCAGCCAATGGGCGCGCCGCGCCGAGCCGCTCAGGCCATCCTCATCTCCTCATTGGCCACGCCCCGCGGGCGCCGCCCGATTGGTCACGCCCCCCGCTTCGCGCCCGCCGCCAGCCAATGGGACTGACGGACGGCCGGGCGGCGGGAGGGGAGGGGTTAGAGGTGGTTGACCCGAGGTAACCCCTCGCATCACACCACCGCGGCGGCGGGGGGCGGGGCGCCGGGATGGGGGCGGGGCCGGGGGCGGCACCGGGGATGGGGGGGGCAGCGCCGCGCCCCCAGCACCGCCGCTGCCCTGCACCAGGCCGGGGGCCCGAGGCGCCTCCACTGCGCCCGGCACCCTGAGGTGAGCGGCGAGCCGGGCCGGGCCGGGCCGGGCCGGGCCGGGCCGATCCGGGCGGCGGTGCATGGGGTGATGCGGGCCGAGCCGCGCTCGGGGGAGGTGGCGGGGCCCGAGCCGCGGGGAGCGCGTGGGGCCGGGCCCTCCGGCATCGCTCGGCCCGGGGGGGGATCGGGAGGCTCCGCGGGCGTCGCGCGTGGGTGCGGCTCTCGGGGCTCGGATCGCTCCCTCCGACCCTCCCGGCCTCCGCGGCGCGGGGATGCGGGCGGCGCGCTGCCTCGTGCGCGGGATGGGCGCGGCGTGGCCGAGCTCCGGGACCCGGTGCGGCGCGGGACGGCGGTCCCTCCCGTAGCCGGCGGTGGGCTGAGCTCCGCGGGCCCGGCGGGGCTGCAGGGCCGGGCCTTCTGGGAGCTCCGTACCGCCTTGTTGCGCTCTTCTCTTTCTGTGCTGTCTTTTACGTTTTCTTGTCAGGGTGCTCGGGACGAACCACGTTGATAGTTGGTTCGAAGTGATATTGTAGCCCATCCCGGAGCGGCGGGCTGCGGGTACCGGCTGTGCTGGTGTTCTCAGGCAGCGGGAGTTGGACGCAGCCCCGAGTGACTTAGCAAAGTGCGATCGGTGTGAATGCAGGCTCTGCTTCATTACGTTTCCTTGGTGGAAGAGAGATAAACATTTTACCCGGGGAGACCTGGAAGTGCATACCCCTAATGGGCATTAAGCTATCTGTGCATTTCAGATAGGTGTTGGGAGCCTTAAAATCCATCGAGAACTTCCACCTGTGGATGCATGCTGCAGTTTGCAAACCGTCTTTCAGTGCAGGAAAAGCAAAAGATTTTCTCTGGGCATTGGCTGGTCACTGCGCGCGGTGTTGGGGGGCAGGGAGTGGGGCAGTGCGTGGTCGGGGCACAGCACACATGGAGCGGCCACCCTGCAGGAGAGAATGGCTCCGGGGGTTGGGTGGGCACAGAAGCATCTCTGCCCTCTGGTCTCAGCTTCCAGCCCTCTGCAGTGCTGTGCTGCTCTGCTCAGCAATAGAAATCCTTTTTCAGAGTGGGGTGGCTTGAAAAACCTTCAGAACTTAGTTTCTACCTGCTGTTAAGTAAGCTTCATGCTTGGGTATAGTTTACAAGAACAAAAGCCAGCTTAAAGGAATAGCTGTCCTGAAGACTTCTAAGATCTAATGTTTTTATATGTGTATTTCTTTGGCAAGCCAGGTTTGTTTCTTTATGGCTGTAGAGTTGTGGAAAAGTGATGAGTTTTGCTCTCCCTCAGGCAAAAACAAGTCCATCTCTAAATTTGCATTGTGGAGTTTTCATTGCTTGTAGCATTAGGCATACAACGAGCATGAGTTGGATATTAAACGCCTTAATGTGTGCAGAGCTGGGGAGTTAGGAACATGTTATGTAGCTCTGGCTCCTGATGGGAGGTTGTTCCTTCAGCAGGGAGGAGTGTGGCTCAGATTCTGCAAGATAAAACTGTGATTTAACCCATGTTTGTGTAATTGAGCAGGCTGGCGGTGCGTGACGTTACATGTTCCTCATTACATGTTCTTAAATCCCTGCAAAATGGAATTCTCAGGATGTATCCTGTAGCGTACAGTTCCTTTTAGTGTACCTGTGCAAGATAGCCCATTTGACAACAGCTGCTACCTGCAGAAATAAGCCCAGGGCACGTAAGTAGCTGAGGAGACAGATTTTATAGTGACTTGTTCAGTATTATTTACACACATGGAATGCCTGCAAAGGGTTGTGGTGCACAAGCAGTGTGGCTGTGCTTTGCTGGGGTAAGGAGCTGCATTCCGACCAGGCTTCAGGAGGCCAGTGCAACACACTATGCTTTGATGGAACACTGGTGTTCTGTTTGCAGCAGGGAGAGCAGGAGGCATCTGCAGAGTCATCTCTAAGAAGTGATATGCTTTAATTGTCCCCTGAGAACATTACGATTAAGTAAAACGTGGATAATGAATGTCAACGTACTGAAAACAAGCTGAGCTTCTGTCCAGTTTGATGGCAGTTTGAGTTCACAGCTGGTCACAAGGCTTCAGCAGAGCTCACGGCTTTGGGACGCACCTACAGGGGTCAGAAATGCATCAGTAAGTGCACTGGAGTGGGGCTTTGTGGGCAGCTGACCACGGTGGGGCTGAGCTGTGTGCATGAGATGCATCAATGTGGCTGTTGGAGCACGGCGCTGGGATTTGGTGCTTCTCATGGAGTGTCTGCCTGAAGTGCTTCCCTTGTGTGGCTCTGCTTCCTTCTTTACTTAGGATAAAAAACAAAGCCTCGAAAATATAGTTATTAAAGCGTAAGTTCTTTATGGTTAAGGACATCTCCCTGTAAAATGAACTGCCCCTGGCCCGGGTGAAACTGGAGTTTGTGGGAGGAGTGATGTCAACACAGAGTTGGATCTGAATAATTCAGTCAGTACGGTCATGGGAAAATTGCATAAGCCAGTTGGATCTGTTTTTAATTCTCAGTTACTGATGGGAAGAAAGAAATGGTGCTCAAGGATTGCAGTGTCTATAAACTCCTTGTCTGTGTTCTAATTAGAGCCTAGGTCGTGTCCTGTTAAGTGTTATAACATGGTCTGGTTTTGCCTGTGTACCGGATGTAAGCTGTCATGTTCCCATTAAACTGCTCGTGCTTGCCCCATAGCATGGCCCATGTTGGCAGGGCTGACACAGCCCTCCTTCCTTTGGGATGTCAGCGAGGTGCTGAAGGCACCAAGCCCATCTTTTCTGCATGGTAACATACCTGTGGAAGGGCTGGGGCCCTGAGATGGCTGCTCCCTGCCTTCTCCTTGTCTGTAGTGCTGCATTGCCATTACTGCACTTTCTTTTACAGGTAACTTGGTCCTATGGTATCTCAGCTGTGTTTTGTAGCTCCTGGTTTTTCACGAGGGTTCTAATTTTCATTGGGATTTGCTCTTGACCATCAGTTTCAGCTGAAAGTGGCCAGCAGATTGAGAAGTTCAGAGACAGCAGAGGGAAAAAACAAAAGCCATAAGCTGGTAGCACTGACACAGAGCATCTTTTCCTACAAAAACAGTGCAAAGCTGCACGGAGGGTGTTGGGGTCTTCCTGTCCTGTGTGCTACCTGAACCATCCCAGGTTCAGCTCCTGTGATACTCAGTGGCCCCAGATGTGTGGGTCTTTCTGTTCTTTGTTTTCTTATTATTATTTGCATAACGCTGTATTTTTTTTATCGCATGCAGAGTATTTTTTATAACAATATTCACCTGTTAATTCTTTTATTTTCCAGTTCATTTTGGAAGTGGATAACTGCTCAGATTGCAAGAATAGCAAGAGGTTAGTGCATAAACATGCCTGTTTTTTTTAATTGGTGGATTTCCATTTGTGTGTAGATGCATCAAAGTTGGGCAGAGCAGAACGTGTCAGACAGTAACTTACCATCCCACCTGTCTTGGGCTGTGCTCTGAGGTACTCCTTTGTTCACCATCTCTCATGTTCTTTCTTTGCCACTTGCTCACCTCATAGGAAATTATATTTGTCTGTCTGTGGCAGTTGTGACACTCAAGAAAGCTTCAGAGCTGGTGGGGATTGTGCAGTGTGAGCATGTAGCTGGAGCAGGGAAGGGAAGAGGAAAGGATGAATGGAGCGAGCCTTTGCCCCATGACAGCACTGTGTTGTTGGTGCTGTTAAAGTCATCCTGCTGGTAACTTGTCCTCAGATGTGAATGAGCTTAGAAGATTGAAGTCTTCATAAACGGGGTTGTTTCAGGTTGGGAATAAAGCAGTCCTGCATTGCTGTCAGGAAGCTGTGTGCTGTCTGCTCCCCAGTTTTCAGTAGGTCTGCTCAGATTCCTGAAAGAATCCTAAGTAACATGAGGTCTAAGAATGCCTTACCTTTTCCTCCTCTAAGTACCTTTTGCAGCTTTGTAGGTTTTGCAAAAACTAGCAGGTTTTGCAGCTGCTTTGAATTCAAAGTCCTTGTGCAAACAGAAAAGTCAGTGATTGTAACAGAAATCACTCTTCCCTGGACTCCTGTCCGGGTTCAGCTATTGTGTTCTGGTGTTGTACCATTGCGTTTCCAGTTGGAAGCAAGTCTTGCTTTGCCTTATTTGTTTTGCAATAGGAGATATTAACCTTGAGTTTTGTTTTTATTCTTTCTTTTGCCCTTTAAAGTGCTGAGAGCTCAATTTGGAGGAGCCATGGAAGAGTCTTCCCAACCTGCTAAACCCCTGGAGATGAACCCTCACTCTCGCTTTATTATTGGTTCTGTGTCAGAGGATAACTCAGAAGATGAGACAAGCTCCTTGGTGAAACTTGACCTGCTAGAAGAGAAGGAGAGGTCTCTGTCCCCTGTTTCTGTCTGCTCGGATTCCCTTTCAGACCTGGGACTTCCTAGTGCTCAAGATGGCCTGGCAAACCATATGAGGTACAGATAAATATCTCAGCCTCAATCTCTTACCCTATCAATTCCCAAGGAAGTCCAGAGCTACCCCTTCCAAGCTGCGTACCAATTAATCTCACCTTTGTATCTCAGTTCTGGATTTGGCCTCAAAGTTTTTGTTGTGCTTTGTGGATGGTTTTTGTTTTGGGTAGGGAAAATTCTGATTAAAGAAATGATTGGTAATCCAAGAAGTGGCAGTAAACCAAAGCTTAATGCAGTAGCTACTGCTTGCAGCTCAGGGAGATGTTGGCTTCATAGCTGGGAGAAGGACTGTTTTATTTGTCCATTTTGTTCGTGGTACCCTTGTCACGTTATGGAGGCGGCCTCTTAAAACATGCATAGGCTGTGGTGGGACCAAAGGGTGGTAGTGGTCCATAGTTGAGAGTTGTTCTGGTCATGCTAATGGATGTGGTCAGATAGAAAACCTTACACTAATCTAAAGGGGATTGCCTTTCCCCAGCTGTCAGTTGTAATAATTAGGCAGCCAAATAAAGGTAAATTTGAAGTGGGAAAAGCTCTAGTCTTGAAACTGTATACATTTGAGGAACAGAAGAAACTGTATGAAGACATAACCACTAGTGTGAAACAGACAACAGGAGAGCAAGAAAATCAGGCATTGTCTGCATGCAACTTCGAGGACACTGCCTGGCACGAGAGAACTATAATGCAATAGATGTGCAACCTTGAGCACCTCTGTTGTAACTTGCTTACTTTGGCATTCTGTGTTGAGGGTACTTGACTTTTAGTTAAATTGGAGGGAAATGCCAATTCAAATAAATTAAAAAAAAAAAAAAAGAAGAAGAAGTTACAGCATTAGGCTGTTTTTCTAAGATAAGGTTAGATGAATTGAAATGGTTTTCCAGGATGGTAGTCTCTTTCATCAAAAGATTTCCAAATAATGTTTGCAGATGGAGAAACTGAGACAAGGTAAACAACCAGCCTGCAGTCACGGTGTGACAGTGAATTAGTGGAACACTGGCACTCTTGCTTACAGCTTTCTTTTGATAATCACAAAGGTTCAGCTCTTTCTGGAGCGTCAAAGACAAACCGAGTGAGGAGTTCTGTGCAGTATTGCTCAAACAAGTTGCAGATCCGAGGAAGAATGTGCCAAAAATCTTTCCACTTTCTGGTCAGCCCCGCTGTACCACACAGGAAGGTTAGGTTAGCTGACCTCAGAAACAGCCTGTAGTTGAGGTGAGTAACTGCTGCGGAGAAGCCCTTCTCAGGGAGCAATTATCTCTAAATTAGAGAACTGAGTCAGATGCAGAAGGGTTGTGTGAGTGCACCTGAGTGATCCGTTACCTCTTCACAGAGCGTGCCAGGCAGTGCACCTATTGCTCTGATGGCTGGAGAAAGGAGGTTAGCTCTTGTAGTGCAGGAGGCCTGGCGGAGCAGGGCTGGTTGTCAGCTTTCCAGTTGGTCCTCCCTCTCATGCTCCAGATCACTGAAATTTAGACACACTGTTGCTTTGTGGGTGTTATCTGTGAGACTGTCTATCCTGTCCCGTAACACTGAGTGCTGGTTCCTGTACCTTCTGTGCAGCGGCTGTCCCAGCACTTATCTTGATCTCCCAAGCAAATTTTCACTCCTGGAAGGAGCACCCTGTCAGTATGAAAATGACATTGCTAATTAGGGATGTTCTTCCTTGGTCATTAGCTCATGACCAAGGTCATTAGCTGTTGTCTTATAGCAAAGAAACTCATTCAAATAAAAAGCAACATCACGTTGTCACTTCATGCAGCATGGGTGGGTGCTTTGCTGCGCTGTTTGGTGTTTGCTCCATACCCGAAGCCTTGCAGGTCTTTTGTCTGAGCTGGAAAGTGCTGCTGAGGTCGGGTTGTGGTGCCTGACCGATAGGTCCTGGCCCAGCTGTGGGCAGGCTGAGTGCCAGCTCGTGTTTCTTCATCTGAGCATGAGGAGCGTGTGTGGCTGTGCTGCTCCATCTATCTCATTATTGATCTGGGTAAGTGTTTATGCTCTTGCTAAAGCTGGTCTTGCTGGGACAGGCTGTACAATACAGGCTTCACACCACTAGATATCTATGCAGGCCTTTGACTGAGCTAGCTGGCTGCTAGAGATGGGATTGAGAAAGCCATGATCTGATAATGAACTTCAAATCAGTGTCTGTTACACCAGTGTTTAATGAAAGTGCATGCTGGAAGAATAGCTGTGCACATGAATGTTCTGATTCTTTCCTTTCTTGTAGCTGTATTTTATTTAAAGAGTATCAGTGATAAAACGTGTCAATTTCTTCCTTGCTCAGCTAATGATGGCACTGAACACAACGTGCATCCTTAAAGGAAGTGGTTGCATACAGGTTACTCCAATAAAATTTGCTCTTTGTTGCATTTTGCACCTCTAGGTGATAAAACTGGACGTCCTGTTTTTCCTTTGTCTTTTTGTTTCTGGGTGTCATTGTGTTGTGTTTGAGTTCAGTGCTCCTGGCTGTGGCCTGCAGTCCCACGGACATGCTCTGTGCTGTGCTGTGCAGGGGCTGTTAGTTGTGTTCCTGAGGTTTCAGTGGCAGATAAAGTGACTTCTCAGTGAATGGAGGGTATGTTGGGTCTGTTTGTTTTGTTTAATAAATTGTTCTTGGCTGACGCTATATTGAATTCCTAGTTTTAAAGATAGCATCCAGTATCAAATTCTTGTTTAAAATAGAATAAATCCTGCATGCCTTCTGGTATTTGTCCATCAGGGCTCTGGTTTCATAAGCAGTGAAACGTGTGTACGAAATCACCTGGCAATCCAATTGCAACAACTAGAAGCCGCGTTTTTAGAGGTATCCCAGCTCTTAGCTCTGACAGTGCACCCACAGAGATGCTGGTCTTCATGCTGAGTGTTAGTTGGGCTTCTTGGTGAATAGCCTCAATACAATGTTTGCTGAAATGTTTTCCTTTGCTTGTGATCAGTCGCTGTTGGCTCAGCAGAAGGGGGCAGTGATAGTGCTGTGTGTTTCTACAAGCTGTTGAAATAAGGCTGTGCATCTTTGAGGAAGCCCTGCCAAAGCAAAGGGCTTAGTTCCATCCCTTTCTTAGCATAAGTGTCGCTGCGTGATGCTGAATCTCCAGGGTAGAGGACAACTCGGATCACTTGACACCCTGCTGTAACTCTGTCTTTCAGACCAGACATATGGTCCAACATGTGTGCCTGCAGTCATAGGTGGGCCCCGCTGTGCTGCCTGTGTGAGGCAAAATCTGTCAGTGATAAACTGTGCACACACCTCTCCCACCCACCCCCTTAGTTCTGGTTGGTACAAAAGATGCATTCTTTCTTTCCTGCAGAGGAGATCTGTCCAAAACTTTGTGAATTCAGATCTGCTCACAGCTGCATAATTGTCTTTTACTGCATTTATCTTGGTGGCAGGGCTTCCTCTGGAGAGTGTTAGGCTGTTATTCCAGGAACACATAGAATTTCGTACTTCATGGGGATGTGAAAGCAAAAGTGTTTGGGGGTTTTAGGAACCGGAGTATGGATTTTGATTGCAATGTGGTGCTGGGAATTGGGTGCCGGGGTTTCAGTGGGAAGGGTGTGATGGAGAAATGGGTTCTGGAAGAGAAGTTTGAAGGAGAGGGAAGGGGCTTGTGGCTACAGTACTAAGCAATTCCTCTGTATTTTTTATAGAGGAGTTCTAGCAGTGTGTGCTGGTTTGGATTCTGTAGTTTTGGAACTGAAGTTCCTGCTTTAGGCTGCATACCTGCCTTGATTGCTGTTTAAAATTGCATCAGTATGAATGTGAAGTTATCTTGCCAGGAAGAGGGGTCGTTGTAATTTGTGCTGTATCCTTTCTTTATTTTCTGAAGTTCCTGGGCCCAGCCTTGTGTCAGGGCTGCAGTGAGGCTCTGTTGGGTTTGGTTAATGTGTTGAGGCGCTGACTTCTGGCAATCTCTGCCTTCAAGCCAACAGTTCTGTTTCTTTAAGGCTGCAGGAACCACTGTCTTTGAACAAGTCTGGATTGCTGCCTCCCAGCGTACATTCCTCCAACCATAGCCGCCCTTTGCTCTGGCTGCAGAGGTCTGCATTGCCTGCTGGCTTACACGTGTGCTTGCTCCTTTCTTCTGCCCCTGTGTGGAATAGGCTGCACAGGCAGGCCTAGCAGTGGGGCACGTTTTGTGGATGCTCCACAAAGTCCTGCTGCCCGGACCGGATGCACACACACATCAGCACGTGCATATTACAAAACAAATCCCAAACTGATAAGAGCTGCCCTCCCTGCACACCCTGTGCAGGTCAAACATGGAAAAAAAATGAATAATCTTTTCTCAGGGTGTGAATGTGTGTGTGTGTGTGAATGTGTGTGTGTGTGTGTGTGTGTCTGTGCTGCAGCCTCCTTACGGCTGCCTTGCACACACGCCAGCTCATGCATCGCTGCCTTTGGAGCAAACTGCAGCGTCACCGCTAGCGCTGGGCATGTTGCAGTGCTGGGATCAGTGCAGGCTCCTGGCTGCGATGTGCGTCAGGTATGTCTGCAATCAGTGCGGTTTTTCTCAGGGCAGCACACAGGCTTCCCTTTTGTCTGCCTGCAGGCCGAGCCTCCAGGGAGGGGGGGGGGGTGCTTTTCACATGCTGTTTGCCAGCTGGGTTCTGACTAGTGCTGTGGTTAGGGACTGGGCTTTGTGCATGTGATGGTAAGCGTTGTATCACAGTGACACATCCTCGTGTGGCGAGGTTCTGCTGGGATGCTGCAGCCGATCGTCTCCATTGACGCTGTAGCAGAAGCACAATGAGTGCTTTTAACCCAGCTAAAGCTGTTCTCTAACATGAGGCTGTGTGTAGCTGTAGGATTTGTTTCCTTGCAGCTACAGTGGTTGGAAGCTATTAGGGCTGGGAGGCTTTTTTGGAGCGTGGGCAAATATTTGGGAAAGAGATTTCACAAAGACTGTGAAATAAATTCCAATTACATTCAATAACTGTAAATCTTAAAGTCAGGATCAAAAACTGAGGAAATTTAATATCGTGCAAGAATTTCATTTAGAAAGAGATGGAATGTACCATTTTCTGTATGCAGTATGTGTCCAGTGAAGTCACTGAGGACGAGGTGGGCTTTGCATGTCCAGGAGAGGAAGCAATGCAGATTTCATCAAGCTGAGTCTGATAGTTCTTAAATCTCTGCCCTTGTGATGATGCCCTTCTGGGAACTGGTGGGTTGGTGGGAGCCTCCCAGCAGGGCTGGGGGGGCAGGAGCTTGCAGAGCTTGGGGAAGTGGGTGTCCAGGTGGGGTTGTGCATATGGGAGGAGCGGGGTCTGTGCTGGACTGAGGGGCTTTCAGTAACTAGGCAGATGTGTAATGCACTCCAACACAGCCTCTGCTTTTTGTCTGGGAACTAATTGTCAAGCCAGAAGGGATCCCAGCAGTCATCTGGGCTGTGCGTTTGCCCCAGGGTCTGGTCATCTGGATGCTGAACCGGTCCTGATCAGGGACCACATGAACCTGTTGTGAAACCTTGTTCCCACAAGCAGCCTGTACAGCCCTTCTGCCCGCTGCTGGCTTTGCAGTACTGTTGGAAAGGTTTTCTAACGTGTGTTCTGTGTTATAATTTATGTGCGTTACTTCCTGTTCTCAGGAATCTTTCTTGTCCTCTTTCCTGTTTAAAGACTGTCACTAGGCATCCTCACCGGGCCCATCCAGTGCTGGCTGCCCCTTCACTTCCTGGGCTGTGTTCATCAAACCCACAGTTATTTTCATCTGCTCTTCACTGGACGCTTTATGTCTTTCTTTAGGGTCTGTGCCCCAGACTGTTCCCTGTGCAGAGGAGAGCAGGACCATCTTGTCGTGCCTTCCATCTGACACTCCTCTTGGCTCATTCCAGCACAAGCAGTGTTATACAATGGCGCGATGCTGATGCAAGTCCCCTCTGACCTGCAGGGCTGGGGCTTCTCTTTTCTCCTGCAGCCATCCATGTGGGGGAGGATGGTGTGGCTTTTGTGCTGCACCTCAGTGTCAGGAGCTCAAATCCTTCACCTGCCTGGCTTTGGTGCTTTTGTTTGGTTATTCAGTTTTCCCTCACTATCACCTGTTTGCTGCCTGGCTCCGATTTATTTCCGCAGTGATGTTCACCACCACAGCATGTCGCTGTCCTGCTTTGCCCTCCTGCTGACCATGCTTGCAGGGATTGGATCTGCACAGAATTGTTTGCCTGTGCTTTATCAGACACGTGGCGCTTGCTGTTGGTCATTGCTCACACTGCCTGGCTATTCTTAGGTCCCTGTTTCCTGCAGTGTCCTCACCTTGCTCTTCAGGCTCAGCACTGCCTGTCTTCATAATGTGTCTATTTTCTCTGGGTATTTCCTCCTTTTTTCCACTTTAAATTATTATTATTATTATTATTATTATTATTATTATTGTTTCCTTCCTGGATAATTGCATAGCTTTTGCTCAGACTCTTGGAAAGCGTGTGCCCCATATAAGGGCTGTGCTACTTGGGAATGGCCCTATGCTAGGGCAGACCCCAATGTCAAAGTGTAATTTCAAGGTGTAATCCAATTGCTGTGTCGAATTCCAATCCAAATCTGCAGTTTGTTCCTGCACATGCTCGGTGCTGAGCGAACGACCATCCTCTCTGCAGGGCCCTGCAGGACCACAGCATCTTTGTTTGGGGGGTGTTTTTTCTTGTAGCACTTGGAGCGAGCTTGTCTCTTTAATGGGTGGAGAAACTGATGCTGAAATCCTGGCCGACCTGTCCCAGCCTCAGGCTGCTGGTGTCTGTGTGCTCTGCTGCCTGGATCACCCCTGGGCTCTGTGTACCTGCATGGAGGTGCTTTCCTTGGTGCCTCCCCACCCTCTGTGCACACCTGATACAAAATTCCGCTTGCAGAATGAATTCTCTAGCTGATGGGCACTGCAGCTGGCCTGTAACAGCTGCCCCTGTGGCAGCAGGGGTTGTGCTGGCTGCTGGGGGCTTGGGGCAGGCAGGGAGCCAGCTGTGCAGCCGCTTCCCTGTGGGATCCTGGTGGGGCTGTGACACACAGCACGGAGCTCCTTATGTAACTGGGGGTTCCTCTGTCCCTGATCAGCTGCTTTCCCCCTGCACGGCAGGGAGGCTGCTCCACTCGCTGTGCGTGCTGCGTCACAGGAAGAAAGAGTGACAGAGGCTGGTAGAAGGCAGGGGACAAAGGTTAAAAGACTGAAGCAATCGGGGAAGTGCCGCTGCCTTAAGGAGAACTGTGTGAGCACGGGAGGCTCTGCGCCGCTCTGCGCTGCTGGGTTTTGAGCTGCAGTGCTGGAAAAACCAAAATAGCAGCAGTTGCAATCTGCTAATTCCTTCACAGACAGCATGGAGGAGCCTGCGGATCAGAGTCAGGAAATGATCTATCACATGCTGCAGAGGTAAGGGTTTCAGCTACGATTGTCTCCTCAGAGCAACACCAGTCTTGGACCGAGGCAGTCGGGCACTCTGTGCTGGAAATCTGAACTGATATTTTTCCATGTCACTTTTATCATCCTGAAGCCATCCTGAGTTACTGTGAGGTGTTTGTGCGTGCAGTCTGTAAGAAAGGCACTGGTCTGCATTTTAGGTGGGGAATTGGTGTTTGTAAGCTTTGAGATTCTGCACAACCATTCACCTCTATAAAGTGAAGGACTGGTGAGCATTTTGGAAGCTCCTACCTAAGAAAGCACTGCGTGTGTGTCCTGGAGAACAGCAGGGATGACTGTTAGTGATTTGTCATTTGTTCTGTTGTGTTTGTGGTTCAATGTTCTTCCTTCATTGCTGCCCAGCTTCTCCCTCACATTATGCTGCAAGAAGAACAAAATCTTTCCTGCTTTGGTCGTGATGGGCAGCCTGTGATTGCTAGTCAATCAAACGTGATGTTCTTGGTATGCTTCCCATCATAGAGTAAACCGAACTATACTTGCTTATAAAGAAACATCTGCAATTTATTCTGAATGATGGAAAATTTGGTTATCTTGTCATTTTTGCTGTAGCAATATCTTCATTTGTGTAGTAATTTGAACCTGGCAAGTTGGTCCATACGTATCCATGGTCCGTATCCATCCATGTTCACAGCTTCTGACCCCAAGAGTTTGGTCTCTTCTTGGTTGAGATCAATTGCAATAAGCCTTCAGTGAATAAACCTGTCTCATTTATTTCTTGTCTGTACTCCTTCTTGGCCAAGCCGTGGATTCTGATCTTTAAAGACAGAGAAGTTCAATCTTGTCCATGCTTTTCCTCTCTTCCTTGCCTGCTGGCCCTGATCCTCAAGTTTGCAGGCTGTGATTATTGCAGTGCAGTCCATGAACTCTGTCAGCAGCCCTGTTAGTTACAGTGACACGGCCTATTGGGATTGCAGCTTGCAGGAAGAAGGGAAAGTGTTCCTGGGAAGTACCTCTACAAGCTCTACGTGATCTCATGCCCTTGTCTGGTTATCAGCTGCTGCCTCTGAGACAGGTTGTGGAACTGGGTGTACTTTAGTCTGACCTGGTACAGACACTTGTAGTACCCAGCATGTCACTGGGAGACAGTCTTCTTTCTTTCTTAGCACGTGTTAACATCACGCTGTTGCTCTCCCCTCTGTTACCTCTCATTTCTACATCCTTGGCTTCAGGGGTTGCTCTGATGTCTCTCTGTGCTTAGAACAGGTTTTTACTTCCCAGTTAAGCTCCGGATTTGCTTTCTTTACAAGGTCTGTAACTTGGAGCTCTCTACCGCCTTGACTGTTTGCCATGGGAATATCCCATGTGTAAGATAAAGATTGATGAGTTGAAATTCAGCTCCAGAGTACTGGGTGAAGTGCCACGGGTGTGCTTCTCTTATTTTGAACATCCTGATAGAGTCAGGGCTGTCCCTGCTGTTGTTTGCCCTTCCTGCCCTCCCCAGCAGGTCAGTCCCTTTCTGCCCCATCTCTTCCCGTCTCCCTAGGGAGTTGCTCAGTACCTCAGCTGATGAAGGCAGAAGATGCTGAGGGTGACCATGCCTGACTCCAACTGAACACACAACCCCCAGGGCCATGCCTTGCTGCTGGGCACGTCCCTGGGAAGTGGTTGAAGTAACCAGGCACGGGGATGGCAGAGCCTCTCGTTTACACCTGGAGTGTATTTGCTGTGGTTCTCAAATAGGATTTCCTTATGGAATCTGACTTAGTACATTATTTTACCAAAGCCACAAGACTTCATCATTTGTCAGCTCTCCTGGAAGACTGAGAAGCAGCATGGAGTGTGGTTTAACATTTGTTCTGTGATGGGCAGTGATGTGCAGTGAACACGTTTTCACCTGCTTATGTATTGGCATAACCTGAATTGCCCCACGTGGGCTGACATACACTGAGATGTAACTGCAGTTCATTGCAAAGCAAGATCATGATTATAAGAGCTGCAAACTGGAAGTGGGGAAAGTTCTGCTTGTCTTGGGGAATGTGATCAAGGGGACAGGTAGAAATTATCACCGTACCTTGCTTTATTTGTGTTCATCTGCACTGCAGTGTTGCTTTTTTCTGTCCCTTTCAAATTCCCTTAGGCCCAGCATGTCTGGTTTGCACCTCGTAAAGCAAGGCCGGGACAGGAAGAAAGTTGATGTGCAGCGGGATTTCACTGTGGCTTCTCCAGCAGAATTTGTTACTCGTTTTGGAGGGAACAGAGTTATTGAAAAGGTAAATTGCTGACCTTCTGAGCTTGGGCATATTGCATTCCTGTTCCCTTCTCCAATGCTGCGACTTCTCTTTATTCAGTACTGCGTATTGCAGATGTCAAAGTACAAGTTCAGGAATTTCATTAACTTGTATTTCTGCCTGTAGTCATTCGGTTTCAATTTTAAATGTGATAAATTGTTTTAGTTTAATGTGACAGGAAAAAAAATCTGAATGAGCCTCTGCTGATAGAGGAGAACTTATAGACAGATACAGCAAATGCAGACTGGACGAAGCACTGAGAGTTTTATTCCAAAACACATAAATACATAACAGTGAGGTCCCTTCCATTCAGGTAACAAAAGTTTTAGCAACTCATCATGCCAGTTCTGAAGTGCCCCTCTGTTCTTTAATCCCAACAAAGCATAAGGCATTAATATCTTCATGGCTAAGCAAGAGCTGATTCCTTACTGAGCTGAAAGCTGGCTAAGGAAACTGGACAACAAAAAAACGGCTTGAAAGAATCTGCAGAGACTATTTTCGTTATTGCTCAGTGTTCTGTGCTATTTAGACTGTTGTCTCATTGCTGCATCTCATATATGCAGGTCCTGATAGCCAACAATGGGATTGCGGCAGTGAAATGCATGAGGTCAATCCGGCGCTGGTCCTATGAGATGTTTCGAAACGAGCGGGCAATCAGATTTGTTGTCATGGTGACTCCTGAGGACCTGAAAGCAAACGCAGGTGAGTGAAGGTGCACAGAACTCTGTGCCTGGAGAGATGCAAGGGGCTGAATGGACGTCCACTGCATCGTGTGCTGTTTTGTCTGGGAACAGATTGAGTGCTTTGAGTACTTTTGGAATGATTGTTTATTAAGTGCTAATAGAGCACTAAGTTAAAATTTTCCAGTAGGGTATTTTATAGTGCAGGAAATTTGCACTATATAATATATATATAATTGGATGATTGTCATTAATTGTCATTGATTGATAAGAGGAACTTGGATACGGATGTTCAGATTTGCTTATGCCATAGGTTTGGGAAGTTTTAGACCAAAGTACCCTTGACCAGATCTGGGATCTAAATGTAACCTTTGTTGCATTTGCAGAATACATTAAAATGGCAGATCACTATGTGCCAGTGCCAGGAGGACCAAACAACAACAACTATGCAAATGTGGAACTCATTCTTGATATTGCTAAACGCATTCCAGTGCAGGTGAGAAATGCCACAGTTTTCAAATCATGAAGTAGCAGTAAAGAACCCCCCTCCTCAAATAATGAGTTGGAGCTGGGGGAAGAGACAGGTTAAAGAAATGGAACTGACAAACCGATACTGGCACTAATGGACAGTGAACGTTAGAATGCAGTCAGTTTCTCAGTGTGAGTTTCTGTAGGAGACAGAAGGTTCCCTTCACCCTTTCATTCCCTACACTTAGCTGCTCTTCAGCAGCCTTCTTAGTCTTGTCTGCAAGATGCAGTACTCTGTCCCTTTGAAGTAGCCTGAGTGTACTTCAGGAGCTTGCCAAGGCTTGTGGATGTTATGAGGCTGTTTTCTGTTCAGTGGAGAAAATAAAGATTTAGAAATATCTGCATGCTTTGTATTTCTGCTCATGTGCCTGTTTTCTTATAACAGTGAATTATGTCATGTTCTTCTGCAGGCTGTTTGGGCTGGCTGGGGCCATGCCTCTGAGAACCCAAAACTACCAGAACTTCTCCACAAAAATGGAATTGCTTTCATGGGTGAGCATATGTACTTCTGACCAGATATCTGATGAAGTCTAGTCCTTATTTTTAGATGGGTGGGTTTAATGAGAGAAAATCCTGAGCCTGAAACAGAGTCGTAAGGTACTATCTGCAAGTGCAAGACTGATGATGTGTTCTTTACAGTGGTCAGAGCAACAGAATATGCTGTCTTGCAGTGTACTCTGTTTCCAGTAATTGAGGCTAATGAAGCTGGATTGGAATAGGCCCTGGGTTATGATGGAGGGCTTAGCTCAGTAAGGCCCTGGGTCTGGGAGACAAGAGGGGTACAGATTAATCCTGTCATTCTTTTCCATGAGGACTGTAAGGAAGGGCTGTAAGCCTTCCTTATACCTTCTATTAAAAATAGAGGTGAGCAAAGTTACATCTAGAAATTATCCATGTTTAGACATGCTAGACTTCTATGATCATGTTTCCCACCATTTCCTCGAAGTGATGGTGCACCTCTTTGCAGATGGGAGTGGGTAAGGTTTGGATGTGTGCTGGGAAGTAATTGCTGTGTGGGAGAAGTGGCAAGTTGCCCAAAATATCTGTGAGTATTTTGAGATAGAAAATCAAAGAATATGGTGTTAAAGCAGCTAAAAAAAACACCACAACAACCCAAAACCTGAATATTTCTGCTGTCAATTTAAAGAGGATGTTTGTAGTTGAATTTTATTGAAAGAGTTTTTAGTAGACAGTGCATGAAATTTATTGTCTGTTAGCAGTGTAGTTAATTGAGTCCTGGAAGTGTTTGATGAAGTGTTGCTTCCATATCTGAATACAGGGTAAGGTTTTGGAGGCCGTGTTTAAAACTGAAGATGGACTTGTGATAAAAGTCATGTTGTGAATGTGACCTTTATCTTTGGGGCAGTTGTATTGTGTTCTGACTTCTAGCAGATCTGTAATAACTTGAGCCATAGCTGTGGAAATGCTCTGAACCTTTGAAAAGGGGGGAATTTTAAATCTGCATTTTAATTCCGGCTTAAATCTCTTGCCAATCATGTGCTGCAGTCCCACATAAGCCATGTTTCTAGGAACATCAGGGCACTGAATTACTATTCCAATAGCATGTGATGTGCACGCCTAATACCAGTCACCAGCCCCTGCCATCTCTCTGAGAACTGGCCCAGCTTGAAGAGAAACACGTGGACAGATAGTGGTGCCTGCAAGCTGAGAGTTCCAAGGCTTCTGTAACAAGCCATTGTGATATGTCTGTGGTTGCATTGCTGTAGTTATAATTGCCTTTTTGTCTTTCTTGGTCAAAGGTGCTCCGGTCTACTTTTAGATTCCTGGATGACACTGTTAATGCTTTTGGGTTTGATTTGGAAATATTGATTTATACCAGTTGGGTAGTAGCCTGCATCAGGCTTGCTGAGAGCTTTCATTTATTCCATGTACATGGGATCCAGATCAAACCTGTGGGCATTTCCCTAGAGCTTGTAACTCTTCCATGCATTGCTTTTGCTCTTTGCAGGTCCTCCAAGCCAAGCAATGTGGGCTTTAGGAGATAAAATTGCATCGTCAATAGTGGCTCAGACTGCTGGCATCCCAACTCTTCCTTGGAGCGGCAGTGGTAAGAAGGAAATTTCCCAGCATGTAAAGACCATTTTAATCTGTCTTTCTTCAACACATCTGATCTTTAATAAGTATATGTGCATAACAAGGTCAGTTGTATGTGATGTCTGTTAATGGATTCAAACTTGTATTATCCAAGGCTTGGACAAAGTGACTATAATATTTGTGGGTATGTCAGGCAAAACACGCACGTTCCTTACCATGCTGTTAGTCTGACAGTGCAGCTGTAGCATCTGGTATTTCTGCAGTCTTTACTGCTCTAACATCTATCCAGTAATTCTGTAGCACGCAGCCAATACTCTGCTTCTGTGGAAGCTCTGTACGCTTTCAAAGATGGTAAATAACTGCCTGTTTCTCAGAATTACACAGGGTACGTGGAGGGCATAACTGTTAGTTTCCCAATTAAAAATCTTTGCTCCCCAGACAACAGTAATAATCTGTTTGTGTTCAGCATCCTCTCTTTTTTACATGCTTCCAGACTGGTTCCTCAAGGAACTGTTACAGCCCTTTGTTTCATCAGTGTCTGATGTGTGAGTTCTCATTGAGCCTTGCAGCAGAACAAACTAGAAGGTCATGTTTATCTTTCAGGTCTTCGAGTGGATTGGCAGGAGAATGATCTTCAGAAGCGTATCCTGAATGTTCCTCAGGAACTGTATGAAAAAGGCTACGTGAAAGATGCAGATGATGGCCTGCGGGTGGGTGGCTGGTAGTTTGGAGCTGTTTGGAGCCTGCTGCATGCATACCTGGAGATTGCTTTGAGGTTTAATTTATTTCTAATGCGAGAACAGACTAGGACTGCACTGAGTCTTGGAAATCTGAAAGCAATCTTTCACAAACTGTCTTTGGGCCCAGCCTGCAGAATTAGTGGGATTATGAGAAAGAAACAGGATCACTGCAGTGGCAGCAACTGTTCCCTTGTTTTTCCAACTACAGGAATCCTCCTGAAATAGCATATTTGGTTTCTATCTTGTTCATGTCTAGTTTGCTAAACAGAGTCAAAGAATGTGGGGACTTGGACATGGATCATTCATAAATAAAGATCTTTTCAACTTGTTAACTTGTTATACTTACCCATGCTTTTCCCATCTCGGTCAGGCTGCTGAGGAAGTTGGCTACCCTGTCATGATCAAGGCCTCTGAAGGAGGAGGAGGGAAAGGAATTAGGAAAGTTAATAATGCAGATGACTTCCCCAACCTATTTAGACAGGTAACTTCCATTGATTTATGCCGTCTTGATCTAGATGTTCTGGTTGGGTGATTCTGAGAGCACAATGTGGGGGATGTTGAGGAACTGAAGAAGCCACTACTGTGGGCCTTCTTTAGCTTATGGATTATTTAGGAGAGCTGAGATGATTTAAACTTCACAGTAATTAAATGTAAGTGAGTGCAGGTTGTTTTTAGTCATAAGTGACCTGGGTAAATATTCAGGATATTTGTTACTCAAAAAATGAGCTGGGGATGATTGTGATTAAGACTGCTTACAAAAAATGATTTGTCCATTTATATGGTGTCTCTGCTATAGGTTCAGGCTGAAGTCCCAGGCTCTCCGATCTTTGTAATGAGGTTAGCCAAGCAGTCCCGCCACTTGGAGGTGCAGATCCTGGCAGACCAGTATGGCAATGCCATCTCTCTCTTTGGTCGGGATTGCTCCGTGCAGCGCAGGCACCAGAAGATTATTGAAGAAGCACCTGCTTCTATTGCAACTTCAGTGGTGTTTGAGCACATGGAACAGGTGAGAGTGGCTCTGCAAGTTCTCTTATTCATGTGAGGCTCCAGGAGGAGACAGGGCTCTTTTTATTTGTCGTTGACAATAATTTTGCATTGTTCAGTCTTTTAAAAGAGCAACATAAGGTAATGTGTTGTAAACTGCTTTGTGTGCGCAACCACTGACATTTCCAAAACCGAGTCCGCTGAAAATCCTTGCACCTCAGTAATGAGAGAGGTGTGTTGTAAATGTGTAATGTCACATTCAAAGTGAGCAGCAGGAGTTATGTGGATTTTCTAATGCTGGCTGTTAAAAATATTCACTTCAGGCTCTGCCCTCTATAAACAGTGTAAACAAAATAACCTGGGAACCAAAACCTGGTGCCGTTTTCTCTGCTTTGAGCGGCTTTTGGGTGCATTAGAAGATGCTGGATTAAAGTTTTAGAACGCCATCAAAAAAATCCTGAATTGGGTTGGGTGGATGGACAGGGCACAGGTGATGGAGTGTGGGGCATGGGAAACAAATTCTCTTCTTTCCTCTATCTTAGTGTGCAGTGAAGCTTGCAAAAATGGTGGGGTATGTGAGTGCGGGCACTGTGGAATACCTGTACAGCCAGGATGGCAGCTTCTACTTTCTGGAGTTGAATCCCCGTCTGCAAGTGGAGCACCCCTGCACTGAGATGGTAGCTGATGTTAATCTTCCTGCAGCACAGCTCCAGGTGAGTCAGGACCCAATTCCTGTACTTCTGGAGGATTTCAGAAGTACTCAAACTGTGGTATGGTGAAGAAAGCTGAGCGTGAAAAACCTGTTCTGCTGAAGCCCTGGTGAAATTAGGGGGCTGGACTCTTGCTGAGTCACTGCCAGGTTTCTGTGTTAAAACTGGATCACATATTAATGTTAAGCAGATGACTAGATCTCAATAGTTAGAGAGGAAAGAGTGCAAGGCAGCTGTCAGAGGTACCATATACAGCCTATATCCCCGTGTGCCGATGGGTGAAATTGAACTCCCCACTTTTCTTTCCCAACCAAAACCACCCAATTAATAGACCAGTTTTGTTGCTTTCCCAGTTTGGAATTTATATCTGTGGCTGGAGCAAAACTTCTGTGTTCCAAAATATTCTTCCCCTTCTGTTCTGACTTGGAAAGCAAAGAGAAGTAATTTTCTCGTTGTTCCTCCTGAAATTCTTGGAGAGTTAAAAAAAATGAAGCAGTAGCATAATAAGATATAAATGTAAGAAAACTGATTGGTTTGGTTGTGTGTAAAATCCCTGTCCTAACAGGCTTTAGACATGAGTAGTTCAACTTCAAGCCCTGAAATTATTTTGTCAAATGAATTGGCTTCTGAGGCTAGCAGAGCAATCAAATGCTGTGCCAGTTTAGAGCAGCGCGTTGCCCAGTCCACTGCCTCCAAGAGATAACAGTATTCCCAGAGTTTCTAATGGCAGAGGGAGTGAAAAAAAAAAAGAGCAGACAATTGGTTTTTTCATCTTTCAGCAAGTTCAGCAGTTGTTTGAAGTTCAGGAAAGTGACTTTGGTCTTTTTAATTTTGATTAGCAGTTCTTGACTTCCAGGGAAATTGTTTCCACCTCTCCAAGTCCCTCACTAATAGCAGATGCTTCCTCTTCTTGGCTGAGGTCCCTGCTCTTCAAGTCTTTCTACAAAATAGGATTTGCTCCTAATAATTAGGCACTGGAATAGATGTGTCAAAGCAACCAAGAATTTGTCTTGATTTATTACTTTTTCAAGGGGAAATCATCACAGTGAGTGACATTTATGGCTTATATGAACCAGTAGGTTTTTTTTTGTTGTTGTTGTTAACCAGAATGACAAGGGATTCAGTCCATAAGGCTTCGGTCAGCAGCCAGTTCTGTGGGTTACTCTCTCTGCATTTTATAGTTACAGAGTTCCTCATGTGTTCCATATAACTGGTTAGGGGTCATCTGGCACCTCAGTGTATTTTTATCAGGCTTAATTCAGGCCCATCCATGGCGGACCTAGCAGCGACCGACCTTCTTTGAAGTCTTTTAATCAGTGGAAAATATTTGTTGAAAGTCATAAGGTGGACGTTACACAGAGTTCAGCTGTCTTGAGAAATCTAAATGTAACAGGACGTGTCAGTGGAGAGGGCTCACTTAGGAAAACAAGAATATGTGTTTGCTGTATGAGAGCTGCAGTATTTGCTTCTGCAGAGAATTGGTGGAGTTAATTCCTTAAGGAAAAGAGACCCTCTGTGAGGAGAGCAACTTGCTTATTAGTGGGAAATTCTGTTTTTCCTCCTTAGATTGCCATGGGGATTCCACTCCACCGGATCAAGGATATCCGAGTGATGTATGGTGTTTCCCCATGGGGAGATGGATCTATAGATTTTGAGAATTCAGCCCATGTCCCCTGTCCACGTGGCCATGTTATTGCTGCACGTATCACCAGTGAGAATCCTGATGAGGTGAGTGTTTTAGATTCTGTAGTTCCTTATCGTGCTATGATAACCTCAGCAAGTGCAATCGCTGCTGCTGTTCCTGGAAGGTTTGGCAGCACCTTTAAAAGATTCTGCCCTTATCTTACATAGCTGACGGTTCTGTAGGCTGTGGTTAGGCACTAGAGGAACGTGGACTGACACAGGCGCACTGTACGGTATCTTCACCTTCATCTCTTCAACTTCTCAGAGTATAACGGATTTTATCTGTGCCTTAGGATTATAAATCCTTTTTATTGTGACTTGGTTGTCCCCAGCGCACGCTGTCATTATTAGCTGCCAAGGTGTTACTGACCTTACAGAAGCTGAGGTCTTTGGTTTCATGTAGTTTCTGAACTACAGCAGTTCCTGTGCTTCTGTGTTCTATAGACCTTTGCTGTTGCTTTGGCGGTGAGCAGGCTCAGCTTAGCTGTGTACGTATCATGTTGCAGAGCAAAATGGTGCTCTTTACAATTCTGATTATTCCCCTAATTCTGGTTTATTTACTTTTTCTTTAGGATGTATAGCAATGTCTGTCTGTTTTTACAGGGATTTAAGCCCAGCTCTGGTACAGTCCAGGAACTGAATTTCCGCAGCAATAAGAATGTCTGGGGCTATTTCAGTGTTGCTGCTGCAGGAGGGCTTCATGAATTTGCTGATTCTCAGTTTGGTCATTGCTTCTCCTGGGGAGAGAATCGTGAAGAAGCCATCTCGTAAGTAGTCAGAAGAGTGGTAGAACCTTGGAAACTGCTTATGTTGTTCCTCTTTGTTTCAGAGTGCCATGGATGAAACTAGACTCTTTAGTTCTGGTATTTTTGAGAGGAGTTTCCATCTCGCTTTCCACATCATGGTCAGGCTCCTCATCCTGTCTTGCTTTGCAATTCCACTGCACTGCCCCCACATTCCTCGCTTTTTGGTTACTTCTCTTTAGTTTATTTCCCTTCTGTTTCATTCCTGCCTTCTATGCCTGCTGCTGGAGTAAGATACCATTGTGTTGAAGTCCTTCTTTGAAAGCATTCAGGTGGAAGGCTTTTAACAGAAGAGCGTTGATAACTTGGCAATGCCAGTGCCCTATAAATAACTGAGTGTTCTTATGTGATGTGAGACATAAAAAGCTTATCATACCGCAGGACTGTCTGACCTGTCATCCATGCTATTTTTTATCCAGAGTGTTTCCTCTGTTCCATTCTGGGTGGGATGGTGACAGTGTCTGTTACTATTATATGTACTTTTCACATGTGGTAGGTGCTTAGATGTTGGTAACAGTGGAAACTCCTGATCTCATAGCTGATGCTGGCTGAGTTTCTCTGGTTCACACTGAGAGCAGACTGAAGAAAATCAATATTCTTTCATTCCTAAGCATATCACGTAGGATCCGTTTTTCCCAGGCAACTTAGAAGGAACTGTTTAGAGTTACTGGGTTGCACATTAGTGTTAATATAGAACGGATAATAGGTTTTCTCTTCTCTTTCAGAAACATGGTGGTGGCTTTGAAGGAGCTGTCCATCCGAGGGGATTTCCGAACCACTGTGGAATACTTGATAAAACTGCTGGAAACAGAAAGCTTCCAGCAGAACCGCATTGACACTGGCTGGTTGGATCGGCTTATTGCTGAGAAAGTGCAGGTGCAACTGTTTGCTTTACAGGACTAGTTTGGAGAGAGGGAGAGGAAGAGGGAAGGGTGGGCTGAAGAGAGAGAAAAGGAGAGAATAGGGAAGCTTGGTATGTTCTGGTTACCAGAAAATGAGTATTTAGGAGTACTTAATTTCCACCTACCACACTGCAAATGAAGATTTTCACTGGGCTTGATTCTTATTTGTATCAAAATTCCAGGTCACCAACTTGTCAGGAGAAAGTAGTCTTAGAGTTGGCCATAGAGGCATCCTAGTGTATATGAGAATTAAAGCTAGTATTTTACTATACTTCTTGGGACAGGTGTGATGGAAAGGCTCCAATAGATTGAGTCTCAGGATTTGATTCAGAAAGAACAAAGATCATGTGGTTTTCTTTATAGGGGTGATTGCTTTTATATAGTATTTGGATATATACAACAACAGCTTAATTTTAATGGAAGATTGGCCTTAAACCAGAAATGGAGCTGAGATCATTGGTTCTTCAAGTGGATGTCTAGAACAGAGTGATACTAAAAGAGATGGAACTGTATTAAGTACCCCTTCTTTCTAGGCTGAAAGGCCTGACACCATGCTAGGAGTGGTATGTGGAGCTCTTCATGTGGCTGATGTGAGCTTTCGAAACAGCGTTTCAAACTTCCTGCACTCTCTAGAAAGGTAAAATTGCTTGTCTGATAGGAATTATTTTTGACTTGAAGTTTTGTTCAAGTAATGCACAATCCAGAAATGCATGGAGCTTGTTATTTGTTGTCTATTCTCTGATCCCAAGGGACTGTTTATCTACTGGCCTAAGAAAACTGGCCTACTCTCCCTGCTAGTGTTTTTTAAATCCTTTCATGCTTCTTTGGATCTCTTTGGATCCCTGGTCGTCATTTGGTGATTTCTGGAAGGCAAAATTTGCTTTGTACTTCTCTTTCAAGGGGCCAAGTCCTGCCTGCCCATACGTTGCTAAACACTGTGGATGTGGAACTCATCTACGAAGGACGGAAATACGTGTTGAAGGTATGTTGTACAGCATAGAAAACTAACCTCATGCCTCTGTTAACCATAGATGTCTGTGTGCTGCTCTGGCTTAATCTTTGTCACTGTTGGAATTAAATCTGTGCAAAATATATATGCTCTGCTTTAGTGGGGTTGAGTAATAATGATCAAGATGATAACCTGTCACATCTTTTTATTGTAATATCTCTGTAAACATCTTAATTTTTCAGGGTCAAGAGCTCCTCTGCATGTACTGAAGAATATTAGACCAGAATTTTATGTGAAACCCCCTGCCTTTTGGTTGTCTGAAACTTTCAGTTGATGTTTCTGAATATGTAGATACATTGTGCTGAGTGTTTGGCTCCAGTTTCATCAGCATGGTAGAGTTTGTAGCAGTTTTTCTCTTTAGCATTGCTTTTTCTTTGCTATGAGAAAAAAAACAACAACTACAAAACCCAAAGAAATTACCATTAAAAATACTGTTCAAAGTGTGCAAAAGCAGGCATACAAGGATGAAGAAACACTAGACTTTAGATTGCCTGTACAATTGCAATTAGCTTCCCTAGGAAAACTTATTGTGGTGAAGTTTTTAATGACATGATCGTATATTGTCATTTGCAGCTCTAAGTATTCTGCCCCCTGCAGATCAGATTCCATAGCTTTATTTTGGCACTGCTTCAATGAGAAGCAGAGAAGCAGTGAATGGCAGTTAAAGTGTGCTTTGATTGATTTACCCAGCTTCAAATATAAACAGCATTAGTTCTGGCATTTTTTGGCTGCTAAGTGCTCGGCTTTGAGATCTCAAGTTCTTTTCACACTTTTTTTTTCCATCTAAGATGAGAACAAACATCTCTGTTCCACTTCTTTAATTACCACCGTTGCAGTGCTTGGAAATCTGTGTGCGTTGTGGCAACCAAAGCACTGTCAGTGCTGTCTCTCTCTCATGTGCTACCTTCTGTTCTTGTGCATCTGCAGGTGACCCGGCAGTCTCCCAATTCATATGTGGTCATCATGAACAGCTCTTGTGTGGAAGTTGACGTGCACCGACTGAGCGACGGAGGGCTGCTCCTATCTTACGATGGCAGCAGCTACACCACCTACATGAAAGAAGAAGTGGACAGGTAGCAACTTGTAAAGATGATTGTATAACATCTGTGTGTCAGTCCAGATTAAGTGTACTTCTAACCTTATGCTTCCTGATGATCAGCTGGAAATTGAACTTTCTCCTAGGAAAGGATTCTTAGATGTATTATTATCAATGAGTTTCAAGGGAGAAGTTGCCTTAATCTGAAATGTGTGTCTGGGATGCATTCAGACCTTTCCTGTAAGACTTTACTGATGGGGAGTCCATGCTCTCCTGCCCTTTTGGATTACATGTGGTCACCTGTAAGAGACCCAGTACTCTGACTGTCCACTTAGCTGAGCTGATTTGCAGGCTGTTTAGGTGGCTCAGATTCCCATTTCCCAAAACTTCATGGTTTGCAGTGTTAAAATATTTGCTGGCTCAGAAGTTTGTACACTGGATGGACTTTTCTGAAGTAGTCTAGAATGGCTTTGGTATCCTTCCAGAGTGCTTTTAAAATCTGCAGTCAGAACATAGTGATACAGTAAGCTAACCACAGTACATGAATTGTGTTCAGATGCAGCCTCAGATCTCTACAGCTATCTGAAAGGAGTTGCAGTGAGGTGGATGCCAGTCATTTTACTCAGGTGACAATGACAGGACTTGAGTCAACAGCCTCAAGTTGTGCCAGGGGAGATTTAGATTGGACACCAGGTAGAGTTTATTCACAGGAGAGATAGTTAAGTGTAGTAACAGACTGCCCAGGGAAGTGGTAGCATTCTGCTACCTGGAAGCATTTAAGAGACATGGATGTGGTGCTTAGAGACATGATTTAGCTGTGAACTTGTTGTGTTAGGTGGATGGTTGGACTTGAAGGTCCTGGAGGTCTTCTGCAACCTAAATGATTCATTGATTCTGTTCTACCTGTTATTTCCTAGGTATCGCATCACTATAGGTAACAAGACCTGTGTGTTTGAAAAGGAAAATGATCCTTCCATTCTGCGTTCACCTTCGGCTGGGAAGCTCATCCAGTATGTGGTGGAGGATGGAGGACACGTATTTGCAGGCCAATGCTTTGCAGAAATAGAGGTAAAAGTCTCAAAGAACTGTTGCTGTCCAGGCAGAAGCTGGGGAGAAAAAAAAAGTTGAATGTTCTTGAACTGGGAAATGAGAATGAGCAATAATTCATAATATTTCTGTTCTGAATTTTATGTGTTTTAACTTGGACTAATTTGGGAATCAGCAAACAGAATAAGATGGTGGGGAAGAAATTTTTAACAGCTGAAATCTGAGAATTAATGACTTCACTAAGTAAAAAACAACATTTCTTAGCAGTAAGACCACAGTTACTATCTTGCCATGGTACCAAAGCAGAGTGAAATCTACATATACCGTGTCTTCTAACTACAGTGAAGAAGGCTTTCCTTCCATAGGCTACTACTTAGCTCTTAAAAGAGACTCAGAAGACGTATATGCTAGTATTAAGTAACAAGTTAAGACTTCTCTGATCACCTGATCATTTATCAGATTGATCAGACAAATTAAGCTGAAAATAAGCGTCACTCCTGCCTTCTCCCTTGGAAGTTACTTAATGCTTAGAGAGGAGATGAAGAACAATTGCTGCATCATAGTGAGGAAAGCGTGAGAGGTCGTGTAGGAGTGCATGGCTCCAAACAGATATGAGGGAGGGGAGGGTGTGTTGGCAGAGGGGCAATTAAACTAGTTGGGAAGATTGTGTAGGAGAAGAATATCAAGCCAGAGATCCGGATACTTTCATGTAAATGCTTTTATGCTGCAACAGAACCATGGCTAAAGAGGCACCACCTACTCAATTCCTGTTTTCCCAGTTGTGGTATATGCTACAGCAATAGTAAAACTAGACTGCCTTCCCCTAAACCTAACACTTCTGCTCCAAAGGCAAGAGCTTCTGTGGTTGAACTATGGGAGTACCTCTATTTGTGAATAGCAGGCTGAGAGTTGTGACCTCTAGAAGGTAATCTTCATTTCTTTTGCTAAGAAGAAGGGTCTTGCTGTAGCTTTTGAGAGTGGCTCCTGCATTTCAAACCAGAGTGCAATAATAGACTGTATCTGTTTTGTTCCCTGTGTTGAACGTAGGACCTTCCTAAATACCTGTTGGTCCAAGCAGCTTCCTGCTGCACTAATCTGTGGCCTAGTAACTTGTTTTACAGTTTACTTAAGTTCCCAAAATTTCATTAGCAATGTACGTGCAGTGTATGTATGGACCTTTGAGAAAGCCTGAATGCAAAAGGTGCTCATGCAGGTTACTTTGTCTGTGGTAGGTTGTTGGCTGCTAGCTTACAAAACTGGAACCATTTGTGGACTACTGAAGCTGAGTGCGTAACCTGTTTCCCTTGCTACAGGTGATGAAAATGGTGATGACACTAACAGCAGGAGAATCAGGCTGCATCCATTATGTCAAACGCCCTGGGGCAGTGCTGGATCCAGGCTGTGTGATTGCCAAACTCCAGCTGGATGATCCCAGCAGGGTTCAGCAGGTGAGAAGTTGTAGGAAGCACAGAATTTTGTGGTGTTTTTAATAGGGGAGTGATGCTGAGAGTGCTACAAGATGGTCCAGATTTATGCATTGTATTGGAAATGTCACCATACTCCGTGTTTGTCTCGTGGTGACTTGGACTCAGATTATCATCTGGTCCTCTGATTCATGCAAAGCTTTTGTACCATCCTTGTTCTCTTCTTACCTCAAAGCTACATTGTGGGTACATGTCTGTATGTGATACTGGAGATTGGTGAGATCCTTCTATCTGATTTATTTGTCCGCATGCTTATTTTGCTTCTTTTTTATCATGGATTCTTCTTTGTGGTGCTCTTCTGAAGGGCAGGAATAGAGATCCCAACTCCAAGAGTGTCAGGCCCTGCAAATTGTAGCAAATCTGGATCCTTTTTTAAGGTGAAAGGCAAACATGCATTTCTGGGATGTAGCTGGTGGCGATGGAAAAGAATTTATTGTTCCTTTAGCAATAGCGAATAGAAAACTGAGAAGCTGCCATGCAGAGGGTGGAAAGTAATTGTCAACATCAACCTGTTGGCTTTTCCTCTGCTTTTTGTTGAGATATAAATCAACTGGAATCCATTTTGGAGAGAGGCTGGAAGCTTTTTTTGTGGAGAACACAACCTGGAATTGTTGCAGATTCAGCTCATAGCTTTTCTCTCTCAAACCACGAGCATTTTACACTTAGGAAATTCTTCTAGGTTAAATCTGAGCCTCCAGCTGGGGGTAACTGGATGTTACTACAATGGCTGATGCCATATTGGAGGATTGGTGACACTGTGGTATTTGCTGTGTTTCCAGGCTGAACTGCACACGGGCACCTTGCCACAGATCCAGAGCACAGCACTTCGAGGCGAGAAACTCCATCGCATCTTCCATTATGTCCTGGATAACCTGGTCAACGTGATGAATGGGTACTGCCTGCCTGAGCCCTACTTTAGCAGCAAGGTACTGGTTACTTCTTAGCTCAGAGAGAGAGCAAATATTCTTTCTTTTGAATGGAAGACTGGACTGTTGGCACATCACAGTCTGAGGACCAAGACTCAGAGCAGTACTGTGCTGCTAGTGCTAGCTGGCCTTGGTTCTCTTTCTTATGTTTTCTGATAGCCAGCCTCAGCAGAGAGTGACATGGGAGAGTCCCATCTGTGGTACCCAAAAGGGAGTGTAAGTTAGGAGTGGAGCTTGAGCTTTACTGCTTGTGCCTGCAACCTTGTAAATGTGAGCTATGTGTTCATGGCTATCCAGCTGTGGTACAATTCTGGAGGAAGGAGGAATGAAGGTGAATGAATCTGAGCAAGCTATTGGTGAAAGGTGGCACTAAAGCTACTTCAGTTCTCATGTTTAGTCCCTGTACTAGCTGTGTAATGCAGCAGAACTGAAGATCTCACTGAACAGCCTTTCCATTTCTCCCTTCTTGCTGCTTATTTTTTCCTTACGTTTGCCTCTATGCTAACTTGCCTCTAGGTGAAGGGCTGGGTCGAGCGACTAATGAAGACACTGAGAGATCCATCTTTGCCTCTGCTGGAACTTCAGGACATCATGACCAGTGTTTCTGGACGGATCCCACCCAACGTGGAGAAGTCTATCAAGAAGGAAATGGCCCAATATGCCAGCAACATCACATCAGTCCTTTGCCAGTTTCCTAGCCAGCAGGTGATCAACCACACTTGTATAAGGGGATCAAAATTGGTTTGTGTTGGAGTAAAGAGAGAAAATTCCTTTAAGTTAACTGGAGATTAGATGGACTTAAAAATGCATTTGAACATAGAATCTTTGTGATGAAAGATATTTATTGTATCACTTAAGCTTATTTGCCTTCTTTTCCTGTGCTGAAGGCTATGTGTTCTCTGCTCACTATAGCTTTAAACACACTAGCTTAAGAATTAGGAGGAGTTTAATTGTATCAGTGGCCTTGTGGGCATTTATGTACTTGCTTTTTGGCTGGTACCTATGCTACGCTGCAATTTCCAGTGTCAACTTAACCTTAAAAAGGAATTATTGCAACTGAGAAGGCCTGATCAAGTAATGAGATGTTGGAAGATGATTACCTTATACAATGTCATACTTCAATTTTTGTATTGTCATTAGGTCATTATCTTCCTATGTAGTTTGAGGCTCTGGCCTTTTCTGGATTCTGCTAAAGCTCCGGTCTGGTTTGTCTGGCAGTTGTTACTAGTTGTCAAGCAGACTGTCTCACCTTGGTTCAGTAGCTGTCATGAGACGTAACTCTATTTCAGATTGCCAATATCTTGGATAGCCATGCAGCCACCTTGAACCGCAAATCAGAGCGTGAGGTCTTTTTCATGAACACTCAGAGTATTGTGCAGCTTGTACAGAGGTAAGCTGTTTTCAGGGGTGACCCCTAATTACTCCTTATTCCTTCTTATTCCTCTTCTTTTTTTCCCAGTTTTACTTGAAAGACCTGAGCCTGTTTGTCTTAAATCAGCCTTGAACGCTGGGTTTGATCTGTTTGTTTCCTCAGGTACCGGAGTGGTATCCGGGGTCACATGAAAGCAGTTGTAATGGATTTGCTCCGTCAGTATCTGAAGGTGGAGACTCAGTTCCAGCATGGTGAGTCTCTGTGCATATCAAGCTTTTGATTTCTGAAAGACCCGCGTTTGGTCCCAGCAGCTCCATGTTTACCCTCCTCAAGAAAGATGAGTCCATGAGGCTAAGCCACTTGGGTTTTCTTTCAAAGGTCTCTCAGATTTCTTCTGTTTTTTTGGAGGAGATACCTGCTGTGAAATAACTGAGGGGTTTTTTTTTCAGTGCTTGTGAGAGCAAACCTCAAACCCTTGGCTTGACTCAATTGAAATAGATGTTTTGCATTACTGTGTCCAGGCACAAGGTGGCAATGATGCACCGGCTGATTTTGAGGCTCTAGTTCTCACGGGTAGTTTGATTCTGTTGTACTTTTTTTGTCCTGCCCATGTTCCTGCGGTAATGGTGCTGCAGATTCACTTCCACTTCAGTTTGCTGGTGGAAGAGGATGGTGCAAGTCTTTTTTCTATTTTTATTGGGTGTTTTGAATGAAAGAGGCTGCTCGCAATTCCCTTCTTTGTACTGTTCACAGGGGAAGTCTTTGGTTTTTGAGCTGTTTTATAAGAGTGGGATGCTTTAAATTCTCTGTTGAGGGCAGGTGTGTTGGGAGGAATGCTTTCATCCCAGAGCTGGTTGAGTAGATCATGCAAAACATGTGACATATATATGTGGAAAAAAAAAAACAACCAGACACATCTGGTCACATTTGTTCTATGGCAGAGGTTTGGAGGCTGAAAAAATGTGCATTTCTGATTGCAGGTCACTATGACAAGTGTGTCTTTGCCCTTCGGGAAGAGAATAAAAGCGACATGAATGCTGTATTGAACTACATCTTCTCACATGCTCAGGTCACCAAGAAGAACCTGCTTGTCACAATGCTCATTGTAAGTTGTCTATTTATTCTCTAGAAATTTGCTTCTCCTTGTAATTGTGTGTTTGAAAGGTTGAC
This sequence comes from Excalfactoria chinensis, assembly GCF_039878825.1. Classification (NCBI taxonomy): domain Eukaryota; kingdom Metazoa; phylum Chordata; class Aves; order Galliformes; family Phasianidae; genus Excalfactoria; species Excalfactoria chinensis. The sequence goes on along the minus strand of NC_092843.1, from coordinate 7,419,375 downwards.
AGCTCTCATCCTTACAGATGCTAACTTTCTAGCTTCTGAAGCAACAGCAGCAACAATGTGGAATTTCTTCAAGTTTTCTTGGTGAATGACATTATCCTGCACTGAAAGTGGATTCACTTTCTCTAGATGAGCCATGTTTGGTCTCATAGGCTTGGCAATTGCTGTCTTACCTTCTTTCTGGCTATAGGCTCAGAGCATCTCATGGCAGATCTGCTGTGATGTGTTCTGACCAGCTGTACTGTGGGCTGTGTGGTAGGATCTGGCTGGGACCCAGCAGCTCAGCACAAAGCTGGTCACTCCAGGCAAGGTGTCTGACCCTAGGGATGCTGTGTGTGGCTGTCTGGGGGGCTTGAGAAGGGATGGTGAGTCTCCTGGACACAGATTCTAGCATAGAAACGCACAGAAATCTTTATTCTGGAATCTGCCATCGTCATCCATGTTCTTTTGGCTTGCTTACTGGCTTGTGAAAATCTCCATTCTTATTAACCTCAGCTACTCTCTAATGGGTAAACCCCCCCATTAAATTACATGTGCAGGAAAAGTAAATAGAAAGCCAGCAATTGAATCCTGCTTCTCTTTTCCTGTTTCCTAAAAAGCCTCAGAAAATCCTTCCTCTCCATTAGGCTTTGAAGCAGAGTGAATATCCACATTCCTCAGGGCAGGGTGAATTTAACTACAAAGTGATTTCCAGCACAGACTCGAGTTAGGTATACAGCTTGTTAAGAGGCTAATTACAATACTACCCCCCTCTGACCCTCCCCTCCTCCTCCTCTTTTTTCCTTTTTAAAATAGTAAAACGTGGTCTGTTGCAGTGAAAAGCATTTCCAAAGTAGCCATCCACAAAATAACTCTCAAAAGCACAGAAAGGGTCATAATTGTCCTAGTCAGAGGCTGGGTTTCTTAAATTCTAATTTGTAAGATATAAGGAGCCTGGCATTCTTTCTTTCTAGCTTTCCTTTTTTTCCTTTTTTTTTCCTTTCCTTTTTGGTGTGTGGTGTGATTGTAAGTAACGCTTGCCTTAAGAATCTCATTATTTGAACACGGAGCCATATTTCCTCTGAGAATTCTGGAGTAGCTTTGAGCTGGGGCTGTTCATTTCTCAAGTAATCATGCTGGCGTGATGGAGAGAGAAAATGGCAGCTGTTCGCAGCTCAGGCCTTCAATTTTCTTCAGAGTCCAGTCACTCAAGTGTGTAATTACACGGGGGTGCCGGGGAGGCGTTAAGGCCTTGTCAGAGAGCTGGTTTGAGGCTTTGCTCACTGCCTTTGCCAATCAGTGCAGGCAAAAGCCAATGCAGCGCCAGCTACCTGCTTTATTTTGTTGTTGTCATCCTGATTATTTCTTGCTAAAATAGGACTGGAACTTTTTGTCTAGATGTTCACCTCCATGCAAGCCGTGTCTTAGAAATGGAGTCTTGCTGTCTCTTCGGGCTGGTAGGCAGAATGTCTGTCTGAGGGAGCGAGGAGCATGCTGGGAGCCAGGAAGAACAGAAGATGAAAGACCACCTGAGCTTTCCTTTGTCTTTTGTGCTCGCTCTCCTCAGCACTGTCAGATATTTCATCTCAGGCAGAGGCCAGCATCCCAGTTTGAAACACACTGGGCAGACCTTCCTGCACTTGGCAGGGGAGCAGCTGGAGGTACTTTTGTGTGACCTCTGCTGGGCCCTCACATGGACGCTGTGATGGGGACTGCTCACATCAGGTGGGTGTCAGAGGCTTTTAGGAAGGGCAGCGTACCTCTGAGCACCGGATTGTCTACGGCAGAGTGAGGAACTGCTCTGCTGAATCACTCTGTTAACTGAGAGACCATCATTCGTCTCCCCTCTGCCTCACATTACTCCTCACGTCTGAGGGCCCCCTGGCACATCTGGTAATCGTGGTGGAGGCTGTGGTGTGCTCTGGGTTGCCAGGCCATTTGTGTGCGATGGTGAAGCTGTCCTCCAAGGGCAGATGTCATGTCAGAACACCTTGATGTTATGTTGCTGTTATTGATGTATCCCTAGGAATCCATTATTAACAAGAAGCTCTGAGGATGGTTTTAGTAATGGTGTTATGCTGCCATCATTCACTTTTTTAGCTAGCAGGCGTTTAAGGCAGGATGGGAACTACTCCATCTTTCATGTATTTGATGAAATATAGTGCGATTTGAAGCTGTGTATTCATTTTATGTACTTAACTGACTGCTGTATGCACATCTGAGCTGTAACTGGGCCACAGGGCCCATGTTTGATGCCGTGCTGCTGTCCTGAGTCCTGCCAGGCTTTTGTTGCCTTGGGCAGCAATGGCACCCAGGCATTCGGACCTCAAGTACAGCGAAGGCAGCTCTGAAATTATTTGCTGTAATTTCACACGTTGTTTTTAGTGATGAGATTCACAGAACTTTCTGTGGAGAACAGTCTCTGTAGTGTTTGCTGCCCCTGGATGACAACCTAACGAGCTGCTCACTTAGGTTTTGTTTTCTAAGGTGATTTTAGTTTTGATCTTTGTCCCTGAGAGGTGTATGGCAACATTCCTGGGGATGGCATCATAATGGCCTGGGTTCAGAACTGTGTGAGGAGGACAGCTAGTTAGCTGTAGCATTGCACCTGGCATAAGCTGTTATGTATTAGTTGGTTTGTGGGACTTGTATTATTTTAGTTGTTGTTTATTTGCTTTGATAAACCTGCCAAGGAAATGAACCTGCAGCACAAAGGTTTCTCTTTTTATGTATTTTTTTATATATGTGAACTTAATGAAAATCTAATACTTCTATCCTTGATGGCACAGAATTACAGAGTAATTTAGACACGGATCTCTGTGAGTCAGCATCTGTGTGTATATATCAGCAGCTTTAGAGAACATATGTGTATACATGTCATGTTTAAACCTTTGGTGGGAGCAGGGAGGATGGTTTTCTCTGTTTCCGATGTTCTCAGCTCTGTCTGTTTGCAGGACCAGCTCTGTGGCCGTGACCCCACCCTGACAGATGAGCTGATCAATATTCTGACGGAGCTGACCCAGCTCAGCAAGACAACCAACGCCAAAGTGGCACTGCGGGCACGGCAGGTGAGGAGCCCTCCTGCAACGGGGCTGAGCCACCAGTCACATCAGTGGGTTTGCAGCCACTACATTTTGAAGTTAGGACCACATTCCTCTGTCCCTGTTCCTCCAAAAGCGTTGTCTGACCTAAAAAGGAATGGCTGATTTCTGTGTTAGAGGAAGACAAAAGCCGTGGTCACCGTGGTCTCTCCTGGCTTTGCAACCTGTGAACCTGCCAAGCCGAGGTGTGCTGTCTGGGTTCAGCAGCTGGGAATCAGTTTGGGCAGAGAACAGTGAGAGAAATTTATGTGAGAATCAGATGTTTCTAAGGAATTATTGCAATTAATATGTTGGTCCTTTTTAAAAATATAATGTATATTAATGTATATATATATATTCTAGCTTTTTGAGTACTCTTATTAATTTAATTTGAAAATAATTGGAAAAACTTTCCTCATTTCCAAGACCACAGTTAGTAATTGGGATGTATATTATTGTGAACTTCCTCGTTAGCAGTGGGTGTGTAGCCAGGGAGCAGTGAGAGGGCATAATGGCTTCACACCAGTGCTGACCCCACAGTCTGATCACTCTTCTCACTCCACAGTCCCCATCTCCATTCTAAAAGTCTTCAGCAGGGAAGCTGACACTATGGGGATCTCTCCTTTTATTTCAGAGCTTGACTGTAGAAAATGAATGTGGTGTTTGAAGCTGCTCAGTGACCTTATGTTTCCTTCAGGATTGTGTTTGTGTCCTTGAACCATTCAGAGTTATTGAACCTCTCAGCAGCATGCTGGGGATAGTGCTGCAGTCCTTGTGGATGTCTTTATGTTGCTCCTTCACTTCATTTTCCCCTGCAAGCTGCTTCCCCTTCCCATCTCCGTACCCTTCATGTTGGGCATTTAATACTTGGCACCAGCAGCTCTGCCTGCTCTGCTCAGAAGCTGTGCAAGGCGGTCTCCAGCGCTGGCCTCCCCACAGCTGCTGCCTGCCAGATCTGCTTTCCAATTAACAGCCGGTCAGGCAATCCCCAGGACTAACAGCTCTGCAGTGCTAAATCACATGCACTGATGGAACTTGATTGAAGCTGTTCCTTTTCTCCATGGGGAATTGCCAATAATACAAACCAAGCGGATACACAAATGAGGCTGGGGAGGGGAGGGAGTTTGCAGCATCACCCAGGTGCCACCAAATTCACAGGAAAGCCTTTTCTTGGATGGAGCAGACTATTGCTGCCTTGGAGTTACGGCCTCCTGCCTGTGGCCCAGCAGAGCTCCCTTCACCCACACACTGTGTTTGCTGTTTGCCAGGTTCTCATTGCTTCCCATTTGCCGTCCTATGAGCTGCGTCACAACCAGGTGGAGTCCATCTTCCTGTCCGCTATTGACATGTATGGACACCAGTTCTGCATTGAGAACCTGCAGGTATCTGCCAAACTCTTCTTGGTTCCCTGCTTCCTTCTCACTGAGCTTAAAGTTGCTGCTTTAAAACTCAATATGTGGCCCCAAGTTCCTTGTGGCTTTAAAGTTTATCAGCCTAACTTTCCCCTCGTTTTGTTTCCATTACTACGCTGATGCTGTGTAATATGAAAACATCCTGGTCCTTGTGGAACAGCAGGAAAAGCAAGCAAATAGAACTAGTCAGCCTTTATCTTGTTCATTTGGGTTGGCTTTTCTTTGGAGGGGGTGGGTTTTTCTTTGTGTTGTTGTTGTTGTTTTGGTTTTTTGGCCTAATCCTGTTTGCAAGACAGGGAGTTCTATTTTAACACTTCATGTAATCTCTTCTAGAAACTCATTTTGTCAGAGACGTCCATCTTTGATGTGCTACCCAACTTTTTCTACCACAGTAATCAGGTGGTGAGAATGGCAGCTTTAGAGGTAAGTTTTTGCCCACTGACAAAACAAGTACTTATAACTGCAGTGTATTTTAATGTTTAGTCAGTGTTACCCTGCAGGTCTGGGAGCTGTAGTTTGTGTGGGATCTGGCATTGTTGGAGTCTGGCATTTAACAGCTTTAACGTTCAGAGTTGGCTGTAATTTTGGATGCAAATTGTCTTCTCTGCTTGAAGACTTGCATGGGTGAAGGGATGGAAGTTGAAGCTGCTGTCAGAGAATGTGGTTGGCCCACCTTGTGGTTGTTTGCCACCAGAGTGGCCTTTCTCAAATAACACTATTTGAATTCTTCTAGTTGAATTTTTATCTTTGTATTCATCTGGAGGTACCTGTATTGTCTCCAATGTTGTTATGATCTCTCTCGATCTGTTCTTTGTCTTTTTCCTCTTTCTGCCTCCTTAGCACACTCAGCTGACTGGGTTTCTCTTTCACCAGGTGTACGTTCGAAGGGCGTACATTGCCTACGAGCTGAACAGCGTCCAGCACCGCCAGCTGAAGGACAACACCTGCGTGGTGGAGTTCCAGTTCATGCTGCCCACCTCCCACCCAAACAGGTCAGATCATGCATTCAGGTGCCTTTGGAGTCAGAGACTGATGAGGGACTGTGCTATCTTGGCACAGAAATCTCACAGTAGAACTCAGAGAGAAGTGGATAATCCCAGGGCATCAAATAAGCACAAATTTCTTAGGATAAAATCCTACATTACCCAGTTCTTTCTATGAAATTATTTAAATCCTCAGGAGCTACGGGCAGTAGTTCCAGCAATTTGGATTCATTTAAATGCGATGCAGTTTTCACTTGTGTTCCAATTTTTAGTTCAGCTCGTGTAGTAACTTCCCTCTACAAAATTGGTACTGGCAGAATCCTGAGCGTTCTGAAAGATGCAGGTCCAGACAGCCAAAGAACAATTGGGATCTTTCCTCTTGCTGCATTGCTCCCTCGCCAGCTTTTTGTAACTCTTTGTGGTTGGCTGTGCTTTCAAACCTGGCTTTATTGACAAGGTGATACCTTTTATAGCATGATAAGGACGAGCAGCCTTTCTTTGTTTGACTCAGGAGATGTGGATGCACATGTAAATGTGTATTAAGCAGAAGTATTAGAGTTGAAATACTTTGGTTTTCAGTCAGTATGTTTCAGAATATATTTCTCATGAAGGCTGAATCTTAAGAGTTACAACCAAAAGCACCAACCGTACCCTGCTCAGCCTTATGGAGGGGTCTCATCTTGTAATGCGTGCAGAGGGTATTTTAAGGAAAGCCTTGATTTTTTTCCAAACTTCCCCACTATCTGTCAGGTCAGTTGGTCCCGGTGGTCTTCCTCAGGAAGATGCTTTGGGCAGAATGTGGTTTGGTCCCGGGCTGTGGAGCTGGAGCCGAGGCGCAGTGATGCTCCGTGGCCGCCGGGTGCCACTGTTGGTCTGCGCTGGGTGGCAGCGCGGTACCGGTGCTGTTTTCCTCCTTTGTTTCCAAGCATCTTTTTCCTTATTTTATTTTTGGTAGGGCTGGGCAATGGGGTCCAGTCTCGCTTCGTTGAGAATCCATCAGTACATTTTATGAAATGGTTTTCAGAATCTGGTTTGCTAGAAATGAATGGCTGTCCTCAACAAGCAGCACAAAACACTCATGATACAAATGGGACATGCATTTGGTCTCATCTGTTTCCTACATCTCTAGAATGTTTGTAAATAATTGCATACTATTTTTAGTACTTCTTTATAATACTCCTCCCCTGCAGCCTCTCATTCTCTATTTCCTCTCTTTGCTAGTCTGTCACCTCTGCTTGCAGGTTGTGTGGCCTCCCATGCTGACCACTGTGCTGGTACTGTGTGCTAGCGTAGTTGGACAAGGTCAGCTGGGAGATGAGAACTGAGAACCTGCCTGGGGAACAGCTTCTTTGTCCTGAAATCTCCTCTTTTCTTTATTGTGGATCTGCTGGAGCAATGTTCTGAAGCTGTGTGCTGCTTCTCAACAGTCAGCATTGCTGATGGTTGAGTGAAAATGCATTGCATTCCTTGTGCAGAGGCAAGCAGACTTTGGGGACAAATTCACTGCTGGCATAGGCAGGTTCTGTTCCTTCGAGTGCACCTCCATCTGTTGGTGCTGAATTTTGCTCCTGTTGCTTAATGCAGCTGTTTGCAGCGCATACTGCCTTGTGCAGCTATTGTGTGGCTGAAGTGCAACAGATAACGGGGTATGGATACCTGGGGAATTAAATTAGCATTGAATGTACAGATCTAAGCTATCCGTAGAGACAGGCCTTATGTTAATCCTGGGACACAGAGCAATGAAATTTCCAAACTCTCTGCCATTGTCTTGCTTAAGTCTTCTTTGTTGTTTCTGACCATGTTCCAAGACCCTCGTATGTTCTTCTCTATCTTCTTTAGCATGAACTGATGGAGTAAGGGTCAAATCCCAAAGCCAAAGTATCCCAGCTGAGTAAATGTCCCTGAGACTCTGCAGGGTTGGGTCCTGCTCAAGCAGAAATGGGTCCTGCAGGGCCCACAGACAGCATTCTCTTTTGGAGCTGTTTTTGTGTGATGCTACATATTTTCCAACACATGATCATATAATTGCAAACCCTGGTCTCTTTTTTGACTGATTTCTGTTCCTTTTACTGGAGAAAATATTTATGCAGAGAAAATTGCAACCCGATAGGGTAATGGTATACTTAAATTCTTTGCCATTAATGCTTACCCCTGATATACCTTTACTTAATTGCAACTGAAACAATCCCAGCTGCTACTTCTGGTGGTCACAGGAGGCACTCAGACTTTGTATTTATGGCCACTGAATGATTGCCATCAGCCGTCCCCAGTAAAGCCTTACATGGAAACAGAGAGGGAAGAAAAACTGTTAATTCTGAAGAGCAAAACTGTGGAAATACAACCCACTCCTGGTGGGTTTTGCGAGCAGAAGCTGATTTAGGAATTATTTGTTTAAATTAATAGAAAACACCCTATGGTAAGAATCCCCACTGATCTTGATTGCAAGGGTAAGGCATAGGGAGAAAAACTTGTAATTGAAACCATAGAGGGCTGTATAGATCAAGCCCAGCATTCCTCCTTGCCCAGTGCAAGCCAGACGAGGAGCACGGTGCAACCATCTGGTGCCTTTTGCAGTAAATGGAGCCTCCCAGCCCTCTCCAAGTAGAGAGCATCGCAGTAATTGGATCTGGAAGAAGCGATCCAAGGGCACCTCCGGGATGCAGCAAACACTGCAGGCACGTGCCTGTGTGCAGAGCCACTTGTGTTCAGATCTCCTGCCTCTTTCTGTTGCCTCCAGCCCTGGTGAGAAAAGCTGTGAGAATGAAATGAGTCCTGATCTGAGATGCTCTCTGCTTCCCTTGCATTCACTCTGCCCTGCTGAGATGGGAAATGGGTGGGATGTTGCCTGGTGTTCAGAGGTTCAGCTTCCTTTGTGAGAATGGTGAGCTGGGTGACAGACACTGAAAGGCCTTTCTTAGATGTTCAGTGCACAAAACAGTGCTCGCCTATTCTTGGCTTAAAAACTCCTGTTCAGAGAAACATTGTGTGTCTGGCATAAGAAGAGAGGGAGGGAATTACTGTGCTCTTTCAACAGTGCTGTTGCCCCACGTGCCACACACGTGGCCTTGAAATGTTGTGGAGAATCTCGAACCAGGACAAGGCTGGGAGGTGGAAGTGATGGAAGGTTTTAGTGGTGCAGATTTCCTCTGGATACACTCCAAGCCACCAAAGACTTTAAGATTTGATGATTGTCTTACTTAGCTTTAATGTAAGTTTTACTTGGCAGCTCAAACCGGCTGCTGACTGATTGTATTTGGAGTTGAGAATGCACACAACTCAGCAAACATGCATACAAGCAGATCCCTTAGGTTTGTCCGAATCCCGTCCTGGAGCTGCATTCTGTTGTCCTTGATGCTTCTGAGAGTGGAATTTGAGTCTAGTCTTTGGTTGTCTTGTATTTCCAAGCGTCTCAGCATCAGTGTCTCAACTATCTTGTGCCTGTTTTTGCCCAGTATCTCCTTTTTTGTGCTTGTGGATGTTTGTTGGCACCATCCTTGGACTTTGGTATTGCTGATTTCAAACCTTAAGAGTGATGCATGTTCCTCCGGAGCTGTCTCTTGATGTTTTGTCATCTATGGAGTACTTTGGTTGTTCTTTCTGTCAGCCTCTTCCTTAGCTTACAGGTTGAAACCAGTTTGAAAGCTGGAAGTCAAATTTTACATTGATGTTTCCAAAGTGGTTTTTACAGAGGAATCAAGAACCCTAACTGGCGTACATTTAGAGCAGTGTTAGAAGTACCTTCCCGTCAGCTTGCCTCATCATTTTACAATGACACGGTCAGGAGACTGGAATTTCTAACAAAATGAACGTGTTTCCTGCGGCCTGCAATGGCTGCTGGAACAGCCTCTTAGTTCAGCCATTGGATTCCTTGTGTAGAATGAGCTGCTCTGCCGTGGGCTGAGTGCACAGCCCAAAATGTGCCATCAGCAGCCTGGGGTCCCCTCCTTGCTGCGGGAGAGCTGCTGTGGCTGGGAGGGAGGGGGGAATGATTCCAGGACACCTGTAAATCCCCACAGCCTCGTGCTGAGGGTTTGATGTTAATTAGACAGCAGGCAGCAGTAATGGGTTGCAGTTCCCTTGGCTTGGCTGTTTCAGAAAGGGCAAAATCTTCCAGCAGAGGAAAGAAGGGGCTGTTGAAGGGGCAGCAAACTGAATGGAACGATGATAATTTTATGCAAATTGGACTTCAGTAGCAGCTTCAGCTTGGCTGAATCACAGAGGGAGCAGAAGAATAAGGAAAGAAAGAGGGAGAGGAAAAACCCAATCAAAATGTATGGTTTGAGGCATGTTTCACAGCCTTCTGTTTAGATTCTTCTACAGAAATGAAGAAACATAAGAGGAGTGCCACTGGTCACAGCCAGTGGAATTGCTCTTTCTCCTGTGGTACTGCTGTTAATAACTACAAGTGGGTTATTCAGCCAACCTCTGCTGATTCCGCTTTGCTGCCTGATTTCAAAAGCTTCGCCCCGCGCTGGCACCTCCATCACAGCTTGCTGCAACCCGCGGTGCTTCGCATGCACGGCCAGCGCTGTCGGGGGAAGGGGGGCGGCAGGGGGAAGGAATGGAAATTCACCCAGAAGGTGCAGGAAGGAGCTTTTTTTCCTTTGCTTGAGCAGAAGGAGTAATTGCAACGTGAGGGCATGCGGTGCTGCTTGCATGGGGCTGGGGTGCAATGGTGTGGAATCAGCCCCCCCCAGGCTGGGGGAGGGGGTACTTTGTGAAGGTCAGGGTGAGGGGGTGGTGGGAAGTTCCTTGGTCAAGGCCAGCTGCATGGCAGTGGTGCTGTGCCAGAGCTGTGCTCCTGCTGGTTCCCCTGCAAGCTTTGCAGCTGTGTTCATGGAGCTGTGGAGGTGTGATGCCATTCTGTAATGCTTCGCCTCAGGGTCTGCCTGTGCTGCACACATCAGCCTGTTGGCTCTCAGTGCAGGATGGTGACAGTGATAGCTGAGCTGGGATGCAGGAGGATTCCTGCAGCTGTGCCTGTGGGTATGGCACAGCCCTGCCGCTGCACTCCGCTCCTTCCTGGGATCTGTTTTCCTGCTGTGATTCTTGCCATCATCTCTCCGCCTCCATTCTAAGTGGTCTGGGAGTAGGCGGCAGGATGTTCTCTCTGAGGCAGAAATGAGTGTTTGTTGCACTGTTTGGTTGGCTTTCTTCTTTCAGTTTCCTGAAAGCATCTCAGGGAGCACTACACGAGTGCACCAGCTGTAGGAGCTGCCTGTTCTCTGCAGGTTGTTCTTTCCATCTGAAGGAGATCACATACAGCTTTCCCACTTCTTAGCAAGACAGAAAGACAAAAAACACCTCCATCCCTGCGTCCCTTTCAGCTCCAGCAGCAGGCTCCCAGCACACTGTCTTTCCCTCAGACTCCAAATGGAGTTATTTCATTTTGTTATTAAGCAGGATATAGGTGTGTCTTCAGCTCAGTTTTGTTTTCTCCCATCCAGCTTAAGGAAATCAGGGGAAATTTGGTGCCTCTGCCAGTAAAGCACTGAAGATACAGCCTTGCAGTGAACATGATTCTGATGTACAAGATCTGGTTTTGAGCAGGACTGGGTACAGTGGGTGCATTGAGGGCTGTGACCATGGAACCATTGCGATCACTGCCCACCAGGACTAAATGTCCAGCACCCCGGGGCCTTGCCTGTGGCTGAGGGCATTAGGAAGATCTGTGGTTTGATCTTCCCCAGGTTGCTGTATGGAGGGAAGGACAGATGTCCAGATATGCACTCCCTGGAGCTTTGCTTTCGACCTTTCCATGTTGCTAATCTCTGCACAAGCCTCTTGGGCTCATGTGTGGTTTTCTGATTTAATCTTTGCTATTTTGAGCACCACATTGCAACCATTTCTGCATCTTGCATGAAGCGATTTGCTGCCTCATGCTCCTGTGGATGTATGGGCAAAGTGCGACCACGCCGGGCTGCTGGGAAGCTGTGCACCTCAGCTCCCTTTAGCTCACATGCATTGCTGAGCCGTGGTTTGCAGGCAGAAATGCAGAGAGTTGTGGGCTGATGTTATGAAAGGAACCACCTGAAGTTGGCCTCAAGTTCTGCTTGTTCCTTCTGGTGTTCATGACTTTGATGCTGCAAATGCCGAGTGTTCCGAGGTGTTTGTGTGCATTTGCTTTGTTGTGGGAGCTGGCGTGTGAGCCGCTGCTTACTGGGGAGGTTTGGCAATGAGGGTTCGGCTTTTCTTCCTGAACCTGTTGCAGTCTCTCTTTGGGATGCAGTCACTCTTTTGCACCTGTGCTGTTGTTTGCATCTTCTGTCAGGTGGGACTGACCCCCGCTCTGATCTTTGGAGCTCCGTTGGTGTGTGCAGAGGGCTTGCAGCGGTGCCATAGGATGCTGTAGAAATGCAGGGTGCCTTGCAAATGCAGCATGCTTTTCTGATAGGTGTTATTTGCATGTCACGTGCATGGTCTGTGCTTACTCCCGTGGCAGTCGCGGCAAGCGAAGTCAGGTGGTGGGTGCCCCTTCAGGGTCAATGGAATTGAATTCTGCTTAATTTCTGCTGGACAAAATTGGGTTTGTTCAATTGAAAAGGTATTGCTGGTCTGCGGCCCAGCTTGATGATAGTTCTTAATGATGGCTTTCACTAACCAATCTGTAACTAACTGTGGTTGTTTGATTACAGAGGGAACATCCCCACGCTAAACAGGTATGGTACTCATCATCTTTTAAAATTTGAACAGAAAGACTTAGAAAGAAGTAGTCCAGTACTTCATGTTCTAACATGTTTTGTTGTACTGCCCTTCTCTTTGCTTCGGCAGCTCTCAAACATAACTCTTCTCCCTCCCTTTTCCTCTCCCTTCGTCTAAAACATGTTTTCAGCTTTTCACCACCCTTTTTAAAAGCAGCTTTGCATGCAGCGATCTCCACAATTAAATCTGCTCGGTCACTCAGTCCACCCGCAGTGCGACGTGCAGCTCCTGGTCGGGTCTCTCCTTTTGGGATGGGATCCCAGCTGGTTCCTCTGTGGGGTGTCACAGCAGAGCAGGGCTTTGCCTCGTGCTCATAGCACACCTGTTGCTGCTCTGGTTTCTTGCAACTAGCTTAGAATTTGTCGAGGCTGTCTCACCTCCCTCGTGCCATAGATGAATCTACATCTCAAACAGCTGACAGCATGTTTTGTTGTGTTCTGGATGCTAATTTTTCCTCCCGTGTCTCAGTTGAAAAGTATTTCTCGTTTTAAATAATACATGAAAAATGTCTGCTGTCTCTTTGTTTAGTTACTGTTCTGTGATATGTTTTGTACTGGTTGTAAGAACTGTACACCAAGGCATGTCCTGAAACATTTTTCTCTTTCAAAACGTGAATACTTATTATTTATTACTGCTTACATGCCTATTTAGGGAAAATAGTAAAAACGGGCTCGAAAGTCTCATGGCTCTTAATCAGAGATAAATTACAGAAACATTGACTTTATACCCAGAGAGCTATTAATCAAACAGATGATAGCTTAGAGTGGCTAGTGGTGTTCTTAGGGCTGTGTCATGGTGGCTTTCTGTGCAGAAGGACAGAGGAGTGAATGAAGCAGCAGCGTGAGGAGTGCCCATCCAGCTCTGCATGTGAGTGCTGGTGGGACCTCAGGAGATGGGCATCACTGTGATGCTGTGCTGAATCAATGCCTTCATTCCTGCCCTTACGGCACCACCTGGGGCGAATGCAACTTGACTTTGTTGATGTCTCCTAAGCCCCAAAGAGAGTGATGGGAGCACGGGCTGCCCGAAGCTGCAGGAGCCCATCCTGCATGGCGCACAGCCGGGTCTGTAGTGTGCAGTGCAGAAATGAGGAATGTTGTTCCCCTTTACTCCAGAGAAGGTACAACCCCATTCTAATTGCTGGAGAGAGGATGTTTAGTTGGTTGGAATATTTGTGTTGACGTGCGAGGAACTTCCTCTGCTCGTCTTGGCCGTGACATCATGGAGCTTTAACGGCAACAAAAGCAAATAGAAGAAACAGATGAAAAAAGCTCACTGCCCAAATTAACACAAACCATTTCACAACCAGTGTATGCTGCCACAGCTGCTGAACTGTCTGAGAAGTCAGTGGTACTTCCAGGATCATGCCCTCTCCAGGAAGAACACTGACCTTTGCAGTGAGCAGTTCTGCCCTAAATAGAAGTCACTTACTTGGGGCCTTCCTCCAGGCTTTTGTAAGTCTGTCCCGGTGCTGCTCCCTGAGATCAGAAATTGGCCCTGGGTGAGAGCTGCACTCACTGTGCAGGCAGGAGCAGAAGAGGAGTGGCTGCTATTCCACCTGTAAAGTCAAAGACACATTTGGGGGGGAAAAATGTGTTCAGCTTTGCATACTCGTAGTTCACCTGTCACCTCACTAACCTTAGGAAGTGCTGGTTCTGGGGGTTTATAACATTGTTTCCTGACTCTGTGCCCTGGAAGGATGTCCAGGTAAGAGCATCAGTGGCAGCAGACGCGTGCCAGCATTGCAGGGCCTTAGGAAACAGCAGCACGGCAGCTTTGGCATGCTGAGAACCCAGCAGTCCTGCGGTGTTACTCGGGATAAACAGCCGTGTGTTGGGTGCTCAGAGCACATGCACACACACAGCTGTTTGTCCTCTGGTGACCTTCTCCCCCTTATCCGTCCTGACTGTGCTTTTATTGAATTGCCGTTTAGAATGTCCTTCTCTTCCAACCTCAATCACTACGGGATGGTCCACGTAGCCAGTGTGAGTGATGTGCTGCTGGACAACTCGTTCACCCCCCCGTGCCAGCGGATGGGTGGAATGGTCTCTTTCCGCACGTTTGAAGATTTTGTCAGGTATGTGGGGAAGGTGCTGGTTGTGTTCCTTGTGGGCCCAAATGGGATTATCTAGAAGCAGGCTCAGAGTGATCCTGAGCTTGTTTCTTCAGCTTTTGGGGTGTCTGCTGGGATCCTCTCATTTGTCTTCTTGAACTAATGGAAAGTTTCAGGCTGCTGCCGGAGCAGCGTGCAGCCAGGAGCAGCATCCAGAACTGCTGCTGGTTGGAGCTCATTTACTTCTGTGCCGATTTCCAACCCTCCTGTTCACAGGGGAGGGAGGATTCTTTATGCTTTTGGTGGTTTTGGACAAAAAAGACAGCAGAACTCATAGCAGTTATGAGTGCCTGCAGCCACACGATCTGTGGCGTGCTAGAAAACCCAGGCTCTGCTCTGGTGGAAGCGTGGAGGAGATGCTCCCTCCTCATCTTTCAAGTTCCAGTCCTGCGAAGGGAAGCAGTCCTTTTCTCTCCTCCCCTCTTAGCAATGTGATTTGTGGATGTTAGTGCTGTATGCCCTCAGTGAGCTACCAGCAGCTTGTTTATGACTAATACTTCTCTGGTGTATTTCAGAATCTTTGATGAAGTGATGAGTTGTTTCTGCGACTCTCCTCCCCAGAGCCCAACCTTCCCTGAAGCTGGCCATGCTTCCCTCTATGATGAAGACAAGGTACAGTCATCTTTTTTTCCCTGGAGGTTGCTCTCAGTTTGGAAATGGAAGATGTGTGGAATGCTGCAGTGACTGCAGGCTAGATACTTCTCACTTGTTCCAGAGCTGGAAGCAGGAGTTAAAAGCTTTATGCGTTTATGTATGTGTTTTGTTCGCTTTGTTTCACAGCAGGTGAATGAAAGTAGGTGGCCATTTCCTGATTGTTCTAAAATTAAAGCTAAGTGTTCTACTCTCCATGTAAATTCAGATTGTCGCTTTTAGCATCAGCAGAATTACTGGATCCATGGCACTCTAACTGAGAGCTTGGGCACTGAGTAGGTTTCCACTTGCTTTACATCCTGTCTCTTCTCTCTCTTCTGCCAGTTTGAACTCTTTTTATGAGGAGAAAGAGAGTTGAAGCCTCGACAGTTTTTGCATTGACATGGAGAACAGGTAGAGAGGAAGCAGATGGTTTGTAATTCTTAGTGACAGAAGAACTGCTATCCATGGCACTGCAGGTGCTCACTGCTCAGTCCTGCCTCCCAGCAGCTGGGAGCTCAGTTGCAATACAGTCTGTGTTCAGAATAGGGCTTGGTTTTAAACTTAGCTGTTGATCTTGATGTGTGTAAATACTGAGGCCTTGCGATCAACCTTAACGTCCTCAGATCTTTAACTCCCTCTCACTTCACCAAGGGAAATTTCCATTTCATACTCAGTTTTTCAGAGTTAACCACAAGTTTTTGAGCACTACATTTGTCATTTCTCAAACTGCCAATATAATTAATGCTTCCACATTATTTCATTCTGTTGTGGATGTGAAAATGCACAATGTTTTGCTCTTACACTAAATTGGCTTAATACCGTTACCTTTTGAGATGCCAAAGCCTTTTATGCCCTGTCTGCATTGTGTCTCATGAAGAGAGGCCCCAACCCTGCATTCATTTTGCATCCAAATGAGTCACGCTTGAGTTCTCCAAGTCAGAACTGGATCCTCCAAATGAAGCTCCTGTTTGCTGTTGTGCATTTTATCTCTTGCTTCTGAGACTGTGAACTTGTGAGGCATCTTGGTCAAGGATTTCCCCTGTAGTTCTCCTTACTTGATAGCAAGCTCTGCTGAAGTCATTTGTTTCCTATGGGACCTGTGTTTAAGAGTTGTTGATCACAATTTATTTATGTGGCACGTGTTCTTCCAATTGCAGGCCGCCCGTGAGGAGCCCATTCACATTCTTAATGTCGCTATTAAAACTGATGGGGACGTTGATGATGATGGGCTGGCAGCCATGTTCAGAGAGTTCACACAAAGCAAGGTAAGTCAGCTCAGTTCTCTCCCTGTCTGAAGCAGGATGATTGTTCAGGGCAGGTCTGTCTGCTTTGGGAAAAGTCATTGTGCTTCTCTGATGTTTTTTCCTAAAGCAAATAAATAAATGCAACAGTCACATCCTTAATTTATCCCACCTCAAATCTTACTACTTCCTTGTTTGGTTATAGCTACACCTTTCTGAAGCCTCCAGGGTGGACACTGAAAACCACACAGCTCTCATTTTTCTTTGTAGTACGTGGTGCTCCATCCTAATCCTTCAGCTCGGGACATTTTTCAGTTTTTGGTAGGGTAAAAGACCTTAGAAAAAATATTCATCAGATGATGTTTTTTTGCACCAAGTGGAATTGTTTCGGTGTGCTTTATTGCTTCATGAGATTCACTTCGGAGTATCAAGTATTAATCCTGTGCTCACCTTTGAGAAAGCAGCTGCTGGGGACAGGCTCCTCTTTTCCTGTCTTTGCTTGTTTCCTGATGGACGTGAAGAACTCAGGCTGGTTGGTAGGAACAGCTCTGCAACCTGCTGCATCCCTGCTACCTGCAGTGGCAGTCAGAGCACTGAGCAGTTTCTAGCTTCACTTCCCAGCCTGAAAGTTAGTAATATATACCGCAGGAAAGGGGCTCCCAGATGGGACTGGTACCTGCTGGAATTCAGCGGCTTCCTGTCTCTTTAAGCAAAGGATATAATCAAATATAGAAATTAAAGCTAATTCTGCTTTTCATCTTCTTGATCATGCTCGAGGCGTTTTATGGGAGGGGATAAAAGGAAAGAAATTAAAAAATAAAAACAAAAAAAATTCCCAAACACATTAAACTATCAAATAGGTTGATCCAAATTGTCCAAATAATCTTCTAGTCCCAGCATGTTGTGTGTGTTTTTTCTAATAGAAATTAGGATCATATACTTGTAAATGACTTGTGGAGGAGATTGAGGCAGTCAGTGTAAATGGAGTTTCTCCAGGTGCTGATGGCTAATCGCTCTGTAATAGCTGTGGACTTGCTGTGAGACCCGCATTATTACGATGTAATCAGAATCCTGTTGCTATGCTGTTATTGTCTGCCACTTGTGGAATTTTAAAAGCAATAACAATTTTTGCTTTTTAAATCATGGAATTATTAAAGTTATTTTCTTCCTCTTGCCATGAATATAGTCGCTGATGCTCATTTTCAAAGGGCTTAACCTTAGTAAAACATTTCCGTCTGTGCTGAAAGGGGTTGTTTTGTTCCTGGACTAGCAGAGGTTCTCATTTCATTTTTGTTCTTTTTTATTTTTATCTTTTTTTGCTTTTCAATTGGAAAAAGGAGGAGAAAGGATAAAGTTTGAAAGGGGCAAAATTACAAGTTTTTTAACACTTAAAAAACCCCAGTGATGTGGCAGATGCTCATCACGCCATCTTCATTTGTGACGTGGCTTTCTGGAATTGGTTCAAGAAACAACCAGAATGGGCATATCTAATACGTATCTGAAGAACGGTGTAATAAATATCATTTGTCACCCTTGTGATATTGATGGATCCGTCCTTTGGTCAGGGTTGTTCATGTGCTGTTTGTGCCAAAATCAAGTACATGGCGTTGTGCCTTGTTGGGTCAGTTCCTTTAGGAGGATCATTTTCCATGGCCTTACCGTGCCTGCTGTGTGTAAAGTAATCTTTGTAAAAAGACCAACTTGTGTTGGCCAATGAGAGAAAGCCCTGCCAAGACTTGTAGGCAGCTCTTCTGCTCTGCTTGTGGGCAAGGTCCAGCTGGGGTGTTTTGTCCTTGCCATGTGGTTACTCACCTCTTCAGATGTCACAGATTTGCTGATGTGTGCACTAGGCAACCAGCAGGTGCAGGATCGTAGCAATGAGTTGACCAAAACGGGCTGGGAATGAACTTACAGCAGGGATGAATCTGTAGAGCTTTTCTGGTTCATGGGAGACTTGTACATTTTCTTAACGTGTTCCTTTTCTGTGACGCTAAGTCTTGATTCCTTCTTTTCCTTTTGCAGAAATCAGTCCTGATTGAGCATGGCATCCGGAGGCTGACATTCCTTGTGGCACAGAAGGTATTTTCATGTCTCTCATGCTGCTAAGAACTCTTTGGTTTCTAGTTCATAGAATCATTGAATTTATTGTGCTCGTCACAAATTAAGTGCTATAACTGCAGTTAGTTCTGACTGGTTTTGTTCTTTTAAAATTGGAGATTGTTTTGATGAATTTGCTTAAGAAAATTAATATACAATTGTAAGCAATCTTGGCACCTCTTGTATTCTTGAATTAATTCATGTTTGATTTTCATCCTAATTGCTAGCTTTCTTCTGCTTTTTTTTTTTTCTTTTTTTTTTTTTTTCTCTTCCTGTGTTTGTGTGGTTCGTTTGTAAGGACTTCAGGAAACAGGTCAACTGTGAGGTGGATCAGAGATTTCATGTAAGTAAAAAAGACTTTAGAACATGGTGGTATTTCTGATGAGAGGCCAAGAGTCTTATAAGCGACTCTGGGTTCTCCTTTGGTTCTTAGCCAGGCCTTTGACGCCAATGTTGTGTCAGAGTTGTGTTTGAATGCAAGGCTGGGCCTGCTGCATTCATCAGGGCTGCTTGCATGCTCGTTACCTGGATAACCTGGTGGCTGATTCTTTGGTCTTCGTTGTGTCAGTATAGTTCTATATTCTGAAATATAATTAGACATGTTTTTGTATTTCATACATACTGTGGTGGTTTCTTCAGTCTTCTCAATGATTTCAGTATAACTTAAAGGTGTGATTGAAGTGACTTGCTAATGACTTAATGATGTGGAAAATGTTTGGTACTTCTGCTGCTGTGAATTACTCCTTTTTCCTGGGCTTTGGCATCGGCAAGAGTTAGCTTGGCCTTGTTTTCAAGGTGGCAATGCAAAGCAAAAGCAGTATTTTTAGCCCTTCTGTAGCTGCTTTACTGCTCTGGAGGTTGTTAGGAGTCTTTAAAGTGCAAGAAATTCATCCTGTGTTTAATGAACCTGGTTCAGCAAGTTGAGCACTGCATGGGAACTGCTGACCGTGGTGCACAGAGACAGGTGCACAGACAGGTACTGATGAGCGGGTTAGGTAGGAATTGGACTCTTTGAGGGAAACCCTAGCTTTAGATGGGAAAAAGTGAATTTTTAGAGAACTGAATTGATACTTGAGAAGTGCAAAGCAAAGGTCTATGAATAAGCTCTGTAGCATGCACCAGCAATGAGGCTTGGACCGAGCCAGCCTTGTGTTGGCCCTGAGCTGTGCTGGTGTGATGTGCTGGTAGGATGCTCCTGAGCCAGAGGGTGCACTGCGCCATGTCATCTGCCTGCAAAGTTTCTCGAGTACCGCTGGGACGTTTTGTGAGTGTCAGTCTTTATTACCATCTCCTGTTCTATTCCATTTGTTATTGGACCAACTATTAACTTAGCCAGGGCCCAGGCTTGGGTTTGTTTTTGTTTTAATTACAGTCTATATAATTAGTTCCCAGCATGTTGAGGTAATAGAGAGTTGCTCCAGCAAGCTTCCAATTTCCTCATCTCATTAGGTTTTTAACGTGATTATTAGTATAATAATCAACTATGATGATTTCTGTTGTAGCTTTTCACATTCTGCGATTTGCAGGGTGTCTTGATTGGCTAATTTAGGCAAATTATTTTGATTGTCTTGATGATGGTTGGTTGATGAGAACACAGCAGGGGTATAATTCTTCTGCCTAGGAAATGGAGCACTCTTTTGGATTTTGGTACCAGAGCACTGAGAGTTTTTTTGTGTGTGTGCACATCTAATTATTATATTTGCCCACAACAATAGTCAAATGCCTTGAAAGCAATTACATTAGTGATGGAATGGGCATGGATGATATTAGGGGAAATTGGCAGTGTGCAGGGGGGAGCAGGTGGGAGGGTTTTGGAAGAGAAGTGAGGAAACATAGAATTGTCCTGTGTGTGCTTGTTGTAGAGCACTGTTGGTCCTCGTGGGCTCACCTGTGTGAATTTTCAGGCAGGGTTCCCTTCCTTCTAGCTAGTCCAGGAGACACACTCCCATCAAACACGGGTTCTTTTGTTCAGCTGAGAGCTGTCAGGTGACATTCCAGGGACTGTTTTTTATAGGAGGTAAAGATGGTTTACTGGGTGGTCACTCGTAGCCTTAAAAGCTGTGCTCCTCAGTGGAGCCTTATGTTTGGTCATTAGTGACTGTTGTGCTGAATCAAGCTAGGCTTGCATGTCCTTACTGACAGTGAAAATGTGATTTGGAAATTCAGTGACTTCAAGTCAGACACCGCCTTTATTTCTTAGTAAGACAGCTCTGGCCAGTTGTTTGTGCTCCTTTGTATTACCTGAAGTGTTCTTGTGTTGGTGCAAAGCGTGTGCAAGTGCAGTTCTGCAGAAACAGGTGACTTTTCTTGGATGGAACTGAAGGGCTCACATAGCAGGATGCTGTCTGGACTGGCTGCCTTCTGAGACAAGCACTACACCACAAAAAATGTAAACCCTTTACAATTTGCTAGGATTTAATCTGAGCAATAAAATAACAGAGAAACCTAATCGTAGTTGGGAGGTTTTTCTGGAGTACTACTTTATACATGGGATGAAGTTCTGTTATTACAATTCATAATCTTCCTTGGAAAGAGGATGTTTCTAGCAGTAGGGATATGAAGATCGCTGTTGATCATAGTTTGTTGTTTCGTGTACATCAGCTTACATAATAAGGTGTTAATGTGATTGTACGGCTCCCAAGCGTTTCCACAGTCACTGTAGTATTAACAGAACTAGAAGTTGTTTCCTGCTGCCATATCTGGACAGTTCAGTTGTATTGTTTGTTAATAATTGACAGCAATAAAAAGCCAATCGAGTAGCATCTGTTGCATTGGTAGTGAAGACAGGCCTGAACTACCTCTGCTGCCTTGTTGGGGGTAACTTGATTTTCCAGCGCTCTGTAATGCGCTTCTAAATAAAGTAGCTTGGAACAACTTCAGTGATCTCCTCTGTTAAGGTGAATAACTTTTGGAGGACTAATGTCATTATTTTTGCTTTCAAACAGAGGGAATTTCCAAAGTTCTTCACGTTCCGTGCCAGGGATAAGGTAAGTTGTACAATCTACATTCTTTCCTCTAAGCATTTATGGTATCATCCTCTCATGTAGCTGTTCATGCCAGTGTCACAGGGAGCTGCTTCAGCTCAGCTTCACTGCACAACGTGGGATCTTCACCTTCCCACACAGCAATAGATTTCAGGAACAATAACAGGTTTCTGATAAAGTGGAATAAAAAATTTATGCATTTGGAAACTGATTTAAAGCTTCTGTGTTTGTGGGTTCATTCATAGTGTAACAGGGGAAGTGTAGAAGCTCTATAATAATGATTCAATACCAAACTTCTTGGCTTCTTCCATGAAAAAGACTTCCATGAAAAAGAGGGTTCTTGGGGAAAGAGCTTGAGAACTCGCTGTCTTGCAGTGTATGTTCCACAATTAGGAATTCAACAGTTTAGTTTGAAGTTTTAGCCTTTTAGTACATATTTTTAGCCTTTAGTACATGCACCTCTTCTTGTACATCCTTCCCTGTCTGCACCTGCTGCGTTCCTCCAGTTTGAAGAAGACAGAATCTACCGCCATCTGGAGCCAGCTCTGGCTTTCCAGCTGGAGCTGAACCGGATGAGAAACTTTGACCTCACTGCCATTCCGTGTGCCAACCACAAAATGCATCTCTACCTGGGAGCAGCTAAAGTTGAAGTAGGAACTGAAGTGACAGACTACAGGTTCTTCGTGAGGGCCATTATAAGGCATTCGGACCTAGTTACCAAGGTGAGTTTTGTCACTCAGCTGAGGATTCCTTTTCAAGACAGCCTATAAAACTCTGTAAATCACTTGAGAATTTGCCTGAAAACATGTAGCACACATGGAGTGCTGCAGTTGTGTGCCCTCTCTTTGCTCACACTGACTCTGCAGGAGCATTTCTTGAAGACAGCATTCCTCTGCCTTACAGAAATTCTTCTCTGAGCTGTGGATAGTCAGAAATCCCCACGTTTTGAGGCAGTGGTTATTTCTCTGTGTTTCTCCTGCTACTGAAGCAATAGTTTTACCTGTCCAGGTTTGCATTTATGCTGACCTAAACAAGTCAGCTGGATATGTGGACCCAGAAAGTGGGAGTACTGACTGTGTGACTGCGATTGATCTGTTCTAGCACTGCACATCCTGCTGATACTAATGTAACCTATTTTCTCAGTCAAGTCCTTCTGCAGTTTTTCAAACGCTGTTTACTTGGTCTGTGATTTTGGAGTAGAAGGTAAATTATTTGTTGACAATGTCTGGCAGGAAGCTTCCTTCGAGTATCTGCAAAACGAGGGAGAGCGATTGCTTTTGGAAGCCATGGATGAGTTGGAGGTGGCATTTAATAACACCAACGTGCGCACTGACTGCAATCACATCTTCTTAAATTTTGTGCCTACTGTCATCATGGACCCGTCTAAGGTATGGCCCTTCTGCCAGCCCTGAACTGTTTGCTTTTCTTGGGCTTCACACTCCAGAATGAATGATTGGTTGTTGCCTTTGTATGCTGTGTAAGCGCACCTATTGACTGAATGCATTTTACCTGCAGTTCCTACCAGCCTTTTTATAGCAGAAATCAGAAGAAGTTGGAGTCTAGTGTTAGAAGTGGTAACGTCAGGGTCTGTTTAGTTCTCTAAACCTCGGAGTTCTGCTTTTAAGTAGCGAGCCATGTGAGTGCTGAGAGATTCTGCACTGCTTGTTTAGTTAGATTTCTTCTTGTTAGTGTAAGTCATGCAGAGTATATTTTTGCCTTGGGAAGGAGCTAGCAGTGAATGTTACTAACAGATAGAAGTGGAGTAATGCTGTGTGTTAACCCAGAAGCTGTTAGGGGTAACTTTGGAAGCCTTTTAGGTAAAAAGGGCTTTAACACCTGTGCTATTTGCAAGAACCACTTCTTGTTGTGTTCCTTATGTCTTCTTTTAGACATGAGGGATTAGAATGGATAGACTGAATTTTGTAGGCATGAACTACATTTCTGGTTAGCAGACCACCACAAAGGAAGTCCTGAATACGCTGTAAAGGCTGCATGGCTGCGTTTGGTCGGGAATCAACATTCCGCTCATGGTTACCAGAAGATATGAGAGCTGACCTTTCCTTATGAGAATAACTGCAAGTTTAAAAAGATGAATTGGTTATCGGAGTAAGGATCTCCTGCTTGCTGACTTTAACTCATGATTAAAAATTGGTAATTTAAATTGCTTTGGAATAAATGCTCTCTCAGTGAATCCTGACCCATCAGCTGTCTGGAGCACGGGTTGTGCGGCCCTGGATGGTGGGCAGCCTTCAGATGCACACCGGGACATTTTCCTGGGCAGCAGTGAAAAGGAAGCCTTTTTTTTTTTGGAAAGAATGTTAAAAACAGCCTATAAATTGCCTTCTTTTAATATGCGCTATTTGCCAACAGTAGTATATTACAAAGTTTAATAGAACAGCAGAAGGCCAAGCTCCAAGCAGTAATTACTTTGTTGATTTAAAGCACTGTACCGCGTGTGCTGTGAAACATGATTATTGTGCATATAAGTGCTACATAACTGTTTGTCAAGGATTGCACTTGCCTGTGTTTTGTAATTCTGAGCTCTGAGCTATGCTTGCAGGAGAAAGGTCAGTGCGGGGGACGCAGTGCTTGGCTGGGGAGTGAGGTGGTAGTGGGGAGGGGTCTGAGTTCAGTGCCATCCCTGCGTTTTGGGTCCTGCTCCTGCATATCAAGAGTTGTCAGGATGAGGAAGGACCAGCCAGCGGTGTCTGGTAGCAGCTCATGTGCTGCTGTTTGGAGTTCTGATCTCCCTTTCTGTGGCTGCAAAATGTGCTGGGCTGCCCTTGGAGCAGAAGCTTGCAGCAGCAGAGTGCTGTGTCCAGAAAGGTGAGGCAAGTTCTCCTGTGCTTTAAGATTGAAGAATCCGTGCGGAGCATGGTGATGCGCTACGGGAGTCGCCTGTGGAAGCTCCGTGTCCTCCAGGCCGAGCTGAAGATCAACATTCGGCTGACACCGACAGGGAAGGCCATCCCCATTCGTCTCTTCCTGACCAACGAGTCGGGCTACTACCTGGACATCAGCCTGTACAAAGAGGTGACAGATTCCAGGACAGGGCAGGTATGGCTCCACGTGGCTCTGCTGTTTCATGCACAAAGTGTTTGTTGGGGGGGCACATTACACCTGATAGAGCTCTTCAGTGGTTTGCTGTGTTTTCAGGTAGTATAAAATGGCCATACCTTTGCCGTACCAAGGAGAGCATATCATTGTAAAGTAATCTTGCAAGAAGAACGTAGGTGTAGTCAGTATGATTTGTAAAAGTGCATGTCCTCTAATTGTTTTCTGTGTGTTCTCAGAAATGCAGTATGAATTCTGGGTAGTCATGTTTGGAGCTGGAAGCTGGACTTGATGCTTGTGGGTCCCTTCCAGCCCAGCATGTTCTGTGATTCTAAAGGTGTAGGGAATGGCTTGGGTAGGGTGCCATAAAACTCTGGAAGGTGCTTTTCTGTCATTTTTATTAAGCGTAATGGGCTCTTTTGTAGCGGTTACAGCTGTTCAGGTCTTTGTGCTTTTCATGGCGTAAGAAAATCACAGTTAACTCAAATCCTTATATATCCTAAAGTGCACGAACCATAGGAAGCATGAAAAATATTTAAATACAGAAATGTTTACGTCTCCCGCTGTAATAATCTTCCTGCCATGCAGAAGTAGCAACGGAATAAATGGCCTGGGCAGCATTCATGTGCAGCCCAGAGTGCTGAGTCACCTCTTCTCCCCCTCTCCTCCATTGAATTCTTGCAGCGTGCCGCCTGGCTGCACAGTCTGTCCAGTTCTGGAGATCTCAGAGCAGATAGCATCCACGTGTTTTACTTCGTTTCTGCCTTTGAGATGGGACGAGGAAGGAGAAAGAACGTTTTAATAATTGGCAGTAGCTGAGTTTTACCCTCAGGTTTTGTTAGTCCCTTGTGAAGGTCGCTGTGGATCAGTACGGGTTCCTAATACAGACCCTGACCCAAATGTGTGTTGGCCTGAGCAGACACCCCATCAACAAAGCAGCTTCACAGAGCAGTGTTTGTGAAGACAGAGCATTAACTGTTCCCTTGGATGTAAAGTGTAAAATAGACTTTATTTGCTGAATTTCCTTTGCTGTGGAATCCTTCAATTAACTCCCCTGCAATTAGAAAACATCTGTAGTTTCCATTATCAGATCTGATAACCATTCTGTTGATAAGAAAGCCTGATCATGTTGCTTTTGTTAGGTGCATTTCTATGAGGCAGCATTTGTGCAGCGCTGTCCCAGTTATGCACTGCTCCTCGTGTTTATTTCTCAGTTGAAATAGATTTCCTTCTGAGTCCTGGCTGAGTGCAATATATAGTGCCATGAAGCATGGCAGCTGATAATTCATGTTGCTACTCTGGGAAAATCTTTTAAACTTATAATATCAAAACTTCAAGCCAAATGACATATGCAAGTCTTGACCTAGCTTCCATGATCAGTCAGTGGAGATACGGATACAGTGCTGTTCGACTCCATAAATAACAGAGTTCTCCTCTCTGCTCCCAGCTATCACAATCCATCGGCATAGATACGGTGTCAGGGGAAATACTGGTGAATGTGAAGTCATCTATGTCACCGGGTTTTTTCTGTGGGGACGTGGCTCTGTTCACTTTGCTTTCTGCTGTGATGCAGTAATAAGTCAGCAATGCTCAGATCCACACGGTTATGGTCCGGCACTGTCTCCAAAGGGTAGTAATGCATGATGAGGCACGGTGTTATAGGGTATGTGGATATTAACATATTTGTAGGGAACAGAAAGAAGCCTGGCCAATGTGGAATATCCAGATGATTTTTGTTAAAATATGAATGAGGTCAGTCTGTGGAACTGGTGGATTAAGCTGAAATTGGCTGTGTCTTCTACTGCAGATTATGTTCCAGGCTTATGGGGATAAACAGGGACCACTTCACGGGATGCTGATAAATACCCCATACGTGACCAAGGACCTTCTTCAGTCCAAGAGATTCCAGGCACAGTCTTTAGGGACGTCCTATGTCTATGACATTCCCGAGATGTTTCGGCAGGTAAGTGTTCTTTGTTAAGACCTGGTGGATTGTTCTGAACTTCTGTACCTGCAAAGCACTCCTGTGCGTTGCCGTTCCTGCTTGTTGGGAAACGCGTGGCCTGGAATGGCTGACAGTGTTTCCCCGGGGTCCTGCACAGCTCTGAATTGGGTCAGCTTTGAAAAAAAACAGGATTCTTGACACACTGCTGCTGTAGCTCCATTAATAAATCTAACAGCAGAACCTGGAATGTAAACAGTCTTGCGTATTTTTTGTTTGTGTTTCTTTGTTTTATCACCCTGTTATCCAGCCTTCCTGAAGGTTGGACAGTGCATGCATTATAAAACGTGCTAACGACTTTCAGAATTGATTGTGTATCTGATTTGCTGGGTTCTGTCCCGAATCACATAATTTGAATTATGCTAATTTGGGTGAAACTGCGTTTCATAGTTTAAATTCCAAAATAAGCGATACCCGCTGAATAATGTCAGTCAGATTGTGGGGAAGGGGGATTTTAGAGTGCTCTGCATTGAATGTTAATTCACAGCGCATTGAACAAAAGCGTTTTCTCAACCAGAATTTGTCTCTTCATCCTCTAGTCTTTAATTAAACTCTGGGATTCCATGAATGAACATGCATTCCTGCCAACACCGCCGCTGCCGTCTGATATACTGACGTACACTGAATTGGTGTTGGATGATCAGGGCCAGCTCGTGCACATGAACAGGCTGCCAGGAGGAAACGAGGCAAGTTGCACTTTCTTTACCACTATTTTCCTTTCTGTGTCCTGCCGTATGTTGTGACTTGGGCTCAGTTTGACAATTGTAATGAAAATTTACCAAGCCAGGCACAAAATCTATTCATTCCGTCTTTCATAGATGAAATCCCTCTCTTGAAAATGGGATTTTTTTGTTTCATTAAAAATTAATGCCTTCCATACAATGGATATTTTAAACTCCATAGTAAATGATGATTCCATTTCAGACCTGTGCCTATGCTATTTTTTCCTTCATAATTAAAAAGTGCTCGTTCAGCTATTCCAAGTAACTGGGGTTTATATTTGAACCAAATATGTTTTAGAAGACTAAATAGATCTGTTTTCATTTGCTTAAAAATGAAAACCCAATTTTATGCTTTCTGCGGAAATACTGCAGTGTTTGTGTAGCACGTGGGCAAGGTGTGTGCAACATCCCCCTCTAGTGAGTGATTTCCATGGGCCTAAAGGGGCTGCTAATGCTGCCAGATGAATTGCTGCTCCTTCAGCTGCCTGAGGAGGCCGTACAGCTGTGGGCTTTTGCTGCTGTGTTGTGTCAGCAAGCCATGGGTTGCAGCATTAAAGCAGCTGGAGAAGAAAGCCAACTAGCAGCAGGTTTGGGTTGTTTTTGTTTGTGTTTGGTCCTGGCTGGGTGGGATTCCATAAGTGAATGCTTCTGCAGTGGTTTCAATTTGAACTGTTCTAAGTGATGGCGTTGATGCTTTTGGCATTGCTGAACTAACTTAGTGCCTTTCACTGGCTATGGAACATCAGACTTGCCCAAACGTTGCTGTTACATTGAGAACATCAAGGGTGGTGATGAGAGGAAGTAGGGCTTATTATCACTGTTTATTACATGTCTCGTTGGGGAAAGGTTTCAAAAATAGTATTTTTAGATTGAACCTAATTAGTCAGTGGTGACTATGAGAGCATTGCTTCCTTGCTGGCCTATGGCAGAACCACCTTAAGTAGGACAGTTAAACCTGGCTGGGGCTGTGGTGCTGTAGAGCCTTGTGCCATCATCGTTCTCTTTCTCTGCACTCATTCAGTGTCTGAGTGGATGGTGGCTGGGGAAACAGCAAAGTCCCTCAGGGATGTAGCTCTGCTCTTGCTGAAATTACAAGCACGGAGCTGCCTGGGCATGAACATGTACTGTTTACTCTGCCAGTATGAATACAAATAGTCTTATTATAAGAGATTCTGTACCCAAAGACCACCTAAAAAAAATAAAAAAATAAAAAAAAAAATTAGGAGTTTTATTTAACCCTTGTTAGACTTTGTAGCATTCAGTCTGCAAACAAATTGCATGGCTGTTGCGGTGCATGCAGCATTATCTCCTGTGCAGGATCGGACCCTCCTGGGGTGGTCAGGCTGAGGGGTTCGGCCGTTGGAAAGCAGGACAGAGAAATGCAGCAGGACTGAGAAATGCAGCATTCCCACATGCTTCTCTGCCTCCTCAAGATGTCCTCTTACAGAGGTTGCACAGCAGCTGCCCTGCCTTCCAACAGCAGCAGGGCCGAGGTGGGGGCCTGGAGGGCAGTGCTGTGTTGGCTGCCTGCCGAGCGGTCCAAGCATGCAGCCCACGGCCGGTGGTGCTCAGCTGCCAGGCGGTTACCGTGGGACCATGTGCAGCTGGAATGAGGTTTGAGGCGTCGGTATTGAATTCTGTTACCAATAGCTGCTGCACACAATAGCGCTCATTCAGATGGGAGAGCGGTCAATCTGAGGAAGAGGCTCCGGCAGCGCTCTGAAGGACAGGTGACATTCACGGGGTGACGAGCTGCCGAGCGGATTCATTCCTCCCTGCTGCACTTCCTTTATCAGGACGAGCCGACTTGAGGCTTTTAGGGTTTAATTTCGCTCAGCTGAGGAAACAGATTTTCACATACGTGCTCTCGAGGCTCTTGTCCAGCAGAGGTGGAGGCAGGATGCTGACAGGGTTCAGGCGCAGGCCTTACTTTTGTTAGGGCTGCTCGTATTCAAACTGGGAAATACTCGGGACTGTTGCAAGGATAAATTAAGCAAATATGTTCTAAGAGCCTTAATTTGTGCTTGCTGAGCGCTGGTTGTGCTGTTAGAGTGTTTGCTCCCCCAGGTTTGGTTAGCAGTGCCCTGTGGTCGATGCCTGCTGGCTGTGCACCAAGCTATGAGCTGCTCCCACTGTGGATCCCAGTGAGCTACTGGCTGGGCCTGCTGAGTATGGCATTTCCAAAGGAATGGGACTTTATTTTTCTCACTAAAGAGGAAAGTTCCAGCTGTAATCAGCACAGCTGCTGCTCAGCACATCCAGGCCCCTGGCACTGCTCTGCCTGCTGGCAGCCAGGAAGATTTAGGGCAGTGCTCTCAGAAATGGGGTTTGGTTTTTGGGTGATCCTTTGTGGAGCCAGGATTTGAACTTGAGGGTCCTTGTGGGTCCCTTCTGACTCGGGATATTCTGTCATTCTTTTATACTTGTTTTATATCAGAGATTCAGACTATTCCCCCACGCGAGGGAGCGCCTCACCAGCGTGTTATCAGCTGTGCTGGGGCAGGACTTGTCTGTTCTGCCGGGGCTGTGCTGCACAGTATGAACAATTACATTTTCTCCATGTGAATAGGGGTCAAGACGTTCCTCTTAAAGCATTCAGCTCAGCTAAGTGCCCTAATTGTTTTAGCCAGCCGCTGAAATTGAGAAGCCAGCATAAAATCCAGGAGATTTGTGGCCACGGCATTCAGCTGGATGTCAACAACAGAGGCTGCAATCCCTGCTCTATCAGGCAGAGCAAAGAGCTCAGAGCTGGGAGTCTCCCATCCTGGCCGGCTCTGCTGCCAGTGTTCTGGGCTAAACAGGCTGATGCTGGTTTTGTTTTCAGAGAAATCTGTGAGATGGGAAATCTCAAAGAACTTTCACAATGTGAGAGGTTTTTCTCCGTTTAGCTTATGACCACTTCGTGTAACCCACCACCTCATTTGGCAGTAATTATCTCTTTGCTGGTAGTCTCAACAAAGAAGCCAAGGACTTAATGGACCATGAAAATACAACTTGTTATTTATTCCTAGGCAGCGCTTGCTCCTTCTGAGCCGAGGATCTGTCCTGTTATGGCCACGCGGGGGAGCTTGCAGTGCTGCTGGCCGCGCCATGTGCTCTCATAGCCCAGAAGGCATCACTAATGCGGGGCCTTTTTCCATTCCCATGTCCTCTCAGTACAGCCAGAGCTCTTGCTGAAACACATCTGCTGTTTCTTTGGGCTGCAGACAGGATCCTGGATGTTGCCTGGAGCTGTCTGTGGGGTGATGTCTGTTCCAGGCCCTTCTCAGTAAGCTTATGAACCGTCTTCTGGTTCCCAGATACTCCTTTTTGTGTGTCCCCTGTTAGAATGCTGGCTACTTTGACACCTGTGCTTACAGGTGAGACTGCTCCAGTTAGCTCTGTCTGCTGCCGTATCATTTCAGTAAGCCGGCACGCTTGGTAAGATTGAATTTGCAATCCTAAAAAGTTTGAGGACAATTTGCAAATGATTTTCAGAGCTGGTAGTTATACACAGGAGAGCTGAAGGAGGCAGCATTTTATCAGCACAATCAAACATTGGTCAGTAGCTTCCTTCTGATGCTCCTGAGTGCGTTACTGGGTGAGGACAGTGGGACAAATGGGGCACTGGATGCACCACTGTGACCACATCAATTATAAGCAGCAGAAGGTGGGTGCTCAGCCCATCTCCATTCTCAGTTTAAGTAGACATGAGCCATTGAAATGGTCAGAGTTTATATAGGTGTAAGAAAACAAATCCACTCGCATGAGGTTACAAAAGTACGTTTGCACTAAAGTGTTTTTCATAAGGAAATTTCAAGTTCATACCGTTGCTTGGATCTAGATTATGGCACAAGCCTCATAACGCTCCTGCTAGTTTAATTTTAAAATAAATAAATAAACAGAAGGCTTTCTTAGCAGCACAATCCTGCACGGTTCTGGCTCAGATCTCCACAGTGTGGGACAGAAGCGTGTGGCTGAGATGTGCTGATGTTGGGTTGGGTGGTCCCAGAAGTGGGACTGCACCACCTGCTGATAAGAACCAACTGATCTCCATGGGCAGGGAGAAAGGGAGTGTGAGGAGAGCCTGCGGCAGCACCCCACCTCACCCTGCATCTCAGTCTCCCTTTAAATGTGTCATTTTCCCTCTTGGCACTAGATGTCACAGTTTTTCCTTCTCAGCAGCGTGAGGTTCAGAAGTAATCCTTGCTGGAGGTGTGTTGGCAGGCACCTTTCCCTGGCCAGGTGACATTGCAGCCAGCACTGGGCAGAGGGCTGCAGCGGCGCTGCTTCATCAGCTCCGTGGATCGCCTGAGGCTCAAAGGTGTAGCTAATGAATTTTATACGAGCACAGCTTCGTAGTTGAACTGCACGTTCTGCTTTGTCACCCCGTGTCCCTGCATCTTATGACAGGCACAGGGTATTAAAACATCCGCTGGGCTCCATACAGCAGGCAGATAAGCGCTTCTGAGAGTGGAGAATGAGGGTTGGCAAAGGTGGGGAATTAACGTGAAGGTGAATGGAAACACCCGTCCATCACCCTGCCCCAAACCTACCAGAGATTGCTGTAAAAATGGTTGATTCCCTTTGTATTTCCCAGTCCTTCCTCTTGATGAATTGTGGGAGCAATCCTGACCTGAAGGCCCCCGTGGCACTGGGAATAGGTTTAAATAACAGGGAAGCTGGACAACTATTTGTGCTGCACAGCAAGTGGTGGCTCCTCATCTGAATTACTGACGGTACAATTTCAGGAGGTGATCCTCCATTGGCAGAATGATTTTAGCCCCCGTCAGCGAGATGCTGGGGTGTCACAGTGAGGTGCAGGGGCTGGGCTGGTGCAGAGCACACTCTTGCTGCAAATGGGAGACTTGTTTTTAGCACAAGATAGAATGTCTGCTGGCAAGTGGAACATAGTACAAATTTTTGGACATTTATAGGAATGTAGCCCAGATTTCTTGCAGGGTTTTATTCAGATGCCTTCATTGGTAGAGTGTAGAAGCGTTGGTGCAAAGTTTTCTCTTGTATCTTGGCACATATCTTTGATCACTTGGGTACACGTTTGCCTACAAGGCGGGAAGTTCCTAATGAAGGTTACTCTGTGGTCTCTGTGATCCATCGGTCTGTTTCCTTATGAGATGTGAATTGTTCTGGCTGAAGTTTTCAAGCTTTACACCCGTCTGGAAAAAGGTGTTAGCACTTTGTTTGGAAACCTGTGTCCAGAATGCTCTGTTTTGTTGCAAAAGCTGGCAGTGATGTTCCCAATTAACCTGTGGGTTCAGACAAGAGTTTGAATTTATGGAGAGTGTGGCTTAGTTCAACACGATGCCTTTAGCTATCTTGGGGATAGCTACAAACCTTGCAACACAGGTGTGGGTGCAGTCCAAGCTAGTTTTGCAGTCTTTTAGAAGCTTTCCTTTCAGAGCTCTGTGTGTCTACCCACTTCCACTGGACATCAGCCGGCCTGCTGCTTGCCACCCAAGTGCCTTTGGTCTGGTGGAAGAAACCAAGGCAGCAGGAGTTCATGTTGTACTCCTTCCAGTCCCAGCCCTTTGCTGCTCGTGCACTGAGGAGTGCTTTGCCACATCTCCTCCTGGAGCTGCTCCTCCCCATGGCTCACGCTCATGGCCCTGCGCTGTGCAGCACTGTGCCTGCTGTGAGCTCGGCTGTACCTCCTGCTGTTGAGGGTGCCTTTTTCAGAGCCAAGAAGAGGAGGAAGGGATCCTGGATTCTGCTGTTCCTCTTTTGTCAAGGCAGTAAAACTGAAGGCCTCTAGCAGTCCTTTGTGCCTTTCTTCTGGGAGCTGGCTCTTGCTGAAAATAGTGTACTGGCTTTTGGTCACGGGTGAGTGTGGAGAGACTTTCTTCTGGGTGTTGGGATCCAGTGGTGAAACACAAAAATGGGTACAGCTGTATCAAGTGAAGTTTCTGGGGGTGTTTGTTCCCTTAATAACGCACACCTTGCCCACGGCTGTGCAGTGATTCAGTGTTTGGGTTTAGCTTTGGGATAGACAAGGCTGTATGGAGGGAACCAAGTGCCTGTACCTGTGTTCTCCTAGCATTGGCGTGAGTGTGCACGGCAGGAGGGGTGGGCTGGCACCCATTGCTCACATGCAGGGCTCCACAGCTGCCACATTTCCTTCCTTATTACAACTTCAGTACATAATAAATACTGACATACAAATGTACACACGTTTTATATATGTTTCTAACATATAAGACTGGTGTAAAGTATAGATGCATGGCAACAAGGCAACGTTTTTTTGACGGAGTTCTTTAATTTCAGTTAAGTGAAGTCCCTGGGCTCCAGCACCGTCCTTGTGGTGGGACAGGAGGAAATAACACCGCTGTGTGGCTCAAGCTGCTGACAAACACTGAGCTGTTGCAGCTTAATCCTTGTTCTCCTCCAGCTGCGCTGCTCCAGGGATCACAGGCCCTGGAAGGTCCCCCTGCCCACGGATGGCACTGCCAGGTCCCCCAGCCCCACACTCTGCTCTCGGGGCAGCTGAGGTCAGCATCGCTGCTCCTCCCCTCAGTGCACATTGTCAGCAGCCCTGGCTGCCACCAGCAGTCAATTTGTCACTGCATCAGTGTGTGTATTACTGCTCACATCGATAGCACAATTAATGTTGAAGTCAATTTTGGTGTTAATTTTAGGCCATGATTAGTGTTGACACTGTGTGTCAAACGAACGGCGTTTATGAGCGCCATGAAAGCGAACGTTAGTTAATATCATGTTTTTACTATCTGTTAATGGTTACATTAAGGCAAAGATCTATTGGGAGAAGATGTGTATAAAATTATACATATAAAACTTGTGCGTAATGTATGTGTGCTGTGCAGTTCTGTGTCGCCGGTGTTATTCAGGGAGCAAATGGCATCTGAGCACTGAATCCTAATCACAGTTTGGAACATCGGAAATAATGATCACTTCTGATCGGGGGTTGTGAATAATTCATCCGGTTTGATTTTCACGTTCTGTCCGGTGATACTTTTCAAACCAAATGTGTTCCTACAGGAGAATAATGGTCCCACTTCCTATGGAAATACTGTGGCACAAATCATTTTGCCAACGTAAAAACAGTTAAATAAGACGGTTCCTGCTTTTATTTTTTTCCTCTCTGTTCCCTTCGTTGCTGGGTGTGCTGGGAGGAGAAGCCAAACTGTGCTGCCTCTGCAGAGAGCCCGCTTGGGAGCCCCTGCCGCTTGCCATCACTCTTTGTTGTTCTGACGGTGCTCTTAGGTGATTAGCTCAGCCCGTCTAATTAACCTGTAACCTTAGTGCAGCATCTGAATGTTTCTTGACCACCTCCAGGGACGGCGACTCCACCACCTCCCTGGGTGGAGGTCTGTGTGTCCAGCCAACAGCTGCACTCCGTTGTTTGGGAGCATTACAACTTTGCTGTAGTGCTGCTGTTGCAGCAAAGCAACCCGCTGACCTTTTAGGGATTTATGCTCCTGCGTTTCAAGCGGCTGCAGTTGACTCTCTCTCCTCCCAAACGCTGCAGTTGGGTGCTGAGATCTAACTGTAAATCTGCAAATATTCGGAAGCAAACAAACAAATTAATCCTGTCTGACGTATCTGTCAGAACAGCAGCGGGTGAAACTGAGACCAAGGGGAAGGTGAACGGGAGCACCATCTTTCTGCCAACCCGCAGCCTCAGCTCTGGGAAGGGAGGTGGAAGGCGAGGATCTGCTGGTTGTAGGATTTCTGGGTTGCTGCCTGCTTTACTTCCCATGACCCTTTGATTAATCCCTCTGTCTTTTTATTTTTTTTTTAATGAGCCTGTTATGGCAGATCGTATTGCAGATACTGATTGGATCTCAACTATATATTGTGCCGTTTTGATCTGGATTAAATGGCACATATCTATCTGCTGCTTCTCTGCTCTCCCCCTCCCATCTGAGTTCATCATGTTCAGAATTCAGAGTCTCCACGATGAGAGTTTCAACCCCCCTGATTGCAGCGGATGCGCAATCGGCTTGAGGAATGTGTACTCAGAGCTTATGATCCTTGGGCAAGCAGAGACTGGGTGATGCATGTGGCTTTCAAGGGACGCTGCTATTTCCATCTGTTAATGGCATTCCAGGATGGCCAGCTCCCCAGCGCGGGGATGCACGGCGGCTGAGGGATGGGAGACGCAGGGTACAGATGTTGCTGATCTCCATAAGATGGGCCAGAAGAGATCATCTAGTGATGTTAAAAAGAAAAATATGCAGCAAAAAGCATCACTTATCCTGGCGGGCTTGGAAAAAAACTGCTGCGGTATTTGTGAAGGAGAAGGGGAAGAGTCAGAGAGATGAAAGGAAGGGCAGTAAATAAGGGAGGGAGATGGGAAATGAAGGGGTTGCTAACATGAGGGCAGGGTCAGAGGGAAGCAGGCTGCTGTTATTGGGGTTCCCAAGGAAAAGGCTGAAATGCAGCATGCACAAGAACGTATGCACAATTCTTTGCTTTCTCATCTTGAAAGTGTTCACTGACCTTGTGTCATTCTCTGTTCCTTGATTGCAGATTGGGATGGTAGCCTGGAAAATGACCCTCAAGACCCCAGAGTACCCTGAAGGCCGTGATATCATCGTCATTGGCAATGACATTACATACCGGATAGGTTCTTTTGGGCCTCAGGAGGACGTGCTGTTCCTGAGGGCTTCAGAGCTTGCTCGAACTCACGGCATCCCTCGCATCTACGTGGCTGCCAACAGCGGAGCCAGGATAGGTTTGGCTGAGGAGATCCGGCACATGTTCCATGTTGCATGGGAAGACCCAGATGACCCATACAAAGTAAGGAGGCACAGGAAATAGAGATGAAAGTCTGCATTGCTCAGGAGATCCTCCTATTTTTACACAGCCTCTTTTAATCAAGGTGGGCTACTTATTTGCCAGACTGTCAGGTCCAAAGTTGGTATTGGATCAGTCAGGCAGCAGAACTATTATCCAGAATGAGTTAGTGTGAAATGCTGATAGCATTCCCAGCGACCTCAGCAGGGGCTCTGATGTTGAGACAGGATATGTGCCTTGCTCTTAAATTAAACTCTGCTCCCTTGAAACTCTTTTTGGATAGGGTTGCTGGGAAATGGGAAGGGCCTACAAATGGGAATCAATCATTGACTCTTTTATCCCTTTCAGGGATACAAGTACTTGTACCTGACACCTCAAGACTACAAGAAAGTCAGCGCTCTGAACTCAGTTCACTGCGAACATGTGGAGGACAACGGAGAGTCCAGGTAAGCACAGATGAGTCTGCATTAAAATCTTTCTGCACTTCCTTGGGTACGTGTGAAGGTGGTGCATGTCACACCTCTGTGTTCAGCTGAAGAGCTGGAGTTCTGTGCTGCCAGGCCATGGGGTGTGAGGAGTTGTGCCATGCAGCACCTTGTTTGAGGAAGGGCTGTGCTGACACTGTGGCACTGCCCGGGGCTCTAGGTTGTGCCCGATGGTCCTGCAGTGGTAGATGCTGTAACACTGGGATGATGATTTCTGCTCAGGGACTTGCAGTCTAAATTTTGTAAATTACTTTTTGA
This sequence comes from Excalfactoria chinensis, assembly GCF_039878825.1. NCBI lineage: Eukaryota > Metazoa > Chordata > Aves > Galliformes > Phasianidae > Excalfactoria > Excalfactoria chinensis. The sequence continues at coordinate 7,382,879 of NC_092843.1, read as the reverse complement.
GTTGACTCTAGAATAAGGACAGAAGAATTCCTGGATGAAGGCGAAGCCATTCGCCTCTTCTGGAGGGTTGTATTGCCTTACAGCATTGGGTTTTCCATGCACGTTTCTGCTCCAGGTGGCTGTATTTTCTCAGCTGCAACCCAAGGGTAGCTCATCTGCAGATGAGATGGGAAGAAGTTTTCAGAGCTAGGTTGAAGCAGGAGTGCTGCTGCTGCTGGAGAGGGGGAGGAGGATGTGCGTGGGAAGAAGAAAGCCTGGCCTGCAGCCTGGCAGGCTCTGAAGAACAAAGGAATAGCTCTGGGTGTGGGGCTGTGCTGCCTGCCTGCACGCGGGAAGTCGGCAGCTCTTCAGCAAGGCACTTCAGCACATGCTCAAGTCCTTTGCTTAGCGAGGGCCTAGCGTGGGAGATAGAAGCCAGTCTGAGAGTGCTGAGTAAGAAGGGACTGTGCTGGGGAAGGAAAGTATGAAAGGAAAGGAAAGGTGAGAGCTTCGTGATAATCTCTTGGCCTGCTGTTCTGTTCCTTTTGGCTGCGTTCTTGCCTCTTTTTTTTCTACAATCAGGCTACACCTCATGTCCTGTGGGAGTGACAGAACACTTTTCATGGGATATCTCTCCCTTGACAGTTCCACTTTGCAGTGCTGCTCACCTTGCATGTATGCAGAGCTGCGGAATGAGCTCCTCTATGGGTCTAAGATGGGTTTTATGCACATTACTCTTCAGAGCCTTAATGATATTTAGTCACTTTTCATTTTCTTCATAACAAACTGATTCAGCAAATCACTGGACCTTGTGACTCAAAGGCTGTGTGTGTCTCCTTCAGGTATAAGATAACAGATATTATCGGAAAGGAAGACGGACTTGGAATAGAGAACCTCAGAGGATCTGGCATGATTGCTGGAGAATCGTCTTTAGCCTACGAGAGTATTATCACCATCAACTTGGTAATCCCCCGCTGCTTTCTATTCTTCAAACTTTATCATCTATTTCAGCTAAAAATCCTGTGGTGATATCCAGGAGATACACCTGGGATCAGACATTTGGTTGATGTAAATTGACTCGTGTGGGCACTGAGCAGCACCGTTTGCTGGATCCATTCAGACTGAATGGAGGACACTTAGAAAACAGCCATTGGGCTTCACGTGTGCTCAGTCAGTAAATTACCACTTCTCCCCCTCTTTTGAATAAAATACATACATGTTGAGGTGCTGTGTTTTACGAAACAATAGGTTCTGGAGTTTTGCAACGAGGAGTAGATTTTATAACCCTGTAATACAAACGTGACTAGTTTTATTGTTTTATCTAGACATTGAATCAATAGGGTTTGGCTGTGTGGTAGGACAGAAATCAATGTGATTTCTTCTGTTTTTTCTTTTTTTTTTAAGGTTACGTGTCGGGCAATTGGAATTGGAGCTTACCTTGTTCGGTTAGGGCAGAGGACTATCCAGGTTGAGAACTCTCACATAATCCTGACTGGCTGTGGAGCCCTCAACAAGGTAAGCACTGACACTTCAGCCTTCAGAGCTATGTGGGATGAGTGGCTGCTTCTGTGAGTTCTGCCTGATGCTCGAGCTGCCATCCCTGTACCTGCTCCGTGCTTGGACCCGCTTACTGTTAGCTTCTGGAGCAGCTGAGAAGGAAAGCCCCAGGGGCTGAGCCTCGACCAAGGAGAAGAACTGGTACAGGGATCATCCAGAATGACTTTCAGTCTCTTTTTATTCTTTCCTGGTGAGAAAACTCCTTTCTTGCACCTGTTTCTCTTGACAAGAACATTACGTTGATGGTCAGAGGCACTGTTACAGGTGTTCTGGTTGGAGATGGGTGGGGGACCTGGGCAGTGCTGCAGATTGAAGGGCTTGAGCCTGAACCAGGTGAAGGGGAGGAAGGAAGAGCAGCTTTTAACAGAGTCTGTGTGCAGCAACAGAAAGGCAGAAGAAGAGAACCCCACTGGGCAGCACCTTCTCTCACCCACTATGTACTGTGGTAGGGGAATCAGGGCTGTTTCCAGTGTCTGGAAGACCATGTTTCAAAATACGTGGGCCAGAATCACCCTGGACTTGGTGTTAGCACTGGGAGAGCACTGAAGCCTTGGGAAAGAGAGCGGATGGTGATTTTCAAGGGGTGAAACCTGCTGGAAATCTCAGCTGTCGGTGCGGGGAGGAACAACTCGTGCTGTAAGAAAACTTAGTGCTTTCACTACTCAAATGGCTTCTTTTTCCCCCCCACCAGAGGCGATTTTTCTCCCTCGCTGCCCCGTGCCTATTAATATCCCAGCCTCCAGCTCCTTGTGTGCAGCAGACGCGGCTCACAGCCAGCCCAGCTCTTGTCCCTCTCACTGAGGGCTTTGTTTACATGGGAGTTAGGATTGTGCGGGCGCCAATGCCCTTCCCCATTGTGCAGCTTTGTTCTCAGGCACTCTCCAGCACCTGGGGTGGTTGTGCTTCATCGCAAGCTGCGTTTCAAGGAGTGCCTGCCCGACAATGGGAGATAAAAGGAAAATAGTCTCTCGTTGAATTATTCCCCTGAATAAAGGGGGCTCTGCAGAGAATGAAGCATTGATCCTATCAACTCCAGGACGCGATACCCTCAGTTAGATCTCTTACACACATCACACACACCTGCATCAATGGAAGGAAAAGAGGCATTTGAAGATCCATCCTTCAAAAAGAGATTGAGTCAGTTAGTGCTTGCTGAAGTGAAGTACGTTGCCTGATTCCAGCTGTCATTTGTTGGTGATCGGGGTCCTGCAGAGTTTCCCAGATGGCGCAGCAAGTCTGTTAAGTCTTCTTCCACTCTCTTCTTTCTGAGTTTAACTGTGTGCTCTGCACATGGAGTGAAGATTTGTTTTTAGATGACTAGATTAATCGCACTAAGGTTTAGGCATTTAAGGATTCACTCTAAATTAACTGCCTGACATCTGTCAGAAGGTTTGGGCAGAAGGAGATGCTTTCAGGGGGTGACTTAGCCCACCCTGTCCCAGAGATTTCAGTGGTCTGAATTATTCCATGTGTCCTTTTATCTTCCTCCATGCTCTCTTGAGGCACTGAGCCTCGACCTGCCTAAACGTCAGCAAAGGAGGAGCCTTGCATCCTGAAGCCCAGACCAAAGAGGAAGTTTACCTGTCCTTGAGGAGCAGGAGGCTGGGAATCCCCACTCATCTGGATGTGTCTGTGATGTGTCTTGCTACTTTATATGGTCTTCATTTTTCAATCCCTGCTGTTCTGATGAGAGTTTCTTGAATGGGTCCAGCTGTATCTGTGTCCCGGAAGTACATCTGGGACAGTGAAATGACCTCCAGAATGTCTGAGCTCATTCCAGCTGAGACCCTCAGCAGGGTGTGAAGCACACAGTGAGAGCTAATGTGTTTGTATTGTCTGGCTGTGGAGGCAGTATCTGCTTAAGATTTACTCTGTCTCCTTGTTCTTGAATGTAAACCTTTTTCCTTGAATTTAGATGGACTATTTGTTGCATTCCCTTTTGGCTGGAAGTTGGGTCTCCATCAGCCAGGGGATTAGGCAGAATCTTCCCTTGAAGGAATGCAGGGGCAATTTGGGCATGAAGTTCGATGTGTTCTTTCTTACCAGTGCATGAATAAGGTTCCAGGAGAGCCTGATGGTGGGAACCTGTTGCAGTTTTGCCTCTGTGGAGCAACTAAGCCTCACTTCTTGTTGTTCTGTTGGATGAGGTGCTGGGAAGAGCCCTGTGCGGGGAAGTCAGCGCTTTGCATTGTGGCCTTCAGGTGATCCCCAGTTCAGTGGGCAGGGAGCTGGGGAAGGATCGTGCCTGAAACAAAGATAAATAAATGGAGACTGCTGTCTCACACGGCAGTTGGAAATGAATGTTTCTAATACAGCCACATGCAAATAATCGTTGGGCTTTTCCCAGTTTGTTGTCAGAAATGTGGGAAATGTTTTTCATTGCTGACCTTAATTCCTGTCTTCAGAGATGATGTTGTGCAAACACTAATACACAGAGTTGTGTCCGCGTACGTATCTTGGAAACACAATGTAAAGATGCTCCCCCAGCAGTGCAGAGGTTGGGCTTGCCACAAGCAGTGAGTGTTTTCTCTGGAAAGTTTTGATTTTCTTATTTTCCGGTGGAATGCCGGGTTGTTTGTGATGTACAAAGGGAGCAGAGGAGAACCGTGAGAAGGGTTACGTGCCAGCGGATATCTTGCTGGTCTCGTTTGTTATCGTTACGTGAACCCAGCTGGAGAGTTTGGGCATAGAGGGGCAGGTCTGGCTGCCAGAATCAGGCTGTGGCCTGGAACGTAGGCGACGAGCTCAAGGTCAGCATTGTTTTAGCAGAGGCTGATGCTGCTGGGTCTGGCTAATGGCACGCTGGCTGTTTGCATCCATGTCACCGTGCTGTAAGTGGGAAGGCACATCACGGCCAAGGCACCCTGCAGCAGGCAGGGTTCGGCTTTCTCTCGGCCCCATTGCCTGTGTGGGTGGCAGGGAAAGCACGGGAACAGCGCGAAGTTTCCCTGTGCTGGTGATGAAGCTGTCTTTGTTTGCGGTCCAGACCTGCGGGCAATGGACGGACCGAGGAGAGGTGCGATGGGCTCCAGGCTGCATTTCATCTGCACCCCTTTTGTCTTCAGCAGCGCGTTTCAGCAGGGGGTGGAGAGGTGGAAATGACATTTCATTCCTCTCCCGTGAGCGTGTGCGCGCGCCTGTGCTGAGCCCGCTGACCCCCCTGAAAATTGAAATAATGATAATGCGCGTCTCCTGACTGCATCAAAGTATCAGCACATCAAAAGCCAGGAGGCATGAAATGCAAATGATAAAGTGAAAGCAGATGGATTGTGCATGATCGCCTGATGCCCAATGAATTTTAAAAGGTGCTGGTTCACATGGGGAGAGGGGCTGAAATAAACACGTTATCCCTGCAATTTTTTTTTGTTCTTGCCGCTCACTCCTGACAATATTTTTTCACACTTCAGCGAGCAGCCACTCCATCTCTCTCCCTCCCTCTCCCTCTCTTTCTCTCCCTCTCTCTCGCTGTCTACCTCACACACGTCTCGGGTCATGTCGCCGCAGCTCCGGTGGAAATAATAAGATATAAACCACGAGGTTGTTATTTGCATAGAAATAGCATGGAGCCCCAGGCAGCATGGGAGAAGGACACAGAGATCATTTGTCTAAAATTTTAATGAAAACTTTTGCTGAGGCAGAGATTTTTATTTTATTTTATTTTATTATTTTTTTTAACTTTGGCTGCCTCCCCCTTTTCCCACCCCTGTGCCTTCCTGCACCTCCCTCGGCTCCCTCTCCTCGTCACCAGCTGAACGTGCTCTGGTTCCATGGGCAGGTGACGTGCTGCTGCCGTGCGCTCACAGGTTAATTTCCAGTGCTTTTCTTCTTAATAGAAGTAAGCTGAAGAACTCCCAGTTTATGCATTGCTTACGTGGTTCGAGCTTCCAGGACTGCATTTCATCTCAGTCCTCCTAGGGATGTTCCCAAGTCTGTTGCTGACCTATTTTTAATTAGTTTGCTCCTCCTTGTCTTTTGTGTTTCAAACAAATCCCGTCTTTAAGGCTGGTTCATTAATGCAAACAAAGAGTGGCTTTCCATCACATTGCTGCCTGTCCCAGGAAGTGTTGCATGCCCAAAACGTCAGTGTCCCTTTGGCACTGTGGCTGTCATAGGATGAGGTGTGACACGGGTTTGACAAGAACCATTGGGCTCTGCCTGCTGTCTCCAAAATCCTTTATACCTTTCTGCAATTCTCTCCTTGGCATTGCTTCTGACCGTGGGGATCAGTGGGAGCAGCTAAAGGGTTTCTTTTCTGAAAAAAGAAGGAAGTTCTTCTGTATATTGTGGCAAATTTCACCCTAAGAAGGGTGCTCTGGATCATGGGAGGAATAGTCAGAGCGCATCCACAGGGCTGCGAAGAGTCTGTATGGCAGAGAGCTGGGAGATGCCAAAGGAATGGATCCCTGCACTGTGAATATCCATAGGTAAGGAATCACTATGGCCCCTTTTACTGCTTGGGCACTCCTGAAATGCTGGGTGAATACAAAGAGCAGATGGACTGGAAGTAAACGATGGTCGTACTGGAGAAAGAAGAGGGAGCTGCCAGGAGCCTTAATCAATTTGTGCTTGCAGGCTGTGTGGGAAGGCAGCAGTGGTGTGTTGGTGGTACCTCCATCCTCAGGGATCCTTTCTGAGGAAGTTTGTCCTCAAAATCATACTTAATTAAACAATGTCTGATGGTATTACAGCCCGTTCAAGGCCTGAAGGAGTTCAGGAGGCAATATACAGATGTTGGCAGGTTGCTGCTGAGGGAACTGCAGAACCTCCTGGGGCTGCTGGGACTGGGTTGGAGTGTGCAGCAGGTGGGGGCACAGGGAGCAGCAGCACAGGGAGCAGCAGCACGGTCCCTGCAGCGTGCACCAGGCATAGGGCTCCTTGGTGGAGCTGTGGGTAAGGAATGGGAGGCTCAGAGCCTGCCAGTCTGTCTTGTGCGAGTGATCCGTCTTCAGCATCGCAAGCAGTAATATTTACCCTTCAATTTCACAATCTGGAAAAATAAATAAAGGCCCGGTGAGATTGATGCTGTTTGGGGGGTTTACTGTAAAATACAGAATGTGAAAAGCTCTTCTGTTGAGATTCAAGGCAGGATAGCTCAGTGTCTGCTCCAGATGACTCCAGTCTTGGGATTAGATCAAAGCAATCATGTGAGAGAAATCGTACGAGTTAGAACAGCAAGTGCCATCCCTGTCATTCAAAGAAGCATTATAATTATTAATGCATGATATGAATCTTTCTGTAGTGGCACAGCAAGACTATTAGGGAGACACATTTGGGTGCAGCCTGTTGGAGAATACTGACCCAAAGAGGCTCTGAGAGATGTCAGCCAGGAGCTCACACTCAGCAGCAGCTCCATGGGGACATCCCCAAGGTTGTCCTGCTCTGGCCCAGTGCAGGGCAGGCTCCCCTGCTGCTGGGTCACAGTGGAGCATGGCAGTTTCCTGGGTGGAGGCTGCTTCTTTCTTTCTCCTAACCCAGTGCAGACACAGGACCTTGGGCAATGGAGGTTTCCCTGCTGTAGTTACCAGAGCTCATACCCCAAGAAAGCCAGTCTGCCTTGGGGACCGAGGTCAGAATAGTTATAGAGTCATAGAATGGTTGAGTTGGAAGGAGCCATACAGCCCATCTAACCCCAGCTGTAGGCTGGCTGCCCCTGGGCAGATCAGGGGCCCAGGGCCCTATCTATGGCACTGGGCACCACCTGGGCTTCGCTCTGCCTAGAGAGGTTGTGAGCAGGATGGGTGCCTGAGCTTCAGACAAGCGCAAATAAACAAACGCTGGCCTTCATTTCTACATTTTATTTTTAATTGCCTTTCTTTAAGTGGTGATATTTGTGTATTGTTCCCATTAGAGACAATTTACGTTCCAGACATCGCATTATCGGTCCCTTTATGTTTGCTTAGGGAAGAAAGTCTAATAGATTTTTGTTGACTTTTTTTTTTCTTCCCTCCTTCTATCATTTTTAATATGGATCTTGATCAGTTTATCTGTGTGGATGGTGCTTGTGCGGTGTGGGCGTGCAGTATTTATTCCCACTGAACGGGAGATGTGCATATTGGCCCCTGTTCTGCCTATGTAAATCTCTCCCTGCACCTCCTAGGGAAATTCTTTGTGTTTTAAACATACATTTCACGTAGCAGGGACTGCATCCCAGTTCCTGGTGATCCTTCAAGGCGTGTTTTAGCGGAGTGCTCTGCGACCTGACATCCCACTGGAGCTGAGTGGAAGAAGGCATTACTTACATGTGTCCCAGAGTAGCTGGTCCTGCCCTCCCATCTCTGGGGGTGGGAGCATGTCAGGATGATCCGCCTATGGCTTTTCTCTGCTGTGAATTGGAGGTACCATTTCCTGCCATTCTGAGTGGTTGAGTGGGAACTTCAGGAGCTACTCTGGAAAAATCTCATGATTAAGCCCAAAACAATGCTACAGAGTGAACAAAGTTTCATTGTCCTGTGCTGGAACTCTCCCTTTAGGTGCTTTCTGAACAAGAGGATTCTGATGGGTTTCAGAAGGTGGCCAAAAGAATGACCAAAAGCAAGATCACTGAATACCATGGAGGCAGTTATTAATGCTGTTTGTAGGGCTGCTGTCTAGAGTAGGGAACCCCTAGCTGGGACAGATGGGATTTATGAGTGTTTGCACCATGTAGAACAGGGGGCTGTAATTTGAGTTTGCAAAGTATATTGAGTCTGTTTGCCACTGACTGATGGAGTGACCTTGAGCAGAGCACGTCATCTCCCTACACTACAAAAGGAGAGCTAGGCAGGGATTTTTTGACAAGACGTTTTTCATTGGAAAATGCCAATTCAATGGAATGGGAAAAAGTATTGCTTTGGGTGAATTCCTTCTTTGGAGTTTTTTTTCCTTTTGTGAAACAAAAAGCTTTTCTATTCCAACTGAATTTTCATTTCAGATTAACTTCTATTTCTAATATCTACACCAGAGACGTCAGAAGTCAGCAGCAATCTTGATCCTGTCTGGTTGCTCAGCTCTTGGGATTGCAAATTTTGCAGTCCAGAAGAGGAAATTTTCCAAAGCCCCCATACATTCTTACAGGAAAGAGATGTTTTCTTCCCAGTAGCGTTTCATGTCGCCATCTGCATTAGCCAGGCTCTTTGGGATCATCAGGCAGAAGGCTCCGTGGCAAGGCCAGCTGCAGCAGCAGTGTCCATCTGGATGCGTCTTCCCCTGCTGCCTCCCATGCAATCAATTGCTTCTTCCCCTTCCCCCTCTGATCTCCCCAAATTAAAGCGAGGAGCGGCCTCCACCGGCAGGCCCCGCTCTGGATTTGCAGTCAGGAGCCATCTCCCATAGCCATCAGGCTGTCAGCTTCCCCCACCTCCCCCTGCCTCCCACCTCCCCCATCACTCACCAAAGGAAAAAAAGAGCTGGAGCCACAGCTTGAAATATATCATGCAATAGTGTATCATGAATTTCTTGTGAATCACATTGGTGAAGCAGGTTTATTTATTTCTGAGACTTTAAATCAATACAAAGTAGGTCTCTTAGTTCTGAAGCTGGGATGGAGTGTGAAAAAATGAGCCCATTGTACTCTTAAAACTTTGGGGAAAGGAGATGACAGCTATATAATTCCATTTACCAGGCACTAGGGGCTTTAATGTGAAGGTGACAGGGAGCTCTTTGTGCATTTAGAGCACCATATCTTCTAAATAAAAGATCTGTAGACTTGATAGTGGAGTATAGCTCTGACTTTAATAATCTCCAAGCATTAGACCGAGCCAATATGTTCCCAAGTCAGAAGGGTCCCCCACCGAACGCTCGTAAATTAAAAGTGCAGGAACTGCACACGCTGGTAGATTAGAGATGCAAGAAGTGCACCCGCTCCTGCTGCATCTCCCCCAGCCCACTCCTCTGCCTGGAGTTGCTTGTCTTTCGCCCTCTAATGACATGATACGTGTGGAGGAAGAGCTGAGGGATGGAAATGAACGCCGTAAGATGTGTTGAGGCTTGACTGCACGTAATAGCAGTCAGGTTTTAAGTTCCTACATTGTGTTTTCTGATGAGACATTCGTTCTGATCATTTCTGCCTGTTTATGAAAAATAGGCTATTTATAGTATGTGCATGTGCCTTTCTGCTTCAGGTTTCTGGCAGATAATGTAAATTGTGGGATGGGAATTGCAATTATTGAAATTATTTGGATAAAAATCTGGCACTTATATTTGATATAAACACATGATATGCTCTGAATAATAACAGCACTTACGTCGCATGATGATTCCCATTCAAGCCCTCTGCTGTCATTTTTTCAGATCTTTCATCTTTGATGAAACATTTGAGCCAATCTCCAGTTTGCAGCCAGCTCTGCAGTGAATGTCTCAGCTCCAGCAGCTCAGCTTTTGCAAAGGAGTGCAGTGAGAGCCGCTGGCCAGCGCAGGTTGGAGTGCGAGATGCTCAGCATTCACGTGGAGTGCCTGTAGGCCTGGTGGGAAGGACCTTCTGAGCACTGAAAGGGCTGCTAGAACCCTGGCTCTCCTTTGTACTTCCCAAAAGATCCTCTATAGTAGAAAGAGATGTTGGTGTCCTCCTAGGGCAGCTTCTGTAGAACAGAATAGAACAGAATAGATGGTGGCAATTCTGCTGGGGTATTTCCTAAACATGGGGTTGCATTATCTGGAAGGTGGTGTGTGTTCTTACAGACGTGGGCTGAGCTTTAACATGTGCAGTTCTAGATCTGCCATCTCCTTTGGAGCACTTTGCTGATGTCCTCACCTTTATGTTGAGATGGAGGCACAGAGGAGTCAGAGCAGCTGCAATGAATGGGAAACTGGAGGTGATGCCCCAAGTGCCAGGCACTGGTATGCTGCAGTACAGTAGGGGGAAAGCCTCAGAACAAGCAAGTGTGGGAGACCATTGCTCATTACGGATGGTGTGTCAGAGTGGGGTGTGCAGAAATGTATCTTCTGGATTTTGTAGAGTGGATGGAATTTCAATTCAAAGCCATTTTCCTGGGGCCAGGAGCTTACTGTCCAGTGCCGTGCTGTTCATGGATGTTCTTCTTTGTCTGGTTTCCCATCAGATAAGGTGGAAGATCAAAGGTTAAGCATTCCTGATAATTGAAGTACATGTGCATTGCATGTCTGAGCTGGGAGAGTTGGGCCCTGTTCCTTCCCACCCGTCTTGCTGTGCCTTTCTGCTCTGTGGTAGCTGTATCTTTGTCCCTGGAGAAATGACCTCTCTGCTTGGAGGGACCCGCTGTGCACACTCAGCCCTGGTTGTGTTCCATATGGGATTTAATCCCATGCAGTCTTTCCTTGGTTTGGCATTCTCCATTTAACTGATAGGCAGCTTTTCTAAATCCACTCATGCCTCTGCTGACCGTGTGTCTTATTGAGGAATATCTGTATGGGTTAATTGCAGAAGCATCAGTTCTGGGCTCCTCCAGCAGACGTGTTCTCTTTCACCCTTGGATATTTTCTTGCAGAAACATTTATACAGCAATATGCATTGCACCATTTAAAATTGTTAATTGGAGATTGAATTACTTGTCAGCCTTTAAAAATGTAGTCCTGCGAGGTCAGAGATGAGGTGGTTAGCAGAGCCGAATGGATGAGCCATTGCATTCATTTTTCTCCAGCCCCGTATCACTGTGCACACTGCTGGCCCCTCGCTGCCTCCTGACCTCTGCTCCCAGCTCAGCTGCAGCGGGCGCACACGGGACAGCCACATCACCCCTTTGCACAGCCTTAAATGCAGCCTGGGGCTGTGCTGCCAACAAGCATTGATGGGTAAATGCTGCAGGGGGTTCTGTTCATGCAGCCCCTTGCGATGCTCTGCCACTTCACAGAGATGTCTGCAGCACTCCGGAGAAGGAGCTGTGTATCTGTCTTCATCTCCAAAAAGGGATTTAGGGCCACGAGCAGGCGGTATATTAGGCTGCTTTCACTGCCTGTCAGCGGCGGTAAACCTGCACTGTCGGCACGGTCTCCAGATAAGCAGCAGCAGAGGCCCATTTTGCATGTGCATACGTTTGCATTTGCTCATAGATGGGGAGTTTAAATCCTCTTTATTTTTATTTTCCTCTACGGAAAGCATTTAGCTAGGCTTGTGACTGGCATCCCGAGACCCGTGCTTTCCTTTGGAGTTAGCAGATGGTAGCGTTGTACCTTTGCAGTTAGGCAGTGGTGGGCATGGGGCACGATTAACTGGTGTGTGTGCAGGAAGAACACTGCTCGTCCAGGGCAGCTTACAGCCAGAGCAGAGCTTCTGTTCTCCTGTCCCTTTGACACCTCTGCTCTCTGCCCAAAGGGTTGGATCATGAGTGCAGCACCTCCGTGTCCCAGCAGCACTCCTGGCAGGACACTGGGTCTTCTGCCTTTGGAAGCAGTCAGACCCGAGCCCCCATCCTTAGTGCTGCCATGGGCTCGGGCTGCTCCTCCCTGGGGTCTGCATCCTGAATGGAGCTGTGCCACTGGGTTACTGGGGGAGGACACGTTGTCTGCCTGCGTCTGAGGGGGTTTTAAGATCTAAATGAAGCAGGTACGTAATGCCCTCTGTCTGTTAGAAAGACTCAACCCATAAAAATAACAAACGGCATATATTTGCTAGAATGTCAAAGTTATGAGTTTATTTTGTAATGATGTGCTCCTGCCTTCATGAGGTAAACTGGCCGTGGCAGAGGTGTTATTAGTAATATGGACTCAGTGGAGCAGAAAGCCGAGTGACCGAGAGATCAGTGTATCAGTCAGTGAGAGGGCAAATGGAAAGAGACAGCGGGGGAATGAGAAAAGAGCTGCGGAGCCTGGGCTGAGGCTGGCAGTGGAGCCGTGCAAGAGAGTCGGACACAGCGCTCATCTGATCTCCCAACCTCTCAGAGCCAGGGCTTTGTCTTCGCTGTCCCTTCTGCAGCACGTGGCTTTTCTGCCCAGCTGAGGGTTTCGCTGCACCTGTGTCAGTGCTCAGGAGATTTGTTTGTGTCTCAGCTGCTCAGAAAGGGCAGGTGGGACGGCTGCCTTGGCTCTCCACGAGGGTCATTTCCATTGGAAATCCATACCTGCGGATCTCCACTGTGCACAGGGAGGTCTCTTGGGAGTCATCGCTCCATCCTTTGCTGCTGAAGTGCCTGTGTCTTGCTGTATGCATCTCCTCAGTCTGCACCCTCTGGCTGCATCCCATCCATCCCCTGATGGTTTCCCTGTTTTTCCTTTCCAGGTGCTGGGACGGGAGGTGTACACCTCCAACAACCAGCTGGGAGGGATCCAGATCATGCACAACAACGGGGTGACCCACGGCACCGTGTGCGACGATTTTGAAGGAGTCTACACTATTCTGCTGTGGCTTTCCTACATGCCCAAGGTAATTCCTGGCCCCGCAGGAGCATGGCACGTCACTCCCTGTTCTCTTTGTTCACAGGGCTATGGGGAGGAGAGCAGTCTGAATCCCTTTTTTCCTATATTTGTAGCAAAATTACTTAGACACGTGATTGAAGCAGTTGGGCATTGTGGTACTGAACTCCACAGTGCAGTTTCTGACCTGCAAAGCTGGGATGAGGGCAGCCCGGCACTGCTGGGTGTACTTCCACATCACATCCCTGGTGTCCTGTCTTTAGTACTTTCAGTGGCAGGACTTGATGTCAGCAGTGGGTTGTCTTTTCCTGGAAAGGCTCTAAAAGTTCCTCTCTGAGGCAGTAATTTGTAGGAGCTGATGTATGTGTGTTAGCTGCTCTGCAGTAGGAAGGTAGCAGTAAGAACACGCAGGTCACCTTCCTTCAGGAGAGACTGCATGAATGAGTCTGGTGGGCTGGTCACCTTTAGAAATTAAATTGCAACCCTTTGCAAATGCTGTCAGTGCCTGAAGTTCAGGAGCAAGTAAAGCACAGTGCATATCAGATGGTGCTGAAGACGAGAGGCTTTGGGAGTTTTTGGAGCACTCTGGAAGTTGCTTTAGACCTCTCCCAAGGCTCTGAGATCATATGTTACAGGGTTGTACTGTGTGGTGGACAGAGGACTCCAACCAGGTGCTTTAGATTTGGTGTTTGGTGCAAAGCCACAAAGAATTACTGCTTTAAATATTTTTCTTTTTTCCTCAGAGCGTATACAGCCCTGTTCCTATCCTCAAGGTCAAGGATCCTATAGACAGAACCATAGACTTTGTTCCTACCAAGACTCCCTATGATCCTCGCTGGATGCTGGCTGGACGCCCAAATCCAAGTATGTAGATCTTTGGTGGTCAGGACGTGCCGTTTTGTGTCTTGGTTCAAGACGCTCAAGGCTCCACATCTGTTAATGCTTTGTCAACGATCCAATTTCAGCATCAAATTATTATTACTCTGGTATAGTTGAATGCCTGTTGTGTAGTTAGAATTCCAAAGACTAAAGTATGAAGGTATGTTAGCAAATGGAGCAGGAGGCCTTGTGTGCTAACCCTGCGAATCTGGATCTTTTTTCTGTGATACTTTAAGACTTGAGTGAAGCCAGGTGCATTCTGAAGCCTGAATCTGTCTATTCTGTCTGGAGATTCTCTGCATCTGCTTCCAAACTTGAAGCATTCCATTCTGCCTCCTGCTCCCAGCCAGATACTCTGTGAACGTGGGTAGTTAAAAAGGATCAGACTGGCTGGAATAGGAAGAGAAGTCCAAGGCCTTCTCCCTAATACATTTCAGGGCTTATGAAATGATCAGTTCTAAGGGATTTAGATGCAATATACAAAAACAGCGTGTAAATTCCGAGTGCTTGGGAACATTTACAAGTGATAGTTACTTTTATAGACTTTCTTTTTGCGGTTCAGAGGAAAGTGCAGCTACAAAAGTCTTTACGTTCGAGGAATTGCATGGCAGGTCTTGGAGATTAAATACATTGGAAACACTGCCAACCAGTGAACCCCCGCGCATGCACTTGGGGCTGTGCGGCCTGTGTACGTACAAGCTGCTAACTGGGTGACCATTATGCCTGCTGTTATTAATGAGTTTGGGGGGCTAAAATGAGATTTGTGATAAACTAAGTTTTCTGTTTTTGGATAATATTTTTTCATCATCTCTCAAGTAATTCATCCAGCTGTCTGAGCGCAGCAAACGCTGCCTTCCAAATCGAGTGACTTCAGATTTTAATTTAGTGGAAGCGTTAAGGAAAGCAGATGATTCCCTGTGATAAGTTAAAGCAGATATCTCCTAGGTGAAAAGTTAAAGCCATTTATTAGAGGAGATATTGCCGTGATATTCTTCAAACTGACGCCCGACACGAGGCCAGAATCTAAACGATCAGCTTTGGGCTCACGATAAAGAGATAATTTTGAAATGGATGGTCACATTTTACAGTGGGGCCACAGAGGCAGGGAATGTAGAACACAGTAATTACAAGTTTGGTCTTGATAAAACACTCTCCATCCTGTTTAAGTCAGCAGAGGTTAGCTTGCTTGGATCTCCACTTTTAATTGGTTTTGGACTTGGGTTTGCAGAAGCAAAGGTGCTTGTTCAGATTAAAGCATTCCTCAGAAGCTCTGTGCCAAGGGGTAAAGATGGGAAGGGTTTTTTTTGTTGGTTTTTCTTTTTTTGGCAGAAGCTTCACGAAGTCTCAGAGAGGAGCAGACTGCCACAGAACGAGTTTTGTACCCGTTGGGTGGGCAGTGCCTTGGCAGCATTGTGCTCTTCAGGGCTTTGATTTCCTCGAGGTGCTGGGAAGTGTCTGCCTCCTCTGCTCCAATGAATTGGTCTGATAGTGCATGGTGACTCCTAAAGCGTGCTTCAGTTTATGGGATGCATCTGGTATCAGTACGGAGCGAGCAGGCTTTCAATATGCAGCGCTTTACTCCAGGTTTTCCCAAGGAACGTGTGAAGCTCACAGATGTGCCATCTCATTTTCAAGTGTTGGGAATTTTTTGGCGTTTCTTTGCAGGAGATTTCAGGCAGAAGCAAGAGAAAACTGCGAGCCGAGTTCTAAAATAGAAATAGGCCTTTTGAAAAACATCTTTAATGACTTTGCTGCCTTTTGACAAATGTTTGTCCTATCTCGGAAAAAAAAAAAGTTATTTATTTAAAAGCATGCAAAGTCCCTCTGCTATCTGAACCCCATCGTTTAACAATAAATGATGCTTTTGCTGATAAATGACTGTCTTTATGCAGGCTAGCAAATGAAATAAGACATGATGGCTGAAGGCAGACAAATGCTCAGCTGTCTAATGTTCCCTTGTATTATAATCTGTTTAGAATAAAATAAATAAATACATCACAAGGCAGCACCACGTTCTCCGGTTGGCGTTTTTAAGCAAGTTTCTGTCGCTCCTTTTGTATTCTGACTTTTTCCTCCCACCTCTGATGTCTCCATTTTCCCCCTTCCTTTTAGGTCAAAAAGGACAATGGCAGAGTGGTTTCTTTGACAATGGCTCGTTCCTGGAGATCATGCAGCCCTGGGCACAGACGGTTGTGGTTGGCAGAGCAAGGTAAATGCCGACAGACTTCTCAAGCGTTTGTGGAAATCATGTTTTCATCACGCGTTACTTTTTTTTTCTAGAACCTCATTTCAAAGTTGATAGTAAAAATAAGTCATGACTTGAATAGGATACTTGTTTACCACACGAACGGGGCATGCACTGATCATTGCTCCTGTTTTGCTTGGAGGTGACATGCATGAAAGCCAAAAAGAGAGAGATGGTGAAAAATGATGGAAGACAAAACCTGCTTCTCTGGGCACGTGGTCACAGTGAGGCCTTCCTGCGGCTGTCAGCCAGAGGGAGGGTGCACAGCTTAGTGCTCTGAGGTCACGCTTGACTTGCAAGAGAAGTTCAGCTAAAACTGGAACAAATTACAAGAGACCTGCAACAGAAGAGCTTAACATTGAGACTTGCATGGATTCATTGCAGCATTTTCTGAAGCAGCACCTGATGATCTCAGGTGTCTCCTCTGCTGCAGAGATGTGCAACAAAATGGGACTGAGATTTCCTTAGGACTCTCCTAGAGCAGAACGTGATCAGGAGGTTGTCCATTTCCTTAGATCCCACAGCAGAATGTGGGCTGCTCCTGCCTGACCGAAGGGCTCTGAGCAGCTCAGCTCAGCCCTGCCATCCCCTAATGGCTCCATGTCTATGACCGCTGCTGGTCCCAGGGTTTCCATTCCACTCAGAACATTGTCTGATCTTTGTACATCATTGAAAGGAACCTTAAATACCCTCAGCCTCCACTCCTAACTGCAGCATGTAACCCTGGGTTGTCCTGTGACCTTCTGATACACTTCAGTATTTTTATCTGCCATCTGTAACACACTCAAGTTTTATCTCACGAGGTGCTCTAACCTTGGAAAAAGGCTTTTAGCTTGAGCAGTATTCCAGGGAAAAGAAGCAACCAGTGATTGGCAAAGCTGGAAGGTCTCCATGCAGGCCGGTGCTTGGCCCCCCTTGCAGTTCCTTCTGACAAATTCCAAGTTGCTCTGGGTTCTCCCATGCTCGCACATATATAACACAAATGAAACTGGCTTCTTTTGAAAGCAGCGGCACTTTGAAAAAACAAATACGAATATATTCTTCTGGGATTGTTACTATAAGTGCTGCCAAAACTCATCTTTTGTATGTATGTTTGGAATATGTGTGCTGTTGGCTGTAAATTGTCTTTTATTATTCTATGGCAACTTGTCCAGGGACACACTATAAAACAAGATGTAGCATCTTCATGTGCTAGCCTGATAAAATTTATATGAAGTATAATGGAAAACAGAAGTTGTTTTGAGCTGTTTTCAAGTTCAATAAATAACTGTAATACTTGGATAAAGATGTTCTTTATTAGGTCACATGGGCCCTAATATAGAAGTTATAAGTTACCGATTTAAGACGGCTTCTGCAATTACGGGTATCTGGGCAGACTCTTAATCATAGTGAATGGGGATGTTCTCAGCCCCCTGGTGCCCATCGGCCGTGCTGTCCCTCCTCGGGTGGCTGCAGGAGCAGCTCGCTGGGATGGAAGGCAGGCAGCCCCAAACCTCTGTGCAGCACCGCCAGCAAGAGGGAGTTGTAGCGACAGCACAGGAGCAGCGAGTTCTATTCTGTTTCATTCTCAGTGAGGCACGTGGCACTTTTAGAACTAGGTTTTGCTTTGAGAACCCTAAATTCAGCTCTGAAATTATCCAGATGCACGCCTAAACTCTTCAAAAAGGCCACAGAGTGGCCTCCTCCTTCTCCATTTGCATGTATTTATTTATTGCTTCTGAGTATTTTGATGGGAATTGGAAAAATTGTCCAGTTGTGTAACAGTGAAAATACAGATTTTGATGTGTGTCACCTTTCAGGCTGGGAGGAATACCTGTAGGAGTAGTTGCCGTAGAAACCAGAACAGTGGAGCTGAGCATCCCTGCTGATCCCGCAAACCTGGACTCGGAGGCCAAGGTCAGCTGAGTGTGTGTGGTGTGTGTGGTTGTCCTCTGCGAATGTCTCTAAGAAAAGAGCATTTGTTGTGGTGGTGGGGGGGGGGTTCTTTCAAATACGGGATATGAAGTAGAGCCAGTCCTTGGCAGGATGGTTGTGTTGGCTGCTTGCTCCACGTTTCCCAGTAGTTCCCCTCTGTGGGCTGAGATGTGGGGAGTGGGGCATTGGAAACATCATTTCCCAGTTCCCTGGCTGTGACCGTAGTGTTTCATGCTCTTGCTGCTTTGACATTTTGCTTTTCTCCTGCCTGATCTCACAGCTGTGGCCCCGCATCATCTCTTCTGGGTCTTCTCCTTTGCATATCTTTTTCTTTCTCCTTCACTTCATTACAGCACTCAAAGCATCGGGCTTCCTATGCCATCTCCCCATGGGGAGATCAGTGACATCACTCCTTCTGATGCCGGTGACAAGAAGGATTGTCCCAGGCAAGCAGATCCTGTGCATTCTGTGTGCTCTGCACTGATGGTTCCACATTGCAGTTCTTGCTGCAACTGTTTCTGTATTTTTTGTGCTGACTCCATGGGCAATGAAGGACTTACTGATCTTTCTCATTCCCACAGATAATCCAGCAGGCTGGTCAGGTGTGGTTCCCCGACTCTGCCTTTAAGACAGCCCAGGCCATCAATGACTTCAACAGGGAGGGGCTGCCTCTGATGGTCTTTGCCAACTGGAGAGGCTTCTCTGGTGGCATGAAAGGTAATGGCCACTTGTGTGCTCTGGTGGCATCCTGTGGGGCGGTGCTGCGGTACCTGTGGTGGTGGCAAAGGGTTTTGTTCCTTTCCTTCCTTCTTGGCTCTTGTCTTTAATGGCCACTGTGGGAATAACACCAAACGTGCCAAGTGCAAATCTGAAATCAGGTTCTTTTCAGTGTAACAGCAGTGCTGTATTTTTATACATACCCTTATGGAGCGTTACAGGAACTGACCAGACCAGCTGCAGTGAGAACAAGTAATTGGACTGTATCTGTGGGCTGGTTGCTAACAAAATTTACAGCTGCCGACCTGGGCTAATTAAGCAGTAATCTCAGGAAACCCCTTCTGCTTTATATCCTTCTGCATCGGCTTAGAACTGGGGCTGGGTAAGGCAGCAGTACTGGGTAATGGAAGGGCATGTTGTACCAAGAGGAAGCACTGTCCTGCTGATGGTTTCTCACCCTGATAGCACTGTGTGTGTCGGGATGGACTCCCCGTCCCACGTGGTCCTTTTGGTGGCAGTGCCTGCTCGGTTATCAAACTGCTCAGTTAATGCAGTGGCAGTTAGACTTCTGTGACACATATTGCTGTCTGGAATTCTGCAGAGTGCCAGGAATGTGACATTGATACTATAAAATGTAAATAAGTGAAGGATTACGGCCTTTTACCTGCGTGCAGCACTTTGCACACAGAAGGAACGTTACAGGCCCACTAACAGCAGGGGTTCCCAGTGGGGAGGGCTGCTGTTGTGACAGTGTGAGCGTTCCTCAGAAACCGTGTAGCTTCTGAGCTGGAACCAGAGGCTCAGGGTGGAAAAGAAGGTGCTCATTTGTGGGAAGATGCCAGTGCTGCACTGTGCATCCCCAGAGACCTGCACTGCAGCTCGTGGCAGAGCACGGAGACACAGAGCTGCTGCAGGGTGCGCCGTGCCAGCCATGCTCTGCTATGGCCTTTGCTGGGGCCTGGTGGCAGCCCTGCTCCCTGCTGAGGCTCACTGCGCTCCTCGGGGCCGTGTTGGCAGTGTTGGTTTCAGCGCTGCCTGGGGATTATGCAGGGAGGGAAAATAAACAATTATGCCACCCCTCAGTGCACACAAACACACTGCCAGGAGCCGGCTGCACTGTGGGTAAAATGACTCCAAAATTGTGTGTAATGAGTAGGAAAAGATTAGAGACAGCTCTTGCTATGCTGAAAATTGACATTAGCAGAGGGGGGAAAAGGCAAAAAAAAAAGAAAGCAAGCAGAGGAAAAAAGCCCAACCCCTTTACTCGTCGGCCTAGGAGGTCCGATTCGGGCAGTGAAATAAATAAAGGAAGCACAGAAATGGAGGCGGCTCACAACGCGCCGGCACTTCCCCAGCGTGCGCTGCCTGGCCGGGAGGCTCCTCAGCATAATGCAAAATTAAATTATAAAAACTGGCTTGAATATTTAGATGGAGGAGCCATTTGGAAGTGGTTTATTTAGGCGAACCGGCAGTGACCCACGACGGGGAGACATCAAGCATGAAATTTACTGGAAATTAGCACCGGGGTCTTGGACTCGGCATGAATAGTTTGATAGCATGCAAATCCCCGCGACATCAACGGCAGCGCTGCTTGTGCTACAGGGTCACTCGCGGTTGGGTTTTCATGTTTCACTTATTATTTTTCCCTGGGACAGGTTATAAATAACAATAAAAAAAAAAAAATCTAAGCGGGAGGAAAGGGCTGTTTTAAATCTCTGATTACCTGGTGCTGAACGGCGGTGCTGCTCTATGTAATGGGTTTACGAGGTTCATTATGTGTCTGCGGCCAATGTGTGCCCGGTGTTTACCTTCGGGTCCTATCTGCTAATCCAGCCAAGCTGATGAGATCCGTTCCAGCTTCGGAGGTTCGGGGCATGCTGCCCATCATGCACAAAGCTGCCTGATCCAGCACTGCATCCCAGTGCTGCCGTTTGCACACGCAGGGAAGGGTCGGTGTGCAGCAGGCGCCGGTGCGTGCTGCAGGCACAGCGTGGGGAGGTGTGCTGTGAGCACTGTGCCCTGCTGAATAACAAGCACCGCTCTTCCTGGGGGACTCCTGAAGCATCGCTGCTTTGCTCGGCTTTAAATGAGAACGGGACTGAAATTTGGCCCAGAAATTTCATGTTTAATTCTAGTTTTCCTAACCCTAACGTAAGCAGGTAGGAGTTTATAGCCTGTCTGAAGGCAGGAAGGGACATCTGGGAAGGCAGTTTTAAGTGTGCAAGAGAAACCTGAAGTTAGAGTAAATCCTTATCCAAAATCTGAGGCACGGCGTGCTGGGACCTGGCAGTGGAGCTCTGCAGTGCAGGGTCCCCAGGGGAGCAGATGTGAATGTGGGGAGCTGTGGCTGCAAGAGCCTCTGCTGCACCCCACGTCCCTCTGCACAAGGGATGCCTCTCTTCCAGGACTTAACCTGAGTAAAATACAAACCCCTGGCAGGAGTGACAAATGGATTGCTAATTACACAATTATTTTATTATGTAGCTCTAGTAAAAAATGTCTAGTAAAGAATTAATTCAGTTAAAATAATTTGAATCGAGCAATTATTTTCTTAACACTAGAATTAGCTGAAAGTACTTCAAGTGGTTTATTACTAGTGCTACATAATAAAATAATTGTGTAATTAGTAATAAATTTGTCACCCTTTTTGAGCTCTTTTTCTTTGCTCAGGACAAATGGAAATGTTGGAGCTCTGTTTGGTTCCAGGCCCCGCTGCTCTGCCAGAATTCACAGTCAGTCACAACTAGTGGAAATAGATGGTCCTCCTCCTCACTGGCATTTGGCATCTCTTAAATGTTAGGAAATCCCTTTTCTTGGGTGTTTGGATAGTGACCTTGCAAGAGAGCTGGGCAGAGCGCATCAGAGCCTGTGGTACCAATATACATGTGTGTGTGCACTCTTACTGTGTATGTCTCAAAGAGTTGGGACCTAACCGTGTCTGTGCTGATGCTCCCCATTAAGTTGGGGGCTGTGATGTGCAGACCTGGGCTGGGGTCTGTCCTCCCCAGCAGTGGCTTTCTCGAGGGATGTAAGGATTTCAGGTGAACGCTGGCATCGGTCTATGACTGTGACTGCAGGTGTGGATGGAGTGCAGGGTGATGCAAGAAGGGATAATGGGAAGTGATTTGGGATGGGCAAGGAGGGAAAACTTGCCTGAATGCTGTGGAAATGGCTCTAAAGTACAAGAGCTGGTGGTCTGGGATTTCTAAATCGAGGCTTTAAGGAAGGAAGCACAGGATGGGGTCCCGGGTGGACAAAGAGACGGACCAGGTAATCCTGATAAGTGTTTCTCATTTCTTATATATCTGATTTGATGCTTCCAAATATAATTACGTGTAACAAAATATATGTATTCGAGGCTGCCTGTTTCCATTACAGACTACATCCATTACAAACAGTATCATCTCATATAAATTCTCATTGCCTTCATTCTTTTCTCTTTTATGTAAATCACCTTTGGGGCAGATACTTCCCATGCTTTGTCTGTACCCAGTGGAGTCCTTCAGAATTTTAGCAAAATGCCTTGGATAGATTTTAGAGCCAGAAGAGGGGAGGAGAGCTATTTCACATCTGAACCCTCAGCACTCACTGGTTTTTATAAGGACATATAAGGATCTATAGGCGTGCACCTCCCTCCTGGGCACCCTGCCCTTGGCAAGGAGCACCCAGTGGTGCTGTAGCATGGTAGGGGGTGTCCAGAACTGGGTGCTTGTATTCCTCTCCAGTTTGACCCACTGTGCCTGACGCTGTGTCCTTTTCCTGCAGACATGTACGACCAGGTGCTGAAGTTCGGTGCCTACATCGTGGATGGTCTGAGGGAGTACCGGCAGCCCGTGCTCATCTACATCCCACCACAGGCAGAGCTCAGGGGTGGCTCCTGGGCTGTCATTGACCCCACCATCAACCCCCGGCACATGGAGATGTATGCAGACCGTGAAAGCAGGTAGGGCTGCTCGGAGCCTCCGTTGCCAGGCAGGGCCAAGGCTGAGCATGGAGCTGTCAGTGTGCACCATAGCATCACTTGGTATTGTCTTCTCCATTGGGGGCATGGGGTCATAGAACTGTTTGAGTTGGAAGGGACCACTAAAGGCACCCTGCAGTGCACAGGGACCCCCACAGCCACGGTGTGGTTCTCAGAGCCCCATACCCTCATCTGTAGGGATCCCCCTGGGTATGCAGGGATGGAGCACTGCCACCTCTCTGGGTCACTGCGCTCATTTTATGAGCTGCGACTTGCATAGGTGAAGTCCTAGTTACAGCATGTAGAACAACAGGCAGGCTCTTGGGAGCACGCTTTTAAATGAGCATCTCTAAAATACAATGATACTCCATCACTCAAAGGAATAAACCAGCCCTCCCTGGACTGTCTGCAGGATGGGGGTGAGCCAGGAGGACAGGCACACAGTTAGTGGGGGATGGTACCTGCAGCCATCAGGAGCAGCAGGCAGGTTCTGGGCACACAGCCTGCATGTTGGCAGTGCTGAGCTGGGCTCTGCTGCCCTCAGCTCCTGTAGCCAAAAAGATAATTCTGGGAGCGCTGCCGTCCTGTCCCTACACACTGCAGTGCATTTGTGATAATTCCCATCACCAGTGCTGCTCCACCACCTCAGCACTGACTTTCTTCTGCTCCTGTAATGAACGTGCTTGGTTAATTGATGTGTCACAAGGCTTTACCTTTTGGAGGAACTTTCAGGTCACAGCTGACAGCGGCTGCCAGGAGCAGTGCTGGTGCCAGGCTGTGCTCTGTGCTGCTGGATGGGCACCTCCTGTGCAGCCTGGTGTGCAGTGCCATTGGGTAAACCACAGCTAAGATTCATTCTCTCTTCTCCTCCCTCTGTCTCCCTTTCCTGCTTCTTTCTACATACTTTCCAGACAACATCAAACCATCCCGTTTCGTGTTTCCCCTTGTCTGATGGCCTGAACGTGCCTTTCTTTTCTCTTTTCCCATCACTGATCAGAGGAGGAATCCTGGAGCCGGAGGGGACGGTGGAAATCAAGTTCCGCAGGAAGGACCTGGTGAAGACAATGAGGCGAGTGGATCCCGTCTACATGCGGCTGGCAGAGCGGCTGGGTACGTGTGGTGGGCAGCGGAGCGTTCTGCTGCTGGCTAATGAGGGTGGGCACGGACCTTAAAAAGGGGCATTCAGGCATTTGATCAAATTCATGATAATTTTTATTTACTGTCACCTAACTTGGGAAGAAAACCAGATGAGACAGGCTGTACGTATGGGTGTGTGAGAGGGGATCGGTGTGCACACAGCGTACGTAGGGGGTGCTAGATAGAGGGCGTCTTTGTGAGCTGAATGTTTTAATTGATGGGGCTTTGCAGCAGACACTGGCTGCAGATGCTTGGCTCCAGTTTCCATCTCAGCCATTTTTGGCCAAACCCTCAGCTGGCGTCATTTGGCGTAATTAAGAATTTGGCCATAGACACTTTGGCTGCGGGACCGTCTCCGTGTGCCCGAGGCAGTTTGAGGTAACAGTCTGCTTTTCAGTTTTAAGAAAGCAAAAATAGACTCCTCACCTCCTTGGTAAATGGGGTGCTCGCAGTGCTCAGCAGCCGGCGTGTCACTGTGTTGTTATTCCAGTGCCTGTCATTCCAAGCAATCCCAACACCCAGTATATGCCCAATAGCCCAAAATAGACCGTTCAGCAAAATGCACTTAATATCAGATGTGTACTCTCTCAGGAGAATAGACTCCTTAAAGAGTTCTTTACTGGCTCTTACCATAAGAGTATAATCTTACAGAGCCTCTTTTTACCTCCAAAATTGAGCACATTTTAGTGGAGGAAGCAGGTTTCGTGGCTATGGTGTGAATTTATAAAGCCTTCTGGGATCCTTCAGGAGGAGAAGCGCTCTGCAAATGACTGATAAATCGTCTCTGTTGCTGCAGTTACATTTTATTATTTGGCTTCTTTTAATTTATGGTAGTGCAACGATTTTTATACAAAACAAGTGTTCTGATACGCCTTGGGAGGAGAATGGTAATTGTAAAGGGTGCTGGGAATGAGCACACTTGCTGAAAGTCAGCTTCTTGCTGATGTCTCTGATAGCATCAAAGGCTTTTCTCTCTGATAGTGGTTTCAAAGTCTCTGTTTCCCCCTGTGGGTGTGCAGCAGGTGGGCAGTGGCCAGGCCTGGTGTGGGGCAGTGATTTGTCTGAGCTGGTCTGACTCCTGTGCATTCCTGCAGTGGGGAAAGGGAACACACAGCTGTCCCATGGCTGTGCTGTTCTGCTGGAGTGAACAACCATCCCATTGTTTGTAGCTGCAGCAAAACCCATTTTGGCCCTACGTGTTAGACTGACAGCATCCGATATAATGCAGGCAGACTGTGCCGAGCCGTGGGCACCCAGCAGAGGGTCCTGGTGGCCGTGGTGACCCTCACTTGGGGTGTGGGGCCGCAGCTCATTCCCCACACGGCCATGATTCCCAGCTCTGCTCCTAGTGCTGTATTCCTGGTCCCAGCCCACACAGGATTGCTGCCACAGGGGCTTGATGTGATGGAGGAGGTGGAGAGCAGAGCTCATGGTGTGCTGGGAGTGCCACCCAGAGCCACAGCGTGGGGACAGGGATGGGAGCAGGTCTCTGCTGGGGGCTCTATGCTTGGCCAGAAGGGGGAGGAGGCAGGAGCCGTGTGGGCCTTTCTGCCGCCTTTTCCTGTACAGGGCAATTACTACCAGCAAACTCCATAGACTTTAATTAAAATGACTGCAGCACAAGAGCAAGTCACTTACAACTGTACATAGGGAGAGCTCTAAAAGCTTCAGTCACTGATAAGCATCTCACTTAGATGGCTGTAATTGC
Source organism: Excalfactoria chinensis (assembly GCF_039878825.1). NCBI lineage: Eukaryota > Metazoa > Chordata > Aves > Galliformes > Phasianidae > Excalfactoria > Excalfactoria chinensis. Next base: position 7,357,481 of record NC_092843.1, on the reverse strand, counting down.
TGCCAGCATCGGGCGATCATTGCTGTTGTTTTGCTGCTAATTCCGTCCCATAGCAGGAAAGCTCAGATTGCAGGACACACTGAATTGCATAATTTTTTTATTATTATTTTTTTTTGCTGGTTTTCTTTCTGGCCAATTTAAAATTTGTCAAAGTCGGTCTTCTTCTGGATCACTGCCCTTTGATATTTCGCGCACTCCATTTGCCACAAACAAGCCGCAGGGCCGCAGTTCATGCTGACTCCAGCAGAAGCAGAGAAAGCTCCATTTATCTTACACTGCCTGCTGAATTCTTACTCATTAGCTGGGGGTTCACTGCCTCTCTTTAACCCCTGAGTGGCTGTCATCCCTCCCCGAGCTGCCTGCAGCAGGAGCTGCTCGGCGTGGGGAGCGGGGACGGACGCTCCCCTTGGAGGCATCTCCCTCCGCCGCGCTCCGGCTGCAGTGGGGGAGTGTGAGAGCAGCGGAGGCCGGCAGATATCGAATCATTTGACATAAATCTGTTCATTATCAATTCCCTGGCACTAGTCCTGAGATGTTTATTAGCCCCGCGTTGTATTGCGGTGTCACTCAGAGCTGTGCTGTTCCCAAACAGAGCGGAGGGGAGGAGGGAGGGCGGTCCCGTCCTGCCCGGATCGTTCCCCCGGGTGCGGTGAGTTGGACCGCGGATGCAGCTCAGAGCATCGCAGGGATGCAATTCCTTTTATTTATTTGTTACAGTAGAACAGGTAGGAGTGGAATAAATACTAACTTTGCCATGCAGATCCCAGGTATGCAATGCTTCGGTTGCATGGCGTAATGTAAGCAAAAAGACGAGTGGAATGTGAAGGAATGGCAGAAGGGCTCCAGTTAGTGAGACTCAGTGTTACGTTATCAGCTATTGAGCATGGCAAAGGGGTTCTCCTCACAGAGACTCACGGTGGGCTGTGTGCTGGCACCGACCCGATCCCGTGTGAAGCTGTGTGCCCAAATGTAGTTGTGCGCTGTGGGAGGAGCGCTCTGTCTGCATTGGGAAGCAGAGGCAGCTCATACAGCCAGCAGCCTGCAGTGGGGATGCTGTGCCACAGCCGGGCCCTCTCCCATCTCTGGCTCAGGAAGGTGGATTGTGGCTCAGAGGTCCGGTAATTATTTTCTGGGGGTGGGTTGTTGCTCTGTGCTGTAATTAATCAAAATGCTGGTTGTTTTCTTGAGCAGTGACTAAGAAAAATGGGGCTGTAGTGGTGCCGTCTCTCAGGAAGTCTGGGACAAACGCAGTCGGTGCAGCTGTAACTTTTTGCCTTTGCTTCTATCTGCAAGTGCTGCTGCATTTGAATTGTTACTGTGCAGTCGGGAGCCCAGATGAGCAAGTGCTGATTGCTGCCACCTCTTCCAGCAGCATCCTGAGCCCCTCCCTGCAGGGCTGTAATGGATTCCCCCCAATACACTTCCAGGAGTCCCACATCTGCCACGTGGCCCACGTGCTGTGTCGCTAACACAGAGCTCTGGGAGCAGGGTGGGACAGGACCAGGGCAGAGCACCGCGTGGTGCAGCTGCACAAGGCTATTTCAAGCCCATGTCATGAGCACGTGTGACCTTGACTGCTATTGCATATTGCACCTTTGTAACATAAATCCTACTGCATATTTAGTGAAGCAATTACAAGCAGTCTCATTTAAAGGAACAAGCGATGGCCCAAAGCCACCCGCTGTGGGACGTGAGCTCACAGTGACCTTCCTGTCCCTGGCAGCTGCGCTGGGCTCCATTGGGCAGCAGATGGGGAAAGGCAGAGGAAAAGAAGGTGAGATTCGTGGGGTGGTTGTGAGGGTTAAAATAGACACGTCCTGATGTCACTGAGTGGCTCTTCCTGGGCTACCTGGGAAGCAGCAAATCCCCAGGTGGGCCTGTGGGTGTGCAGCTGTGGCTGTGCCGGGTCCTTGGGAGTGTCTGGGGAAGAGGTGAGCGGATGGCCAAGGAAATGCTCTGCCACGCTGAGGCTGTGCAGAGGGCGAGGGAGAAAGTCCCACGTTTTAACAGCTTAGAAACCATAAACCATCAAATTGATTCAGAAGCTGCCTGGCTTTCTGCAATCAGAGGGAACCTACAATAACATTTCTTGAAGTCATTTTGTCTAACCTGTTAAACTGGTCATATTTAAGAAAAGCACTTGGCTACTAAATGTTATGGGAGGCTGTGATTCATTGGGCCTGCGGAGCCGCTCCCCACCGGCAGGAGCTTTATTGGAGGCGGGGGGCTGCTCCTGCAGAGGGGTGTTGTTTAATGGGGCACAAATCACAATAGTTTAGGTGTTGCTTTCTCTGCTGCGATGCCTCCCTTTAACTTTTGGAGAGCAGCGTAAATTGAGATTCAGCGTTGGAGAGCTGCGCCAGCAGATTTACTGCACACAGCTCCCATCTGTCTGCATGCGGGTCGGTGGCTGTGGGGGTCCCCTTCCCCGTTGGGTCCTGACCCTCTATGCTCAGAGTGTGAGCTTTTGCATCTCCCAACATGAACGCTGCTTCCCCAGGGCAGTTTCTCAGGCAGCCCGAGGCAGTTCTGCAATTGATCAAAGAAAGAGAAAACGTGGTGGGATGAAGAGCTGGGAAATACGTGGTGCTGTGGTTGGGCTCTGCTGCAGAGGCACTTCATGGCACCTCCAGCACCACCTGAGTGTGCCCCACATTGCTGCTGAGCAGGGAGGTCCTCCTTCCCTGACATCCCCGCTGCGTGCCCTGCCACTGCACTGCTCCTTTGTTTCGCATTGATCAGCAGCTGATCCATACCTCCAGGTCTATAATGTTCCTATGATTTAAACGGTAACGCTTTCATTAACTGTCTGGTACCTTCAGAGCAAAGGAATCCCATATTTTAAGCCTGCTCTCCCTGCCAGGTGAGATTTGTGGAAGGAGACTTTTCCCGAGAAATAAATAAATAAGGCCTGAGTGCTCTGAAAAGCCCCGAGGCCTCGAGATCTGCTTGAAAAGAAAGAAAACCATTCCAAGATATTTAATTGTACGGGGGGCTTACAGGATTGATCGAGAGCTTAGCTTTTTACAATAGTCCAGTGAATAAGAAATGCTCCTGACAAACGATCGATGATGGGATAATCACTCTTTATCCCCCCTCCTCATTGTTACCTTCTTTCTTTCAGGAGAACAGGGTTCAGAAGTCAAAAATCTTTATAGACGCCGCTTTTAAATTAAGCAGAAAATAGACATTGACATATTTGTTAATCTCACCTAAATCATTACCGGGCTCGGCTGCTCGGGGTGCACGGCGTGCATGGAGGCTGGGATCCGGCAGCAGCGTGGGCTCAAAGTGCACGCGTTGCCATTTGGAACAGGGCTGGAGGAACGGACGAGTTGAACGTGGATAAATACGTCTCATTCTTTATTCTGAAGGTTATGAGAGTCGCTGCTCTTAATTAAAAGCTTCTTACTAGCGCTGGAAAGGTTAGGCAGCATTAGTATCGGTAGGCACTCAGACGTGTGACTTGGGTGGGGAGCTTTGCTGGAGGGGCCGGGCAGCGCATCGCTGTGTGTTCCCAGGTGGAAGGGAAGCTCTGCGGGGACACGGCCATGCGGTGCTGAGGGGGTGGGAGGTGTTGTGTTGAAAAGCTCAGTGGTTAATCTCATCAATATTCCTGCCCTAATGATAAAGATTGAAACCCGGAACACTTGGTGGTGTTGGCACAGCACACAGTGCAGTCGGGATGCTCGGCTGACGGTGCTGAGGATGGATGGAGCTTCTGGCCCACTTCTCCCACTGACTGCTCTCACTTCTTTGTGTTGTGGCTCAGCTGCCCTCTGTGCAGCATCGCTCCCGCAGCCCCATGCAGTTGGGTGGTGAGACCGATATGTAATTTGGCTCTGACTGCAATCTTTGCTTCAATTGAACTGAGGTTGGCTCTAAGTACGCTGCCTCTGCACACAGACCTCGTGCACGAGTGTTGGCGGCAGAGTTCTTGGCTTAGTCTGGTTCCTGCCCCTCATGGGGTGAAGTTAAGGCCTTTTCCTTTTAATCCATGTTAATTGGAGTTTGGTCTTTTAAAAATAAGTGAAACATTGTGAATGTCAGAGGACCGTGTCTTCTTAGCATAGTTTTCCTTCCTGTCTGTCACTCTGTGGCTGGGAACCGTGTGCTGGCTGCTGGTAAGTGGATGGTGAGGTGTCAGTGCCTGCAGGAAAGCATGCAGTGGTGCTCAGTGGTCTCACACTGCCCAAGTTTTGGGCTGAAGTGAATTCTGTGCTGGAACGTAATTCTTTTCAGGAGCAAGTCCAGTAAATCTGTCACTCAGTTGATGGCTCAACTCATTTGGCATTTAAATGGAACGGAGTTTCCATGGTGAAACTGGCCTTGGACCTCTTGCCTGAATATTGTTGGCAGGAAATCCAGGCTGGAGCACTTTGGTTTGATTCGGGAGCACTTGGCTTGGCCCGGAGCTGATGGGCTGGCATTTCTCCTGGCCAAAGGCATCCCATGTGCAGGAACAGGAGAAACCTCTGCTTTCTCTGCCTCAACTTGTCAGAGGTTGCTGACCTGTGGCTGTGCCTGGTTGCAGGTACCCCTGAGCTGAGTGCTGCCGACCGAAAAGACCTGGAGAGCAAACTGAAGGAGCGGGAGGAGTTCCTGATTCCCATTTACCACCAGGTGGCCATGCAGTTTGCCGACCTGCACGACACACCCGGCCGCATGCAGGAGAAGGGTGCCATCACGGTGAGTGCCCGGGGTTTGGCTCAGGGCAGTAACTCTATATTAGCAAGGTGGGGTGGCTGAGCAGGGACAGCTTTGTATTTCTTGTGCGAGTGGCACAACTGAACGTGTGAGCAAAAGCCTTCTGTTTCCATGGGAAGCATTTAAGCACTTCTCCGTGGAAATGCTGCCTCACTCATTTCTCCTTTTTATCTCTGTCCTGGGCAGGACATTCTGGACTGGAAAACGTCCCGTACCTTCTTCTACTGGAGGCTGAGACGTCTTCTTCTGGAAGACGTGGTCAAAAAGAAGATCCATGATGCCAACCCTGAGCTGACCGATGGGCAGATCCAGGCCATGCTGAGACGCTGGTTTGTGGAGGTGGAAGGGACGGTAAAGGTAAGTGGAAACAACCTCGTACCAACGCTGTGGTCTTCCCTGGGCGTGTGAGTTCAGTGAAGTTCTCCCAAGTAGAACTTCATCTTTGGTTCTCAATTGTAATGTCCAAAACTATTTTGGGTGGTGGAAGAGAACTGTTCCAGATCGTGAGTTACTTCATGGGAACGCTATATTTCAGGCCAGGAAACACCCACACTCAGTTTCAATATGTTTCTCCCCGAGCATGTAACTGCATAGAACTACCATTATGACAATGGGAGCCTTGTAAGGTGGGCAGCTCTGCTGGCAGGAGGAGGAAGGGCGGCCATGGGATGAAGGCAGCATCCAGATGCTGCTGTGTGGCACAGCTGGCAGTGGACATCCCGCTCTCTGCCACCATCCCTTGGCCCCGTGGCCACTCAGGGCCTCACTCAGTGCCAGCAGAGCGATGTGCCAGAGGGGAGGGCACAACTCACTGCCAGGTTCAGCTGCCAGGGACTGATGGGGGGGGGAGTCACCTCAGCAGCATCCTCATCTGATGGCTGTGCTGAGGATTTCGTTAATTGTGCTTGAACTCTGAAGCTGGCAATCTCTAAAGAGCAATCTCCAGTGCAGCTCTGAGGTTGTTTTTGTCACAATCCTCCCATCTGAGTTCTTTATTTTATTTTATTTTATTTTATTTTTAAAGTCACAAACACTCAGGGGTTCCAGAAAGCAGGGGGGGATATGAATGTGCTCTCTGGAGGGCAGCAGGCTTTCCAAGGTAGTGTCTGAGCGTCTTTAAAAGCGGGCATCTCGTTAGCTAATACATTACACCAATCAAGGAGAGTTATCTTAAGCCACAATTAATCTGCTCCCTGGCATATGTTGATAGGAAAGCATCATGCTGTTTCTTAATTAAAAGCAAACGGATTAAAAATGATTAATAAGAGTATTAAATATTCTCCTAAAGTAACAGCTTTGGGATTCTTGGGTAAATCTGGCTTTATGCAGGTCTGCAACCGTAAGGCGGCTGCTTGGGCTTTTCTTCCCTTCCCTGAAATCTTCCCTAGCGCCCTGCTTTGTATGCAGGGAGCGTCGCTGCCATGTCTGGGGGCAGCAGCAAGGAGCAAAAACTAACGAGTTTAAAATAATAAGAAGAAAAAAAAAACCAAAAACACAACAATGAAATAAGCAGAATCTTTGGGTTGAAATGACATCACGAGGTTCAGAGAGCCGCGCACGTGATTTTTAAGGATATAAAACCAAAACCAACGTGGTGGTTTGTGAGCTGCTGGGGTCCCCCTGTGCCCCGAGCCACCCCCTGACTGCAGAGCTCATTGTCATTCTGCCTTTGACTTTGTTAGTGATAACAGGGAAGGATAGTGCACCTTTAAATGACGAGCTTTGTGTTTAATTACCCAAATAAAATGACATAAATATGAATGAGTGCTAATGGTGGTACTTGCTTTTCCGGAAACCATTAACAAAACGATTCTTAAATGATTTGTAAAGAAAATGAGAGAAGAGAGGAGCGAGAAGGCTATTAGGCACCTAACACACTCCTGAATTATTATGTAGTCAACTACCTCGCAAATACCAGGTGAAATGATCTTGCAGAAGAAAATGGGGTTCTGTAGCCAGGTCCCCCTCCTGGAGGGCTGTGCAGCTGTGCTGGGCCTGGGATGCCACACAGAAGCTGCCCTGCTCAGAGGTCAGCAGCCGAGACCCAAATTTCTTGAGTTGAATTAAATTTCCAGAGCAGTATGAAGGGAGCGGGTGCAAGCAGTGATGGGGCTGAGTGATGGGACAGTGGGTGACAGTGTGCTCTGTTGGCAGGCGTACCTGTGGGACAGCAATAAGGACCTGGTGGAGTGGTTGGAGAAGCAGCTGATGGAGGAGGAAGGGGTTCGCTCGGTTGTGGATGAGAACATCAAGTACATCTCCAGGGATTACATCCTGAAGCAGATCCGCAGGTGAGCAGCTCAGACCAGAATACCTGTATGGGTTCTGCCCAGTGAGTTTTTTCCAGCTGTAGTCTTTGCTTTTGTGCTCAGTGCCATAAAGGCACATTGAAACCCTTTTGATTCTAGCTTAGAACTGTAGCAAACACAGCCCTCCAGCACTAAAACACTGGTAAAGCAGATCCGTCCCTCCTGCCTTGTAAGCATTACCATCACATTTGTGCAGACGCTCATCCTGGCAGCTCCACGAGCAGAGCACTGCTTAGATTTGAAGAGATCTAACATAGATAACTAACTTGTGTGCGTGTTAGAGTGGAGGTCTCTTAGCTTTGCCTAACGTCACCCACTTCAGCACAGCATCTCCAGGCATTTCTGCCCATTCCTCTGCCTGTGCTGCAGTGATTGGGGCTCTGTGATGCCCAGCAGGGAGCTGTGCCCATGCCCTGCCAGCAGGGAGCTGCCCAGGCCACAGGCAGCTACCAGGAGTAGCTGAGGAGCCCATCAGTCAGCACTCCCTGACAGAGCTGTCAGATGAGGGCCGGGGCTGCCAGCACTGAACTCTTTCCTCTTTGCAGCCTGGTCCAGGCCAACCCGGAGGTTGCCATGGATTCGATCGTGCACATGACCCAGCATATATCACCCACCCAGCGAGCGGAGATCGTGCGGATCCTCTCCACAATGGACTCGCCTTCTTCAACGTAAGAGCATCGATTTCCTGCACTGCCCCCTGCTCGGTACAGTGGAGGGAAAAAAAAAAAAAAAAAGAAAAAAAAGAAAAAAGAAAAAAAAAGCAACAAAAAAAAGCAAAGCTGAGAATTGCCCTTTGTGTGCTGTACCGAGACGGGGAGGCTCAGGGAAAGGCTGCAAAAGTGACATTTTTAGTTTCTCGAATCAGAATGACCGGAGGAAGTGTTTCCTTTGGCCAGAGACACCAGGAAGATGCATAAACACAAGCGCCTGCAGGATTCAGTTACAGCTGTCTTAACTGTACCGTATTTATTTAACAAAGCGGGACTGGACCAACGCAGCTGTTTGCTGCTCAGCCGCCACCAAAAGCACCACGGCCGGGCAATGATGGGTACAGCTGTACCGTGAGCTCTGGGCATTGCAAAGTGGTGGGGCTCCCACGCTGCACCCCGTGCCACCCCGTCTGCTCCTCACACACAGCCTGGAGTGCTGGCGACTGCCAGCTTTACCTGCAGGAGCGTTTGCTGCGGGCTGAGGATGCGCTCTGCCTTTGGGAGTGGTGGGAGCTTCTCGTCCATGTGGGCAGAGGAAACTCTTCTGTGTGCTGTGGCTGAGCAGTGGCACTGCTGGCAGCACTCTTGTCTCTGTCAGCCCCTGTGGGCTTTGTTTCAAACATCTGTGTTACAACAGAACACGGAGCAGGCAGGCAGTGCTGTGCTGCCCACTGCCAGGAGGGCTCCAGAATGGGGATGGGGGGTTTGGAGCCCTGTGTACTCTGCCTGTGTGCCCAGCTCCATCAGAAGGGCACAGTCATGGTGTGGAAAAACCCTTCTAGGAGGAGGTAAAGGACGAGTTAAAATGTGGCTGTTTGGCCATTTCTGCTTCTCCTCCCCTACTTACTGTGAGGAGTAACAGCCGTGGGGCAGCCCCACTGTTGCATATACTTAAAAGTGCTAATTAATTCTTCCCATGTGGATAGGTGACTTGAAGCAGAAAGCAGCTACAACCTGCCAAGGCAAGAGAGGGAAGGGACGAGTCAAATACACGGATGGGGTTAGAACTGCACTGGGTAAAGTTGGTTCAGTGCACCTGAGCTTCTGCACCAACCTCTGCCCCAGAGCTGCTGGAGAGCACAAGAACTGCCTTGTTCATGTAAGACTGAATTAAAAAGAAAGAAGGGGGTGGGAGGGTGGGAGTTTGGTAATGGATCACATTGGATCACATTGGTAATGGATCACATTGTTTAACACCCAGCGGCAGCTCCACCTGTTGCAGTGACCTCTCCAGCCACATTGGGCAGGGGCTGCACGCTGCCTGCAGGGGGCTGAGCCAGCCCAGGGCCTCAGCTGAGCACTACAGGAGAGCAGAGGAGCAGGAGCTCTGCGAAAAGTAGAACTGGGGGCTTACACCAATGATTGTCTTAAATGTATTCCAGAATTTACACTTCCTCTTTTAGGGTGAATCAGAAGGGATGTTTTTATGAGAGAATTAATTACAAAGCCAGTGCCTCATACCTGTGCTCTTTTCCCTCTGAACTGCTGCTCACCCTTCCTGTGCTCAGCAGCTGAAGTGCTGTAAGACTGAGGTGCAGTGCTGGGGTTACTTTGCTCCTCAAGAGGACCAGGAGCTGCCACCCAAGGGATAAACCACGTCCTAAGAGTTGAGCACCCTCACTTGATTTAAAAGACTATTCTTTCCCCTACGGTCCCCAAAGATGCTTTTACTTACTTATGCCAATCCGGTTTGCAGCCAGACACAAGGACAGACAGAGAATGTCTCAGCCAGGCAGGACTGCTTGGGGTGCCTCAGCAGGGATTGCTGCGTGGTGGTGTCACACACAGGTCTGTTACCACCCTTTCTGCAGGTGTTAATGGGAGAGGTCCTGGTGCCCACCCTGCTATGCCTTGTGCTGGGGGGGGGGGGGGGGGGGGGAGCTGCAGCTGCCAAACTCTTCTGCCTGCTGGGCAAAAGCAGCCCCCTGCAGCTCAGTGTTAGGGGCTCAGGCACCTCTTAATCTGGGGGTAAAGCAGCTGTTGGTGAATGCTGGAGCCCAGCAGCACAGCGCTGGCGGTGCCCGGCCCCATCCATGTGTGTGGGTTGGGCTGTGAGCAGGGTGGGGGGGTCAGGCGGTGCGGGAACCCCCCCCTCAGTACGTGCAGTTCTTGCTGGTGCTGACGTATTTCACTTTACCTCAGTTTCTTTTAATAAAAAGAATGAATTACATCTCTCTGCTGCCAGGAGTGTACGTCTGTCACCCCTCGTCCTGGGCACCACAGCTGTGCCCACTGAGCCTCACACAGCTGCTCCCACCCCCAGATTGCTTCTTTTACACTGACTGACACAGCACACAGGGGGGCAGCTCTGCAGGTGCTGGCAGCCCACATTCACCCCCCAAGGAAGGTGGCACAGCAGCCCAGACCTGGGCATGACCTGCAAGGAGCTGTGGGCCTTCCCTGCTCACCTTCCTACCAACACCTCTTCCAGGTTCCCCCTATTAAAGGTTCACATGAAAGTTTGATGTGTGAAACTGGACAAGGTGAGGCAGGAAAAGCCCAGCGGTTCTTTTGTGCACTTTTCAATGTGCATTCTGATGGGTAAAAGCACAAATCACCTTAACAAACAAACATAACGCAACTGGAGGGGGGGGAGAAAGAGACAGAGGGGGCTTTGGACTCCAGAAATGCATTTAAAACTCTTTAGCCTAAAATATCTACATATTAAAACGCCAAGAAAAGAAGTACCAAAGCTGTAAGCTCTCCAAAGCCCGAGATCAAAGTGCCATCATCTTTTAATGTAAACCTTTTGTTGCATCAACAGTCTTAAGAGGGATGAGAGACATCAAAATAAAAACTGAGACAAACGGCGGCTTTGTAGCTGGTTTTTGTTTTAGTCTCTCCTCTCAATTTGGGCCATGAAATAGGTCAGCTCCATTACTGATCAGCCTTCCCACAAATATTTAACACAAATTGAATTGCACACCCAATACCCATCACAATTACGGCGGGCACAATAACTAAATTAGCAATTCAACAAAATAATTGGAAATGCGATTCTCTCCATTCCGCAGCCTCCCCGCGGGCTTTGGCCGATCTATGGGGGGAAAACTCTGCTTTACTAATTCTGCAGCTAATTAGAGACACTTGTAAATGAAGTTGTTTGTCTGAAAGTTGAAATTCTTTGCTGTTGTGGGGTTTGGGGGGGGGGGGGAAGGATTCAGAGAAGCCCCTCACACCGCCCCACTGCTCCCAGCCCGTTCCCCATCACGCAGCACACCTGGCTGAGGTACCTGCCTGGGTGTGCATTAGCAGCTGTATCATGAATGAATAAAGGATGAATATTCCATGGGGAAAATAAAATACACCTTGCCGGGCGGTAATTGGCATCATTAGGAAACCTTGGTGGCAATCACACCGGATAGCAAACACACTGACCAGTGCACACAGCTGCTGCCTACACCTGGCTGCACAGTGACCACTGGGGCCTCAGCCAGCAGTGAGTGCTGACCTCCCCTTGAAGGGCAGCAGGCGGCCAGGCTGGAGCTGCAGGGCCGTGCAGGTGGAGGGGGCAGCGGGCAGAGAAGCCTGCTTAAACACTGATAAGTGAATTCAAAAGCGTGCTTAGCGGGGCTTTGCCTCTTATCTCTTCAAACAATACGAACGAGAGAAGTTATCACATTTAAAGTGTTCCACATTACCCTTTGAACACCACATCCAGCTCTCCAAATGTAACAAAAAAATAATACCCGGAGCCTTGGTGCTGCCACGTTAAAGGACACAGGAGTCAGAGCAGCAGCCCCGCAGAGCAGCCCGCCCTCCTGCCAGCACAGCAGACCCCAACAGGGCAGGGGCACGGTGCTCCCTGCCAGCCATCCGTAATGCCTGCCCTGACAGAGCGAGCAGCGTGAAACCATTCCAGCGACACAAAGTTTGGAAGCAGCTAATTTACTCCCCTTGATGCCTTTCAGAATTGCGGTTATTAAACCATGAGATTTTAATGATGTCAGACGACCACACAGCTCTGCTGCCGCTCAGGAAAGCAGCGCAGGTACCGCTAAGGGCAGGGGAACCATTGCTTGGCTCGGAGCGCGGCTGGTGCCAATGCTGGGGGCTGCAGCTGTGCTGCTTTGCACATTGCTGGCATCCAACACACTGCAGCTTATGGGGATGGCTCCAGATTTGCACCCAGAGGACGTGGGGAGGCACACGGCTGTGCTCCTCTGGCTCTGCAGCAGTCTGATGCTGGACATGGATCGTGGCTTAACGGCTCGCACCCCTGTGGGGAGGGAGCAGAGTGTCAGCAGCACCCCAAAATGGAAAGGGCAGCACAAGGCAGCCTGTGGGGGCACAGGGGCAAAGCCTGACCAGAGAACTGCAAGACAGAGGGAGGGCCCCACTCTGCCCAATGACCAGCAGCTGAGATGTGACCCCATAGAACACAGCCAGCATGAGACACAGGCACACAGCTTCCTGAAGCACAGCACCCCCAGGCACACAACATAAAGGAGCAGCAGCTCACATGAGCTGTGCTTAGCTGGACGGTTACACTTTTCCTTCCCCCATTACAAAACACCACCACAGAAATGTCACAGAACCTGCAGTAAATGAAGTCCTCCTCCCCCAAGGGAGGTATCTGTCTCTGTACCTGGTAGCACTGCTGGCAGTGGGATGAGGCACAGCAGCACCCACGTCCTCCTGTTCACTTTCCAGCCCTGGGTGTCACACACACCCCCATCTCCCTGCAGCTCAGCACGTTCTCCTGTGCTGTGGCAGACTGCTCAATACATGGCGTGACGTGCCAGGAAGCTATTTACTGGAAGCAGGTAACTAGAAAGGAGACTTAAAGCTGTAATGAAGAGGTGCAAAAAGGATTAATTAATACCAGATCTGCAGACAGCTCTGGGGACACGATGGAGCTACAAAATCTCACTGCTGCTGCCCCGTGCTGAGCCACCAGGCTGTGCAGCAGCTCTCATCCAGGCCCTGTGGACAGCAATGCTGCTCCAGCATCCATCCCATCGCTGAGACAAACACCCACCGTTCCCTGGAGGGCTGAGCACCACGTCCTGCCTGCAGGGCCACGCAGCCCCTGAGGAACCCACAGTGCTGGCAGTGCTTTTGTGGAGCCACATCAAATCTGCTGCGCGAGGAAGGGAAATTCAGAGATTACATGGACAAAAATATCACCTGATTTAATTGCAGCAGTACCTGCACGCTCGTAACCAGCTGTGATCTATTTACACCTCAGACCTACAGTCAGCCCACACATTTAGATGGAGTGAAGCTACGAACTTACTCCAAACCTGAAGGAGTGTGGGTGGGGACAAGGCCACCTACCTGCCTTGGTGGTGAGCTCCAGCTGCACAGCTGTGTCCCACACCGCCATCACTACAGGCACCAACCACCGCCCTGCTGCCAAGTTCCAGCTCTCTGTGCACACTGCTGGTGCTCGGGCAGCTCTGTGCTGAGTGACACCACAGCCTCTGGTTCAGATCTGTTTGTTGGTGGGCACAAGAGAGGCCGGAGCTGCTGGTGCCATTTCCAAACCCATCGAACCTGGACAATCTGTTTACAAAGCGTTTTAATTAAACCCCACAAAACACAAAACAAAGACAGGGCAGTTCCTGTGGCCACAAGCAATGGCCATCTCATTATACACACATACACACGCATTATTTACGCAAGATAACCTCGGTGTCAGATTGATCACAGCAGGCAGAATCAAAGAATCATAGATTCCCCTTATGGGGGTTTCATTTCCAAACTGTGGCCTTTGGCTACAGAATCCCCACCAACCCTGTGCGTTGCCCCCTGGCAGCTCTGCATTAGTGCTGTTATCTTTCAGAAGTGTGTCACGGTGACGGCGAAGACAAGAGGGCTCACAGTCACCATCAGCAGAAATAATTACGCGTACACAATCAATGCTGCACTGACAGATTCACCAGCGCGTTCCAATTGCAGAAGTACCCCCAGGTGCATCCCCACACTGTGCCCACCATGAGCTGGTTCATCCACGGCTGCAAGGAGGCTGTTCAGAAACTGGAATGTGAACTGGGAGCTGGGGCTGCTGCAAGGGAGAGCACCTTCCCTCTGTCTTAAGGCCAGGTTCATTATGTAAATGCCATTTAAATCCTCTTCACTCAGTGGATATCGAGTCACCCCACCCAGATCCGCAGCCAATCAACACAACAGCACGAGTCAGAAAGATAACAAGAAAATACAATAAAAATCCCACCGACCTCCAAACTACAAAACTCCGAGGGTTTAACAGGGCAGTGACAGCATGTCCTGCACAACGCTTGGCCTGTGCTGAGCAGGCCGGGAAGCTAAAGGTGTGTGGGGCAGACCCTGCAGGTGCGGGTGGCGTCGGGATGCTGCTAACCACGTCCAGGGTCTTCAGAGCGTGCCATTCTTCCAAACAGGGAACGGTAAAGCTCCGTCCTGGGGAGAGGAGCAAAGAGGGAGACGTTATTCCCTGGAATAAAGCCCATCTATAATTAAAAACACATTCAGTGTTCTTTATTAATATACACAAGCAAAAGGCAGAACTTGCATGAGACCGATGGTAGACTTACTGTAAGTCTGCCCTTAACAGATAGGGCCTTCAAGTAAGAAAACATAACGGAGTGTTTTAATGGGATGTTTGAGAGCGCAGAGCCATCAGGAGGATTCAAGCACAGCCTACGTGGGGCTGGCATTGCATTTTCTTGCATTTTCTTGGACCTGATGATACTTGAAAAGCATCAAACACGGCCCAGCATCCAGATTCCAATGAACACCACGTGTGCAGCTGCTGAGATCACAGGAGCAAGCTTCCCTTTAAAGGAAATGAGCCAGTTGCACTCAGGTGTGGGACAGGCAAGGAGATCTCCTTGCTGCTCGGGAATGAACCTGTGCAGCTTCAAAGGACGAAGCTCAGTGATGGCACCAAGGCAGACCACAAGGACAGAGAGTCCTTCGTAACTCCCTGGGTCACATCCCTTAATTTCAGTGCACAAAGCGATGATCAGTCGGCTGCTCTCCCCTCTGCAAATGAACACATGGGGAAATAGCTCTTGTGCAGGGCTCAAACTGGGCCTGAAGGAGTTCTTCTAGAAAGCAGAATGGGTGCTTGGAAAGCAGTGATGAGCTACAGAGTCTACAGAGTGCAAGACAGCAGCAGGGCTCAGTGCTGTAAGCAGCACCCAGAGCGCCCAAAGCACAGCCCTCGAGGTCCAGCAGTGACTATTACTCTTCTGGAGTAATGCGGCTACCAAACAGCACAGCTCACACACACATGGACTCCCTCCCTCTGTGCTTTGCTCAGGGACAGCACAGCCCCCACACGTTCCCCACTCTCTTTAGACACAGCTGGTGCTCAGGAGGCAGCGCCCAGCCCTGCTGCTCGTGGTGCCGCTCACCAGCACACACTGCAGGCAGCACAGCACTGCCCCTCTGCCCCCAGCACAGTGCTAAACCCAAAGTGGAACAGTCCAGGTAACCACACAGCACGGGCAGACACCCCAGCAGGGATGCAAAACCAGAGGACCCCTCCAAACTGAAACAGAACCAACACTTTACCCTGCAAGAAACACCATAATAACAAAACCTTCTTCCTTTCCCCCCCTCCTCCCACCATCCAGGCTGCCCTTCTTCCACAGCATCTCCCCCCTCAGCAGGATTTAACCATGCAGAGAGTAAAACTCATCAATCCTCCAGGTTTAACCTTGTCTCTGTTTCAATTCACCAGGGTAAAGTGTGGATTTTAATACTTTCAGCCCCCTTAAGGCTACACGGAAAACGAACCCGGATTTTGGCTAAAAAACATCCCATTTCTCTCCTCCACCCACGCCTATTAACCATCAGACTGGAGCCACTGAGTTGAGACAACCCAACCCAGCCCAGCAAGAGACTGATGCCTTGGGACAAGGGAAGGTGACTTTAGCACAAAGGGGCACCGGAGCTAACGATGTGCTGAGGAATAACCTATGCTGAGTAATTAACAGCACTTACACCTCAGGTGGAGTGCGGAGGAAGCAGGTCGATAGAGGGGTCTTCCTTGAATTAAAATTTAACTTACCCTTTATTGCAACCTACAAAAGCAAGTAATGAGCACTAACATTTTTATTTCTTTTAAACCGTCATTTAGGCTGCAGAGGGGATAATTACCTATTTCCACCGTAGTGAGGTTTTATCACCCTTAGTGAGGCATTTTCTAATTTAATATTTTTACTGTATTATCATAAAACCCGTTTCTGGAAAGAAAAAAAAAGGAAGGATCGGGAACCACGGAGCCACGTGCCATAAAACACATGTGGGTGCCATAACACACGTGTGGGTGCCATAACATACATATGGGTGCCATAACACATGTGTAGGTGCCATAACATATGTGTGGGTGCCATAAAACACGTGTGGGTGCCATAACACACGTGTGGGTGCCATAACATACGTGTGGGTGCCATAACACATGTGTGGGTACCATAACACACGTGTGGGTGCCATAACATACATGTGGGTGCCATAACACACGTGTAGGTGCCATAACATACATATGGGTACCATAACACACGTGTGGGTGCCATAACACACGTGTGGGTGCAGCACTGGCTCCACATGGGCATCTCCCCAGCTCAGCCCCTCTTCCATCAGACACACAAAGGGGAAAACAGAGGCATCCCCACGCACGGCACACAGCAGCCAACGCCGGGCTGCTCTGTGTGATTACATTCGTGCCGTTCCCTTCCCTTAATAAGGAAAAGCAGTTCAGCACGCTGGTGGAAGAACAAAATTAAGGGGGGAAAAAAAAAATCCCATTTCTGGTGGGTTGGTTTTTTTTCCCCCCTTCCTTTTCTGAGCGCTATTAATACGGCGCTGCCACACGAGTCACTGCTGCGCTGCTTCTATAGAAACACCCTCCATATAAAAACACATCCCTGTGCCTTCTCCCATCCACCTTTTCCTTCTTCTCCTCTTCCAGGATTAAAAAAAAAAAAAAAGAAGATAATTCAGAAGATGCCCCAAGCTGTACTGAAATAACTACAACCAGCCCATTGCTTGCAACATCCTCCTCTGGGAACAATGCATTTTTAATTCACAAAAAACCAGGGGAAGATGCAGCATGAACAGCCTTAAGAAACGGAGGATGAAAAGCACACACCTGATGAACGCAGAAGGCTGCCTGTCATTTGCTTGGGAAGTTTTCCATCTGTACCCTAAGAAATCCTTTGTCCACCAGTAGGAAATTCAGATTGCTGGGTGCCCAGCAAGCACAGCAGGAACAAGGAAGGGAAAATAAGCTGGAGCTCTTTCCTTCTCGCTTTCTGGTCCAAAGCGTTGCTCAAAATCAGCACACGATGTGTGGGATGTGGATCTGCTTTCGCACACCTAACATGCATCTCCCACTCTGATGCTTCCGCAGCTATGATGATGGGGAGCAATTCTATTCTCTATAGCAATTCTATGATGATGGGGAGCAATTCTATTCTCTATAGCAATTCTATGATGATGGGGAGCAAAACGAGCAGCAGCCATCATCAGAGCAGAACTCAAATACCAGGCGTCTTTGAAAGCCAGGGGCCTCAAACATGGTGCAAAGCACAGCTGTGTGCTGGCGGTGCTGTAGGACTGAAGGACAGCAGGGCGGTGGGATGGTTGGCCTGGGAGATGATGACAGACCCATGTTGATGGCAGCTCTACAAGATGACAGCAAGCTCATATTGATGGCAGCTCCACAGCATGACGACTGCCCCACGTTGATGGCAACTCTGTGTCATTGGCAGCCCCATGATGTGCCAAACATCCCACGCCGATGGCAGCCCCATGACATGATGACCATCCCATGCAGATGGCAGCCCCATGACATGATGACCATCCCATGCCAGTGGCAGCCCCATGACATGGTGACCATCCCATGCCAATGGCAGACCTGCAAGGCAATGGCAGCCCCACGAGGTGATGGCAGCCCCACGAGATGGCACTCTCTCTCTCTCTCTCTCACCTCCCAGCGCCCAACATCACAGCACACAACTCTGGCTATAAATTACACAGCAGACGGCTCTCATCGCCGTGCCCAGAGCTTGAAGGAGATTCAGAAAGGTCTGCTGCTATTCCCTCTCGTTCAGGCAGGTCAGGATTGGGTCCTTCAAGTCCGTGCAAATGCTTTTAGCCCCACGGCTTTAAATTATGAGAGGTGACATGTGACCTCTGGTTTGTCTCATGAGACCAGGCACAAGATTTATAATATTTCAGGATGCCGGATCCTGCCCTAAACAAAGGGACTGTACACACTGTGAGAGGCCAGGCATTGGGAAGTGACAGGCGGATGGCCAGGCTGCTTCTCAGGGAACCTCCTGGCCTTCACAATGGTCATCTGTCACCAGCGCTGACCACCCTCCCTTGAATCCAGCACTTGGCCCCTTCTCCAGCCCCATGCATGAGAGAATCAGCATCTGCAGCTCACAGTTTCATATGAGCTTTTACAACATGATGCATAAAAGATGCAGAAGTGGCAGGAGAAGCAGCAAAAGACGGCGAGGTTCAGAAAGCTCCGCACGCTCTGCTGCCACGTTTCCCAGCAGCTTTAATTTCCCCATGAAATTCATAAAATGTTGCCTTCTCGGTCCCCGTTTAAGATGGGTATTTGAGCAGAGCAGGCACCGTAACGCTGTGCGTACCCCACACGGAGGGACCATTCTTTGTGTACCTTAACATCCCATATTCCTAGGATGATTTCCCTCTTTCACAGCTTGACTGTTTTATAACAGATTTGATGCAGGAGAAGACAAATTGGCTCACAAAGGAAGGGCGACAAATCATCCCGCAGCTCTTAACAGGTTATTTTTTTTCCCTTTAAAAAGGAAATTTCCATAACAGAAGCGTCTGTCTTCTTACGGGGGATGTCAAACATCAGGCTCTGGGATACAATGATTTCTGCCCATTGGCACAAGCTGAGGTCACAGATGCCACTTCACTACCACCGGCCTCAAAACGTACAACAACTCCTGCCTCACACAGCAGCCCTTCCAACCACTGCGGTCCAAGGCCATCCAGGGCACAGAACGGCATCGACATGGGTCAACTTCTAAGGCCGAGCCAAAGGCCATGGGGCGAAAATGCACCAAACAAATGATACACAAAACGTCACTCTTTGGGGACCGCCCTCGACGTCAGCACTCCTCCCTTTGTTTCACAGAACAAAGCACGTGCAGACCTGGACTGATGCCCTTTCAGGCTGTGCCTATACAAACTTGGAAGGATTCTTCTCATGGGCTGTTGCTGGTGTTTGCGCCAAGCAGCCGCAGTTGCTCCAGAAAGAAGTGCTTTGCTTGCTGGCAGGGACTTCTGTCGTGATGAACCGCGCTGGATTGACAATCTCAGAGTCCAAATTCCCCCATTAATCCTGTCTCGTGGTGTTTTAATACCCACAGCACAAAGTGAGCTACGTGAACGGCTGATATCTCACCAACTTTTTTCTTTCGATACTTTTCTTACATTACAATCTCATGTCACATAAGTAAATTAATCTTTTAATACGGGGATTTCCTACGACGTACCCCCTTCTGCTTGCTGTAAGACACACTGCGGCAGAGCAACAGCACTAAGTCCAAAAGTGAGAAAGCTGCCTGGGAATGCACACAACGTCCTGGCTGAATCCAAGGGAAAAGCTCTAATCCACAGCTCACTGGCAGCAGGATAAGCCGTGCCTTTGCTCTGCTCCCTATCAGGCACAGCTTGCTTGCACTAAAGCAGCCAAAAGTAGAGCAGGCCGGATGCTCTCGTACCAAGCAGGGACACACAGCCAGAACCTGAAGCTCCTACAAGCAGGGTCACAATGACCACGTAACTTCTGCCAGGCAAAAAGGTAAGCACAGAATGACCCGGGTTGGAAGGGACCTCATGGATCATGAAGTTCCAACCCCCCTGCCTGGTAATCTCGTGGTGGATGATCAATTCTGTCCAAAAGCAGCAACCAGTTGGCTAACTGGTGGCAATTGTGCTGCTGGGCAGCCTGATGAAGGCAGAGCAATGCTCCCCTGCTGCTGGAGGAGCAGCTGTGCCTCACACTACGGGCCAGCACTGCTTGCTTTGACGCAGTCCCACTGCGTCTATCTCCTTCCTGGTTACTGCACTCATCAGGAAGAAGCATCCACTCAGGTGAGATGGGACCCACACCAAAGCTGCCCCTCACCCCCCACCTTCAGCCAGCACTGATTTTCAGCTTGCACTGTGAATGCATCTCTTTTGTCCTGCCTGCCTCTCCTGCAGGAAGGCCTCCCCTCGCCTCCCGTTCCTGCACCGGTGCCATCTTTAATGATGATGTATGGGTGTCCTTTTCCTCAGCGGTGCTGTGGGGAGGGGGGTCAAACGTGTGACACCACCAGCATGTGTATCAACAGCAAATTATAAACCGTGTCAATCCAAGTTAATGCAAAGCTGTAATCCTCTTTAACAAGAGATCAAATCAGTGCCATGAGTTATGTTCATTCTGTAATCTGATAAGAAATAGAGTGAGCCTCTAATAAAAGAGTAATGAGAGCCCTTAATGATGCTGTTAAAAGGTAGCGCCAGTTAAAATATTGCTGTTGTTCCAGCTGATTAGATCACTGTTGCATATTTGCACAATCTTGTTTTACCTGTCAGAATAACCTGAGCCGTCTCGGGAGATAAAGGCGTGTGGACCAAACATCTGTGTCCTCAGAGAACGTCTCTCTCACAAGTTTCCCCATCCTCCAAAGGTGAAATGATGAGGATGTTCCTCAAACAGAGCAGTAATTTGATATCGGACCTCTTTCCAGAATGTCCACGTTTAGTCTCTGCTGCACACACACACATACAGCGCAGAGATCTGGAGGTCTATATATCAAAGCTGACAGAGAGATATAACACCTCCAGAATCCACTCACATCCTCCCAGGAGCACAGACCTTACCCGACCTCGCCACAACCAGGCTGGTTGGAGGATCCACTCCTGCAGATATGAAAATGCACTCACTTGGCTACAGACCTGCACACCTTACTGGGAATCTCGAGGCTCAGTCTGTCATTCCCCGTGCCTCCTTTCCCAGGGTATACAACAGAGAAGATGGGCAGCTCACCGGCTCTGTTGGTGTCAAAGGATGGACCCCAGGTTGAGAAGACAGGAAAAGCACATGTCAAGGGAAGCCCCAGAGGTGACACCCACATGATGCCACTCTCAAGCCCAGGAAAATCACAGCCTGACAGAGATCGACCCCGACCTATTCCTGGATAGTTCCTTCCTGAGCCCACCACTCTCCTCCAAACCTCCACGGCAGGGCACTCACATCCCAGCTTTTGCCTTCAGCTTCCTTGTCACAGGGCAGGCCCATTTACATAGCAATGACCTTGGACCGATTAGGAGAACCTTGGCCCGGGAGTACTATAAATGTATTTAAGTCTATAAACATATACCCCAAGATAACCATAAAAATCACTTTCCAGTGTATGTTTTAAAATACTACCAGAGAGGGGTTAAAACAGAGGAGGGCTCGAGGCCACCAGTGTCCCACACATTACAACATAATATATGTGAGCACAAGGTTAAACAGCCATGCCCATGCGTAGGGTGCATGAAAAACTGGCAAGTGGAAGATTAATTGCCTGCACGAATGCTATTATTCCAAGCAGCAGGAAGAATAAGAAAGAACGTGGCAGTGATGTTGACAAAGGCAGCATTATACGTGTATGCTTCTTTCCTCAAATTCAGGCTGTAAAACAGTTCTGGAGTGACTGTCCATCCCCTTCCCCACACAGTGCTCAGGCTGTTACTCCTCACACACGTTTGCTCTTTGTTTCTCCACCCAGTGTTAAACTTGATGTGCCAGACCCCCAGGAGTCCTGGCTGCCCACACCAACAACACACAGGAACCTTCAGGTGAGCTCCAGCATCACCTGCCATGATTTTAAGGTCTCTTTGCACAGCCAGAATAGCATAACATGTACAGGAGAACCAGGCCCCGGAATCATCCCCAGGTTAATAATGTAAATATACATCAAACGACTGGGCATTACAGTGCTACAGAGACACAGACAACTCCCTTCTGCTTTTGCTCCAGGGGTGAAGGGGCTGTACCTGGAGAGTGAGGACTTGGCACAGCCCAAGGAGAACCAGAGCCTGAACACCACTCTGCCCATCCGCATCTCCACATCCGTATTTATTTAATGGCACCTTGCAGTTATCTCCTTGACACTGTGGCCTCCGGTAGAACTTAAGGAGGAATGTTCAGCCAGCTCTATTGGTTCTCATTTTTTTATGCACAGCTCACTGATACTTTTACATTTCTCACACTGCAACACACACCACTCCGTGGTTCCGATGTGTATTTGCTTTGGGGTCATCTTTGCTTTGGGGTCATCTTTTAAGTGTCTGAGCAAGGAAAAAAACCAGCTCAGAGCACAGTCACATCATTGTCAAGCATACGCTGCATTTTCAATACAGTAATTCACACATGGAAACAATAAAATTACCTTCTTCTGTCACAGAAGAAAGGTGTTATCATAACTGCTTCCCTCCCACGTGTACAGGCTTGGCTCCCCCTTATTAATTCACCTGCAGTTTAAAGCACGTGTTGAATTCTTGTCCAACCTGGCTGTGTGCTGTTAGAGTGGTATGGTGCCCTGTCTCATCTGAAACAAAAGCTTTGCTGTGCTTAATAAAGACGAAGTGATAATAACACTATTACTAAACCATTGTTTTTTACACCTCCTCAATGCAGACCTCCAGGCATCCCCAGCACACAGTCACAGAAGCACAGAGTCAACCATCCATGGGGACCCACGAGGCCATGAGCAGAACTGCCCAGCCTGATGCCCGCGCTGCCCTGTCTTACCCAGAGTTTGCTTGAAAGCCCAATCCTGGCAGAATGAGACACAGCTGCACACGCAGTACGGCCCTCAGGCCCACTTGCTGGTGTGCAAACACATCAATTGACAGCTCCGCTCTAGACGGCTAAAGCAGCACCAAGAGATAAGTGACTAAAATGCCATTAACAGGAAGTGTGGCGGGCCTCCAAAGCGACTAATAAACTTAATGTAAGGAATAAGTTCCCGCAGTCTGACAATCAGCGGCAGCTGCTGCCACCAAAGAATCCGTAACACATGCAAGCGCTGTAATAACCCCTCCAAGTGCAGAAAACCCCCAGGAGACGTTCTAGTAAACCAAATGTCAAACACTCTGTCCCTACCACAATGATAACTGTGTCAACACAGCACCACACAGACAGCATCCCATTAGCTCTAATAGCTTCTGAGGGTCAGCCGGACTCCCAGCGGCTCGGGGAGGGCTGCAGGTGCCTGCTGAGGGGTAAAGGGAAGCAGGGTTATGAAGATGGCAGCCAGACGATGTGTAGCTGAGGCCCAAGAAGCCCATTGAGCCAAACGACAGCCCAGCTGTTTGCTGCAGTTCCATTTGCATGCACTTGGAGAATTGTGGCTTGCAGAATGCCTTTTCTGTGCAACTTTTGGAACACAAGTGAGTGCGGTGGAGTGTGAAGGAGGAAGCAATGTCAGCTCTGGGGACAGCAAACACGCTGTGATAACCCTTGGATTATTAGGATCAGTATTGATCATTTTTCCCCCCTCCCTCTGTCGCACACACAGGCTGAGCTTTCCCTCATTCTGGGTTCAGAGCAGCGGCCTGCATGCCTGCCCAACCTGCAGGGCAGTGCAGCAGGTACTGGATGCAATTAAAGACAAACATCCTAAACTCTTCAGGATGAAATGGCACAGGTCTAAATACACACAGAAAATGCCTCAGTGCCAACGTTCTGAACAGCTCTCATCCAGATGTCTCTGAGATATCCCACGAGGCAGCAGTCAAAGAGCAGCAGGTATTCGCTTTCCATTTCCCAAAGTGACAAACGACGTTTCTCTCTCACAAAGCACAAACATGTTCCACATCCCAGGGAAAAGGCATTGCTTGAACCTCCTACATCCAATCACTGTAAAGATGACACCAGTCCCCTCCCACAAGAAGCCCACCGCCTCCAGACTTAGTTAAAAAACACCATAACTGCACATAAGAACTATGCAGATATACACAGAATAACTGCCAAGCAGCTATATACAAAATTTAACTTGCACCCTTCTTAATAATTAGCAAATTAAAACCCTACAGTCTCCTAATAAAACATTTCACTCTTTAAATAGCAACATTGAGGACTTGTCTGAATCATGAGAACTATCCCAGCTGTTACCTGAACTAAGAAATGCACACTGACCAGGACTTAAAATAGTTGCCACTTTCTGTCTGTAATTTCCAGTCGTACCTGGAGATGCTAGATGACTTATTGACAATTTCTAGTATAACTCCACAAAACTCAAAGATTCTGAAATCCACGTAATTTTCAAGCAGGAATAAAAATGCAGGTACTGAGACTCAGGAAAATTTCTTGTTTGGTGTCCCAGTAATTACAGAGTGAAAGCTCAGGCAGACTGCCTGGACAGATGTGACCAAGACACCCAGGCTATGATGCCAGTGACAAATGGTTAACTGATAAGAAGAAATGGAGAGGGCGACAGACTGAAGAACAGGTCAATATCACGCTGTCATGAAGCCATTTGAGAAACATAATTAATCTGTTACTCACCTGGCATCATCATTCATCGTACAGTGGTCAATAGGTGCCATGAAGCTCACCAGCTTGCTATGGACATGATACCTAAATAGGGCAGGAATAAGCAGGCAGCACATCAGTTAACTACTAATGAGAAGGAACAGTTGCTGTTTGAATAGAAACATACCAGCCCCTGCATAGGAAGTGCTGGTTCTCCTGGTGGCTGATATCTAATGAGTTACTACTTATAGTCAGCAATTCCTCTTCCCTCCCCTTTCTTATAACATGGATAGAAGCATAACCAGATGATACAATGAACTGAATGGATGACTAACAAGGAAACCCTTTTTTCAGCACTGCTAGAAAGAGGACATACAGCATCCATTCATTGAGTGTGAGTCCCTAATCAGACTCCCAGACAGACAGTCCTGAGAAGGCAGACAGAGAAACAAGAACTCCTGTTTTCATCCTGCCCTTCTCTTAATCATCTTCTGGAGTCCTCTGCAGGCAGCAGATATTCTCAAGCATCCATCTGCTATCACGCTTCCCATGCTCTCTGGTAGCCAGGGACCTAAAGGATACCAAAATCCTTCTCCCCAAGCAATACCCATAGCTGGGAACTTTTACCTTGAGTACTCTGAATGTAAAAAGAGACAAAGAAGGCAGCAGGAAAAAGACCTACCCAAAGAGCAGAAGGGGTATGCCCAAGGTGATGCAGCGCTACACCTGTCTCAGCTTCTGAGCCACCAAAATACTCCTGCCAGCTGCAGTGCACCTACAGATACAGAAATGCCCTCCTGCTTTCTGTCTTGGGTGAGGGCCTTGCAGTAGCTGTTCATGACTTACACTCAAGGACCCGACATACGCAATTTAACAGAGTACAGACTAACTCTGAATGAGAACTTGCCTTCAAACCCTCGTGTGTAAGCGCACGAGATTCCAAACCAGCAGCTTCTGATGTACACCACCACATCGCCTTCCCAGCTCAGAAATGCTTTATCCAAGTTGCCGCTATTTTTAGAGCTTGACAAATAGCAGGCAAAAGGATTCACAAGCATTTGCCCAGAATCACCTTCTTTCTCTGTCACCTCTGCTCTCCCTTTTGTTTGCTTATGCAGGAACATTCCCTCGAGGGGAGTTTTTAACTTACAAGAATATTGCAGAATGGCTCTTCAGGCACAGCACACGCTCACCCTCACACAAGGGCCTCTCAGGGAATGGAAGGAGTTGTGCTGATCCAACACGGCATGATCAAATTGGGGAACAGACACAGCACCACGTGCTGGGGCTGCAACAGACTCTGGGTCAACAGGCTGAACTGTGAAACAGCTCACTCACATCAACAACTGATTGATTCCCACAGTTCAAAGCTCACAGCCTGCACAGTGCTGTTGGGACTGAGCAATTCTGATAAATTCTCTGACACAAGTTTGTTTGCTCAGAACTAATTACTGCCATGGACTCAACAACCAGGACTTTGCAAAGCCTGGTCTAGCAGATACAAGGCATCTAACTCCATCCGCAGGATCACATCCCATGTTGCAGCAGCAAAGGACCAAGGACTGACAAGAACAAAGGCATGCACACACCGCTCCTCCACAGCTACCAAAGGAAAGCCTCAGCAGGACAGCACAGGGTTGGACACCAGCTTTCCTAATCTCACCCTTTTTGGAACAGCTCGCTTCTCCCCTTGATGCCTCAACTTCCCCACCTACGAAGGGGACAGGTCCTCATGCCAAACGCAAGGTCAAATGCTTTTGAAAGCACCTGGAGATGCTCAGACCCTACAGCAAACTTACACGTTTCTCCTGAACATGCTTTAACATTGAAGGTTTGCAAAAAGATTGCAAAAAAAAAAGGAAGAATAACAGAGATGAATAAAACGCAGCATGTGATACTTTGCACCCTGGGATCAACAAGTCCTCTGCGAAAAGAAATCTAAGAACCACTACCTCGATCTAAGAGAGAAGTGGAGGAAGAGAGCACAGGAATGCTGAAGCACACAGATTGCACACCATGAGAATCCCCCATTATTCCTGGAGGTTTAGAGTCTGACTCAGTTGTGTGATGCTGTCAGTAGTTTTGACTGAATCATGAATATATCCAATTATGCGTGATGCTGACAGAAAAGAATATTGATAGTCAATAATTATAGGCTTTTCAGGCCAACAAAGTAGCTCTTCCCTCTTTTAATAAATTATCTTATGACATCTATCTTAAAAATTGCTATGCCAGGCCTGACCCAGACCGACTCCACTGACTTTCTATCAGATGCCATCTCAGCTGACGATTTATAGTTTACTCACAAAAGGATGGTTAATGTTGCGGATTTTTCAGGATGTGGTGCAGCTTTTCAGCATGCCTCCCTGCCACAAACACCTCCTTCACTACAAATCACGCAGTCATGCTAAACTCAGGGAGACTAATATATCTGCTGTGCAAAGGGGAAAAAGAAAAAGCAAGCAACTATCTTCTCCAGGCTGCTTTCCCTCTCCACCCAGCACCAAGGACAGTTCTCCCACTGGAAACAGAGAGACCAACCCGCATTACTGACTGAGGCATCAGAATGTGAAGCTAAAGAAAGCTGTGATGTGACTAAAAAATAGAGTTTAGACACCACATTCCAACTGACTGTCAGTGGGAAACAAGCATCTACCTCACTTGGGCTTGTCTACAGGTCTTCCCCTCAAGCTGCTCTCCACATTTGAACCAGCTAAATACATATTGCATAAGAATTGCAATTGCTTATTGGCTTTCACCAGAAATTACAACCCCAAATTGCTTAGGGGCATCTGAACACCCCTCCCAGATGTGTCCTGAGACCAACAAACATTTTTGCTAAGACTGAGCTGGGACATCTCTCACAGGTTGCATCCAACCAACCCCTTACCTTAGGTGCAAAGAACATTAAGACTCCCCATAGGAGCATGGTATCTTGCCCTGAAGGGGATGAACAAGTCTGACAGTGCACCCCAGAGCCAACCTACTGTAGTCCAAATTTATTTGGCAAACCCAGAGCTTCAGGCTGCCTGCAGAAGCTGTCACTCACCGGATTTTCCTTCCTTTGCTGGCTTTTCTGTCCACTTTCTTCTTTATTTTGCTTCGTAGCTTCTGGATGGCCAGCCACTGTCTGAGGAATGTAAAATCACTGTTACATGACTTTTAAAAACCACAAGGCAAACAAGCATTAGGCACAATGAGGTCTCCCAGCTGTTCTGATTGCTGCATTTGCAAAAATAAAGGAGATGAGAACCTGAGGACAACAAGTACAGAACCCCAAATGCCGACGTTACTGAGTCACTCCAAGAACGTGGCATTTAAACAAGAAGCACTTCCCATTCCAGCCACACCAGGCTCCAAGCTGGGTCCTGCTGGTCTCAATGAGATGATCACTGCTCACTGAGATTTCTCCATCTGCAGGGAAACCCATGGAGACCACAGGGTTGGCTCTGCTCTTTATTCTTTCGTGATTACAGATCGTTCTTTTTCTCAAGAATCTTTAGGATTAAGAAGAAAATCTTTACCAAATACAAATGCTAAAATCTGTTTTATATTTATATATATATATATATATATATATATAT
Source organism: Excalfactoria chinensis (assembly GCF_039878825.1). NCBI lineage: Eukaryota > Metazoa > Chordata > Aves > Galliformes > Phasianidae > Excalfactoria > Excalfactoria chinensis. Next base: position 7,329,676 of record NC_092843.1, on the reverse strand, counting down.
ATATATAATCAAAAGGTACTGCTCTTTTGCATCAGCACTGCTTATTAGGGTGACTTCTTTTCCATATAGAAAGCCCATAATGGAACAGATGGTCTGACCTGTTCTAGACTGACACCTCAGACACCTCAGGTGAATTAGGGTACGCCAACTCCATGAACAGAACTACCACAGTGCAGGAGATGCTCTGAATTTATTTCCCCCCTCAATTCTGCACAGAATATCAAACCTTTCTTCCCACCACCTCTGCCTATTAAACCTGGCAAATCCAGTAAGAAATCCTACCTATTGCTCCACCTCTTACAAAGCAGAACTACAAAAGAAAGAAAAGCAATCAACACTTTCTGTGAGTGCTGCTTGATTCCCAATGGAGTTGAGAAGGGAGGGCTTGAGGTGCCCAACCAGAAAGCCATCAAGTCAAAGAAAGTTTTCAGCTGGGAAAAACTTCACCATGTTATAAATATATTCTTTATGAAAATGAGCGTCATCTCACCTGATTTATACAACGAAAACTCAACATCGGGGAAAAAAATCTAGCAAAATCCAATTACTGCAATCTTAATATAATCTTAATTACTGTAATCTATTTTATTGTAAAGTCAGATAAATGTACAATGTAATCACCACTTAAATGTAATTTTGTCTATATCATGTTAAATTATAGTGAATAGCTTTCCATAGTATTTCAGACGTACACAAAATACGTTTGACACGCGGCACTAAAATTTGGGTAGTATTTTACAAGGATAAAAGTTCTTTCACTTCCAAAATTTCACCTAATGAATTTTCTCCCCCTCCCCACACACACACACACTCCCATTGCTCTTCCAGCAGGGACAATGGAAGCTCACAAGCAGTTCTGCATTCTGGGGAGGAGCTGGTGATGCCGTAGACAACTTCTTACTCACCTGCCCATGGCGACTTGATCGTTGGGGTCCAATGAAGTGGTTTTACGTTCTATCAGTTCTCGAAGGAGCTGGAAGAAAAACAACAATCCTTTTTTAAAGCACAATCAAGACAAGTGAATGCAAACAGGCTCAAGAAAACTTTCCCCAAGAAAACTTGAGGAATGTGCTGCCCCAGGTTCCCAGGGGAGACAGCTGCCCCTCACCATGGGGCAGAATGAAGAGCTGAGCCTGTGTCTCAGGGATTACTACTGTTTATTGGGCCTTGAGGAGGATAAAAACACCAGGGCTTTCACAGGCTGTTGTATACACGACTCCTATTGACATGGGGTGGAATGCTGGAAGTGCACAGTGAGATTTCTGCCCCACATGCCTTCACAGAACAGAACTCGAGCGCTGCTCGGCGCTCACACTCTGAGGAACAGAACAGCAATGTAATTTTTACAGCCAGAGCAGGAATGTTCAAGCAGGTTTTTCTATTTCTTTTCATGTCCTGAGGGTTAGGTTTTGTCCTTTTCACTTCCTGTGAGCAAAGAATGTTGTGAACAGCTTTTTTGGATGCTTGACCAGGGCTGCGTGTTTATCACCCCTCACTGTAGATGGTACGTGCTGTGCCTACACAGTGACACAGGGAATGGAAACAAACCCTCTGAAACAGAGGGGCACAGATCTCTTCTGGATGTCCACATTTCAGGACCCAAACCAGAGCCAGCCCTGGAAATGAGAGAGCCCAGCCAACCTAACAAGCGTGCTAAAGATAGGATGAGTGACACTTTCCTTCTCCCCTGTACTTTTGCTAAAGGAGGAGGGTTGAAGCACAATGGTCAATCACAGCTGAGCATCAGCCACAGAGCTAAAGGTGCTGCCCACACTGGCACAGCTGATGCCCAGAGCTGCTCCCAGGCACTGGGAAACTCACCCACTCCTGAAGCTCCTGCGCACATAAGTACACCACTAGAATGAAGGTGCAAGGCACAGACCACCCCCCCCCTCCCCAAAATGCCATCAAAGTAGGCAGCTATTATGTTATGGTCTTTATTGTTTTAATTTCTATACCAGTGACACCCAGATATCAGAGAACATTCCATTCCTATCCACATTTTCCCCCTGCATTCAAGGCATACATTGGATTCCCCCCCACTCCCCCAAAAAAGGGGAAAAAAAGTTGCAATTCCAGTACAATTAAAACCCTGCCACTGCTTCCTTCTATCTGCTTATTTTTAGAGATTATTACTGCAGCAATTACATTCAACAATTCCTGGAACTGGGGTCTCTGGTTTATTATCACTAGAAAACAGCAAGCTATTTCTCTGCCCTGTTTATCTGATTGATTCCCAACATCTTTCTGGCACACAATCTATCAGTTTATCTCTCCCACTTCATCACCGTCACTTCTGGCAGCTAAATACAAGATCCAAATCCAGTGTTACACAGACATACGACACAGTAAACCTATGTAACACTGCCACTCTGTAAACAGCTGCCCTTAAGGCTAAGCAGAAATGGGATCTTGGTTTCTAGTCAATATTCTGTCAAAAGCAAGGTGGGAGGGAGGGTTTTAACAGTGGCAAGAAATGGTGCAGCTATGTTTTAGTGGTTTCTTCCTGTACTGGCAATAGGACGTGTTTACTGTCTCCTCTTATCTCGCTTCCTTGGCACAATGCACAGAAGAAGTGCTGAGCTGTGCGGGCAGAGGTAAGGCAGTGGAACTCCTCAGAGCTGAGCAGCAAGGCTCTGCAGCAGGACCTGCTCCTCCTGGCGGCCCACCGACCCCATAGAGCTGCAGCTACGCCAGAAGCACAGGGAAGAGCCCTGTGCAGCACTAGGAGATAAGCCCTGCAGGCAGCTGCCTCTTCTGCACTCCGCTGACCTCCAGCAGATCAGTTGTTCTGTGGGGCAGACTGTGCCTTGCTGACCTCAGGGCTGATGCTGAATGATGCACTGAAGGAGTCTCAGCAGCCAGCCTGGGGTGAGGCATGAGAGACAAAGGTGAGGGGGAATTACAAGAGAGCAGGCACAAGAGGGAAACTAGGAAAGAGAAATAAAAGCTGTGCAGCATCCTGCTATATCTAAATAGCGTACGTCTTAAAGCTTACGTTATAAATCATGCTAACAATGGTTACTAAAATAAAAGTGGATGTAGCCAGAGGCTACCGCTGAAAAAGTCAGTCTAGACCTGCCTCGCTGCCTTTGGTCTTTAAGGATTTGATTAGTTTTTCCGCTTTCTAGTTCAGAGTCTTGCATTCAGCCCATGCTCCAGAGCCAGCTAGGGCTCGGGGTACGGAATGAATGATAAACTCATTTACTGAATAACATAACACTGTTTTCAAAGCACAAGACTTAACACACTTCCAAAGCTGTAATATTTCATTGAGCTTGGAGATTTGGGTTAACATTTATTAGTCAAAACAGAAAACTCTCATCAGACCCCATATATTCCATTAGGAGTGATATATGGTGTCTCCCAATGTCTAATTATTAACTAGGAAGTGGAGGTAAATCACTATCAGAATTGAGCCCTGATGTGTGAAGACAGTTTGAATTAGGCAATTTCAGCATCAAAAGGCTTTGATTTGAAACACATCCTTTTTTGCTTTCCCTCCTTTCCCATCTTCCCTGACCTTCAGAAGCCCAAACTCGCTCTGCCATGCAAACAAACACAGCTGCCCACATGAATGGCCTGCGGCTCAGCTGCCAGCTCCAAGCCAGGATAAGCCACGTACCAGCACCAAAGCCTTTGGTAAAACTCACGCTGGAGTCAACGATGTGAGCTTTCTAAAGAATCCCCCTCACAAGGACTCCTTACTCTGCTGGTTAAAGAGAAGCAAGCAGACTGTACAGAATTAGAGGGACTCAGAAATGCCATCAGGGTGTTGTTCAAGGGTAATAGAGATTCATTTCTCATTTCAGAGGTCAATTTGCACTGCAGAGGTTAGGTCTCATTTTCATGCACTATCTATCAGTGTTCCTAGTACTACACTTGCTGACCTTTCTGATGTGCAGACTGAGGACTTGCCAGCTGGAACAAAGAGCTACATACAGCTCAAAGAAGCCTCATGACAAAAGGGACTTTTCTACACCCTCACAGACCACTTTACTATCTTGCAAAAGTAACATATCACAGAGTACAGTTTAGTTTACAAACCTTAGAAATGTAACTGGAACAAGAGAAGCATTTTTTCCTCTGCTGTTAAAGTCTGCAGAAAAGGCTCAGGCCTTTCTGCTATAGCACACCATAGCCATGCAGTCCTTGTGCTGCCCCAGCATTGGCCGGGTTGGGCAGTGAGAGGTAGAGAAGCTGAGGACAACGTGTGAAGTCCAAGTAAAGAAATAAGAACAGGAACACCAAGTGCTTACCCTCCTCAGTGGTGAAAAAGCAAAGTCATTCCGCTCCCCAGCAGACAGCTGACAACGTGGCCTTTTATCAATGCCATTCCAATGCTTTCTAACTCATTTCTTTTCTCTCCTTTATTCTTTGGACAGACGTGGTAAATCACATAATTTTTCTCCTTCCATCTCATACACATACACTGTGTATAAGAGCATAAATAACGAAGAGGTGGTTTCTATTAAGCATGCATTTTGCACTGCACTCTGCTTGGACACGGAAACAAGACATTCCTTCTCCCCTTTAAGCTGGCACTGTGCGGACACTGAACTCCATTTGGATTCCCAGCAGCACCAGAGTAAATTTACACCACAGCTCAAATTTTGCTCATAAATCCCCATGCAACACTTCAATATCTAACTTCCCAACACCTGTTGATAACGTACACACCTAAAGCACGAGGTGAATCACTGGATGATCATAAAGTCTTGGTTGACATTCAGTTTTGGATAAAACAGCATTGGCTTGTGTATTTTCTGATAACCCATTAAGAGCAGTTTCAAATCAAGCTTTAAAATGTGTTCTATTAACCATCTACCCCGCCATTTGAAAGATACACGCCTGCGATAAGAGCGCTGTATTGCCATTAACCTGTGGGACGGTTCGAGATGTCTCTTATCCACACAAAACTCAGAGCACAACTCACTAAAGTCACAAGACCAGCTGTCCGTATTAATCATTCATCAGTTTTAATTAAGGTGAACCAGCCTGTCAGAAAGACGGTCTTCTCTCTGTTCTTCCCCATTACCGACTTGCAATAGTTACTAGATTAGTAATCACTTGTTTATAAGCATTGTCAAATACCTGGGAGAGAAAAACACACTGGGAACTGCTTCAGGCCCACTCCTGGCTGGGATGCAAGGACGTAAAGAGCCTTAAGAAGTTGTGCAGTGCATACAACCCAGAAGAGGAACAAAGAGAGTTACATATGACCAAGGGGGAGCCAGGAGCTCACCTATGGTCATTCAGATGAAAGGAGGAATTCTGAATGCAAAGCTAGGAACAAGGAAGCGAGATTTGCTCGCAGCTCTGACGCTGTGTGTGGGTACATGAGATGCCACTCTACAAGGAACAACAACTTAGTCACAGCTCCTGCTGTCAGAGCTTTCTATAACATCGACACCTACCCCACGTAATAGCAAGCACAGACAACAAACAAAACAGAGCTCTTCCCACTGCTGGGAGCAAAGCCCAGGAACAAACACGTCTCTCAGCTGCTGTGCTGCACTGCCATGCAGACTGCATGCAGAGCCCCAGCAAACCCCAGCACCCCGCAGCCCAAGGGCAGCTCTCTGCCCCTTCCCACCCCCAGCTCTGTGCCATTTCCGGAGCGATGCTGTCAAAAAACCACAGTGACGTACAACACAACCAAATCAGGGGGAGGAGGGAGCAGGAGAGCAGAGAGAAAAGGGGATTATGTATATTCCTACTTCTCCTTAGGCATACCTGCTGCCATCAATGAGGAACATTTGTTCTGGGAAGAGCCGCCATCGGTGCAACGCTCAGCATCCGAACACTACCCTAATTCCTGTTGGAAATAAACCAATTTCCACTCTCTCCTTTAGCGGAGTATTTCAAGCTAATAATAAAATCTCCACTGTAGCATGGCAGAGCAGCAGCTCTCAGGCAGCAGGACGGAATGTTAAGCCTTAACGCTGCGATATCGACCATAATTTTAACGTAAATACAACTTCTAAGAACATCCAGCCTTTTTCTTCCCTTAAAACCACGTACCAACGAGAGTTTAGAAGGAAGGAAATGGAGTCTGGCCTCTCACTGCTGTCACTAATGAGGATCTTTTGGAGACATTTCTTGCACCATTCAAACCCAACTGTAGGCCAGCACTCAGCCTGGGCTGCCACAACGAGGACTGTAACTGCTTATCATCAACTGAAGGAGAGAAGGCAAAGAGGGATGAACAACAGAACAGAGCTCAATCCCAAATCACTGTAAGGTCCGCCAGCCCCACAGGGTGAATTCCATCAGCCTCCAAGGTCTGAACAAGAGAACTGGTTTTCCAAAGGAAAAACAGATTCATTAAAGAGCTCGGGATTATATTCTATAATAAAATAGTAGAGCTAATCATTCTGTTACCATTCATTTCTGAGCATCGATCAGAACTCGTTCATTTTTAACTGCTTAATTTTGCACTGAAATAGACAGGAATTGGTGTCTTACATCCTTCTTTACCCACACTTTTTTTTTTCTCTCATATATCCCACCATTCTGCAATAAGTAGTAAACAAAATCACCTATTAGTAAATAGTATTCAGAGAAATGAAAGCAAAGCTGAAATTCTGGACCTAAATTTAAAAACAAAGACAAAAGCCCCCATTTAGATGCACATGTGTGCTGTGCAATAAGTATTATGCATAGAGGGCAGAGTTTCTGAGCAGCCTCAAGCCTCAGCTCCAACCATGTTGCTGCCCATTACAGCCAAAGAAGCGGTGCCCTTTCTACCCAATATTTATATGTGTACAAACAGACAAGCACACACACATACAGACACAACACAAAGCACCGCACAGTTATGACCCATTTGAAAGAAAACACATTCTCTGTATTGTCAGCACTCTATTGTAATGCACTCTACCCTTTCTGAATGCAATGTTCAGCTTCAGCTTACCACCCTGACAAATAAAGGAAAGCACTTTATGAAACCAATTTAATTGGGAGGTGACAGAAAACATACAGCCATTTTCTTTAGCCTTATCACTGAATTGGCTTCAGCTCCAATCTCTGCCAAATCCCACTCAACAGAAGAAATTAACCAGGTCAGCGGAACAGGTGCTGCGCCGTGTCTGTCAAGGGGCTGGCATCCCCACAATTACTTGCACACAATGAAGCAGTAATCTTTACAGATCATCTCTCCCAAGAAGCATATTGGGGACGGGAGGAGAAGGGTGGAAAGGAGGGAGGGAGGGGAAACAAGAAAAAAAACAACAAGAAAGGAAAATGAATGTGTAGCTGCCTCGCGGCTCAGCAGATGTCTGTGCGTGATGTACGAGGCTAGGATAAGCTGTCGGAGCCCTCTGCCAAAGAGTAGTAAGTGATTAAAGCCTCCGCCAGGCTAAGCGCCATATTCAGAGTCTATGGGGTTTCAGAAGTTGCACCCATTCCTTGCTGTGCAGCCAGATGTTGTCGGCGGGTCCCGCCTCTATTCAGTGTGCGCGGGAGGCAGCAGTTGGAACAGCAAGGAATGCAATCTGGAGTGCTTCCGGAGGTGCCGTACATTAAACCGGTGTCACCCATCCTTCACCTCTCCTGAATGCTGAAACAACTCCAATTTGCTGCCACTTCCCTCTTGGGAAATGGCCAAGACACAGTTGTGCCTGGCAGACCCATTTGTTTTACTCAGGTGATTCTCTTCCCTCAATGACCTCTATTAGTTTAAGTTTTAATTTAGATTAACCCCAGCACCCCAATTAACCAGGGAGGGGAAAAGCTAAGCTGTGACTAGTCATAATTCTGAAGTTAGGATTTATCGAAGTTAAAGTTATTAGAAATGAAGACAGTCCGTCCATCTATTGCTATTTTTCTCACAAAAGTTTTAACATTTCACAGTCAATAAGCACCTTTACCTGCACAGGTCCGAAGGCTGTCGGTCACAGACATTTCTCCTTGACCACCCCACTGTTCTATTGCACTTACTCTATTTGTTTTGTGTCCTAACAGTCCACTTGGACCCCCAAACTCTATGACAGTGTCATCTCACTGCAGGACACATTTGGTCTCCTCAGTCACAACTCCAACAGACACTCTCCCATCCCCAGCCCTGCCTTAACATCCACCTCTAGTCCTGGCTCTGCACATGAAATCCCAAATCTTGAATGTTTCTGGCTAAATCAGTTAACCCAGCACAGCTGCGTGGTAACAGCTCTTTTACTGCCCACACCCTTTGCTAGCCATTTTAACCCAGACTGGAAGTGTCTGCCTTTCTAAGGGTATAATTATATTTGTTTATTCCTGACATGAAAACACTCTGTGGATCATCAGAGCAAAAGCACTTTTTCATGCATTGAGGTAGGACGTACTCCTCAACACATGGCAATTTCAGTGTTTTATGAAGCTGGCACTGCCATCTATTAAATACATTACAAGCACAAGGTTTTCCTAAGCTTCAGCCTCCTGTGCTTTGCACAGATACCTCGTTACTAAGAGTTCTGCAAATAAAATGAATAGCTGGCCCAAACCCAACCTGTCATAGCTCCAAGGAAAGCGCTACACAGAAGCTCTGCAGTATTTCCATTTTAAAGTAGATGAGTTCAGGTGAGATGAAAGTAACTTCGGTACTTTTAAGGATCCTATTGTGCAGCAATGTTCACCAGCAAGGATCACAGATGGAGATCTAATGCTGGAGCCTTCATTCTCCAACACAGCAGCATCAGGAATAACAGTAAGTTTACCTTCACAACACAAGTTTGAGCTCACACAGCCCTGTATGGAAAGCTGAGTGTGAAAATTCCCTGAACAATCTACAGAGACTCCAAATGCTACGAGATGATTCACGTTCACTGATCAGACTCAAGTGAGGTCGTAACGCCAGCACAGGTTGACAGACACTTACCTGGTGATAAAAGTCATCATCATCAAATATTTCCTCATCTATGTCCTTCAGGTGCCTGTTGGAATCTGTCTGAGGGGGGACATCCTGGAAGCACAAAGGAAATAGTGAAAGCTCATACGTGCACGTTTCCACCCCCAGCTCTGACAACTCTACATGTAGCAGCTTGCAAACACTTGAAAATAGGAAGGAATGGAGAACAGTTCCCATCATAGAAAGCTTTTAAGGACTAGGAATACATTTTAAGGCAAGGCAGAAATGCTGCCAATGCCAAAACAGATTTATGATACCTTTGCTAGGAAATAAATAGGACTACACAAAGTCTGTCTGGCAAAATACTACAGATATTTGTAATGTAATGGCAAAAATACATCTTGCAAGCGCAGTAATTCCACATGATCTATCAGAATTGAGTATTTATTCATTCTTAAATACTAAATTAATAACAGACGTACTACCAATGCACTCTGTAGGTGACGTGCAGTGTGACTTTCTGGGTTAAAGATTCTAAACTCCAGAGTCAAAATAAAGCTTTGTAGCCACTGCCTTGAGCAGATTTAATGACCACCAGTGCCTATAGCACAGGATAGGCATGGTCAGAGACCAAACACTGTTTTCTCCTGTTGAGAACTGGCAAGGGAGATAACACACACACCATAAAACAGGGACTGAAATGTGTACGTATCATTGCTAGTCATTGCATTACATGAATCAACACCCAGGTTCTTCATCAGCCTCACAAACAAGAATATTACCTGTTAAAGGCTAATTGTTTTGCAGAGTTTCACTGGCTCTACGGCACGAGCTATATAAACAAATCACCCTTACCGAATTCTCAGGCAAACATTCAGGGACCGGCTGGGAATCCTGCTCCTTCTTCCCCAGCACTTTATACACTGATCGCTTGGTCTGTGTCCGCCGGAGTAATCTCTCTTTGTCCATCAAAATATGATCAATCTGAGTCAAGATTGAACGCTCAAAGGCACCGAAACCCTGCAACAACATTAACTAGTGTCAGATAATGCAGAAAGCTTTTCCTCAAGGCAGCAATGTTCCTCTATCTTTCCATGTCAGTGGATAAGCAGACAGCATTCCGAGAGGAGGGGGCTCGGGTTTTCTTGCACAGATTTTTGTTGTTTTTGTTATTTCTTTATTTCTTTCTCTCCTTTCCTTCCCAACCTGAGGCATGGATTTATAATAAAATGCCTTTGTTGCTCTGGTTCCGATCAACTTCTCAATGATTAATATTAAACTCACAGATGCTATGAGACCCTGGATCTTATGGGCACATGATTACCCATAGTATTAAAGTATACATGCTGTAAAGGAGGAGGGGGCATAGAAACCCCTAATGGTGTTGTAAAACAAACTACATGTTGATCAAGCAAAACTTGGCTTAGCTTGCAATACCTATGACAGGAGACTTCCAAATCAACTGCTGTTCCACAGCTCTCTATTAATTGCATGTCAGCACACACTGAGACTTACCTTGCCCATTTTGCCAGATGCCAGCTTTGTCTTCTCATGCCATTTCTGCAAGACGCTGTTCCGGTACGTCCTGTAGTCTGCATACCTCTTGGCTATGAACTCTGGGATGTCCTCCGCCTTCAGCTTTCGTTTGGGAGGCCGCTTCCTCTTCTCCCGAGCTTCAGCCGCTCGCTCTTCATCGCTGCTGCTGGGGATTTCATCATCACTAAAAAAGAGACAAACACAGACTCAACACCCTACACCTGTCTAAGGCAACACGTACGAATTCTTTGCAGCCCCTCTGCTACAACTCAGATTCATTCCAGTCCATGGCAATACCTACGAGGGAGGAGCTGCAGTTTAGTCTCTCCCCTGCTTTCAGAAAGATCACAAAACAGACTTTCCATGCTGGCAGAAGGAACGTCATTCATCCAGCATGGCTGCCACCCAAATCCAACAGCAATGGAGAAAAAAGTATGGTCAGGAAAGCTGTGCATTTTCTCATTTAGTTGGAGGCCAAAGGATTCAGAAAGATCTTTTTTTGTACTTACCTCTCAGGTTTTAATTGTTTTCCATCTACCAGGTGCCTCGTGGCCGGGCACTGATAAAGCAGCTCATCCTGAATGTCCACCAGCACTCTCAGCAACGTGTCTATGGCTTTACAACCTGCAGAACAAGAGACACGAGTGACAATTTCCTACTGATCGTTGCTTTTGATCAAAACTTTGCTTTGCGGTGCCTACTTCCTCTTCTCAAACCTGAACTGCTGCCTCAGCTACCGCACATCCAATCAGATGTTTCTCACCAACCAGTCAGACTTGGGGTTTTAACTTCATGTCGACTTGTAACTGTTTATGTTGAACATCACATTGATAAAGAACAATTTATTCCTAAAAAGGGAGGTTGGGAGGGAGGACTGCTTTCTAAACCTCTGCCTGGCTGCACACTGGGAGTACACTGACCTAATGTTTCATTGACAAACATTTGCTCCGCAGAGCCTGAAGGATTAAGCTATTGAAGAAACACAGCAACGTGTGAAGAAGCATTCCATGACACACACAGCTGACAACAACCTTCTCTGCTGACTAACCCACTCCTCTTTGTATTAAGTTCTGTGATAGATGTCAGTTTCAGCCAAATATTATGAAGTAACAGAAAGAAAATGTATATAAACACATCTCCTCTAAGCGTGACCTCTGACTTTTCTCTCTTGTACATAATATGCGGGCTATAGGGAGCAGGAGGAGGGAGGGCAAGGAGGAAAAACGGACTCCTGCAGGGCTGTGACTATTGCTGGTTTCTATGCTGCTGTGCTCACCACGCAGGAGGTATAAGAAATTAGATTGTAAGTAAAATTAAATGTAGCAAGATCTGATCTATGGGGAAAACTTAAACAATGACCTGGCAAGTTTAATGAGAGGACTCTGATCAGAAAAGAAGAACTGCCGGCCACAAATCCTGAGGGTGGATCTGATATTCTCTATCCAAAGGCTCTCAGAGCTGGCAATTCTTCTGTCTCTATAAAACAGATGCAGATTTGGATGCAGATGCAGAGGAAATGATCTCTGTTCCAACAACCTTATGTTCTCCAAGGGCATGCAGTGGAGCTGGCTGTAGGGAAGGGTTAACTGCACACCACTGCCACATCTGTTCTTTGAAAATAGCTCTTTTGTGGCATGCAGCAAGCCCCCCTGCAGAACGCCCTGATCTAAACAAGTGTTTGGGTGTACACAAACACTCCTTCTGCACCTTGCTGTACATCGACCACAGAGCCAGCTCTTCAAGGCAAATCCAGAGGACGCCTCTATCCAAAACCCTAAAGGGGACTGTACAGATTCCTTCATATTTACTTCTCACCACCTGATTCCTCTTTTGTTAATGGACGACGTGGAGATCGTGGGTAGAGTGAACAGCAAATCTTCATCAGCTGGACACAGGCAGCGCAAGAAGGACTCAGTCCTGACACACAGAGCTCTCCGTGTGTTATGTTACCACTGTGATATCATCTAGTTGTCACCAACTCCAGGCAGATTATGGCCTGACCTCAGTAACAGGAATGCCAAGGAGGAGATGCTGTCAGGCTTCAGATTCTTGTTGCAGATCAGCAGTTGGACTCCCCCAGCCCAAGGTTCATTACAGATACACTCTGACAGCTCTCCTCTATAAACCTATTAACGGATTAGGTTTGCTGTACTTGTAAAACAGTTGTGCGCTCGCATCAAAACAATTCTAAGAGACAAACAGACAAAAGCCCTTAAAAAATGCATTTATTGTACGTGACTGCAGCTAAAGCATCATTTGCAAAGGAAATTGCCCCTGCCCTACCCTGAGTGCACAGCTCACAATGGCAAAATCCTTCCCACTGCCTGCAACACAGCTAAATGTCCCCAGAGCTTCCGAAACTGTTTATTTTCTACCCGCTGTCTATCCTCCAGCAGCAGTGCTAATGCACCCCAGGCAGCTTTGATCCTGTCAATTACAACTGGAGTAGCACTCCAGCTCTTCTGGGGTATATCAGGGCCACGGCAAGCAGGCAAGGAATAAAGACAGGCTCAAGCTCCCCCAGGCTATGAGATATGGACCCCAACAGAAGTGGGGATGGGAAGCAATTTTATTTGGAGTGAAGGGGATGGAGAGGGCAGGGAAGACAATGACCGTGCGTCTAACCAGGTGGGAGGGCTAATTATTGCAGGCAGCAGCTTCATCGTGAGCCTCTTACAGCTGGGTAATTTCCTGCTTTCAATTCGTGTGTTTTTAATAGCATTACTGGATGGCATTCTCATTGTTAATGTTGGGTGCTTAAGTGCGCACTAAACTCAACTTCAGAAGCCCACTATCACCCTCCCCTGCCTTCTCTCCACCCACCACAGCTCTACCCATTTCACATGCAGTTCCTGGAGGGACTCTTTCCTTCCCAGTCTCCTTCTCTGTTTCCTCTTCCCTCAAATGCCCTCATCTGCTTTTAAACCACCCGCAGTGGGGAGAAGACCAAAGTCACTTGTGAACGAAGGCTGCGTAAAGCAAAACCATCTCATAGATGCATGCTGGGCCAGGCACTAAAAAAAAGCCAGGCACTAACCCTCCTGCTCTCCAACCATCCCATCATGTACCTACATTATTAATGCTGCTCATCATCTGAAACAGACAATTAATCAGGAAAGCTACAAATACGGAGAAGTTACTTCTGTACGCCCGACCCACGTTCTTTGAGGATGGGTGCCTCAGCACTTCTTTATAAACAAAAGCAGCCAGATCCCTTTATGGAACACAAGCCACTCAGATCCCCCAAACAACCCACACTCCATGTATGGAGTGGCCAACTAGCCCCAGTACAAAGGCAAGCCCCCCTTCCATCAGAGCATTCCTAATACTATTACATAGGAAAGAAGAATTGATGTTGAGCAGGATTCACCTGCAGCAAATACACAGCAAGCACAGCCAATGTGACTTCCAGCTTCAATGGGACTCAGAGTGCCTGGGTAAGATGTTAACTTGTAAGAGTCTATGGGAGCCCCTTCATTTTACGTACAGGAGTGAAAGAGTTGTTCCAGATTCAGCAGACAGCATATCAATCCACCAAGGAAGCTGTGAGCCAGGACCAGTAAATCAAAGTGTGCCTTTCTGTTAATACTTCCTCGTAAGTTCTCATTTTATACATCCCTTCACCCAGTCAGAAAGTAGCCCTGGAGTATTTAGCTCCATTCAGGGATAGCACAGCCATGTATCAAAGTGTCAGAAGACCCACCAGAGATGGAATCTGTCCTACTGCTCTCAAACCACGAAAACCAGTTTTGTCATTGCCAGGGGCTACAGATAAACCAGCTCTGCTGCTGCATCCCTGGCTCCTGGCTGTGGGTACCAACCCACCAGCACACCTCCCTGCCTGCCCTGGGGGCTCCCATCACTGTAAATTCAGTGCTTGTGCAGCAAGGCAGCTTCACGTGCAGATAAACATCCATGCTCTTTGTCATGACCTCTAAAAACGGGGCCTCATTTCATCTTCCCAAGCAGCTGCAGAGAGCAGCAGCTGGCATGGAGCAGCAGGGAGCTGCTGCACGCAGAGACACTTCAAGTCAATGGAAAAAGCGGGTGCCTCGAGGCCACGTTTTCAAAGGTATTCACAGAGAGCCAACCAGTGATGCTCCAGGAGCAGCTCCACAAGGCAGGCTCCTCCCTGCCTGCCTCCATCCAGCACAGGGTTCCGAGCCACAGATGCTCCATGGTTATGGAGGTCAGAAATGGAATCCTAAAAACCGGGGCAAAATTCCAGGATTTCGATCCATTACGCACAGAAGGAGAAGTGCTGAGAGAGGCAGCTGGGAATTAACGGCACTTGGAAGCTCATGGGTAAAACAGACACTGCTCACATTGTCCAGCAAATCGCCAACACCATCACAGACCTCCCAAGGCTGAGCTGCCAAACGCAGGGGGTTCTGTCCCACCATGGGAAGCCACCGCATCCCCACTGCACAGCACCAGTCACACCGTGCCAAAAGGAATAAGGACCCCAACGCGTTCTATTATAGCAGCTGTGCATAATGCAAAGGATTGTTATCAGGTGCACGCATTTATCCCAACATTCAGATGAAGAGGGGAAATTTTCTCTGCTTTCAAACGGCGGTGGGACAGGAGTTAAACTACAGGTCAAAATGGCACTCAATATGCCGGCCCCAGAACAATACTTCTCATTCAAATCCACCAGCCAGCCACTTGCACTAGTCATCCCCAGCAATTAATCCCCCAAGAAACACGTTTGATTAAATCTTTTCAAGCAAATCCTTTGCTTTGCTTTTGTTAGTTCACTTCTTGTCAACATCTATTAAAATATGCCTTTAATTCTCCCACAATCTTAAAAAACACCGATTCCACTGTCTTCAACTTTAATCAACTGTATGGCCGGCATTTTTCATTTCATAATAATGTGCTGTTTGGAATTCAAGAGGCAGGCTCAACATCAATCATTCGGCAAGAATTTTTCCACTGCAATAAATATGCAAATGAGGAAAGCCAGTCAGTCGTATTTCAGGCCCGACTTGCTAGTGTTTTAAAAAAGACACAAATTTATTAATTGCCGTTGGCCAGCGGAATCCTATTACTTTGGGCATTGATTACAAAGCTGTGTGAGTGATTATTGTGCAACTCGCAGGCTATCCAGGCATGAGGAAAAATTATTAAAGCAAGGCAGAGATTATCAACTCAGAATAACAATAAGCCTTAACATTTTAGGCCTCTAACTTCTTCAACAAAGAATTACGCCGGAGCTCCACCGTATCGTAATTTTGAAGTCTGTCAGTGTTACTTCTGGAGCTCACTGAACGCTCCCAGCAGCAAAGTGATGTTCGCAGCCTGGAAAGGATGGAGGGACTCCTCCAGGTATGGCATCCCATAACGCTGAGTTTGGGACGACCACCCTTTTGCTGCTGCCGCTGCAGGGGATCAGCACGGTGCAGCAGGGCCCCGAAGCACAGCAGGCCGTGCACCCCAACCTGCAGAGGTGGTGTGGAAACATAAAGCTAGCAGTGAGCTGGAGAGACAGGAGCACCAGGCAGCCCAACATGGCACCAAGCCCTGGGCAGCACAGCGTTACCTTGTTTTTTCCCCAAAGGTGGTGGTGTTCAGAACGCATTTCTCAGTGACCTCAGCTGAACGTGAACACAAAGCATTTTAAGTCTGTCTGCCTTGTTTTAGGAAATAATTGGGGTAACATTCTTTTCACGCTTCCCAAAACACCGAGTTCCTGGGTTTTTGTGAAGGTTGGTAGGAAAGAGGCCTACTTTTCTGCTGATGGCGATGAAAAGATCTGCTCCACAGCAGAGGCCCAATTTGCTGGTTCCATTGGAATGCAAATGATGCAGAAGTCTCTGCAGAGGGGAAAATTTTATTCCTTCAGCACAAAGGAACCAATATTGCAAACTGCTTTCACACACTCCCAAAGTTACAGAATGGACTCAATTTATTCCTTTCACTCAAATATTACTGCTATTGACAGTAAGAACAACAGGATCAGACATAGATGAGCTTGCTAAAAGTAAAGCAAATAACTAGATGCAGCAACAGAATAAAGGTTTGGTATTGGAGGATGTTATTAGTGGGGACTGGGGGAGGGGGAAAGCTGAGAAAGGAGAGAAAGAGAAACACTTCCATGAAGTTCATGCTCTGCTGATTCGCCTCGACCGTCATCTTTTGATATCAGGCAGAAGCAGGGAGGGACGGGGCCTGGAAAAATGAGATTTATAAAAACTGATGTTTTACATTACTGTAAATGTAAAGAAGCTGACACTGTGCGTTCCAGTCTGTGCCAGGCAGGATTCCCCAAGTACACAGGCAGGAATGAGAAAGGAGGAAGAAATGTGAAATTTCATAGTTATCTCGATATTAAAGCCAGAAGGGAGCAGTAGCCCATCAAGACTGACCTCCCCATATAATACCGGGCCATTAATTACATTTATCATGACAAGCAGTGAGTTTCCATCTCCAGGTAACCAATTGCCAATTAATTCAAGTTAGCTGACATTTGCACATGGCTCTCTAAGATGCTTTGCAAGCCTTTGTTTCCCCGCATCTTGTTTGTGTGCTACGCACACTAACGTGCACAAGTATTTAGTCAAACTCCATTTAATTAACTATTAATTACCTTGAGAAACTCAAGCGTAGGCAAAACCATCTGATGTTCCTGATGTGTGGTGAAATCCCATGGTCTGGAGCTTGGGTGCATCAGGTCAACAACTACAACAACTATGTCCTTCCCTACCTTTTTTCTTCTGTTGTGTTTTGGTTTTTTTGCACTAGAATTTAAGGCAGCTTTAAAAGAAACCTCAAACATGAATAATGTCCATCACATCTGGCCATGGAGATAACACACAAAACGAGCGCATTTCAATTTTAGCACATCTGGACAAGAGAAGCGCACACAACTTCTGCTCCATAAGACTAAATACCACAGGCTAACAGCCTAGACAGCCAGCAAGGAAGGGCAAGCAGTTTTTGCTACAAAAAAAGCCCCAAAATCCACACCAAATAAACACCTCGTGCAGAATTGCTGTACAGACAGTAAGGTCAGTCCCCAAAATACATTCCCGCTGCCTCACGCAGCCCAAACCCCAAGCTGGAATGAACATACAAAACCTCAAAGCTCCACCACCCAATAAGCACAGACAAAACAGAGCTCTGGAGCTCACATCTGCAGCTTTCTCTAAACCCTGCAGTTCCTACCTCCTCTGCCTTTCATAGCTCTGCATATGCAGAATGGCTGTCCATCCTTATGGATCCTAATTCTTAGCAAAACCCCCCAAGGCCTGGGACCATCGCAACACAACGCACCAAGGATGGCCTCATTCATTTCTTTGTTTCGGTTGAGAGTGAAGACTGAATTCACATCACCAGGCTTTGGCTCAGTCCCACACAAATTCTTCATTAGATCAGAGAGAAAGGTGAAATCTGGGGACACCTGCATCCACATCTATCTAAAATCAAACCCACCACCACGTGAATCGACAAGCATGATGCTTTTGTATTCATAAAGTGTCTAGACTAATACAATTCAATTAAAATGAACTACCAGTATTAAGTGGGCTAGATCTGATCATGATAATTTACACTCAGGCTTGAAACTCAGTGCTGCTGTCACACATTTGTGCGGGCTCCCAGTAAAATCTTCAAAGCAAGAATGTATTTAAACCCATGATCTCGCCTAGCACCAATTAATCCTGTAACTGGAAACCACGTAATCTGCCTGTGCCTCAATCCTTCCCCCTGCAGCCCTGTGACACCCACCTTGCTCTGTATCACAGCATTATCCGCTCCATATGTCTGTATGGGCTACATCTCAGTTTAAAAGTGATCCATGAATCGAGATGATAACAAAATTCTGACTGGAATTATTGGCAGCTGATTCCTGCAGGCTTCTCTGAGAAATCCCAAGCTTATGTTGATAAAGCACATTTCATATGGCATCTTTTCCCTAACCAGGTGTGCAAAGTGACAATTAACAGCTGGGGAGTGAGGCGGGGGGTGACACATTGTGCTGCACAGCAAGAATAGGACCTTCTGCCAAACACAGCCTCTTCTACAGGAAGGGAGACAGGTTCCCCAGAATCTTCTTCTGATTTAGCCTTGATCTTACCTGATTTCATGATTAGCGACCCTTCCCATGGCAGGAGAATTGGGCCCAGATGCTCTTTAAGGTCCCTTCCAACCCACCCATTCTATGATTCCATGATTATTCAGGTTAGGCAATACTTAATCAGCTTATTGCACATGACTTACATGGATGCTGAATAAAAACACATATGTTTTAAAGGTGGGGAATCATTGCGAACATGAGATAAACTAAAGAGAAAGCAGACTGAATCTTTCTCACTGTCTTGAACACAAGATTCTCAATCTCATCATTCAGAGGCCTTCTCCATCAATGGGCTCTGCTCAGTCGCAAGCCAGATAGCTGTCACTGGAGCAGCAAAACAACCCTGTATAACAGGGTTCCAACACAGGCCATAGTTATCAAGGACCATGGAGCTCCGGGGCCATCAAAGCCCTTTGTACCCACTACAAATGTAACCTCACTTCACTCCAGAAAAGGAGGCACTTCTAAGGGAGGTGAAATGTTTGGACCGAACAACAACACTGTAACAAGAACAAATAAACCAGCACCTCCGTTTCCCAGAGGTTCCCAGATCACCCTGTGCAGCTCTAGGAGAGCACCACCAAGTTTTGTTAGTGCACCTTAAAGCTTTACTTCTCAATAAAGTATAATTAAATAGTAACCATTGGCTTGCTACATCTGACACATAACACCTTCAGGGAATAACTTACCAAGGTGCTTTGAAGCACTGCCTGCCACCCAGCAGAGCAACCTCAATGCTCATCTCTGTGTGTAAATGTGCCACAGTGCTCTTTTGGAGAGATACTGGTGGGGATACCCATACCAACCAGTGCCCTAAGGATGAGGAGACAAGGCTGACGTATGCACTGCCCCTGAGCACAAGGAGCACTGGAGCTGTGCAGGGGCACGATTCCACAAGCTCATGGCCAGAGAAAACACCCCTGGCTGAGTGTCACGATGTAACACCATCGAGACCAGACAAAGAAGATAAAGTTGACTACAGACAACACAAATCAAAGCTCAAATATCACCGCGAGTTGGGAAGAGATACACAAGTTCCAGCAGAATTCTGAAGCTGGATGCAATGCTGTAAATATTAGGAGCAGCTGAGGTGCAGTGCTGAGCAGCTCAGGCAGCTGCCAGGAGGAGCTGCTGCTCCATTAACACATTAATAACCCAGGCAGCTTTGGGGATGACAGCCTTGCAAGCACAGGGAGAGTTTCATCTGTTGTTGTTTTTTTCCTTCTATATATTTTTAATCCAACTCACTTCATTCAGATTTAGTTTCTTACTGGTCACCGATCTTTGCAAGGCTGTGCAGGGGTTACTCAAAGCGTAGATAAGAGTTAAGATGTGCTGTCACCACTTCTGCTCCTCTCATGAGGACAACCCACTCTCTCAGACCCTGCCTGCTTTCCAGCTGTGTCCTCCCACTTCTCCAGGACTCACACTGAGGAAACCCACAGTCCAGTATTTCCTCCCAACCCACTGACAGACAAAGCCAAAGTCAAAAACAATGGCAACATTCAGCCGGCAGTTCCCATTTCAGGGAGCTGCCTAACAGCAGGAAAGTGAAAGGACGGGCATATGAAAAAATACACAACTATTATCATCTGTAATCCTTCCAGTATGCATCAGCATCTCGACAGCTATAAGACCCACAGGATCTTGTACGGTATGTTCTTACCTACCTTTCTCTCCAACTTAAGATTGAAAATAACGTGCTATCCCCATCATTGTTTGAGAGGCACAAAAGCATCACTGTCACATCCCCAGGTATTTTTAACCAGGACTGTAAAGCGAAAGGAGTTACAGCAGCAAGAACAAAGCTGCAGGACCCTACAAGGAACCCCAGCTCCCGGCCCTCACTGAGAGCAAGAGATCTTGTCTACAGCTCCGCTTGCCCCCCTCCGCACAGCTAGTATTGGCTTTTTGTTACTGAATAAGAGCCCCAAACCTCAGGCACTGTTTAATTCCTGACACTGGATATGGTTTCACCAGCGTGGCTTCCACCTCTGCCCCGACTCCTTCCTGCCCTTGAGGTAATTTTTGTGCCATTTTCACATCTACTTCCAGCCTTCCTCCTCCCTGAAAGCATACACAGAAACATGAATGGCAAGCATGCAATCTGCGCAGAGACACAGCACAGAAACTTGCACCTTGCACTCTTTTTCTATGTAAATAATGCAAGGATCCTGCGGGAACATGCCAGGGATTGGAATTTTTAATTAATGGGTCTCTTTAATGTGCAAATCAGGAGCAGATTGCAAATTCTGACTTGCATTGATTATGAAAAACATTAATTGAACGTGCAAGACCCCAAACGGAGGCAACATCTCAAGCCCTGGACCAGACTAGGAGATACGGTGAGAGAGAATACAAACGTATCTTGGAGAAACAGACCGCCCCGGGCAGCAGCACCTCACAAGCACAAGCTGTGGGAGCTCACATGTGCAGTGCATTCACAATCTGCACTGCCTTCAGAGCGCAGCCGCCGTGGTTTTGGTATTAAGAGACCTCTCTGACTTTCTCCATAGATGCAAAGCAGGAAGAAACACGAGCTCCAGGAGCACAGCCTGCAATGTGTAGGTAAAAAGGAGGATTGGAAAAAAAAAGAAACTGGGATATAATTAAAGATTAGGAAAAAAAAGAAAACGTAACACGGTGCAAACAAAGCAATGCTGTCTCTTTAAAGAGGAATTCAACCTATATAAATTATGGCCATAAACTTTTCCTGCAGTGCAGCCTAATTAATTCTTGTTCTATACACAAAGGGAAATGCTGGGTGACAAATGGGTGTGAAGCCTGAAAGCTGCCAGGTCTGCAAAACATTTTCTACCTCAATTTATAAGCAATTTTGTAGTAAATCATCCACCAGAACCTGAGATCTCGGGAATCCAAGATCATCCGAGGTACATAGTATCATTTTTAGTATTACATTTTTTCCCCCCCATAAAAGATTACAAAATTAAGAAGTTAAAACACTTGAGTTTTGCCTAAATGCAACTCAGAATTTGGGAAACGCATGTGACCTTACCATTTTTGCTCAGACTTGGCTGTAAAACTGCAAAAGCACACAGATCATTGCTGCCTGCTCTTTAACACCGTCAGTCGGTCCCTGGGGAGCCTCGCTGCCACCACCAGCTGCACAAAGAGCTGTCACAAGTGGGACACAGCAGCAAGGCAAATAGAGGAGGGCTGTTTTCCACCTCAGCAAACTCATCCTTCCTACGAGCAAGGAGCAGAATCTTCACAAACAAAGGAAGGGCTTTGGGTAACACCAAAAGCTTGCTAGGGAAGCTCTGAAAGAGGTGCGAGGGAACTGGGTGCCCAGAGCCTGCAGCACTCCTAATACAGAGCCGGGACTTCGGGCAGCACTGCTTCGTGCAGCTTCACACACCAGATCATTTCCTCTCATTCAGAGAAGATCATGAAAACATGCCAGATTTATTTGGTGGATTTGGAAGGAATTGCTGAGGCTTCCCTGAAAGGAGAGGATCATCCATTCCAAAACAGCGTCAATGTCATGATTATCTCAAATCCCATCCAAGTCTGAAGCACGTTACGTGCAACGGAACAAGCTCAACGTTCAGCATTCACAAAGCCTTGCCTTAAACCCATGATAAAAAGATTCATCTTTAAACCTTCTCATGCCCAATTCTTTCATTTTTTTTTTCCTGTCTGGAGATTGGGCTCCTGCCCACAGGCTGATAACAACTGAGAGGAGAACGCAGGAGGGCAGAAGCGCACACCCAGCCCACCACCTCACTGCTTAGAATTGAGTTTCTAGGAGTTTATTTGTACAGAATTGAATTTCTAGAAGTTTATTTGTATGGAAGCTGAATTGTATAGAACCCACCAGACCTCAGTCAGAGCTCCTTCTGGAAGCTGACTGATGGAAAGTGAGACTGCCCTTCTAAACCAAGGTCCATCACTTCAAGAAAGGCTTTAAATAAATTACAGTATATGCATCTTCTTTTTAATTGACCTCATTTCACTCACTGAAACTAAGGCTTCACAGTGCTGTCACCCAGGCGCATGAGCTCCCTAACAGAAACCATGCCACAGCTCAGATGTGCTGGGTAAACCCCTTGCTGGGATGTCCCAAATCCCTCTCATGGGGCCCAGCACCACCAAGTGGAAGAGAAATGGGTCGCTGTCACCCACTGCACTCCCAGACTCTCCTAAGATGTGAGCATACAAATTTGTGCCTTATGTTTCATGCTTGGCACTTCCCAACTTCTGGTAAGAGCACCTCTGCAGAATAGAGAAATATCTGCTCGGACAACAGTGCAGATCAGAACGAACAACTGCTGTAACCTACTTTACTGTACAATTACAGACTGTATTTAAAAGATACATTAAGAAATGTAAACTTCGTCCCATAGAGAACACCAGCAAATGCTAAACAAACAGAGCAGCATCGCAGTGTTCCTAAGCTCCACACTTCCCACCCATGAGCCTGAACATGCCCCCTGCTAAGGTCACCAAGGTCAACCCAGCTGGATTGTTCTGCTGTCTCCCCACTCCACGTGGAACCTGAACGCAGCTCATCAGCACAGCAGAGCAAACTGCTGCAAACTTTCCTAGCTGGATGATGAAAACAGGGTGGGCAGGGAATCACAGAGCAGCTATTAACAGCAGATTTTTCTTTAATGTACTGGACAACTGGCAGATTAACCTCTCTGCCATACTGTGCATGGTATTACACCACGTGTTCTTGGATCTATTTTGCTTATGGGGAATATCAAAATGTCAACCATTGTTTCTGTTAAAGGTCTTTAATGATATTACATTTTAGACCTGTAATGAAACATGGTGCTCAGTGCAGTTTGTAATGCATCTCATTAAACACATTAATAACATGCATTTCACTGAAAGGTCAGCTTAGTATTGCTGGGAGTTCGCCTTCTTTTCCTTAATCACTTCATTTAAAGAGGCTGAGCTAACTTTAAAACAAGGAGTCTCACCTGCTCTAACTCCAAATAAGCTGATTAGCTACATGCTCAGGTCAGGTGTGCGCTGGAAGATAATAGTCAAACCCTGGCATAGGGGTAAAGCCCACAGTCAGGTTGGATCATGGCAAAAGTTCTTGATGTAGTTCTAAGGTAACTCATGCCAGCCTAAGTCAAAGTTTCTCAAGCACGCAGGTATCAGTGCTGCACATACAAGCTGAAGCATTAATAAATTAAACAGATGAAGTTGAGCACCTTGTGTTTATCAGCTGGAGCACGTAGATTTTACTTACCATGTTTGAGAATCTACTACAAGTCTCATCAGATCAGAATCATTAACAACGATCCTAAAAGCCAAACATCTGAAGCAGCTCCAACCTGAAGTGATATTTGCTGTTGCTTTGACAGCACAGGCCCTTCCTTTTGTGCTGCATTACTCCTGGTTAGGACAAATCACTGCAATCACAGACCCAGCACAGAACTGCTATCTACACAGTGTCTCAGGACAAAGAAGCATCCCAGCTCCACACCAAGCAGCAATAACCAAGCCAGTTACTTCTAAGATGCAGTACAGAAGAGATGAATGAACTTCAATACCCACACAAAGCAGCAACAGCAGCAGGACCCAAGCTGAGGCTCACCAACATCACGTAAGAGACAACACAGGCCATCAGAGATCAGTTAGACATACACAGACATCCGCAGTTCCCATACACTAATGACTGAGGCAATATAAACTAACAGCTAATACTACAAACATATGTGGCTCAAAGGCCTCACTTTCCTATTAACACTCTCTCACACAGATAAAAAACACACTGGCTACAGCAGACACCATGCAAAGTAAGAAATTAAAAGAATTCTTACAGCTCTCCACAGCATTGTCGAATTCCTGTCCACCTTCCTTTCTGAAGAGGGGGAAAGTATCTGGCTGAGGAAGCCGGTTGGCTATTACAAGTGCCTTCTGCATCTTGATTCTGCCTTCCAAGATGTGATCCCACAGTGCTTCGTAAGAGGAAGGGGGGAAAAAAAGAAGTTATTTCACAAGCCAAAGCACTTGCTCCTTCCCCATCCTGTCTGTGATCCTGACTGCAACCTTGAGAACCACACAAACTCTGCTTCACAGGCTAGAAGAATAACTTGTAAATGGACACTGGTAATTTGACTGAATAGACTGGAAGAAACTTCAGCACTTGAAGCAGACAGCACCACAGCACAGAACTAACAGTGTATAGACCCCCTACCCACCCAAACTACAAGTATATTCAGTGTGGGTTCCATTCAGCCAGCAGAGAAATATACTCCATAATATGAGATTTTATAGGAGCAGTGACATCAGCATGCATAGCACATTTCATAGCACATTTAGTGCAACATCTGCAAACGACATGGGCTGCTGCAGCTTGCACACGCACTGCACCAGCAGCAAGTTAACATGCTGCAGTGTCTCCTATCACGGGCAGCGTCTGTAGTGTCAGCAAGGTGAATCCCATCAAAACACACAGCAAACATGCACTAACCTAGCTGATTCTTCACCGCTTTGCCTTTTTCCACTTCATCGCTCGCTTGGCCTTTGGAGAATGTCATCACCCCCCCATCATCCTCGTTGTCAGTGATGTCTTTTACGTGGTCATGGTTTTCCCCCTCGTATTTCTCATCATCGCTTCCTTCTTCCATGCTGGCATCATCTTCATCTTCTCCATCACTGCTCCCAACATCATCCATCCCCTCTGCAAATTTCTCAAAGTCTGTGACATCCTGGAAACTGAACTTTGGTGCTTTGGCAGAGGAATCCCTCCCATCATCTTCCAGGTTATCCTCCTGGTCACTGCCAGCACTGCTGGGTTGCTCCTCTGTTTTACTGCCCACACTGCCATTGTCTTCTGAATCTTCACTGCCGCTGTACCACTCATCTAGGGCTTCTTCAGCTATTAATTCAAAGAGAAAAACATGTCACTCTGCTGCATGCATCAGCAATGGCTACTGATCTGAGCACCAAACTTGGTTTTATTTTTTGTGTTGACCAATTAATGATAAATAAATAAATGAGTCTCTACCCAGGAAAAGATCTCAGCTCTTATCTTCTATAACAATAATTAGTGACATGGTAATCAAACAGGGTGTTCACAATTTGCTTTATGTATCTCTCTTTAAAATGAGATACGACTGCAGTCCTTGAGATATATTGGCCTTAAAGCGGCAACTACTTCTTTCCCTTCACACAGCATTCAGCCAGGGCTTGGCTGAGCCTCACCTCAAAGATATTCACAGCTCCTCCTCCCGTAGAAGCAGACCTCTTGGGGGATTTCCTTTCCCTTCAGATCAAAAAACGTGGCCTGAATTTCAGGAAGGCACCTCAAAAAGATGCCCAGCTTATTTCTACCTGTTTACAAACCTCTGACAAGGACTTAAAGCTTCACATCTCAGTTGAGATGGTCCTCCTTTGGTCTAGCATGTCAAAGTTATAAGTAGCCTAACTAAAAGCATAAAGAAATAAGATTTCTTACCAGATCCTTCTTCAGACAGAGCATCTCCCCACAGCTCTTCCTGCAAGGCTTTCCGAGATGTTGCTTTTCCACTGTACCTTTTATCAGCTTCTAAGAGGGAGGCCGAAGCATTTCTCCGTATGTTACCAACAGGTAAAACTTCATCTGCAGCATCATCCTCAAACCTGTCGATCACTTTAGCAACTGTGGCTGTAAGAAAAGAAACAAAAAACAAACTGAATTTCAGGCCAGGAGCAGCTACAGAAAGCAGCCATCCTCCTCCATGGCAAACAGGCTGTAAAGGAAAGCAGCCATCCTCCTCCATGGCAAACAGGCTGTAAAGGAAAGCAGCCATCCTCCTCCATGGCAAACAGGCTGTAAAGGAAAGCAGCCATCCTCCTCCATGGCAAACGGGCTGTAAAGGTGAGTTGGATGGCAATGCTTTATTTTGAGTGAACACTGCCCACATTCACACCTTCTTCCCCATCTCCTCCTCTTTTTGGGGAGCACACAGCAAGGTGTGTGCAGGTGAAGCCCATCGCAGCCCTTCCACAGAGCCCTGAACTTCATGGGGTGCTTTGGAAACAGCGCAGTCCCTGGGCTGCAGGACTCGGCAGCACCGAATGCCTTCATATACTCCGTATCTAATGAGGCAAAGAGGAAAACTGCGATTCAGACGCACTTCGGCCTCTTCCCATAAACCCGACTCACACAGAGACACGAACGTTTCAGGTCGGCTAAAGAGAGCAAATAACCGCGCTGTCATTATTACTTCGTACCTCTCCGATCCCCGCGCGGTGCCGCAGCGCCGCTTCTCCCACCCGCCGGCTCCGCCTTTCGCACCCGAAGGGTCGCAGACGCTCATTGGGGCCCACCGGGCCGCCGTGGCGCTCCGTGTGGCGCCTCACGGACCGCTTCGCTACAAGTTTCCCCTCCCGGCCCGGCCTGCAGCGGAACCCGCGGAGCCACGGCCGGACCCTGAGCTCGAGGAGCGCCGCGTGGCCGCGGGCAGAGCCGTGTGGCCGCCCGGGGCTCGACACCCCGGGGCACAGCGGGGCCGCACACCGGCCCGAACCCCCCCCAGCACCCACGGCGGCGGCTCCACGCACGCCACGTGCAGCCCCGGCCGGCAGGCCCGCAGGCCGGCAGCCCCCCCCAGCCTGCCCCGGCCCGCCTCCAGCCCACACGGATCCCTCCTCCGACCCCTCTCACCTTCCTCCGCGTCATCCTCGGGGTCGCGCAGGTCGGGCCGGGGGTTGAGCAGCTCCTCCAGCTGCTGCGCTAAGGGCGCCGCCATCTTCCAGGGCGGATGGGGGCGGGGTCTGGAGGAGCGCGGTACCCAGAAGGGGCGTGGTCTCGATTGGAGGCGTGGTCACAAATGGGGCGTGGTCATATTGTGGGCGTGGTCTCAGATGGGGGCGTGGTCTCCGCGCGTGGCGGTGCCGTGTCCGGCGCCTCGTTCTTTGTCTGCGTTAAAGTCCGCGCGGTGGTTCGAGCGGAAACAACCGCCATAAAAGAACCGAAATCCACCATCCCAGCCCCCCCCGGCGGCACCGGGCTGTCCCGCCTCCATCGCTACAACGGGGAGAACGCTGCTGTCATGAGAATTCATATGTGCTGAGTGCTGCAGAGCTGGAAGGCACGAGAATGATGGGCTCTTCCAGCACAGCTGTCTTATATAACTCAAAATACTACTTTTCTTCCCCCCCCCCCAATCAGCACACACCTGCACTAGTGCTGCCATGTGAGCAATGGGGGCTGTAGGGCACTGCCCACACCTGGCACGGCTATGCCGCATCCCACACCTGCAGCTTCGGGGGGGACCCCAGCAATGCAGTGTGGGATAAGTGACCCTGTGAGAGGCCGGGAACCCCCTCCCAGCCCCCAAACACAGCGTGTCACCTGGAAATGGTGGCTGGGAATAGAGGGCGGTGCTGGGAATAGATGGAGGTCTTGTGGAGAGCGAGAACGGACCTAGATCGGCATCTCAAACGTGAGCTGCAGGTGGGGGCTTCAGTCTCCCACCCCTACAGGAACGGCCCCAGGAGGTCTGTTGGGACCCCTTGTTTGGGATGGCACCGCTGGGTCAGCAGCAAGCTGCAAAGTTCAACTGCATCGAGCAGGCGGTTCGCTCGTCCCCTTCCTGCCAGCACGCGGCTCGCCCTCCCTACTTATCTGCTTCTGAATGTTACAAAGATTAATCCCGACATGCATTCTAATTAGAGCACAGGAAGGCACAGGCCAAGCCCGGCGCTTCTCCGCGGCTCCGGGATCCAGGTTGGTTCCCCCGAAGCAGGAGCGTTCAGTGCAGCCGCTCGTCCTACAGAGGGCAGAGGAATATCATTAATTACGGGCCCGGCGGCTCCTGCTCCCTGCCGGCCCGCACGGCACCCGCAGGAGGAGCCCGGGGGGCAATTCGCCCCTTTTCCCCCCTCTCCGGTGCCCTTGGGCTCCTTAGGAACCCGTAGTACCGGCTGCTGCTATGAGGACTGCATCTCGAGTTATATAAAAAACCAGTGCTCACTGGAAACACACGTTATCATCACAAACAAAACCCCTGGATTTTACGCAGTCGAGTATTTATGAATCCATTTCAACTTTATTTTGTATTTATTTTCTCATGGTCTGAGTGACAGCTCTGATTCTCTGCATTATATCTGAGGTGGGTTTGCTGTTGCTGCTGTGTTGTGAAATTAAGGCTCTTGCACATGTTACAGACGTTTCCAAAGCAGAAGGTGCAAACCGCCTTCGCTTCTGCTTTCTTTTCCCCCTCCAAGTTCACAGCCGTGTTGTTTCCAGACTAAACGATGCCGTTACAAACAAAGGGAGGAGAAATAAATCCAGAGGAAGTGAAAGAGCAGAAACAAATGCTTACCTGAGCAGCTCCTGGGACGTACTCAGCCAACCACAGAACCACTGGCCATTGCCCCATGCATAATTGCATTTTCAAAGCTCTGCACTTCATGGAGTGAAGAAGGGATGTTTCCGACCCCAACAAATGATAAATAGCCCCTCAAAAAGGGAGGGCAGCATTTAGCAGTGCTTAATCAGAACGTGCCCGGTGTAATTCCTAAGCAATACACAGCAAGTTGTGTGAGTCCTAGTAAGTAAAATGTTGGCTTCTTGAAGCCAGTTCAGATAAGGACATCAAGCAGAATCTGTGGTATTGAAGTCTGGAGTTGTTAAAATGTTTCACCAGCACAGGCTCCTTCTGTACAGTCCATTCTCTCTCTTTTTGCCTCCACTCAGTGGGGTCATTGAGCCTGGCTCTGGTTTTAATTCCTGGTTTGCATGCCCTCAAATCACGCTGTTGTGGATTTGGTTCACAACCATTTTTTGGACAAACCCGATATCCACACCCTTTAATTTCAGACCATCACAAAAGCCTGTTTCCACACGGCAGTGCATCCCACCCAGCCCTCCACCTGCTTAGAAGCTCCAGGCAGGAGCCATCAAACTACCCGACATCGTTTCTCCAGCATGCTTCCTCTTCATTCTACTTTTCATTTCCACACTTATTTGCTAAAAGGGGAACAAACCCCACACACATCACAAACACGGGGATTTTTGCTGCTACGAGCAGAGCTTTCCATTTCTCCCACCTATTGATGGACCATTTCACCTTCCAGGAAACTGCTGGATTCGGAGGCAGCTCCGGCAGCGAAGGGCTCACACTGCTGTGTCTGTGTTAGTTACCCTCACACCTTATTCACAGAGATCCTTTTTCTTTCAGTGCATTCCTGAAATACGCCAACAAAGAAAAGCAGCGATCCATCCCAGTGTTCCCATTGGGTTCCAGGGGACCCACACAGCAGCAGCCCCGACATGCACTGTGTGGCATTGGCAGCAGCAGATTGTGACCCACACCAGGTTGGTTTGTGCCCCAGCACAGAGCTGCTCTTCCCTACATTTTGGCAAGCCAATGTAATTTTCCAACTCGGCCTTTACTCGTTTTAGCCACGCTGTTTCGTTCTGAGATGTTCTCTTTGTATCAGTGACTCAATTCGTCAGCGAAAAAGGAGAACAAGAAGAGGAAGGAGATGGGGGCAAGAAGGGAAGAGCGCACACCAAACCCATCTGCTGCAAGGAAATACATTACAGCCAACTCAGGCGTCTGTAATAAAAATATCTCCCTATAAATATTTGTTTATACTTACGGATGAATTTATTCACGAGCTTTGTTTTTATTTGAGTATTTCCAATATCCCTAATGATCATTCAATCAAAAACCACAACCGTTTCCAAGATCTGATCAACTCTTAATTGTTCTTACACCTCAAAATGTGATGAACACAGCTTACCCGCTTAGACGCATGGACTGAGGATGCTCCTAGCAGGCAGGAATTTTAAGGCAACTCAGCGACAGCCACAAAACCTTTTCAGATGGAGCAAAAACCTATTTCTTGCCCCAGAGAGATCCCCCAGACTGAACCATGCACATGCATTCTGGAGCACAGAGAGGAGCGCAGCACAGAACCTCAGCACACACAGCCCAACCCCACGGGGCAGCTTCTGTCCTGACGTTCTCCCTCCACCTCTCCCCACATCCAACACATGTGGCTGCAGTTCTGTGTCTGCCTGCAGCACAGCCCGCACTGCTCCGGCCTTCAAACCGCCGCAGTGCCGTCCCATTAACAGAGCCGAGTGGTGAGTGCCAAACATGGTGAGATACCATCAGCCTCCAACAGCAGCCATTCTGCAGGAAGCACTAAACCCAATCAGGAAAACAATCTAGTTCTCACAGCTCCCAGTAATGCTGCCGAAAGAGTGCACCGAGAACCATCAAAGCACACACACAACCCTGAGCTCCATCCAGCGATGCCCCTCCGCCCCAAGGAGCAGCACACAGAGGGCCAACCCGATGTGTGCAATGGGAGCAATGCAGCCAGCTCAGGGATTGCACACACAACTGGTAGGTAAGCATGCTGCAGCCAGTGACATTGCCCTTCTGGGGCTGTGGTACGGCCAGCACACAGCTCCTGCCCAGCAGCCACACAACGCAGGGCTGCCCTTCTTCCCATCACTGCCATAATGAATGGAGAGCTCTCTGGACAACAAGCAACTCAGCATCGTAAGCCGGGTCTGTGACTGAAAGCACAACAAATACCGTTTCAAAAGAGGCCGTCAGAAATCCCACATGGATTCGTACTCAAAATATATTTCTTTAATGGTTCCATTAATTTTAGTTAGAACTTCAAGAATATCTTGTGGTCATCTGGAACACGAAGCACAGACATAAATAAAAGCACCTTCAGAATCTGCCCCGGCCCTAGAGATACGCAGCAGCTGATTGTGC
Source organism: Excalfactoria chinensis (assembly GCF_039878825.1). Lineage (NCBI taxonomy): Eukaryota > Metazoa > Chordata > Aves > Galliformes > Phasianidae > Excalfactoria > Excalfactoria chinensis. The sequence goes on along the minus strand of NC_092843.1, from coordinate 7,298,517 downwards.
TGAACAGAGGGGAAAGTATGCCCTAGTCTGTGTGCTGGGGTGGGAACAGAAAGCCAGACTGATTGCTTATATTTAGTATGTATAAGCATACAAGGCTTAAACACAACATTCTTGCTTGGGGAAAAACTCCAGGCCACTTCCTAGAATAGCAGGAGCATGTAAATCACCGCTGTTACTTGTAAATTATATTTATTTATAGATTGGTATCAGGTACCCGTCACTCAGCGCCTGGGTACACATCCACGCACTAAAATAATATACATCATTTGGCCGCGAATCAGACTTTGAGTACATTCCTACTCTTGGGGTGCACGGCTTTACAAATCCCCTTCTGCACCCCATGCCAGGCACTGAGCAAAGCGGGAATGGGAAGGACAGCAGCACGGAGGGCAGTGAGGAGCGCTGCACAACGCAGCCACTCTGTGCCAAAGCGGTGCTGCTGAGTGCTGTGAACCCACGGCATTTGAAAGATGCTTTATCTCACAAAGTATCTCCTTCAAATAAATGAGCTCAAGGCGAATAATACTCACAATATCTTCCCAGTGCCCTTTTTTCCTAATAAAGCAGTACAGCCCTACATGGGGGATTGCAAAACCTTCAGAGAGCCCCATCCATGCCAAAGGACGTCCCACTCCTCAGGGCAGCTCTGCAATGTGGGCACCAAGCAGCCCCACGGCATCACACTCTGCTGCAGGGGGACGGCACCGAAACCAGAAGCAGCAGAGGGAGAAAAGATCAGAGATCAGAGCCATTATTCTGAGCACACTTTAGAAAGCACATTGCACACACACAGCTCTGTACATGGCACGGCCGCCTCACCGCAGTTAAAAGATTAATACGGGCACGTAAAACCCCTCCAAGCAGCACATGTGTTCCGAGGGCCTTCTCCTGCAGCCCTCTATTCACACAAGTAATGCTACTGAAGTCAATGGAAACGCTCTTGTAAACAAGGACTTACAAGAACCCGACGCCACAATGATTTCAAAGGGAGTTTTGACTGTGCGATTGTTGCTGGATTAGGGTCTTCAGAACCACCCAGCTCCGCTCTGAAGAGCACACAATTCAAATCTGCAAAGGGCTGAGGCCTCCACACCGCATCCCAGGAGCTCTGAAGGACAAGTTTGGCTTTGGGCATGGGAACCAATGCTGGGTTGGCTCCTTGTGACGGCAGAGCTGCTCCGAGAGCGAGCGGCAACGCGGGGAACAAGGCATGCTCTCCTGTGTCCCTTTAGAAACCGGTGACCTAAACTGAACCACATCACAGCTCTGCCTAAATTAGCATGGAACAAACCATACAATCACCTCGGTGCAGGAAAAAAATAAGAAAGGAAAAAAGAAGAAAGGAAGAAAAAAGGAAGAAAAAAAAATAATAATAAAAGGAAAAATGAGTTGGCAGGCGTGATTTCTGCACAATGAGATCCTCGTTTAAAATAATTGATTGGACAATAAAACAGCAACACAAATAGCAGTATTTACAAACAGCGTTTGCTCGGATCAGTAAAATTCGTAACGAAGAGATGACCCCTCACTATGCTCATGTAAATGCAAAACAGAGGGAAAAATCAGGGCAAGGATACAAAAGGCAAATGGATGAGCCAGGCGCTGAGCCACGAGGTTAAGAAATCTCCCCTGCCTTTCATAAATTGGTTGTTTAGAAACACTACGGATGGATCCCTGTTGTTTTTTATGTTTAGAGTATATATACATATATATATATGTATATATAGAAAGACATTTTGTGTTGAAGATGAACTGTCGCTTCACCCGGACGGGGGCACAGCAACGGCATCGGGAGCAAAACTGCCACTGAAATTACAGATCATACAACTTGAAAGCATTGCGAGTTGAGAGCAAAGAAAGAAAGCACTGAAGTGCTGAGAGCGGGGAGATCTGCGCCTCGGAGCGAATTTCTGAGCCGACAGAAAATAAACCAGAAGCCCGACGGAATCACAATTAGCCGAGAGATGAAGGCAAATACGCAATTACTGTCCGTGCCACCCCATTATCCCAGCGGGTGCGAGGCGTTGCAGTGAGCAGCGATGCTGCCGAGCTGAAGCAAACCCTCCAACAGCACCCGAGCCCTCAGACTGCTGCAACGAGCCATAACGGAACCGCCACGTCTGCCCCGGCATCGGGCTGTGGGAAATCCTCATTGGGTTCATTTCTGTCCCAGAAAATCCGCGTGTTTCTCCTGCCAAACCCTTCCGAGCGCTCCACAAATACCGCGCTATCAAACAATTGACTTCTTATCAGCTCCAAGAATATAACATAAAAAAACCACCTCCGCGGCACTGAGGATTTGCTGCTTCCCAGACCATCCAATTAGGAAAAAAACAAAGAAAAGACAGAGAGAGAATTACCTTTCAGCAATTACAAACACGGATCTGCAAGCTTTTTGCTGTTGATAAAACACTTGTGTTAATGAGCACTCTCAGTGTTTCCTCTCAGCACAGCCCGGTTCCATCCCATCGTGCCGGGTGGGCAACGTGCGGGGCAGCAGTGCTGGGCTCTGCAGGCACTGAGCTGCACGCACGGCTCTCTCGGGGCTCTTTTGGTTTCTCGGACACCCAATGAAGCACCAATTATCTAAACATCCCATTTTCTAATTTTATTAAAAACGCACAAATTTTATCCAACATGTTTTCTTTCATACAGTGAATGGTCTAATATGCACTGGAGGTCACACAAGCTTAGGTTTATTAGAACAATAAAAGACATATGAGAAATTTAATATATAAAGAAAAAAGTAGCAGCTGTCGACTGCATATTTGACCATAAAATTTAAATATTTTGGACTTTCATTTTAAAGACACAAAAATAAAACCTGTGTGGGTCTATATAAGTCATATTAACAATTCCATGAATGTTCAACAGGACTAAAAATTAGCAAAGATGTTCGTTCTGTTCTGGTTTTAACCTTGTGACATTTGGAAACGCCTCTCCGGGTTGCTGGTGCGGAGCACCTGACAGTATTTGTGCTATAGATTCCCTTTATTTGGCAACGGTCTGGGATTCGCGGGTTTCTCTTTGCCTTCTGTAAACAACACCTTTGACAAACTAGCACAGTGAACCACAAGCCCTGCGATCGCTTTGTACATCTACAGAAAAGAAAAGGAACTATTTTGGTTGGCTGCTCAAAAGATTTTGCTTTCGAACAAGAGGTCCTAAAACAGGATTTTGTTAGTAAAACATCGAGCTCCTGAATTTAACGTTAGACGTAAACAGTTGACTGTTTTTAGTTCAATAGAGTCTTTTCGTTTCGCTTTGCTCTCTTTGTGAAGGTAGAATGCTTTCTGTTCGTTTGTTTTTTGTTATTTTTTTGTGTTTTTTTTTTTTTTTTGTATATATATATTTTTTTCTTTTCAAGTCATTCGCCTTAGAGGTCCGTTGGTGACCTTTGCTATGATGAGGAGGTTTTGTATGTGTAGCATTGTGAAGGTAGAAGAGTCGGTGGTGGTGGTGGTGGTGCCAAGGGCTCAACATTTAGTATTCGTTATTTGGGGAGGGAAACAAAAAAGAAGAAAACAACAACTGAAAAACAAACAAACAACCAAACAAACACAAGCAAACAAACGACAAAGGAAACAAAAATAAACAAGGAGAAAGAAAAGTTGTCCCACCTGGTACTCAGCAGGCTGCAATGGCTGGAGCTAAAGAGTTTCTCGTGGTTGAACTTTTGAGAGAGAAAAATGAACAAACAAATGCGGAACGCCAGAACCATCCTTATCGGGAGCGCTCAGAGTTCTCTTGCGGCTTTTCCCCCTTTTCTTTTCAACCTTTCCGCCATTCAATCCTTGTTTTTTTGTTTTGTTTTGTTTTTAAATGAGGAGTTTCTTAAGGATTGTGGCTCTCGGGATGACATCCGACGGGGTCATCACACTCAACGCCATCCCACGGCGCGGCAGCGCGTTACTGTACAGCTTCACCAGTTCCTTTGTCATGGCACACGCAGGTCCCCGTGTCTGTGACAGACGCACACCGGGATCGTCCCGCCCTGCAGCAGCGCTCCGCTCGGAGCCGCCGGGCGCAGTTCGTTCCCAAGGTGACATTGTCTTAGGGCGGGAGAGATGTTAGATTTACTCATTTCTGTACACCGTAACAACAAGCAGACTAGATGATCATCACTTACTTAGACCCAGTTCGCTTAAAGCTACCACACAGCCGCTTCGTTCATTTCTGGTGGGTGTGACAAGTGATTGCCGTAGTTAGCACCGCCGTTGACGGATATCGAGGAGAACGGAGGACTGGGGCCGAACACTTCCGCGGACATGGAGTGCAGGGAGCCGGGCAGGGTGGGCTCGGGGCTGGGCGAGTCCCCGGCGGGGTGCGCCAGCATGTCGGGGAAGCGCTGCGCCTCTCCGGGCGGGTGGTGCCCGGGCAGCGGGTGCTCCAGCGCGCCCAGCGGCGTGCCCGGCGGTCCGCCCGCCGCCCCGAACGGCAGCTCCACCGGCGTCTGCGCCTGCGAGGAGGGCGGGCCTTGCGGGAAGAACTCGTAGTTGCCCCCGGGGCCGTAGTACTCGCTCTGGTAATCTGGCGGCAAGGGAAGAACACGGGCGGTAGCGCGGAGGACGAGCGCCCGAGCGTAACGGAGGGGAGGAGAGGCGCGGCGGGTACGGGGCTGCGGGACCGCAACCGGCAGCAGCGCACCGAGACGCACCGCGAGCAGCGCAGCGGCGCGGCCGGGACCGAGAACCGCGACGCCCGCGACGGGGAACCCCGGCCGGCCGGCCCCGGGCTGAGGCAGCGCCCGCTGCGAGTCGGGCCCGGTGTGCGGCTGGGAGACCGGCGGCTGCGGTTCGACCGGCCGCGGTTCCCGGCCGCTCTGCCCGCACCGACCCGCGCACCGGACGGAGAGAGACGGCAGCGTACCCACCTCCGTAGAAGGAGAAGGGCCCGTTGGGGAGCAGCTCGCCGGGCTCCAGACGGTCCACCAGCGGCCGCATCCTGCGCGGGCTGCGGAAGAAGGCGTGCCGGCGTGCGCCCAGCGCGCTCAGCTGCTTCATGCGGCGCTCCTTGGAGCGGCGGTTCTGGAACCATACCTGTGGGTGGGAGGAAAGGTGGGTCGGTCACGGGCACAGCACCGGTACCGGTAACCACGCGCGTGTCAGGAACGAGCGCGCTCCTTCCCAGCGCCCCGACGGGACGGCTCCCGCTCCGAGCATCTCCCATCCAACCTCGCCTTTAATGGTCCTTTAACCCCCCATTACCCTCAGCGCTGCGGGTTTATAAACCTTTTAATAATTCCAGCGCATCGTCATCCTTATTTATACATTAACCCCTCACATCTCCGCTTATTAATTCCACTGCCATCGGCGGCCCCGTTTAGACGCTCCCAGGCTGTGCAAGCTCCGCGGGGCCGGGAGGACAGCCCGCGCCCGGTACCTGGATGACGCGCATGTTGAGGCCGGTCTCCTGCGCCAGCTGCTCCCTGATGTGCCGCGTGGGTTTGGGGGTGGCCGCGAAGGCGGCCTTCAGAGTCTCTAGCTGTTTGGCTTTGATGGTGGTGCGGGGCCCCCGCCGCTTGGCCCCCAGGTTCTGGTCGTCGTTCTCGTTGCTGCCCGTCTCCTTGTCGGACACGTTGGCGCTTTCCGAGTCCTTGGCGTCGTCCTGGGAGGGGTCTTGGGAGTCGGGGGACAGGCTGGGGTCACTGCCGGTGGTAGCTGCGGGCAGCGAAGGGCCGACAGTCAGAGGGGGTGCGGGAACCGGGCAGGGGGAGAAGGGAAGGGACGGGAGAGGGAGAGCCGCCGCCCCGCACTCCCTCACCTGAATGCAGGCTGTTTTCTTTGGCAGTATTGCTGTTATTTAGGTAATCTTCTTTGCAGACGAACTTGTTTTCGTCTATGATATAGAGCTCCTCGCCGGTGGAGAGCTGCTTGTTGCACATCATACACGTAAAACAGTTCAAGTGGAACACTTTGCTCCGCGCCCTGCGGACCAGGTCGCTGGGGGAGATGCCCTGGGCACAGCCCGCACACTTGGTCCCGAAACACCTGCGGGGAGAGGCGGCGGGTCGGGGGAGGAGCGGGGGCAGCGAGCGGGCAGTGCCGTGCGCCCACCCCGACGGGAGAGCGGCGGCCTCGGAACCGAACCGAAATAAACGAAAACCAAACCGAAACCACAGTGATTAAATAAAAAACGCGCGCGCACACACACACACAAAAAACCAAACCAAACGAAAAACCCAAACAAATCCAACCCAGCGTTTTCTAATCCCAGCGAGTGCCCGCCTGACTTACACCTTGCAAAACGATAAAAGAAAACACAACCCCTGTGATCGGGACCGAAGGCAAATGCCGGCAAGATTAACTCAGAGCCTGAGCGACTTTCCCCTCCGCGTCCCGATACCGGCACCCATAAACGGGAGCGGAGTTCGGCGGGGCGATAGCAGCGGGCGATGCGGGGCCGCCCGTGGGCTGCGGCCGCTCCGCGCTGCACTGCCGGACCGGAGCTCCGCGGCGGCTCTGCGGGGCTCGGCCCTGCCGGGAGCTCCCACGGTCGGGCCCCGACCCAGGCCCGCAGCCTTGCCCGCAGCGCGGCTCCCCGAGGCGCGGCCCCGGTCCCGGCATCGCTCCGCGCAGCCCCGGGTGGGTTCGGAAGAGCAGCTGCGGGCGGGCAGAGCCGGGAGTCGGAGCGCGGCCCGACATCACCGAGAGAAAAGGGCTCCGTGGAGAGCGGAAAACTAAACAGACGGGAAAAGATGGCAAACGGATCGAAAAGAGCCGCGGCTCCGGGCGGCGGTTGCGGTACTTACCGAAAGAAGTCGTTTTTGCAGTAAAGCTTGCCTTCTCGCGAAAAGCATTTCTCTGTCAAATTGCATTTACATTCACAGCACTGAACACACTTCACATGCCAAGCCCTGTCCAGTACATTCAACAAGAACCGGTCCAAGATTGGCCTTTTGCAGCCCGCACAGTGAACCATTGTCTTTGGTTATTTCTGAGAGTGGGGTGTCGGCGTCCCAGATGGCAAGCGAAAAATCGAAAGAAAAAGAAAAAGACGACAACGGCGGCGTAGGTTTGTTTTGTGGGTTTTTTTTATGTGTGTATGTTGTTATTATTATTATTATTGGGAATAAAAAAGGAAAAAAAAAAAGCCTTGGAAAAGCGGAAGGAAAAGGACGGGAGGGAGAAAAGCCTTCGGTCGGTCGCTGTCCCAGGGCCGCGGGTCCCGGGCCCGGCCCGGCTGAGGCCGACGCGCGGCGACGCAGAAATCGGCGCTCAGATAAAATGCAAACGGCGAGAATGAAAAGAACCGCCGAGAAGAGCGATGAGTTTTTGTTTTGTTTTGTTTTTTTCTCTCAGGTCTGAGGTAGAGCAGTCAGGAGTCAAAGTGCAGCTTTTCCCAAACGGAAATCAAAGGAGGGAAAAGAAGAAAAAAAGAAAAAAGAAACAAAAAAGACGACGAGACGAGGACAGCGCTGGCGCAGGGCATCGGGCCGCCCGCGGTCAGACGGGCGCAGGCTGCTGCAGCCGCGGTGCCATGGCCCGAGCGGCGCGGAGCGGGGCCGCCGTCCGTGCGCGGGGTGGGGGTGGGGGGGGTCGCTCAGCGCGGCTCCCGGCTCCGTTCGCTCCGTTCGCTCCGCTCCCGGCTCCGCCGCTCTCCGTCCCCCGCCGTTCCCCGGCTCCTACCTGCGTGCCCCGCGCTACCCCGCGTCCCCGCGCGGCATCTCCCGGCGCTGCCGGCACTGGGGCGCCTCCCGGCGGGGCGCAGCGGCGCGGCGGGGCCGGAGCGCGGAGGGGAGCGGGGCTGCCCGCGCGGCCCGCGCCGTCCGGCAGCGCTCGGCGCACTGCATGTTCCCGGCAGCCCCGCGGCCGCAGCCTTATGCACCGCGCGCACACGTCACCGCGCGCCGCGGCCAATCGCCGCCTCCGCCGCCGTCGCCCCCCGTGGCCCCCCCGCACCGCGCCGCCGCCGGACGGGGCGTCCGCGCCCCTTTATAGAGCCGCGAGGGCGCGGGGCGCCGCCGGCCGTCGCCTTCGCCCGGTAAAGGTGCGCCCCGCGCGGAGCCCCGGGACGCGGTTCAGCGGTAGGTGCGGGACGGGGGCGGGGGGGGACGGGGGGCGCGGCACGGGCTGGATCGCGGGGTCCGCAACCCGCGGGTCCCTGTCCCCTGCCTGCCGGTGTCGAGGCGGGGATGGTCGGGCCCTGCCCGGCCCGGCTCGGCGCCGCCGGTGTCCGCGGGGCGATGTGTGGCCGCGCGTGGTCCCGTCGGGGTCCCGTTGACAGCCGCCCGCCGCCACTTTTTGGGCCAACGAAGCGGCGTTCGCTTCTACCACGAACGGACGCTCCCTTCGGCTCGCCCCGCAGTCCGGCCCGCACCCAAGCAACGCGCGGCCCTCCTACGGCCGCGTTCCGTCCTCCACGGACGGAGAAACGGGGAAATAAAACGGAGAAAGCGGCCGGAGGTTCCCCGTCTCTGCCGGCAACCCCGGCCCCGCGCCCTGCCCGCCGCGCTCCGCTCCCCTCCCGCCCCGTCGGGGCCGCGCCCCGCCCGCCCGGGATCGATGCCCCCGGCCCCATCTGGGCCGTTCTCACGCGGGCGGCCCCGCTCCGCCCCGCTCCGCCAGCTGGGCGCTGCTACCAGGGGACCGCTTCCCTTTGACTGCGGCCCCAAGTGCCATGTGTCGGGGGATGAATGCGCGGGAGGCGACGAGCATCTCACGTCCATCAAGCACCACTTTTTCACAGCGATTTTTGTTGCTTTTTTTCCCAGGCGTTACCGAAAGCATCTGCTCGGCCCGGTCCCCGCCCCCCGCCGCTCCCGGCCGCTTTCCGCCGGGGCTCCGCACTCCGCCCCCGGAGCCGCGGGTGCCCGGGGCGCGTCTCGCACCCCCGGAGCGGTTCCCCCGTCGGGATGCGGGGCTGATTGCCGCCCCACCGCCCGCCCGGCACCGCGCGGCGCCTCTCCTCCGTTTGCTTCGGTTCGTTTCGTTTTTCCCGTTGCGTTCGGGGGCTGCTGGGCGCAGGAAAAGGGGCAAATCTCAAAAAGAAGGAATAATAACAATAACGAGGATTTAAAAACGCGGATTATTTTAAATCTAATGCGGAAATAAAACGGCTTTTCAGACGACTCTGAATTTGCCTTTCGGCGGTACCGCTCCCGCCCAGTTCGGTGCCCCCGCTGTCCCCACGGCCGCCCCTCGTTCCCCGCACGGACACCCCCGGGCGCAGCGCTGGGAGCGCTCCCGGCGGCTCCCTCCTTTCTCCCGCTCTGCCCTTTCCCCCCTCACAAGCTGTGAGCACGGCCGGGCCCGGCGAGCTGCAGCAGTTTGCTTTCACCCTTCCCGCGGCCGCCGCGTGTTGCGGGGCCTTCGCCGGTACCGCGGAGCGCTGCGGGGCTGGGAGGGCCCTTCGCCTCGAGAGCGATTTCTAAGGGCGGGCTGTCCGCTGCCCCCAACCGGGCCCGGAGATGAAGGGGTCCGTTGGGCTCCCCTCGGCCCCGCACGGCCCGCTGCGCCTCTCCCGCAACTTTCCCCGCAGTGAGAGGCCGTGGGGTCGGGGTGCCGCCTGAACAAAGGTCTGCGGGGAGACGACCCGAGCGAACAACGCGGTGCGGCGGTGCTCCCGGCCCTGCGCTCCCCACGGCCGGACGGGACGCCTCGCCGCGTAGGTGCCAACGAGCTCCGAAAAAGACCTCGGAGTTGCGGAGCGGTGCCCCGGATCGCTGTGCCGCCCGCGGTGAGATGCGGGGGTACGTACGGCCCCGCCCCATCCCCTCCCCTCCCCCCCCATAACCCGGACGAACCCCCCCGAGGTTCTCCGCACGTCGGTAAATGTCGTCGCTTACATCCAAAAGCTCCCGAGTTGTTTATGGGAAAATACAGTTAATAAATAATTACAGCTCCGACGGTGTGAGGCGTCTGAATGAGGGCTGCCGAGGGGCCGGGAGGGGCTGGGATGTACCGGGAGAGGTTGGGAAAGGGCCGGGAGGGGTCGGGAAGCGCCGGGAAGGGGACACGATGGGGCCGGAATGGGGCCGAGCGCGGCCGTGGGGAACGGAGCTGTGCGCACCGGGAGCGAGCGAGGGAGGGCAGGGAAAAGGCGAATCAAAGAGAAAGAAAGAAAAGTAAAGAGGTGCGGGGAGGGGGAGACGATAAAAAAGGGTGAAACAAACCCCGAGAGGAGGCACCGATCCCCGCTCATCCATCTTCATTGTCTCCGTGTGTGCAAAAGCAACTCCGGTATAAGGAAAAGCCACTATCAAAGCCATGGCTTTATTTTATATCCTATAGATCAGGAGGGAGGCAAAGCTTTATTTTCGCCCAGAGACAGATATTTTATTTCTCTCTTACGGTTTTATGTGTGAGAGATGTCAAAAAGGTAAAATAAATTGCTAATGCATAGGCAAAACGGAGCTGTTTTGGCATGCTCTGTGTCATGAGGTCTCCCAGGGAGAGCAGGTTGGGGATTTAGGGCTGATGGGCGACTCTGGGGGATTTCTGCTAAAACATCGCTCTCCATAAATCAGCCGCGCGGTCAGCGGGAGGGGGTTGGGAGCGGACGGCGGGGGGGGGGCGCACCCGGGGCCGTCCCGCACCGCTCCGCCCGCACTCAGCTCCCGGGGGCGGTTCGGGGCGCTCAGCGCCGCTTCGCCGCGGGCCGGGAACCGGGAACGGGGAACGCGGCGCTCCCGGCAGCCCGCATCCTCCCCGGGGCCGGCTTCGCGCGGACCCTCTGCGAAGTTAAAATATATCTCCCCGGGCTGCAACAATTTTCCTACTTTTTGACCTCGGGGATTTCCCGGCGCTCTAAGTTCAAGGCGCAGAAGCCCGAGGCGATCACTCATGTAGGCACTCCCACCGCCGCCGCTTTTCACCACGTATTTTATCATTTCCCTGCCCGGCTCACAACCCGCGGTAATGGATGGCGGCGCGCCCCGTCCCCGCGCTAATTGCGTCCCTGCGCTAATTGCGTCCCTGCGCTAATTGCGGCGCGTGGCCGCGTCGAGTGCCGGGCCGTGATTTGCGGCAGCGCGGGGACGCGCCCCGGGCCGGGCGGCACGGGGGAAAAAATGAAAACCAACCCAAACGTCGCTGATTGGCGAGTTAATTATTTCAGCCCCCCCAACACAAACACACACACACACGGATGATATCGTTTTTCCAAGTTCGGCGGGGCTGTGCCATTCACTCATCTCACAGATGCTGAACTTCCCGGGGAGCTAGAGCCGCTCGGTGCGGGGCCGTGCGGGTCTCTCCGCACCCCCCGGGAGGACTCTTTGTTCCCGGGGTCGGGGGCGGGCAGCGCTGCCCCGGGGCGGAGAGAAGAGGGCCCCGGCGGGAGGTGCGTGTCGGCTGCGCGGCTCTGAGCGTCTGACGGCACCGCCACGCAGTGCCCGCGATCAGCGGCGTTGTCGCACGCACGGCCCCGTCCCAGCGGAGCGCTTCTCACTGCCCGCCTGGCCCCGAGCAGCGACGGAACCCAGCCGGCCGCGTCCGTCCGGCTGTCCGCTCCCGACCTCGGGATTCATCTCCTGCTCGTAGGTGCCGTAGTTTGATACGGCGTTACTCCATAACATCCCGTGTCACACCGTGCTATCATAGGCTGCTATTTAAGGCTTACAGCAGGACGCGGAGGCTCTGCCCAGAGCTCCCTATTCCCGGGAGGCAGCTCCGCGGTGCCCGGCCCCGAGCAGCCCAGGGGACAGCAGGCAGTGGGGGCACTCGGAGAGGTTGTGGGTGCTGCAGAGGGGCCGTTAGTGTTGCTCCATGACCCCACGCCGAGACCCCATTCCTACCGGGGCACCGCTGTGCCGCTGTGACAACAGTGTGTTGTGGTAAGGTGAGGCCAAACAAGTAAAGTTCAGAGAAATGCACATTCTAAACTGTGCCATCGCCTCTGCCTTTGCACAGCTGTGAAGTGATGCTCTAAGTTTGGCTGCGCACGTTTGCAGCCTATCTCAACACTACGACGAGGCTGTGGGAGGCACAGCCACAATCCCATCACTCTGAAACACATCCGTATCTGGCCTTCAAGATGAAGACAAGCAGAGCGTTTTGTCCTGGAGTGTGACATGTCACAGGCTGCAGCTAATTTTTTCCAGCAGAAGCCGTGGGACAACTCCATCCCCAGGAGGGCTCTGTCTGGGGATGCTGCGCAGCTGCCCCTTCCAGGACGAGCCCCTCACGCCTTGCCAAGGGCCAAACTTCCTGCTCAGAAACTCACTTAGAAAACATCAAATTGTTCTGAAAAATAATCCCTTGTGTCATTGTTCACCACAGCCCAGCAGGGCTGGTAACACTGCGAGGACACAGGGGACAGGATGCAGTGGAACAGGCACAGCCCACACCTCTCAGCCTTCAGCTCCCCTCCTCACCACAATGCCCGGGGAGAACAGAGCACGCTGTGCCGTCCCCACTGCCCCAGGGGGTGACACTGTCTGGCAGCACCCAGCGGCTCCCCGGGGCAGCCTGTCCCGCAGACGCCATCCCACAGCAGCATTACCACTCCAAAGTGGCAAACGCGCGGTGTGAAGGGCTGCTCACACCCGGCTTTGTCATGCTACAGCCCGACCCGCTGCTTTTCCTGTTCGGCACATGCAGTGTTTGCTCAGCTCCTGGCAGTGAGCTGCGACCTCTGCACGCTGCAGCTTCACGCCCGCTGCTCTGAGCTGAGAACGTGGTGCCAAAGGAGCAGAGCCCGCAGGGCCCCGCTGCTCTCATGGCTTGTCCCTGGGATTGTCGTTTGCACGGGGCCAGGATGGAGAGCATCCACAGGCCGGGTCCATGCATGATCCTGCTGCGTCTGCAGCTGCAGGTGAGGGTGATGCAGGGAGTGCAGGACAAGGCATCCCACTCCAATCAGAGCATCCCTACCAACCAACCTGCCCCAAACCACCCCTCCGAGCCACGACAGCCCCGCTGAGCAGCACATCCCCCTGACCACCTTTTGCTTCCAAATCTCATTTCAAATAGAGAACCACCCATTTAATACACACCATCTTCAGGAACAAACCCTACTGGATGCTTTCACAAAGTCTGCTTTTCATGCCAGTGAAATCACAAAGCTTTCACTGATAACAATTATCCGATGCACGGTGCTGCATGGCCTGACATGGGGGCTGCAGTGTGTGTGGGAATGGGAACTCACTGAGATGATGGGCCTGCAGGAGGGTCTCCCCACCTCCACTCACCGTCTGCCTTTCCAGCTTTTATGTTTGAAAAATCACCCTAAACTCTGGAGTTCTAGATGGAAACCAACAAAAATATGGTTGAAAGGCCGAGGAAATGGCCATCCCACCCAAATGTAGGCATGAGGTGTCAGACCTTCCATGGGAAAGCTCAGCTGGAATTCATATTATTTGCTTAAATCTGCAAAATACAAAGAAATCGATGCTGGTATTAAAATATATATATATATATAATAGCCCCTCCAAAGCCTTATAAGGACATCTCAGACATGCTGAGGTTCCTTTTCCATAACTGTTAAGCAGACATCTGTAAACATAATTGGAATTTACTGCACACGTGAATAACTGCATATAAATGAGCCTCTGTTATGGGGGGGGGTTAGGAAGGGCTGTGCCCCCCCCCCCCCCCCCCAATATGACGGTGTCTGCAGCACAGCCCAGCTCAATTCCAAACGTCAATTTTCTACATTTTAATACATGTATATTTTTTTTCATAGCCGTCGCCTTGTTACATTTATCACAAAGCCTCTCTGGATGAGCCATTCCGCTCAGTTCTGTGCATCTCCAGGTCTGTTTACCAGGCTGATAGTTATTCTTTAGGAAGGCGCTGAGCAGTATTGTCAGGGATTGCTTAATATTAATGATGGAGATCTGGGCTCTGGGGGGGAGGCGGGGGCAAGTGAGCACAACTTCAGTGCCTCATCGTCCCCCTCCCCTCCCTTTGTTGTACGCTGGGCTGGCTCGAAGCTCCCACCCCAACATGTGGGGAGCTGAAGGCAGGTCTTGCTCATACTGAGGTCAGCAGGGAGCCCTCGGCTACTGCAGATTGGGACGCAGCCCCCCCCCCCCAGCCCCACTGCCTCCCAGCCCCACTGCCTGCTCTCGTCCCCATCTTGGTGCAGTGGGAACTGCCATGGACGTGCAGGAGAAGATGCTCCCCCAAGCAGAGCGGTGGGGCAGTGGCAGCTCAGACATGATTGAGTCAGATGTGAAAAGAGCCATCCAGATACCCTAATGCACTTACAGTGAGGATTACTCCAGGGTCGCACTGAGTCAATCAGGAGTGGGATCTACACAGAGCCACACCACAGAAAAATGTGATTTTATGCAGATTTAGTGAAAACAAAGGCTTGAACCCACTAACAGACACACTGACACCTGGCTCTACCCACTCAGCTCCAGCAGGAGCACACAGCCTGGCTGTGGGTCAGCACCAGGACCTGGAGCTGTACTGGGGGGGGACCCGCGGGCCATGCCCTGCACTCCACATTGTGGAGTGACCCCAGGCAGCTCCCTCTGGCCTCAACCCCATGGTGAGTGAGGCTGGAGCACATAGAACAGTAAGCAGAGTCACCTCCCAGACATGGAATGACCTGAAATTTCTCTGAGGAGACGTATTTTTCATGTGAACCAACATGCCTCATTTCCCAGTGCTTTCCAAACACATATTAAAATGTTCCAATTCTAGAAGCTGACCAAATTGGCCCAATTTTTAATGCCTTTCTTGCAAAGGAAAGTTTCTCAGCTTTCCTGGGAGCTTTTTGCCTTTTTTGAGCTAAATTTGAATTTATAAACAATAATTAAACTACTGATTATTGATTGAGGAGCTGCAGAGCAGGACCTGGGGCTGATTCCCATCCCCGTACCTCAGGCAGCATCCGTTTGTGTTACTCCTGGAGTGCTGTGCTTCCCACTCATGGCTCTATTACCCAATACAGAATGGGAATCTATCACCCTCTTGGTACGGGGTTGGGCATTTTGAAGCACAAAGCTTTGTCAAACTCTCCGGGATGCTCAGCTGGGCATCCCCATGCACTGCAGCCATGACAGACACTGTGCTCATATACATGGGGGGGAAGGCTGATGGAGTTCCCCCAGCTGTGTGCACATCTTGTAGCTGCCACCAGTACTGGTGGACTCTGAAGGAGAAAGCCCAGGAGCACCTTGACTATTTGGAAGTCCTGACCCAACGCTGCTGAAAACAGTGGGAAACTTACCCAGTGGTTGGCTATGGTCCCTCTGTGCCTTCACCACTGAACATTCTGCACTGAGGACGTCCCGTTGGCTGCGGCAGCAGAGAGCTGAATACCCCAGAATACACGGGATTATCTATTACAATGCTTCAATATTTATCACATTGATTTCTCTTTAACTGCTTTGTAAATCATAGCAGAAATAATGGCCTTCCAACTGAGAGTCATATGCCGCAATCAACCAACAGCAAGTCAAGACTGTAATTTAAAATATACATTAAGCAGTCCTGATGTGAACATCTTGTTTAAATTAAGAGATGGGACATGATTCAAATGGTAAGGCCCCACCGACCATCATTTTCATGGCAAATGGGGCTCGGGGGCTGATGGGATGTGGGGTGGCGGTGCTGGTGCCGGTGCCATCACCCAAACAAGGCTCAGCCCGGCCCATTGTGCTCAGAGCAGCTCAGCCAACCCCCATCACCCATCTGTGCCCCCCACCCCAGACCTGCTGCTCTGCCCCCCACCCCAGCCCCAGCTCCCACTGCCCCAAAGCTGCGCCCACAGAGCCCGGCCCTCACACAGATCTCAGTATTGCCCCTATTTATGAAGCTTCCTTTCCATAATTATCACGCTGTTACGTTGGTGAGTTTCTTGACAAGTTATTAAATCATAATTTCTAATTTAAATGCCAGCTTTTGGCGTGCATGCCTGCTCAGGATAAGCTCATTTTCATTTTTATTAAACATCACCTATTAAACACAAGGAGAATTTTCTTGGGAATAACAGAAAACACCACAGGTGCCTTATTTCCCAGGTCACGTTGCAATGGCTGCACATAATTCCCCACATGTGGAATCAGGGTAGGGGGACGTCCTGCGGCCAGCTGAGTCCCACCAGCACAGCCCAAAGCTCTGCCCCACATGGCACAAAGGCTTTCATGGAACCACAGATTATCCCAAGCTGGAAGGGACCCATAAGGATCATGGAGTCCGACCCCTGGCTCCACTCAGCACCACCTGAAAATCAGGCCACATGGTGGAGAGTGTTGTCCAGATGCCTCTTGAACTCCAGCAGTGCACCTCCTCTCCTTACAGCACCTCACAGAACCACAGAGTGAACTGGGTTGAAAAGGGCTTCAAAGGCCATCTAGACTCAACCACAAAGGCATGCTGGGCTGGACAGCAGCACCCAGTGCATCAACAGAGGCAGCCCTGGGCTCCCACTCCATTGCAGCACCAGCCTTGCACCCAGCAGCTGCCCAGGGCCATGCCCATCCCTGCCACTGTGGTCACAGCAGCTCCAGGGCTGATAGTAAAAGGAAGCTCCCATTTGCACTGCATGATTTCCATCTCCGGTCTATACGCTCGGTGCGATCAGACTGATGAGTTAAATAAATCATCCTTACCTGAAGATAATCCATTTACGCTTTTTAATTAAACACAATTATGACAATTTGTTCTGCTGCCTGCTAGATTGCATGCGCAGCCCGAGCCGAGGGGCAGCGCTGTGGCGGATGTGCTTCCCTCTGGGCTGAAACACAAGCAGGGAAGCACCCAAAGCACATTGTTTGGTGACGGTGCTCAATGTTGGCTGGGAAAAAGAGCACTGAGGGGATGCTGGGGACACTGCAGAGCTGCCGGAATCCTCCTGGAGCCAAGCGCTGTGTGCTGGCCTGGTGGGTGCAGGGTGCTGGATGGGCTCAGCTTCAGGGCCGTGACCCCCAGCCAAAGACAAGCAGAGGGATGGGTGCAAAGCAGCACGGCAGCATTCCCAAAACACCACAGTGACCTTTTCGCAGCCCAGTGAGACAGGAAAGCACATCCCATTTGTTTTGTCAAGGGCTTTTGTTCAGATCCACCTTCCTTCAACCTGCTCGCACTGAGTGAGAGACAAAATAAGACATAATGAGCCCACCTAAATAGATGTTAGGGACCTTGCAGTTATTTGAAAGCCTTCTGCAGTCCTTCTCCCCCTCCCCTTGGCGCAACCAGAGCAAGTTCAACTGCGAGTGAGTACAGCAGACTATGTGCTGTTTGTTTTGGGTTCAATGGCATCTCATTTACACGTGTTAATTGCAACTAATTGGCACTAATTGGATGAACAGGAAACCCTCTGGGAGCACTCATACCTTTAATTTGTAGTAAATATCATTAATTAACATATGCTAATTAGAGCCAATTAACATTGATTAAGGGTTGCCAGCTACTTGGAAAGTACAACTATCCGTGTTGCATTAAGTCAGCACAAAATATGATGCATGCTTGTGGAGTAGTGGGGAGGTGAGCGGGCAGAAGGCAGAGCTGGGCTGCACTCACAGCATCGTGTGCTGCATGCGGGGCACTCACAGCTTCAGCCCCAGTCCTAAGGATAACCTGGCCCCAGTCTCAAGGCCAACCCAGCATGTTGCAGCCAAAGCATGTGAGCGCAGGTGGGTCACCTTCCACCAACCCAAAGATGTGCAAGGAGATATAATGCACCTGCAGGATGAGCCCTTGCTGCCAAAAGAGTGTACAAAGTGGTGTAATGGGGTTCTGCTCAGGGACCTCTGTCTGTCAGAACCAAAGCTCAGCCATTACCTCTCACCTGAGCCACAGAGCTGCCCATCAAGGCACTGCCATCGGGAAGCACCAGTGCTGGGGTGAGAGCAGGGTTCTTGCTGCCCAGGCTCCTCTGTGCAAATTAGGAGCAAACAGAAATCAGACAGCCCTGATAATAGTGTTTTCCCAAAGGGATGGTCCTTTCCGGCTCAACCTTTGGCAGCCAGAGACCACTGCTGGGCTGAGATGGTGGCCTCTAGCACACACAGCCCAGGTCTAGGGTGGGAAGATGGAACTCAGCCCTTTGCAGAGGTGAGCTACCCGGGGGTGCCCAGATGCAGATGAACCAACCACTCACAGGAGCCTCACGTGCCAATCCCTCTTGCTTCCCCGAAGCTTTAGAGCTAAAATTACAAACGTGTTTACTCTGCTGTTTACCATTTCATTATTGCTTCAACTGCTTATCAGTCTGCGGGACAGAGAAGAAAAGCAGTCGATCTTAATGAACACCAGGGGGGAGGAGACCCAATATGGGCTGACACCGGGGCTGCTTCCCCATTTCCATGTTTCTAAAAGGATTACCTGAGAAAACAGAGGCTGGGACTGAGCTGGGGCAGGAAGGGGAGCACTGCAAACAGGACAGATTTTGCTCTTTGCCACAAACTGGGCAGTGCTGGGAGGGGAAGGGGTGAACAGTGAGTCCGCATGTATCCTCTTGTCCTCCACAAGCTCCACAAATGCTGAATGTGCCTCATTTACTTCTGCCTCTAATTGCAAACCAACCCCATGATTTGGGGAATAGATTCATTGGTGGGAAGGGATGCAGGGAGTCTGAAGGATTGCCCCTTCCTCCTCCTACTCGTATCGGTGCTGGAGATGCTCAGCTGGCTGTGGGCAGCAGGGACACAGCAGCAGCACCAAACAGCTGGGGGACACATCTGCCCATCTACAAGCGGGCTGGGGAACTTCTCATCTCTATAATCAGAGGGGACTCCTGAGAACCTGAAGAGGAATTCTTCATGAGCTCAGTGAGAACATCTGCTGGAGTACCAGCAACACATTGCAGGCAGTGCCAGGAAGCTGATAAGCCAAAAAACCTAATGCCAAACAAATAGAGATGGACACAGAGCCTGCAGCATCATGAGGACATGCTTAGTAATCCCATCGCTCCGTCTCACTCCTGATTGCTCCAGCCCTGTGATCTGCTGTTCCCACCCAGGGCTGTGGATCTGAGTTTACTGCACTTAGGAAGAGCTGTCAATAATGTTTACGGTGAACTAAGCACTGGAGCCATTTTCATTTATTTTCATTCGTTATAACCTTATGAACCATTTAATTAAAGCCAAAGACAGGGTGCAGCACTCTTCAGTGTCTGCACCTTGGGAAGACAGCACGCAAGGGTGGGCAGACCACAGCCTACCCTGACCCCTCCTCACCAGGACACACACACCAGGTACCTCAAAGAGCACAGGGTGCTGGGCAGAGCAAGGGCTCCTGCTTGAAGAGGGACATGCAGAACGAACGATCGAACCGCTTGCAAATTCAAGATCTCTTTTTGTTTTATGGCTGCCTTAGCATCCAGCTCCACATGGCTACAGCCCCCTTCAGCAAACATTATGCACAGGATTTATTACGGATGTATACTATTTACTGGGGTTTATAGTGATGTATAGGCTCTCTTCATCATCTGAACAGTAAAGTATATTGTTCTGACCCTTCCGCTCCCTCCATTTGCCTAAGACTCCAGCCACTTGATATTTTTCCAGTTCTGACATTTCAAACATGCAATGCCATATGTATTGCCACTTTCAGGTAATTATCACGTAAAATTAGGCTGGTCTTGTACATGAAACCAGCAATTAGCCAAGGATTGAAGGTCAAAGAGATCTCATTTATAGAGTCTCTAACAAAATGTTAAGTGTAAATGTGTGTCAGATGGTCCAGGATGCCGGATTATATGGGGTCATGACAACGGGGCTGAAGTGTCATCAAGCACGATGTAACCAGTCTGTTGGGCACAGCAGTACAATCTGGGACTTATCTCTCCCCGCCTTATCAGAACCTGTGCTAAATCTAGGGCATGGCCTTAGAGGAGCTTCTGCAGGAGCAGGAAAATGAATGCGGGCCATCGCTGTCCTGGGAGGACTTCCAAAGCAAAGCTCTGAGAGCGAGCTGCTCTTCATTGCGGTGTGACACATGGGTGACATGGGGGGTGACACAAGGAGTGACACACAGGGTGACACACAGGGTGACACACACAGGGTGACACACACAGGGTGACACATGGGATGCTGCCGGCACACATGCTCACGATGGGCACAGCCATGCTGTGTGCTCGGGACGGTGGCACCGCGGTGTCCCTGCAGCCCAGGTCACCGCAGCACTGAGCTCAGTTCTGTAACAGCAAACAAAGTGTGACAGCTTTATTCGTAATTATACCGCGTTTAAAGGAACAAGATGAGCTTAATGAGTTAATAAAGCGGCTGCCTGTCAAAGCGGGCGCTGCCTGGCGGCTCATGCATATGCAGGGCACGGGGTGCCCGGCCATGGCAACGCGCAGGTACCGCCAGCTGCCCCGTCCCGCGGGCCCTGCAGAGTGAAGGCGTGCGAGCCGCCAGCATTTTGTCTCCACACACTTGACAAAACAAAGACAACTCACTCCTCTGGTTTCATGCCACATTTTTTATTCATAAACAAGCTGTTGGCTGTAAAGACATGATAAAACTCGAGCTCAGAGGAGGCTGGCGAACATTTGAATGCAAATCCTCAGCTGCTACAAATCCGTCCTATTATTCAGCTGATTTTTTTTTTTTTTTTTTCTTTTTTTTTTCCCCTTCTCATTTTTGTCTTATGCTAAGCTAGGCAGGATCCCAACCAGAGATATGTGATAAACTCTGGTCAATGCAAAGAAAAGCGCCGGCATCAAAATGCAAAGGCTGGGAGGCTGCAGCTCCGCGGGGCGAGGGCTGAACAAAGGGCTGTGCTGGCTCTGCTGCCAGCAGTGTACCCACGTCCTTTGTCACCCACAGCAGCGCCGGCTGTGCCCGGCTGCTGGCAGGGCTGTGAGCGGGGAGCAGGCACCAGGCTGCACAGTGAGCTGCTGGCTCAATGGGATGCAATGCGCGGGAGCTCTCCAGTGCTCCCATTTCCAACCCCAAATCTCCCAGCGATGCATGCATGCTGTAACTTGACACAGACTCCTTGTACATGCAGGTATCTGAGTTGTGTCTGAGGCTCTTTGGGACCCAAAACTCTCATCCCCATTGACTTGAGTCTGGGTCACAGACACCTGTGCCAGCCCTGGGTCACTGCAAAGCTGCCCAACACAGCCTTTTGCTGGGAGCTGTCCTGCAATGCCATGGGCACAGCACCCAATTACCTCAGGAGAAGGAGAAGGAGGAAGAGAAGGAGGAGGAGGAGGAAGGCCAGAGGAGATACAGTGCAGGGCGACGGGCTTTGCATGACAATTGGGAAACAGAGAAAATAAAAGTTAGCGGGGATTCATTTTCATGAGAATGCAAATGGAAAAGAAAAGACGTTATTTCTTGCTGCCCCTATCAAATAAATTATTTTGAGAACAAAATGCAGCAGAGGTCGAGGGAGGAGGGCTGGAAGGTCACTCGGGGCTGAGGCTTGCAGCTCTGGGTCCTGACTGATAGAGGAATTTGCATTTCTGCTGCTGCTCTACAGCACGAGGACATCTGCTGTCATGGCGTTACAAGGCACGGCAGCTCCGCCACGGGAACCCAACCACAAGTCATTACACCCGATCATTTTGCCTCCCTACCAAACAAATATGACCTTGGATGAGATTTTTTCCTTCTGAACTATTGCTGCACCCAGAGCCCAGCATGCACTGACTGCCTGCTGCCCACCTTCGAGCATGCCAGCCGTGCTGCTGCCCTCTCAGCCCCGGAGCAAACGTGTTTGGAGGACAAAACAAGAACTGGGAAACACTGGCAATAGTCAGAGAGCCACTGTCCCGAGCACAACAACCTGCATCAGTGCACAGGCTCACTCCCAGCTGTGTCTCACCCACACTGAGCGCTGGATGGTTCTGGGGGCAGCAAGGGGTGGTTTGTGGGTGCTCTGTGGGATGGGGACAGCCCACAAAGGGATGCAGCCCCACTCCTGTGCCCTCACAGCCGCCCGGGCTGAGCGCAGGTTCCTGGCGCTCACAGCACAATCAATGCGGGGCCCATGGCTGTGGACAAGAGGAGAGACTTAATTCTAATCTGTATTGACTGCTCACTTCTTTGTCTGCCAATTTGCATCATGGCCTTGTCTGAAACAATGATGTGGGCCTGGCAGGTTCTCTCACAGTAATCCATACCAGCGGGTCAAAATCTCTGAGCGCTCGTTAAAGTCCGTAGATGCAAAATGCACGTTGAGCTGCTGGAACGACACCGAGATGCATCTGTCTCAATATTTATCCACCTTCATCTGCAATTTGCTTACACCCAACAACACCTCCCATTTCCTGCCGCTATCCTAGAGAACATTTCCCAAAGTTTTGTTCTAAAATATTTTGTTATGCTGCCTTCTGTGTGAGGGTCCCAAGGAGCAAAAGTCCTGCATCTGCAGCTTGCTTAAGCTTTGTCACCCACCCCACCACCAGTGGGGCTTGGGGCTGCAGCATGGCATGGAGGAGGAAGTGTGCATGCAGGTGCACAAGTGTGCATTAGTGTGCACTCCTGTTCTTGCATTCCTGTGCTGCCTCCTGATTGCACCCTGGTGACAAGTTACAGTGCCTGTGACCCCAGTGCTGCAGCCAGAAAGCAGAGCCCAGATTGTACTGGCTGCCCAGTGAGGCCAGCTGCACTGAGCTCATGTGGTGGCCATGCAGCTGCCATGGCCCCATGTCCTCCTGCAGCTGCCCACAGCCAGCCACTGAGAGCCCAAGCCTGGTACGTGAGTTTCTGTCCCAGGCATTGAGGAAGACAGAGCTTCCCATGGATCCATCCCATGCACACAGCACTGTGGGGCTGATCCCTGCAAGACACCCTAGGATGCTCTGTGGGATGCATGGGGCTGGACACACAGTGAGCCCAGAGAGATACAAATATGTAAAATAGTGTTTTCCCCAGCTACAGTTTTCGTACTCCAGTGTGGAGAAATGCCCTGCTCATCCAGCAACCGTAGAAAATCTCAATTTCCCACATAAAAATATTAGTGGCTGGCTTAAAATATTAACATGTGGATCGCATTGCCCTCAGAAGCTGTGGGATCGGAGTTTAGCATCAGCAGTTAGACACAGATATGGAATTAGAAATGTAAGCAGTGGCTTTGCAGCCTTGGCTGCCGCAATGGGACGGATGGGGGGCAGTGGTTTCATAGCCAGCTCCTCTCCCCCTCGTCTCCCCTCAGCCCCACACCAACCCCTGCCCCCTGGCATTGAGCAGCACCATGTCAGGCACTGGAGTTCATGGTTGAGGGCACATGGGACAGTAGAAGACCCACACCATCAAACACAGCATCCCACTCCAGGACAAGGGTCTCTCTCTGACCCTCACAAATGCCCCCTCATGGATGCCCTGGCTCAATGGAGCCAGGCTGGGAAGTTGGGAGCTGAGCTGGGCAGAAGGTTAGTGCTGGAAACAAAAAAAAGGGCCTAAATTATTATTCCACCCATAGCCTTCACAAGGAAAATAGAAGCAGCAGATTGAGGCCTGTTTTCATATTTGATAGGGAACCAGATAAATGGCAGGCAGCTTGCTCTGATAAGGCCTTGCTCTGGGCATAACCTCTTTCTCTGAAAGCCTCTTACTATGCATAGAGTCAGGCTATCTGTGCAGCTGCACCTTGACACAAATATATCTGCACCCAAGATGAACCAATTCCCCCAGAAATTACAGGAGTGGGATTGCATCTGGGGAAGGGGCTGCAGACACAGCTTTGCCTTTTTCTTTTTTTTAACGATACTTTTTCCCCCCATGTGGCTTCTCAGGCGAACAACTTCCCCCTCTTCTCCCTTTCTCTGCTCCCTGTGAGCTGTGCTGCTCTGTGGAGCACCACCGTGATGGCAAAGCCAGGCTGGGTTAGCTCAGGGTTTGCCCAGAGCCTCATCTCAGTGCCCTGCAGCCTGGACCTCAGGAGCAGCAGCTTGGTGTCACCTCATTGTCACCCCACTGTGCCACCCCATGGCCCTCCAGCTGCCTCATCTGCCAGCAGGTACAGGCATGATGGAGCAAAAAGGAATGGCTGGGTTATCCAGGTTGTGAGCAGCTTATGAGCAGACCACACTCATTTCCAGCCATTAATGGGCACAAGTAACATCTCCACTACCAATACCACTATTTTTTTTTGAACCAGAAGGGACTGCAGATTAGTTTCCCAGCTGCGCAGCCACTTTAAAGACTTTATCCTAATGTTCTGTTCTGTGGTGACACGAGCTCTATCATCATAAGAAGAACAAATCAGCAATTAGTCCATGAGAGGCATCGCCACGGAGAACAGCCCCCAGCCAGAGGCAGAGGGAATCCTTTACAATGAAAGGCCCCAGGAGAGCCCAGACCCGGCCCTGGCGACGGTGATTGATGCTGGCACTGCAGAGACGCCCCACACCTCCCCAGAAAATTAAAAGCCTATTTGGTACGGTGCTAACAACGCAGCACATTGATATTGTCTCATTATCCGTCAGCGCGGGTCCTCATCTGTATGGTGTTAGGGATACAGACCCACAGCACAAACGCTTTCCCTCTATTCCCCTCATCCACCCCAGAAGGGACTTACAAAACTGATGGCAAATGCTGGGCACACCGAGAGCCCCTGCAGCACTCCCTGTACAACAGCAATGCTGCACAGATGTACGGTGTGCCCCAAAGCTTCAGTGGAGATGTGCTGCAATGGCTCAAGGCTCTCCTGGAACTGGGCACCCCTAGCGCAGGACCCCCATGGCTCAGCATGAAGCCGGCTGCTCTGGGCAGCCCTCAGAGCACTGCAGTTGCCCAGGTGCACCCATCCCTGCTGCCAACTGCAAAGGGACGTCTGTAGGACAGCGAAATATTGGAGCTCGGGGGTTTCCCCGCCCCCGCTCCTTCCAAACTGGCATCTGTTCCGTGCGTGGTTGGAGCAGCAGATGCCTGCTTGCAGCTAATGACAGCAGTAGTCTGCTAACAGATGCCACGCATCCAGCAACAGCCTTTGTCTGAGGGGAACCCTGAGCGCTGCCTGGCTGCAGAGCAGTGGGGCTGAGGGTGCAGCTCTGTGGGAAGGGGTGGCAGCTCCCCTTGGTTCACACAGACACTGTCGGAGCCCCTGGCTCGGAGCAGCCCTGAGGCAGTGAATCCCTGCGCCCACCAAGGATGCTCCACATCAACCCCACAGGGATGGGACCACAAGGGACGTGGGTCCCATAGGGGCTCCCGTGTGGCAGTAGCTCTGTGCCCACAGAGCTCACAGTTGCACAAGTTCCCTGTTTGCAGCCATCCCCTGGGAGCAGGGAGAGCACAGGGTTATCTGCAATGGAGAACAACTGTGCTGCTTCAGAAAATAGTTAAAGAACCAAATTCACCCCCTGGACTTGAAAAGCAGTTAATAAAAAACAATCTCTCTTTGTTTTGAGTGCTTGTTTTTGCAAAAGCTGCTCTTTGCAACCTCCTAATACGAACAAGGCTTAAGGACTGGCCAGATTTTGTTCATCTTCCTACCCAAAGGTTGAAGTTACCCAGCCTGAGATTTCCGTGCTTCCCACAGAGGGCCCGGTGCAATGCTCCCTGCCATGCACTGTGCATCACTTCTGAGCGGCAAAGACCATCAGGTGCAGATATCCAAATTGCCAGAACTGTTTCCTTTCCGAAGGGAAAGCAGACACTGATTACCTCCAGCTGAACCTACCAGACCACTCATCTGATCAAACTCCTCAGTGTAACCCGACGGGCTGACCCGGCTTTTTGCTCTGATGCAAGCAACAAACAAACAAACAAACACACAGACGGACAAACTGTCCTCCTTCACTGTCACAGTCAGAAAGCTTTAAATCACAGAGATCAGAGCGATTGCTTTCTCACCCGGCTCTGCAACATCCTGATGCCCAGAGCAGCTCCCTGTGCCCGCTGGCCGCCCACAGTCAGCTGTTTGCTCAGCATCGGCCACAAATGTGCATTTAATTGGGCACCTTTGCACCCTCTCCCCAACCGCTCCCTCCCCCCCCCCAATCTCCATGGGCCATCTGAATGTGCCGGGGAACAGCCCCGACCCCCCCTTCCCCACATCCACAAAAGGGAGGTCAGCCCTGTGTCAAGTGGGGTGTGGAGACCAGCTGAGGAGCTCGAGAGCTGAATTGTGCCAATTTGCGCAGCCTGCGCCCGCTGAAAAAACTCCTGATAGGGAGGCATGAGCCGGCATATGGTGCCTCACTCAAGAGGCTGTCATTC